>NC_053390.1:484437389-485919889 GCF_905171765.1 Bufo bufo | reverse complement strand
AACGCCCCTGAAGGGCCGAGCGTGGCCCTATTCCTCCCCCTCCTAGCCGCTGAGAGCAGAGGAGCAGACGAGGGCGGTGGGGGTGAGAGGGAAGGAGGTGTATCCGGAGGATGAGGAGAAGAAGCCCCCAGGGCCGAGGCCCGGGGACGGGTCGCCTGCCTCTCGGGGTGGCTCCTTGTCTACCCCGCTTCAACCCTGTAGTCTCTCTTCTCTGGCAAAAACTCAGGGCTATGCAGCGCGGGTGATCCCTGCCCAGTGGCACGGGTTCACCCCGCTGTGGGAGTCGCCAACGAGTGGATCGCGCGGCCGCACCAGCCGGCCGGCGAAGGGCCCGACAGCAGAGAAGGACACGCAGCCACCACGCTGGGGGGACGCCGCGGGGACAACCGGGGTTTACTGGGGAGCGGCAGAGGGCAGATACCCCACACTTCCCTTAGGCCCAAAACGAATCGGGTGACTGGGGAGCGGCGGAGGGCATACAACCCAAGCGTCCCTTAGGCCCGGGAGGTACTCCCGCGGCGAGACAGCGCGACTTCAGGCACCTTTTTTCTGGAAGTACGGGCATACGGGTGTCGACCTTCAGAGAAGACACGCAGCCGCCGAGCGGAGGGCGCCGCGAGAACGGAAATGGCCCACCCGGGTTACTGGGGAGCAGCGGAGGGCAGACACCCCTCGCATCCCTTAGGCCCAAAATAAATCGGGTCGCTGGGGAGCGGCGGAGGGCATACAAACCAGCGCGTCCCTTAGGCCCAGGAGGCTGTCCTCCCGTGGTGAGACCGCAAGACTTCAAACGTGTTACTTCTGCCCGTTCGGGTGTCGACCGCAGAGAAGACGTGCCTCCGCCGCACGGGGAACGCCGCACGGGGACGGAACGAACCCGGTTTACTGGGGAGTGACAGAGGGCAGACACCACCTACGCGTCCCTTAGGCCCGAAACTAATCGGGTGACTGGGGAGGCGGCGGAGGGCATACGACCCACGCATCCCTTAGGCCCAGGAAGGCCCTCCCGTGGCGAGACCGCACGGTTTCAAATACATTTTCCTGCCCGTTCGGGTATCGACCGCAGAGAAGATGTGCCGCCGCACAGGGCACACCGCAGGGATGGAACAACTCGGGTTACTGGGGAGAGGCAGAGGGCAGACACCCCACACATCCCTTAGGCCCAAAACTAATCGGGTCGCTGGGGAGCGGCGGAGGGCATACGACCCACGCATCCCTTAGGCCCAGGAAGGCCCTCCCGTGGCGAGACCGCACGATTTCAAACACATTTTCCTGCCCGTTCGGGTATCGACCTCAGAGAAGATGTGCCGCCGCACAGGGCACACCGCATGGATGGAACGACTCGGGTTACTGGGGAGAGGCAGAGGGCAGACACCCCACACATCCCTTAGGCCCAAAACTAATCGGGTCGCTGGGGAGCGGCGGAGGGCATACGACCCACGCATCCCTTAGGCCCAGGAAGGCCCTCCCGTGGCGAGACCGCACGATTTCAAACACATTTTCCTGCCCGTTCGGGTATCGACCTCAGAGAAGATGTGCCGCCGCACAGGGCACACCGCATGGATGGAACGACTCGGGTTACTGGGGAGAGGCAGAGGGCAGACACCCCACGCATCCCTTAGGCCCGAAACTAATCGGGTCGCTGGGGAGCGGCGGAGGGCATACAACCCACGCGTCCCTTAGGCCCGGGAGGTCCTCCTGCGGTGAGACCGCGCGTTTTCAGACGCCTTTTTTCTGCCCGGTCGGAGCGAGCTTGACAGGACAGCCAGAGGGGTTCCCCCCAAGCAACCCACCCCCGGCAGCAGGAGCTGGGCGAGGGGGCTGCACGGATGAGGGGACCGCCACGAGCGCCGCGACACACAGTGTCGAACCCGGGCTAGAAGGGAGAGGGGACACACTCGCCATATGCCGGCACGGACTCCAAAGTCCGGCCGAGCAAGGGTCCCTACCCACCGGGTCACGACAAGCCAAATCGATCGAGGGTGGAGGAAAGCAGGGGAAGGAGTGGAGGACTCCTTGCCCAGGCCCCTGGAACTGCCGGTGGGATGCGCCCACCCAGTTCGCTCCCCGGAGCCAGATTTGTTCTCCTAGCTGGTTCTCTCGCTCAAACCGACAAAGTCTACCTTCTCTTGCCAGCGGGAGGAGCGGGGGACTCCTGCCCAGCCCCTGGAACTGTTGCTGGGGTGAGACAGCCAGGTTCGTTCCTATAGGTGGTTCTCTCGCTCAAACCGACAAAGTCTACCTTCTCTTGCCGGCGGGAGGAGCGAGGCACTCCTGCCCAGGCTCCTGGAACTGCCGGTGGGATGCGCCCACCCAGTTCGCTCCCCAGGGCCTCTCTACCTTCTTCCGGGAGGTGTCCAAAAGGGGGGCCCCCTCTCGTGTCACATGACGCTGAGACCCAGGGGTCTCGAGCCGTCATGCCCAGCCTCTGGAACTGCTGTCGGTATGAGACAGCCAGGTTCGATCTCATAGCTGGTCCTCTCGCTCAAACCGACAAAGTCTACCTTCTCTTGCCGGCGGGAGGAGCGAGGCACTCCTGCCCAGGCCCCTCGAACTGCCGGTGGGATGCGCCCACCCAGTTCGTTCCCCAGGGCCTCTCTACCTTCTTCCGGGAGGTGTCCAAAAGGGGGGCCCCCTCTCGTGTCACATGACGCTGAGACCCAGGGGTCTCGAGCCATCATGCCCAGCCTCTGGAACTGCTGTCGGTGTGAGACAGCCAGGTTCGATCTCATAGCTGGTCCTCTCGCTCAAACCGTCAAACCGACAAAGTCTACCTTCTCTTGCCGGCGGGAGGAGCGAGGCACTCCTGCCCAGGCCCCTCGAACTGCCGGTGGGATGCGCCCACCCAGTTCGCTCCCCAGGGCCTCTCTACCTTCTTCCGGGAGGTGTCCAAAAGGGGGGCCCCCTCTCGTGTCACATGACGCTGAGACCCAGGGGTGTCGAGCCGTCATGCCCAGCCCCTGGAACTGCTGTCGGTGTGAGACAGCCAGGTTCGATCTCATAGCTGGTCCTCTCGCTCAAACCGACAAAGTCTACCTTCTCTTGCCGGCAGGAGGAGCGAGGCACTCCTGCCCAGGCCCATCGAACTGCCGGTGGGATGCGCCCACCCAGTTCGCTCCCCAGGGCCTCTCTACCTTCTTCCGGGAGGTGTCCAAAAGGGGGGCCCCCTCTCGTGTCACATGCCTCTGAGACCCAGGGGTCTCGAGCCGTCATGCCCAGCCCCTGGAACTGCTGTCGGTGTGAGACAGCCAGGTTCGATCTCATAGCTGGTCCTCTCGCTCAAACCGACAAAGTCTACCTTCTCTTGCCGGCGGGAGGAGCGAGGCACTCCTGCCCAGGCCCCTCGAACTGACGGTGGGATGCGCCCACCCAGTTCGCTCCCCAGGGCCTCTCTACCTTCTTCCGGGAGGTGTTGGAAAGGGCAGCCCCCTTTCCCGTCACATGCCTCTGAGACCCAGGGGTGTCAAGCCATCATGCCCAGACCCTGGAACTGCTGGCGGGATGCGACGGCCAGGTTTGCTCTCATAGCTGGTTGTCTCGCTCAAACCGACAAAGTCTACCTTCTCTTGCCGGCGGGAGGAGTGGGGGACTCCTGCCCAGGCCCCTGGAACTGCCGGTGGGATGCGTCCACCCAGTTCGCTCCCCAGGGCCTCTCTACCTTCTTCCGGGAGGTGTCCAAAAGGGGGGCCCCCTCTCGTGTCACATGACGCTAAGACCCAGGGGTCTCGAGCCGTCATGCCCAGCCCCTGGAACTGCTGTCGGTGTGAGACAGCCAGGTTCGATCTCATAGCTGGTCCTCTCGCTCAAACCGTCAAACCGACAAAGTCTACCTTCTCTTGCCGGCGGGAGGAGCGAGGCACTCCTGCCCAGGCCCGTCGAACTGCCGGTGGGATGCGCCCACCCAGTTCGCTCCCCTTGGCCTCTCTACCTTCTTCCGGGAGGTGTCCAAAAGGGGGGCCCCCTCTCGTGTCACATGACGCTGAGACCCAGGGGTCTCGAGCCGTCATGCCCAGCCCCTGAAACTGCTGTCGGTGTGAGACAGCCAGGTTCGATCTCATAGCTGGTCCTCTCGCTCAAACCGACAAAGTCTACCTTCTCTTGCCGGCGG
The DNA here is from genome assembly GCF_905171765.1 of Bufo bufo. Classification (NCBI taxonomy): domain Eukaryota; kingdom Metazoa; phylum Chordata; class Amphibia; order Anura; family Bufonidae; genus Bufo; species Bufo bufo. The sequence goes on along the minus strand of NC_053390.1, from coordinate 485,915,781 downwards.
GAGGATCGAGGCACTCCTGCCCAGGCCCCTCGAACTGACGGTGGGATGCGCCCACCCAGTTCGCTCCCCAGGGCCTCTCTACCTTCTTCGGGGAGGTGTTGGAAAGGGCAGCCCCCTTTCCTGTCACATGCCTCTGAGACCCAGGGGTGTCGAGCCATCATGCCCAGACCCTGGAACTGCTGGCGGGATGCGACGGCCAGGTTTGCTCTCATAGCTGGTTGTCTCGCTCAAACCGACAAAGTCTACCTTCTCTTGCCGGCGGGAGGAGTGGGGGACTCCTGCCCAGGCCCCTGGAACTGCCAGTGGGATGCGCCCACCCAGTTCGCTCCCCAGGGCCTCTCTACCTTCTTCCGGGAGGTGTACAAAAGGGGGGCCCCCTCTCGTGTCACATGACGTTGAGACCCAGGCGTCTCAAGCCATCTTGCCCAGCCCCTGGAACTGCTGTCGGTGTGAGACAGCCAGGTTCGATCTCATAGCTGGTCCTCTCGCTCAAACCGTCAAACCGACAAAGTCTACCTTCTCTTGCCGGCGGGAGGAGCGAGGCACTCCTGCCCAGGCCCGTCGAACTGCCGGTGGGATGCGCCCACCCAGTTCGCTCCCCTTGGCCTCTCTACCTTCTTCCGGGAGGTGTCCAAAAGGGGGGCCCCCTCTCGTGTCACATGACGCTGAGACCCAGGGGTCTCGAGCCGTCATGCCCAGCCCCTGGAACTGCTGTCGGTGTGAGACAGCCAGGTTCGATTTCATAGCTGGTCCTCTCGCTCAAACCGTCAAACCGACAAAGTCTACCTTCTCTTGCCGGCGGGAGGATCGAGGGGCTCCTGCCCAGGCCCCGTGGGACCGCCGGGGGGGACACCCCCACCGGTTTCACTCTCCTCGGTCGCGCGCTTCCGAATAGCAAGTCCCACTTACCCTTTTAGGGAGAAAGGGCCGGGTTGGGGGACTCCTGCCCGGGCTCCTGGAACTGCTGGCGGGATGCGCCCCTCGACTCCATCCCCTTGTCATGGTCCTCTCTCTCCAAAAAAATGACAAAGTCCACACGCTTCTCTGTGTCGGCGGGAGGAGTGGGCGACTCCTACCCAGGCCCCTGGAACTGCTGGTGGGATGTGACCACACAGTTCACACCCCTGGAGCCTCTCTACCTTCTTCTCGGCCCCCTTAGGGGCTAGGAAGCCTAGACTTGAAGGGCTTGTAGAGGGGGACTTGTGCTCAGAGCGCCGCGACACACAGCGTCGAACCCGGGCTAGAAGGGAGAGGGGACACTCTCGCCGTATGCCGGCACGGACTCCAAAGTCCGGCCGAGCGAGGGTCCCTACCCGCCGGGTTGCGACATGCCAAATCGATCTAGGGTGGAGGAGGTTCGCACAGACAACAAGATCCGAGGGTGGAGAAAGCAGGGGGAGGAGTGGGGGACTCCTACCCAGGCCCCTGGAACTGCTGGTGGGATGTGAACACTGTGTTCACCCCCTGGAGCCTCTCTACCTTCTTCTCGGCCCCCCCGCGTCGGCGCTAGGAAGCCGAGACTTGCAGGGCTGGTAGAGGGGGACTTGTGCTCCGAGGTGAGCCCCCAAGATTGTCTGTACCACCTTCCCTCCGGGAATGACAGAGGGGGGAAATCAGAAATTCTTACCTGCCTACGGTGCTCCTTTCCTGGGTAGACATTTCCAAAATCCCCCCTACCTCTGTGGAAGTCTTCCCTCCAGCCGACACAGCGAATGTCATGGAACTGATGGTGGGATCAAAACACCCTGCCCACCCCCCAGGGTCTCTCTACCTTCTTCCGGGAGGTGTCCAAAAGGGGGGCCCCCTCTCGTGTCACATGCCTCTGAGACCCAGGTGTCTCGAGCCGTCATGCCCAGCCCCTGGAACTGCTGCCGGTGTGAGACAGCCAGGTTTGATCTCATAGCTGGTTCTCTTTCTCAAAACGGACACCCTTATGGAAGTTCAGACCGGCGGTCAAAGTCGGACCTTGTTTCCCGATTTGACTTCCATAAGCCTGGGTACATTTTTCACAAAGTCCCCCTCATTTATGGAAGTTGCCCCCAGCGGCTTCCCTCGGAGCTAGGAAGCCGAGACTTGCAGGGCTGGTAGTGGGGGACTTGGGCTCCAAGAGGAGACCTCCAGCTTGTCTGTATCACCTTCCCTCCGGGAATGGCAGGGGGCGAAAGTCAGAAATTCTTACCCGCCTACGGTGCTCCTTTCCTGGGTAGACATTTCAAAAATCGCCCCCCTTCTGTGGAAGTCTTCCCTCCAGCCGACACAGCGGATGTCATGGAACTGATGGTGGGATCAAAACACCCTGCCCACCCCCCAGGGTCTCTCTACCTTCTTCCGGGAGGTGTCCAAAAGGGGGGCCCCCTCTCGTGTCACATGCCTCTGAGACCCAGGGGTCTCGAGCCGTCATGCCCAGCCCCTGGAACTGCTGCCGGTAAGAGACAGCCAGGTTTGATCTCATAGCTGGTTCTCTCGCTCAAACCATAAAATGATACCTTCTCTTGCCGGCGGGAGGAGTGTGGAACTCCTGCCCAGGCCCCTGGAACTGTCAGTGGGATGGACCCACCCAGTTCACCCCCCTGGAGCCTCTCTACCTTCTTCTCAGCCCCATTAGGGGCTAGGAAGCAGAGACTTGAAGGGCTTGTAGAGGGGGACTTGTGCTCCGAGATGAGGGGACCGCCACGAGCGCCGCGACACACAGCGTCGAACCCGGGCTAGAATGGAGAGGGGACGCACTCGCCATATGCCGGCACGGACTCCAAAGTCCGGCCGAGCGAGGGTCCCTACCCGCCGGGTTGCGACATGCCAAATCGATCTAGGGTGGAGGAGGTTTGCACAGACAACAAGATCCGAGGGTGAAGAAAGCAGAAGGGAGGAGTGGGGGACTCCTACCCAGGACCCTGGAACTGCTGGTGGGATGAGACCACCCAGTTTGCCCCCCGAGGCCTATCTCCCTTCTTCCAAGGGGTATGCGAGACTTGACTCCCATGCCATGATACACCACCTCTGTGGATCAGGAGAGGCTTACCATCGTGCCCAGCCTCTGGAACTGCTGGTGGGATATGACCACCCAGTTTGCCCCCGGGGCATATCCCCCTTCTTCCAAGGGGTGGTGTGCGAGACTTGACTCCCATGCCATGATACACCACCTCTGTGGATCAGGAGAGGCCTACCATCGTGCCCAGCCTCTGGAACTGCTGGTGGGATGAGACCACCCAGTTTGCCCCCCGGGGCATATCTCCCTTCTTCCAACAGGTGGTGTGCGAGACTTGACTCCCATGCCATGATACACCACCTCTGTGGATCGGGAGAGGCCTACCATCGTGCCCAGCCTCTGGAACTGCTGGTGGGATGAGACCACCCAGTTTGCCCCCCAGGGCCTATCTCCCTTCTTCCAAGGGGTGTGCGAGACTTGACTCCCATGCCATGATACACCACCTCTGTGGATCAGGAGAGGCCTACCATCGTGCCCAGCCTCTGGAACTGCTGGTGGGATGAGACCACCCAGTTTGCCCCCCGGGGCATATCTCCCTTCTTCCAAGGGGTGTGCGAGACTTGACTCCCATGCCATGATACACCACCTCTGTGGATGAGGAGAGGCCTACCATCGTGCCCAGCCTCTGGAACTGCTGGTGGGATGAGACCATCCAGTTTGCCCCCGGGGCATATCTCACTTCTTCCAAGGGGTGGTGTGCGAGACTTGACTCCCATGCCATGATACACCACCTCTGTGGATCAGGAGAGGCCTACCATCGTGCCCAGCCTCTGGAACTGCTGGTGGGATGAGACCACCCAGTTTGCCCCCCGGGGCATATCTCCCTTCTTCCAAGGGGTGGTGTGCGAGACTTGACTCCCATGCCATGATACACCACCTCTGTGGATCAGGAGAGGCCTACCATCGTTCCCAGCCTCTGGAACTGCTGGTGGGATGAGACCACCCAGTTTGCCCCCCGGGGCATATCTCCCTTCTTCCAAGGGGTGGTGTGCGAGACTTGACTCCCATGCCATGATACACCACCTCTGTGGATCAGGAGAGGCCTACCATCGTGCCCAGCCTCTGGAACTGCTGGTGGGATGAGACCACCCAGTTTGCCCCCCGGGGCATATCTCCCTTCTTTCAAGGGGTGTGCGAGACTTGACTCCCATGCCATGATACACCACCTCTGTGGATCAGGAGAGGCCTACCATCGTGCCCAGCCTCTGGAACTGCTGGTGGGATGAGACCACCCAGTTTGCCGCCCGGGGCATATCTCCCTTCTTCCAAGGGGTGGTGTGCGAGACTTGACTCCCATGCCATGATACACCACCTCTGTGGATCAGGAGAGGCCTACCATCGTGCCCAGCCTCTGGAACTGCTGGTGGGATGAGACCACCCAGTTTGCCCCCCGGGGTATATCTCCCTTCTTCCAAGGGGTGTGCGAGACTTGACTCCCATGCCATGATACACCACCTCTGTGGATCAGGAGAGGCCTACCATCGTGCCCAGCCTCTGGAACTGCTGGTGGGATGAGACCACCCAGTTTGCCCCCCGGGGCATATCTTTCTTCTTCCAAGGGGTGGTGTGCGAGACTTGACTCCCATGCCATGATACACCACCTCTGTGGATCAGGAGAGGCCTACCATCGTGCCCAGCCTCTGGAACTGCTGGTGGGATGAGACCACCCAGTTTGCCCCCGGGGCATATCTCCCTTCTTCCAAGGGGTGGTGTGCGAGACTTGACTCCCATGCCATGATACACCACCTCTGTAGATCAGGAGAGGCCTACCATCGTGCCCAGCCTCTGGAACTGCTGGTGGGATGAGACCACCCAGTTTGCCCCCCGGGGCATATCTTTCTTCTTCCAAGGGGTGGTGTGCGAGACTTGACTCCCATGCCATGATACACCACCTCTGTGGATCAGGAGAGGCCTACCATCGTGCCCAGCCTCTGGAACTGCTGGTGGGATGAGACCACCCAGTTTGCCCCCCGGGGCATATCTCCCTTCTTCCAAGGGGTGGTGTGCGAGACTTGACTCCCATGCCATGATACACCACCTCTGTAGATCAGGAGAGGCCTACCATCGTGCCCAGCCTCTGGAACTGCTGGTGGGATGAGACCACCCAGTTTGCCCCCCGGGGCATATCTCCCTTCTTCCAAGGGGTGGTGTGCGAGACTTGACTCCCATGCCATGATACACCACCTCTGTGGATCAGGAGAGGCCTACCATCGTGCCCAGCCTCTGGAACTGCTGGTGGGATGAGACCACCTAGTTTGCCCCCCGGGGCATATCTCCCTTCTTTCAAGGGGTGTGCGAGACTTGACTCCCATGCCATGATACACCACCTCTGTGGATCAGGAGAGGCCTACCATCGTGCCCAGCCTCTGGAACTGCTGGTGGGATGAGACCACCCAGTTTGCCGCCCGGGGCATATCTCCCTTCTTCCAAGGGGTGGTGTGCGAGACTTGACTCCCATGCCATGATACACCACCTCTGTGGATCAGGAGAGGCCTACCATCGTGCCCAGCCTCTGGAACTGCTGGTGGGATGAGACCACCCAGTTTGCCCCCCGGGGCATATCTCCCTTCTTCCAAGGGGTGGTGTGCGAGACTTGACTCCCATGCCATGATACACCACCTCTGTGGATCAGGAGAGGCCTACCATCGTGCCCAGCCTCTGGAACTGCTGGTGGGATGAGACCACCCAGTTTGCCCCCGGGGCATATCTCCCTTCTTCCAAGGGGTGGTGTGCGAGACTTGACTCCCATGCCATGATACACCACCTCTGTGGATCAGGAGAGGCCTACCATCGTGCCCAGCCTCTGGAACTGCTGGTGGGATGAGACCACCCAGTTTGCCCCCCGGGGCATATCTCCCTTCTTCCAAGGGGTGGTGTGCGAGACTTGACTCCCATGCCATGATACACCACCTCTGTGGATCAGGAGAGGCCTACCATCGTGCCCAGCCTCTGGAACTGCTGGTGGGATGAGACCACCCAGTTTGCCCCCCGGGGCATATCTCCCTTCTTCCAAGGGGTGGTGTGCGAGACTTGACTCCCATGCCATGATACACCACCTCTGTGGATCAGGAGAGGCCTACCATCGTGCCCAGCCTCTGGAACTGCTGGTGGGATGAGACCACCCAGTTTGCCCCCCGGGGCATATCTCCCTTCTTTCAAGGGGTGTGCGAGACTTGACTCCCATGCCATGATACACCACCTCTGTGGATCAGGAGAGGCCTACCATCGTGCCCAGCCTCTGGAACTGCTGGTGGGATGAGACCACCCAGTTTGCCGCCCGGGGCATATCTCCCTTCTTCCAAGGGGTGGTGTGCGAGACTTGACTCCCATGCCATGATACACCACCTCTGTGGATCAGGAGAGGCCTACCATCGTGCCCAGCCTCTGGAACTGCTGGTGGGATGAGACCACCCAGTTTGCCCCCCGGGGCATATCTCCCTTCTTCCAAGGGGTGTGCGAGACTTGACTCCCATGCCATGATACACCACCTCTGTGGATCAGGAGAGGCCTACCATCGTGCCCAGCCTCTGGAACTGCTGGTGGGATGAGACCACCCAGTTTGCCCCCCGGGGCATATCTTTCTTCTTCCAAGGGGTGGTGTGCGAGACTTGACTCCCATGCCATGATACACCACCTCTGTGGATCAGGAGAGGCCTACCATCGTGCCCAGCCTCTGGAACTGCTGGTGGGATGAGACCACCCAGTTTGCCCCCGGGGCATATCTCCCTTCTTCCAAGGGGTGGTGTGCGAGACTTGACTCCCATGCCATGATACACCACCTCTGTGGATCAGGAGAGGCCTACCATCGTGCCCAGCCTCTGGAACTGCTGGTGGGATGAGACCACCCAGTTTGCCCCCCGGGGCATATCTCCCTTCTTCCAAGGGGTGGTGTGCGAGACTTGACTCCCATGCCATGATACACCACCTCTGTGGATCAGGAGAGGCCTACCATCGTGCCCAGCCTCTGGAACTGCTGGTGGGATGAGACTACCCAGTTTGCCCCCCGGGGCATATCTCCCTTCTTCCAAGGGGTGTGCGAGACTTGACTCCCATGCCATGATACACCACCTCTGTGGATGAGGAGAGGCCTACCATCGTGCCCAGCCTCTGGAACTGCTGGTGGGATGAGACCACCCAGTTTGCCCCCGGGGCATATCTCCCTTCTTCCAAGGGGTGGTGTGCGAGACTTGACTCCCATGCCATGATACACCACCTCTGTGGATCAGGAGAGGCCTACCATCGTGCCCAGCCTCTGGAACTGCTGGTGGGATGAGACCACCCAGTTTGCCCCCCGGGGCATATCTCCCTTCTTCCAAGGGGTGGTGTGCGAGACTTGACTCCCATGCCATGATACACCACCTCTGTAGATCAGGAGAGGCCTACCATCGTGCCCAGCCTCTGGAACTGCTGGTGGGATGAGACCACCCAGTTTGCCCCCCGGGGCATATCTCCCTTCTTCCAAAGGGTGGTGTGCGAGACTTGACTCCCATGCCATGATACACCACCTCTGTGGATCAGGAGAGGCCTACCATCGTGCCCAGCCTCTGGAACTGCTGGTGGGATGAGACCACCTAGTTTGCCCCCCGGGGCATATCTCCCTTCTTTCAAGGGGTGTGCGAGACTTGACTCCCATGCCATGATACACCACCTCTGTGGATCAGGAGAGGCCTACCATCGTGCCCAGCCTCTGGAACTGCTGGTGGGATGAGACCACCCAGTTTGCCGCCCGGGGCATATCTCCCTTCTTCCAAGGGGTGGTGTGCGAGACTTGACTCCCATGCCATGATACACCACCTCTGTGGATCAGGAGAGGCCTACCATCGTGCCCAGCCTCTGGAACTGCTGGTGGGATGAGACCACCCAGTTTGCCCCCCGGGGCATATCTCCCTTCTTCCAAGGGGTGGTGTGCGAGACTTGACTCCCATGCCATGATACACCACCTCTGTGGATCAGGAGAGGCCTACCATCGTGCCCAGCCTCTGGAACTGCTGGTGGGATGAGACCACCCAGTTTGCCCCCGGGGCATATCTCCCTTCTTCCAAGGGGTGGTGTGCGAGACTTGACTCCCATGCCATGATACACCACCTCTGTGGATCAGGAGAGGCCTACCATCGTGCCCAGCCTCTGGAACTGCTGGTGGGATGAGACCACCCAGTTTGCCCCCCGGGGCATATCTCCCTTCTTCCAAGGGGTGGTGTGCGAGACTTGACTCCCATGCCATGATACACCACCTCTGTGGATCAGGAGAGGCCTACCATCGTGCCCAGCCTCTGGAACTGCTGGTGGGATGAGACCACCCAGTTTGCCCCCCGGGGCATATCTCCCTTCTTCCAAGGGGTGGTGTGCGAGACTTGACTCCCATGCCATGATACACCACCTCTGTGGATCAGGAGAGGCCTACCATCGTGCCCAGCCTCTGGAACTGCTGGTGGGATGAGACCACCCAGTTTGCCCCCCGGGGCATATCTCCCTTCTTCCAAGGGGTGTGCGAGACTTGACTCCCATGCCATGATACACCACCTCTGTGGATCAGGAGAGGCCTACCATCGTGCCCAGCCTCTGGAACTGCTGGTGGGATGAGACCACCCAGTTTGCCCCCCGGGGCATATCTTTCTTCTTCCAAGGGGTGGTGTGCGAGACTTGACTCCCATGCCATGATACACCACCTCTGTGGATCAGGAGAGGCCTACCATCGTGCCCAGCCTCTGGAACTGCTGGTGGGATGAGACCACCCAGTTTGCCCCCGGGGCCTATCTCCCTTCTTCCAAGGGGTGGTGTGCGAGACTTGACTCCCATGCCATGATACACCACCTCTGTGGATCAGGAGAGGCCTACCATCGTGCCCAGCCTCTGGAACTGCTGGTGGGATGAGACCACCCAGTTTGCCCCCGGGGCATATCTCCCTTCTTCCAAGGGGTGGTGTGCGAGACTTGACTCCCATGCCATGATACACCACCTCTGTGGATCAGGAGAGGCCTACCATCGTGCCCAGCCTCTGGAACTGCTGGTGGGATGAGACCACCCAGTTTGCCCCCCGGGGCATATCTCCCTTCTTCCAAGGGGTGGTGTGCGAGACTTGACTCCCATGCCATGATACACCACCTCTGTGGATCAGGAGAGGCCTACCATCGTGCCCAGCCTCTGGAACTGCTGGTGGGATGAGACCACCCAGTTTGCCCCCCGGGGCATATCTCTCTTCTTCCAAGGGGTGGTGTGCGAGACTTGACTCCCATGCCATGATACACCACCTCTGTGGATCAGGAGAGGCCTACCATCGTGCCCAGCCTCTGGAACTGCTGGTGGGATGAGACCACCCAGTTTGCCCCCCGGGGCATATCTCCCTTCTTCCAAGGGGTGTGCGAGACTTGACTCCCATGCCATGATACACCACCTCTGTGGATCAGGAGAGGCCTACCATCGTGCCCAGCCTCTGGAACTGCTGGTGGGATGAGACCACCCAGTTTGCCCCCCGGGGCATATCTTTCTTCTTCCAAGGGGTGGTGTGCGAGACTTGACTCCCATGCCATGATACACCACCTCTGTGGATCAGGAGAGGCCTACCATCGTGCCCAGCCTCTGGAACTGCTGGTGGGATGAGACCACCCAGTTTGCCCCCGGGGCATATCTCCCTTCTTCCAAGGGGTGGTGTGCGAGACTTGACTCCCATGCCATGATACACCACCTCTGTGGATCAGGAGAGGCCTACCATCGTGCCCAGCCTCTGGAACTGCTGGTGGGATGAGACCACCCAGTTTGCCCCCCAGGGCATATCTCCCTTCTTCCAAGGGGTGGTGTGCGAGACTTGACTCCCATGCCATGATACACCACCTCTGTGGATCAGGAGAGGCCTACCATCGTGCCCAGCCTCTGGAACTGCTGGTGGGATGAGACCACCCAGTTTGCCCCCCGGGGCATATCTCCCTTCTTCCAAGGGGTGGTGTGCGAGACTTGACTCCCATGCCATGATACACCACCTCTGTGGATCAGGAGAGGCCTACCATCGTGCCCAGCCTCTGGAACTGCTGGTGGGATGAGACCACCCAGTTTGCCCCCCGAGGCATATCTCCCTTCTTCCAAGGGGTGGTGTGCGAGACTTGACTCCCATGCCATGATACACCACCTCTGTGGATCAGGAGAGGCCTACCATCGTGCCCAGCCTCTGGAACTGCTGGTGGGATGAGACCACCCAGTTTGCCCCCTGGGGCATATCTTTCTTCTTCCAAGGGGTGGTGTGCGAGACTTGACTCCCATGCCATGATACACCACCTCTGTGGATCAGGAGAGGCCTACCATCGTGCCCAGCCTCTGGAACTGCTGGTGGGATGAGACCACCCAGTTTGCCCCCGGGGCATATCTCCCTTCTTCCAAGGGGTGGTGTGCGAGACTTGACTCCCATGCCATGATACACCACCTCTGTGGATCAGGAGAGGCCTACCATCGTGCCCAGCCTCTGGAACTGCTGGTGGGATGAGACCACCCAGTTTGCCCCCCGGGGCATATCTCCCTTCTTCCAAGGGGTGGTGTGCGAGACTTGACTCCCATGCCATGATACACCACCTCTGTGGATCAGGAGAGGCCTACCATCGTGCCCAGCCTCTGGAACTGCTGGTGGGATGAGACCACCCAGTTTGCCCCCCGGGGCATATCTCCCTTCTTCCAAGGGGTGGTGTGCGAGACTTGACTCCATTGCCATGATACACCACCTCTGTGGATCAGGAGAGGCCTACCATCGTGCCCAGCCTCTGGAACTGCTGGTGGGATGAGACCACCCAGTTTGCCCCCCGGGGCATATCTCCCTTCTTCCAAGGGGTGGTGTGCGAGACTTGACTCCCATGCCATGATACACCACCTCTGTGGATCAGGAGAGGCCTACCATCGTGCCCAGCCTCTGGAACTGCTGGTGGGATGAGACCACCCAGTTTGCCCCGCGGGGCATATCTCCCTTCTTCCAACGGGTGGTGTGCGAGACTTGACTCCCATGCCATGATACACCACCTCTGTGAACCAGGAGAGGCCTATTATTATGCCCAGCCTCTGGAACTGATGACCTGAGCCAACTTCATTTGAGATAGAAAAATAGTTTATTTCATTTGCACATACATATTAATCACTGCTACTTGAAGTGTTGGGCAGACATTCCATCTCCCTCCCCACCATGTTGATTTCCTCCTTGGGGGCAGCGGCAGATGGGGTCCAGCCCTCATCACTACTACACGATCTCTTCACCAGCTTGTAACCATGACAGATGTCATCTAGCACTTTCTCTCGGTAGTGCCTGTCCGCCGTGGAGTTTGTGTGTGCCAAGTACTTTGCAAACAGAGACTTTTCTGGATCAGTGTACCTTGCAAGCGTCCATGTTTCACAGATCTTCCTGACCACCTGACTGGAGATATCGGGGAGGTTATACCTGGGAACAAAGGGGAGAATAAGCTGAAGATCCGGGCAACAAAGAGGCAGAGAGCAGGGATGACTGCTTGGGCACTACTCACTTTGATTGGTAGCTCTTGATGTCTTGTGAAACAGTATGTCGCTCAGTTCCCAATGAAGAAAGGAAGAATTTATCCTTTGGATCGTCTATGTCACTTTTGGTTAGCAATGGCCGGACTTTTTCATAGTAGGCCTGAAACCACTGACGAGAGAACAAGGGTACAAAATGTTTAAATGGAAGAGGGTGAGAGCTGAATAACACCCAGGGACGAGCAAAGGGGCATCTCTGCTCACACTCACCGACTCTTCATCATTATCCAGCGCGAAAGCAGCAACTTGTTGAGTAGAGGTCTTGTGGGTTCTTACACCGATCACACATAGTTTTTCACCTTCGTACTCATGGTGAATCCTCTCATCCCACTCTCCCACCTGCAAGGAGCAGAAGACATGAGGAGCGACGAATGATGAAAAATAACCCCACATACTGAACCAGAAAAGCGGCTTACAGTCATGTTTTGGACTACCCCCGGTCGCTGAAGATGCTTCAAGACAAGAAGGCACTCTAGGTAGAGGATAATTTCAGTTTGCTGATAGGAAGTTGCACAGTTCGCCCAGGCTTGGGCTATGCACTTCAAGAACATGCTCTTGGCATCCCTGAGGACTGCTCGGCAATCGGACGGGCTGGGTGATTTTTGGCTCAAGGCCGCGTACCTAAGACAAGGGGAGAAAGAAGACCAGAGAAGTTAGGTACTCACCAACAGGGAGTGGGGGAAGACCAACAAATGACTCCACCATCCCAGCCCTACCCCTGGCTCCACATTCACCTCTTGTCGACCCTGTCTCTTGAGAGCCCCTTGGACAGGATCTTTTGGATGTCTTCGGTGACCGTGATGAAGAACTTGCACTTCTTGTACAGGTCAGGCTGCCTGATGGAAAGGTTGGTGGAGCGCATATTGTACTTTACGAACCGCCGAATACGCTGGATGCAGTTGAGCCTAGTCTGGTGAGAGAGCTTGGCTTCTAAGAGCTTGTCAAAGTAAGAACGAACCTTCTCAATGTCGCTGACAAAGTCTAGGCAGGCACGTTGTGGGTTCATAAAGTATAGGAACCGGGCAACCGCATCCACCTCCTGCCTGTGATTGCTCAGGCCCAGCGTAGACCGCAGGTAATTGGCGTAAGGTTTCAACAGAGGATCCCCGGAGGGATGACGGTTGTACAGCCCAGCGTCCTGCATACTCTTCCGTGCAGCACCTCTCCCTGTGGTTTTCAAAGTCCTAGAGGCAGGGGAAAAGGATGATGAGAAAAAGGAAACAGTCACGGTGGAACCATGAAAGTCAAGGTTCATCACCGAGGGTCATGTACCCACCTGGGAGTGCATTGAAAGGACTTATCGTCGCTATCATCTGGAGACTCGGTTGCAGATAATAGGCCCATGGATCCTGAAGGGGTCACATCCCCCTCCACACCTGAAGGGGCCAGATCCACCTCCACTAGGCTCAGGGTTACTGAGGCACACTCCTCCACTGGGCTCATGGTTCCTGAAGAAACCTCCACCACCACTGGGCTCACGGTTCCTGAAGAAACCTCCACCACCACTGGGCTCACGGTTCCTGAAGAACCCTCCTCTGAGCTCACGGTTCCTGAATAAACCTCCACCACCGGGCTCAAGGTTACGGAAGCACCCTTGTCCTCCACTAGACTCAGGGTTATTGAAGCCTCATCCTCCTCCACTAGGCCCACGGTCTCTGAAGCTACATCCTCCCAATCACTGCTGAGCTGGCAAGCAGTTCCATGATCGTTGGGGGTGGAAGATAAAAGATGCTGGCTGGCCTGGGCAGGAGGAATAGGAGTACCAGACGACAAACTGGCAGCGCTAAAGAGAGAAGTAGAAGGTACGTAAGTAACTAGAAGGGTGTTCAGATGGGAACACAGGTGTACCACACATTGCAGGACCTTACCAGGGAGAAGGGGGCTTATCAATGATGGTAAACCCTCTGTCTTCCAGGAACCGTACGATGTCCTCAGTGGATTGAAGGGAGGCGACCTGATGGTAGCTGATGGTGGTACCACGGCTGGCAATGTTTTTCAGGGAGGTCTTGGAAGATAACAGACTGGATTGGATCTCATCATCTGTACAAAGTCTCATGCAGCATCTCCTCAAGTGCGTGGATAGGTCTTTGTACACTTTGTGACAGACAGCACAGGTGAGGACAGTCCGGTTGTGACTTGGAAGAGAGATAAAATTACAATATAAACATGGGTATGACAAATCACACACGCCGGCTTAGTGCTACTTCATGGAACTGCTGGTGGGATGCACCCACCCAGTTCACCCACGGTGCCTATATACCTTCTTCCGCAAGGTGTGAGAGACAGGGATCCCTCCATGGCATGACACACCACCTATGTGGCCGGGGATTGGGGACCCCAACATGGCCAGCCGCTGGAACTGCTGGACGGGTGCACCTGTTAGGTGCATGATCATTCACGTTCTCTCTCAAAACAACATAATCTGCCCTTCTCTTTGCCAGCGGGAGGAGTGAGGGACTCCTACCCAGGCCCCTGGAACTTCTGGTGGGCTGAGACCACCCAGTTCACCCCAGGGCCTATCTACCTTCTCTCATGAGGTGTGGGAGACAGGGATCCCTCCATGGCATGACACACCACTTATGTGGCCGGGGATTGGGGACCCCAACATGGCCAGCCGCTGGAACTGCTGGACGGGTGCACCTGTTAGGTGCATGCTCATTCACGTTCTCTCTCAAAACAACATAATATGCCCTTCTCTTTGCCAGCGGGAGAAGTGAGGGACTCCTACCCAGGCCCCTGGAACTTCTGGTGGGCTGAGACCACCCAGTTCACCCCAGGGCCTATCTACCTTCTCTCATGAGGTGTGGGAGACAGGGATCCCTCCATGGCATGACACACCACCTATGTGGCCGGGGATTGGGGACCCCAACATGGCCAGCCGCTGGAACTGCTGGACGGGTGCACCTGTTAGGTGCATGCTCATTCACGTTCTCTCTCAAAACAACATAATATGCCCTTCTCTTTGCCAGCGGGAGAAGTGAGGGACTCCTACCCAGGCCCCTGGAACTTCTGGTGGGCTGAGACCACCCAGTTCACCCCAGGGCCTATCTACCTTCTCTCATGAGGTGTGGGAGACAGGGATCCCTCCATGGCATGACACACCACTTATGTGGCCGGGGATTGGGGACCCCAACATGGCCAGCCGCTGGAACTGCTGGACGGGTGCACCTGTTAGGTGCATGCTCATTCACGTTCTCTCTCAAAACAACATAATATGCCCTTCTCTTTGCCAGCGGGAGAAGTGAGGGACTCCTACCCAGGCCCCTGGAACTTCTGGTGGGCTGAGACCACCCAGTTCACCCCAGGGCCTATCTACCTTCTCTCATGAGGTGTGGGAGACAGGGATCCCTCCATGGCATGACACACCACCTATGTGGCCGGGGATTGGGGACCCCAACATGGCCAGCCGCTGGAACTGCTGGACGGGTGCACCTGTTAGGTGCATGCTCATTCACGTTCTCTCTCAAAACAACATAATATGCCCTTCTCTTTGCCAGCGGGAGGAGTGAGGGACTCCTACCCAGGCCCCTGGAACTTCTGGTGGGATGAGACCACCCAGTTCACCCCAGGGCCTATCTACCTTCTCCCATGAGGTGTGGGAGACAGGGATCCATCCATGGCATGACACACCACCTATGTGGCCGGGGATAGGGGACCCCAACATGGCCAGCCGCTGGAACTGCTAGACGGGTGCACCTGTTAGGTGCATGCACATTCACGTTCTCTCTCAAAACAACATAATATGCCCTTCTCTTTGCCAGCGGGAGGAGTGAGGGACTCCTACCCAGGCCCCTGGAACTTCTGGTGGGATGAGACCACCCAGTTCACCCCAGGGCCTATCTACCTTCTCCCATGAGGTGTGGGAGACGGGGTACATTCGAACCCCCTCACCCTTCTACTGACAGGCGCCTCAGACCATGGAGCCACCAGCGGTCTGTCTGAAACAAGCTGAGCAGTGGCCTGAGGGATGCGGTGTCCCGGGAGAATCTGCTCACTGGTTTTGGGGTGCACTTAGCAGCCATAGCCTTTGGAGGACACGCTCGGCTAACATCCATTAAGCCGGCGGACGCTCGCATGGCGGCCGCTGGGCTGGCAGCGCACAGGCCTCGGCAGACACTCGCATGGCGGCCGTGTGGCTGGCTGCCTGGAGGCTTCAGCGGACACCGGCATGACAGCCCCTGGGCTGGTACCCCCACAGGCTTCGGTGGACAGTCGCCATGCAGCCCCTAGGACTCGGCGGACACTCGAATGGCAGCCCGCAGTGCTCGGCTAAAACTCGCCCGGCAACTCCTCTGCAACCCACCCAGCAGAGAGGGTTCTCATCCATGGGTCATACTCACAGTATGCCTCGTTCACGGCTGATAGGTGTCTGTTTCGGGGACGGGTACATGGCGAAATGCAAGCAAGGAGCAGTCTGCAATACATCACGTTGCTTGTGAAGCGAAAAAAAAATGGTAAACGGCATTTACTTCCTTCACAATCAGATGCACCTGTCCGCCCGGCGTCCCAGGAACTCGGCAGCTAATGGGCTGGCGACCGGAGTGATTGTAAGCACCTGATGCATGTAAGGGTCTGAATTATTAGATAGGTTAGATTAGTTAGTTAAAAGATACAAGATACAGTTAGCTAATAGGTTTTAGTGCAGGGATCTGTGTAGTTAGCTGATAGGTTTTAGTGCAGGGATCTGTGTAGGGCATTAGGTATAGGTAGTTAGGGACTTGAAAAGACCTCTAGATATAGATTAATAGTTTAGGTTAGTGTTTAGGGCTATTTAGAACAGATTTTAGGTTAGGTCAGTTAGGGATTTAGTGTAATTTTCTGTCTGTCTGTCCGTCCTTGTTTAAACTTCTGTTTGATTGCGTGTTTCTGTGTTATAGTTTATTTAAAACTTTAGTTTTGTTACATCTGTCTTGTCTTTGCGTCTGATTGTCCGCGTTTTTCTGTTTTATAGTTAGAAAAAAGAAAAAAAAGAAAAAAAGTTTAGTTTTGTGTTTAGATTTGTTACATCTGTCTTGTCTTTGCGTCTGATTGTCCGCGTTTTTCTGTTTTATAGTTAGAAAAAAGAAAAAAAAAAAGTTTAGTTTTGTGTTTCGATTTGTTACATCTGTCTTGTCTTTGCGTCTGATTGTCCGCGTTTTTCTGTTTTATAGTTAGAAAAAAGAAAAAAAAAGTTTAGTTTTGTGTTTAGATTTGTTACATCTGTCTTGTCTTTGCGTCTGATTGTCCGCGTTTTTCTGTTTTATAGTTAGAAAAAAAAAATAATAATTAGTTTTGTGTTTCGATTTGTTACATCTGTCTTGTCTTTGCGTCTGATTGTCTGCGTTTTTCTTTGTTAGAGTTTTATAAAAGAAAAAAAAAAGATTTTGTTTGTCTTGTCTTTGTGTCTGATTGTGTGCGTGATTCTGTGTTTCTTATTTTTTCATAAATAAATCCCAAAAAAATTATACTTACTCTAAATTAGTCTCGTTTTGAAGTTAGGCGTTTTATTTATTTTCCGTTTATTACTTTAATTTATCTAATTTTTTTTTTTTGTTTACATTACAAGTTAAATCTATTTTGTTTTTTGACACACGTCCCTACCACAATAAACCTTTGGCCCAATCACTTTTACGTAAATTATGAGTGCACCGGGCCGTGCAGGCAGCCGCGGTCGGGCAAATAGAGGAGTCAGTTCCGTTGCTAGACCGCCGACAGCACGGGGCCGCTCCTCCAGTCATGTACAGGCAGGTGCCAGTGGCAGTGGTGTCCGCCTGATCCGTGATTTTTTTAATTTTAGCAGCCGTCCAAGGGCCATACTTTCCCAGGACGCCGAGACAGTGATGGCTCTGGTGGCTGACTCGAGTGCCACGGAGTCCTCAGCCCCAGTTCAAAGCAGCAGCAGTAGCGGCAGATCTACGCCTCCTGTACTAGCAACCCCCACTCCCACAGAATTGTCCCCGCTCATGTTTGAAGACGAGGACACAGAGCTGGACATTCTGGGGGAGGCCATTCAGGAGGGTGATTTACAGTTCAGCCCTCAAGATGGGCAGTACTTTTTGGAAGGGATGGGTGATAACGAGGAGGAGGGGGCAACGTCAATAAATACGCCTTTGGAATCCCTTCCAACAGGTGCGGGTGGTTTGAGCCACACAACTCCCGCATCTAGTCAGACCCAGGCACCAGCGAGGGGACAGCGGAGAACAGTCAGGGGCTCCATGTTAGCTGTTCCCCTCAGTCCACCACAGTTTGGCACCGGGTCTGACGTTGAAAATGAGGAGGAGGGTGATGCCGAATGGGTGCCACCTATTTTGTCAAGTACCAGCAGCACTGAAGTAGGTAGGCACCAGAGGGAAACGGTGCGGCAGGTCTCCAGGGAGCCCATTGGCAGGGGCTCTACTGTCGAGAGGAGCAGGCAGCAACAGCAGCAGCATGCTCACCCTGTGCACACTGAGGTCCAACAGGCGCAAGCCAGCACCATGCCATCGGACAGGAGGTTGGTGCGGAAGTCGCCTGTTTGGGCTTTCTTCACCCTGGCAACAGATGATGTTACTGTTGCTGTTTGTAACCTCTGCCATGCCAGGGTGAGGAGAGGGAGGTTAGTTTCTCGGCTGGGTACCACAGCCCTGAACCAGCACATGAGATTGAACCACTGGCGGGAGTGGGAACACAGTAAGAGTGGTAGTAGCAGCAACGCCAGTGTGCAGGGGACAGCAGCTCCTGCCACTGTACAGCAGCTCCCCCTCTATATTGCCACTACTGTTTCCCACCCACCAGCTCCCTCTAGTAGAGGTATTGGTACCGGCAGCCATCCCTCTGCAACCAGTGCACCCTCCTCTATCTCCTCTGCCGTCTGGCGCCAGCCAACAATTGCTGATGCTTTTGAACGCACCGTGCCCTACGCCCCAGGGGATCGACGTGTGCGTTCACTCAATGGGCTCCTGGCAAGGGTTATTGCCCAACATCTGCTTCCGTACAATCTGGTTGACAGCAACCCATTTAGGCAGATGTTGGAGCAGGCCCAACCCAAATGGCGTGTCCCCAGCCGCCATTACTTTGCCAGGACTGGTGTCCCTGCCCTGCACCAGCACCTTGTGCAGAATGTATGCCTGTCGCTGGATCATGCTGTCAGCGACAGGGTGCATCTCACAATGGATGCTTGGACCAGCAGGCATGGGCAGGGTCGCTACCTAAGTTTCACAGCCCATTGGGTTTCCCTCCGAGGCGCCGGGGAGGGAACGGCGGCATCTGAGTTTGTGGTGCCGCCCCGGGGTGTCCATGGGAGAACTGCTCCTCTCCCGCAAGCCACTGTCTCCACGGCTGCTGAGCCCCTAAGCAAGCGTCCCCGTAGCTACGCAAGTGTGGGGCACGTCCGCTGCCAGGCCGTGCTCCAGATTGTGAGCTTGGGGGAACGGAGACACACTGGACCTCATGTTCTGTCCGCACTACAGGCTCAGGTCCAGAAGTGGCTGACACCCCGAAGGCTCCAGGCAGGTATGGTTGTCTGTGACAACGGCAGCAACCTACTCGCCGCCCTTCAGGCTGGCAGTCTTACACATGTGCCCTGCATGGCACATGTCCTCAACCTTGTGGTGCAGAAATTCCTCCGCACTTACCCAGGGTTGAGTGACATTGTGCAAAGGGTACGTAGGATTGCCGGCCACTTCCGCCGATCCCCAACCGCCACCGCGTCCCTGTCCAAACTGCAGCGGGACAACAGCCTGCCCACCCACAGGCTGATTATGGACAGTGTGACGCGGTGGAACTCCACCCTCAACATGCTGGAGAGGTTGTGGGAGCAGCGAGGGGCGGTGAGGGAATACCTGCTGGAGCTAGGCACTGCAGGGCCAACACACTCACTCCCCTACGTCACTAATGCGGAGTGGGGGCAGATTCAGCAAGTCTGCCACGTGTTGGCCCCATTCGAGCAGGCGACAAAGATGGTTAGCAGGGAGCATGTCGGCCTCAACGATGTGCTCCCATTAGTGTTCCTGCTGGACAGGACACTAGATCGCCTGCTTGAAGCTGGGGAGAGTGCCTTGGTGGAGCATGAAGAGTCAACCATGCTCCACCTGGACCAGGCCCAGGACGAGAAGGAGGATGAATTAGTGGACATCCATGAGTCTGGGCTTGGTCAGGAGGGAGAGCCGGTGCTGGGGGCACCTATAGTCCGGGGGTGGGGCACCTCCGACCGGGAGCAGCAGCATCGGCAGCAGGAGGACCAAGAGGTCATGGTCTCTGGCAGCTCTGAAAAGTCACAGCGGGCTGTGCTCTTCCCCATGGCTGCCCACATGTTGCGATGCCTCAGGAGGGACCCCCGGATCATAAAAATAAAGGAGAGGGATAAGTTTTGGTTGGCCACCCTATTAGACCCTCGCTGCAGGGGGGAAACTGGAGGAGTTTCTACCAGCCAGCCGGAGGCAGGCCCGTATTGAAAAGTTGCGGGCCTGTCTGGTCCACCGGCTGGAGGAGGCAAACCCTATGCCTCACGCTCCAGTTCTCCCCGCCCATCTCACCCAGCAGGTGTCTGGAACCACCAGCACCAGCCGAGCAGGTGACCTTGAGGGTGAGATGAGGCTGTTCTACCAGTCTGCGCGACCCAGTACCAGCAGCAGCAGCAGCAGCAGCATGAGTAACCACCAGCGGCTGGCCCGCATGGTGGCAGACTACATGGGGTCCGTTGGTGCTTCCGACAGCATGAGCACCGACGACCCCATGGAGTACTGGGTTGCCAGGCTGGACACCTGCCGCGAGCTCGCTCAGTATGCGCTGGAGATACTTTCTTGCCCCCCCTCCAGCGTACTGTCTGAGAGGACTTTCAGCGCGGCAGGTGGGGTGGTCACCGACAAGAGGACCCGTCTGTCCACTGACTCTGTGGACAGACTAACATTCATAAAAATGAATGAGTCCTGGATCGGCAGTGACTTCTTGGCCCCCGCTGTCGGTTCAGGGCGCTGAAGGGTCCCTTGTTCATCCCTCTCCTTTGCTCTCCCTCCAATACGTTGTTTTTTAAATGTTTTTAATGTAAAATCTATAATTTTATCAATATTTGTTTAATTATTATCATATTATTTATTTTGGCCTCACTATATGTGGCCCTCATTCAATACCATTTTCAAAAAACCTCTGGTTGATGATGCAACCTGTCCTGACTCCTGATCTATCCTAGTCATCTAGGGGCATTATAACACTCAATTTACTACTGCTGCTTCATGTTCTGCTGATTTGGGCCTAGCTATATGTGGCCCTCATTCAATACCATTTTCAGAAAACCTCTGGTTGATGATGCAACCTGTCCTGACTCCTGATCTATCCTAGTCATCTAGGGGCATTATAACACTCAATCTACTGCTGCTGCTTCATGTTCTGCTTGTGTGGGGCTCATTCAATACCATTTTCAAAAAACCTCTGGTTGATGATGCAACCTGTCATGACTCCTGATCTATCCTAGTCATCTAGGGGCATTATAACACTCAATCTACTACTGCTGCTTCATGTTCTGCTGATTTGGGCCTAGCTATATGTGGCCCTCATTCAATACCATTTTCAGAAAACCTCTGGTTGATGATGCAACCTGTCATGACTCCTGATCTATCCTAGTCATCTAGGGGCATTATAACACTCAATCTACTACTGCTGCTTCATGTTATGCTGATTTGGGCCTAGCTATATGTGGCCCTCATTCAATACCATTTTCAGAAAATCTCTGGTTGATGATGCAACCTGTCATGACTCCTGATCTAACCTAGTCATCTAGGGGCATTATAACACTCAATCTACTACTGCTGCTTCATGTTCTGCTGATTTGGGCCTAGCTATATGTGGGCCTCATTCAATACCATTTTCAAAAAACCTATGGTTGATGATGCAACCTGTCATGACTCCTATTATAACACTCAATCTACTACTGCTGCTTCATGTTCTGCTGATTTGGGCCTAGCTATATGTGGCCCTCATTCAATACCATTTTCAAAAAACCTATGGTGGATGATGCAACCTGTCCTGACTCCTGATCTATCCTAGTCATCTAGGGGCATTATAACACGCAATCTACTGCTGCTGCTGCTTCATGTTCTGCTGATTTGGGCCTAGCTACACTGCGTGCAGAATTATTAGGCAAATGAGTATTTTGACCACATCATCCTCTTTATGCATGTTGTCTTACTCCAAGCTGTATAGGCTCGAAAGCCTACTACCAATTAAGCATATTAGGTGATGTGCATCTCTGTAATGAGAAGGGGTGTGGTCTAATGACATCAACACCCTATATTAGGTGTGCATAATTATTAGGCAACTTCCTTTTCTTTGGCAAAATGGGTCAAAAGAAGGACTTGACAGGCTCAGAAAAGTCAAAAATAGTGAGATATCTTGCAGAGGGATGCAGCACTCTTAAAATTGCAAAGCTTCTGAAGCGTGATCATCGAACAATCAAGCGTTTCATTAAAAATAGTCAACAGGGTCGCAAGAAGCGTGTGGAAAAACCAAGGCGCAAAATAACTGCCCATGAACTGAGAAAAGTCAAGCGTGCAGCTGCCAAGATGCCACTTGCCACCAGTTTGGCCATATTTCAGAGCTGCAACATCACTGGAGTGCCCAAAAGTACAAGGTGTGCAATACTCAGAGACATGGCCAAGGTAAGAAAGGATGAAAGACGACCACCACTGAACAAGACACACAAGCTGAAACGTCAAGACTGGGCCAAGAAATATCTCAAGACTGATTTTTCTAAGGTTTTATGGACTGATGAAATGAGAGTGAGTCTTGATGGGCCAGATGGATGGGCCCGTGGCTGGATTGGTAAAGGGCAGAGAGCTCCAGTCCGACTCAGACGCCAGCAAGGTGAAGGTGGAGTACTGGTTTGGGCTGGTATCATCAAAGATGAGCTTGTGGGGCCTTTTCGGGTTGAGGATGGAGTCAAGCTCAACTCCCAGTCCTACTGCCAGTTTCTGGAAGACACCTTCTTCAAGCAGTGGTACAGGAAGAAGTCTGCATCCTTCAAGAAAAACATGATTTTCATGCAGGACAATGCTCCATCACACGCGTCCAAGTACTCCACAGCGTGGCTGGCAAGAAAGGGTATAAAAGAAGAAAATCTAATGACATGGCCTCCTTGTTCACCTGATCTGAACCCCATTGAGAACCTGTGGTCCATCATCAAATGTGAGATTTACAAGGAGGGAAAACAGTACACCTCTCTGAACAGTGTCTGGGAGGCTGTGGTTGCTGCTGCACGCAATGTTGATGGTGAACAGATCAAAACACTGACAGAATCCATGGATGGCAGGCTTTTGAGTGTCCTTGCAAAGAAAGGTGGCTATATTGGTCACTGATTTGTTTTTGTTTTGTTTTTGAATGTCAGAAATGTATATTTGTGAATGTTGAGATGTTATATTGGTTTCACTGGTAAGTATAAATAATTGAAATGGGTATATATTTGTTTTTTGTTAAGTTGCCTAATACTTATGCACAGTAATAGTTACCTGCACACACAGATATCCCCCTAAAATAGCTAAAACTAAAAACAAACTAAAAACTACTTCCAAAAATATTCAGCTTTGATATTAATGAGTTTTTTGGGTTCATTGAGAACATGGTTGTTGTTCAATAATAAAATTAATCCTCAAAAATACAACTTGCCTAATAATTCTGCACTCCCTGTATATGTGGCCCTCATTCAATACCATTTTCAGAAAATCTCTGGTTGATGATGCAACCTGTCATGACTCCTGATCTAT
The DNA here is from genome assembly GCF_905171765.1 of Bufo bufo. NCBI lineage: Eukaryota > Metazoa > Chordata > Amphibia > Anura > Bufonidae > Bufo > Bufo bufo. The sequence goes on along the minus strand of NC_053390.1, from coordinate 485,892,567 downwards.
CCTAGTCATCTAGGGGCATTATAACACTCAATCTACTACTGCTGCTTCATGTTCTGCTGATTTGGGCCTAGCTATATGTGGCCCTCATTCAATACCATTTTCAAAAAATCTCTGGTTGATGATGCAACCTGTCATGACTCCTGATCTAACCTAGTCATCTAGGGGCATTATAACACTCAATCTACTACTGCTGCTTCATGTTCTGCTGATTTGGGCCTAGCTGAATGTGGGCCTCATTCAATACCATTTTCAAAAAACCTATGGTTGATGATGCAACCTGTCATGACTCCTATTATAACACTCAATCTACTACTCCTGCTTCATGTTCTGCTGATTTGGGCCTAGCTATATGTGGCCCTCATTCAATACCATTTTCAGAAAATCTCTGGTTGATGATGCAACCTGTCCTGACTCCTGATCTATCCTAGTCATCTAGGGGCATTATAACACTCAATCTACTGCTGCTGCTGCTTCATGTTCTGCTGATTTGGGCCTAGCTATATGTGGCCCTCATTCAATACCATTTTCAGAAAATCTCTGGTTGATGATGCAACCTGTCATGACTCCTGATCTAACCTAGTCATCTAGGGGCATTATAACACTCAATCTACTATTGCTGCTTCATGTTCTGCTGATTTGGGCCTAGCTATATGTGGGCCTCATTCAATACCATTTTCAAAAAACCTATGGTTGATGATGCAACCTGTCATGACTCCTATTATAACACTTAATCTACTACTGCTGCTTCATGTTCTGCTGATTTGGGCCTAGCTATATGTGGCCCTCATTCAATACCATTTTCAAAAAACCTATGGTGGATGATGCAACCTGTCCTGACTCCTGATCTATCCTAGTCATCTAGGGGCATTATAACACTCAATCTACTGCTGCTGCTGCTTCATGTTCTGCTGATTTGGGCCTAGCTATATGTGGCCCTCATTCAATACCATTTTCAGAAAATCTCTGGTTGATGATGCAACCTGTCATGACTCCTGATCTATCCTAGTCATCTAGGGGCATTATAACACTCAATCTACTACTGCTGCTTCATGTTCTGCTGATTTGGGCCTAGCTATATGTGGCTCTCATTCAATACCATTTTCAAAAAATCTCTGGTTGATGATGCAACCTGTCATGACTCCTGATCTAACCTAGTCATCTAGGGGCATTATAACACTCAATCTACTACTGCTGCTTCATGTTCTGCTGATTTGGGCCTAGCTATATGTGTGCCTCATTCAATACCATTTTCAAAAAACCTATGGTGGATGATGCAACCTCTCCTGACTCCTGATCTAACCTAGTCATCTAGGGGCATTATAACACTCAATCTACTACTGCTGCTTCATGTTCTGCTGATTTGGGCCTAGCTATATGTGGGCCTCATTCAATACCATTTTCAAAAAACCTATGGTTGATGATGCAACCTGTCATGACTCCTATTATAACACTCAATCTACTACTGCTGCTTCATGTTCTGCTGATTTGGGCCTAGCTATATGTGGCCCTCATTCAATACCATTTTTAAAAAACCTATGGTGGATGATGCAACCTGTCCTGACTCCTGATCTATCCTAGTCATCTAGGGGCATTATAACACTCAATCTACTGCTGCTGCTGCTTCATGTTCTGCTGATTTGGGCCTAGCTATATGTGGCCCTCATTCAATACCATTTTCAGAAAATCTCTGGTTGATGATGCAACCTGTCCTGACTCCTGATCTATCCTAGTCATCTAGGGGCATTATAACACTCAATCTACTGCTGCTGCTGCTTCATGTTCTGCTGATTTGGGCCTAGCTATATGTGGCCCTCATTCAATACCATTTTCAGAAAATCTCTGGTTGATGATGCAGCCTGTCATGACTCCTGATCTAACCTAGTCATCTAGGGGCATTATAACACTCAATCTACTATTGCTGCTTCATGTTCTGCTGATTTGGGCCTAGCTATATGTGGGCCTCATTCAATACCATTTTCAAAAAACCTATGGTTGATGATGCAACCTGTCATGACTCCTATTATAACACTTAATCTACTACTGCTGCTTCATGTTCTGCTGATTTGGGCCTAGCTATATGTGGCCCTCATTCAATACCATTTTCAAAAAACCTATGGTGGATGATGCAACCTGTCCTGACTCCTGATCTATCCTAGTCATCTAGGGGCATTATAACACTCAATCTACTGCTGCTGCTTCATGTTCTGCTTGTGTGGGGCTCATTCAATACCATTTTCAAAAAACCTCTGGTTGATGATGCAACCTGTCATGACTCCTGATCTATCCTAGTCATCTAGGGGCATTATAACACTCAATCTACTACTGCTGCTTCATGTTCTGCTGATTTGGGCCTAACTATATGTGGCCCTCATTCAATACCATTTTCAGAAAATCTCTGGTTGATGATGCAACCTGTCATGACTCCTGATCTAACCTAGTCATTTAGGGGCATTATAACACTCAATCTACTGCTGCTGCTGCTTCATGTTCTGCTGATTTGGGCCTAGCTATATGTGGGCCTCATTCAATACCATTTTTCAAAAACCTATGGTGGATGATGCAACCTCTCCTGACTCCTGATCTAACCTAGTCATCTAGGGTCATTATAACACTCAATCTACTACTGTACTGCTGCTTCATGTTCTGCTGATTTGGGCCTAGCTATATGTGGCCCTCATTCAATACCATTTTCAGAAAATCTCTGGTTGATGATGCAACCTGTCATGACTCCTGATCTATCCTAGTCATCTAGGGGCATTATAACACTCAATCTACTACTGCTGCTTCATGTTCTGCTGATTTGGGCCTAGCTATATGTGTGCCTCATTCAATACCATTTTCAAAAAACCTATGGTGGATGATGCAACCTCTCCTGACTCCTGATCTAACCTAGTCATCTAGGGGCATTATAACACTCAATCTACTACTGCTGCTTCATGTTCTGCTGATTTGGGCCTAGCTATATGTGGCCCTCATTCAATACCATTTTCAAAAAACCTATGGTGGATGATGCAACCTGTCCTGACTCCTGATCTATCCTAGTCATCTAGGGGCATTATAACACTCAATCTACTGCTGCTGCTGCTTCATGTTCTGCTGATTTGGGCCTAGCTATATGTGGCCCTCATTCAATACCATTTTCAGAAAATCTCTGGTTGATGATGCAACCTGTCATGACTCCTGATCTATCCTAGTCATCTAGGGGCATTATAACACTCAATCTACTACTGCTGCTTCATGTTCTGCTGATTTGGGCCTAGCTATATGTGGCCCTCATTCAATACCATTTTCAAAAAATCTCTGGTTGATGATGCAACCTGTCATGACTCCTGATCTAACCTAGTCATCTAGGGGCATTATAACACTCAATATACTACTGCTGCTTCATGTTCTGCTGATTTGGGCCTAGCTGAATGTGGGCCTCATTCAATACCATTTTCAAAAAACCTATGGTTGATGATGCAACCTGTCATGACTCCTATTATAACACTCAATCTACTACTGCTGCTTCATGTTCTGCTGATTTGGCCCTAGCTATATGTGGCCCTCATTCAATACCATTTTCAGAAAATCTCTGGTTGATGATGCAACCTGTCATGACTCCTGATCTAACCTAGTCATCTAGGGGCATTATAACACTCAATCTACTACTGCTGCTTCATGTTCTGCTGATTTGGGCCTAGCTATATGTGGCCCTCATTCAATACCATTTTCAAAAAACCTATGGTGGATGATGCAACCTCTCCTGACTCCTGATCTAACCTAGTCATCTAGGGGCATTATAACACTCAATCTACTACTGCTGCTTCATGTTCTGCTGATTTGGGCCTAGCTATATGTGGGCCTCATTCAATACCATTTTAAAAAAACCTATGGTGGATGATGCAACCTGTCACGACTCCTGATATATCCTAGTCATCTAGGGGGATTAAAACAATGGATCTACTGCTGCTGCTATTGAACATTTTTTGACAATACCCTCATGAAAAAACATATATAATATAGTTTTTATTTTGATATCTAAAAAATGTTCATGCTAGGGAGCTTAAAAATCGTAATCTGGAGCTATGTCAGAATTTTATGATTTTGAATGATTCAAGATTTAACAGGTTCCCGAGTGATAGGCTCAACCAAAAAAGATGAAGATGAAGTGATTCACCCATTATGACTAGTGTCTACTGTACAAGCCTGTTGGTCCAGTGCTATATTCTGCCTTTGCTAGAGTTGTCCCAGTCTATGTTCAGCATTGAGCAACATTATGTTTTTAAATAATCAGTTGAAAAGACTAAATCAACAGATCAACTGACCATGTTAGTAATACATTAATTAATGTTTTCTTCCGTGATGCCATGAACAGTCTAGAATAAGACAATAGCATCATGCATATTGTATCAAATGTGAACTATTTGTTCAGGGAGCATTAAACCTAATTTAAATCCATGTACAAACAAGTTATTTGAGACCTTTAAGACCTTATATATTTTTTTTAAATAACAGTCTACTTAAGCGTTATTTAATTCAATTATTCTGCAGAGTTATGAATCATAACTTTTGAGTCTGCATTTTACTACAGTGTTAACTGTAAAACATGAAGGTTCTTAATCGTGCGTAGGCAACCAGCATGGATCATTTTTTCTACTTTGCACTATAACAAGTCTAGAGTGTAGAATTCTCAAAACTTGTTTTGGATTGTTCATATTCATGCATGTGCTGTGTCACTTATGTATTGTCAATATTTAGACTAAGAAATACGTATATCAATAATACAATAAAATAAAAAGTGTTGTTTGGCTTCATTTACAAAATTAAATTATTTAACTTTATTTTATTTTCTTTTGTTTATTTTAAAAAATTGGGTTTGGGGGGCCAATGTTGTGGTTCACGATGTAGCAAGTTGTGGACCGCATGTGGCTTTCCCTTGTCAAAAGGTCTTGTGCAATAAAAAAAGTACTCGACTTATTGATGAACCTAATGAAACAATTTTATTTGATTTTATTTATGTTTATTTTTTCCCTACGGATTAAGGTTCTAACATGGTGTTGTCTGTTGTCCTGGGAGGGGTGGCCGACTTCCGTGTTGACCTATCTACATGGTTGGGTCTGACTGGCGTTAGACTCATCCGTGTGACAATCCGGTTTTGATAATGAAGCCTGAATGACACATGTATATAGGGATATTTACTTTTATATATTTTTTTAAATATTGACAATAATGTAATGATGATTTGCACATGCTAAATATATATAGACACAGCTTTAAAAAATTTTAATTTAAAAATACGTACTATATAATGTTCCTCAACTGTTGGAGAATTCTTATACTCTGAGTCATGTAATCACATTTTTTGGTCTGTTTGGCGGAAGCAATGCCAGGACATTTAAATTTTGTTGTAATAAGTGCACTATTACGGATACGTGCTGTTTAGTTTTTACAACATGCCTTTACCATTTTACTTATATCTACTTTTTTTTTTTTTTTTTTGTGGGGTATACACAATTAGTTCTAAATAAGAGATTAACAGTGGATTATAAGGCCTACAACAACCATAAATGCTCATATTATCCAATTGCTTAATAATTATGTGTAGGCAACATACTCAACGATTATCAAGGACTACTGCTATTATCAATATGCGTTGAACTTCTGTGTGGGACAAAAAATGCCAATTTTATATGTACATGCAGGTGATGTTTGTCAGTGTACTGATGAGTTTGTGATGGAGTATAGGGGCCTCACTGTAAACAAATGTTTTGAAATGAATTGCAAAACTTCAATTAATAAAATAAAAACAAACACACAATATATAGATCAAGAAATAAAATAATATTTTTTATAATATTTGAATAACAAAAACATAATAGTAGAATTGGCCTTAAGGCAAGGCCTTGAGAACATTGATAATGTTCATGATCTCCTCAACCGCCTTGTTGTGCTGCTCCTCCACGACAGCCATTTGGTGGGAGTACTGCACCCGTAACTCCCTTAATTTGCGGCAGTGCTGCTCCCGGGACTTCCTCAATAGTGCAACATGGTCCCTTTGAAGGACTTTAACCTTCTCCTTCAGGGATTTAATTACTGTTAAAAATAAAAAAATATATAATTAAATATATATATATAATATATATAGTAAATTTTAAATATGTATTTATTTGTTTGACATCTGATTAAATGCAATTTAGTGAATATTGTATAAAGTTGTTCACTATTGGCGATTGTAGGTGAAAAAAAATATGAAAAATATATTTTTCATTTTAAACGTCTATATAAAATCATTTTTTTTTTTTAACCTAACATTAGTCCATGAATAGTCTATGTCATTGAGGTCATAATTTACATATGATATTTGATTTGTATAATTAATTTATATTTATTGGTATAAATGATAGGGCTCTTATTATTATTTTACTTTTTATAATCATTAGATTTTTGAATAATATTGCAACGACAAGATTGAAAAGTGTGAAAAAGATAAAAAAATTTACGTTAATCGGTACGTCTGGAATAAGCACGCCTGTTTTGTTTCTGGAGTTTTGTGTTTAATATTGATTTTTGAACGGGGTTAAAATAGTTAACATAGACATTGGGTGGGACATGTCTCATCCGTACTCCATCCTATGTTCTCATAACGGTGCTGTTAGAAAGGATTTTAAGATAAAGTGTGGACAGGCCATCCCAACGCAGAACAATCTGAGAAAGGAACCAGAATGGTGACAGACTGTAGTGTGTTTCGATAGTACTGTCTTTTTACCCTGCTTGTAATGAACTGTAAGTTTGGCACTTTATGTTATCCAATATAACTAAACTAATACATGTGTGTGTGAATAAGTTTAAACAACAAAAGCACATGGTGGCAAACTCAGCCACTGTATATTGTCATTCCTGTATGTACGACGTTATTGCATATGTGTATGCCACTTTAAAGAACCAAGCGTATATATGTTTTGTGTAATATGGTTCAGGTGGGCTGTAAAGTTCCTAGGCTGGCTGCATGAAAACCGCCAGCATTCATGCAATTGTATGTTGTTATGTGAGGGTACCCAGATAGCTAATTGTATTGTATTTGTGTATTCTGAGCGGCATTCACCTAATGATATGCACTCAGACTTCAGCTATCTTGGAATATGTTAAATGTCTGTGTTGCTGGGAGGGTGTGACATTGTGTTTTTGGGTGGGGATTCCTGTCCTGTTGTTCTCACATGTGTATTGCCGATGTCCCTTTGTCCTGAGAGATAATTGGATTACTCCTCTCCCCTCCAGGCCAGAGAGGATGAAACCATGATGCATTGTGGGGATGTGTTGTGTCTGTGTATCCTAAGTTGCTGCATATCTGTCCTGTGTAGCAGTCTTGCTTCTTGTCCACTAGGGGCGTGTACACCAGATGGGGAGCTGCATAGGGCGGGTAGCCCTCAATAAAGAGTTCCTGTTTTATACCTTAATGAAGTCTTGGCTTCTGTTTGGGGGATGGAATAACTACACTCTTGGGCATTGCTATATCATAATACTCCCCTGAGTATAAGCTCTTGTAAGAGCTTGCTCCTGTTTCCAGGCTACCAGCGGAGACCTTGTGGATCGTGCTACCCCTCCACTACACACATATTTACCCTCCTTGTGTGGGGTGGTGACTACCCCGTCATCATCCTCCTCTTCCTGCTCCTCATCCTCAAAAATGTGGGGGGGCAACTCAGGTAGGGCTGCTGGTCCAGCCTCTTCCTCCACCATTGACTCCCTCTCCTGTGGTGGTGGTGGGTCATTTGATGTCCCTGAGGGTCCTGCCTGCTGCTCCTGCTCCCCCTCAGACGCCGACAGCTCCCAGGAATCCCTGCTGGCAGGCCTGCGTTTTACACAGGGAAGGCGAGCCCCTATAATTACAAATTAATACTTATGTAAAAATAAAAATCACAAATAATAAATGTACCTCACCATTACGTTACTTTTGTTTATTTTATCAACACTCAATAATGTTTGTACCTGGACAGTGCTCGTCACGGATCTGGCGGATTCTCTTCATATGTCTCTGCTTCAGGTCCGACCACTTTTTGCAAATGGCCAAGGGTTCATGTTTGCCCTCGTGAACCCTCCTCATCTCCTTCCTTAGCTCCCTTACTATCGGGTGTTTTGCTTTGTTAGAGCGGAGTTCGTCATACCCTTGCTCTAACAGGCGCTGCGTGATTAAGAAAAGAAGCATTTTATAATTTTTTTTTAATAAAACTAAGATTAAGGAACTTTAACATTACCACAAGTGGAGTACGTCAGGCTATTCTAGGAAGTTGAACAAGCGGTCAGATCCTTCCTGCCGCTAGTTCACTTATGCCCCCAGACAGTGGCGTAGTTAGAAATGACTTGGCCCCACAGCAAATTTTTTTTAATGGGGACAACCTACCTACCACCCACAAATTTTCAAAAAGGCATTACTTTCAAGCCACCCACATAACTGTGGCTAGTAAAGATTGCTCTCTCACACCAGTCCCGGCAGCTGTTCCATCCATTTTATACACTGTCTATACTGTCACTGTATATAATTTTATTGTGTAATACTGTTAAGGGGGCCCTGAAAAAATCTTTTAGACCTCCTCCTCCTGGATCTGCCCCTTCTGGGTCAGGGCCCACAAGCAGCCCCTGTAAATACGCCACAGCGACAAGAATGACGATACGTCAACATTTACTATAATAATGGCGGCCAGGGGTGTAACTATCCGGGAAGCAGGAGAAGCGTCTGCTTTGTGGCCCTGACCCAGAAGAGGCCCATCCCACAAAGGAGGACTAAAAGATTTCGTCATGGCCCCCTCGGTAGTATTACACAATAAAATTATGTAACACAGTGACAGTATAGACAGTTAACAAAACGGATGGAACAGCTGCCGGGCCTGAAGCTACACCACTGGTGGCGAGGGAAACGTTCCAGCAGCAGCAAGTCAGCACACGGCCAGAGGCAGTCTAACTAAAAGCTCTGCATGTTGTAGTTTAATTACACGGAACCGCTCGCCGTGCGCTGCCTTGATGCCGCAGTAACTGACCACCACCATGTCATCATTATCTCAAATACCAAACCAACAATTATTATTATTTGCGAGTCAAATACTACAATTTAACTTAACGTAACCGTATAAAATCTAATTGTGGTGAAATTGTATGTGTGTGGGGTATAAGCTATTAGATATTGTCCATCTGAGGAGAGATGTACCTGTCTAGTGACGTGACGGCATAGTTTGGGGTGTAAAGCTGGTCCGCCTCCACGTGGTGCACCCTGGGTAACGCTAAATGAACCAGCAAATATACTGTATAATGTAAAAAATTACTTCTCCTGACCAACAGGACACTTATTTGAATATTTAGACTAGCCGTCCGCACACTGCGGCCCCCCTGCAAACTGCGGCCCTCCGGCTGTGGCAAAAATAAAACTCACATCATTCCATGACAACCTACAGCTATCATCCTATAGAAGGACATAATGGGACGGGAGTTGTAGTTTTAGAACAACTGGAGGACCGCTGTTTGAATAGACTGTGTGTGTGTGTGTGTTTGTGTGTTGGGGGAGGTCAGGGGGGGGGTGGGTTTGAGGGGGGGTTTGGTGGTATGCAGTGTGGGTATATTGTCTGAGGCAGGAAATTAGATGTACAATGTGCATCTGATATATATATTTGTATGCATTGCTATCCATACATAATGACACGTCGGCCACATGTATGTATAGAATATAAATATATAGCAGATGCCAGTGAGATACTGCTTTGATGGCAGACCATTAAAACCATTTATGAGATCAAAAATGCTTAACTATTTATTTTAGTAATATAGATAAAATCACATTATATATAGTATGAGTAGATGTTAATGATTATCTGAAAAAATTATTACTTTTGAATGTCAACAATACTTGTTTCAAACTATCATTTATATGTAATCAAAGTATGTGCTATCCGAATTTTAATGCCATGCGAAAATAGTTTACACAAATACATCCGAAAAATTCAATTCAATAAACCTACATAGGAATATTACTAAGATATGCCAAACAAGCGTGTATGCGAACAAATGTTCAATTAGATTATACTTACTATGACGATCAGCTCCTCCTCAGCTTTAGTGAACTTGCTGGCCACCATCGTATCAACTGAGCGCATAAAGTTTTCAACCGCACAAAACTGACGCACGTTGGATTCTGGTTGAAAAAGGCGCTTACTTCCGGTTTGGAACAAATCACGCGCATGCGCAAAATCATACGAAAATGTCAGTGCCGTTTCAGCTATTTGTATGTTAACGAATATTCGATAAAATTAATGATATATCAGGTTTTAGAATATTCGTATCACTCGAAATCTATGATATATTACAATATCTATAATATTCGTAAAAAACACAGCGGATATAGTGCTTTAGTAGTTTCGAAATCTTTATATTCATTTTTAATAATATTGGCTAGGCTATATTGCAATAACATTGTGTTCTAGTCTGATTTTATATTGCAATATAGAGAATATTCGAAACCTTTATTGTATTACTTGAACAGTGAACACTCTACCCTAAAGACATTTAGAAATTTGCGAATTCGCATAATATGCGCATATTACGCGTATAACTATGCGCATATTATGCGCATATTATTGGCAAACTTACGAATATTCGATTTCGGCGAAAACGAATATGGCACCTCAAGCTCATCACTATCATTGATGATCAATTGCAGAGCTACTTGATTAAACAATCACCAATCACTCCGGTATTGTATATATTGCCAAAAGTTCATAAGACATTATCGGATCCTCCGGGTCGTCCGATTGTGGCCTCAGTAAACTCGATATTGTCCCATTTATCGATCACGTTGGAAATGGTGTTAACGCCATTGATGAAAAACACCCGCACATTTCTATTGGACACGGCGCATTTTTTGAAAGCGATTATGGATCTTCATTCCATCCCAGTGGATAGCTGGCTAGTGACAATAGATGTTGTGAGCCTTTACACATCGATTGATCATTAGAAAGGGATCCAGGCGGTGGCGGATATGCTGTTAACCAGCGACTATTCGAAAATACAACAATAATTTTTTCTGCATATGCTACGTTTGGTTTTATATGAAAATTATTTCATGTTTGAAGATGCATATTATTTGCAGCGACGGGGAACTGCGATGGGATCGAATGTGGCCCCACCCTACGCAAATGCATTTATGTCAGCTTTTGAAGAATCGCATGTTTCCAGTAATACATATTATCAGGAAAATGTTCTTATTTGGAAAAAATTTATAGACAAAATTTTTTGCCTATGGGCGGGGCCACATGAGATCCTATCCGTTTTCTTTGAACATCTGAACAAGGTTTGTGAAGGTTTAAGATTCACCATTACCTGTGACAAGCGAAAAGTGAGTTTCCTGGATACCGTTGTCATAAAGGATGATTACGGCCGTCTCTCAACTGATTTATTCAGTAAAGAGATGGATAGGAATAGTATTTCACATTTCACAAGTGCCCATCCACCCTCACTGAAAAAAGCGATACCAAAATCGCAGTTTCAGAGAATCAAACGAATTGTTTCTGACCCACTTATGCAGGATCACAGATTGCATGAAATGGTTGAGAGATTTAGTAAAAGAGGGTACCCAAGGCCCATTCTAGAGAAAATTTGATCTGACCCTCCCATCTCAAGGTACCTTAGGGACTAGACAGCAACGTGTGGTGTTTATACATAAATTTCATCCCTATAATGCGAGTATAGATAGGGCTGTTAGGAAACATTGGAGCATTTTAACTAAAGCATACCCCAATGTGGATGAATTTAAAAATCATGTTTTGCTCACACCCATAGGGGGGGTGGATGATGTCACTTCTGTTTGATTGATACATATTATATATAAGAGCCATTGTGATCATATTATTTATCTATTGATAAAGGCTATATGCCGAAACGCGTTTTATGAAAAAATTAATTGAGTCATGAAATAAAGAAGAATAACATTTGGCAACATATTGGCGGTTTGCTGGAATTTTTTCACTGGTCCACGTGGAGCGACGCTCCTTTCCGTTGCAACGCCAGGTAACACAGCGAGTGTTGGCTGGATTTGAGTTCATTAAGACCCCCGGATGACTGTGACCGAAATCTATATATCCATTCCGTCTCCTTTTGGAGAATCCGTTGGTCCCAGTCACCCTTTCTGGGGGATGGACGTACCAATTCTACAGCCAAAAAGGAGATGGCTTTCGGGTCACCATTATGGCATTCCCGGACATGATCTGCCACCAGGATATTATTATGTTTTTTTATATCATTAATGTGTTCCAGAATTCTCCGGCGAAATTCTCTAAAAGTTTTTCTCACGTAGTCAAGGGGAGATGCACATTGGCATACATATATCACTCCCTTGCTACGACAATTAATGAAGTCTCTTACTACAAAATTCTGGTTAGTTACTGAACAGGTCACATTTTTAGTCCAATTGATGTATCGACAAGCTGCACATGAGCCACATTGAAAGATCCCCAGTGGTTTGCGATCTAACCACGTCCCTGGGGGTGTTGGACATGTGAAATGGCTATGGACCAATCTGTCTCTGAGGGACCTCCCCCGCCTAAATGTCATACCGGGCCTAGGTGGGAGAGCTGCGATATACCTGCTTCCACAAAATACTGATTAAGGGGTTTGATATAGGTGCTTCCACAAAATACTGATTGAGGGCTGCGATATACCTACTTTTACAAAATACTGATTAAGGGGTTAGATATACCTGCTTCCACCAAATATTGATTGAGGCCTGCGATATACCTGCTTCCAAAAAATACTCATTAAGGGGTTCGATATACCTGTTTCAACCAAATATTGATTGAGGGCTGCAATATACCTGCTTTTGCAAAATACTGATTAAGGGGTATGATATACCTGTTTCCACCAAATACTGATTGAGGGCAGCGATATACGGGCTTCCACAAAATTCTGCTCTTCTCTAGGGACTTAGGCACAGGGTCATTTTGAAAATGACAGGCAGAGGAAGAGGCAGGCCGTTCCGCAGGGGTGGTAGGAGTCGGGCAGGTGCACCAGGCCGGAGCCTAAGTGGGAATTTGGTGAAGGCATGTGCGATTACTTCAAAGGGCGCACCAAAGATGGTTGAGTGGCTCACTCAGCCTTCCTCTTCTGCATTCTCTTCATCATCTGTATCTGCATCCTCCTCACTCTCTGCTGTGTGCACCCGCAAATCCACCACCACTATCATAGGCCCTCTACTCGAGTCAGAGGAATTATTATCCCATCCATTCCAAGACCTTACCGATGAGCAGCCATTCCTGACATCGGATGAGGAATAGGAGGTAGCAACGGCCGCCACCCAGCGGTCTGACGACAGTACACAGATCAGCCCAAGGAGGGAGGTCCCAGCTGTTGCTGCCTACTCCAAGATCTCAAATGTCAGTGGTGGTGAAGTTGACTATGATGACGTGTCGATGGACTTCACGTGCGTGCCCACAAGAGAGGAAGAGGAGGGGAGTTCAGAGGGAGAGACGGAGCAGCAGAGAGGGAGGAGAAGCAGGCAGAGCTCGCAGGGCATAGGAGGCAAAAAGCAGACTGCAAATGTATCGGGAGTGAGCCATCCACCATGCACGGTCACTTCTAATGCTCCCAGGACGCCGTCACATGGCTCTTCAGTGTGGGCTTTTTTTTTTATGTGTCAGCTGCTGACAATAGTGTTACCATCTGCAGCTTGTGCTCTCAACACATAAGTCGCGTTAAGCCTAACACTCTCCTAGGGACCAACGCCTTAAGAAGGCACCTGGCAGTGGGAGCAATGCCATCAGAATCCACAAAGCCACACTCCCGGCTCTCCACGTCCTGCCTCTTCTTCTCCTTCTTCTCTCTCCTCCCATTTGTCCTCCACTCCAACTTTCCACCATGCCGTTGTCGTGTTCATCTGGCAGAAGACAGGCTTCCGTGGCCCAATTGTTCGAGTGTAAAAAGTTGATGACGACGGATAACCCTCTTGCCCAACGGCTGACCGCTAGCTTGTCGGAACTGCTAGCCCGCCAACTACTGTGCTGTGGCTGTTGTGCCTGGAAGCCAAGAGCCACACCGATCCTGTACTGCTTTCAGCTATGCAGTCACAGGCCGATCAGTGGCTAACTCCGCTCAATTTTACAGTTGGTAAAGTGGTGTGCGGCAACGGTGCCAATCTGCTGAGCGTGCTGAAACAGGGCAAAATGACACACGTGCCGTGCATGGCACACGTCCTGAACTTAGTCGTGCAGTGATTCGTTGCCAAATACCCTGGGGTCCAGGACGTCTTGCGGCAGGCCAGAAAAATCTCTGGCCATTTTAGAAGATCTTACACGGCCGTGGCTCGCCTTGCTGACGTTCAGCCGGCGACACCACCTGCCCGTCAGACGTTTGATTTGTGACAGCCCGACGCGCTGGAACTCCATCTTGTATATGCTTGATAGGCTGCTCCAGCAGCAATGTGCCGTAACGACTACCTGTACAAACTCTGCAGCAGGACAGATTATGGGGAGCTTGGTTTCTTTTCACCGCGTCAGTGGCTGCTCACGCATGATGCATGCAGACTTCTGCGGCCATTTGATGAGATCACCAAACTGGTCAGTCGCAGCCAGGGCGCCATCAGTGAGATCGGAACTTACGCCTTCTTTCTGGAGCGTGCATTGCGTCGTGTTGATCAAGCCGTCGAGACGCAGCAGCTGGAAGATGAGGAAGTCGCAATGCTGAATGAATAATTCCAAGGGGGGCTACTCCATATGAGACAAGTCAGCAGGAGTCTGAAGAGGAGTCAGAGGAGGATGGTGATAAACTTTTCTGGAATCCCTGGTGTTGTCCGTGGATGGGGGGAGGAGACCGAGGACAACATTCTCCTGCGTGATCAGCAGGAGCCAGGGTGCTCCACCACTTCCAATTTAGTGCAAATGGGGGCCTTCATGCTCCAATTGTTGAAGAGAGACCCCTGTATAAAAAGCATGAATGGCAAGGACCAGTACTGGGTGGCAACGTACTTAGACCCCCGGTACAAACACAAAATGGCAGACATGTTAACAGCATCACAGAGTGCTGGCAGAATGCAGCATTACCAGGCCTTGCTGCGAGAGATGCTGTATTCTGCTGTTGCGGGCGCTGGCAGAGGAATTTCCACCCATAGCAAAACAGGTGCGGGTACCAATCCTACAGCACCTGCAAGAAGAGGGCGGTTTGAAGATGTGTTGGTCACTTCGAATATGAGATCATTCTTGCAGCCAACCCGTTGACAGATGCCCTCCAGATCCAGCCTCAGGGAACGCCTAGACCGACAGGTGTCTGACTACATTGGGTCAACGGCCGATGTGGACGCTCTGAGAAGCAAGCAACCCCTGGACTACTGGGTGTGCAGGCATGACCTGTGGCCAAAGCTGGCACAATTTGCCATTGAACTCTTGGCTTGCCCCTCGTCAAGTGTCCTGTCCGAAAGGACATTTTAGCGCATCAGGGGGGATCGTAATCGATAAGCGCACTCGCCTAGCTCACGACAGTGTGGACTACCTCACATTTATAAAAAATTAATGAGGCATGGATCTCGGAGGAATGCAACACCTATGACGACCACGTGTAATTTAATTTTCTCATACCAGCCTGCACATATCTGCCACCACCCAGAACAAAGATTGGTCCTTGTCTTATGCATATACAGTGGCATAAAAGGCCTTTTCTGTCAGGTGAATGCCTAATTTTTGGGGCCTGTACTCCAGTGGCCTACAGTAAAATTTGTATCCAGTGACCGCCTAATGTAACTCCAGCAACATCATCACAAGTTCTTTTGTCAGGTGAATGCCTAATTTTTGGGGCCTGTATTCCAGTGGCCTACAGTAAAATTTGCAGCCAGTGACCGCCTAATGTACCTCCAGCCACATCATCACAAGGTCTTTTCTGTCAGGTGAATGCCTAATTTTTGGGGCTTGTACTGGCCTACAGTAACATTTTTAGCCAGTGACCGCCTAATGTACCTCCAGCCACACCATCACATGTTCTTTTCTGTCAGGTGAATGCCTAATTTTTGGGGCCTGTACTCCTGTGGCCTAAAATAAAACTTTATTAGGCTCCAGCAGGGCACATTTTTTAGAGTTTCCCTTTAAGACGCATAAAAAAGGCCCCTGATTAAAATACATATTTTTTGTGGGAATTTTTGCCAATAATCCCTCTCTGGTATGTCACTGTCCATGTTGTGGGACTATTTGTGCACTTCTTGTAAGTATTTGGTGGCTGCAAATATGACCTGAAGGTTTTCAGGTTTGCCTGCCATTAAAGTCAATGGGGCCCGGGGTGAACATGCAGAGCATTTGATCGCAAACACGCTTTCGCATTCGAGAGCCGTCCCAGCCAATGTTCGTCCATCACCCCTGATATCTAGATCCCACTGTGATGTAATAACTGTGTTAGTGGTTTTTCTCCAGGCAGGTTTTTGATGGTTATGCGATGAGGCATCAGACCTCCAACCCGTGAATATTTCTCTGTGCAATGAATATCCGATTTGCTCTGGCCAGGAGATAAGGCAGCCCAGACTCAACTCAGGTTGTCAATATCTGAAATCTTTATTTCACAGCACATACTTATAGGGCATTTGGGGTGAGAACATAGTGTGTGGCAAGGTACAACTGAAACTTTGTTAAACAATACTGGTATCTGCTATATACAATACATGAAAGGGTTATTTTATATATTGACCAGGTTTACTCTAAATGTTAATAAGTTGAATGACTTGTCATAGGTTGCTGTCATTGTATGTGAGGTGTGATTTTAAATAGCCTTTTGTTAAGGGAGGAAGGTGCTATTGTGTCCAGCAACTGGCAGGGTGTGAGATGTTCTAATTCGGGGTACTGCATTTTACAAGAGATAAGGCCTTATACTTTTCTTTCTTCTCTCTTTTCCAATATGCAGGAGATTTTTTCCTACTGTGCGTCAAATTACACAGAAGGTTTTTTTTATCTCCTTCATAGTCTTTAGTGTCTTCATGTGTCACACATATATATATATATACAAGGCCTTAGATGGAAGAAAACATACAGTGATCCTGTTTTTATATATATATATTTGTAGTAGGAGCTGAGCGAGGAACAGAAGAGGCATGCCTACGTGCTGCTCTGACCTATCTGGCTGGAGTGTGCCCGGAGCCAGAGACGAGGTAAGGCCTAAATATGTGGGCCACCCAAGGAGGAATAAATGAGAAAGGGGGCGGGAGGGAGGGGCACAAAACGGGTCTCCTCCTGCTTGGACAATGGGGAATAAATAGGGGAGGGAGCTCCTCCCACAATTACAGGCTGTACACAGCCTTTACTATTTGTAGTAGGAGCTGAGCGAGGAACAGAAGAGGCATGCCTACATGCTGCTCTGACCTATCTGGCTGGAGTGTGCCCGGAGCCAGAGACGAGGTAAGGCCTAAATATGTGGCAAAAATGATGAGAACTGGTACGGTGTAGTTTTATTGAGCAAAATGATACCTATAAAGCTAATGAACAAAAGGCTCTGGAGATTTCAACCTGTGGGTTGGGGATGTACCTTGCGTAGCATGACGACCGCCAACGACCTATCTTGCGGATGACGTGCGCCGGCACCTGATGACTGGATGCTGCGGAAGCGGCCCTTATGCGAAAGGAGTGCCCGGAGATAGAGCTAGGGTTGTATCCCAACCCTGCTGCCAGTGTGCGGATGTTGGAGATGAAAAGGGCAGAAGAAAGGGGCCTACCGTTTATCGGGAGCAACGGGCCGTCTAAGGCGGGAGACTGAAGCGAGGCTAAAAGCTCATTGAGTACCTTGATAGGACACCAGCAATTGGACGTGGGGAAGAACTCTACCTCGGTGGGAGGACCTGCCTGATTGGTTTTGGTAGACGGGATGGACAGTGTGAAATGGTCCGAATGCCATACCAGATGCCGCCTGAGCAGGGTTGAACGATTAACTGTGCAGAAGGTGAACTCTCCAGGCCTCAGAAACCCATAGAACCCCAGGTACATGGCCGCTTTGGTGGTAATGCTGGATGAGTGCCCAAAAGGGAGACCGTCTAGGGCTACGGACAACCTGCGGAACAGCTCGCCTGAGACTGGTTGCCTGCGCACCTGAACCGCCGTGCTATCTTTCTGAATACCCCTGAGGGTAGCTTTGATGGCCTGATTAGCTAAAATGGACTTGGCAGAGGGGTCACCGAGCATCTGATGGTGCTAAATACCTGCCAGATACAGTTTGATGGTGTTGAACGATAGGTGGCGTTGAGTGTGGCAATGAGCTATGAACGCCATGAGGAATGTCACTTCGTCCACCTCCCCCCGCGGATGGGTGTCTACGAACTGACTAAAGATTTTGAACCCGGCATCATAATTCCTGGCGGTATTGGTGGCTAAAGAATGCTCGACTAAGGTCCGGGCGGACGCTATCAGGGGCCCTAGTCCAACAGGAGGGAGCCGAATGGCGGTGCTGGAATACCGACGGGGTCTGCCTCTGGAAGTTCCTGAAATAAGATGTCGTAATTAAAATGGGATAAGGCATCGACCGCCACGTTCGTGGCCCCCTGGATATGGAATGCGAAAATATGGAAATTAAATTTTAAAGACAGCCAAACGAGCCTACGCAGAAGGGACATGATTTTTTGAGACTTGGCCCTCCCTTTCGTGATGACCTCTACCAGCACCTGACTGTCCGTCCTAAAAATTACAGATTTGTTAGCCCAGATTGGACCCCAAACCTGAGCGGCTGCCACTATTGGGTATAACTCCAATAATGGGGATGACTTCATGGAACCGGCCTCGGATGTGAGTTCCACCGGCCAACTGCCGACCAACCACTACGGATGGAAGATGGCAGCGAACCCGCGGGAGGCCGCGGCGTCGGTGAAAACCGTGGGGGACGCGGCATCCGGGGATGGCACGAACAGGGAAATGCCGTTTCACCCGGCCAGGAAAGCCTGCCACATCTGGAGATCCGCCATGGCATGCCTGTCCAGTTGGACGGTGGAATCCTGGTCCGGAGCTGGCGGGAGGAGACTGAGGAGGCGGGAAGTGAACGACCTGCCCTGGGGCATGATCTTGAAGGTGAAGTTGAGGTAACCCAACAGGGACTGGAGCTCCCGCTTGGACAGGACCCTGGACAAAGCCGCGGAGGAGACGGCGGCCTGGATCTTAGCCAGCTTTGCCGTGGGGAGGCTGGCCTCCATGCGGACAGAATCCAAGATAATGCCCAAGAAGGTAACCCTGGTACCTGGTCCCTCCGTCTTAGCAGTCGCCACGGGGACCTCAAGGCTGGCGAACAGCTGGAGCAAGCTTGCCAATCCCAAGGGGGTGCCCTGGGGCCTCTCGATGATCAGGAATCGTCAAGATAATGGGTGACCATGTCCAGACCCCCGTGATGAACAAGGGTCCAATGCAAAGCGCAAGCGAATCTGTCAAACAGCCACGGGCTGCTCTTAGATCCGAAGGTGAGCTGGTTGGCGAAGTAGTACCCGTCCGCCCAATGCAAGCCGTAATACTTCCATAGCTGGGGAAGGATGGGGAGTAGGGATGAGCGAACCCGAACTGTATAGTTCGGGTTCGTACCGAATTTTGGGGTGTCCGTGACACGGACCCGAACCCGAACATTTTCATAAAAGTCCGGGTTCGAGTTTGGTGTTCGGCGCTTTCTTGGCGCTTTTTGAAAGGCTGCAAAGCAGCCAATCAACAAGCATCATACTACTTGCCCCAAGAGGCCATCACAGCCATGCCTACTATTGGCATGGCTGTGATTGGCCAGTGCAGCATGTGACCCAGCCTCTATATAAGCTTGGGTCACGTAGCGCTGCACGTCACTCTGCTGATACAAGTGTAGGGAGAGGTTGCAGCTGCGACGTTAGGGCGAGATTAGGCAGTGATTAACTCCTCCAAAAGACTTCATTCAGTGATCGATCTACAGCTGTGGATCATTGAACTGCTGCTATTCAATTGCTCAGTATTTTTAGGCTGCCCAGAGCGTTATTCAGTCACTTTTTTCTGGGGTGATCGGCGGCCATTTTGTGGTTTGCTTGTGCGCCAGCACAAGCTGCCACCAAGTACATTTAACCATCAATAGTGTGGTTATTTTTTGCTATATCCTACATCAGGGTCAAGCTTTCATCAAGTGCATTTAACCATCAATAGTGTGGTGATTTTTTGGCCTTATACTACATCAGGGGCAAGCTGAGCCTGTCACCCAAGTGCATTTAACCATCAATAGTGTGGTTATTTTTTGCTATATCCTACATCAGGGTCAAGCTTTCATCAAGTGCATTTAATCATCAATAGTGTGGTTATTTTTTGGCCATATACTACATCAGGGGCAAGCTGAGCCTGTCACCCAAGTGCATTTAACCATCAATAGTGTGGTTATTTTTTGCTATATCCTACATCAGGGTCAAGCTTTCATCAAGTGCATTTAACCATCAATAGTGTGGTTATTTTTTGGCCATATACTACATCAGGGGCAAGTTGAGCCTGTCACAAAGTGCATTTAACCATCAATAGTGTGGTTATTTTTTGGCCATATACTACATCAGGGGCAAGTTGAGCCTGTCACCCAGCGCCTAAAAAATAGGCTACAATTACATTGGACCCGCTCGCACGTGTTGAGACTTGAACGCTATATTTTCAATTGGTCAGAGACCACTAATTGTCTCTAGGTTGACACGTGCTCTGGGTTAACAGTATTAAAATTTAACGTTTATTATGTACCCATAAAATAATATCTAGAACTCACACATTAAAATTGTCAGTGGTGCCTGTCTTATTGCACTGTTCTATGGTATAATTGTGCTGTTAGGCCACTAGGGGGCACTAGAACTCTTTTCTCCAGTGCTACCTGGGGTCGGATTTTACTAGTGGTCACAGTTATTTATATTGCGCACTGTTGGTTCCACAGTGCGCTCCTTCAACTACGAGCGTCCTCCCTGGGCACTAAGTACTGACATACGTATCATTCGTATTGGCTTGACATGGCACTTCACTGCCTAAAATAACATATACAACACTCTGCCCCCCGACATGTTTCGCCAAGCTCCCTTGGCGTCTTCAGGGGAATGGGCAGTGTTTGTATTGGGGGCGGGACTGGGCTTTTAAAACCTCCCAGTGTTTGTCATGACTGCATGGGCCAATAACCATCTCTATTACATATCCCCATGTTCTCCCAGCCAATCGGTACTGACGTGACGTGGGATGTCCACCTGCGAGACCTTCCCACCTCTTTTTATTCACACCGGCAATCAGCTGCGCACCCCGTCCGTGCGCATAGACTTAGTAGCGATCGTGAGTTCTCCCTCAACGCGCATGCCCAGGCACTCTAATGATGTTATCATTCTTGTTTCTTAATGAGGCGCCTGCGTCTGGACTAATGCTGGTAATACTTACCATATGTTCTTTTCAATATACTCAGGGACTTAATAATTGGTCCGTCTTACTTTCGGGTCATTAGTGCGCATGCGCCCAGACTTTGTGCCGATCGTAGATACTGGCTATTCACTGGGCATGCTCAGACACTTGATTTTACGTCCTGGATCGTTCTAATAGGTCTGGTTTTCATCGCTTAAATACAGTCTACTTTCTGATTACTCATTCCATATATGGATTGTACATGCTGCTATTCTGTTAGACCTTCTTATTTCTGGACTGACCTCCCTACTTCTGATATTCGGCGCCTTAGGTGGGAATATTTTGCTGGTCTTGCATATAATGTTGGACATAT
Organism: Bufo bufo; assembly: GCF_905171765.1. NCBI lineage: Eukaryota > Metazoa > Chordata > Amphibia > Anura > Bufonidae > Bufo > Bufo bufo. The sequence continues at coordinate 485,870,880 of NC_053390.1, read as the reverse complement.
GTAATAGCTATGTGATGCTCCCCATATTTTAATTAACTATACATCTGCATACTATTGGGGGGGGGGGATACCTATTCTTATCTTTCTTATAGCACCTAGGTTTCACTTTCCCATCTATATTATTTTTATAATTATTTTTATTTTATGATATATGATTTGGTAAGTTTATGCAAAGTTTACAGTGGGGTATTGCTATTTGCTGTACCTATATGTGGGATTATTAGATGCTCCACTTATGCTAATGTTAGCAATTTATTTCCTTTTGGATCCATTATTCCGATAGTAGCTACTTAGCCTATAAAATGCCTCCTACCAGTGTCCTATGTGTCTACACTCACCAAACTAATAATGTGTATAGTATATAATTTTTATTATTATTATTATTCTTGTAATTCCTGAACGGAAGTGTATACTCCTACTAATCTCTAATTTTTTCCCCCAGTGTTGTTGAAAGATCCTACAATTATTTAAATTAATATTATTTATTTTTATTTTTTATTTTTATTTTTTATTTATTTTGATTATTTCTATTTTTTTATATAGTTTTTATTTTTTTTTATTTTTTTTTATTTTTTTTTGATGTTATTTATTATTATTTTTATTTTTTCATTTTTATTTTTTGTTCATTTGGTGAGAAGAGAATTGTAGTGAATCTCCTATTAGTCTTCCATGATCAAACTTGTGCAACTGTTGAATGTGTGCCACTATTAGTGATAGTGCTTGCTAATCCTATACTAAATCACTTTTGTTGTATTTATTATAGGTATCTGTCTACTACCGTTTTCCATCACCCACAGCTCTCCATCCAGTCCAGCTCTCACCAGGTTTGTATATACTTTTTTTGCTTTTTTATATATTATTTTATTTATTTTATTTTATAAATGTGTGTATTATTTTCTTTTGTTTTTATTCATGAATAGGTCCCTCTATTGACTTGCATTTTTGGTACTATTTATGGGGAGCTCGCTCACAGAATATGGTTTATTCCAAAGCATAGTGTCATCCAGTCATTGTGAGGTACCTGCTTCCCTGCTACCCCTATCTATTTAATGAAGTTCTATAATAATCCGTTTTTACAATATTACTTCTTATAAGTGTTATTTAGAATCTCTTTCATAAGTATGATACGTACGTAAAACCCTCATTTAGACCGTGCGGGGTTTGACTATGTAGGCGGTATATCCACCGAGCTTCCTCCTGTTGTAGTCGTTTATCCAAATTACCCATCCTTGGGCCTAATTTTAATTTTTGGATCCCCCATACTTCCAAACTCTGGGTGTTTCCATGATGTATATTTTGCACGTGTCTTGCAAGGGGTGTATCACTGAGGGTGTTAATGGTACTAAGGTGTTTGGAGATTCGCCTTCTAAGCTCTTGTGTGGTTTTCCCCACATACATTTTTGGACAGCCACACTGAATGGCATATATTACCCCCATCGATTTACAGTTTATGTACTCTTTAATCCGATACTTTTTGTTATCGGCTGGGTTTTGAAATTCTTTTTTCGGTATCATCCTCCCACAGAAGTTACAGTCACCACATGGGTATGATCCTACCGTATGGAGCCAGGTAGGTCTATCTTGTTTTTTGTCTTGCATGAAATGGCTGTGCACCAATTTCTCTCTTAGATTTTGCCCTCTCCTATACGTGATGGCTGGTCTCGGGGTTAGGATTTCTTTTAGTTCACCGTCTGAGAGCAAGATGTGCCAGTGTCGTCCCAAGATGTTGCGTATTTTTTCGTGCTGTCCATCATAGTTCCCTATACATCGTACCACTTCTCTATTTTGGCTTAAACGTTGTTCGCCACCGTGAAGTAGAATGGTTCTGTCACTTTTTTTAGCTCTGTTGTACGCATAGTGTAGAGTTTTCTTCGGATATCCTCTTGCTAAGAATCTATTATATAGGAGCTTACATTCTTCATCAAAACTCTCCACAGTGGAGCAATTTCGTTTTGCTCGAATATATTGCCCTTTTGGAATGCCCTTTTTAAGGGACGTGGGATGGTGACTTTGCCAGTGCAAAAGACTGTTTGTAGAGGTTGGCTTCCTATATATGGTGGTGTTGACGCTCCCATCATTTTCTAATGTGATCGTAAGATCTAAAAAGTTAATAGTTCTTTTGTCTATTTCTGCGGTGAAAATAGGCCTCACATTTATATTCATCCAAATCTGTCATTACTGTTTTAGCTGGTCAAGTTATTTTTAGTGTCCGTCAAAGCACAGTTTTTGTTCTGGGTTGAAAGACAATTCCCAATTTTGCAATTCTCAAAATTTGTGGTTTCTGCTGTATCAGGCCTACTTTAAATCTATCCCTAAAAGGGTATATTAGATTCAAGGTGCTGATAGGGTAATTCTCAAGAACTTCACACACACGCTACAGTGCAGATCCAAGTCTAATTCTGTGATTAAACGTATACCTGTCACCCAGCGCCTAAAAAATAGGCCTCACATTTATATTCATCCAAATCTGTCATTACTGTTTTAGCTGGTCAAGTTATTTTTAGTGTCCGTCAAAGCACAGTTTTTGTTCTGGGTTGAAAAACAATTCCCAATTTTGCAATTCTCAAAATTAGTGGTTTCTGCTGTATCAGGCCTACTTTAAATCTATCCCTAAAAGGGTATATTAGATTCAAGGTGCTGATAGGGTAATTCTCAAGAACTTCACACACACGCTACAGTGCAGATCCAAGTCTAATTCTGTGATTAAACGTATACCTGTCACCCAGCGCCTAAAAAATAGGCATCACATTTATATTCATCCAAATCTGTCATTACTGTTTTAGCTGGTCAAGTTATTTTTAGTGTCCGTCAAAGCACAGTTTTTGTTCTGGGTTGAAAAACAATTCCCAATTTTGCAATTCTCAAAATTAGTGGTTTCTGCTGTATCAGGCCTAGTTTAAATCTATCCCTAAAAGGGTATATTAGATTCAAGGTGCTGATAGGGTAATTCTCAAGAACTTCACACACACGCTACAGTGCAGATCCAAGTCTAATTCTGTGATTAAACGTATACCTGTCAACCAGCGCCTAAAAAATAGGCCTCACATTTATATTCATCCAAATCTGTCATTACTGTTTTAGCTGGTCAAGTTATTTTTAGTGTCCGTCAAAGCACAGTTTTTGTTCTGGGTTAAAAAACAATTCCCAATTTTGCAATTCTCAAAAAAAGTGGTTTCTGCTGTATCAGGCCTACTTTAAATCTATCCCTAAAAGGGTATATTAGATTCAAGGTGCTGATAGGGTAATTCTCAAGAACTTCACACACACGCTACAGTGCAGATCCAAGTCTAATTCTGTCCGTAAACGTATACCTGTCACCCAGCGCCTAAATAATAGGCCTCAAATTTGTATTCAGCTAAATCTGTCATTACTGGTGTGCCTGTATTAGTGTAATACGGTACCTAAATAGATAGCCAGATAGTGTTAGGTGTCTGTAAAAAAAGGCCTGAATTTGAATTCAATACATTGGCCCGAATAATATTTTTCTTATTGTGGTGAACGGTAACAATGAGGAAAATATCTAGTAAGGGACGTGGACGCGGACATGGTCGTGGTGGTGTTAGTGGACCCTCTGGTGCTGGGAGAGGACGTGGCCATTCTGCCACAGCCACACGTCCTAGTGTACCAACTACCTCAGGTCCCAGTAGCCGCCAGAATCTACAGCCATATTTGGTGGGGCCCAATGCCGTTCTAAGGATGGTAAGGCCTGAGCAGGTACAGGCATTAGTCAATTGGGTGGCCGACAGTGCATCCAGCACGTTCACATTATCTCCCACCCAGTCTTCTGCAGAAAGCGCACAGATGGCGCATAAAAACCAAGCCCATCAGTCTGTCACATCACCCCCATGCATATCAGGGAAACTGTCTGAGCCTCAAGTTATGCAGCAGTCTCTTATGCTGTTTGAAGTCTCTGCTGGCAGGGTTTCCCAAGGGCATCCACCTAGCCCTTCCCCAGGGGTAGAAGAGATAGAATGCACTAACGCACAACCACTTATGTTTCCTGATGATAAGGACATGGGAATACCACCTCAGCACGTCTCTGATGATGATGAAACACAGGTGCCAACTGCTGCGTCTTTCTGCAGTGTGCAGACTGAACAGGAGGTCAGGGATCAAGACTGGGTGGAAGACGATTCAGGGGACGATGAGGTCCTAGACCCCACATGGAATGAAGGTCGTGCCACTGACTTTCACAGTTCGGAGGAAGAGGCAGTGGTGAGACCGAGCCAACAGCGTAGCAAAAGACAAAGAGGGAGCAGTGGGCAAAAGCAGAACACCCGCCGCCAAGAGACTCCGCCTGCTACTGACCGCCGCCATCTGGGACCGAGCACCCCAAAGGCAGCTTCAAGGAGTTCCCTGGCATGGCACTTCTTCAAACAATGTGCTGACGACAAGACCCGAGTGGTTTGCACGCTGTGCCATCAGAGCCTGAAGCGAGGCATTAACGTTCTGAACCTTAGCACAACCTGCATGACCAGGCACCTGCATGCAAAGCATGAACTGCAGTGGAGTAAACACCTTAAAAACAAGGAAGTCACTCAGGCTCCCCCTGCTACCTCTTCTGCTGCTGCCGCCTCGGCCTCTTCTGCTGCTGCCGCCGCCTCTGCCTCTTCCTCCGCCTCTGGAGGAACGTTAGCACCTGCAGCCTAGCAAACATGGGATGTACCACCAACACCACCACCTCCGTCACCAAGCATCTCAACCATGTCACACGGCAGCGTTCAGCTCTCCATCTCACAAACATTTGAGAGAAAGCGTAAATTCCCACCTAGCCACCCTCGATCCCTGGCCCTGAATGCCAGCATTTCTAAACTACTGGCCTATGAAATGCTGTCATTTAGACTGGTGGACACAGACAGCTTCAAACAGCTCATGTCGCTTGCTGTCCCACAGTATGTTGTTCCTAGCCGGCACTACTTCTCCAAGAGAGCCGTGCCTTCCCTTCCCAGCCCGGGGTAAACGTCAGCAGGCCGTTCTGAAACTCATATGTTTGGGGGACAGGCCCCACACCGCACAGGAGTTGTGGCGGGGTATAGAAAAACAGACCGACGAGTGGTTGCTGCCGGTGAGCCTCAAGCCTGGCCTGGTGGTGTGCGATAATGGGCGAAATCTCGTTGCAGCTCTGGGACTAGCCGGTTTGACGCACATCCCTTGCCTGGCGCATGTGCTGAATTTGGTGGTGCAGAAGTTCATTCACAACTACCCCGACATGTCAGAGCTGCTGCATAAAGTGCGGGCCGTCTGTTCGCGCTTCCGGCGTTCACATCCTGCCGCTGCTCGTCTGTCTGCGCTACAGCGTAACTTCGGCCTTCCCGCTCACCGCCTCATATGCGACGTGCCCACCAGGTGGAACTCCACCTTGCACATGCTGGACAGACTGTGTGAGCAGTAGCAGGCCATAGTGGAGTTTCAGCTGCAGCACGCACGGGTCAATCGCACTGCGGATCAGCCCCACTTCACCACCAATGACTGAGCCTACATGCGAGACCTGTGTGCCCTGTTGTGCTGTTTCGAGTAGTCTACCAACATGGCCAGTGGCGATGACGCCGTTATCAGCTTTGCAATACCACTTCTATGTCTCCTTGAGAAAACACTTAGGGCGATGATGGAAGAGGAGGTGTCCCAGGAGGAGGAGGAGGAAGAGGGGTCATTTTTAGCACTTTCAGGCCAGTCTCTTCGAAGTAACTCAGAGGGAGGTTTTTTGCAACAGCAGAGGCCAGGTACAAATGTGGCCAGACAGGGCCCACTACTGGAGGACGAGGAGGACGAGGATGAGGAGGAGGTGGAGGAGGATGAGGATGAAGCAGGTTCACAGCGGGGTGGCACCCAACGCAGCTTGGGCCCATCACTGGTGCGTGGCTGGGGGGAAACGCAGGACGATGACGATACGCCTCCCACAGAGGACAGCTTGTCCTTACCTCTGGGCAGCCTGGCACACATGAGCGACTACAGACGACAGACAACGACAGCAGAGTTGCCCACATTTTAACGTGTGCGGACTACTGGGTTGCCACCCTGCTGGATCCACGGTACAAAGACAATGTGCCCACCTTACTTCATGCACTGGAGTGTGATAGTAAGATGCGCGAGTACAAGCGCACGTTGGTAGACGCGCTACTGAGAGCATTCCCAAATGTCACAGAGGGAACAAGTGGAAGCCCTACGCGAAGGCAGAGGAGGAGCAAGAGGTCGCCAACGCAGCTGTGTCACGGCCAGCTCCTCGGAGGGCAGGGTTAGCATGGCAGAGATGTGGAAACGTTTTGTCACCACGCCACAGCTAACTGCACCACCACCTGATACGGAACGTGTTAGCAGGAGGCAACATTTCAATAACATGGTGGAACAGTACCTGTGCACACCCCTCCACGTACTGACTGATGGTTTGGCCCCATTCAACTTCTGGGTCTCCAAATTGTCCACGTGGCCAGAGCTAGCCTTTTATGCCTTGGAGGTGCTGGCCTGCCCGGCGGCCAGCGTTTTGTCTGAACGTGTATTCAGCACGGCAGGGGGCGTCATTACAGACAAACGCAGCCGCCTGTCTACAGCCAATGTGGACAAGCTGACGTTCATAAAAATGAACCAGGCTTGGATCCCACAGGACCTGTCCATCTCTTGTGCAGATTAGACATTAACTTCCTCCCCTTAACAATATATTATTGTACTCCAGGGCACTTCCTCATTCAATCCTATTTTTATTTTCATTTTACCATTATATTGCGGGGCAACCCAAAGTTGAATGAACCTCTCCTCTGTCTGGGTGCCGGGGCCTAAAAATATCTGACAGTGGCCTGTTCCAGTGGTGGGTGACATGAAGCCTGATTCTCTGCTATGATATGAAGACTGATTCTCTGCTGACATGAAGCCTGAATCTCTGTTATGGGACCTCTCTCCTCTGTCTGGGTGCCGGGGCCTAAAAATATCTGACAGTGGCCTGTTCCAGTGGTGGGTGACGTGAAGCCTGATTCTCTGCTATGACATGAAGACTGATTCTCTGCTGACATGAAGCCTTGAATCTCTGTTATGGGACCTCTCTCCTCTGCCTGGGTACCTGGGCCTAAATATGTGACAATGGACTGTTCCAGTGGTGGGTGACGTGAAGCCTGATTCTCTGCTATGACATGAAGACTGATTCTCTGCTGACATGAAGCTTGAATCTCTGTTATGGGACCTCTCTCCTCTGCCTGGGCCTAAATATGTGACAATGGACTGTTCCAGTGGTGGGAGACGTGAAGCCTGATTCTCTGCTATGACATGAAGACTGATTCTCTGCTGACATGAAGCCTGAATCTCTATTATGGGACCTCTCTCTTCTGTCTGGGTGCCGGGGCCTAAAAATATCTGACAGTGGCCTGTTCCAGTGGTGGGTGACGTGAAGCCTGATTCTCTGCTATGACATGAAGACTGATTCTCTGCTGACATGAAGCCAGATTCTCTGTTACGGGACCTCTCTCCTCTGCCTGGGTGCCTGGGCCTAAATATCTGACAATGGACTGTTCCAGTGTTGGGTGACGTAAAGCATGATTCTCTGCTATGACATGCAGACTGATTCTCTGCTGACATGAAGCCAGATTCTCTGTTACGGGACCTCTCTCCTCTGCCTGGGTGCCGGGGCCTAAATATATGACAATGGACTGTTACAGTGGTGGGTGACGTGAAGCCAGATTCTCTGCTATGGCATGAAGACTGATTCTCTGCTGACGTGAAGCCAGATTCTCTGCTATGGGACCTCTCTCCAATTGATATTGGTTAAATATTTTTATTTTTTTATTTTATTTTAATTTATTTCCCTATCCACATTTGTTTGCAGGGGATTTACCTACATGTTGCTGCCTTTTGCAGCCCTTTAGCTCTTTCCTGGGCTGTTTTACAGCCTTTTTAGTGCCGAAAAGTTAGGGTCCCCATTGACTTTAATGGGGTTCGGGTTCGGGACGAAGTTCGGGTCGGGTTCGGATCCCGAACCCGAACATTTCCGGGAAGTTCGGCCGAACTTCTCGAACCCGAACTTCCAGGTGTCCGCTCAACTCTAATGGGGAGCAATTTGAAGGCGTCCGCTATGTCGGCCTTGGCCAACCAAGCCCCTTCCCCAGCCAGCAGGACATACTGGATGGCCTCATCGATGGACGAGTACGTCATGGAGAACTCCTCTGATGGGATCAAGGAGTTCAGGCTGGGAATAGGCGACATGTGTGGAGCCGACAAATCATAAATTAAACGCCTTTTATTTGAGGACTGCTTGGTGACCAGGCCAATTGGGTTCACCCTCCAAGTAGCGAAGGGAATGGACTGGAACGGGCCCAGCAGGAACCCCTTCCGGACCTCGTCCTGCAATAGGGTGGCCACTGCCGCCGGCTCCTGGGTAGCCGACAGCAAGTTCCTTCCCTCCCAGGAGACTTGAGGGAGGGCAATGAAACCCGTGCGGAAACCCCTCTCGAATCCGGCGAGAAGGAACTGGGCTAACTGGCGATCGGGATGGTCCTGCAATAGAACGCCCAAGAGCTCGATGTTGATGTCGCCCAGTCATAGGTTCTTGTGCTTCCTTTTCGGGCAGCTGGGGCGAGGATGGGCCCTGAAACAGAGGGAGCAAATATGCAGCGCTCTAAAACTATTGAACCCGCAACCCCCAGCGTTGAAGTTGTTGCACACCTGACTCTGACCCAAATACGTGATAGGCCTACCCAGCTTATCGGTTGAGGCCTGGAATCGCTGGGTGCTGGAGGGACCTGGCAGGGAACCCTCCCGGGCCGGGGTGGGAAGGTTGGGGCACCAGTCTGCGGTGTGCTGGATCGACTGACAAGCCGCGCAAGTGGGAGCTTAACCCAGCGAAATGACGACAGAATAACTCCATGTCAAGGTTCACCCAGTCAGTGATGAACTGAAACTGGGCGAGGGCAGCGGCTGCCTTGGCCGAGAATGACCGGTGGTAATCATAGAAATTGGTCCCACCGTACTTGTACCCCAAGTCAGTGACCCGGTACAAGTACGAGTCCAGTTCCTCACGTCTGTGTGGCTGGACGGAGCAGATGGTGTCTCGGTAGAGGGTGAATGCTAGGACGAATTCTGGAATGGATAGCTTTCGGTTCAAACGGGCGTCCTTGGCCCTGAGAACCACTGATACTTCCCCGCAATTAATTATTTTATTCTCAGATACGTCCTGAGACGCGATGAGAATAGATGCCAAGTTGACATCTTTCCCTGCCAGGATATCCCTTTTTAAGTTCTCCGGGATAAAGTGCGAGGGAGCAATCTGAGGGCTGGTACGGACCGTACCTGGCGCTGCGTCCTGGGATGTTGAAGGAATGGAAGGTGGGGCTGGAGATGGTGGAGCCGCCGGAGGCCGGGACTCCAATTCCCCCATTCTGGCTTGGATATTTGCCACCGAACCGGCCAGACTGCCGATCGTGGACTGCAACTGCAGCAGGGACAGCTGGATGGAGGAGAGAGAGGGCTGGTCGTTAGAACCCTCTGGCTCCGTCATCAGGAGACGGTAGAGTTCCGCCTTCCTTGCCGACGCGGGATGACGGATTCCTCTCCTGTTAAGCTGCGCAATGAGTTTTGGGATCGTCCAGCTACGCAGGGACGGGTTACTGGCGCGCCCCGACAACGAAGACCCGGGTAAGGACAGGTTATCGTCCGACTCTTCAGCTTGGGACATCTTAAACTGCATGGGAAGAGGTAAGCATATACACAAATAATTTAAAGCTTCCCCCCCCCCCGAAAAAGAAAAAAGAAATGGTTTGACCGGTGGCCTAATGACCGAGCGGAAGCAGAGAGGAAACGGAATGAACATGGAATAGGAAGGATCGCCACCTACCAGAATCAACGGACAGCGCTGCCAATTCTCCGGCGATACTAAAGACCTAGGAATGGAGGCTCGTGATAAAGGAAAGCTCTGCGCAGCGGCGGAGCGCAAAAGCCGCCACTCAGCTGGACCTTACCTGAAGTTGCACTGTAGAGCGACCGGACATGGAGGAGCCCAGCGACACAATTGAGGATGGTTCGAAGTTCCGGTGGCCTGAGGCCCTGTTTACATGAAAAAATAAGCTTGCGTTGGTACGAGACCCGGAGAGAGGTGCGAACTGGAGGCACTGGAATGAAGCTACGGAGAGCCAGGATGCAGCCTGGGCACCATGGCTGACCCTGAACTGCTAGCCTCAGGGCCCGACGTCGTGCAGCATGCAACAAAAACCTGTGGAAAACAGTAATCTAGACATGCAGGACATGACCCGGGGAACCAGGAGCCGGCCGGACCCTGCAGAAAACCCCCGAGCGTTCCAGGCGATGCATGGAACCTGAGTGATTCAGGAAAAGTAGAATCCTGAGCGGTTCAGGCTACAAGGAATTCTGAGAGAATCAGGCCGAAACATATGCTTGTCAAGAAGATGATGGACACCTGGGTGCGTCGGGCATTGCCTTGAACCTGAGTGGACCTGGCCACTACTTACCCACTGTGCGACCCAGGAAAACACAGCAGCCTGAGCGATTCAGGCCCAACCTAAACCTGAGTGAATCAGGGGAATACATAACAAGACTGTTTCTGGAAAAACATGCAACCTGTGAAATAACGCGAATCAGGCAGAACAACACACCTGTGCGATTCAGGGAATACCAGACCCCTGAGCGATTCAGAGAATACCAGACCCCTGAGTGATTCAGAGAACACATGACACTTGAGTGATTCAGAGAATACATGATACCTGAGTGATACAGAATACATGGCACCTGAGCGATTCAGAGAGTACGTAACCTCTAGGAAAAAACACGTGACACCTGAGCGATTCAGGGAATACCTGTGTCACGGCGCCGTCTAGGAGGTGGGCACGTCCAGAGCGCGCGCGCATCATCAGTGCGTCCAGCGTCACCCGCGCTCCTGATAATACTATGTGTGCATCTATCTGCATTCATGCTAATGGTTTTAGGGCTGAGCACCGAGCTGATCACTCGGTGCTCGGCTGTGTAGTCTGTGTGAAGTCATGTGACGCTGGCTACGTCACATGACCCCTCTAGCTCCCTATTTAAACAGGCAATCTGCTAGCCACAGATTGCCTGTTATTTAGGTTCCACCTGCGATTTTGTCTTTCCTGGCGTACTGACCCCCTGCTGAACTCCTGACGATCCTCTGCTGACTCCTTTGGTACTTCACGACTCTCCTGGTATTTATGACCCCGGCTTCTCCTGACTATTCTCTGCTTGCTCCATTTGTAGATTTTCTGGTATTGACTCGGTCCGTTCACGTTCTGTTGTTTGTCTGTCTGTCATCCCTGCACTTAGTCCAAGCTAGGGATTGCCGTCCAGTTGTCCCCTGTCATTAGGACTCGCGAGGCAAGTAGGCAGGGCCAGGGGTGAGGGTGGAGCGCAGTGGTCACTTCCCTCCCCCCTGTGTGTGTGTGTACGTGACCGTTACAGAATAACAGGCCTACTGAAACCACTGTACCATGAATCCTCTAGTGACCCTGACTGAGCATGTGTCAAACCTGACGCAGATGGTGCAGGAGCTAGGGGAGAAGATTCTTTCCCTAGAAATAGGAAAATACGCCGCTGCTCCTCAGGCCTCTGGTCCGAACTTGAGCCCTCATATGGAGCCACCGATCAAGCTTCCAGAGCCCTTCTCTGGAGTTCGGAGGAAGTTTCACTCCTTTAAGGAGAGCTGTAAATTGTATTTTAGTTTACGCCCCTTGTCTTCCGGGTCGGAAAGCCAACGGGTGGGCATTGTTATTTCCCGCTTACAGGGGGATCCCCAGGAGTGGGCCTTTTCTTTACCCCCTGATGCTAGTTGTTTAACCACTGTAGAGGGTTTTTTTTCAGGCTCTGGGTACCCTGTATGATGAACCAGACAGGGCCCTGGTAGCCGAAACAGCGCTGAAAGCATTGGTTCAAGGCAACCTCTCTGCGGAGGAGTATTGCACCCAATTTAGAAGGTGGTGTGTTCCCTCAGGGTGGAATGAGACAGCTCTTAAGTGTCAATTCAGGTCAGGCCTATCTGATAATCTAAAAGACCTACTAGTGAGTTATCAGCTCCCTGAGACTCTTGAGGAGACTATGACCCTCGCAGTCCAACTCGACCGACGTGTGAGAGAAAGACGACAGGAACGAGTTCTCTTCTCAGGTACTGGTCCAGTCTGAGGGTTGCACCAGGAGTGGTGTGGAGGTCTCCTCTGAAGAACCTATGCAAATTGGGATGACCAGAGGGGATCAGCGCCGCAGACGTGGGATCTGTTTCTACTGTGGAGATCCTGACCATTGGATCAATCAGTGTCCAAAGAGGATCCTAAATAGACTAAAACAAGCAAGTGGAAGTAATGTATCAAAATATCATTTTATTATAAAATATAAAGTATGGGGAAAAGACAGGATGGTATACAGTATACAGAGAAGCAAAGGGCCTAGCGACACCAAATCATACACCTATCAACCTATGCATGATGAAACACAGGGTAGTATAGCCAGTAAACCGGGGCATTAGCTACGGGACAACCAGTATTGTGTAACACAAAATAATCGCCACAATGGGGCTATATGCAATTAATGCAGAAAGTCATACCTGGTTGACCATGAGCTATCCCACACATCCCAAGATACATAGGCAACAAAACTGAGCAGTATAAACAATGAACCCTCAAATAAAGTCAGTATCTAGATCTCAAGAAAGTGGCAAAAATAAACCTGAAATGTCAGGGACCCACTATGGATGTAATAGAAGTGCCATATGGGGATGCCAGGCTGTACTAAACACAGGACGTACCTGAAGACATGGTGAATTGATGGATGCCAGACCCTAAGCGCGAGACCTCGACGCGCGTTTCACCTCAGCGGCTTCGTCAGGAGGTACTAAATGGTATGCAAGCAGGGTATATATAGACTAAATGGGGGTGGGAGGATAGGGAGGTATTACCTGGATTCGAGCCACCTGCGGTCCACTGTAATGGGCGCGGAAAACTCCATGATCCACGGAGCCATCTCTCAGCGCGTCTATGTCTGCGCACCACGCATGCGCGGCGCTTACAGACGTCACAGAGCACGTCGAGATGGTGCCGTGCAGCGCATGCGTGATCTGCGGCCCAGTGGAACGCAGGTGACCCGCAACTCCCGATGGATAAATCAAAGACTGGGGATAGATGCAGTCCCATGCAATCCACAATATCCAAAAACCAGCGACAAAAAATGCCCACAAAATTTAATACCAATAAAAATTGTGAAATGAAAAGAAAAATAAATATAAATAAAAATAAAAAATATAAGTATATATAAAAATGTATATGGAAAATATCCATCCATGTGAATATATAAGGATATAAAATCGCGTAGCCAACCCACGCGATGGAACATCAGGTGAGTGGAGAAGAATGTACAAAGGAACCATAATAAACCATAATAGTACCATATATAGGTGATAAAAATATATAAATATAATGAAAGAAAAATATTGTAAAAGATACATATATAGTGAATATGTGATCAATACAGTGATATACATATAATCGATATAATCAATACATAATCGATGTGAAAAAATAGATTATATATTCATAATTAGAAGTGAACAATACAATGATATAAGTATGATCAGAACATGATCCATGTGAATCAGAAGTAGATCATATATAATAAATCAATTACATACATAGTGAATATGCGATCGATACTATGATATACATATAATCAAAACATGATCGATACGAATCAAAAATAGATCGCATATTCAAAATTAGAAGTGAATAATACAAAAGTATAGGTAATATCAAAACATGATCCATGTAAATCAGAAATAGATCATATATTCATGATTGAAATATCATATAAACATCAAAGGTGTTAATAGAGTGGAAATTAATTGAATATAAAAAATTACTCCTAACTGAGTAGTAGGGCAAGCTCGCTGGTGCTCATAAGAGCCACATGGTCAATGCATCAAAAAATGCCTATCAGCGTCAAAACGCCATGACTGCACCAAAAGTTGCGCAACCCTTGAATATCTAAAACCACAAAGGTATGGGGCGAGAGTGACAGGGGCGTCACCACCGGCGGCACAGGCCGCCAATGGGGTCGACCAAGGCACTCCCAACCCGGCAGGTATGGGGGAGTCAGAACAAACCAGAGTCCGTGAAAGAAGATCCATATATGGATCCTCCCCAACATACGGGACATCACGGTATCAAAACAAGAGCTACCCCCGACCCAAGTGAGTCAGAGTAACCCCTAACAAATGTGAGGGGATGTATATGTTCAGGGCATATGATAACCATAGATACACGTTCTCCCATATGCATATACATATGTTGCTTGATGTTCTTTTCAGATCCCGTCCTTCATCTCGGCCGTGTCCTCCCCTGATTGGTTACTGAATCCATCACCACCATATCCCAAGAATGCTGGGTTAATTGATCTCTAGAAAATATATATAAAAACAGAAGAAATATACCCTGCAATTAAAATTCGCGCAATACTTATAGAAAGGAGGAGAAGCTATTTGATTCATTTAGGCCGTACGGAGTAACAGTATCCAGGGTGACTATCCATCTAGTTTCTCTGCGGAGTAAAGCTACTTTATTGTTCCCGCCTCTAGATCCTAGATGGATTCTATCAATACCTCTCACTGTCAATCCCCCTGGATCAGACCCATGGAACCTGTGGAAATGTCGTGGAACGGCTTGTAGTGATTCCCACTCTCTCTCTGGTATCTCTGCGGCTGATCGAATCTTACCAATGTGTTCTAATACCTGTACCTTGAGGGCCCTCTTTGTCATGCCAATGTAAAACAGGTTACATGGGCATGTGATCAAATATACCACTGCCTCTGTGTTGCAATTGATGTTATGTACAATCTTAAAATTCCTTTGACCAGAAGAATCACAGAAGGCAGTGGAGCGGACCATGTATTTACAAGCAGCACATGATCCACAAGAAAATGATCCCCATCTGAAGCCCTTACTCCCCAAAATACCTCCTGCTGGTTTAGGGACATAGTGGCTCTTGGTCAGGATGTCACGCAAATTGTGTGACCTCCTCCAAGTGATCTGGGGGTATGCTGAAAGACATACTGCCAGATCCCCATCCGTTTGTAGGACCGACCAATGCCTACATAGAATGTTTTGGATGAGTTGCCACTTATTATTGAATGGGGTGATAAATCTCACTCCTGAGTCCCTATTTTCCTTGTTTTTGATTCTACTCACCAGCAAGGATTCTCTTGTTGTTTTTTTGGCTCTCTCATAGCCCCGCTGGATCATATTGGGGTGATATCCTCTTTCAAGGAATCGCCGCGTCAAGACAGATGCCTGCTGTTCAAACTGCTCATCATTGGAGCAGATCCTACGGGTTCTTAAGAATTGCCCTGTAGGTATTGCCTGTATCATTTTCGGATGGTGTGCAGAGGAGGCGTGGAGAAGGGCATTGACAGCCGTAGATTTCCTAAAGAGATTAGTGGACAAATATCCATCAGGACCCTTAGTGATCATGATGTCCAAGAACTCAACATTCGTAAGACTATATTTCCAAGTAAGTTTGATATTGCGTGTATTGATGTTCAGACAAGCCAAAAAGTCATGTTCAGACAAGCCAAAAAGCCGTGGCCATGAGGCCACTGCCTCTATGTCACCAGCTGAGAGGCAGGCGATTAGGGACCTGGAATCTCTTCTAGATGATCAGGTAGAGACCAAGATCAGTAGATCCCCCATACATCTGCACAGGCGTTCGCGTACGTTCCCCCCCAAAACTTTATGTCCCGCGGTGGATGTCTTTGTGAAGCTAGTCAAACGAGACTTAAACATCGATCACCCACACATTAGGGGAGACAACTTGACTCGCTTGCAAAGACAGGCACTGCGTGAGTTACAGGAATTAAAAGAGGTGGTGATCAAACCAGCCGACAAGGGGGGTAATGTCGTGATATGGCCTGTGCAGATGTATGAGAAGGAGGTCTTTCGGCAACTCAACAACAAACAATGTTACAGGAGAATCAAAAGGGACCCCACCTCTCTCTACAAAAGAGAGCTGGATGACATCTTGATGGATGCCTGTGATCAGGGTATCATCACCCCTAAAATGATGGATGGTTTGCGAGTTGATTTTCCCGTTAAACCTATCCTCTACCTGCTCCCCAAGGTGCACAAAAGCTATACCCACCCCCCCCCGGACGCCCGATTGTCTCGGGGATTGGGAGTTTGTGCACCAATGTGGGGAGGTTCATTGATTTCTTTCTTCAGAAGAGTGTGGAAATTCTCCCCTCTATTGTGAAAGACACGACCGACATGTTGAGACTAGAGTTGAGCGAACACCTGGATGTAAAGGTTCGAGAAGTTCTGCCGAACTTCCTGGAAATGTTCGGGTTTGGGATCCGAACCCGACCCGAACTTCGTCCCGAACCCGAACCCCATTGAAGTCAATGGGGACCCGAACTTTTCGGCACTAAAAAGGCTGTAAAACAGCACAGGAAAGGGCTAGAGGGCTGCAAAAGGCAGCAAAATGTAGTTAAATCCCCTGCAAACAAATGTGGATAGGGAAATGAATTAAAATAAAAAAAAATAAAAATAAAAATTAACCACTATCAATTGGAGAGAGGTCCCATAGCAGAGAATCTGGCTTCATGTCAGCAGAGAATCAGTCTTCATGTCATAGCAGAGAATCAGGCTTAACGTCACCCACCACTGTAACAGTCCATTGTCAGATATTTAGGCCCCGGCACCCAGGCAGAGGAGAGAGGTCCCATAACATAGAATCTGGCTTCATGTCAGCAGAGAATCAGTCTTCATGTCATAGCAGAGAATCATGCTTCACGTCACCCACCACTGTAACAGTCCATTGTCAGATATTTAGGCCCCGGCACCCAGGCAGAGGAGAGAGGTCCCATAACATAGAATCTGGCTTCATGTCAGCAGAGAATCAGTCTTCATGTCATAGCAGAGAATCATGCGTCACGTCACCCACCACTGGAACAGTCCATTGTCAGATATTTAGGCCCAGGCACCCAGGCAGAGGAGAGAGGTCCCATAGCAGAGAATCTGGCTTCATGTCAGCAGAGAATCAGTCTTCATGTCATAGCAGAGAATCAGGCTTAACGTCACCCACCACTGTAACAGTCCATTGTCAGATATTTAGGCCCCGGCACCCAGGCAGAGGAGAGAGGTCCCATAACATAGAATCTGGCTTCATGTCAGCAGAGAATCAGTCTTCATGTCATAGCAGAGAATCAGGCTTCACGTCACCCACCACTGGAACAGTCCATTGTCAGATATTTAGGCCCCGGCACCCAGGCAGAGGAGAGAGGTCCCATAGCAGAGAATCTGGCTTCATGTCAGCAGAGAATCAGTCTTCATGTCATAGCAGAGAATCATGCTTCACGTCACCCAACACTGGAACAGTCCATTGTCAGATATTTAGTCCCAGGCACATAGGCAGAGGAGAGAGGTCCCATAGCAGAGAGTCTGGCTTCATGTCAGCAGAGAATCAGTCTTCATGTCATAGCAGAGAATCAGGCTTCACGTCACCCACCACTGGAACAGTCCATTGTCAGATATTTAGGCCCAGGCACCCAGGCAGAGGAGAGAGGTCCCATAGCAGACAATCTGGCTTCATGTCAGCAGAGAATCAGTCTTCATGTCATGGCAGAGAATCAGGCTTCACGTCACCCAACATTGGAACAGTCCATTGTCATATAATTTAGGCCCCGGCACCCAGACAGAGGAGAGAGGTCCCATAACAGAGATTCAGGCTTCATGTCAGCGACTCAGCAGAGAATCAGGCTTCATGTCATAGCAGAGAATCATGCTTCACGTCACCCAACACTGGAACAGGCCACTGTCAGATATTTTTAGGCCCCGGCACCCAGACAGAGGAGAGGTTCATTCAACTTTGGGTTGCCCCGCAATATAATGGTAAAATGAAAATAAAAATAGGATTGAATGAGGAAGTGCCCTGGAGTACAATAATATATGGTTAAGGGGAGGTAGTTAATGTCTAATCTGCACAAGGGATGGACAGGTCCTGTGGGATCCATGCCTGGTTCATTTTTATGAACGTCAGCTTGTCCACATTGGCTGTAGACAGGCGGCTGCGTTTGTCTGTAATGACGCCCCCTGCCGTGCGGAATACACGTTCAGACAAAACGCTGGCCGCCGGGCAGGCCAGCACCTCCGAGGCATAAAAGGCTAGTGACAAAACTTTTCCACATCTCTGCCATGCTAACCCTGCCCTCAGAAGAGCTGGCCGTGACACAGCTACGTTGGCGACCTCTTGCTCCTCCTCTGCCTTCGCCTTGGGCTTCCAATTGTTCCCCTGTGACATTTGGGAATGCTCTCAGTAGCGCGTCTACCAACGTGCGCTTGTACTCGCGCATCTTCCTATCACGCTCCAGGGCAGGAAGATAGGTGGGCACATTGTCTTTGTACCGGGGATCCAGCAGGGTGGCAACCCAGTAGTCCGCACACGTTAAAATGTGGGCAACTCTGCTGTCGTTGCGCAGGCACTGCAGCATGTAGTCGCTCATGTGTGCCAGGCTGCCCAGAGGTAAGGACAAGCTGTCCCCTGTGAAAGGCGTATCGTCATCGTCCTGCGTTTCCCCCCAGCCACGCACCAGTGATGGGCCCGAGCTGCGTTGGGTGCCACCCCGCTGTGAACCTGCTTCATTCTCATCCTCCTCCACCTCCTCCTCATCCTCGTCCTCCTCATCCTCCAGTAGTGGGCCCTGTCTGGCCACATTTGTACCTGGCCTCTGCTGTAGCAAAAAAAACTCCCTCTGAGTCACTTCTAAGAGACTGGCCTGAAAGTGCTAAAAATGACCCCTCTTCCTCCTCCTCCTCCTCCTCCTGGGCCACCTCCTCTTCCATCATCGCCCTAAGTGTTTTCTCAAGGAGACATAGAAGTGGTATTGTAACGCTGATAACAGCGTCATCGCCACTGGCCATGTTGGTGGAGTACTCGAAACAGCGCAACAGGGCACACAGGTCTCGCATGGAGGCCCAGTCAATGGTGGTGAAGTGGTGCTGTTCCGCAGTGCGACTGACCCGTGCGTGCTGCAGCTGAAACTCCACTATGGCCTGCTGCTGCTCGCACAGTCTGTACAGCATGTGCAAGGTGGAGTTCCACCTGGTGGGCACGTCGCATATGAGGCGGTGAGCGGGAAGGCCGAAGTTACGCTGTAGCGCAGACAGGCGAGCAGCGACAGGATGTGAACGCCGGAAGCGTGAACAGACGGCCCGCACTTTATGCAGCAGCTCTGACATGTCGGGGTAGTTGTGAATGAACTTCTGCACCACCAAATTCAGCACATGCGCCAGGCAAGGGATGTGCGTCAAACCGGCTAATCCCAGAGCTGCAACGAGATTTCGCCCATTATCGCACACCACCAGGCCGGGCTTGAGGCTCACCGGCAGCAGCCACTCGTCGGTCTGTTGTTCTATACCCCGCCACAACTCCTTTGCGGTGTGGGGCCTGTCCCCCAAACATATGAGTTTCAGAATGGCCTGCTGACGTTTACCCCGGGCTGTGCTGAAGTTGGTGGTGAAGGTGTGTGGCTGACTGGATGAGCAGGTGGAAGAAGAGGAGGAGGAAGCTGAGTAGGAGGAGGAGGAGACAGGAGGCAAAGAATGTTGCCCTGCGATCCTTGGCGGCAGAAGGACGTGCGCCAAACAGCTCTCCGCCTGGGGCCCAGCCGCTACTACATTTACCCAGTGTACAGTCAGGAAGATATAGCGTCCCTGGCCGTGCTTACTGGTCCACGTATCTGTGGTTAGGTGGACCTTGCCACAGATGGCGTGGCGCAGTGCACACTTGATTTTATCGGATACTTGCTTGTGCAGGGAAGGCACGGCTCTCTTGGAGAAGTAGTGCGGGCTGGGAACAACATACTGTGGGACAGCAAGCGACATGAGCTGTTTGAAGCTGTCTGTGTCCACCAGCCTAAATGACAGCATTTCATAGGCCAGTAGTTTAGAAATGCTGGCATTCAGGGCCAGGGATCGAGGGTGGCTAGGTGGGAATTTACGCTTTCTCTCAAATGTTTGTGAGATGGAGAGCTGAACGCTGCCGTGTGACATGGTTGAAATGCTTGGTGACGCAGGTGGTGGTGTTGGTGGTACATACCATGTTTGCTGGGCGGCAGGTGCCAACATTCCTCCAGAGGCGGAGGAAGAGGCCGAGGCGGCAGCAGCAGAAGAGGCCGAGGCGGCAGCAGCAGAAGAGGTAGCAGGGGGAGCCTGAGTGACTTCCTTGTTTTTAAGGTGTTTACTCCACTGCAGTTCATGCTTTGCATGCAGGTGCCTGGTCATGCAGGTTGTGCTAAGGTTCAGAACGTTAATGCCTCGCTTCAGGCTCTGATGGCACAGCGTGCAAACCACTCGGGTCTTGTCGTCAGCACATTGTTTGAAGAAGTGCCATGCCAGGGAACTCCTTGAAGCTGCCTTTGGGGTGCTCGGTCCCAGATGGCGGCGGTCAGTAGCAGGCGGAGTCTCTTGGCGGCGGGTGTTCTGCTTTTGCCCACTGCTCCCTCTTTTGCTACGCTGTTGGCTCGGTCTCACCACTGCCTCTTCCTCTGAACTGTGAAAGTCAGTGGCACGACCTTCATTCTATGTGGGGTCTAGGACCTCATTGTCCCCTGCATCGTCTTCCACCCAGTCTTGATCCCTGACCTCCTGTTCAGTCTGCACACTGCAGAAAGACGCAGCAGTTGGCACCTGTGTTTCGTCATCATCAGAGATGTGCTGAGGTGGTATTCCCATGTCCTCATCATCAGGAAACATAAGTGGTTGTGTGTCAGTGCATTCTATGTCTTCCACCGCTGAGGAAGGGCTAGGTGGATGCCCTTGGGAAACCCTGCCAGCAGAGTCTTCAAACAGCATAAGAGATTGCTGCATAACTTGAGACTCAGACAGTTTCCCTGGTATGCATGGGGGTGATGTGACAGACTGATGGGCTTGGTTTTCAGGCGCCATCTGTGCGCTTTCTGCAGAAGACTGGGTGGGAGATAATGTGAACGTGCTGGATCCACTGTCGGCCACCCAATTGACTAATGCCTGTACCTGCTCAGGCCTTACCATTCTAGAACGGCATTGGGCCCCACCAAATATGGCTGTAAATTCTGGCGGCTACTGGGACCTGAGGTAGTTGGTACACTAGGACGTGTGGCTGTGGCAGAACGGCCACGTCCTCTCCCAGCACCAGAGGGTCCACTAACACCACCACGATGTTTTCCTCATTGTTACCGTTCACCACAATAAGAAAAATATTATTTGGCCCAATGTATTGAATTCAAATTCAGGCCTTTTTTTACAGACACCTAACACTGTCTGGCTATCTATTTAGGTACCGTATTACACTAATACAGGCACAGCAGTAATGACAGATTTAGCTGAATATAAATTTGAGGCCTATTATTTAGGCACTGGGTGACAGGTATACGTTTACGGACAGAATTAGACTTGGATATGCACAGTAGCGTGTGTGTGAAGTTATTGAGAATGACCCTATCAGCACCTTGAATCTAATATACCCTTTTAGGGATAGATTTAACCTCCTCAGGACCGCCGTACGCAGGATTGCGTCTTTGCAGCGGCCCTGCTCTTCTGGGTGGACGCGAGATTTCCTGTGAACGCGCGCACACAGGCGCGCGCGTTCACAGGAACGGAAGGTAAGAGAGTGGATCTCCAGCCTGCCAGCGGCGATCGTTCGCTGGCAGGCTGGAGATGTGATTTTTTTAACCCCTAACAGGTATATTAGACGCTGTTTTGATAACAGTGTCTAATATACCTGCTACCTGGTCCTCTGGTGGTCCCCTTTGTTTGGATCGACCACCAGAGGACACAGGTAGCTCAGTAATATGTTGCACCAAGCACCACTACACTACACCCCCCCCCTGTCACTTATTAACCGCTTGATCACCCTCGATCACCCCTGATCACCCCATATAGACTTCCTGATCACCCCCCTGTCATTGATTACCCCCTGTCATTGATCACCCCCCTTTAACCCCTTAAGGACCGGGCTCATTTTCACCTTAAGGACCAGGCCATTTTTTGGAAATCTGACCAGTGTCACTTTAAGTGCTAATAACTTTAAAACGCTTTGACTTATCCAGGCAATTCTGAGATTGTTTTTTCGTCACATATTGTACTTCATGACACTGGTAAAATGAAGTCAAAAAAATTATTTTTTTTTGCACAAAAAAAATACCTAATTTACCAAAAATTTGGAAAAATTTGCAAATTTCAAAGTTTCAGTTTCTCTACTTCTGTAATACATAGTAATACCCCAAAAAATTGTGATGACTTTACATTCCCCATATGTCTACTTCATGTGTGAATTGTTTTGGGAATGATATTTTATTTTTTGGGGATGTTATAAGGCTTAGAAGTTTAGAAGCAAATCTTGAAATTTTTCAGAAATTTACAAAAACTAAATTTTTAGGGACCAGTTCAGGTCTGAAGTCGATTTGCGAGGCTTACATAATAGAAACCACCCAAAAATGACCCTATCTAAGAAACTACACCCCTCAAGGTATTCAAAACTGATTTTGCATACATTATTAACCCTTTAGGTGTTGCACAAGAGTTATTGGCAAATGGGGAGGAAATTTGAGAATTTAATTTTTTTGTCTAATTTTTCATTTTAACCCATTTTTTCCACTAACAAAGCAAGGGTTAACAGCCAAACAAGATTGTATCTTTATTGCCCTGACTCTGCCGTTTACAGAAACACCCAATATGTGGCCGTAAACTACTGTACGGCCACACAGCGGGGCGTAGAGGGAAAGGTGCGCCGTATGGTTTTTGGAAGGCTGATTTTTATGGACTGGTTTTTTGACACCATGTCCCATTTGAAGCCCCCTGATGCACCCCTAGAGGAGAAACTCCCTAAAAGTGACCCCATCTAAGAAACTACACCCCTCAAGGTATTCAAAACTGATTTTACATACGTCGTTAACCCTTTAGGTGTTGCACAAGAGTTATTGGCAAATGGGGATGAAATTTGAGAATTTCATTTTTTTGCCTAATTTTCAATTTTAACCCATTTTTTCCACTAACAAAGCAAGGGTTAACAGCCAAACAAGACTGTATCTTTATTGCCCTGACTCTGCTGTTTACAGAAACACCCCATATGTGGCCGTAAACTACTGTACGGGCACACAGTAGGGCGTAGAGTGAAAGGTGCGCCGTTTGGTTTTTGGAAGGCTGATTTTGCTGGACTGTTTTTTTGACACCATGTCCCATTTGAAGCCCCCCTGATGCACCCCTAGAGTAGAAACTCCATAAAAGTGATCCCATCTAAGAAACTACACCCTTCAAGGTATTCAAAACTGATTTTACAAACGTTGTTAACCCTTTAGGTGTTGCACAAGATTTAATGGAAAATAGAGACACAATTTCAAAATTTCAAATTTTTGGCAGATTTTCCATTTTAATATTTTTTTTCCAGTTACAAAGCAAGGGTTAACAGCCAAACAAAACTCATTATTTATGGCCCTGATTCTGTAGTTTACAGAAACACCCCATATGTGGTCGTAAACAGCTGTACAGGCACACGGCAGGGCGCAGAAGGAAAGGAATGCCATACGGTTTTTGGAAGGCAGATTTTGCTGGACTGGTTTTTTTGACACCATGTCCCATTTGAAGCCCCCCTGATGCACCCCTAGAGTGGAAACTCCAAAAAAGTGACTCCATTTTAGAAACTACAGGATAGGGTGGCAGTTTTGTTGGTACTAGTTTAGGGTACATATGATTTTTGGTTGCTCTATATTACACTTTTTGTGCAGCAAGGTAACAAGAAATAGCTTTTTTGGCACGTTTTTTTTTTTTGTTATTTACAACATTCATCTGACAGGTTAGATCATGGGGTAATTTTATAGAGCAGGTTGTCATGGACGCGGCGATACCTAATATGTATACATTTTTTTTTATTTATGTAAGTTTTATACAATAACTTAATTTTTAAAACCAAAAAAATGTTTTAGTGTCTCCATAGTCTAAGAGCCATAGTTTTTTCAGTTTTTGGGCGATTATCTTGAGTAGGGTCTCATTTTTTGCGGGATGAGATGACGGTTTGATTGGCACTATTTTGGGGTGCATATGACTTTTTGATCGCTTGCTATTACACTTTTTGTGACGTAAAATGGCAAAAAATGGCTTTTTTTACACTGTTTTTATTTTTATTTTTTTACGGTGGTCATCTGAGGGGTTAGGTCATGTGATATTTTTATAGAGACGGTCGATACGGACGCGGCGATACCTAATATGTATACTTTTTTTTTATTTATGTAAGTTTTACACAATGATTTCATTTTTGAAACAAAAAAAAATCATGTTTTAGTGTTTCCATAGTCTAAGAGCCATAGATTTTTCAGCTTTTGGGCGATTATCTTGAGTAGGGTCTCATTTTTTGCGGGATGAGATGACGGTTTGATTGGTACTATTTTGGCGTACATGCGACTTTTTTGATCACTTTTATTACCTTTTTTGGGAAGTAAGGTGGGCAAAATTTCAATTTTCTCATAGTTTTTATTTTTTTATTTTTATGGCGTTCACCGTGCGGGGAAAGTAGCATGACCATTTTATAGATCAGGTCGTTACGGACGCGGCGATACCTAATATGTGTAGTTAATTTTATTTTTTTAATTTTTATTCAGTGATAAATGTTTTTTTTTTATCTTAACTTTTTTCACTTTTTTTTTACATTTTTTTGACCCAGACCCGCTTGGTTCTTGAAGATCCAGTGGGTCTGATGTCTGTATAATACAGTACAGTACAATATATATTGTTCTGTACTGTATTTTACTTACACTGAACAGATCTATGCTTTCAGCATAGATCTGTTCAGCACCATGGACAGCAGGACGCCTGAGCAGGCGTCCTGTTGCCATGGGAACCCTCCCCGTCTGCTCAGAACTTCGCAGACGGGGAAGGGTAAGCACGGGGCTGAGGGGGGCTCTCTGGGGGCTCTCTCCCTCTCCATCGGGGGGCTGCAAAGGCACAGCAGCCCCCCGATGGAGAGGGAGTGAGCTCCCTGACCGATGACAGTTAACTTTTTCCATACAGCGGTCCGTACGGACCGCGGTATGGAAAGGGTTAAACGGCTGACATCTGCACAGATGTCAGCCGTTTATACCAGGGTGCCAGCAATGTGCTGGCACCCTGGTATAACCACTAGAAGCCAACGATCATTCATGGGAGGCGGGCGGGGGATCGCGATCCCGCCTGCCGCACCGCCCGCCTCCCGCAACGCCCCCACCGCCTGCGACACCCCCCCCGCACCACCCGCCGGCATCAAATCATGCAGGGGTGCAGGGGGGGGGGTAAAAAATATAGATTTTAGCCACTCTAAAGTTTCTGATCCCCGCGGTCAGGGACCGCGGGCATCAGAAACTGCAAAAAGCGCAGCAAACCGCAGGTCTGAATTGACCTGCGGTTTGCTGCGATCGCCGACACGGGGGGGTCACATCACCCCCCCTGGCGTTGTCACAGGATGCCGGCTGAAGGATTTCAGCCGAAATCCCGTTCCGTTTAACCCCTCGGGCGCCGGAATCCCGATTTAAAAGTTAGGACGTACCGGTACGTCCTTGGTCCTTAAGGACTCGGGAAATAGGGCGTACCGGTACGTCCTATGTCCTTAAGGGGTTAAAGCTCCATTCAGATGTCCGCATGATTTTTACGGATCCACAGATAGATGGATCGGATCCGCAAAACGCATACGGATGTCTGAATGGAGCCTTACAGGGGCGTGATCAATGACTGTGGTGATCACCCCATATAGACTCACTGATCACCCCCCTGTCATTGATTACCCCCCTGTCATTGATCACACCCCTGTAAAGCTCCATTCAGATGTCCGCATGATTTTTAGGGATCCACTGATAGATGGATCGGATCCGCAAAACGCATACGGACGTCTGAATGGAGCCTTACAGGGGCGTGATCAATGACTGTGGTGATCACCCCATATAGACTCCCTCATCACCCCCCTGTCATTGATTACCCCCCTGTCATTGATCACACCCCTGTAAAGCTCCATTCAGACGTCCGCATGATTTTTACGGATCCACTGATAGATGGATCGGATCCGCAAAACGCATACGGACGTCTGAATGGAGCCTTACAGGGGCGTGATCAATGACTGTGGTGATCACCCCATATAGACTCCCTCATCACCCCCCTGTCATTGATCACACCCCTGTAAAGCTCCATTCAGACGTTCGCATGATTTTTACGGATCCACTGATAGATGGATCAGATCCGCAAAACGCATACGGACGTCTGAATGGAGCCTTACAGGGGCGTGATCAATGACTGTGGTGATCACCCCATATAGACTCCCTCATCACTCCCCTGTCATTGATTACCCCCCTGTCATTGATCACACCCCTGTAAAGCTCCATTCAGACGTCCGCATGATTTTTACGGATCCACTGATAGATGGATCGGATCCGCAAACGCATACAGACGTCTGAATGGAGCCTTACAGGGGCGTGATCAATGACTGTGGTGATCACCCCATATAGACTCCCTCATCACCCCCCTGTCATTGATCACACCCCTGTAAAGCTCCATTCAGACATTCGCATGATTTTTACGGATCCACTGATAGATGGATCGGATCCGCAAAACACATACAGGCGTCTCCCTGGAGCCTTCCAGGGGGGGTGATCACCCCATATAGACTCCCTGATCACCCCCCTGTCAATGATCACCCCCCCTGTCATTGATCACCCACCCTGTCATTGATCACCCCCCCCTGTCAGGCTGCATTCAGATGTCCGTATGATTTTTACGGATCCACGGATACATGGATCGGATCCGCAAAACACATACGGACATCTGAATGGAGCCTTACAGGGGGGTGATCAATGACAGGGGGGTGATCACCCCATATAGACTCTCTGATCACCCCCCTGTCATTGATCACCCCCCTGTAAGGCTCCATTCAGACATTTTTTTGGCCCAAGTTAGCGGAAATTTATTTATTTTTTCTTACAAAGTCTCATATTCCACTAACTTGTGTCAAAAAATAAAATCTCACATGAACTCCCCATACCCCTCACGGAATCCAAATGCGTAAAATTTTTTAGACATTTATATTCCAGACTTCTTCTCACGCTTTAGGGCCCCTAGAATGCCAGGGCAGTATAAATACCCCACATGTGACCCCATTTCGGAAATAAGACACCCCAAGGTATTCGGTGAGGGGCATATTGAGTCCATGAAAGATTGAAATTTTTGTCCCAAGTTAGCGGAAAGGGAGACTTTGTGAGAAAAAAAAATATATATAAATTTCTGCTAACTTGTGCCAAAAAAAAAAATTTCTATGAACTCGCCATGCCCCTCATTGAATACCTTGGAGTGTCTTCTTTCCAAAATGGGGTCACATGTGGGGTATACTGCCCTGGCATTCTAGGGGTCCTAAAGCGTGAGAAGAAGTCTGGGATCCAAATATCTAAAAATGCCCTCATAAAATGAATGTGGGCCCCTTTGCACACCTAGGCTGCAAAAAAGTGTCACACATGTGGTATCGCCGTATTCAGGAGAAGTTGGGCAATCTGTTTTGGGGTGTCATTTTACATATACCCATGCTGGGTGAGATAAATATCTTGGTCAAATGCCAACTTTGTATAAAAAAATGGGAAAAGTTGTCTTATGCCGAGATATTTCTTTCACCCAGCATGGGTATATGTAAAAAGACACCTTAAAACACATTCCCCAACTTCTCCTGAATACGGCGATACCACATGTGTCACACTTTTTTGCAGCCTAGATGGGCAAAATCATCATTTTCCGCTAACTTGTGACAAAAAATAAAAAGTTCTATGAACTCACTATGCCCATCAGCGAATACCTTAGGGTGTCTACTTTCCGAAATGGGGTCATTTGTGGGGTGTTTGTACTGTCTGGGCATTGTAGAACCTCAGGAAACATGACAGGTGCTCAGAAAGTCAGAGCTGCTTTAAAAAGCGGAAATTCACATTTTTGGACCATAGTTTGTAAACGCTATAACTTTTACCCAAACCATTTTTTTTTTTACCCAAACATTTTTTTTTTATCAAAGACATGTAGAACAATAAATTTAGAGCAAAATTTATATATGGATCTCGTTTTTTTTGCAAAATTTTACAACTGAAAGTGAAAAATGTCATTTTTTTGCAAAAAAATCGTTAAATTTCGATTTATAACAAAAAAAGTAAAAATGTCAGCTGCAATGAAATACCACCAAATGAAAGCTCTATTAGTGAGAAGAAAAGGAGGTAAAATTCATTTGGGTGGTAAGTTGCATGACCGAGCAATAAACGGAGAAAGTAGTGTAGGTCAGAAGTGTAAAAAGTGGCCTGGTCTTTCAGGGTGTTTAAGCCATGGGGGCTGAGGTGGTTAAAGTAGGCCTGATACAGCAGAAACCACTAATTTAGGAAATTGCTAGGTTGGGAATTGTATTTCAACCCAGAACAAAAACTGTGCTTTGACGGACACAAAATAACTCGTTATGCCTTTTGGACTCAGCAATGCCCCGGCTGTGTTCCAAAATTTCATGAACGATATTCTTAGGGAGTTCTTGGGAAAATTTGTCATTGTATATCTCGACATTTTGATATTTTCCCCTGATTTTAAGAGTCATGTGTTTCATGTTAGACAGGTGTTGGAGGTGTTGAGAGAGAACCAATTATCTGCTAAACAGGAAAAATGTGTTTTTGGGGTGCAGGAGATTATATTTCTCGGACATGTTCTGACTCCCCATGCCATAAAGATGGATCCTAGCAAGGTTTTAGCGATTAAGGGATGGGTAAGGCCTTACAACGTTTCCTTGGATTCGCTAACTACTACCGTAAGTTCATAAAGAATTTCTCGGTAATCGCTAGACCACTGACTGACCTCACTAAAAAAGGGGCGGATCTGGAAAATTGGTCTACTGAGGCCTTAGATTCATTTGAAAGCCTAAAGGATGCTTTCTGTAGCGCTCTCATTCTAACCCAGTTAGATCAGGAAAAACCTTTTATCGTGGAGGTGGATGCTTCTGAGGACGGGGCAGGAGCAGTCCTCTCGCAAAGTCCTGCTACCCTCACTAACCTGAGACCTTGTGCTTTTTTTTCCATAAAGTTTTCCCCCTCTGAGAGAAATTATGACATAGGAAATCGGGAGTTACTGGCCATTAAGTGGGCATTTGAAGAATGGATACATTTTCTTGAGGGGGCAAAACATTGTGTTGCTGTTGTTACCGATCATAAGAACCTAATGTTTCTCGAGTCGGCTAAAAGGTTAAATCCCCGTCAGGCTAGATGGGCATTGTTTTTTACTCGCTTTAATTTTTCCATAACTTTCAGACCTGGAAGTAGAAACGTGAAGGCTGACGCACTCTCTCTGAGTTTCTGTGCGTACCAGCCTACAGAGACTCCACCTGAAACCATTTTACCAGCTAAGGTCTTTGTAGCAGCCTTGTCTCAGGACATCACGACTCTCATCAAGGCTGAACAACACCTAGCTCCGCCATCCACTCCTACAGATAGGTTGTTTGTTCCCGTACAGTTTCGTCTCCAACTGCTGGGTAAATGTCATGACTCTGTTTTTTGTGGACATCCGGGCATTGAGGGCACTAAAGAGCTGGTTTCCAGATCATTCTGGTGGCCTACTTTAACTAGAGACGTCAAGTCTTATGTGTTGGCCTGTGAGGTTTGTGCGAGGTCTAAGACCCCTAGGACTCGCCCGGCTGGGGACCTATGACCCTTACCCATTCCCAGTAGACCCTGGTCTCATATCTCGATGGATTTTATTACTGATCTGCCACCTGCAGAGGGTAAAACTGTGGTTTGGGTAGTGGTCGATAGATTCAGCAAGATGGCTCACTTTATTCCCCTGCCTAAACTCCCGAGTGCGAAGACCCTAGCATCTTTGTTTGTGGAACAAATTGGACGTTTACATGGCATTCCAGAAAATATCTGACAGGGGTGTGCAGTTTGTGTCCAAGTTTTGGAGGGCCTTCTGTCTGAGATGCCGGATTTCTCTGTCCTTTTCATCTGCTTATCACCCTGAAAGTAATGGACAGACTGAGCGCCTCAATCAGTCGGTGGAACAATTTCTCAGGGCATATGTTGCAGATGATCAACAGTTGTGGGTGAAATACCTTCCATTAGCCGAGTTTGCTCTGAATAACCGTGTTAATTCCTCTGCTAGGGTCTCTCCTTTTTTTTGTAACTATGGCTTGCATCCTCATTTTCTTTCTGGGTCGTCCGTCTCCTCCTCTAACCCTGAGGCGGATAGGCTCTCCTCTGAACTGTGCACAGTATGGGCTCGGGTTCAATCGAACCTGGAAAAGGCTCAAGATACTCAAAGAGTCAAGGCCAATAGGAGACGTTCCACGGGGGTGAACTTTCAGGTGGGTGATAAGGTGTGGTTGTCCTCTAAAAATCTTTCACCCAAAGTTGCTTCAAGAAAGTTTGCTCCTCGCTTTGTAGGGCCGTACAAAATCGTAGAGGTGATTAATCCTGTATCATTTAGGTTAGAATTGCCCAACTCGTTCCACATTCACAATGTATTTCACAAGTCCCTACTAAAAAAATACATCGAACCTATTGTACCGTCACAAGCCGCGCCTCTGCCTGTTCTGGTTAAGGATTCTGTGGAGTATGTGGTATCTAAAATTGTGGATGTCAGGAGAGTGCGTAATTCCTTGCAGTATCTGGTGCACTGGAAGGGCTATGGACCTGAGGAGAGGTCTTGGGTACTAGCTAGGGAGGTTCATGCCCCTAGACTGGTTAAGAAATTTCATGAGGATCATCCCGAGAAGCCGTCACCTGAGTCCTTGGGTCCGGTGGTCCCACATAAAAGGGAGGTACTGTCACGGCGCCGTCTAGGAGGCGGGCACGTCCAGAGCGCGTGCGCATCATCAGTGCGTCCAGCGTCACCCGCGCTCCTGATAATACTATGTGTGCATCTATCTGCATTCATGCTAATGGTTTTAGGGCTGAGCACCGAGCTGATCACTCGGTGCTCGGCTGTGTAGTCTGTGTGAAGTCATGTGACGCTGGCCACGTCACATGACCCCTTTAGCTCCCTATTTAAACAGGCAATCTGCTGGCCACAGATTGCCTGTTATTTAGGTTCCACCTGCGATTTTGTCTTTCCTGGCATACTGACCCCCTGCTGAACTCCTGACGATCCTCTGCTGACTCCTTTGGTACTTCACGACTCTCCTGGTATTTATGACCCCGGCTTCTCCTGACTATTCTCTGCTTGCTCCATTTGTACTTTGTAGATTTCCTGGTATTGACTCGGTCCGTTCACGTTCTGTTGTTTGTCTGTCTGTCATCTCTGCACTTAGTCCAAGCTAGGGACTGCCGTCCAGTTGTCCCCTGTCATTAGGACTCGCAAGGCAAGTAGGCAGGGCCAGGGGTGAGGGTGGAGCGCAGTGGTCACTTCCCCCCCCCCCTGTGTGTGTGTATGTGTATGTGACCGTTACAACCTGGCACCTGAGTGATTCAGGGAATACATGACACCTGAGCGATTCAGGGAATACATGACGCCTGAGCGATTCAGGGAATACATGACGCCTGAGCGATTCAGGGAATACATGACACCTGAGCGATTCAGGGAATACATGACGCCTGAGCGATTCAGGGAATACATGACGCCTGAGCGATTCAGGGAATACATGACGCCTGAGCGATTCAGGGAATACATGACGCCTGAGCGATTCAGGGAATACATGACGCCTGAGCGATTCAGGGAATACATGACGCCTGAGCGATTCAGGGAATACATGACGCCTGAGCGATTCAGGGAATACATGACGCCTGAGCGATTCAGGGAATACATGACGCCTGAGCGATTCAGGGAATACATGACGCCTGAGCGATTCAGGGAATACATGACGCCTGAGCGATTCAGGGAATACATGACGCCTGAGCGATTCAGGGAATACATGACGCCTGAGCGATTCAGGGAATACATGACGCCTGAGCGATTCAGGGAATACATGACGCCTGAGCGATTCAGGGAATACATGACGCCTGAGCGATTCAGGGAATACATGACGCCTGAGCGATTCAGGGAATACATGACGCCTGAGCGATTCAGGGAATACATGACGCCTGAGCGATTCAGGGAATACATGACGCCTGAGCGATTCAGGGAATACATGACGCCTGAGCGATTCAGGGAATACATGACGCCTGAGCGATTCAGGGAATACATGACACCTTGCGATTCGGGTAAAACATGACACCAGAGCTGATCAGGGAACATGACACCTGAGCGAATCCGGGGAATGCACGATATCTAAAAAGACATAATAAATGAGCGCAACATGGACCCCTTTTTTTTTTTTTTTACAGCAGTGCAGGAGTTAAGGGTAGCAACTGCCAGACAGACAACACCAGCTGCTGACCCGCAGTGACCAGAGAAGCGGCGCCCACTGCCTGAGCCTGCTGTGACAGAGGTATTGGCTGTGTGCAGCCGCCCGTCCCGCTGCCCTCGGGCTCCCTGGACCATCATGACCCCCGCCCTGACCCCGGGGGGTGACAGTGAACTGCTGGTGTGCGAGTGGCCGATCTGATGGCTGCAGGATCTGCCGGCTGTGGAGCCTCTCCCTCCCTGCTGGAAGGCCAGGCGGCGCCCAGGACCCTGCCGGAACCCGGGTCGACCAGCATGGAGTCCCGTTCGCCGCCCGAGCCCAGCCAGCCCTGGATGTCAGGAGAGTGCGTAATTCCTTGCAGTATCTGGTGCACTGGAAGGGCTATGGACCTGAGGAGAGGTCTTGAGTACTAGCTAGGGAGGTTCATGCCCCTAGACTGGTTAAGAAATTTCATGAGGATCATCCCGAGAAGCCGTCACCTGAGTCCTTGGGTCCCGTGGTCCCACATAAAAGGGAGGTACTGTCACGGCGCCGTCTAGGAGGCGGGCACGTCCAGAGCGCGTGCGCATCATCAGTGCGTCCAGCGTCACCCGCGCTCCTGATAATACTATGTGTGCATCTATCTGCATTCATGCTAATGGTTTTAGGGCTGAGCACCGAGCTGATCACTCGGTGCTCGGCTGTGTAGTCTGTGTGAAGTCATGTGACGCTGGCCACGTCACATGACCCCTTTAGCTCCCTATTTAAACAGGCAATCTGCTGGCCACAGATTGCCTGTTATTTAGGTTCCACCTGCGATTTTGTCTTTCCTGGCATACTGACCCCCTGCTGAACTCCTGACGATCCTCTGCTGACTCCTTTGGTACTTCACGACTCTCCTGGTATTTATGACCCCGGCTTCTCCTGACTATTCTCTGCTTGCTCCATTTGTACTTTGTAGATTTCCTGGTATTGACTCGGTCCGTTCACGTTCTGTTGTTTGTCTGTCTGTCATCTCTGCACTTAGTCCAAGCTAGGGACTGCCGTCCAGTTGTCCCCTGTCATTAGGACTCGCGAGGCAAGTAGGCAGGGCCAGGGGTGAGGGTGGAGCGCAGTGGTCACTTCCCCCCCCCCTGTGTGTGTGTATGTGTATGTGACCGTTACAACCTGGCACCTGAGCGATTCAGGGAATACATGACACCTGAGCGATTCAGGGAATACATGACGCCTGAGCGATTCAGGGAATACATGACGCCTGAGCGATTCAGGGAATACATGACACCTGAGCGATTCAGGGAA
This sequence comes from Bufo bufo, assembly GCF_905171765.1. Taxonomy (NCBI): domain Eukaryota; kingdom Metazoa; phylum Chordata; class Amphibia; order Anura; family Bufonidae; genus Bufo; species Bufo bufo. Next base: position 485,837,295 of record NC_053390.1, on the reverse strand, counting down.
TACATGACGCCTGAGCGATTCAGGGAATACATGACGCCTGAGCGATTCAGGGAATACATGACGCCTGAGCGATTCAGGGAATACATGACGCCTGAGCGATTCAGGGAATACATGACGCCTGAGCGATTCAGGGAATACATGACGCCTGAGCGATTCAGGGAATACATGACGCCTGAGCGATTCAGGGAATACATGACGCCTGAGCGATTCAGGGAATACATGACGCCTGAGCGATTCAGGGAATACATGACGCCTGAGCGATTCAGGGAATACATGACGCCTGAGCGATTCAGGGAATACATGACGCCTGAGCGATTCAGGGAATACATGACGCCTGAGCGATTCAGGGAATACATGACGCCTGAGCGATTCAGGGAATACATGACGCCTGAGCGATTCAGGGAATACATGACGCCTGAGCGATTCAGGGAATACATGACGCCTGAGCGATTCAGGGAATACATGACGCCTGAGCGATTCAGGGAATACATGACACCTGAGCGATTCAGGGAATACATGACACCTTGCGATTCGGGTAAAACATGACACCAGAGCTGATCAGGGAACATGACACCTGAGCGAATCCGGGGAATGCACGATATCTAAAAAGACATAATAAATGAGCGCAACATGGACCCCTTTTTTTTTTTTTTACAGCAGTGCAGGAGTTAAGGGTAGCAACTGCCAGACAGACAACACCAGCTGCTGACCCGCAGTGACCAGAGAAGCGGCGCCCACTGCCTGAGCCTGCTGTGACAGAGGTATTGGCTGTGTGCAGCCGCCCGTCCCGCTGCCCTCGGGCTCCCTGGACCATCATGACCCCCACCCTGACCCCGGGGGGTGACAGTGAACTGCTGGTGTGCGAGTGGCCGATCTGATGGCTGCAGGATCTGCCGGCTGTGGAGCCTGGAAGTTGGGATTAATGGTTGGGTTGAAAGGGATTTTTCATAATTTTACTATTGAGACATCATAGATGATCAATGGTTGGGTTGAAAGGGATTTTTCATAATTTTACTATTGAGACATCATAGATTATACAATCTATGATGTCTCAATAGTAAAATTATGAAAAATCCCTTTCAACCCAACCATTGATCCCAACTTTTATATATATATATATAAAAACAGGATCATTGTATTTTTTCTTCCATCTAAGGCTATATATATAAATATATATATATGTGACACATGAAGACACTAAAGACTATGAAGGAGATAAAAAAAACGGTGCAATTTGACGCACAGTAGGAAAAAATCTCCTGCATAGTGGAAAAGAGATAAGAAAGAAAAGTAAGAGAGAACACAAAACATACAAACCATAAGGCATGCAAGCTCTACACATAGATAGGATGTTCGGGTTAGACCTTTTACTGGGCTAAACCTGCCCTCCATAGCACATGGCCGCCTAGTAATATTACAGATAGACAGGTACAATCCACCTCATGCCTTGACCAATAGAAATAAATTTTAGAACTGGAAGGTACACATTCGCACATTTCCCGAGAGTGCCGGTGGGTGGAGCTCAAACATGCTCACCTTCCACTACAACACCCAGAATATGCGAAAATGCTTCCAAATGAATCAGCCTTTTTCTTAAACAGATATGGCCCTAATCGGACAACATCTATTTAATCTGGTACAAATATCCCACTGACCCAAAGTAAACCTCTGTTAGACCTGGTTCTGAAAGGGGGGATCAGTCCCTGAGGAAGGTCTTTTAAAACAGAATCAACCAAGAAAGGTGATATAGCATTCACATTGACACCAGTCCCACCAACCAATGTTTCATGTTGGGGCCCCCATGGTTCAGTGAGACCAGCATCAGCGTGCTATACCCCACCGTTGCTGATGAGGACCCGCTGTCAGCTTTCACCAAGAACATTGCTTTCAGAGCCAGCAGCCATTAGATACCCCTCAAACCAACGGTGACGGCTTTCACATGGGGGAGTAGGAACCCGAGTGCTGATATATAGAATTTCCCTTGCAACGACCTGACCTTATCACGCTCTCCTAACCGTAATCCGGTCAGACCTTACACAGGGAGGCATATACAAAATAAGGCCTATTGCACACGACCGTATGGCTTTTTCTGTGTTTTGCGGTCCGTTTTTCACGGATAAGTTGTTCCGTTTTTTGTTTCCGTTGTGTTTCCGTTTCTGTTCCGTTTTTTCGTATGGCATATACAGTATACAGTAATTACATAGATAAAATTGGGCTGGGCATAACATTTTCAATAGATGGTTCAGCAGAAAACGGAACGGAAACAGAAGACATACGGATGCATTTCCGTATGTGTTCCGTTTTTTTGCGGACCCATTGACTTGAATGGAGCCACGGAAAGTGATTTGCGGGCAATAATAGGACATGTTCTATCTTTAAACGGAACGGAAAAACGGAAATATGGAAACGGAATGCATACGGAGTACATTCAGTTTTTTTTGCGGAACCATTGAAATGAATGGTTCCGTATACGGTATGCAAAAAACGGCCAGTAAACGGAGGAAAAAAACGGTCGTGTGCAGAAGGCCTTAACCTACATAACATTTCTAAGCTAAAAAGAAAGTCCACTATAGTCATCCTATGCTAATAAAAATTTCCACGACAGTTCCCTCCTCTTTGTAATATGTCCCCTGTGTTCCTTGTATCTCTTGCTGAATCTTCGGTTTCCTCAGCTTGCCCTCGTCAATTGTGGTGCTCCTTGGGTGTCATTGTCTCCATGATGATGCTCTATCCCTCAGCTCGATTCTTCGGGGAGTTGACTCTGAGGGAGGTCCTGATGTGGGGAGGTATGGCGTGGCGATGAACGTTTAGTTGAACATCCTTTCCATCAAAGACATAGGTTGATCCGTGGTATATATGGGAGCTGCGATGAGGATGTGATCCTCTGCATGTGCCTGGGCGATCCAATCAATCAAACAACAAGAACATCTCACCAAGATATATAGGATAAAGAGAAAAACAACAACATGAGGACATATACTCCTATTTCCTTCAACCAGTTACCTATGGAAAACAGGAAATCTTCAAAACCACCCAAAGCCGTGAAAGGATTTTATCCCTCATTAGTAGAGTTGAGCGAACACCTGGATGTTCGGGTTCGAGAAGTTCGGCCGAACTTCCCGAAAATGTTCGGGTTCGGGATCCGAACTCGACCCGAACTTCACCCCGAACCCAAACCCCATTGAAGTCAATGGGGACCTGAACATTTCGGCACTAAAAAGGCTGTAAAATCGCCCAGGAAAGGGCTAGAGGGCTGCAAAAGGCAGCAAAATGTAGGTAAATCCACTGCAAACAAATGTGGATAGGGAAATGAATAAAAATTAAATAAATAAAAATTAACCAATATCAATTGGAGAGAGGTCCTATAGCAGAGAATCAGGCTTCATGTCACCCACCACTGTAACAGGCCACTGTCAGATATTTAGGCCCCGGCACCCAGACAGAGGAGAGAGGTCCCATTGCGGAGAATCAGGCTTCATGTCACCCACCACTGGAACAGGCCACTGTCAGATATTTAGGCCCCGGCACCCAGACAGAGGAGAGAGGTCCCATAGCAGAGATTCAGGCTTGGGTGTGTCTGGTGTCTGCAGCTGAGGTGAAAGGGTGTGTCTGCTGCAGCTCCTGAACCTCCACAGCACAGGCCTCTCCGGGGAGTTTCCTACCATCTGCTCCCCAGGAGGAGTTCCAGGCTTGCGGGGGAGTGTGACACCTTTTCCCCCAGCCCAGGCCCTGCCTCTCCCTAGGGAGCTGGTGGGGTCCTGTGGCCATGAGCTCCCGGAAGGGTGCCCCTGCTCCCCGGCATGGGTCGGAGGGGAGTATGGACGGGCGGCGACCGACTCTGAGCGATGGCGGCGAGGGGGTGAAAACATCTGGACGCGGTGGTAGCCAAGTCCCCCCTGAGGACCCGAGGACATCAGGAGGAAAAAGACTACCAGCAGGAAGCCGAGAGGTGTCGTCCCAGGTAGGTTGGGGGTCTCGGTGGGAGGGAGAGAGTACCCTCACCTACAGCTCTCGTATAGCTGCCCACCTGCGAGAATACGATGAGCTGGACGGCACCTCAAAGCCGTAAGAAAGGATCTAAAGGAGACGAGGGCCAGGTCCACTATCTCCTCCAGGTCAAAGAGGCCCCCCCTCAGGGAGAAAATTGGGGTACTTAAAGAGGACCTGGAGGCCTCCCTGAAGCGGCAAGACCAGTTGCTGGAGGGCAGTGGGCCCTTCAGAGAAAAGTTGCTAAATGGGGAGCGATTTAAGGAGATGGAGGCTGCGAGGAGAGGGGAGCCGTGCGGGGGTGCGGAGAGCGAGGTGGAGGAGTTGGAAGACTCCGAATCTCTGGCATCCCAGGCAGGGCCCCAAACCTCGCAGTCTGAACCAGCCCTCCCGGTAACCCCAGTAATGGAGGCATATAGTGGCATTCCGCCCGAACAGGAGCAAGTGCAGTTACCAGCGTTGCCATCTTCGGATGCGGAGTCAGCTATGGAGGGAAGCGATGAAGATGGTGGTCTACTGAGAGAGATCAAAATGTTGGAGTCGCCTGTGGTAGACTTTCAGGGTTTTGCGTTTGGAGAAGACCTGCTGGATGAGGACGAGAGCAGTGGCAAGAAAAAGAGGAAGAGCAAGAAGGAAAAAAAAAACATCCAGACACGTTATGTCTATACACGCTTGGTGGAGGCTGAAAAGTCTTCACCAGGCGTGTATCCCGCTAAACTCCCTGGCTCGGCATCTGAGGTGGTGCCTGAGCGGAGGAGCGGGGAAATTGTGCAGCCCAAAATGGCGCCGGACGCCGTCCCTGCATGCGGAGGCAGGGAGGAGGTGCCGGCAGAAAGCGGGATCCGGCAGTCATCTGTTGAAAGTGGAGGGGGCGGGCAAAAACATCGGGAGGCCCCGCCCACCACTCTGCCAGCCGCTCCGTCCACTGCTCTGGCTACCGCCCTGCCTGCCGTTCAGGTATGTGGGGTGGTGCTGGAGCGGTGTGACGATGAGGTCACCGTCCCTCCTACCCACGGCGGTGATAGTTCTGGGTCCCCGCCTGCAGCTGCCAACGTGCGGCGGGGATCAAGGGAGGCGGCGGCGGTGAATGAAGAAGGAGGCGTGGCCAGGGGTGTGTCTGGACGCGCTCCCGAAGCTGGGCGTACAGGTGCAGGCAGTAAGCGCCTGCGTATTGAAGAGCCGGGGGCCGGAGCTGCCGGGGAGGATATGACTACGGTGCTCCGGTCCACTAAGAAAGGTTGTGTTGCACCAGAACAGGTGGCCATGTACATTGCCACTGGACACGCCCCCTCTGTCTCGGCCTCCTCCTCCAGCGCTGAATTAAGTGCTGGGGAGGGGAGGAGTGTGATGATCACTGCCCAGGTCTCAAGGGCAGCAGGGGGGGGCTTGACCAGTGGCAATGAGGGTGGCAAGGAGCATAGTAGAGGAAAAAATAAGGCAAATAATAATAAAAAAAATAAAGGTAAAATGACACCTGCTGCACCTGCTGCACCAGCTGTCCCAGCAGAGAGAAAGGGTGCATGTGAGCAGGGTAGTGGTAGGGGTGTTGGTGGAGGTGTTGCATCTGGTCCCAAAGGTGGGATGGATGCTGGGAGTCAGCGGACCGTCGCTGAGAAAGCGATGGCTGCGGCTCCTGGTGTCCGCCCTCCGGAGGGGTCCGGTGTGGTGTCTGGTGCTAGTGTAGTGGGGGGGGGGGCCGATTCGGTTGCCCCTCCTGCGGCCGTAACACCTGGCAGAAGTTATGCCAGTGTGGCTGCGGCCGTGGGGGGTGAGGGGCTATCCTCGTTGGCTTCCTCATTCCCAGGAGTCGCGGTTGGTGACTTGCAGCGGCGGCTCCTGGAGGCCCTGAAAAAGGGGGAGAGTTCAATGACCGTAGAGGGTGAGAAGGTGGACCTATCCCTATGGATAGACGGGCACGGCCTGCGAGCTTTCCGAGAGGAAAGGGGGGGCGAGACCACCTGGTCCCTGCCCACAACCGGCCCTGGGACCAGACGGAATGTAGTCTGTCTCAAGTGGAGAAGCAATGATGCCTGCCCTACGAGAAAGAGGGTGGTGGAGCTCCTGCTTGAGATGGGTTTCAGGGTGGCTGACATCTTCGCCCTGATACATCCCTATGGTTCCAGGGAGTTTGACATCAGCTTTGCCCGGCCAGAGGGCCTAGAGCTTTTCTGGTCCGGGTATGAGCTGGTGAAGAACTTACCGGATTGGAAGGGTTTTTTCGCTCAGGCGATAACCCGGCAGAACAACGTCAAGAAAGTGACCGTTTTGACCCGTAATAAATCGCTTTCTTGCGTTGATATTCTGACGTGGCTAAGTAGGTATGGGGACGTCCAGGGTGTACCATCGAAAAACCTGGACGAATTTGGCATTTGGTCGGGAGCCTGGACTTTCAATGTGAAGTTGAAATGTCTAGGAAGCACGGTTTCCCACATTCCATCCTCTGCCTTCATCGGCCGGGATAGGATTCTCGTTTTCTACAGGGGGCAGCCTAAGCTCTGTCACAAGTGCGGCAGCCCTTCACACTTCAGCGCCAGCTGCCAAGTGCAGAAGTGCGCGTTGTGTGGAGGGACAGGTCACCTTGCCGCATCTTGTGTGGAAATTAGGTGCAACTTGTGTGGTGTGCTCGGACACCCATTTAGTCGCTGTCCCCTCTCAGAGGTCAATGCGGCCCGAGCTCACGCAGGAGTGGGCCGGGAGGTCTCTTCGGCTGAGGCGGGTGCTGGCGGAGACAGTCGAGTTAAGGGGTCAGTGAAGACCAAGAGCGGTCCGTCCCGGCAGAGGCGGAGGGAGAGGCGCCAGGCGGAGAGGGAACAGAAGGAACCCCACCAAAATGGGGTGATGTCTGCCCCTCCCCAAGTGGCGGGCTCCCGTAGTTCGGAGACCCTAGGGGACAGGGAGCTAAGTGTGGAGATCAGGAGACTAGACCGGGCCGATGAGACCCAGTCTTCAAACTACGAAAGTGCAGAGGGTAGTGAGACTGGGTCTAATATCAATAGACGGAAACGGTTCTCAAAAAAAAAGAGCCCGACCAAAGTAGCCAGGGAAGGCATAACTGGCTCCCCTCTTGAGCTCTCCAACCGGTATCTCACTTTGGATGAGACCTCTGCCTCCTCTTCATGCGGGGAGGAGGTAAGAAGTGGGGTACCGGGGGCGAGGGTGGGAGGGCTTCCAGGAGGCCCCGTGCCCCTCTCTGGTGTGGATGTAAGGTCCCCAGAAGAGGAGGCAAATCTGATTCCTGGAACTGAGAAAGACAGGGGCGGTACGCAAGAGGGAGCGGTGGTGACAGATGGAATGGACACCACCGTCTCTCTCAAAAGAGGACGCGCCGCCTTAGAGGATAGCCCCGGGAGGGGTAAGAGGGTCGGGAAGGAAGGAGGACATTCAGCTTAAACACCAAGTATGGCGGTACCCACTCAGCTGACACTGGCGACCATTAATGTCGCCAGCGTTAAATCTGATGCGGCTCGCTACACAGCCTTTGATTTTTTATGCCGAGTTGAAGCTGATGTTTTATTTTTGCAGGAGACCAGACTGTCAAACTTGGCAGAAGTCCACAAGGCGAAGAGGGAGTGGAGATCTGGGCCCTCCTTCTGGTCTCTTGCGGCTGAGTCGTATAGCGGAGTGGCGGTTCTTTTCACCGTACCGGTAGAATGCCGACGGGTGGTTGAGCTGGAAATGGGGAGGTGTTTGATCTTGGATATCCTCATGAACTGCGCCTGATCAATATCTTTGGGCCCCAGTCCAGGTGGGACAGGAAATGTCTCTTTATGAGGATCAAGCCTTTCCTTTTTACAAGCCGGCAAGTGGTCTTTGGTGGGGACTTTAACACCATCATAAGGTCCCAAGATAGGGGAGGCACCAGAAACCCGCTGGCTTATGATAGTATAGCTTTAAATAGCATAGCTAGTGAGGCTTGTCTGGTGGATGTCCACATTAGGCACACCCCAGACCACGGGGGTTTCACTTTCTATAGAGGAGATAGGATTAGGTCTAGAATAGACAGGTTTTTTTTGAAGGAGGAGGCTACTTTCTCGCCCTTGAGGGTTGTGGAGGTAGAATTCTCCGACCACTGTCTGATTATGTTCTCTCTGAATATTTCAGAATCCCCCCAAATGGGAAGAGGTTACTGGAAGCTGAATGCGGGAGTCCTGGAGGAAGCAGAGGTAAGACAATCCTTTGAGGACTTTCTTCAGAGTCAGGTAGCTTTGCTGGATCTCTGTGACACTAAGTCAGAGTGGTGGGAGATATTCAAAGACCGGGCCGCAAAATTCTTCCGCCAGCTCTCGAGCCTCAGGTCCCTGGACAGGTACCGCCTGTATCAGGGTCTGAGGAGGAAACTCGAAGATCTGGTCTCGACTAGAGGTAGCCGCGAGGATATCTCCAGGGTGAAATCTTTGCTCAAGAGGTGCCAGTATGATAGGCACACATCTTTAGTTTTTGAAAGGGACTTCGGGAGGTACCGCTCGCCCGACCCCTACAGAAACTGTAAGATGTCAGTGAAGAGTAAGTTAGTGACAGGACTGGTTGACAGTACGGGTTCCCTGAACAGGTCCAGATCAGGGATCCTGGAAGTCGTCAGATCCTTTAACTCGTGCCTCTTGGGAAAGAGGGATCTGGATCGGGACAAGATGTCGGATTTCCTGGCTGAAATCACCCCTGAGTCAGAAGCTCACCTCTCTTTTGACGGTTTGGTAGAAGAGATCAGGAAGGAGGAAGTTATCCTGGCGGTGGAAGGGTTAGCTCTGAAGAAGTCGCCAGGCCCGGATGGCTTAACATCCGAGTTTTATAAGACCTTTAAGGACTCTTTATGTCCCCTCTTGACTGAGGTATTCAATGAGTGTCTATCCTCGGGCACTCTGCCTCAGTCAATGAGGAGGTCAGCCCTGATCCTCCTATCAAAAGGTAAAGATCCGAGCCGTATTGAGAACTGGCGTCCCATAGCACTTCTCAATATGGACAGAAAGATTCTGGCCAAGATACTGTTTAACAGGCTGGTGAAATTTGCGCCTCAACTCCTTTCGGTGGCTCAGCATTGCTCGGTTCCAGGCCGCAGCACTTTTAGTGCTGTGCTCGGTGTCCGAGAGGCAGTGGAACAGAGTAGAGCAGGCCACTGGAGGGGGTACATGCTGTCCTTAGATCAAGCAAAGGCATTTGATCGGGTGAACCATGAGTACCTCTGGTCGGTCCTTCTGAAGTATGGCCTGCCGGGGGGGTTTGTCGATTGGTTAAAGATCTTGTATGCGGGGGCGGAGAGTTTCCCGCTTGTGAACGGTTGGTCTGGCTGCCCTTTTGAGGTTGGGTCCGGCGTTCGCCAGGGTTGTCCTTTGAGCCCGCTTTTATACGTGTTCGCGATTGATCCCTTTCTTAAGAGGGTCAATCGTGGACCGTTGGCGGGAGTCGGGATGGATCCGGCGGCGCCGGAAGCCACTCTGAGGTCAGTAGCGTACGCCGACGATGTCACCATTTTCGTGTCCACGAAAGGGGAGGCGGAATATGTGATGTCTGAGGTGGATCGCTACTCGGAAGCATCCGGGTCCATGATCAACCGGGATAAGTGTGAGAGTCTCTGGCTGGGAGGGGGTGATCCAGCTTTTGATCTCCCGGACACCCTCCCAGGGCCCCAGTCGTCAGCCAAAGTCCTAGGCATCCATTTCGGTCATGGGGATTATCCCACTCAAAATTGGGACGACAGGCTTAAGATCGCCGCTCAGAAGGTCGACCAGTGGAAGGGCTGGTCTTTGACCCTCAGGGAAAGGGTGGACCTGATCAAGGCTTTCCTGCTCCCTCTGCTTATCTATTTGGGCAGTGTGTGTATCTTGCCAGAGCCTCTCTGGACTCGGGTTTACAGTCTGTTTTTCCAGCTCTTATGGGGGAATAGACTGAACCTGATCAAGAGGGAGGTGACTTACCGCACGAGGAGATTAGGGGGGTTATCTATGGTCAACCCCGTGGTGTTTCTTGTAAACACATTTGTTAAAGTAAATCTGGCGAACCTCTGGATGGAGAGGGCTTCTCCGTGGGTAGTCTCCTGCCGGGGGTGGTTTCGGCCTTTCTTCCAGGAATGGGAGACAGGAGGGCAAGTGAAGGACTTGCGTACGCCTCATGGATATCTTCCGGCTTACGTCACCCCGATTCTGAAGGTAATCCGCCGGTGGGGTTTGGAGGTGAGGGAAATCAGGGCTCTGTCAAGGAGGTCCCTTGACGAGAGGGTCTTGTTGTCCCACTTCCAGAAGCCCCTGGCCCTCAAGGATTGCCCAAGCCGGGATCTAGACAAGGGGTTACAGTTGCTAAATTCTGCAAGGATCCCCTTGAAGTTTTGGGACTTGGCTTGGCGCTGCTTTCACGGAAGGCTGTATGTAAGGGACAATCTGAAGTACAGGAACTCTGATGAAAGGGGTTGTCCCCGGGAGGAGTGCGGCTCCATACTGGAAAGTATGGAGCACTTCCTGCTCCAGTGTCCCTTTAATACAGAGGTGTACAAACGGGTGGGAGCTTCCATTGGCTGGCCTAGGCTAGCCAGCCTCTCCTATGCGGAGTGGGCCTATGGAGTGCTCAGAGACCTGGGCAGAAGGGACCTGTGCACATGTTTTTTAGTTAGCACAGTGGTTAGGTACTACACGTGGAACGCACGGTGTTTAGTTTCAACAAGGCAGAAAGTCCTCCCAGTGGATGAGGTGTGTAGGAACATTCTGGGAGACCTGGTGAAGGTACGTTCTCTCGAGTACGAAAGACTGGGTACCAGCAGGGCCTCTCTCCTCTGGAGAGGTTTTGCTTTTAGCGTACCATAGCCTAGTAGTACTCTTCCTGGTGGTGGGCTGATACTCTCACCCTAGATTTTTGTTTTGGATAAAGTGTATGGTTTTTGAAAGGCTTGCAAAGGCTGAACTTGGTCCTTCGGGAGTGGTTATGTGTGGTTATAGTAATGTTTATTGTATGGTATATTGTATATATTGTGTATATTATGTTGAAGGATAGGGTAAGCGGGGGTTAGTTAGTTAGGTTGGGTGGGTTAGGGTGAGGAGGGGGACACTTACAAAGTGTGGGGAGGCCTACATCCAGTCCTGGACTACGCGGACATGGGAGGACATGGAGCGAGGGCTGGATGTGGGTGGTGGAAGTAGGGCTGGCCTCGGACTATGCGGACATGCAGAGGACATGAGGCGGAGGTCAGTCCTGGGGGTTTTAGTTTAGGATAGGGAATGGCTAGGGACAGGTTAGGTTAGGGTAAGTTTGTAGTGTTGTTTATATATATATAAAAAATAATAAAAAATAAATAAATAAATAAATAAAAAAATAATTAAAAAAAATATATATATTTTTTTTTGCTTAGGGGCAAGTTGCCTGGAGTTGAGTTACGGCGAAGTAGCCATATTTTCGTTTGAGTTTGATTTTATTCTGTGTTTTATTTCAATTTCTTTGGGTTAGGTTATTTCGGCCGAACCGGCTGGGTAAGTTTTATTTATTTTAGGTTATTTATTGTAGGTTATTTATTGTAGATTGTAGGTTTGTAGTTTTATGTGTAGGTATGAATGTGTGTGTGAATGTGGCTGGGGCAGCTGGAATGCTGTCTATGTTTAAGTTTTGTATGTCTGTACTTGTAATTATTTATGTAACGTTTTGTAATTTTATAATAAAAAAGAGTTCCCATAGCAGAGAATCAGGCTTCATGTCACCCACCACTGTAACAGGCCACTGTCAGATATTTAGGCCCCGGCACCCAGACAGAGGAGAGAGGTCCCATAGCTGAGAATCAGGCTTCATGTCACCCACCACTGTAACAGGCCACTGTCAGATATTTAGACCCCGGCACCCAGACAGAGAAGAGAGGTCCCATTGCAGAGAATTAGGCTTCAAGTCACCCACCACTAGAACAGGCCACTGTCAGATATTTAGGCCCCGGCACCCAGACAGAGGAGAGAGGTCCCATAGCAGAGAGTCAGGCATGGGCGTGTCTGTTTCCTTCAGCTGAGGTGGAAAGTTGTGTGTGCAGCAGCTCCTGGAAACTTCCACCTCGTTAAAGCCCCAGGGAGAGGGTGGACGATAACCCTCCTAAAGGTATGCGGGGTGCTCCTGGAGGTGGGTCGGGTTTGGTGGAGGCCGACTGGGGTACTATGAAGCCCAGTGAGTCGGTGGTCCAATATAGCTCCCGTATTGCAGCCCACCTCCGGGAGTACGAAGAAGCTGATAAGGCCTTAAACAAACTCCAGCATGATATAAAGGATGAAAGGCAAAAAGCTAACAGGGCCTCTAAGGCGAAAAGGCCTAAAATAGCGGCGAAAATAAGGACCCTGAAGGTTGACATAAGGGAGATGGAGAATAAGAGGGCTGACATACTGAGAAATAGTGGCCCATTTGAGGAAAAATTGAGGAATGAAAAGAGATTCGCAGAGATGAACCTGAAAAAGGTTTCTTCAGATGAGGATGAGACCATAGTGAGCCTAGGGGGACAGTCTGCCGGGCCGGTGGATTCTGGGATCCGGCCCGAGCAGGTCCGTCTCCCCCCCACTAGCTCAGATGAGGAAGAGAGCGGCGAGAGCAGTGGGGTAGGGGGACAGTTGATGGAACAGATACGTTACCTAGAGTCCCCCCGGGCTCATGTAGACGGGCTTGTTTTCGGGGATGAATTGTTGGAGGATGAACCTGCAAAAAAGAAAAAGAGACAGAAACAAAAAGAAGCAAAGAAGAAACAAAAAGAGGCAAGCAAAGAAGTGAACTGGGTGTATGTGTCCTATCCACTGCCCTCTGGACCGGCTGCAAAGTCGGCTCAGGGGGCTAACCCCACTATCCCCCCTAGCCTGGTTTCTACAGTGGAACCAGAGCGTGGGAGTGGGGAGAATAGAGAGAATGTAGCAAAAAGTAATTTAATCCGTGAGAAAAAGATAGCGTCAGACGCCGACCCTGTTTGCAGTAGCAGGGGCGGCAAGGTGGGAGTGGCTGAAAAGCCGCACAAGCTGGTGCCGATAGCCAGAAGAGGGGGGGCGTGGCTGCATCGGGTGTGGCCCCACCCACCGCCGCTGCCTCCACCGGGATGCTAGATAAATGTTTGGTGGGGGTGCGGCGGTGTGACGATTTGGTCGCCGCCCCTCCTGCCTTGGAGGGTGATGTGGTCCTTGCTTCCTCTACCCCCGTTGGACCCCGTGCGCCTGTGTCTCCTGCCGCCCCCTCCGCCTGTGTTAGTGCATCGGCGGTGGAGGGGGGCGGGGCCAGGGCGGGGGGGGACATCTGCGGTCGCGCCTCTAGGTGTACCTGGAGGCGTGTCTGTGGGCGGGGGGGCGGGGTCCATACGTTCATCACCATGTGCGGGGTAACGGGTGCCGGGGGTCCTGCTGCTTCCTTCTATGCCCCTGCCTCTTCTGCTGCTCATGCGCTCTTTGCTCCTTCCCCTGCTGGTGTCATTTTGCCGGGGGGCGGGGCCTGGGCGGTGGGGGATTCTGTGGACATGCCCCTGGGAGTGCCTGGGGGCGTGTCCATGGGCGGGGATGGGGGGGCGGGGCTCCTGCGGCCATGGCTGCTACCTTGTGTTGGGCTGGCATGGCTGGGGGCAGTAGTGCCACAGGGTGCCTGCTCCAGCCAAATCCTCTGAGGAGAGGGAGCCCCAGTGAAGTTGTTATAGATACAAGCAATGCAGAAGGACGTTGTGTGGACATTAAAGTAAATAAAGCAAAAAAAGTTGCAAAGACTGTACATGGGGTGTACAGGGTGATGGACGTCGCCGCGTCCTCTCTGTCCTCCTCAGAAGAGGGGGGGATGGGGAGGATAGTGACAGAGGTCGCGGTCCACCATGAAAACGCCTATGAAGCCGAGGATGTGGTGGTAGGGACCACTGAGGCGGAGGCGGATGTGTATAAAAAGAGAAATGTTAATGTCATTGCCCCAGCTGGCCCAGCTGTGTGTTTGGGGGCAGGTGAAAATTCAGGGGTCGTTCGGGTCCTGGTGGGGGGGTGGATGCGGGGGATGGTCCTGCTGCTGGAAAAGTGGCGGGCCCCCCCTGCGTGCCCCCCTCGGGGGTATCCGGTGCGACACTTGTGACAGGTAGGGGGGGGGTGCCGGTTCTGCTGCCCCTCCTGCGTCCGTGGCGCCTGGCAGAAGTTATGCCAGTGTGGCTGCGGCTGTAGGGGGGGAGGGGCTGACTTCTTTGGCTTCCTTGCTCTCAGGGTCTGGTAATGGTGACTTGCAGCGGCGACTGCAGGAGGCCCTCAAAAAGGGGAAGAGCTCCTTTTCCGTAGAGGGGAAGAAGGTGGAATGTTCATTCTGGTTCAACAGACATGGCGTTCGGACCTTCCGAGAACAGAACGGGGGCGAGACCACCTGGTCTTCACCCACAACCGGCCCTGGAGCCAGACGGAATATGGTCTGTCTCAATTGGAGTAGCGATGAAGCCTGCCCTACTAGAAAGAGGGTAGTGGAGCTCCTGCTTGGGATGGGTTTCAGGGCAACTGACATCTTTGCCTTGATCCATCCTTTTTGGCTCCAAGGAGTTTGACATCAGCTTTGTCCGGCCGGAGGGGCTTGAGCACTTCTGGTCCGGATATGAGCTGGTGAAGAACATGCCGGACTGGTGTGGTTTCGTTGCAAAAGCGATAACCCGCCAGAGTGAGGTCAAGAGAGTGACCGTGCTGACCCGTAACGAGTCACTCTCTTGTATTGACATCATGACCTGGCTGGGAAGGTACGGAGAGGTCCAGGGAATACCAGCTAAAAACCTGGACGAGTTTGGCATTTGGTCGGGTGCCTGGACGTTTAATATCAAGCTTAAGCGTCTGGGTAGTACAGTTTCCCACATTCCATCATCTGCCTTTATCGGCCGAGACAGGATCTTGGTTTTCTACAGGGGGCAGCCTAAGCTCTGTCACAAGTGCGGCAGCCCCACACACTTCAGCGCCAGCTGCCAAGTGCAGAAGTGCGAGTTGTGTGGGGGGACAGGTCATCTTGCTGCATCTTGTGAGGAGATTAGATGCAACCTGTGTGGGGAGCTCGGGCACCCCTTCAGTCGCTGTCCTCTCTCTGAGGCCAATGCGGCCCGAGCTCATGCAGGAGCGGGCCGGGAGGTCCCTTCGACTGAGGCGGGTACTGGCAAAGGCAGTGGAGTTAAGGGGTCAGTGAGGAACCGGAACAACCCGTCCCGGCAGAGGCGGAGAGAGAGGCGTCAGGCGGAGAGGGAGGGGGAGGAACCCCGTCCTGAGGTGATGCCCGCTCCTTCCCAAACTACTGCCCCTCCTGAATCCGAGACCCTAGGGGGCACTGAGCTGGAAGAGGAAATTGAGCGACTGGATCAGGCCGAAGAGACTCTGTACTCGCACTACGAAAGTTCTGCAGAGGGTAGTGGGGCAGAGTCCCAAAGTAGACGGAAACGGCGTACTAAAAAAAGATCTAGCCCGACCAAAGTTGCCAGGGAAGGTGTAACCGGCTCCCCTCTGGAGCTCTCCAACCGGTACCTCATCTTGGATGAGACCTCTGCCTCCTCTGCTGAGGAGGAGGTTGAAGGTGAGGGGCCGGGGGGTGAAGGAGGGAGAGCCTTCAGGGGGCCCCGCGCCCCCCTCTGGTGGTGGATGCAAGGTCCTCAGGAGGGGTGGCAAAACCGGGCCCTGAGACTGAGAAAGCCAGGAGTGGTGCGCAGAGGGAGGTGGTGGTGGCAGAGATGGATACCACTATCTTCCTCAAGAGAGGTCGTGCTGCTCTAGAAGGCAGCCCCGGGAGGGGGGAGAAGGATGGGAAGAAGGCCGTCTAATTTAACTACTCTTTATGGCGGTACCTGCTCTGCTGACTCTGGCGACCATTAATGTCGCCAGCATTAAGTCGGATGCGGCTCGTTTCACAGCCTTCGATTTTCTCAGCCGTGTTGAAGCTGACATTTTGTTTTTGCAAGAGACCAGGCTGCCAGATTTGGCAGCGATTTATAAAGTGGAGACCAGGGCCCTCCTACTGGTCTCCTGCGGCTGAGCCGTATAGCGGAGTGGCGGTCCTTTTTACCGCACCGGTAGAATGCCGACGAGTAATTGAATTAGAAATGGGGAGGTGTTTGATCTTGAATGTCCTCATGAAGGGACAGGAACTGCGCCTGATTAATATCTACGGGCCCCAGTCCAGGTGGGACAGGAAATGTCTCTTTATGAGGATTAAGCCTTTCCTTTTTACAAGCCGGCAGGTGGTTTTTGGTGGGGACTTTAATACTGTCACAAGGCCCCAAGACAGGGGAGGCACCAGAAACCGGCTGACTTATGATAGTATTTTTCTGAATAGAGTAGCTAGTGAGGCTCGTCTGGAGGATGTCCACATTAGGCATACCCCAGGCCACGGGGGTTTCACTTTCTATAGAGGTAGTCACATCAGGTCTAGAATAGATAGGTTTTATTTGAAGGAGGAGGCTACCTTTTCGCCCTTAAGGGTTGTGGAGGTGGAATTCTCCGATCACTGTTGGATTGTTTTCTCTGAATATTTCAGAATCCCCCCAAATGGGAAGGGGATATTGGAAGCTGAATTCGGGTGTCTTGGATGAAGCAGAGGTGAGACAATCCTTTGAGGACTTCCTTCAGAGTCAGGTACCTTTATTGGATCTCTGTGATACTAAGTCAGAGTGGTGGGAGATATTCAAAGATCGGGCTGCAAAGTTCTTCCGCCGGCTCTCGAGCCTCAGGTCCCTGGACAGGTACCGCCTGTATCGGGGTCTGAGGAGGAAACTCGAGCATCTGGTCTCGACTGGAGGTAGCCGCGAGGATATCTCCAGGGTGAAATCTTTGCTCAAGAGGTGCCAGTATGATAGGCACACATCTTTAGTTCTTGAGAGGGACTTCGGGAGGTACCGCTCGCCCGACCCCTACAGAAATTGTAAGATATCAGTGAAGAGTAAGTTAATAATAGGACTGGTCGATAGTACAGGATCTCTGAGCAGGTCCAGATCAGGGATCCTGGAAGTCGTTAGATCCTTTTACTCGTGCCTCTTGGGGAGGAGGGATCTGGATCGGGACAGGATGTCGGCTTTCCTGGCTGGGGTCACTCCTGAGTCGGGAGCTCACCTCTCTTTTGACGGTTTGGTAGAAGAGATCAGGAAGGAGGAAGTTATCCTGGCGGTGGAAGGGTTAGCTCTGAAGAAGTCGCCAGGCCCGGATGGCTTAACATCCGAGTTTTATAGGGCCTTTAAGGACTCTTTATGTCCCCTCTTGACTGAGGTATTCAATGAGTGTATATCCTCGGGCACTCTGTCTCTGTCAATGAGGAGGTCGGCTCTGATTCTTCTATCAAAGGGTAAGGATCCGAGCCGTATTGAGAACTGGCGTCCCATAGCACTTTTTAATACGGACAGAAAGATTCTGGCCAAGATACTTTTTAATAGGCTGGTGAAATTTGCACCCCAACTCCTTTCGGTGGCTCAGCATTGCTCGGTTCCAGGCCGCAGCACTTTTAGTGCTGTACTCGGTGTCCGAGAGGCAGTGGAGCAGAGTAGAGCAGGCTACTGGAGGGGGTTAATGCTGTCCTTAGATCAAGCAAAGGCGTTTGATCGGGTGAACCATGAGTACCTCTGGTCGGTCCTTCTAAAGTATGGCCTGCCGGGTGGGTTTGTCGATTGGTTAAAGATCTTGTATGCAGGGGCAGAGAGTTTCCCGCTTGTGAACGGTTGGTCTGGCTGCTCTTTTGAGGTTGGATCTGGCGTCCGCCAGGGTTGTCCTTTGAGCCCGCTTTTATACGTGTTTGCGATTGATCCCTTTCTTAAGCGGATCGATCGTGGACCGTTGGCGGGAGTCGGGATGGATTGGGCGGCGCCGGAAGCCACTTTAAGGGTAGTAGCATACGCTGACGATGTCACCATTTTCGTATCCTCGAGAGGGGAGGCGGAGTACGTGATGTCTGAAGTGGATCGCTACTCGGAGGCATTCGAGTCCATGATCAATCGGGATAAGTGTGAGAGTCTCTGGCTGGGAGGGGGTGATCCAGTTTTTGATCTCCCGGATACCCTCCCAGGGCCCAAGTCGTCAGCCAAAGTCCTAGGCATCCATTTTGGCCATGGGGATTATCCCACTTAAAATTGGGACGACAGGCTTAAGATCGCCGCTCAGAGGGTCGACCAGTGGAAGGGTTGGTCTTTGACCCTCAGGGAAAGGGTAAACCTGATCAAGGCCTACTTACTCCCTTTGCTTATCTATTTGGGTAGCGTGTGTATCTTGCCAGAGCCTCTCTGGACTCGGGTTTATAGTCTGTTCTTCCAGCTCTTATGGGGGAATAGACTGAACCTGATCAAGAGAGAAGTGACTTACCGCACGAGGAGACTAGGGGGGTTATCTATGGTTAACCCCGTGGTGTTTCTTGTAAACACCTTTGTTAAAGCGAATCTGGCGAACCTCTGGATGGAGAGGGCTGCTCCGTGGGTAGTCTCCTGCCGGGGGTGGTTTCGGCTTTTCTTCCAGTAATGGGAGACAGGAGGGCAAGTGAAGGACTTACGTACGCCTCACGGATATCTTCCGACTTACGTCACCCCGATTCTGAAAGTGATCTGCCGGTGGGGTTTGGAGGTGAGGGAGATCAGGACTCTGTCAAGGAGGTCCCTTGACGAGAGGGTCTTGTTGTCCCACTTCCAGAAGCCCCTGGCCCTCAGGGATTGCCCAAGCCGGGATCTAGACAAGGGGTTACAGTTGCTAAATTCTGCAAGGATCCCCTTGAAGTTTTGGGACTTGGCTTGGCGCTGCTTTCACGGGAGGCTGTATGTGAGGGACAACTTGAAGTACAGGAACTCTGATGAAAGGGGTTGTCCCCGGGAGGAGTGTGGCTCCATACTGGAAAGTATGGATCACTTCCTGCTTCAGTGTCCCTTTAATACAGAGGTATACCAACGGGTGGGAGCTTCCATTGGCTGGCCTAGGCTAGCCAGCCTCTCCTACGCGGAGTGGGCCTATGGAGTGCTCAGAGACATTGGTAGAAGGGACCTGTGCATATGTTTTTTAGTTAGTATAGTGGTTAGGTTCTACACGTGGAATGCACGGTGCTTAGTTTCAACACAGCAGAAAGTCCTCCCAGTGGACGAGGTATGTAGGAACATTCTGGGTGACCTGGTGAAGGTGCGTTCTTTGGAGTATGAGAGACTGGGTACCAGCAGGGCCTCTCTCCTCTGGAGAGGTTTTGCTTTTAGTGTACCATAGCCTAGTAGTACTCTTCCTGGTGGTGGGCTGATACTCTCACCCTAGATTTTTGTTTTGGATAAAGTGTATGGTTTTTGAAAGGCTTGCAAAGGCTAATCTTGGTCCTTCGGGAGTGGTTATGTGTGGTTATAGTAATGTTTATTGTATGGTATATTGTATATATTGTGTATATTATGTTGAAGGATAGGGTATATTTATTTATTTTTTTTGCTTAGGGGCAAGTTGCCTGGAGTTGAGTTACGGCGAAGTAGCCATATTTTCGTTTGAGTTTGATTTTATTCTGTGTTTTATTTCAATTTCTTTGGGTTAGGTTATTTCGGCCGAACCGGCTGGGTAAGTTTTATTTATTTTAGGTTATTTATTGTAGATTGTAGGTTTGTAGTTTTATTTGTAGGTATCAATGTGTGTGTGAATGTGGCTGGGGCAGCTGGAATGCTGTCTATGTTTAAGTTTTGTTTGTCTGTACTTATACTGTAATTATTTATGTAACGTTTTGTAATTTTATAATAAAAAAGAGTTCCCATTGCAGAGAATCAGGCTTCATGTCACCCACCACTGGAACAGGCCACTGTCAGATATTTAGGCCCCGGCACCCAGATGGAGGAGAGGTTTATTCAACTTTGGGTTGCCCCGCAATATAATGGTAAAATTAAAAAAAGAGGATTGAATGAAGTGCCCTGGAGTACAAGAATATATTGTTAAGGGGATGTAGTTATAAATGTCTAATCTGCACAAGGGATGGACAGGTCCTGTGGGATCCATGCCTGGTTCATTTTTATGAACGTCAGCTGTGGACAGGCGGTTGCGTTTGTCTGTAATGACGCCCCCTGCCGTGTTGAATACACGTTCAGACAAAACGCTGGCCGCCGGGCAGGCCAGCACCTCCAAGACATAAAAGGCTAGCTCTGGCCACGTGGACAATTTGGAGACCCAGAAGTTGAATGGGGCCGAACCATCAGTCAGTACGTGGAGGGGTGTGCACACGTACTGTTCCACCATGTTAGTGAAATGCTGCCTCCTGCTAACACGTTCCGTATCAGGTGGTGGTGCAGTTAGCTGTGGCGTGGTGACAAAACTTTTCCACATCTCTGCCATGCTAACCCTGCCCTCAGAGGAGCTGGCCGTGACACAGCTGCGTTGGCGACCTCTTGCTCCTCCTCTGCCTTCGCCTTGGGCTTCCACTTGTTCCCCTGTGACATTTGGGAATGCTCTCAGTAGAGCGTCTACCAACGTGCGCTTGTACTCGCGCATCTTCCTATCACGCTGCAGTGCAGGAAGTAAGGTGGGCACATTGTCTTTGTACCGGGGATCCAGCAGGGTGGCCACCCAGTAGTCCGCACACGTTAAAATGTGGGCAACTCTGCTGTCGTTGCGCAGGCACTGCAGCATGTAGTCGCTCATGTGTGCCAGGCTGCCCAGAGGTAAGGACAAGCTGTCCTCTGTGGGAGGCGTATCGTCATCGTCCTGCGTTTCCCCCAGCCACGCACCAGTGATGGGCCCGAGCTACATTGGGTGCCACCCCGCTGTGAACATGCTTCATCCTCCTCTACCTCCTCCTCATCCTCGTCCTCCTCGTCCTCCAGTAGTGGGCCCTGTCTGGCCACATTTGTACCTGACCTCTGCTGTTGCAAAAAACCTCCCTCTGAGTCACTTCTAAGAGACTGGCCTGAAAGTGCTAAAAATGACCCCTCCTCCTCCTCCTCCTGGGCCACCTCCTCTTCCATCATCGCCCTAAGTGTTTTCTCAAGGAGACATAGAAGTGGTATTGTAACGCTGATAACGGCGTCATCGCCACTGGCCATGTTGGTGGAGTACTCGAAACAGCGCAACAGGGCACACAGGTCTCGCATGGAGGCCCAGTCATTGGTGGTGAAGTGGTGCTGTTCCGCAGTGCGACTGACCCGTGCGTGCTGCAGCTGAAACTCCACTATGGCCTGCTGCTGCTCGCACAATCTGTCCAGCATGTGCAAGGTGGAGTTCCACCTGGTGGGCACGTCGCATATGAGGCGGTGAGCGGGAAGGCCGAAGTTACGCTGTAGCGCATACAGGCGAGCAGCGGCAGGATGTGAACGCCGGAAGCACGCACAGACGGCCCGCACTTTATGCAGCAGCTCTGACATGTCGGGGTAGTTGTGAATGAACTTCTGCACCACCAAATTCAGCACATGCGCCAGGCAAGGGATGTGCTGACGTTTACCCTGGGCTGTGCTGAAGTTGGTGGTGAAAGTGTGTGGCTGACTGGATGAGCAGGTGGAAGAAGAGGAGGAGGAAGCCGAGTAGGAGGAGGAGGCTACAGGAGGCAAAGAATGTTGCACTGCGATCCTTGGCGGCGGAAGGACGTGCACCAAAGAGCTCTCCGCCTGGGGCCCAGCCGCCACTACATTTACCCAGTGTGCAGTTACAGTAGGTGTTTGTGATATTGTGCTTTTAGCACGACAGCGTCGCGCTGATACTCGGCGACATGGTGCCGAGATCTCGCACTCACTGGAATAGTGACAGCACATCCCAGCAAGCGCGTCATAGAAGCGACGGGAGATCCGACTTGGATTCCCGCCAATTCTACACGTGTGCGGCGTTTGTTATGAATCCTGAGGGGGAAGTCCCCGCCGGATTTTAAATAAAAATCCGGCATGGGTCCCCACCTCAGGAGCATACCGGGCCCTTAGGTCTGTTATGGGTTGTAAGGAGAGCCCCCCCTACGCCGAAAAAAACGGCGTAGGGGGTCCCCCTACAATCCATACCAGACCCGTATCCAAAGCACGCTACCCGGCCAGCCAGGAAGGGAGTGGGGACGAGCGAGCGCCCCCCCCCCCTCCTGAGCCGTACCAGGCTGCATGCCCTCAACATGGGGGGGTTGGGTGCTCTGGGGCAGGGGGCGCACTGCGGCCCCCCCACCTCAGAGCACCCTGTCCCCATGTTGATGAGGACAGGGCCCCTTCCCGACAACCCTGGTCGTTGGTTGTCGGGGTATGCGGGCGGGAGGCTTATCGGAATCTGGGAGCCCCCTTTAATAAGGGGGCCCCCAGATACCGGCCCCCCACCCTAAGTGAATGAGTATGGGGTACATCGTACCCCTACCCATTCACCTGCAAGAAAAGTGGTAAAAACACAAATAAACCACACAGTGTATTAAAATATTTTATTTTTCTGCTCCGGAGGCCGCCCCCTGTCTTCTTTATTAGCTCTTTTACCAGGGGGGGCTCTTCTTCTTCCGCTATCCCGACGGGTCTTCTCCGCTATCCGGGGGGTCTTCTCAACTCTCCGGGGTTCTCCTTCTGTCTTCGCCGCTCTCCGTTGTTGACTCGGAGCACCCCGGTTCTTCGTCTCGCGAGATCTCGGATTTTAAATAAAAATTTAGCGAGACGAAGAACCGGGGTGCGCCGAGTCAACAACGGAGAGCGGCGAAGACAGAAGGAGAACCCCGGTTCTTCGTCTCGCTAAATTTTTATTTAAAATCCGAGATCTCGCGAGACGAAGAACCGGGGTGCGCCGAGTCAACAACGGAGAGCGGCGAAGACAGAAGGAGAACCCCGGTTCTTCGTCTCGCTAAATTTTTATTTAAAATCCGAGATCTCGCGAGACGAAGAACCGGGGTGCGCCGAGTCAACAACGGAGAGCGGCGAAGACAGAAGGAGAACCCCGGAGAGTTGAGAAGACCCCCCGGATAGCGGAGAAGACCCGTCGGGATAGCGGAAGAAGAAGAGCCCCCCCTGGTAAAAGAGCTAATAAAGAAGACAGGGGGCGGCCTCCGGAGCAGAAAAATAAAATATTTTAATACACTGTGTGGTTTATTTGTGTTTTTACCACTTTTCTTGCAGGTGAATGGGTAGGGGTACGATGTACCCCATACTCATTCACTTAGGGTGGGGGGCCGGTATCTGGGGGCCCCCTTATTAAAGGGGGCTCCCAGATTTCGATAAGCCTCCCGCCCGCATACCCCGACAACCAACGGCCAGGGTTGTCGGGAAGGGGCCCTGTCCTCATCAACATGGGGACAGGGTGCTCTGAGGTGGGGGGGCCGCAGTGCGCCCCCTGCCCCAGAGCACCCAACCCCCCCATGTTGAGGGCATGCAGCCTGGTACGGCTCAGGAGGGGGGGGGGGCGCTCGCTCGTCCCCACTCCCTTCCTGGCTGGCCGGGTAGCGTGCTTTGGATACCATCGCCGGTATGGATTGTAGGGGGACACCCTACGCCGTTTTTTTCGGCGTAGGGGGGGCTCTCCTTACAACCCATAACAGACCTAAGGGCCCGGTATGCTCCTGAGGGGGGGACCCATGCCGGATTTTTATTTAAAATCCGGCAGGGGACTTCCCCCTCAGGATTCATAACAAACGCCGCACACGTGTAGAATTGGCGGGAATCCAAGTCGGATCTCCCGTCGCTTCTATGACGGCTCTGTCTCCATCGCGGCAAGCCAGCTCGGCGCTGGCTCCCGCGATGGGGCTCGTAGGTGCTCAATCTCGCCGAGAAAGAGAGCGAGATTGACACAAAATCGGGTTCACCTACTGTAGGGAGATATAGCGTCCCTGGCCGTGCTTACTGGACCACGTATCTGTGGTTAGGTGGACCTTGCCACAGATGGCGTTGCGCAGTGCACATTTGATTTTATCGGATACTTGGTTGTGCAGGGAAGGCACGGCTCTCTTGGAGAAGTAGTGGCGGCTGGGAACAACATACTGTGGGACAGCAAGCGACATGAGCTGTTTGAAGCTGTCTGTGTCCACCAGCCTGAATGACAGCATTTCATAGGCCAGTAGTTTAGAAATGCTGGCATTCAGGGCCAGGGATCGAGGGTGGCTAGGTGGGAATTTACGCTTTCTCTCAAATGTTTGTGAGATGGAGAGCTGAACGCTGCCGTGTGACATGGTGGAGATGCTTGTTGACGGAGGTGGTGGTGTTGGTGGTCCTCTGTTTGCTGGGCGGCAGGTGCCAACGTTCCTCCCGAGGAAGAGGCTGAGGCGGCGGCAGCAGAAGAGGTAGCAGGGGGAGCCTGAGTGAGTTCCTTGTTTTTAAGGTGTTTACTCCACTGCAGTTCATGCTTTGCATGCAGATGCCTGGTCATGCAGGTTGTGCTAAGGTTCAGAACATTAATGCCTCGCTTCAGGCTCTGATGGCACAGCGTGCAAACTACTCGGGTCTTGTCGTCAGCACATTGTTTGAAGAACTGCCATGCCAGGGAACTCCTTGAAGGTGCCTTTGGGGTGCTCGGGCTCAGGTGGCGGTGGCCAGTAGCAGGCGAACTCTCTTGGCGGCGGATGTTCTGCTTTTGCCCCCTGCTCCCTCTTTTGCTACACTGTTGGCTCGGTCTCACCACTGCCTCTTCCTCGGAACTCAGAAAGTCAGTGGCACGACCTTCATTCCATGTGGGGTCTATTACCTCATCGTCCCCTGCATCGTCTTCCACCCAGTCTTCCTCCCTGACCTCCTGTTCAGTCTGCACACTGCAGAAAGACGCAGCAGTTGGCACCTGTGTTTCGTCATCATCAGAGACGTGCTGAGGTGGTATTCCCATGTCCTCATCATCAGGAAACATAAATGGTTGTGCGTCAGTGCATTCTATGTCTTCCACCGCTGTGGAAGGGCTAGGTGGATGCCCTTGGGAAACCCTGCCAGCAGAGTCTTCAAACAGCATAAGAGATTGCTGCATAACTTGAGGCTCAGACAGTTTCCCTGATATGCATGGGGGTGATGTGACAGACTGATGGGCTTGGTTTTCAGGCGCCATCTGTCCGCTTTCTGCAGAAGACTGGGTGGGAGATAATGTGAACGTGCTGGATCCACTGTCGGCCACCCAATTGACTAATGCCTGTACCTGCTCAGGCCTTACCATCCTTAGAACGGCATTGGGCCTCACCAAATATCGCTTTAAATTCTGGCGGCTATTGGGACCTGAGGTAGTTGGTTCACTAGGACGTGTGGCTGTGGCAGAACGGCCACGTCCTCTCCCAGCACCAGAGGGTCCACTAACATCACCACGACCATGTCCGCGCCCCTTCACTAGATGTTTTCCTCATTGTTACCGTTCACCACAATAAGAAAAAAATTATTTGGCCCAATGTATTGAATTCAAATTCAGGCTTTTTTTTACAGGCACCTAACACTATCTAACTATTTATTTAAGTACCATATTACACTAATACAGGCACAGCAGTAACCACAGATTTAGCTGAATATAAATTGTAGGCCTAGTATTTAGGCCCTGGATGACAGGTATCCCTTTACGGACAGAATTAGACTTGGAGATGCACGGTAGCGTGTGAAGTTATTGAGGATGACCCTATCAGCACTTGAATTTGCACCTTCAATGTAATATACCCTTTTATGGATAGATTTAAACTTGGCCTGCTACAGCAGAAACCACTGATTTAGGGAATTGCTATTTTGGGAATTGAGTTTCAACCCAGAGCAAAAACTGTGCTTTGACGGACACTAGAAAACTTGTCCAGCCACAGCTGGAACACCAGATTTAGGGTATTGCTATTTTGGGAATTGAATTTCACCCCAGAAAAAAATATATCCTTTGTCAGACAGCAGACAGTATTACAATTGGCTAGCCACAGCTGAAACACCAGATTTAGGGTACTGCTATTTTGGCAATTGTATTTCACCCCTCAATAAAATAGCAAGCACCGCCAAGCCCCTGATGTAGGATATAGCAAAAAAAAACAACACACTATTGATGGTTAAATGGACTTGTGGGCAGCTTGTGCTGGCGCACCACAAGACACAAAATGGCCGTCGTTCACCCCAGAAAAAAGTGGCAGCCTAAAAACAATGAGCATTTAACTAGCAGAAGTTGAATGATACACAGCTGTAGATTGATCACTTCATTAAGTGTTTTTGATGAGTAAATCCCTGCCTAATCTGGCCCTAACAGCAGCAACTGCATCCTACCCCTACACTGATCAGAGCAGAGTGACGTGTGGCGCTACATGACTCCAGCTTAAATAGAGGCTGGGTCACATGCTGCACTGGCCAATCACAGCCATGCCAATAGTAGGCATTGCTGTGATTGCCTCTTGGGGCAAGTAGTATGACGCTTGTTGATTGGCTGCTTTGCAGCCTTTCAAAAAGCGCCAAGAAAGCGCTGAACACCGAACCCAGACTTTTACGTAAATGTTTGGGTTCGTGTCCGTGTCACGAATGCCCCAAAATTCGGTACGAACCCGAACTATACAGTTCGGGTTCGCTCATCCCTACTCATTAGCAATAGCCCTAGTTCTGCCCTGAATTACAGTGACCTTATCCATATGGATACAAATGGAGAAAGATAGACCAGTCACTCTATATACAGGGTGGGCCATTTATATGGATACACCTTAATAAAATGGGAATGGTTGGTGATATTAACTTCCTAAATAAAATAAAATAAAGTCTCTGTTAGAAATACTTGTCCTCTCAGGCGCTGCAAATCTAAAGACAATGTGGGAAAAGTCCGCTGTATGAAGATATATGGAAAGATTGCGCTGCCGGAGAGAAATCTTTTTTGTGAATAAAATTTCCTTCTATAAATCTTCAACTAATGTGATCACATGCCCACCTCACCATCCGTCACTGGTATGGAAATCTGTAATGTAATGAAAAAGTGCACTATGGTGTAGCAAGTTCCAGGCACTTAACGCACCATGTGAATGGTTTATACTCACAGGATTTCTGATTAGTGAATGCGTGTAGAAAACTGGATGGTGTCTTCAAATAGGACTCTGCTGAAGGAAGAGAACCATAGCGTAGTATGTAATGACACTTTACACGCCTGCAAAAAGATTCTACTCACAGAACTTCACTGGTGAGATGCATGGTAAAATTCCCGGCGAAGTCCTCACAGACAGCTGGGCAAATGCAGCAGGCAAGGATCAGGACGCTTCAGTATGAGAAATCCCAAATACCGATCCGACAGATGGAACACTTCTAAACCTGGATGGCAATAAACCACAGCTTCCAAGAGGAGATTGCACGTAGGACAGATGCGCACCAAAGGGTCAGATAAAAATCATTTAATAAGAACAAAAATTACAGCTAAAAAACATATATTAAAAGTCTCTGCATTACAGAGACTTTTAATATATGTTTTTTAGCTGTAATTTTTGTTCTTATTAAATGATTTTTATCTGACCCTTTGGTGCGCATCTGTCCTACGTGCAATCTCCTCTTGGAAGCTGTGGTTTATTGCCATCCAGGTTTAGAAGTGTTCCATCTGTCGGATCGGTATTTGGGATTTCTCATACTGAAGCGTCCTGATCCTTGCCTGCTGCATTTGCCCAGCTGTCTGTGAGGACTTCGCCGGGAATTTTACCATGCATCTCACCAGTGAAGTTCTGTGAGTAGAATCTTTTTGCAGGCGTGTAAAGTGTCATTACATACTACGCTATGGTTCTCTTCCTTCAGCAGAGTCCTATTTGAAGACACCATCCAGTTTTCTACACGCATTCACTAATCAGAAATCCTGTGAGTATAAACCATTCACATGGTGCGTTAAGTGCCTGGAACTTGCTACACCATAGTGCACTTTTCATTACATTACAGATTTCCATACCAGTGACGGATTGTGAGATATTAACTTCCTGTTTGTGGCACATTAGTATATGTGAGGGGGGAAACTTTTCAAGATGGGTGGTGACCATGGCGGCCATTTTGAAGTTGGCCATTTTGAATCCAACTTTGTTTTTTTCAATAGGAAGAGGGTCATTTGACACATCAAACTTATTGGGAATTTCACAAGAAAAACAATGGTGTGCTTGGTTGTAACGTAAATGTATTCTTTCATGAGTTATTTACAAGTTTCTGACCACTTACAAAATGTGTTCAATGTGCTGCCCATTGTGTTGGATTGTCAATGCAACCCTCTTCTCCCACTCTTCACACACTGATAGCAACACCGCAGGAGAAATGCTAGCACAGGCTTCCAGTATCCATAGTTTCAGGTGCTGCACATCTCGTATCATCTGAAGGCAATCATCTATGCTGTGAAGATACGAGATGTGCAGCACCTGAAACTACGGATACTGGAAGCTGTGCTAGCATTTCTCCTGCGGTGTTGCTATCAGTGTGTGAAAAGTGGGAGAAGAGGGTTGCATTGACAATCCAACACAATGGGCAGCACATTGAACACATTTTATAAGTGGTCAGAAACTTGTAAATAACTCTTGAAAGAATAAAGTTACGTTAAAACCAAGCACACCATTGTTTTTCTTGTGAAATTCCCAATAAGTTTGATGTGTCACATGACCCTCTTTCTATTGAAAAAACAAAAGTTGGATTCAAAATGGCAGACTTCAAAATGGCCGCCATGGTCACCACCCATCTTGAAAAGTTTCCCCCCTCACATATACTAATGTGCCACAAACAGGAAGTTAATATCACCAACCATTCCCATTTTATTAAGGTGTATCCATATAAATGGCCCACCCTGTATATTGTCACAATTGAGATTTTTATTTGATACACATAAAATCAGTTATTAAAATCAGTGCAAACTATTAAACATCAATATAAAAATGAAAAATCATATACCATGATATATAGCAGCAATGATATAAGAAATAAGCAACAATATCCAATGTAGCAACAATGTGGGATAATCGCAGCAATAAAAGTTCAGTCAATAATCCAGCGGTAATTCTATTGTGGTCCAACAGAAAACCGCAAGCTGATTATGCGTTTATGCATCCATTTGAATCGTGATATCAACTAGTACTAGCAGCACAAAGTCACAGGTGATTTAACAGTTGATTTTAACTCCAAAAGATATTGGATGTGCCTGATTCCGCTTCTGGCTTTCTCCGCCAGTATGGACAAAAGAATTACCAGTCCTTTCAATGTAACCGGAGGACCAGCAGGTTAATGCAGTAAGCATTCATGGTGGCGTCCCACCCATTTATATTTGCTATTGCACTATTACCTTGGTCTGGTCGTTCCGCTCCTCTGGACGCCGGTTTGATGGTCTAGTGGATGTCGGCTGCGTATACCTCGTATCGTCAGCGGGTTATACGCTCCGTGGGACCATGCGTCGTCAGAGTTGTTCTATGGTTCCAAAGTTTAATTCAAGTCTAGGGGAGACTCTTTGCCAGCATGCCGATGCAAGGTGTAGCCCATACGTGTTTCGGGGGTGTGCCCCTTCATCAGTGGTCCATATGGGCCTGGACTTTATCACTGGTATCTGCGATCCAAGTACAGCAGTCCTCTCCTATAAACTCACAGAAACCCCCCCTTAGAAGCTAAAAGATAATCCAGTACCATCTTTTCCTGTAAGACGAGGGTTGGGTTGATGCACCTGTTGGCAAAGGAAACAAGAGCGAAATATCATCATAATCACAGTTTAATTTCTCAATCAGTTTTGCCACATATTCCTCTTGTATCTGCTGCAAGTCTCCAGGCATCAGAATTAATGGACTCATTGTCCATGGGGTTGGGAAGGGTCTCCCCATCAAAATACTACTCCTCCCTTTGATCATAGACCGTTAGCGTCTTTGGTCAACCCTTGAACCTCCCAATAAGCGATGTCTGCTGATGTTGCAAATGTTTGGAGCTGGGACAACATTATGTTATTTTCAGGCATGAGCGGTACTAGCGGGGAATTTACAAAAACTTTGGTCGCACTATTTTGTGTGACCCAGGAGGCTGCTTTTGCGTGCCTGTCTGCTAACCTGTTGCCCTGGGCAACTAGTGTCATTGAAGTTGTGTATGCCTGACACTTAATGACTGCAATGGCCTCTGGGAGTTGAATTGCTGCAAGGATATTTGAAATAAGTTGTGCATGGGCTTTCCTTCTGCAGTGCAGGTTAGATCATACATGGCGACGGAGTTTGGGCACCTTCATTGTGGGTTTGCTGTATTCATTCCCCACTGAATGGGATATTTAATCTGTGTTTGTCGAGTCTGTATGGGTATTGGCTGAGCCTGGTCTGGGGAAGGGTAAGGGACCTGGTTGTTTACACCTAAAAGATACACGTGGGGTTTGTCTAGGTCCTGTGTGCTGCTGGAAACCGCACGTGTCTGTATACCTACCCCTATTGTCATGGTGAGGGCGGGGCTGGGAGAAATGTGAATTCGTTCTGCACATTTATGTTGTTCTGAAATCTCATCTTGTGGGCCCTTTAGCCCTATGAGAGAGTTCAAAAACAGCATTGGTGCAGTTGGTGCGCAATAATGGACCTGGAGCCCTGGGGTGGTGGTAAGGATAACATCATATCCCGCCAACCTTTGGGCAGTCATGTGTTGTGTGGACAGATTTTTTTAAAAGGTGTAGGACAGAGTGTGATGTGTACAGTGTGGTATCGTGTCCCAGTGTGATCGAGCTTGTCAATTCTATAGCTATTGCACATGCTGCCAAGGTCCTGCACAGTGACTGGGAGTAGTTTGGATATATATGCAACAGGCCTAAACCGTCCTCCATGGTCTTGAGCTAACACAGCAGCTATGGTTTTGCAATTTTCACGAGCATACAGGTGAAATGGGACATTGTATTGTGGAATGCCCAATGCAGGGGCTGAAACAAGAGAAATTTTTAACATCTCAAAAGCATCTATCATTTAAGACAGTTGATGGTAATGGTTTCATTACCATCTGATTCCCCATTATTACAAAAGGGAATGCTTCAGCTGCTATGGGAGGGGTGTCTCCTAGTTCAAAACCTTTAATATTTGCTGCACTTGCATATATTGTTCTACTGGTCTGTGCAGACTTTACAATAGGTTAATTAGCATGTTCAGAGAAATCCTGTACTTCAGGTTCTGTAAAGCAAGGAACTTGTGGTACAGTCAAGTGTGCGCATATCTTATCATCTGATTCTGTTGTTAATTTAGTAAATACAGGGTACAATGGCATATATGAGGGGGGGGGCAGGAGTTGGAGTTCCGATGGGGGTTTTACTTTGCTGTCTTGTATTTGAACTGACAAAGTCAGTCCAATAAGTTTGCACTGCTTGTCCACAAGTGAGAGTATGTACACAGTCAATAGAGAATCCCCCTTCTTTGTTTGACATGAGAGAGATGCCTAAATCTATTATTACATATACATTTTATCCCAGTGAGAGTTTCCCTTATAACATGGAAAAGCGTCTATGTCATTCAGACATAGGCACTTGATCATGGCAATATGAAAATCTGAAAAAGACCACTCTTTTGGGAACGGGTCAGTACATTTCATTCCTTCTGTCCATTTACACATATTATCAACCCAAGGATTAGTATAAAATAGACCTAAACACCTCTAGACAAACATTTTTGGACTTTCCCTTAATTCATTTCTAGGAGACAGTTTTACCATAGAGTGATTTGCAGCAGACTTAGGAACATGATTTTCAGTTCTAAATTTAAAATTCAGTTTCTTTTTGGGATCCTTCTGACTTAATGGGATGGAAGAACCATTCCGGCTACCCCATACCCTTACCACATCCCCTTCCTCCTTTAATAATACTCAACCACAATCTTTGTTGGTAAAATATGGCCGTACAAGGCCACCTTTATTAATTTAACATATAACTTACAACTTTCCAAACATGCATATTCTTTAACAATAATATCACACATTATCTTAACATTATCCGCTGTTAACCCTCCAAGAGATCCTGGGAGGCAACCCCAAAACACGTCTTTTCCCGATCTCCTTTTCTCCTGACTTTCCTTGCCCTTGGCCGTGTTCACCGACCCAAGGACACCAAATCCACCAATTCCAAGTGTACAACTCCCCTAGGCCAACTTAGGCCGAACAGGAAGCGCATTAACCAACTTATTTAACTCCAATAGACGCGCATTCCACCATCTAGCGCATCTCTTAACCATGAATTGCCCCCCAGGATCCCACATCAGAAACTGCCCCCGCCTACCTTGACACGCACCCCTGATCAAACACACTAATACCTAACTTCCTACACCAGGGAGGGTGGGAGGGAACTTCCTCGCTCTCTTCAACTGCCCCTAGCCCCTCCCCTCTCTTTCTATTATACAGCCCGCCAAACCACACTCCAGCTCCACCCCTTAACTACCTCCCCCTCTTGCCATACTCGCAAAACTTAACCCTTACCTTGCCTGGAGTCTCCCCCCCAAGTCAAGACGCATTCCGCTAGGTCTGCGCCCCCGCTACATTGCTATTCTGACTTAATGGGATGGAAGAACCATTCCGGCTACCCCATACCCTTACCACATCCCCTTCCTCCTTTAATAATACTTAACCACAATCTTTGTTGGTAAAATATGGCCGTACAAGGCCACCTTTATTAATTTAACATATAACTTACAACTTTTCAAACATGCATATTCTTTAACAATAATATCACACATTATCTTAACATTATCCGCTGTTAACCCTCCAAGAGATCCTGGGGGGCAACCCCAAAACACGTCTTTTCCCGATCTCCTTTTCTCCTGACTTTCCTTGCCCTTGGCCGCGTTCACCGACCCAAGGACACCAAATCCACCAATTCCAAGTGTACAACTCCCCTAGGCCAACTTAGGCCGAACAGGAAGCGCATTAACCAACTTATTTAACTCCAATAGACGCGCATTCCACCATCTAGCGCATCTCTTAACCATGAATTGCCCCCCAGGATCCCACATCAGAAACTGCCACCAACGACCACCGGTGACCCCTCACCTGTGGGAGTCACGCCACACCTTGAAAGCCATCTCTAAACCATCTCGAATCCCCAAAGCCCACATATCAATACCCAGATCATTCAGGTGTACTCCATCCGACCTCAGAAATTGAGGAGAAGCCGCCTCCAACTCCTGATGTCGAACCACCAAACCACCCTGGCGACGCACAAAACGCCCTACCTCCTTATTTAATTTTGCCCGGGCCTTATTAATACGGTCGACAGACCGCGCGAATCGCCAAGATCTCCTGGCTACTACATCAGACCATACCACGATCAGCTCCGGGAATTGTGACAGCAAGCGAAGAATGTCAAGCTTAATGTCTCTAATAACATCCCGTGACCTACGGACACCCAGGTCATTCCCCCCCACATGCAACACCACGATATCAGGAGCCCGATCCAAGGCTACGTAGGTCTGAAACTCCGGCAACACACGACCCCACATGAGGCCACGCAGCCCGATCCACCGTACTTGCAACTGCTCCGGAGAAAAACCCAAAAGCCGACCGTTCCGCCGTACGTCCGCCCGCAATGCACCCCAGTAGACATACGAGTGTCCGAAAATCCACGCCAATCCAGTCTCCGGTTCTGTAAAACAAAACAAAACAACAACCACTGACATTAACCCCAGCAAAAGAAAATCTCCTTAAGGCCGAACCTACATAGGACCGCCATACAACAATTGTGGCCGAACGTATGACCGAAAACATGACGACTCCCACCTGCCAATCCTCTTAATGACATTATCCCCCAGGCCCCACCAGTCGCTGCGCCAATCCGAAACGAATGCGACGCATATTCCTGTGCCGGCAACCCAGCCGCCTTCAAACAAGACCGAAACACAGCCACAAACTGAAAAACCGACAGACTAGATCCGTCTTGATGCACCAGCAGCGAACCCGAACCACGTGGCCGCACCGCCAAAAATTCTTCCACACAACGTACCGGACAGAGTACGCACCCTATCAAAGGCCGCAACCACAACACTGCCCCTTTACCAACCTGATCCGTTTTGGACCTGCGCACCTTACATCGCAATACTCCCTCCTGCACACTCACATCTTCCCTCAACAGACCCCCGGACACTTTCCGAGTAGCTGACACCAACTCTGATATCCTGAACGCCCCAAAGAAGGCTAAGGAAAAAGCCACCCTAAAAAGCACGATCTCAAAAGACGAAGCACAAACCACTCCAGCCTGCTCCCATAACTGCAACAAAACACCAAAAGACACTGGGCGCCGCGAATCTCTGCGAACTGCCCCACGGCGATAGCCCTTTAGAGCCTGCCGCACCAAAAAACTCTTGTCCACGTCCGCCATCCCACGCAAACGCAACCAAAATGAAACTGCAGCTAACCTCTTGGAAGCAACCGAGAAGGACAACCCCTCACTAAACGACACCCCCAACCAATATACCAACAAGGTCTGCCATTCATCCGCTACCTCAGCCACCCCCACTCTTTCCAACAAACCTTCCCAAAGCGACCACACTGCCGAGTAGGACGACCACGTCCCTTTGCTCACTGACCGCCGAATCAAGTCAGCCGAGACCCCAAGGCCACGCTCCAGAGCCACTGGGGACAGGACAACCCTTGAACCTCTGCTTCCGGTGCCAATCCTCGAAAACGATCCCACTGGAAACGAGAAAGAGAATCAGCTATGTCGTTCTCAACCCCTGGCAGATGAACAGAAACAAAACAAGCATTCAACCGCAAACCCTGTAACACTAACAACCTAAGTAATCGCAACACCGGAGGAGACGAAGCCGATTGACTATTAATCACCTGCACCACCCCCATGTTGTCACAATAGAAACGCACTCGTTTGTTACGTAGCCTGTCACCCCACAGTATTGTAGCCAACACTATCGGAAACAGCTCCAACAAAACCAGGTTCCCAAGAAAACCCGCTTCTTGCCACTCCACCGGCCAGGGGCCCGCACTCCACTGTCTGCCGCAATATACTCCATAACCGCCGGAACCCGATGCATCCGATAATAACTCCAAGTCCACATTAGAGACAGGCGCCTCCATCCACATCGCCCGGCCATTGAAACCCACCAGAAAGGCTTGCCATACCCGTAAGTCCTCCCTCACCTCAGAGGACAAACGCAAATAGTGAAACGGAACCACTACCCCCGCCGAGGCCTGTGCCAGCCGACGACAAAACACCCTACCCATTGGCAATATCCTGCAGGCGAAATTCAACTTACCCAGCACCGACTGGACCTTCCGCAACTGAACTCGCCTGGCCCGCACCAAAAAGGCCAAATCCTCTAACAAATCCCTAACCTTGTCCACCGGCAACCGGCATTCCATGGCCACACTATCAATTTCAATCCTCAAAAAACGAAGCACTGTTGCCGGGCCTTCCGTCTTTTCCTGGGCCAATGGCACTCCAAACCGAGCCGCCACCCGTTCCATCGTTCTCAACAAAACCGAGCAAACCCGTGATCCCGCGGGGCCGATAAACAAAAAGTCGTCCAGATAGTGTAACACAGAATTCCAACCAGATTCCATCTTAATTACCCACTCCAAAAACGTGCTAAAACATTCAAACAGCGAACAGGAAATCGCACAACCCATCGGCAAACAGCAATCTACATAAAAACTCCCCTCCCACTGAAAACCCAACAAATGAAAACTCTCTGGATGAATCGGCAATAACCTAAACGCGGCCTCGATATCGGTTTTGGCCAAAAAGGGCCCCTGCCCAAAACGCCGGACCCACCGCACTGCCGCGTCAAAAGAAGTGTATGAAACTGAACACAATTCCTCCGCTATCCCATCATTCACCGCCCCACCCGGCGGAAAGGACAGGTGATGTATTAAACGGAATTTATTGTGCTCCTTTTTTGGCACTAGCCCCAATGGTGATACCCAAAAATCTGGCAATGGCTGACAAGCAAAAGGACCAACAACCCTTCCCGCAGCAACCTTCTTTTCAATCTTCTCCGCCACCACCCCTGGCCAACGCAACGCCGAGGCCAGGTTCCGCGGTACGGTACCATCACCAACCAATTGACACGGAATTTTGAATCCCCACTGAAAACCTGCCAGCAACAATGCAGCCGCCTCTCTATTTGGGTACTTCTCTAAATAAAGCACCATCTCTCCCACCTTCACCAGTGTCACCCCTCTTTTGCCCAACCTCGGATCCCTTGCCTCTCCCCCTCTTGAAGCATTTTGACAGACTATGGGAGCCTCCGCAACCGGAGCACTCGTGTCTGAACCGGCACTCGGCCATGAACCGACAGTGGCCTTCATTGTACTGCCAGCAACAGCCCTTCCTCCCCACGCCTTGCCCATCACCGGCCGAGGATCCCCCGGCCCCCCCTCGAAAGGGCATAGACCGCCCTTTTGGAGCCGTCATCAACTTCATCCAAAGACTAATGTCTTTATGATCCCATCTAATGCTTGGTCTAACCGCCTTCCTCTGCCTAAACTGCTCATCATATCTGAGCCATGCTACACCCCCATAAACCCGATGAGCCTCTCCGATGGCATCCATATAACCAAACAACGCCGAGCAATGTTCCGGAGCCTTTTCCCCAACCACACTAGCAAAAATGGCAAACGCTTGAAGCCAATTCTGAAATGTACGCGGAATAAGCCTATACCTCCGTTTTTCCTCCTCCTCCCGCTTACTTTCGTCCGGTTTTCCCCTATCCAGATTAAACTTCTCTAACGGAAGCAGGGAGAATAGCTCCACATATTCATCCCGCCATATTTTTTCCTTAACCTCCTGCTTCAGATGCGCCCCCAACGGACCCTCAAAGCAAACGTAAACTTCACCCTTAGCCGCATCCGCCAACCGCACACCATCACCCAACATACTCCCTTGATTTGCTGACTCCACCGCTGCCGGTCCCGCAGGCAACCCAGGCTGAGAACCCACGCGCTCCGCCCCAGCAACCACTCCCGTACTACTGGCACCCTGCAACGGCTCCCAAACCGTCGCCGGCGACACCGCTGCTCCCTGCCCCAGTTTTTTCAATAAAGTCAGCATTCCAGATAACAGTTCCTGTGCTAACAACGCAGGACCCCCACCCCCCACCTGACTAGGCACAACATCCCCAATCCCCGCCCCCACCGCAACAGGCCCCGATGTCCTCTCACCTGGCCGTCCCTGGGAAGAAGACCCAGCAGCCGTCGCTCCTCCACCATATGTCACCGACGGGCCTCCATACGCTAATGGCACAGCATCCGGCACCTCTTCCTCTGCTAAGACACCTGCCGCCTGGGGAGGATCCGCTTCAAGCTCTCCTTCCTCCATGCTCCGTCCGGATGATGACCCACCGCTATGGCTCCTAGCGAGGGTGTGGGAACTTGATTCCTGGTCCCTGCCTCCTTGCCGCACCGCTGCGCCTAAGGACCTCCTGTCCCTGGCCACCGCATTCCCCACAGCCCCACATATCGCCATCTCTCCTTCATTCTCTGCCGCTCTACTCCTGCTACACCGCCGCCCCGGGGGCGGAACCACCTCCGGACCCCCAGACAGAGCTCCCTCGTCATGTCGCCGGCCCTCAGCCAGAGGCCGCGACGCGCCACATCCTCGATTGTTTCCTGCTGCAGCCCTCAGCGCCTGTCCCCTCCTCCCGGCTGAGGCCTCCGGTCGCGCTTCATCTTCCTGCACTGACTCGCGCAAGGCCGCAGCGGGTTCCCGCCCGACCGCATCACCTCTCTCTTGCAGGACTCCCCCCGTCTCAGCAGGTGAGTCCGCCGACCTCCGCCTTCCGCTCAGGGGCCTAACACCGCCGCGCGATTCCCTCACGGACCTGGGGGCAGACCCAGCAGATGCTTGAGCCCCCCCCGCCGACCCGGACCGAGCCGCCACTGACCGCTCGCTGCGCCGAGGTGCAGATTGAGTCGCCGTCACCGCCTCTCTCCTCCGTGGGCCGCGGGAAGGACTCCGCACCCGCCTCCTGGTACGCGGGGTCGCCTCAGGGCTAAGCCGCTCCGGGGGGACCGAACGGCGCGTCCTGGTCCTCACCTCCACCGCTCCACTCGTAACCGGGACCGCATTCAAAGCCCCAGATAGGTGATCCTGCAGCCATGCCGTCCCGTGCTGCCGCGCCGCATCTCTCAAAGCCGCCATCAAAGCCTCCAGGTCCGCCATAACTTCCTCGCTCTCTTCAACTGCCCCTAGCCCCTCCCCTCTCTTTCTATTATACAGCCCGCCAAACCACACTCCAGCTCCACCCCTTAACTACCTCCCCCTCTTGCCATACTCGCAAAACTTAACCCTTACCTTGCCTGGAGTCTCCCCCCCAAGTCAAGACGCATTCCGCTAGGTCTGCGCCCCCGCTACATTGCTATTCTTACCATAAGAATTGCCCATTTTACTTAGCTAAAAATATACAGTGAGATCAGCTGAATTTGAAGGTTTATCTAAGGATGATTATGTTTGTATTTAGTGCAAAATTACTTACTGACAAACCTTATGCTAATCAGTTTATGTGTTTTTCATCCTATTTCTTCTAATCCAGGCTCATGACTACTCCTGAATTTATGGCAGATTTCAAGCTATTCTGGATGGTATTACTTCTAATCCAGGCTCATGACTACTCCTGAATTTATGGCTGATTTTAAGCTATTCTGGATGGTCAATTTTATACCTTCAATTTCAGCATGAACTCGCATATAATCTGTACATAATCTATACACAGTCTATACAGTAAAATTCAACCTTATACCGTATATGCCGGCGTATAAGACGACTGGGCGTATAAGACGACCCCCAACTTTTACACTGAAAATATAGAGTTTGGGATATACTCGCCATATAAGACTACCCCTTTTTCAACACACAGCAGTACATTACTGCATCCCACCACCATCCCTGGGTACCTCTTCCATCCCTGAATCCCACCACCATTCCTGGGTACCACTGCCATCCCTGCATCCCACCACCATCCCTGCATCCCACCACCATCCCTAGATACCACTGCCATCCCTGCATCCCACCACCATCCCTAGGTACCACCGCCATCCCATGGTATCACCACCATCTCTGCATCCCACCACCTTCCTTGTCCTCCCTCCCTGCCTCCCAGACCCTAAACATGTGCCACCTATACCCTGAACATGTTTCTGTTATGTTATTCTTCATATTCACATTCACATTCACATATGCACATCTGCGCCGCACTTAGATACGCCGCACAGAGATCTCGCACATGCGCAGGAGCGAGATGCGAGCGGCCGTGAGGATCCCGTGTATCCACGCTCGCCGCATGAAATCTCGCACATGCGTAGGAGCGAGATGCGAGCGGCTGGGAGGATGGCGGTACAAGGAGCATACAAGGTACAGAGCAGGGGGCGGTATACAAGGTACAGCGCGGGGGGGCATATGCCGTGGGTTACATAGCAGCTCTCAGCTGCTGGGGATACAAGGCAATAGCCCAGGCTCTCTCTGTTGATAATTCGGGCGTCCCGGCACTGCAGCGCCCGCCATACCCGGCGTATAAGACGACCCCTGACTTTTGAGAAGATTTTCATGTGTTAAAAAGTAGTCTTATACGCAGGAATATACAGTATATATATATATATATATATATATATATATATATACACTGCTCAAAAAAATAAAGGGAACACAAAAATAACACATCCTAGATCTGAATTAATTAAATATTCTTCTGAAATACTTTGTTCTTTACATAGTTGAATGTGCTGACAACAAAATCACACAAAAATAAAAAAATGAAATCAAATTTTTTAACCCATGGAGGTCTGGATTTGGAGTCACACTCAAAATTAAAGTGGAAAAACACACTACAGGCTGATCCAACTTTGATGTAATGTCCTTAAAACAAGTCAAAATGAGGCTCAGTAGTGTGTGTGGCCTCCACGTGCCTGTATGACCTCCCTACAACGCCTGTGCATGCTCCTGATGATGTGGCGGATGGTCTCCTGAGGGATCTCCTCCCAGACCTGGACTAAAGCATCTGCCAACTCCTGGACAGTCTGTGGTGCAACGTGACGTTGGTGGATAGAGCGAGACATGATGTCCCAGATGTGCTCAATTGGATTCAGGTCTGGGGAACGGGCAGGCCAGTCCATAGCATCAATGCCTTTGTCTTGCAGGAACTGCTGACACACTCCAGCCACATGAGGTCTAGCATTGTCTTGCATTAGGAGGAACCCAGGGCCAACCGCACCAGCATATGGTCTCACAAGGTGTCTGAGGATCTCATCTCGGTACCTAATGGCAGTCAGGCTACCTCTGGCGAGCACATGGAGGGCTGTGCGGCCCTCCAAAGAAATGCCACCCACACCATTACTGACCCAATGCCAAACCGGTCATGCTGGAGGATGTTGCAGGCAGCAGAACATTCTCCACGGCGTCTCCAGACTCTGTCACGTCTGTCACATGTGCTCAGTGTGAACCTGCTTTCATCTGTGAAGAGCACAGGGCGCCAGTGGCGAATTTGCCAATCTTGGTGTTTTCTGGCAAATGCCAAACGTCCTGCACGGTGTTGGGCTGTAAGCACAACCCCCACCTGTGGACGTCGGACCCTCATATCACCCTCATGGAGTCTGTTTCTGACCGTTTGAGCAGACACATGCACATTTGTGGCCTGCTGGAGGTCATTTTGCAGGGCTCTGGCAGTGCTCCTCCTGTTCCTCCTTGCACAAAGGCGGAGGTAGCGGTCCTGCTGCTGGGTTGTTGCCCTCCTACGGCCTCCTCCACGTCTCCTGATGTACTGGCCTGTCTCCTGGTAGCGCCTACATGCTCTGGACACTACGCTGACAGACACAGCAAACCTTCTTTCCACAGCTCGCATTGATGTGCCATCCTGGATAAGCTGCACTACCTAAGCCACTTGTGTGGGTTGTAGACTCCGACTCATGCTACCACTAGAGTGAAAGCACCGGCAGCATTCAAAAGTGACCAAAACATCAGCCAGGAAGCATAGGAACTGAGAAGTGGTCAGGTCACCACCTGCAGAACCACTCCTTTATTGGGGGTGTCTTGCTAATTGCCTATAATTTCCACCTGTTGTCTATCCCATTTGCACAACAGCATGTGAAATTGATTGTCACTCAGTGTTGCTTCCTAAGTGGACAGTTTGATTTCACAGAAGTGTGATTGACCTGGAGTTACATTGTGTTGTTTAAGTGTTCCCTTTATTTTTTTGAGCAGTGTATATATAAAAAATATAGAATCACTTACCCGATACTGTTTTTGGTGGATCCCACCTTCTGACACCAAACTGTTAGCGTTTTTTCTCCAGGCAGGTTTATGATGGTTATACGATGAGGCATCAGACCTCCAACCCGTGAATATTTCCCTGTGCAATGAATATCCGATTTGCCCTAGCCAGGAGATAAGACAGCCCAGACTCAACTCAGGTTGTCAATATCTGAAATCTTTAGTTCACAGCACATACTTATAGGGCATTTGGGGGAGGGAACATAGTGTGTGGCAAGGTACAACTGAAATTTTGTTAAACAATACTGGTATCTGCTATATACAATACATGAAAGGGTTATTTTACATATTGACCAGGTTTACTCTAAATGCTAATAAGTAGAATGACTTGTCATAGGTTGCTGTCATTGTATGTGAGGTGTGATTTTAAATAGCCTTTTGTTAAGGGAGGAAGGTGCTATTGTGTCAAGCAACTGGCAGGGTGTGAGATGTTCTAATTCGGGGTACTGCATTCTACAAGAGATGAGGCCTTGTATAATCTATGATGTCTCAATAGTAAAATTATGAAAAATCCCTTTCAAACTGTATATCAAAGATTTGCTGTTCTTTCATTTGCTTTGTCTGTCTATAAACAGTGATGTATCAGAGAAAAGGAGCTGAATTAGCTGGGGCAGATACTATACACAGAGCCAAGGAGAAAGAATGGAATAAAGTGCTCTGATCCTGCAAGTCAGTATCCCAGGGTTGACTTATTTCCAAGTGATCTGCAATGTCACTAAAACACTACACCTGGTACAAGCTATATTTTTTATGATCATAATTATCACTAAAAAGGAATATCTTATATATTTCTGAAAGAAAAGTTTCCATCGGTCAGAAAATAAATTTTCAGTTAGTGTTACAAAACAAAACAATATGATGGTTCAGGGGTAGCACAGACATAGATGAAGGGGATGTATTTTTCCTGGCTTTGCAGGTATTTGCTTCTTTATAAGTGCTCATTCAATGTCACCGCTTTACACATGTTTTTATAATTTTGGCAGTATTTTATTTAAAAAAAACAGGAAAAAAATAAGTTTTAATAAAAAAAGCCACAAATCTCAAAATATGATTAATATCAAATTACACCTCTTGTTAAGTAATGAATCAAAACCACAAAAACTTTATACCTATATTAACTTGGCCAGTATTTTTTATTGGGAAAGGTGGCAATCTTAGTTCAGTCTACATGTTTGGGAGTAGAATTAGCTTTAGAAACATACAGTAATGGGTACACAGGCGCCCTACACTGCCTGCCCCATGATTTGTACCCTTTTCGCTAGATGTACATCTTTGTACGACACTGAGCTTTTTAGGATGGGAAGTATTGATGGCACTCATTGTATGGGGGTATTATGTATGGCGCAGTAATATTCAGAGGACACATCGTGTGATGTATTCAAGAGGCATAAAGTGTGACGCTATTATTTATGGCCACATATATGTTTTAATAAACTACTTGGATTCCATAATCATCTGAGATTATATCTTTAATTGGGTACAGTCAGGACCACATTAAACCGCATACATTCAGATATGTCAATTAGACAATACCAACTAAAAGGGTTGTATATATAAAGGGTTTATGACTATTCAAAAAGAACCACACTAGTCTTAATTATAAGACAACTGTCAACAGTATGAGAGGATAAATGAGAAAGGAGAATATTCTGATCAATGCTCATGTGAGCAGGTTAGATAGTTGACCTTTATGGTGCTACATATGACACTAA
This sequence comes from Bufo bufo, assembly GCF_905171765.1. NCBI lineage: Eukaryota > Metazoa > Chordata > Amphibia > Anura > Bufonidae > Bufo > Bufo bufo. The sequence continues at coordinate 485,794,658 of NC_053390.1, read as the reverse complement.
GGGGGCTATTTATGAAAACAGGTGTAAAGGAAAACTGGCTTAGCTGCCCATAGCAACCAATCAGACTCCACCTTTCATTTTCCAAAGGAGCTCTCAAAAATGAAAAGTGGAATCTCATTGGTTGCTATGGTTTTTACATTACACCAGTTTGAAAAATCTACCCCTAACTGCCTATTCGTGTGTAGCACCATAAAAGTCAACTATCTAACTGTTACGGTAGGGAGTGGGGGAAACCCCCCACCATACAATGGGAAGCAGACGGGATAGCAACTTGTCCAGGAAACTGGGAAAAGGGAGCTGGTCACCTCCTATTGCATCCCTAATCCTCGCCCTTACTCCTCAACATATGAGCGGACCTGGATGGTAGGACGGCTCATACCCAGTAAACCTTGGACCCTGAGTGACCCTGATAATCCCTCAAATAAAGAAAGGGCTGAGACGACCTGTTCATCCCAGACATGGATCAACAGAAGTCTCACTGGCCTAGCAGCAAAGGAAGGGACTGGCAGTGCACAGCTACAGAATCGGTAGGTAAAAGCCCAGAAACAACTCGCACCTACCTGCCGCGGCAACAACGACGACCGGACCCCCATGCAGACAGGATGCATGGCGGCCCCCGGCAAGGCTGCACTCTGACTTGTGGTTCCCCCTCTGGGGAACCCTGAGACCCCCTTCCGAAGGCACACAACACACAGGGAACATTTCTAGCAAACATGCTGGACTACAGACACCAACAGACCAGACATGTAACAACTAGAGTTGAGCGAACACCTGGATGTTCGGGTTCGAGAAGTTCGGCCGAACTTTCTGGAAATGTTCGGGTTCGGGATCTGAACTCGACCCGAACTTCGCCCCGAACCCGAACCCCATTGAAGTCAATGGGGACCCGAACTTTTCGGCACTAAAAAGGCTGTAAAATAGCCCAGGAAAGGGCTAGAGGGCTGCAAAAGGCAGCAAAATGTAGGTAAATCCAGTGCAAACAAATGTGGATAGGGAAATGAATTAAAATAAAAATAAAATAAATTAAAATTAACCAATATTAATTGGAGAGAGGTCTCATGGCAGAGAATCAGGCTTCATATTAAAGCAGAGAATCAGGCTTCACGTCACCCACCACTGGAACAGGCCATTGTCAGATATTTAGGCCCTGGCACCCAGACAGAGGAGAGAGGTCCCATAGCAGAGAATCAGGCTTCATGTCATAGCAGAGAATCAGGCTTCATGTCATAGCAGAGAATCAGGCTTCATGACATAGCAGAGAATCAGGCTTCAAGTCATAGCAGAGAATCAGGCTTCATGTCATAGCAGAGAATCAGGCTTCACGTCACCCACCACTGGAACAGGCCATTGTCAGATATTTAGGCCCCGGCACCCAGACAGAGGAGAGAGGTCCCATAGCAGAGAATCAGGCTTCATGTCATAGCAGAGAATCAGGCTTCAAGTCATAGCAGAGAATCAGGCTTCATGTCATAGCAGAGAATCAGGCTTCACGTCACCCACCACTGGAACAGGCCATTGTCAAATATTTAGGCCCCGGCACCCAGACAGAGGAGAGAGGTCCCATAGCAGAGAATCAGGCTTCAAGTCATAGCAGAGAATCAGGCTTCATGTCATAGCAGAGATTCAGGCTTCATGTCATAGCAGAGAATCAGGCTTCATGTCATAGCAGAGAATCAGGCTTCACGTCACCCACCACTGGAACAGGCCATTGTCAGATATTTAGGCCCCGGCACCCAGACAGAGGAGAGAGGTCCCATAGCAGAGAATCAAGCTTCATGTCATAGCAGAGAATCAGGCTTCAAGTCATAGCAGAGAATCAGGCTTCATGTCATAGCAGAGAATCAGGCTTCACGTAACCCATCACTGGAATAGGCCATTGTCAGATATTTAGGCCCCGGCACCCAGACAGAGGAGAGAGGTCCCATAGCAGAGAATCAGGCTTCATGTCATAGTAGAGAATCAGGCTTCAAGTCATAGCAGAGAATCAGGCTTCATGTCATAGCAGAGAATCAGGCTTCAAGTCATAGCAGAGAATCAGGCTTCAAGTCATAGCAGAGAATAAGGGCTTCATGTCATAGCAGAGAATCAGGCTTCACGTCACCCACCACTGGAACAGGCCATTGTCAGATATTTAGGCACCGGCACCCAGACAGAGGAGAGAGGTCCCATAGCAGAGAATCAGGCTTCATGTCATAGCAGAGAATCAGGCTTCAAGTCATAGCAGAGAATCAGGCTTCATGTCATAGCAGAGAATCAGGCTTCACGTCACCCACCACTGAAACAGGCCATTGTCAGATATTTAGGCCCCGGCACCCAGACAGAGGAGAGAGGTCCCATAGCAGAGAATCAGGCTTCATGTCACCCACCACTGGAACAGTCCATTGTCAGATATTTTTAGGCCCCGGGACCCAGACAGAGGAGAGAGGTCCCATAGCAGAGAATCAGGCTTCATGTCATAGCAGAGAATCAGGCTTCAAGTCATAGCAGAGAATCAGGCTTCATGTCATAGCAGAGAATCAGGCTTCATGTCACCCACCACTGGAACAGGCCGTTGTCAAATATTTTGGCCCCGGCACCCAGACAGAGGAGAGAGGTCCCATAGCAGAGAATCAGGCTTCATGGCATAGCAGAGAATCAGGCTTCATGTCACCCACCACTGGAACAGGCCATTGTCAGATATTTAGGCCCCGGCACCCAGACAGAGGAGAGAGGTCCCATAGCAGAGAATCAGGCTTCATGTCATAGCAGAGAATTCAGGATTTTCCTAAGTTATGACGTAAAGTCATGATTTTATGAAAGACACGGAGGCTCATATTTTCTTAACTCTTTCTTTACTGAAAATATAGCAGCAAAGACAATTGAAGAAAAAAACATAAATGTAACCATGGTAACAACTCCACCCCCCTAGCCCCTATATAAGGAGCATCACTGGTCGGACACCTCCTCTTTCTTTGTAGTCTTCGACCGGCAAGAACCTGGAAACCTGGAACGGTCAACAGCAGCCTGAACGTCGGCTGCGGAACAACAAGGCGGAACTGAAGCTAGATGAGTACCCGGTGGCAGCTGACAGAAGCCGATCAACCTAGAAGGAAAAAATGACACATCATGGTAGTAAACTATGAAACTTTCACCCCGGACATATATACAAGCATAAACTTCCACGTGTACTGAAAATAAGATAAATAACACCATACATTAGTGCACAAGCTAAGTCAAGAGACCACTCACAGAACCAAAAGGGAGGGCAATTAACGCCACGGGTGGGAAATACTCGCCTCTGTGTCTTTCATAAAATCATGACTTTACGTCATAACTTAGGAAAATCCTGAATTTTATATCAAGACACGGAGGCTCATATTTGCAAGTTTAAAGCTGAGCCATCACAGGGGTAAAGGCGTGAGGAACGGGTCTGAAATAGAACTCCCGAAAGGTAGAAACTCGGGACCAATCTGCCAATTTCAAGACATCTTCCAAGCGGGCACCAGCCACAGACATAGAAGTAGCCGATGCTCCACGCACCGAATGCGCGGTGAAGATAGAAGTGTCAATACCCGAGAGAGATAAGATCCACTTAACCCAACGGGATAGGGTAACGCTGGCAACTGGTGAGAAAGGACGACGGAATCAAATGAACAGCTGAGGGGAAGACCCAGAGCAGAAGGACTGTGTGCGAGACTCGTACTCTCTCAAGCAAGCCACAGGGCATAACTGAAGGGAAGAAGGAAAAGACGGATAAGATACAGACTTAATGCCAGTCTTAGTGCGTCGAGATATATTGAACATAACACCCTCTGGTGTAAAATAGCGTGCGTCAATGTCCAGGGCCCGGACGTCCGAGACGCGCTTGCATGAAATTAAGCAAAGAAGGGTTACTAACTTGGCCGAGAGTTGTCGAAGAGACAACATAGAGTTGGGAGGCCAACCTTCCAGAAATCTGAGAACTACCGCGAAATCCCAGGTGGAAGAGAAAAGAGGTCTTGGAGGGCGTGCCAAATGAGAGCCACGTAACAACCTGCATGCTAAAGGATGCTGGCCGGCGGGACAACCGTCAAAACCCGAATGTCTGGAGGAAATAGCTGAACGGTACACGTTAAGAGTACGGTAAGCCTTACCTGCTTCAAAAAGCGATGTGAGGAACTGAAGGATGGCTGTTACAGGGGCCTGTAAGGTATCCACGTCCTGTGAATCGCACCAACGAGCCCAGACGTCCCATGCAGATTCCAATAGCTGTCTAGTTGCTGCCGAAAATTTCCGAGGAGTCCCAGGGACCCCCGAAACTCGGCATGCGAGAAGATGAAGCGACCCGTCTAGAAGTAGAGGGTGTAGGTGACCGTAAGGGTCGAGCAGAAGGTGTGGGAAAGACGGCAAAAGCCGGGGTTCCTCCGTCAGAAGGCTCAGTAACTGGGGGAACCATGACTGTGTTTTCCAGTAGGGAACTATTAGCACCATCTGTGCTTGTTGGTAACGAACCTGAGCGAGCACTCGAGGAATGAGTGCGAAGGGAGGGAAAGCATAGTGGAGAGAGCCGCCCCAGTGCTGGAGAAAAGCGTCTACCGCCTCTGCTTCCGGGTCCGGATGCCAACTGAAGTGTCTGGGGAGTTGTGCGTTAAGACGCGACGCGAATAGATCGATGGATAACGGACCCCATCGAGATAAAATATCGCGGAAGACCGTCGAATCCAACCTCCAGTCCCTGGAATCCGAAATGCAACGAGAACTCCAGTTGGCCAAAGTGTTGTGGAGACCTGTGAGGTATTCCGCCACAACAGATATTCCCCTGGATAGACAAAAGTCCCAAAAGTCTTTGGCTAAAGAAGACAGAACCTTAAATCGAGTCCCTCCCATACAGTTCACGTAACGGACAGCAGAAACATTGTCCATACGTAGGCGAATACATGCTCAAACTGAACCCTGAGCTCGAGAGCATTTATGTGAAGACGTGTGTCCTCCGGGGACCACGCTCCTCCCGTGGAGACTCCCTGACAATGGGCTCCCCACCCCATCAGGCTGGCATCCGATTCGATAACCAGGTCTGGCTGTGGCCCGAATATAGCTCGGCCGTTCCACACCGAAAAATTGTGGATCCACCACACCAGTTCGTGCCTGGTCTCCATATCTAAGACAAGCGTGTCGGAGTAAGCAGCTCCGGCTCTCAGGTGAGCAATTTTGAGCCTCTGTATGGCTCGATAATGGAGGGGGGCTGGAAATATCGCCTGGATGGACGATGTGAGAAGACCGATAAGGCGAGCAAGTTGACGGAGTGATACCTGTGGGAGAGAGAGTGAATGACGAATCTCCTTGCGTATCCCCTTGACTTTGGTCAAGGGTAGGCTAAGAGTCTGATCTAAGGAGTTTATGGCAAAACCTAAAAATTCTATGGTAGTGGCCGGTGTAAGGCAAGACTTCTCTATGTTGAGAATAAACCCTAACCCCTGAAGAAGAGATTTGGCCATCTCCAAGTGACGAAGCAGAAGGGGCGGGTCCTGGGCCATGATCAGGATGTCGTCTAAATAGATGATTAGACGAACTCCCCTCGCTCTGAGCCAGGCCACCACCGGTTTCATGAGTTTTGTAAAACACCATGGGGCGGAAGAGAGGCCAAACGGGAGGCAGGTAAAATGCCAGGTGTGGCTCCTCCATAAAAACTGGAGCAGATTTTGGGACGAAGGGGCCACAGGGACCGTGAGGTATGCGTCCTTCAGATCCAATTTGACGAACCAGTCCCCTGGTAGGAGCATATCTCTTAACAGATGGATGCCCTCCATCTTGAAATGTCTGTAACGAATGAAGACATTTAAGTACTTGAGGTTTATGACCGGGCGGAACTGGCCATCTTTTTTCTGCACCAGGAAAATACTGCTCAGTACCCCCGTGTGAGGGTCGGGAGATAACTCTATCGCCTCTTTCGATAGGAGGGATGTAAGCTCCAAATTCATGAGTGTTTGAGTGTGGTTTGAGGAAGAGACCCGTGGAATGAGAGGAAGGTTCCTTGGGGTGGAAACCAATTCTATGGTGAAACCCTGGACTGTGGAGAGGACCCATTGGTCTGAGGTGATCCTTGACCACGCATGGGAAAAGAGACGGAGTCTTCCCCCAACCTGCTGAGAAGTCGGATATGACACACAGAGATGACTTACCATATGGGCGTCTTGATCCAGGAGCGCCTCGGAACCCTCTGTAGCGTGAAGAACCTCCGCGAGATGGGAAGAAGGTTGGTTGGTGCCTGGGGTCCTGCAGTGACTGGCGATAACTAAAGGAGCCTCGGCCCGTGCCTCTGGGCTGAAAAGTGAAGCGGCCGGACAGTCGGCCCCTGAGACTGCCGGCCCTGGAGGAAAAACGTGACTGGAAAACATGGCGCATGGAGCTTTGTGCCTTATCAAGGGCCGTAAAAGCACCAACGTATTTCCCCAACTCTTTAATGAAGGGATCTCCGAAAAGGAGGCCCTGCGCCTCCTTGCCAGATTCAGATAGGGATAAATTAGCTAATTTGGGCTCTATCTTCATCAAGATGGCCTTCCTTCTTTTGATGGCAATTGATGTGTTTACATTGCCCACCATACAAATGGCCCTTTGGGCCCAACCTCTGAGATCTTCAGGGTCAACTTGTGTGCCTGCCACTCTAGCTGCTTCCGCTAAATCAAAGATTTTTGCTAGAGGGCCCGTCATGTCAAGAAGCTTATCTTGACAAGCCTTTAATGCAGAGTCTAGGCCCTTGCGTGGGTTGAAACCTGATTTTTCCAGGAATTGAACCACCTTAGGGTCCACGCTTGGAGTTTCACATATCTTATTGGGGATAAGGGGACGAGGGCATTCTGCCCGCATCTTGCTGCGAGCCTCTTTGGAGAGAGGTGTACGGATACTCTCCTCTAAATATTGAGCCACGTGAGTGGCGGGGAGCCATTCTGAGGACCTCGGATGATGTAACTGGTCAGGGTTGAAAAGAGGGTCACCCATGGGATCTAAGATTGCGTCTTTGACGTCTTCCTGTGGCTCCAACCTGGCACCCGTTAACTAAGATGGGCCTTCAATAGCAGGGCCAACTGCAGTATCTATCAAATCATCCCCTGAATGGTTGGACCAATTATCAATAGCCTCCTCAACAGACTCTGCGTCTGAATCAGATACCGGATCCGTTAGTGACCGGGCGGTTTTCCATAATCGTGCCCTTTCTGCCGGACGCGGGTTAGCTCTTTTACGCGACTTATTCGCGCAGTCATTGGATGGACTAGGGCCATCATTCATATGTGTTCTGGAGGCAGGAGGGGGTATATTAGAGGAAGAATGAGCCCTAAGGGCCTGGGAGATCGATTGTGTCAGAGTAGCTGACATAGATCCCATTGCAGAAACAATAGCATCTGAAATGGACTGCTGCAGGATCGCAGCTTGCACCACAGGAGTAGGGGTATCAATAACCCTGTGAGGAGAGGAGGGACCTGTATGATCTGAGTGTCTCACCTGGACAGAACCAGCAGGAGAAGCGGGAAAACTGGACATGATATAAATATATCTGGAAGAGTAAGTCACCCCAACAGATTGAAGAAAAACTGCGCTGAGAAAAGGTAAACTAAAAGGAACCGTAGCGGTGTGTAGCGATGGTAGTATGGCACTGAAGAAAAAACGGGGAGAGAGGAGGCGTGGTTAGAAGGGAGCCTCCTCCTCCCCGCAGTTACTGCCAATGAGACTGCAGCAAGAAGGCGATGGCAACGGAAGATCCCGCAAGATAATGCGAGATCTCAGCGCCAAGAATAAGAATCTAAGCTGGCGTCCGAGAATCCCGTTCCCAGCGAGACTACAGACGCGTAAAGCCCGCGAAACAAAGCGGGAGGAAGGTAAGGAAGATGGGGGGGAGGAGGGAAAATGGCCGGAGGCCGTCAGAAGTGAGAGATTCTAGAGGGGCAGATGAGGATAAGGACAACGTAAAAGTGGACAGAAAAAAGCGCAAGCAAAGCGCAAGAGGAAAAAACGAGGGTATCGGAATAAAACAAAGAGGCGAAACTAAGGAAAAAGAAATGAGAATGAAAACTCCTCAAAAAAGGGGGGGCTGTGGGGATAGAATACCGGGTAAATAAGGAAGAAGCGAACCAAAGTAAATTGATACCGATAAAATAACCCTCAAGTTATAAAATATAAGTATAACTAATCACAGTAAAAAATCAAAGCTACTTATCTGTGTTGGAGCAGCAAAGAAAGAGGAGGTGTCCGACCAGTGATGCTCCTTATATAAGGGCTAGGGGGGTGGAGTTGTTACCATGGTTACACTTATGGTTTTTTCTTCAATTGTCTTTGCTGCTATATTTTCAGTAAAGAAAGAGTTAAGCAAATATGAGCCTCCGTGTCTTGATATAAAATCAGGCTTCACGTCACCCAACACTGGAACAGGCCATTGTCAGATATTTAGGCCCCGGCACCCAGACAGAGGAGAGAGGTCCCATAGCAGAGAATCAGGCTTCATGTCACCCACCACTAGAACAGGCCATTGTCAGATATTTTTAGGCCCCGGCACCCAGACAGAGGAGAGAGGTCCCATAGCAGAAAATCAGGCTTCATGTCATAGCAGAGAATCAGGCTTCATGTCACCCAACACTGGAACAGGCCATTGTCAGATATTTTTAGGCCCCGGCACCCAGACAGAGGAGAGAGGTCCCATAACAGAGAATCAGGCTTCATGTCATAGCAGAGAATCAGGCTTCATGTCACCCAACACTGGAACAGGCCATTGTCAGATATTTTTAGGCCTCGGCACCCAGACAGAGGAGAGGTTCATTCAACTTTGGGTTGCAATATAATGGTAAAATGAAAATAAAAATAGGATTGAATGAGGTAGTGCCCTGGAGTACAATAATATATGGTTAAGGGGAGATAGTTATAAATGTCTTATCTGCACAAGGGATGGACAGGTCCTGTGGGATCCATGCTTGGTTCATTTTTATGAACGTCAGCTTGTCCACATTGGCTGTAGACAGGCGGCTGCGTTTGTCTGTAATGACGCCCCCTGCCGTGCTGAATACACGTTCAGACAAAACGCTGGCCGCCGGGCAGGCCAGCACCTCCAAGGCATAAAAGGCTAGCTCTGGCCACGTGGACAATTTGGAGACCCAGAAGTTGAATGGGGCCGAACCATCAGTCAGTACGTGGAGGGGTGTGCACACGTACTGTTCCACCATGTTAGTGAAATGTTGCCTCCTGCTAACACGTTCCGTATCAGGTGGTGGTGCAGTTAGCTGTGGCGTGGTGACAAAACTTTTCCACATCTCTGCCATGCTAACCCTGCCCTCAGAGGAGCCGGCCGTCACACAGCTGCGTTGGCGACCTCTGGCTCCTCCTCTGCCTTCGCCTTGGGCTTCCACTTGTTCCCCTGTGACATTTGGGAATGCTCTCAGTAGCGCGTCTACCAACGTGCGCTTGAACTCGCGCATCTTCCTATCACGCTCCAGTGCAGAAAGTAAGGTGGGCACATTGTCTTTGTACCGGGGATCCAGCAGGGTGGCAACCCAGTAGTCCGCACACGTTAAAATGTGGGCAACTCTGCTGTCGTTGCGCAGGCACTGCAGCATGTAGTCGCTCATGTGTGCCAGGCTGCCCAGAGGTAAGGACAAGCTGTCCTCTGAGGGAGGCATATCATCATCGTCCTGCGTTTTCCCCCAGCCACGCACCAGTGATGGGCCCGAGCTGCGTTGGGTGCCACCCCGCTGTGAACATGCTTCATCCTCCTCCACCTCCTCCTCATCCTCGTCCTCCTCGTCCTCCAGTAGTGGGCCCTGTCTGGCCACATTTGTACCTGGCCTCTGCTGTTGCAAAAAAACTCCCTCTGAGTCACTTCTAAGAGACTGGCCTGAAAGTGCTAAAAATGACCCCTCTTCCTCCTCCTCCTCCTCCTGGGCCACCTCCTCTTCCATCATCGCCCTAAGTGTTTTCTCAAGGAGACATAGAAGTGGTATTGTAACGCTGATAACGGCGTCATCGCCACTGGCCATGTTGGTGGAGTACTCGAAACAGCGCAACAGGGCACACAGGTCTCGCATGGAGGCCCAGTCATTGGTGGTGAAGTGGTGCTGTTCCGCAGTGCGACTGACCCGTGCGTGCTGCAGCTGAAACTCCACTATGGCCTGCTGCTGCTCGCACAGTCTGTCCAGCATGTGCAAGGTGGAGTTCCACCTGGTGGGCACGTCGCATATGAGACGGTGAGCGGGAAGGCCAAAGTTACGCTGTAGCGCAGACAGGCGAGCAGCGGCAGGATGTGAACGCCGGAAGCGCGCACAGACGGCCCGCACTTTATGCAGCAGCTCTGACATGTCGGGGTAGTTGTGAATAAACTTCTGCACCACCAAATTCAGCACATGCGCCAGGAAAGGGATATGCGTCAAACCGGCTAGTCCCAGAGCTGCAACGAGATTTCGCCCATTATCGCACACCACCAGGCCGGGCTTGAGGCTCACCGGCAGCAACCACTCGTCGGTCTGTTGTTCTATACCCCGCCACAACTCCTGTGCGGTGTGGGGCCTGTCCCCCAAACAGTTGAGTTTCAGAATGGCCTGCTGACGTTTACCCTGGGCTGTGCTGAAGTTGGTGGTGAAGGTGTGTGGCTGACTGGATGAGCAGGTGGAAGAAGAGGAGGAGGAAGCCGAGTAGGAGGAGGCAACAGGAGGCAAAGAATGTTGCCCTGCGATCCTTGGCGGCAGAAGGACCTGCGCCAAACAGCTCTCCGCCTGGGGCCCAGCCGCCACTACATTTACCCAGTGTGCAGTTAGGGAGATATAGCGTCCCTGGCCGTGCTTACTGGTCCACGTATCTGTGGTTAGGTGGACCTTGCCACAGATGGCGTTGCGCAGTGCACACTTGATTTTATTGGATACTTGGTTGTGCAGGGAAGGCACGGCTCTCTTGGAGAAGTAGTGGCGGCTGGGAACAACATACTGTGGGACAGCAAGCGACATGAGCTGTTTGAAGCTGTCTGTGTCCACCAGCCTGAATGACAGCATTTCATAGGCTAGTAGTTTAGAAATGCTGGCATTCAGGGCCAGGGATCGAGGGTGGCTAGGTGGGAATTTACGCTTTCTCTCAAATGTTTGTGAGATGGAGAGCTGAACGCTGCCGTGTGACATGGTTGAGATGCTTGGTGACGGAGGTGGTGGTGTTGGTGGTACATCCTCTGTTTGCTGGGCGGCAGGTGCCAACGTTCCTCCAGAGGCGGAGGAAGAGGCCGAGGCGGCGGCAGCAGCAGAAGAGGTAGCAGGGGGAGCCTGAGTGAGTTCCTTGTTTTTAAGGTGTTTACTCCACTGCAGTTCATGCTTTGCATACAGGTGCCTGGTCATGCAGGTTGTGCTAAGGTTCAGAAAGTTAATGCCTCGCTTCAGGCTCTGATGGCACAGCGTGCAAACCACTCGGGTCTTGTCGTCAGCACATTGTTTGAAGAACTGCCACGCCAGGGAACTCCTTGAAGCTGCCTTTGGGGTGCTCGGTCCCAGATGGCGGTGGCCAGTAGCAGACGGACTCTCTTGGCGGCGGGTGTTCTGCTTTTGCCCACTGCTCCCTCTTTTGCTACGCTGTTGGCTCGGTCTCACCACTGCCTCTTCCTCCGAATTCTGAAAGTCAGTGGCACGACCTTCATTCCATGTGGGGTCTAGGACCTCATCGTCCCCTGCATCGTCTTCCACCCAGTCTTCCTCCCTGACCTCCTGTTCAGTCTGCACACTGCAGAAAGACGCAGCAGTTGGCACCTGTGTTTTGTCATCATCAGAGACGTGCTGAGGTGGTATTCCCATGTCCTCATTATCAGGAAACATAAGTGGTTGTGCGTTAGTGCATTCTATCTCTTTCACCCCTGGGGAAGGGCTAGGTGGATGCCCTTGGGAAACCCTGGCAGCAGAGTCTTCAAACAGCATAAGAGACTGCTGCATAACTTGAGGCTCAGACAGTTTCCCTGATATGCATGGGGGTGATGTGACAGACTGATGGGCTTGGTTTTCATGCGCCATCTGTGCGCTTTCTGCAGAAGACTGGGTGGGAGATAATGTGAACGTGCTGGATCCACTGTCGGCCACCCAATTGACTAATGCCTGTACCTGCTCAGGCCTTACCATCCTTAGAACGGCATTGGGCCCCACCAAATATCGCTGTAAATTCTGGTGGCTACTGGGAACTGAGGTAGTTGGTTCACTAGGACGTGTGGCTGTGGCAGAACGGCCACGTCCTCTCCCAGCACCAGAGGGTCCACTAACACCACCACGACCATGTCCGCGTCCCTTACTAGATGTTTTCCTCATTGTTACCGTTCACCACAATAAGAAAAAAATTATTTGGCCCAATGTATTGAATTCAAATTCAGGCCTTTTTTTACAGGCACCTAACACTATCTGGCTATCTATTTAGGTACCGTATTTCACTAATACAGGCACAGCAGTAACGACAGATTTAGCTGAATATAAATTGTAGGCCTAGTATTTAGGCGCTGGATGACAGGTATCCCTTTTACGGACAGAATTAGACTTGGAAATGCACGGTAGCGTGTGAAGTTATTGAGGAGGACCCTATCCGCACCTTTAATCTAATATACCCTTTTATGGATACTTGGCTTGATAGAGCAGAAACCACAAATTTAGGTAATTGCTAAGTTGGGAATTGTATTTCAACCCAGAATAAAAACTGTGCTTTGGCGGACACTAAATAGATTGACCAGCCACAGCAGTAACAACAGATTTAGCTGAATATAAATTGTAGGCCTAGTATTTAAGCGCTGGCTGACAGGTATCCCTTTTACGGACAGAATTAGACTTGGAAATGCACAGTAGCGTGTGAAGTTATTGAGGATGACCCTATCCGCACCTTCAATCTAATATACCCTTTTATGGATAGATTTAACCTTGGCCTGATAGAGCAGAAACCACTAATTTAGGGAATTGCTAAGTTGGGAATTGTATTCAACCCAGAACAAAAACTGTGCTTCAGCAATTGTATTACAATTGGCTAGCCACAGCTGAAACACCAGATTTAGGGAACTGCTATTTTGGCAATTGTATTTTACCCCTCAATAAAATAGCAAGCACAGCCAAGCCCCTGATGTAGGATATAGCAAAAAAAAAAAAAACACTATTGATGGTTAACCACCTCAGCCCCTATAGCATAAACACCCTGAAAGACCAGGCCACTTTTTACACTTCTGACCTACACTACTTTCACCGTTTATTGCTCGGTCATGCAACTTACCACCCAAATGAATTTACCTCCTTTTCTTCACACTAATAGAGCTTTCATTTGGTGGTATTTCATTGCTGCTGACATTTTTACTTTTTTTGTTATTAATCGAAATTTAATTTAATTTAAATTTATTGTTATACATGTCTTTGATAAAAAAAAATGTTTGGGTAAAAAAAAAAATGGTTTGGGTAAAAGTTATAGCGTTTACAAACTATGGTACAAAAATGTGAATTTCCGCTTTTTGAAGCAGCTCTGACTTTCTGAGCACCTGTCATGTTTCCTGATGTTCTACAATGGCCAGACAGTACAAACACCCCACAAATGACCCCATTTCGGAAAGTAGACACCCTAAGGTATTCGCTGATGGGCATAGTGAGTTCATAGAACTTTTTATTTTTTGTCACAAGTTAGCGGAAAATGATGATTTTTTATTTTTTTCTTACAAAGTCTCATATTCCACTAATTTGTGACAAAAAATAAAAAGTTCTATGAACTCACTATGCCCATCAGCGAATACCTTGGGGTGTCTTCTTTCCAAAATGGGGTCACTTGTGGGGTAGTTATACTGCCCTGGCATTCTAGGGGCCCAAATGTGTGGTAAGGAGTTTGAAATCAAATTCTGTAATAAATGGCCGGTGAAATCCGAAAGGTGCTCTTTGGAATGTGGGCCCCTTTGCCCACCTAGGCTGCAAAAAAGTGTCACACATGTGGTATCTCCGAGAAATATCTTGGCAAAAGACAACTTTTCCCATTTTTTTATACAAAGTTGGCATTTGACCAAGATATTTATCTCACCCAGCATGGGTATATGTAAAATGACACCCCAAAACACATTCCCCAACTTCTCCTGAATACAGAGATACCACATGTGCGACACTTTTTTGCAGCCTAGGTGGGCAAAGGGGCCCAAATTCCTTTTAGGAGGGCATTTCTAGACATTTGGATACCAGACTTCTTCTCACGCTTTGGGGCCCCTAAAATGCCAGGGCAGTATAAATACCCCACATGTGACCCCATTTTGTAAAGAAGACACCCCAAGGTATTCAATGAGGGGCATGGCGAGTTCATAGAAAAAAAAATTTTTGGGCACAAGTTAGCGGAAATTGATTTTTTTTATTTTTTTCTCACAAAGTCTCCCTTTCCGCTAACTTGGGAAAAAAATTTCAATCTTTCATGGACTCAATAAGCCCCTCAGCAAATACCTTGGGGTGTCTTCTTTCCAAAATGGGGTCATTTGTGGGGTGTTTGTACTGCCCTGGCATTTGAGGGTCTCCGCAATCATTACATGTATGGCCAGCATTAGGAGTTTCTGCTATTCTCCTTATATTGAGCATACGGGTAATGAGATTTTTTTTTTCCGTTCAGCCTCTGGGCTGAAAGAAAAAAATGAACGGCACAGATTTCTTCATTCGCATCGATCAATGTGGATGAAAAAATCTCTGCCAAAAAAAGAAAAAGGAGGGGAAAGGCGTCTGCCAGGACATAGGAGCTCCGCCCAACATCCATACCCACTTAGCTCGTATGCCCTGGCAAACCAGATTTCTCCATTCACATCAATCGATGTGGATGAATAAATCCTTGCCGGGATTTTTTTTTTTATATATACAAAGTGTTTGCCAAAGTATATGAACACCGCCACCTCCTCAGCTCATATGCCTCGGCAAACGTATCTTTTACTGCAGAGGAGAAATCTCGTCTTGCAGCGCCGCATACACCGACTTGCGTGTAATCTGACAGCAGCGCAATGCTTCTGTCAGAATGCACATCAGTGCTGCAGCTAGTCGATCGGTTGGTCCACCTGGAAGGTAAAAAAAACAAAACAAAAAAGAAAAAACCAGGCCGCAACGCAATAAATTTATTAACTTTTGAACCAAACATATAAACTTTTTTTTAACTTTTTTAACTGAACGTTAACTTTTTTACCTACCGGTATTTTTTTTTTTTGTTTAGTTTTTTTTACCTTTTATAGAACAAACCTCTCCTTCCCCATGGGACAATGTGCAATGCGCAAATCGCCCAAAGATGTGGCGAAGTACGTTATGCACTTTATCCCAGGTGAAAGGAGAGGTTTGCAGCAGCTGTGAGTAAAAGGGCCCTAATAGCCGTGTGTGCCTGTCCTGTGAGATGCAATCCCTATGCTAAGTGTACCTGGGTGTGGTACTTCCGGAAACACTCTCCAAAGCATAGGGCAGGGTGGTCAGGACAGTCAGGACAGAAATAGCGGGTGTCACACCTTATTCCACTCCTGCTACAGACACGACATCTTTTTCGGGGTGACGGTTGGGTTGAGGTACCAGGAACGACACTGGGGAAATGTCGCTCGTGTAGACGGCTAGCTACACTGGTGGATGGGGCCACGGAACCTTCTGGATACAGGAGGTTCTCGATGATCTCTTCCTGGAATTTGAGGAAGGATCCTGTTCTCCCAGCCTTACTGTAGAGAACAAAACTATTGTACAGAGCCAATTGAATTAAATATACAGACACCTTCTTATACCAGCGTCTGGTGCGTCGGGAAACTAAATACGGAGACAACATCTGGTCATTGAAGTCCACCCCTCCCATGAGCAAATTATAGTCGTGGACTGAGAGGGGCTTTTCAATGACACGGGTTGCTCGCTCAATTTGTATTGTCGTGTCTGCGTGAATGGAGGAGAGCATGTAAACGTCACGCTTGTCTCTCCATTTCACCGCGAGCAGTTCTTCGTTACACAAGACAGCCCTCTCCCCCCTTGCAAGACGGGTGGTAACAAGCCGTTGGGGGAAGCCCACGTGACTAGTTCGCGCGGTGCCACAGGCGCAAATCCGTTCTAGAAACAAATGCCTAAAGAGGGCCACACTTGTGTAGAAATTGTCCACATAAAGATGGTACCCCTTGCCAAATAAGGGTGACACCAAGTCC
This sequence comes from Bufo bufo, assembly GCF_905171765.1. Classification (NCBI taxonomy): domain Eukaryota; kingdom Metazoa; phylum Chordata; class Amphibia; order Anura; family Bufonidae; genus Bufo; species Bufo bufo. Next base: position 485,778,562 of record NC_053390.1, on the reverse strand, counting down.
AAGACTGTCTTCCCACTGCTCCCCAGGTAGTCAGGGCAACCGACCGGCTCCAGGGTCTGATCTTTTCCTTCATAGATCCGAAATTTGTGGGTATAGCCTGTGGCCCTTTCACAGAGCTTATACAATTTGACCCCATACCGGGCACGCTTGCTTGGGATGTATTGTTTGAAGCCAAGGCGCCCGGTAAAATGTATTAGGGACTCGTCTACGCAGATGTTTTGCTCGGGGGTATACAAATCTGAAAATTTCTGGTCGAAGTGGTCTATGAGGGGCCGAATTTTGTGGAGCCGGTCAAAAGCTGGGTGGCCTCTGGGACGGGAGGTGGTGTTGTCGCTAAAATGCAGGAAACAGAGGATGGCCTCAAATCGTGCCCTGGACATAGCAGCAGAGAACATGGGCATGTGATGAATCGGGTTCGTGGACCAATATGACCGCAATTCATGCTTTTTAGTTAGACCCATGTTGAGGAGAAGGCCCAGAAAAATTTTAATTTCGGAAACTTGGACTGGTTTCCACCGGAAAGGCTGGGCATAATAGCTTCCCGGGTTGGCGGATATAAATTGTGTGGCATACCGGTTTGTCTCTGCCACGACTAAGTCCAAGAGCTCCGCAGTCAAGAACAGCTCAAAAAATCCCAGGGCCGAACCGATATGAGCCGTCTCAACCCAAACTCCAGACTGGGCGGTGAAAGGGGGAACTACAGGTGCGGCTGAAGTTGGTGACTGCCAATCAGGGTTTGCCAGCACCTCAGGGATTCTAGGGGCTCTACGGGCCTGTCTGTGCGGTGGCTGCGACGGGGTAACTATTGCACGTGCCACCGTACCAGCTTCAACTGCCCTTCTGGTGCTCGCCACGTCACCATGTTGTACGGCAGTGCTGGTACTAGGTCCAGGGAGGGCTGCGCTGCTGGTGTATGCCTCACCACGTGATCCGGCAGCGACAGCCCCACTCTGCTGCTCTTGAAGCGGATCCTGCAAAACCTGTGGTCTAGCGACACGGGGCCGGGTACGCCTGGTTCTATCAGGGACCTCCACCTCCTCGTCCGAACTTTGGGTCAGAGAGCCACTGCTTTCTACAGGTTCATATTCTGACCCGCTAGATTCGTCAGATGAGGGTTCCCATTCCTCATCCGACTGGGTCAGAATCCTGTAGGCCTCTTCAGAAGAATACCCCCTGTTTGACATTTTGGACTACTAAATTTAGGGGTATTCCCTGAGACTACCCAAGAAAAAAAGCAAACCTGTCTTACAAAGGGGAGGCTAGCGAAGTACCGGAGGCCGCTGCGGTTGATAAAAAATATCAAAACTGATTTTTTTTATCGCCGCAGTGCTTGTAAAGTGAATGTGCAGTGATAAAAAAATATATATTTTTTTGTCACTGCGGTGGGGCGGGCGTGGGTGAACGCACGTGTGGGCGACCGATCAGGCCTGATCGGGCAAACACTGCGTTTTGGGTGGAGGGCGAACTAAAGTGACACTAATACTATTATAGATCTGACCGTGATCAGTTTTGATCACTTACAGATACTATAAAAGTACAAATGCTGATTAGCGATACGCTAATCAGCGAATCAGTGACTGCGGTGCGGTGGGCTGGGCGCTAACCGATCGCTAACTACCTAACCAAGGGGCCTAAACTATCCTAAAACCTAACAGCCAATACTAGTGGGAAAAAAAAGTGACAGTTTACACTGATCACTTTTTGTCTTTCACTAGTGATTGACAGGGGCGATCAAAGGGGTGATCAAAGGGTTAATTGGGGTGCAGGGGGGCTATCTGGGGCTAAGGTGTAGTGTTGGTGCTACTCACTGTGAAGTCTGCTCCTCTGCTGGATCCAACCGACGAAAAGGACCAGCAGAGGAGCAGACAAGCCATATAACAGATCATATTTACTAATTTGATCTGTTATATGGCTTGTGATTTGTTTTTTTGAAAATCGCCAGCCTGCCAGCCAATGATCGTTGCTGGCAGGCTGGTGACGAAATTGTTCTTTAACTTTTGCCGGCCCGCGATGCGCATGCGCGGGCCGGCTTTGAGCGAAATCTCGCGTCTCGCGAGATGACGCGTATATGCGTGACTCTGCGCAGCCCTGCCGCCTCCGGAACGCGATCCTGCGATAGGCGGTCTGGAGGCGGTTAAAAATGAACTTGGTGGCAGCTTGTGCTGGCGCACCACAAGACACAAAATGGCCGCCGATCACCCCAGAAAAAAGTGACTGAAAAAACGCTCTGGGCAGCCTTAAAACAGTGAGCAATTGAATAGCAGAGGTTGTATGATACACAGCTATATATCGATCACTTCAGTAAATAAATCCCTGCCTAATCTTGCCTTAACAGCAGCAGCTGCATCCTCTCCCTACACTGATCAGAGCAGAGTGACGTGCGGCGCTACGTGACTCCAGCTTAAATAGAGACTGGGTCACATGCTGCACTGGCCAATCACAGCCATGCCTACTATTACCAATAGTAGGCATGGCTGTGATGGCCTCTTGGGGCAAGTAGTATGACGCTTGTTGATTGGCTGCTTTGCAGCCTTTCAAAAAGCGCCAAGAAAGCGCCGAACACCGAAACCGAACCCAGACTTTTACGAAAATGTTCGGGTTCGGGTCCATGTCACGGACACCCCAAAATTCGGTACGAACCCGAACTATACAGTTCGGGTTCGCTCATCCCTAGTAACAACCACTATACAAGACAAAAAACACCCATACATAAACATCATCAAACATATGCAAGTGTAGTGAAGAGAAGGTAGACAATGGGATGACATAGATGACATCAGGAAGATATCGATGTCCCACTAGGTGGCCCTCAAGGACTAGGCAGATAACACACCCAGGACAGAAGCATAGTTCCAGCTCAAACAGGAGCTGAAGTACAACTAACTCCAGCCTGGAAGCCACAGATAAACACCAAGTGGTAGTTAATCCCTCCAGCACCACGTAAAGAGAAAAAAGGAGCGTTAGAGTAAAAAATTACTCAAAACAGAACCAAGGGCTGTGAATTAGCCCTGATTCATAAAGAAAGATATGGAGAAAGAGCGCCACGGGACAAGTTGCTTTAGAGAGGGTGAAGGGTTCCAGGTAGAAAATTTGATAGATTTTTAGGCAGCTCACACCATAGAAGAAGCTAGACTCAGAGTCAAGGCTGCCCGTGATTTCAAGTTTAGAGGAAAAAAGCAATCAAGAGGTGGAGACCCGTGGAGCGCCACAAACTATCAGTGCAGAACAGATTGATTAGAACAGATGGACGTGAGTTCTTGAACCACGTAGGTGATAACTGAATCGATGTATCAAAATAGAAAGTCAAGTCAGAGTTATACTCATAGATCTTACGTATGGTAATTAAAAAGAGAGCAGATAAGACTGGATCAATAAAGAAGTATCAATAAAAAGTGTCAATAAAATTCATAAAATCAAAATGACAACCCTGACGGCTGTTTTGGTTTTACTTACTTCACCGGGAAGGGGAATAGTGCAAGATAAAGCTCAAGACACTTGCACTTGAAGCCCCCCCTCGCCGGGGTCGCCTGTAGGTAGTCAATCCACCGAATGGTCCCAAATGATGAACCGGGGGCCTTCTTAAATTAATCGGGTGGTCTTTAATGCAAAAAGAAGAGCTCAACGCGTTTCGGGGTTATATACAGTCCCCCTTCCTCAGAACCAAGATATAACATACAGATACTGATCCAAGTATACAGTCGTGGAAAAAAGTTTTGAGAATTACATAAATATTGAAAATTGGAAAAGTTGCTGCTTAAGCTTAAGATGAATTGCATAGTCCTTCTTTGCCATGAAAATGTACTTAATCCCCCAAAAAAAATTTCCACTGCATTTCATTGCTGTCATTAAAGGACCTGCTGAGAACATTTCAGTAATCGTCTTGTTAACTCAGGTGAGAATGTGGACGAGCACAAGGCTGGAGATCATTATGTCAGGCTGATTGGGTTAAAATGGCAGACTTGACCTGTTAAAAGGAGGGTGATGCTTGAAATCATTGTTCTTCCATTGTTAACCATGGTGACCTGCAAAGAAACGCATGCAGCCATCATTGCGTTGCATAAAAATGGCTTCACAGGCAAGGATATTGTGGCTACTAAGATTGCACCTCAATCAACAATTTATAGGATCATCAAGAACTTCACGAAAGAGGTTCAATTCTTGTTAAGAAGGTTTCAGGGCGTCCAAGAAAGTCCAGCAAGCGCTAGGATCGTCTCCTAAAGAGGATTCAGCTGCGGGATCGGAGTGCCACCAGTGCAGAGCTTGCTCAGGAATGGCAGCAGGCATCTGCACACTCAGTGAGGCGAAGACTTTTGGAAGATGGCCTGCTGTCAAGAAGGGCAGCAAAGAAGCCACTTCTCTCACAGGGACAGATTGATCTTCTGCAGAAAATATGGTGAATGGACTGCTGAGGACTGGGGCAAAGTCAAATTCTCAGATGAAGCCTCTTTCCGATTGTTTGGGGCATCAGGAAAAAGGCTTGTCCGGAGAAAAAAAGGTGAGTGCTACCATCAGTCCTGTGTCATGCCAACAGTAAAGCATCCTGAGACCATTCATGTGTGGGGTTGCTTCTCATCCAAGAGAGTGGGCTCACTCACAATTTTGCCCAAAAACACAGCCATGAATAAAGAATGGTACCAAAACACCCTCCAACAGCAACTTCTTCCAACAATCCAACAACAGTTTGGTGAAGAACAATGCATTTTCCAGCACGATGGAGCACCGTGCCATAAGGCAAAAGTGATAACTAAGTGGCTCAGGGACCAAAACCTTGACATTTTGGGTCCATGGCCTGGAAACTCCCCAGATCTTAATCCCATTGAGAACTTGTGGTCAATCCTCAAGAGGCGGGTGGACAAACAAAAACCCACTAATTCTGACAAACTCCAAGAAGTGATTAGGAAAGAATGGGTTGCTATCAGTCAGGAATTGGCCCAGAAGTTGATTGAGAGCATGCCCAGTCGAATTGCAGATGTCCTGAAAAAGAAAGGCCAACACTGCAAATACTGACTCTTTGCATAAATTTCATGTAATTGTCGATAAAAGCCTTTGAAACGTATGAAGTACGTGTAATTTTATTTAACTACATCACAGAAACAACTGAAACAAAGATCTAAAAGCAGTTTAGCAGCAAACTTTGTGAAAACTAATATTTGTGTCATTCTCAAAACTTTTGGCCACGACTGTATATAGTGGTTTCAAAATATAGCGGCAGGGAGGGTTCATGACCTCACAAACAGGAAGTCCTGCCCCCTCACATGTCTTCAGTCAGAAAAAACATATCTACATAAAAGAATATTAATTTTCCCCTGTCACAATGAACCAATCCAAAATCCCTTGCAAATGTTCCAGACAAAACATACATTTAATACCTCCGTGATCGGGATACAGGTACTGAATGACAGGAAACCCAATATTATAGGGTGATGCCTGTCCGGTGTTTGAAGCGCATGGGCGCTCTTCCAATGGGTGTGTGGAATGCACCAGGACTTATTTCCGGTGTTTGAGAATGCGTTTGCGCATGCGTGAAACAAAAGATCTATTGCGCATGCGCGAAACGTAAGCGGTATAGGTGGATGCACGCATGCATGTGCGCAGAGCAAGAATGATAAGGAGAGTGCACGCATGCTCTGTGCGCACTGAGGGCGCACGCATCAGTTGTGTGATTTAAGGTGCACGCATGCGCTGAGTGTCCACATTAGCTGGAGAATGCAGCACATCTACAGGGGCCGGAAGAGACTGATCCCTGCGTTCCACGGAGAGTTTGTGGAGTGCAGGCGGAAGGGGAAGGCCTGGATGAAGTGAATGCCTACGTTTGATTAGACAGTGTGCGTTTCACATGAAGTATGTGGAACGCTAGCTGTCAAAGAAAGCCGGAAGGGGGTGGACCTACTCATGACTACGTGGGCTAAAAGCACACACAAATATAGCGCTGGTGGTAAGGGTCAATCGAAAATACCACCAGCTAACAAGTAACTTTCAGATAGAGTGCCCCAAGGGGTCAGATTTACTGATAGGAAAAAGAAACACCATCCGTTTATGAATATTTTGAATGGATAAATAGTATATAAGATGATGAATTAATAATAGGTTATTCAATGGTATGTGATGTATGCTAGGGGCATCCGTATTGGCATAACTATATGAAGGGAAAAGAAATATAATGCATATAGAATTTCTATATGCATTATATTTCTTTTCCGTTCATATAGTTATGCTAATACGGACGCCCCTAGCATACATAACTGTAATGACCGGCGTCACGCAAAGGGAGGGAAATGGGAAGGCCCTGTCCAAGGGAGAGGGAAAGGTGATGACCCCTGACTCACCTTGCGGCTGGCACCTGACTGCCCTGACGTCCCTAGACGGGTTCCTCACCCGTACGCCGATCACGTGCCTAAACCCTGGCTTTCCCTAAGATGAGCCCTGTGTAGTGAACAGGGCGGTGGGATCGCTAGTCCGCACCACTGACACTAAGAGGAAAACACCAAGGAGAGGACAGACAATACAGACAAACATATAATCCCAGGTGGGCGACAACAGCAGACCACCAAGGCCCAACAGGGATCCGGAGGGTAACGTTCTGGAACAACAACCAGGGAACACAGCTACACAGCTCCAGTGGGTCAGTATAGAAGTCCAGGCAGGAAGCTCTATATCTGGCAACCAGAGAAGTGGGAGATGGGAATATAAGGAGGTTGGGATTGCTGGACAAGAAACAGCTGAGGAGGAGAAGCTACGGATCCCTGAGTGAGCCAAAAAGGATTGCAAGGCAAACCCAGAAAGCTACCATTACGAAACAGCACTGTCTTTGTACATCGAACGCGCAGCCACCCGCTGCGACTTCCTGACCCCGGGTATAACGGAGTCAGGCGTGGCTCTTGACACCCTCGTGACAGTACCCCCCCTTCCACGAGGGGCCTCCGGACACTCAGGACTAGGTCTCTCAGGATGAGAGGTATGAAAAACCTGAACTAACCTGTCGGCGTTTAACTCAGACGCTGGAACCCACATTCTTTCCTCAGGACCGTAACCCCTCCAATGCACCAGATATTGAAGAGAACGGCGGACCCGACGAGAATCAACAATTTTGGATATTTGAAACTCTAGATTACCATCCACAATAACAGGAGGGGGTGGCAGCGGTGATGGTTCTAGAGGTGGAACATACTTTTTGAGTAACGATTTATGGAAGACGTTATGAATTTTAAAAGTCTGAGGTAGCTCCAGGCGAAAAGCCACGGGGTTAATGATGGCTACTATTTTGTAAGGACCAATAAACCTAGGACCCAGTTTCCAAGAGGGAACCTTTAATTTAATATTCGCAGTAGATAACCACTCATAGTCATTCACTCCTAGGTCCGGACCTGGCGACCGTTTTTTATCAGCCATGCATTTATATTTACCTCCCATATTTTTCAAATTAGCTTGCACTTTCTGCCATACAAATAAAGGAGACGACGAAAACCGTTCCTCTTCGGGAACCCCAGAAGACCCCCCCTCTTTGAAAGTACAGAATTGGGGATGAAAACCATAGAAATGGTGACTTGCCAGTAGATTCCTGACGGCGATTATTTATGGCAAACTCGGCTAACGGTAAATATGATGACCACACCTCTTGGTTTTCAGACACAAAACATCTTAGATATGTCTCAAGGTTTTGGTTGGTACGCTCAGTCTGTCCATTCGACTGAGGATGGAAAGCTGAGGAAAAGGACAAGTGTACCCCCAAACGGGAACAAAAAGCTTTCCAAAATTTAGAAATAAACTGGGTTCCCCGATGGAAACAACATCGGAAGGGACCCCGTGAAGCTTCACGATTTCACTGATGAATACCTGAGCAAGAGTCTTAGCATTAGGTAGTGCAGGTAACGCAATGAAAAGTACCATTTTGCTAAACCTGTCCACTACTACCAAGATAACTGTTTTACCCGCAGACAAAGGTAAGTCAGTGATAAAATCCATTGACAGTTGTGTCCAAGGCCTATTGGGAATGACAAGTGGCAATAAAGACCCTGCAGGACGTGTATGAGAGACTTTCGCGCGCGCACAAGTTGAACAAGAAGACACAAAATCCATTACATCCTGACGCAACCTTGGCCACCAAAAACGACGAGACAATAGCTCCAAGGTTGCTTTACTACCCGGGTGCCCAGCAAGTGCCGAATTATGATGTTCCTTTAATAATTCGAGACGCAGGTTCAACGGTACAAGCAATTTCTCTGAGGGGCAAGAGACCGGGGCGTCCCCCTGGGCCTCTAACACCTTTCCATCCAGAACAGAGTGTACCGCAGAGACAACCACTCCTCTTTGTAGAATGGGTACCGGATCACTCACATTACCCCCTCCAGGGAAACAACGCAATAATGCATCTGCCTTGGTATTTTTTGCCCCAGGACGATAGGTAATAACAAAGTTAAACCTGGTAAAAAATAGCGACCACCTAGCTTGTCTAGGGGTGAGACGCTCAGCTGATTCGAGGTACAGAAGGTTTTTGTGGTCCGTAATCACAGTGACGGGGTGGATTGCCCCCTCTAAAAAGTGACGCCATTCTTCAAACGCTAGTTTAATAGCTAATAGTTCCCTATTGCCAATATCATAGTTCTTCTCTGCTGCAGATAGTTTTTTAGAAAAGAAAGCACAAGGACGCCATTTGCCAGGAGACGGACCCTGAGACAGCACAGCCCCCACTCCCACCTCTGACGCATCTACTTCAACAATAAAAGGCTGGGAGACATCAGGTTGGATTAGTACAGGTGCTGAGGTAAACCTCTCTTTTAGAGAGGAAAAAGCAATTTTAGCGGCGTCAGACCATTTAGAAAAATCAGTCCCCTTCCTAGTCATGTCAGTAAGGGGTTTTACAATCACCGAATAATTTTTAATGAATTTTCTATAGAAATTTGCGAAGCCCAAGAACCGTTGCAGTGCTTTGAGGTTCTCAGGAAGATCCCAATCTAAAATTGCCTGGACCTTCCTAGGATCCATACGGAAACCTGAAGCAGATAATAAATACCCTAGGAACTGTATTTCCTGAACGGCGAAAACACACTTTTCAATTTTAGCATATAATTTATTCGTCCGTAGGACCTGCAGTACCTGTCTGACATGCACCTCATGTGTTTTCAGATCCGACGAATAAATTAAAATATCATCTAGGTATATCACCACAAACCTGCCGATAAGATGACTAAAAATGTCATTAATGAAATGTTGGAAGACAGCAGGAGCATTGGTCAGCCCGAAAGGCATGACTAGATTTTCATAATGCCCCTCAGGGGTGTTAAAAGCTGTCTTCCACTCATCCCCTTCCTTGATACGAATCAGATTGTAGGCCCCCCTAAGATCAAGTTTGGAGAACCACCTAGCACCCGCAATCTGATTAAACAGGTCAGGAATGAGAGGAAGAGGGTATGGGTCTCGGATGGTTATCCGGTTTAATTTGCGAAAATCTAGGCAAGTACGCAGGCCCCCATCTTTCTTTTTAACGAAGAAAAACCCTGCAGCCACGGGTGAAGAAGAGGGTCTGATGTGTCCCTTAGCCAAGCTCTCAGAGATATAATCTTTCATGGCTTGTCTCTCTGGACCCGAAAGATTATATAACCTGGTATTGGGTAATTTTGCACCGGGAATCAGGTTAACCGGGCAATCATAAGGACGGTGAGGTGGTAATTCTGACAACCCTTTTCAGAAAAAACGTCCTCAAAGTCCGAAACAAATGTGGGTAGGGTAGCTATGGAGGCGACTAAGCAATTGCTATTTAAGCAATTTTCTCTGCACTGCTCACTCCACTCCAATATCTCCCTGGCCTGCCAATCCACCCCTGGATTGTGCGCTACCAACCAGGGAAGACCCAACACCACCGGAGTGGGAAGCCCCTCCAGAACATAACATGAAAGCAACTCGTTATGGTGGTCCCCTACCCGAAGGTGTAAGTTATGGACAATGTGAGTGAGGTTTCTCTGAGACAGAGGAGCAGAATCAATAGCGAATATGGGAATAGGTCTCTGTAGCGTACAGAGAGACAAACCCATAGTGTGGGCAAAATGGGCATCTATCAAATTTACTCCTGCTCCACTGTCTAGAAAAAAAGAAATAGTCTCCGTCTTAACACCAAAAATAACAACCGCTGGCAACACAAATTGCGATGTTCGTATGGAGGAAACGTATACCCCCCGGCTGACATCCTCCACACAGCCTGGGGTTAGTAGCTTTCCGACGGTCTTTTGTTTTTGAGGAAGGAAGGACAGACATTAATAAAATGACCCCTCTCCCCACAGAAAAAACAAACCCCACGCCTACGGCGAGCCTCAGGAGGATGGACCTGACGAGTAGTTCCTCCTAGCTGCATAGGCTCGTCTAAGTCCGTACAGACTAACTGCTGCTTGAGAGGGGTTACCAATTGCTCCAGATTTTTCAATCTGTCCCTAAGACGTCTATCTATTCTGATAGAAAGGGACATCACCGCATCAAGGGAAAAGGGGGTCTCATACAGCGCAAGCGCATCCTTAATCCTTTCGGATAACCCAGAGCAGAACTGACTCTTGAGAGCCGGGTCGTTCCACTGGGTATCCGTAGCCCACCTACGGAACTCTGCGCAATACTCCTCTACTGGCCGCTCTCCCTGTAGGAGTCTCCGTAATTTTGATTCAGCCAGTGCGACTCGGTCAGGGTCGTCATATATGAGACCCACCCAAGGCCCCAAAAAATTCATCCACTGACCGGAAAGCCTGGGAATCAGTGGGTAAAGAGAACCCCCAGGATTGCGGGTCCCCCTGCAGCAGGGAAATAACAACCCCCACCCGCTGTTCTTCATTACCAGAGGAGTAAGGGCGCAGTTTAAAATATAATTTACAGGCCTCAAGGAACTTCACAAATTTGTCTCTTCCCCCAGAAAATCTGTCAGGAAGAGCAACCTTGGGTTCCGCAACAACCTGGTTACCTGTAGCAACCGCTGGGCCCGCAATTGCTGCTGTTGCTGGAGGACCGACGCCTTCAATCCTGCCACCTCCAAAGACAGGCCTTGAAGTTGCTTTGACAAAGCAGCAATTGGATCCATACTGGATTCTAAGTAGGTAGAAATTTTTTTCTTTTTTTTTTACCTACACAAAATAAGGGCCAGATATAATGTAATGACCGGCGTCACGCAAAGGGAGGGAAATGGGAAGGCCCTGTCCAAGGGAGAGGGAAAGGTGATGACCCCTGACTCACCTTGCGGCTGGCACCTGACTGCCCTGACGTCCCTAGACGGGTTCCTCACCCGTACGCCGATCACGTGCCTAAACCCTGGCTTTCCCTAAGATGAGCCCTGTGTAATGAACGGGGCAGTGGGATCACTAGTCTGCACCACTGACACTAAGAGAAAAACACCAAGGAGAGGACAGACAATACAGACAAACATATAATCCCAGGTGGGCGACAACAGCAGACCACCAAGGCCCAACAGGGATCCGGAGGGTAACGTTCTGGAACAACAACCAGGGAACACAGCTACACAGCTCCAGTGGGTCAGTATAGAAGTCCAGGCAGGAAGCTCTATATCTGGCAACCAGAGAAGTGGGAGATGGGAATATAAGGAGGTTGGGATTGCTGGACAAGAAACAGCTGAGGAGGAGAAGCTACGGATCCCTGAGTGAGCCAAAAAGGATTGCAAGGCAAGCCCAGAAAGCTACCATTACGAAACAGCACTGTCTTTGTACATCGAATGCGCAGCCACCCGCTGCGACTTCCTAACCCCGGGTATAACTGAGTCAGACGTGGCTCTTGACACCCTCGTGACAATAACATACCATTGAATAACCTATTATTAAGTTAACATCTTATGACATGCGTCACCCTATAATATCGGGTTTCCTGTCATTCAGGACCCGTATCCAGATCACGGAGGTATTAAATGTATGTTTTGTCTGGGACATTTGCAAGGGATTTTGGATTGGTTCATTATAACAGGGGAAAATGAATATTCTTTTATGTAGATATGTTTTTTCTGACTGAAGACATGTGAGGGGGCAGGACTTCCTGTTTGTGAGGTCATGAACCCTCCCTGCCGCCATATTTTGAAACCACTATAGACTTGGATCAGTATCTGTATGTTATATCTTGCTCCTGAGGAAAGGGGACTGTATTTAACCCCCGAAACACGTCGAGCTCTTCTTTTTGCATTAAAGACCACCTGATTAATTTAAGAAGGCCCCCGGTCCATCATTTGGGACTATTCGGTGAATTGACTACCTACAGGCGACCCCGGCGAGGGGGGGCTTCAAGTGCAAGTGTCTTGAGCTTTATCTTGCACTATCCCCCTGGTGAAGTAAGTAAAACCAAAACAGCCGTCAGGGTTGTCATTTTGATTTTATGAATTTTATTGACACTTTTTATTGATACTTCTTTATTGATCCAGTCTTATAGAAACATAGAAACATAGAATGTGTCGGCAGATAAGAACCATTTGGCCCATCTAGTCTGCCCAATATATCTGAATCCTATTAATAGTCCCTGGCCCTATCTTATATGAAGGATAACCTTATGCCTATCCCATGCATGCTTAAACTCCTTCACTGTATTTGCAGCTACCACTTCTGCAGGAAGGCTATTCCATGCATCCACTACTCTCTCAGTAAAGTAATACTTTCTTATATTACTTTTAAACCTTTGCCCCTCTAATTTAAAACTGTGTCCTCTTGTGGTAGTTTTTCTTCTTTTAAATATGCTCTCCTCCTTTACAGAGTTGATTCCCTTTATGTATTTAAAAGTTTCTATCATATCCCCTCTGTCTCTTCTTTCTTCCAAGCTATACATATTAAGGTCCTTTAACCTTTCCTGGTAAGTTTTATCCTGAAATCCATGTACTAGTTTAGTAGCTCTTCTCTGAACTCTCTCTTATAGATCTTACGTATAGTAATTAAAAAGAAAGCAGATGAGTATAACTCTGACTTGACTTCCTATTTTGATACATCGATTCAGTTATCACCTACGTGGTTAACTGTCACGGATGGTGTACAGGAAACAAGACAATGCAATATAATCAATGACTCACTGGATCCACAACTAAGGAACAAAAGGGAGACCCCTGCATGAGACCTGCCACTCTCCCTGACTGCTCAGCTTATGCAAACACCCCAAAGGTGGATGGGCGCATATCCACGTACCTCGGCTATCTAATACCTGAAGACCCTACAATAGTGAGGGGACACGACCACCGGCTCCCTACACTAGACACGGAGGGAGTCAGGGTCTCCTGAAATTCAGCAGACAGAAAATCACAAATAAAGGAACAGCACTTATCTTGCAGAGGACTGGGAAATAGGAACAGCATGCACACACACTCCAGGAAGTTGTATAAGCCGCACACTACTGCATTATGGGGAGGAACTTAAAGGGAAGCAATCAGTCCAACTGCATGACAGCTGAGATCGACTAACGAGATGAGGAACTGAAACCAAAACAAAGAAACTCAAGGAGGAGGATCTGGAAGGCTCCTGTCAGAGCTTCTCAGCTGTCTGGTTGTGACAGTACCCCTCCCTCTACGAGTGGACTCCGGACACTCAGAGCCCACCTTCTCAGGATGGGACCTATGGAAAGCCCTGATGAGACGAGTGGCCTTAATGTCCGTCACTGGGACCCACATCCTCTCCTCAGGACCATAACCCTCCCAATGAACGAGGTACTGGAGGGAACGAGAATCCACAATCCTAGAGACCTGAAATTCAAGATTTCCATCAACCATAATCGGAGGAGGAGGCAAAGGCGAGGGTACAATAGGTTGAACATAAGGTTTCAATAAGGACTTATGGAAAACATTATGGATCTTTCAAGTCTGAGGAAGATCAAGACGGTAGGCAACAGGATTGATGACAGACAGGATCTTGTAAGGCCCAATAAACCTAGGACCCAACTTCCAGGAGGGAACCTTCAATTTGATATTTTTGGTAGACAACCACACCAGATCACCAACATTCAGGTCCGGACCAGGCACACGTCTCTTATCTGCCACACGCTTATATCTCTCACTCATGCTCTTTAGATTATCCTGAATCTTTTGCCAAATAGATGACAAAGACAAGGAGAATCTGTACTCATCAGGTAAACCAGAAGACCCCTCTCCCGAGAAAGTCCCAAACTGCGGATGAAACCCATATGCACCAAAAAATGGAGACTTATCAGAGGACTCCTGACGACGGTTATTTAAAGCAAACTCAGCAAGGGACAAAAAAGAACACCAATCCTCCTGATTCTCCGCCACAAAACAGCGCAGATATGTCTCCAGATTCTGATTGATGCGCTCTGTCTGGCCATTCGACTGTGGGTGGAAAGCAGAAGAGAATGACAACTGAACCCCCAAGCGAGAACAGAAAGCCTTCCAGAATCTGGAAACAAACTGCGTGCCCCTATCAGAGACTATGTCTGAAGGAATACCATGCAATTTGACAATGTGGTCAATAAATGCCTGCGCCAGCGTCTTAGCATTGGGCAAACCAGGAAAAGGGATGAAATGCACCATTTTGCTAAAACGGTCCACCACCACCAGAATCACAGTCTTCCCCGAGGAACGAGGCAAGTCCGTTATGAAGTCCATGGACAGATGTGTCCAAGGACGGGAAGGAATGGGTAAGGGAAGGAGAGGACCTGATGGCCGTGAATGAGGGACTTTGGCACGAGCGCAAGTCTCGCAAGCTGCCACAAAACCCTCAACCGACTTACGAAGCGCAGGCCACCAGAATCTCCGAGCGATGAGATCCAGTGTGGCTCTTGCCCCCGGGTGCCCAGCAAGGACCTGTCACTACCAGAGCTTTGGGACGTTCTCACAGCTCTGTTTCTCCACCCGTGTGATGATGTCACTACTAGAGCTTGGAGGAGTTCTCACTGCTCTGTTTCTCCGCCCCTGTGATGAAGTCTTTACTTTCTGTTTCCTTCCTCCCAGCTGTTCCTCCTGCGTTTTATTTCCCTGCCTTTAAATCACCCCTCCTCCTATTGTAGGGCGTGGATTATATTTCTCATTTCAGTTGTAGCTCTTGCTTGAGTATCTTCACTTGTAGCTATCAGTTCACTGGACCTGTGTTCTGCTGCAGCAAGCACTCCATATATTGCCAGCTGTCCTTGGATCCGTCTTCTCTGCGGCTGCAGCTCCTTCAGCTAAGTGTGCAGACATTGTTGTGTACCTGGTTATTTTCTGACTGGATCTGAGGTGGCCACGGTTCCCTCCATATACTGAGCAGGGCACCGGTGGCCGTGCCCCTTCCACTATTGTAGGGGTTACAGTGATCATCAGTCTTAGGTACGCGGGCATGCCTCGTTCCGCCATTTGGATCCGGGCATGTGCTTTAGCAGCATAGGGAGAGCTTTGAGGGTCTGACAGGGGTCACCCTTTATCCTCCCTAGTTTGGGTCCGGTCAGTAGCTCTTTTTACTGTGTATACTCTTGTTTCTCACATACAGCCGTGACATTATAATCCACCAAAACCGTCCTTTTTTGACATGGATCCGCTTTCTGGCCTGGTTGACCGCATGCAGGGTCTTTCTTTGGAAGTAGCGGATCTCCGTCAATCTATGACTCAGCTTCAAGCATTGGGCTCTGCTCCGGCTCATGGAGTCTGTTGCGAGCCAAAGGTCTCACTTCCGTAAACGTTCTCCGGGGGCAGTGAGAATTTTGTTCGCTTCAGAGAGGCATGCAAACTCCATTTTTGCTTGTGTCCCCACTCCTCTGGTAAGGAGGAGCAGAGGGTGAGGATTGTCATCTCCCTGCTCAGGGGTAATGTTCAGACTTGGGCTGATCCCTCCCTTCGATCCGTGGAAAGATTTTTTGTGGCCCTGGGGCAGATATATGATGACCCGGATCGTGTTGCTCTGGCCGAATCTAACTTACGTGTTTTATGCCAGAACAAACTGTCTGCGGAGCTTTATTGTTCTGAATTTCGGAGATGGGCAGCTGATTCAGGTTGGAATGATGCTGCACTCCGGAGTCAGTTCTGTCATGGTCTCTCAGAGAGATTAAAAGATGCGTTTGCTTTCCATGAGAGACCAACGTCCTTAGAGTCTGCCATGTCATTGGCGGTACGCCTTGACAGGCGTCTAAGAGAGAGAAACAAGACCTCTCTGTCCAGCCATTGTCAGTCTAGGGGCAGTGGTGCGGACTCATTCAGTGTGCAAGGGCCTCATCCTGTCTCGCTCCCCTCTGAGGAGGAGCCCATGCAGCTAGGTCGACTTGCCCCTGATAAAAGAGGATTTAGTCCTCAGAGTATGGTGTGTTTTTGTTGTGGGGGCATAGCTTATTTGGCAAATGTTTGTCCGTCTAGGAGATTCTTGAACTGTACTAAGAGCGATAATAAGAGAAAAACCTCAAAAGGTAAATCATCAAATTCTGCTTCATCTGCTACTTTGGGCAAAGTTGATGTAGGAATTGATGCTTTTCCTCTGACCTGCAGTTCCCGTTTTTTCCTGTCTGCCAGGGTGGCGCTAGAGAGGAAAGTAATTTCTTGTGAGATTTTTGTCGATAGTGGAGCGGCCGTCAATCTTATTGACACTCAATTTGTAGCCATGCATGGTTTTCAGGTTTGCACATTAGAAAAGGATATACCTGTTTTTGCTATTGACTCTGCTCCACTCTCACAGAGATCTCTGAAGGGCATTGTTCACAATATCCGGCTAGCTGTAGGTGACACTCATGTGGAGGATATATCTTGTTTTGTCCTTAACGGATTGCCTTCTCCTCTAGTTTTGGGGTTACCCATTCTCACTAGACATAACCCCACTATTGATTGGCAAGGAAGGTAAATAAATGAGTGGAGTGACTTTTGTAGAGAGAATTGTCTCACAGTGACTTTTGCAGAGGTGTCTACTAAAACTGTGCCATCATTTCTCTCTGATTTCTCGGACGTGTTTTCCGAGAGCGGTGTTCAGGAGCTACCTCCTCACCGGGAGTTTGACTGTCCCATTAACCTCATACCCGGCGCCAAGCTGCCAAAAGCACGCCTCTACAATCTCTCACAACCGGAAAGAATCGCAATGCGAACTCATATCTCCGAGAGTCTCGATAAGGGGCATATTCATCCCTCAAAGTCACCTGTGGCCGCGGGTTTTTTTTTTTGTTAAAAAAAAAGATGGCTCTCTGAGACCTTGCCTAGATTTTAGGGAGCTGAACCGTATCACGATTCGCGATCCCTATCCCCTTCCTCTGATCCCGGACCTCTTCAACCAAATTGTTGGGGCCAAGGTGTTTTCCAAATTGGATTTGAGAGGCGCGTACAACCTGGTCAGGGTCAGAGAGGGGGATGAATGGAAAACGGCCTTTAATACCCCTAACGGGCATTTCGAGAATCTTTTTATGCCTTTCGGCCTGATGAATGCTCCGGCCGTCTTTCAGCATTTTGTTAATAGTATTTTCTACCATTTAATGGGGAAATTTGTATTGGTGTATCTTGATGATATTTTGATTTTTTCCCCTGATGTTCAGACCCATCAGGATCATCTTTTTCAGGTTCTGCAGATTCTGCGGGAAAATAAATTGTACGCCAAGCTGGAGAAATGTCTTTTTATGGTATCGGAGATTCAATTTCTGGGTTTTCTCCTCTCTGCTTCTGGTTTTCGCATGGATCCGGAGAAGGTCCGTGCTGTACTTGAGTGGGAGCTTCCTGAGAATCAGAAGGCATTGATGCGCTTTCTGGGTTTTGTGAACTATTACAGAAAGTTCATTTTGAATTATTCCTCTGTTGTCAAACCCCTTACTGACATGACAAAAAAGGGGGCGGATTTTTCCTCTTGGTCGGAGGAGGCGCTTGCAGCCTTTTCTAAGATTAAAGAGAGTTTTGCGTCTGCTCCCGTCTTGGTGCATCCCGATGTTTCCTTACCTTTTATTGTTGAGGTGGATGCTTCCGAGGTGGGTGTGGGTGCAGTTTTGTCCCAGGGCCCTTCTCCTGCCAAATGGCGACCCTGTGCCTTTTTTTCTAAAAAACTCTCCCCGGCAGAGAGAAACTATGATGTGGGAGATAGGGAGTTGTTGGCCATCAAGTTGGCTTTCGAGGAATGGCGCCATTGGTTGGAGGGGGCCAGGCACCCTATCACCGTTTTTACCGACCATAAGAATCTGGCATACTTGGAGTCGGCCAGGCGTATGAATCCGAGACAGGCCAGATGGTCTCTGTTCTTCTCCAGATTAAATTTTGTCGTTACATTCCGACCTGGGATCAAAAATGTGAAGCCTGATGCTCTCTCTCGCTGTTTTCCGGGAGGAGGAAACTCCGAGGACCTGGGTCCCATTTTGGCGGAGGGGGTAGTTGTTTCTGCTCTATATTCCGATTTGGAGGCCGAGGTCCAGGCTGCCCAGACTGAGGCACCTGCCCGTTGTCCTTCTGGGAAGTTGTTCGTGCCTCCTGAGCTACGTCACAAACTCTTCAAGGAGCATCATGATACGGTTCTTGCTGGTCACCCCGGAAGTAGAGCCACGGTAGATCTCATTGCTCTGAGATTTTGGTGGCCGGCTCTTCGTAAGTCGGTGGAGGGTTTTGTGGCTGCTTGTGAGACGTGCACTCGCGCTAAGGTCCCTCGTTCACGGCCTTCAGGTTCCCTTCTCCCGTTACCCATTCCTTCCCGTCCTTGGACACACCTGTCCATGGACTTTATCACGGATCTTCCTCGTTCCTCGGGGAAGTCGGTGATCCTGGTGGTGGTGGACCGTTTTAGCAAGATGGCTCATTTCGTACCTTTCCCTGGTTTACCCAATGCTAAAACGTTGGCGCAAGCTTTTGTCGACCATATTGTTAAATTGCACGGCATTCCCTCTGATATTGCTTCCGATAGAGGCACGCAGTTTGTGTCCAGGTTCTGGAAGGCTTTCTGTTCTCGCCTGGGGGTTCGGCTGTCCTTCTCTTCTGCTTTTCACCCGCAGTCGAATGGTCAGACTGAGCGCCTCAATCAGAATCTGGAGTTTGGGACATTCTCGGGAGGGGCTCTTTCTGGTTTACCTGAGGAGGAGAGATTTTCCTCGTCTTTGTCTACCATTTGGCAAAAGATTCAGAGTAATCTTAAAAAGATGAGTGAGAAGTATAAGCGTGTGGCTGATAAGAGACGTGTGCCTGGTCCGGACCTGAATGTGGGTGATCTGGTGTGGTTGTCTACAAGAAATATTAAACTGAAGGTTCCCTCCTGGAAATTGGGTCCCAAGTTTATTGGGCCTTATAAAATCTTGTCAGTCATCAATCCTGTTGCCTTCCGTCTTGATCTTCCACGGGTTTGGAAGATACATAATGTATTTCACAGATCTCTCTTAAAACCATATGTCCAGCCCACGGTACCCTCCTCTTTGCCTCCTCCTCCGATTTTAGTTGATGGCAATCTTGAGTTTGAGGTTTCCAGAATTGTGGACTCTCGCATTGTCCGCGGTTCTCTTCAGTACCTCGTTCATTGGAAGGGTTATGGTCCTGAGGAGAGGATGTGGGTTCCGGTGTCGGACATTAAAGCCACTCGCCTCATCAGGGCATTTCATAAGGCTCATCCTGAGAAGGTGGGTCCTGGGTGTCCGGTGTCCACCCGTAGAGGGGGGGTACTGTCACTACCAGAGCTTTGGGACGTTCTCACAGCTCTGTTTCTCCACCCCTGTGATGATGTCACTACTAGAGCTTGGAGGAGTTCTCACTGCTCTGTTTCTCCGCCCCTGTGATGAAGTCTTTACTTTCTGTTTCCTTCCTCCCAGCTGTTCCTCCTGCGTTTTATTTCCCTGCCTTTAAATCACCCCTCCTCCTATTGTAGGGCGTGGATTATATTTCTCATTTCAGTTGTAGCTCTTGCTTGAGTATCTTCACTTGTAGCTATCAGTTCACTGGACCTGTGTTCTGCTGCAGCAAGCACTCCGGATATTGCCAGCTGTCCTTGGATCCGTCTTCTCTGCGGCTGCAGCTCCTTCAGCTAAGTGTGCAGACATTGTTGTGTACCTGGTTATTTTCTGACTGGATCTGAGGTGGCCACGGTTCCCTCCATATACTGAGCAGGGCACCGGTGGCCGTGCCCCTTCCACTATTGTAGGGGTTACAGTGGTCATCAGTCTTAGGTACGCGGGCATGCCTCGTTCCGCCATTTGGATCCGGGCATGTGCTTTAGCAGCATAGGGAGAGCTTTGAGGGTCTGACAGGGGTCACCCTTTATCCTCCCTAGTTTGGGTCCGGTCAGTAGCTCTTTTTACTGTGTATACTCTTGTTGCTCACATACAGCCGTGACAGGACCGTATCGTGGTGTTCCTTAAAAATCTTGTGTCTCAAAACGAGAGGCACAAACAACCTCCCAGGAGGACAAAGATCAGGAGCCTCTGACTGGGCTGCCTGCACCTCTGCCTCCAATTCAGGAAAAAGAGCAGAGACCACCACACCTTCAGCCAAAATGGGACCCGGGTCTTCAAAATTCCCACCTCCCGGAAAACAACGTGACAGGGCATCTGCCTTCACATTCTTAACCCCAGGGCGGAACGTGACGACAAAATTAAACCTTGAAAAGAACAAAGACCATCTGGCCTGTCTCGGGTTCAGACGCTTGGCTGACTCCAAGTAGGCCAGATTTTTATGGTCAGTAAACACGGTAATAGGGTGTCTGGCTCCCTCTAGCCAATGGCGCCATTCCTCAAAAGCCAACTTGATGGCCAACAATTCCCTATCTCCCACATCATAATTTCTCTCTGCGGAGGAGAGTTTCTTCGAGAAAAAGGCACATGGTTGCCATTTGGCAGGAGAGGAACCCTGAGACAAGACCGCACCCACCCCTACCTCAGAAGCATCAACCTCAACTATGAAGGGTAACGAAATATCAGGTTGTACCAGGATGGGAGGGGAAGCAAAACTCTCCTTGATATTAGAAAAGGCCTTACGCGCCTCTACCGACCAGGAAGAAAAATCTACCCCCTTTCTGGTCATATCAGTGAGTGGTTTAACAACAGAGGAATAATTCAAAATAAATTTCCTGTAATAATTGGCAAAGCCCAAAAAACGCATCAGCGCCTTTTGATTCTCAGGAAGCTCCCACTCAAGCACAGCGCGGACCTTCTCGGGGTCCATGCGAAAAACCAGAAGCGGAGAGAAGAAACCCCAGAAATTGAATTTCTGGAACCGCAAACACACATTTTTCCAGTTTTCCAGTAAAATTTATTCTCCCGCAGGATGAGCAAGACCTGACGTAAGTGTTCCTTATGAGTCTTGAAATCAGGAGAAAAAATCAAAATGTCATCCAAATACACTAATACAAATTTTCCCATTAAATGATATAAAATGCTGTTCACGAAATGCTGAAAAACGGCTGGGGCATTCATCAAACCAAAAGGCATAACCAAATTCTCAAAATGGCCCTCAGGGGTATTGAAAGCCGTCTTCCATTCGTCTCCTTCTCTGACCCTGACCAAGTTGTATGCCCCTCTTAGGTCTAATTTGGAAAAGACTTTAGCCCCAACAACCTGGTTAAACAAGTCCGGGATCAGAGGAAGCGGATAAGGGTCACGAATAGTGATACTGTTCAGCTCCCTGAAATCCAGACAAGGTCTTAAAGAACCATCTTTTTTCTTAACAAAGAAAAAACCAGCGGCAACAGGTGACTTCGAGGGTCTTATGTGTCCTTTTCTCAGACTCTCAGAGATATAAGCACGCATAGCGACCCTCTCAGGTTGGGAAAGATTGTATAAACGAGATTTAGGCAGCTTGGCGCCTGGGATGAGATTAATAGGGCAATCGTACTCCCTGTGCGGAGGCAAATCCTGAACTCCACTCTCAGAGAAGACATCCGAAAATTCAGAGAGGAAAGGTGGTACAGTCTTAATAGAAACCTCAGAAACAGATGTCATGAGGCAATTCTCTCTGCAAAAGTCACTCCAACCATTTAGTTGCCTCGCTTGCCAATCAATGGTGGGGTTATGTTTAGTGAGCCAGGGTAGCCCCAACACTAGAGGAGTAGGCAAACCGCTAAAGACGAAACATGACACATCCTCAACATGAGCATCACTCACAATTAAACGGATATTGTGAACTATGCCCTTTAATGATTTCTGAGAAAGTGGAGCGGAATCAATAGCAAAAACAGGAATATCCTTTCCTAAAGTGCATACCTGGAAACCATGAGTTATTGCAAATTGATTATCAATGAGATTGACAGCTGCTCCACTAGCCACAAAAATCTCACAAAAAATGCTCTTGCTCTCTAGCGCCACCCTAGCAGGCAGGACAAAATGGGAACTACAAGCAAACGAAAAACCTTAAATTTCCACCTCAACCCTGCCAATAGTAACAGACGGAACATTTTTAAAAGATTTTTTCCTTTTTGTTTCTTTATTACTCCCAGAAGACTGCCTGAATCTCCTAGAGGGACAAACATTTGCCAAATGTTTTATACCTCCACAACAAAAACAAACCCTCCCATGCGGGCTGAATCCTCTATTGTCAGAGGCAATCAACCCCAGCTGCATGGGCTCCTGTTCAGAAGGGGCTGACAGCGAGTGAGACCCCTGCGCACAGAATGAGACCGCTGCACTGTCCCGGGACTGAGTATGACAGGAAGGAGAGATCTCTCCTCTCTCTCTCAGACGCCTGTCAATACGAACGGCCTGAGACATAGCAGAATCCAAGGAGGTAGGTCTCTCATGAAAGGCAAATGCATCCTTCAATCCCTCTGAAAGACCATGGCAAAATTGACTTCGGAGTGCAGCATCATTCCAACCAGTATCAGCTGCCCATCTCCGAAATTCTGAGCAGTATATCTCTGCGGATTGTTTACCCTGGCATAACAGACGTAGTCTAGACTCAGCCAGAGCAATACGATCCGGATCATCATATATCTGACCCAGGGCTAAAAAGAATTCATCCACTGAACGGAGGGGCCGTGCCCCCTCCGGCAGCGAAAAGGCCCAGGACTGAGCGTTACCCCTGAGCAGCGATATAATGATCCCCACCCTCCGTTCCTCATCACCAGAGGAATGGGGAAGAAGGCGAAAATGGAGTTTGCAAGCCTCTCTAAAACGCACAAAATACTCACTACCCCCGGAGAACGTATCCGGGAGCGAGATCTTAGGCTCAGAACAAACTCCATGAACGCAAGCTGAACCGGTCACTTGAAACTGAGACAAAGTCTTACGGAGATCAGCTACCTTCAATGAAAGACCCTGGAAGCGTTCAGCCAAAAGTGAAACCGGATCCATGCTTGAGACGGTTTTGGCGACTTATAATGTCACGGATGGTGTACAGGAAACAAGACAATACAATATAATCAATGACTCACTGGATCCACAACTAAGGAACAAAAGGGAGACCCCTGCATGAGACCTGCCACTCTCCCTGACTGCTCAGCCTATGCGAACACCCCAAAGGTGGATGGGCGCATATCCACGTACCTCGGCTATCTAATACCTGAAGACCCTACAATAGTGAGGGGACACGACTACCGGCTCCCTACACTAGACACGGAGGGAGTCAGGGTCTCCTGAAATCCAGCAGACAGAAAATCACAAATAAAGGAACAGCACTTATCTTGCAGAGGACTGGGAAATAGGAACAGCATGCACACACACTCCAGGAAGTTGTATAAGCCGCACACTACTGCATTATGGGGAGGAACTTAAAGGGAAGCAATCAGTCCAACTGCATGACAGCTGAGATAGACTAACGAGATGAGGAACTGAAACCAAAACAAAGAAACTCAAGGAGGAGGATCTGGAAGGCTCCTGTCAGAGCTTCTCAGCTGTCTGGTTGTGACAGTACCCCTCCCTCTACGAGTGGACTCCGGACACTCAGAGCCCACCTTCTCAGGATGGGACCTATGGAAAGCCCTGATGAGACGAGTGGCCTTAATGTCCGTCACTGGGACCCACATCCTCTCCTCAGGACCATAACCCTCCCAATGAACGAGGTACTGGAGGGAACCGCGGACAAGACGAGAATCCACAATCCTAGAGACCTGAAATTCAAGATTTCCATCAACCATAATCGGAGGAGGAGGCAAAGGCGAGGGTACAATAGGTTGAACATAAGGTTTCAATAAGGACTTATGGAAAACATTATGGATCTTCCAAGTCTGAGGAAGATCAAGACGGTAGGCAACAGGATTGATGACAGACAGGATCTTGTAAGGCCCAATAAACCTAGGAGCCAACTTCCAGAAGGGAACCTTCAATTTGATATTTTTGGTAGACAACCACACCAGATCACCAACATTCAGGTCCGGACCAGGCACACGTCTCTTATCTGCCACACGCTTATATCTATCACTCATGCTCTTTAGATTATCCTGTCAGAGCTTCTCAGCTGTCTGGTTGTGACATTAACCTCTTCAGAACACATGACGTACAGGTACGTCATGTTGTCCTGGTACTTAAGGACACATGACGTATCGGTACGTCATGTATGGTTCCCGGTGAGCAGGCACCTTGGCTAGATGCGCCGGGGGGTCCTGTGACCCCCCCATGTCGGCGATCGCAGCAAACCGCAAGTCAATTCAGATCTGTGGTTTGCTGCGCTTTCTGAAGTTTCTGCACCCCTGAATGATTTTATGCCGGCGGGTGGTGCAGGAAGGGGGTTGCAGGCGGTGCGGGCGGTGCGGGAGGCAGTTGGTGCGGCAGGCGGGATCGCGATCCCCCGCTCACCTCCTCTTGAATATTCATTGGTGTTCAGTGGGTATACCAGAGTGTCAGCACATTGCTGACACTCTGGTATAAATGGCTGACATCTGTGCTGTGATGTCAGCCGTTTAACCCTTTCCATACCGCTGTATGGAAAGGGTTAACAGTCAGGGCGCTCCCTCCCTCTCCCATCGGGGGGCTGCTGTGCTTTTGCAGCCCCCAGACAAGATGGGGCCATAGAGGGAGGGAGCCCCCCTCCTTCCCCTTCCCCGTCTGCTCAGTTGTGGCAGACGGGAACAGGTTCCCATGGCAACAGGACGCCTTCTCAGGCATCCCGCTGTCCATGGTGCTGAACAGATCTGTGCTAAAGGCAGAGATCTGTTCAGACAAAGTGTAAGTAAAATACAGTACAATACACTATATAGTGTACTGTACTGTATTATACAGACATCAGACCCACTGGATCTTCAAGAACCAAGTGGGTTTGGGTCAAAAAACACATTTATCACTGATTAAAAATGAAAAAAATAAAATTCCCTACACATGTTTGATATCACCGCGTCCGTAACGATCTGATCTATTAAACGGTCATGTTACTTTACCCGAATGGTGAACGCCATAAAAATAAAAAATAAAAAACTATGATGAAATTGAAATTTTGCCCACCTTACTTCCCAAAAAAGGTAATAAAAGTGATCAAAAAAGTCGTATGTACGCCAAAATAGTACCAATCAAACCGTCACCACATCCCGCAAAAGATGAGACCCTACCTAAGATAATTACCTAAAAACTGTAAAAACTATGGCTCTCAGAATATGGAGACACTAAAGCTAGATTTTTTTGTTTTTGTTTAAAAAATGAAATAATTGTGTAAAACTTACATAAATAAATAAAAAGTATACATATTAGGTATCTTTACATCCGTAATAACCTGCTCTATAAAAATATCACATGACCTAACCCCTTCAGGTGAATACCGTAAAAAAAAAAATGCTATTTTTTGTCACCTTACATCACAAAAAGTGTAATAGCAAGCGATCAAAAAGTCATACGCACCCCAAAATAGTGCCAATCAAACTGTCATCTCATCCCGCAAAAATTCTACCCTACCCAAGATATTTGCCCAAAAACTGAAATAACTATGGCTCTCATACTATGGAGACACTAAAACATGATTTTTTTGGTTTCAAAAGTGAAATCATTGTGTAAAACTTATATAAATAAAAAAATAGTATACATATTAGGTATCGCCGCATCCGTGACAACCTGCTCTATAAAAATATTACATGATCTAACCTGTCAGATGAATGTTGAAAATAACAAAAATAAAAACGGTGCCAAAACAGCTATTTCTTGATACCTTGCCTCACAAAAGTGTAATATAAAGCAACCAAAAATATTATGTACCCTAAACTAGTACCAACAATACTGCCACCCTATCCCGTAGTTTCTAAAATGGGGTCACTTTTTTGGAGTTTCTACTCTAGGGGTGCATCAGGGGGGCTTCAAATGGGACATTGTGTCAAAAAAAAACGGTCCAGCAAAATCTGCCTTCCAAAACCGTATGGCATTCCTTTTCTTCTGCGCCCTGCCGTGTGCCCGTACAGCTGTTTACGACCACATATGGGGTGTTTCTGTAAACTAAAGAATCAGAGCCATAAATATTAAGTTTTGTTTGGCTGTTAACCCTTACTTTGTAACTGGAAAATAATTATTAAAATGGAAAATCTGCTAAAAATTTGAAATTTTAAAAATTGTATCTCTATTTTCCATTAAATCTTGTGAAACACCTAAAGGGTTAACAAAGTTTGTAAAAATCAGTTTTTAATACCTTGAGGGGTGTAGTTTCTTAGATGGGTTCACTTTTATGGAGTTTCTACTCTAGGGGTGCATCAGGGGGGCTTCAAATGGGACATTGTGTCAAAAAAAACAGTCCAGCAAAATCTGCCTTCCAAAAACCATACAAACAACTTTCCCTCTACGCCCTACTGTGTGCTCGTACAGTAGTTTACGGCCATATATGGGGTGTTTCTGCAAACTACAGAATTGGGGCAATAAATATAGCATTTTGTTTGGCTGTTAACCCTTGCTTTGTTACTGGAAAAAATAGATTAAAATGGAAAATTTGCCAAAAAATCTAAATTCTGAAATGTTATCACTAGGGATGAGCGAACCCGAACTGTATAGTTTTGGGGTGTCCGTGACACGGACCCGAACCCGAACATTTTCGTAAAAGTCCGGGTTCGGGTTCGGTGTTCGGCGCTTTCTTGGCGCTTTTTGAAAGGCTGCAATGCAGCCAATCAACAAGCATCATACTACTTGCTCCAAGAGGCCATCACAGCCATGCCTACTATTGGCATGGCTGTGATTGGCCAGTGCAGCATGTGACCCAGCCTCTATTTAAGCTGGAGTCACGTAGCGCCGCACGTCACTCTGCTCTGATCAGTGTAGGGAGAGGATGCAGCTGCTGCTGTTAGGGCGAGATTAGGCAGGGATTTATTTACTGAAGTGATCGATATACAGCTGTGTATCATACAACCTCTGTTATTCAATTGCTCACTGTTTTTAGGCTGCCCAGAGCGTTTTTCAGTCACTTTTTTCTAGGGTGATCAGCGGCCATTTTGTGTCTTGTGGTGAGCCAGCACAAGCTGCCACCAAGTCCATTTTTAACCATCAATAGTGTGTTGTTTTTTTTTGCTATATCCTACATCAGGGGCTTGGCTGTGCTTGCTATTTTATTGAGGGGTAAAATACAATTGCCAAAATAGCAGTACCCTAAATCTGGTGTTTCAGCTGTGGCTAGCCAATTGTAATACTGTCTGCTGTCTGCAAAAGCACAGTTTTTGTTCTGGGTTGAATACAATTCCCAACTTAGAGCAGAAACCACAAATTTAGGGAATTGCTAAGTTGGGAATTGTATTCAACCCAGAACAAAAACTGTGCTTTGGCGGACACTAAATAGATTGACCAGCCACAGCAGTAACAACAGATTTAGATGAATATAAATTGTAGGCCTAATATTTAGGCGCTGGATGACAGGTATCCCTTTTACGGACAGAATTAGACTTGGAAATGCACGGTAGCGTTTGAAGTTATTGAGAATGACCCTATCCGCACCTTCAATCTAATATACCCTTTTGTGGATAGATTTAACTTTGGCCTGATAGAGCAGAAACCACTAATTTAGGGAATTGCTATCAGGCCAAGGTTAAATCTATCCATAAAAGGGTATATTAGATTGAAGGTGCGGATAGGGTCATCCTCAATAACTTCACACGCTACCGTGCATTTCCAAGTCTAATTCTGTCCGTAAAAGGGATACCTGTCATCCAGCGCCTAAATACTAGGCCTACAATTTATATTCAGCTAAATCTGTCGTTACTGCTATGCCTGTATTAGTGTAATACGGTACCTAAATAGATAGCCAGATAATGTTAGGTGCCTGTAAAAAAAGGCCTGAATTTGAATTCAATACATTGGGCCAAATATTTTTTTTCTTATTGTGGTGAACGGTAACAATGAGGAAAACATCTAGTAAGGGACGCGGACGCGGACATGGTCGTGGTGGTGTTAGTGGACCCTCTGGTGCTGGGAGAGGACGGGGCCGTTCTGCTACAGCCACATGTCCTAGTGAACCAACTACCTCAGGTCCCAGTAGCCACCAGAATTTACAGCGATATTTGGTGAGGCCCAATGCCGTTCTAAGGATGGTAAGGCCTGAGCAGGTACAGGCATAAGTCAATTGGCTGGCCGACAGTGGATCCAGCACGTTCACATTATCTCCCACCCAGTCTTCTGCAGAAAGCGCACAGATGGCGCATGAAAACCAAGCCCATCAGTCTGTCACATCACCCCCATGCATATTAGGGAAACTGTCTGAGCCTCAAGTTATGCAGCAGTCTCTTATGCTGTTTGAAGACTCTGCTGGCAGGGTTTCCCAAGGGCATCCACCTAGCCCTTCCCCAGGGGTGGAAGAGATAGAATGCACTAACGCACAACCACTTATATTTCCTGATGAGGACATGGGAATACCACCTCAGCACGTCTCTGATGATGACAAAACACAGGTGCCAACTGCTGCGTCTTTCTGCAGTGTGCAGACTGAACAGGAGGTCAGGGAGGAAGACTGGGTGGAAGACGATGCAGGGGACGATGAGGTCCTAGACCCCACATGGAATGAAGGTCGTGCCACTGACTTTCAGAATTCGGAGGAAGAGGCAGTGGTGAGACCGAGCCAACAGCGTAGCAAAAGAGGGAGCAGTGGGCAAAAGCAGAACACCCGCCGCCAAGAGAGTCCGTCTGCTACTGGCCACCGCCATCTGGGACCGAGCACCCCAAAGGCAGCTTCAAGGAGTTCCCTGGCGTGGCACTTCTTCAAACAATGTGCTGACGACAAGACCCGAGTGGTTTGCATGCTGTGCCATCAGAGCCTGAAGCGAGGCATTAACGTTCTGAATCTTAGCACAACCTGCATGACCAGGCACCTGCATGCAAAGCATGAACTGCAGTGGAGTAAACACCTTAAAAACAAGGAACTCACTCAGGCTCCCCCTGCTACCTCTTCTGCTGCTGCCGCCGCCTCGGCCTCTTCCTCCACCTCTGGAGGAATGTTGGCACCTGCCGCCCAGCAAACAGAGGATGTACCACCAACACCACCACCTCCGTCACCAAGCATCTCAACCATGTCACACGGCAGCGTTCAGCTCTCCATCTCACAAACATTTGAGAGAAAGCGTAAATTCCCACCTAGCCACCCTCGATCCCTGGCCCTGAATGCCAGCATTTCTAAACTACTGGCCTATGAAATGCTGTCATTCAGGCTGGTGGACACAGACAGCTTCAAACAGCTCATGTCGCTTGCTGTCCCACAGTATGTTGTTCCCAGCCGCCACTACTTCTCCAAGAGAGCCGTGTCTTCCCTGCACAACCAAGTATTCAATAAAATCAAGTGTGCACTGCGCAACGCCCTCTGTGGCAAGGTCCACCTAACCACAGATACGTGGACCAGTAAGCACGGCCAGGGACGCTATATCTCCCTAACTGCAAACTGGGTAAATGTAGTGGCGGCTGGGCCCCAGGCGGAGAGCTGTTTGGCGCACGTCCTTCCGCCGCCAAGGATCGCAGGGCAACATTTTTTTCCTCCTGTTGCCTCCTCCTCTTCCTCGGCTTCCTCCTCCTCTTCTTCCACCTGCTCATCCAGTCAGCCACACACCTTCACCACCAACTTCAGCACAGCCTGGGGTAAACGTCAGCAGGCCATTCTGAAACTCATATGTTTGGGGAACAGGCCCCACACCGCACAGGAGTTGTGGCGGGGTATAGAACAACAGACCGACGAGTGGTTGCTGCCGGTGAGCCTCAAGCTCGGCCTGGTAATGTGCGATAATGGGCGAAATCTCGTTGCAGCTCTGGGACTAGCCGGTTTGACGCACATCCCTTGCCTGGCGCATGTGCTGAATTTGGTGGTGCAGAAGTTTATTCACAACTACCCCGACATGTCTGTTCGCGCTTCCGGCGTTCACATCCTGCCGCTGCTTGCCTGTCTGCGCTACAGCGTAACTTCGGCCTTCCCGCTCACCGCCTCATATGCGACGTGCCCACCAGGTGGAACTCCACCTTGCACATGCTGGACAGACTGTGCGAGCAGCAGCAGGCCATAGTGGAGTTTCAGCTGCAGCACGCACGGGTCAGTCGCACTGCGGAACAGCACCACTTCACCACCAATGACTGCGGCTCCATGCGAGACCTGTGTGCCCTGTTGCGCTATTTCGAGTACTCCACCAACACGGCCAGTGGCGATGACGCCGTTATCAGCGTTACAATACCACTTCTATGTCTCCTTGAGAAAACACTTAGGGCGATGATGGAAGAGGAGGTGGCCCAGGAGGAGGAGGAGGAGGAAGAGGGGTCATTTTTAGCACTTTCAGGCCAGTCTCTTAGAAGTGACTCAGAGGGAGTTTTTTCAACAGCAGAGGCCAGGTACTAATGTGGCCAGACAGGGCCCACTACTGGAGGACGAGGAGGACGAGGATGAGGAGGAGGTGGAGGAGGATGAGGATGAAGCATGTTCACAGCGGGGTGGCACCCAACGCAGCTCGGGCCCATCACTGGTGCGTGGCTGTGGGGAAACGCAGGACGATGACGATATGCCTCCCACAGAGGACAGCTTGTCCTTACCTCTGGGCAGCCTGGCACACATGAGCGACTACATGCTGCAGTGCCTGCGCAACGACAGCAGAGTTGCCCACATTTTAACGTGTGCGGAGTACTGGGTTGCCACCCTGCTGGATCCCCGGTACAAAGACAATGTGCCCACCTTACTTCCTGCACTGGAGCGTGATAGGAAGATGCGCGAGTACAAGCGCACGTTGGTAGATGCGCTACTGAGAGCATTCCCAAATATCACAGGGGAACAAGTGGAAGCCCAAGGCGAAGGCAGAGGAGGAGCAAGAGGTCGCCAACGCAGCTGTGTGACGGCCGGCTCCTCTGAGGGCAGGGTTAGCATGGCAGAGATGTGGAAAAGTTTTGTCACCACGCCACAGCTAACTGCACCACCACCTGATACGGAACGTGTTAGCAGGAGGCAACATTTCACTAACATGGTGGAACAGTACGTGTGCACACCCCTCCACGTAATGACTGATGGTTCGGCCCCATTCAACTTCTGGGTCTCCAAATTGTCCACGTGGCCAGAGCTAGCCTTTTATGCCTTGGAGGTGCTGGCCTGCCCGGCCTGTCTACAGCCAAAGTGGACAAGCTGACGTTCATAAAAATGAACCAAGCATGGATCCCACAGGACCTGTCCATCCCTTGTGCAGATTAGACATTTATAACTACCTCCCCATAACCATATATTATTGTACTCCAGGGCACTTCCTCATTCAATCCTTTTTTTATTTTCATTTTACCATTATATTGCGGGGCAACCCAAAGTTGAATGAACCTCTCCTCTGTCTGGGTGCCAGGGCCTAAAAATATCTGACAGTGGCCTGTTCCAGTGTTGGGTGACATGAAGCCTGATTCTCTGCTATGACATGAAGCCTGATTCTCTGCTATGGGACCTCTCTCCTCTGTCTGGGTGCCGTGGCCTAAAAATATCTGACAATGGCCTGTTCCAATGGTGTGTGACATGAAGCCTGATTCTCTGCTATGACATGAAGCCTGATTCTCTGCTATGGGACCTCTCTCCTCTGTCTGGGTGCCGGGGCCTAAAAATATCTGACAATGACCTGTTCCAGTGGTGGGTGACATGAAGCCTGATTCTCTGCTATGGGACCTCTCTCCTCTGTCTGGGCCTAAATATCTGACAATGGCCTGTTCCAGTGGTGGGTGACGTGAAGCCTGATTTTCTGCTATGACTTGAAGCCTGATTCTCTGCTATGACATGAAGCCTGTTTCTCTGCTATGACATGAAGCCTGTTTCTCTGCTATGGGACCTCTCTCCTCTGTTTGGGTGCCGGGGCCTAAAAATATCTGACAGTGGCCTGTTCCAGTGGTGGGTGACGTGAAGCATGATTCTCTGCTATGACATGAAGACTGATTCTCTGCTGACATGAAGCCAGATTCTCTGCTATGGGACCTCTCTCCTCTGCCTGGGTGCCTGGGCCTAAATATCTGACAATGGCCTGTTCCAGTGGTGGGTGACGTGAAGCCTGATTCTCTGCTATGACATGAAGCCTGATTCTCTGCCATGAGACCTCTCTCCAATTGATATTGGTTAATTTTAATTTATTTTATTTTTATTTTAATTAATTTCCCTGTCCACATTTGTTTGCAGGGGATTTACCTACATTTTGCTGCCTTTTGCAGCCCTTTAGCCCTTTCCTGGGCTATTTTACAGCCTTTTTAGTGCCGAAAAGTTCGGGTCCCCATTGACTTCAATGGGGTTCGGGTTCGTGGCGAAGTTCGGGTCGAGTTGGGATCCCGAACCCGAACATTTCCGGGAAGTTCGGCCGAACTTCTCGAACCCGAACATCCAGGTGTTCGCTTAACTCTAGTTATCATCATTTGCCATTAACTCTTGTGGAACACCTAAAGGGTTAACGACATTTGTAAAATCAGTTTTGAATACCTTGAGGGGTGTAGTTTCATTTTTGGGTGGTTTCTATTATGTAAGCCTCACAAAGGACTTCAGACCTGAACTGGTCCCTAAAAAGTGGGTTTTTGAAAATTTCTGAAAAATTTCAAGATTTGCTTCTAAACTTCTAAAGCTTGTAACATCCCCCAAAAATAAAATATCATTCCCAAATTGATCCAAACATGAAGTAGACATATGGGGAATGTAAAGTAATAACTATTTTTGTAGGTATTACTATGTATTATAGAAGTAGAGAAATTTTAACTTGGAAATTTGCAATTTCTTAAAAATTTTTGGTAAATTTGGTATTGTTTTATAAATATAAATTCATTTTTTTTACTTCATTTTACCAGTGTCATGAAGTACAATATGTGAGGAAAAAACAATCTCAGAATGGCCTGGATAAGTCAAAGTGTTTTAAAGTTATCACCACTTAAATTTACACTGGTCAGATTAGCAAAAAATGGCCTGGTCCTTAAGGTGAAATATGGCTGTGTCCTAAAGGGGTTATGAACTCACGTCCATCTGTTCTAATCAATCTGTTCTGCACTGATATTTTGTGGCGCTCCATGGGTCTCCACCTCTTGATTGCTTTTTTCCCCTCCAGCACCAGACAGGGAGGAACCATGATATGAGAGGCAGAGCACATACATGCTGCATAAACAACATGTTGCCCCAGGCAACAGCATGCACGGCAACCGTGTCACGGCGCACAACACCGAGGCTGTGATACTAACCTGCTCATATGAGCATTGATAACACAAAGGTTTTTTTTTTTTTTTTTTTTTATATGATCTATTCCAGGATAGGTCATTAATATCAGTGGAGGGCCGACTACCAGCACCCCTGACAATCTGCTATTTGAAGAGACCTCATTGTTTACCTGCTCGCTGTCGCCACTCTAGCGGTGAGCAATTGTTTTACAACTGA
Source organism: Bufo bufo (assembly GCF_905171765.1). NCBI lineage: Eukaryota > Metazoa > Chordata > Amphibia > Anura > Bufonidae > Bufo > Bufo bufo. The sequence continues at coordinate 485,744,994 of NC_053390.1, read as the reverse complement.
GCCGTCCCATTTACTTTAATGGGATGGCTCCTTCCTAGTCAAGTGAATTGTAATAATACCTGCTTACCACTGCAGTTGCGACAGTAAGCAGGTAAACAGTGAAGAGAGGGCAGCAGTTGTATGAGCCCTGCAGTCTCTTCAAAAAGCTGATCAGCAGGGGTGCTGGGAGTAAGACCCCCGCCAATCTGATAATGATGACTTATTCTGAGGTCATCAATATAAAAAAGCAGACAACTCCCTTAAGAGAACAAAGCTCCTGTACAATTTTAATTTCATAAGAGGAAGTAGGAGGGGTATAAAATGCATAGAAAATTCCCTCCACTTTACCTTGAGCACCCTCTTAGCCTGGGGCAAAGGCCCCAATTTTTATCATGTGAATTGAATAAATGCTTTTTTTTTTTTTTTTTTTTTTTTTTTAACCCCTTCAGGACCCAGCCATTTTTCACCTTAAGGACCAGGCCATTTTTAGCAAATCTGACATGTGTCAATTTATGTGGTAATAACTTTTAAATGCTTTTACTTATCCAGGCCATTCTGAGATTGTTTTCTCATCACATATTGTAAATTCATGACAGTGGTAAAATTGAGTCAAAATATTTCATTTTTATTTAGAAAAAAATACCAAATTTACCAAACATTCTGAAAAATTTTCAAATCTTACTTTCTCTACTTTTATAATAGATAGTAATACCTTCAAAAATAGTTATTACTACATTCCCCATATGTCTATTTCATGTTTGCATCATTTTTTTTTTTTTTTTTTTTTTTTGGGACGTTAGAATGCTTAGAAGTTTAGAAGCAAATCTGAAGGACCAGTTCAGTTATGAAGTCACTTTCTGGGGCTTACATATTAGAAACCACCCACAAATCACCCCATTTTAGAAAATACACCCCTCAAGCTATTCAAAACAGATTTTTACAAACGTTGTTAACCCTTTAAGTGCCCCACGAGCATTAAAGGAAAATGGGAATGAAATTAAAAAATTTTAAAATTTTACATTTTAATCTATTTTTTCTGCAACGCATCAAGGGTTAACAGCCAAACAAAACTTAAAATCTATTACCCTGAATCTGGAGTTTACAGAAACACCCCATGCATGCTCAAAAACTGATTTATGGGCGCACAGCAGGCTTCGGAGTGGTAGGAGCACCATATGGCTTTTAAAGAGCGGATTTAGTTGGAAAGGTAATTGGGAACTATGTTGCAAATGAAGACACCCTGAGGTGGCCCTAAAGTAGAAACCTTCAAAGAGTGACCCCATTCCAGAAACTACACCCCTCAAGGAATATTTCAAGGTGCGTAGTGAGCACTTTGACCCATCAGGCGTTTCACAGAAATAGGAAACACTTGGCTGTGAAAAAGAAAAATGTAAAAATTTTCCTGAAAATTTTGCTTTACACCCACATTGTTCACATTTCACAAGGGATAACAGGACAAAATGCCCCCCACATTTTGTTCCCCATTTCCCCCCCGAATATGGCAACACCCCATATGTGCAAAAAAGATTATGTATGGGCGCACAGCAGGCTGTCACGAACCAGATGTTCCAAGAGGGACCTCCGAGACGTCATACGAGCAGGACAAGGCAAACAGGCTGTTGTGGAAATTTTATTAGGATGTCTTTTTAATATATTGTGTATTGTCATCATGTCTCTCAGTGTCAGGGTAAACCATTGGAGTGGATATCTTCCTGTGTATGTGGAGACACAGCTGCCGGGCGCAGAGGTCTCCGTCGGCGAATGGTCCATGTACTATGCACTGGGCTGTGGGCCGGGGGAGACTAATGTCTTCAGCATAGCAGTGTTTTCTTGGCGAATGTATGGACGCTGGCTAGGGCCTCTGCGCTAGACGCGGATTTATTGGCTTGGCGTGAATTTGTTAAGAGAACAATATATGAAAGGAACGTACGTTTGTTGTCTCTAGTGCGCCTGATCAGCCGCTGGAGATAATGACGTTGTCCTGTAAATAAACATGCATGAGGATCATAGTAACTTTATTTGGCATTGATCACTGAGCAAGGCTGGATAAAGTTCACTCCAGTGGTAAAGGGAGATTATTCTATACATGTGTTTGTTAGCTGGCTATGTTATTCTAAATGATGCTGGTTTCTCATCTTCCTGTGACATCACTTCCTGTATCCTTGTTACATGAAGTAAGTGTTCGGGTGACAGGCCGGCCCCTTTTCTAGGACTCATCTGATCTCTGCTGTAAGGACAGCACCCCAAAAAGCCCTTTTTAGGGCTAGAACATCAGTTTGCTTTTTTTTTCCCTGTGTAATCTAATTGCAGTTGCCTGCCTGCCAGCGTGTGTGTCAGGCTCACAGCGTATACTGTGCCCACTTGCCCAATGCCACCACTCATATCTTGTATCACAATAGCTTGCATTAAAAAAAACTAAAAACTTTTTTGACTATAATAATCAGTTTGCTTTTTTTTTTTCTGTGTAATCTAATTGCAGTTGCCTGCCTGCCAGCGTGTGTGTCAGGCTCACAGCGTATACTGTGACCACTTGCCCAAGGCCACCACTCATATCTGGTGTCACAATAGCTTGCATTTAAAAAAAATATATATTTTTTTACTGTAATATAATAGCAGTCATTTTCCTTCACACGTGTGTGTTTCAGGGCCTGCCAGGGCACAGTGTCACACCAGTGCAACTCATATCTGGTGTAACAGTGGTGCACTTAAAAAAAACAAAAACTTTTTGGACTGTGAAATAATAGCAATAATTTTCCTTCACATGTGTGCGTTTCAGGGCCTGCCAGGGCACAGTGTCACACCAGTGCAACTCATATCTAGTGTAACAGTAGTGCACATTTAAAAAAAAAACACAGAAAGTGCCTGAAATGTTACCGAATTACCGCAAGTCGGAAAGGATGCAGCAGTTCCAAAATAAATTAAAAAGTATGCTTTACACAGCGTATAAGGGTGATGTCACAGCACAACGGGAATCTAACAGGGGAAGAGGTGAAAGTAATCGTCCTCCTCCCACGAGCACGCCGGCAAGGACAGGACGCTTTACAGACGTGTTGTTGATGGAGGACATGCGGAGCTTTTTAAGTCCTACGCATCGCCACAGCCCTTCGGGGTCCACCCTCAGAGAACGACTCGACCGACAGGTAGCAGACTACCTCGCCTTAACTGCAGATATCGACACTCTGAGGAGCGATGAACCCCTTGACTACTGGGTGTGCAGGCTTGACCTGTGGCCTGAGCTATCCCAATTTGCGATAGAACTTCTGGCCTGCCCCGCTTCAAGTGTCCTGTCAGAAAGGACCTTCAGTGCAGCAGGAGGTATTGTCACTGAGAAGAGAAGCCGACCTAGGTCAAAAAAGTCTAGATTACCTCACCTTTATTAAGATGAATGAGGGATGGATCCCGAAGGGACTGACAGTGGGCGATACATTCGACTAAAAAAGGCCTTATGAGATAGCTGCCTTGGGCTAAAAATGGTCCACACGCTGCTGTATTTTATCTCTGAATGCCAGATAACTTGCGTGACTTATCCGCCACCAACCAGGGTTCAAGCCGCAATGTTTTAGGGCACTTACTGCATGGGAAACAAACATCAATTTTTCTGGCCGCTGCAACAATACCTAATTTTTCAGGCATGTGTACAAGCCTAATTTTTCTGGCCTCTGGTGCTGCACTGTGGCTTCAAAAACCAAACAAAAAAAAAGCACATACATGTGTCAATTCCCCTTCGTAATCGTTACCTTGTCGTGGTGAAGGGGCTTGCGCATCACAATGAAGCGACCACCTCTATGAGTGTGTTGGCAATGGCAATGTTGGCACACCCCAGATGATAAGGTCGTTGCTTCATTATGAACAGACCAAAAGCGATCGGCTGGATAATTTTGCATAGAAAAAACACTAATTTGTTTTGTGATCATCTAAGGTGATCATTAAAGCCTACTAGGCCAACATTGGGCCACACTGCAGAATCATTGTTTTCTGGGTCACTTAACTGTCACTGAACTACCTCAGCACGACCATAGGCTTTGTAAAACCCCCATGGCCTGCAATCTCCCAAACGTGCGCACGAGCACAGTCATAACTACACCAAGTTTGACGCATAGAGGTATAAAATTTATGTCATGAGTGTGTCAACTATTGACAACTCTTTACGGTTGTCTAAAATCTATTCCATACACGTCCCCTGATAGGGGACGTAATAGGGATTAAACTGATAAGAATAGAACTACTTACCACACCACAACTATCTGGTGGCACATTAGATTGCACGCGCAGTGCCCCAAATTTGAAGTAGGAGGACCGACCAAGCATCTTTTTCCATCTCCCCGTTCCTAAAATCGATGCCATATACACGTCCCCTGATAGGGGACGTAACAGGGATTAAACTAATAAGAATAGAACAACATAACACACCACAACTATCTGGTGGCACATTAGATTTCACGCGCAGTGCCCCAAATTTGAAGTTGGAGGACCGACCAAGCATCTTTTTCCATCTCCCTGTTCCTAAAATCCATGCCATATACACTTCCCCTGATAAGGGACGTAACAGGGATTAAACTGATAAGAATAGAACAACATAACACACCACAACTATCTGGTGGCACATTAGATTGCATGCGCAGTGCCCCAAATTTGAAGTAGGAGGACCGACCAAGCATCTTTTTCCATCTCCCTGTTCCTAAAATCCATGCCATATACACGTCCCCTGATAGGGGACGTAACAGGGATTAAACTGATAGGAATAGTACTACTTAACACACCTTATAATAACACAGAGGGAGGCAACGCAGAGAGAGGAGTCTGAAGAAGAGGAGTCAGAGGAGGAAGGTGGCTTTGAGGAGGTGGAAGACCAACCACAGCAGGCGTCCCAGGGGGCTTGTTGTCACCTTTCGGGGACCCTTGGTGTTGTACGTGGCTGGGTGGAGGAAGAGACCTTCAATGACATCAGTGAGGACAAGGAACGGGACATGGCTAGCTTGGTATCCAACCTTGTGCAAATGGGGAGTTTGCGGTTGTGCAAATGGACTGTTTGCGGTTGTTTGCGGTGCATTAAACAGGGAGTTTGGTCTGTCACTGTGAAGTGGGCGTAACCCTTACACTACCTGATCGATACAACATCATACCTGATGTTTTAAAGCACGTTATTCCAACCAATTTAGGAATGTTAGGTGATTTATGCCCTTTATGGATTAAAACCAGACTCTGCGTCAACTATGTAATTTTCCATGGGAGTTTTGCCATGGATCCCCCTCTGGCATGCCATAGTCCAGGTGTTAGTCCCCTTGAAACAACTTTTTCATCACTATTGTGGCCAGAAAGAGTCCCTGTGGGTTTTAAAATTCGCCTGCCTATTGAAGTCTATGGCGGTTCGCCCGTTCGCGAACATTTGCGAAAATTCGCGTTCGCCGCTCGCGAACAGAAAATTTTATGTTCGCGACATCTCTAATTATAAATGTACTGTGAGGTGTAATACTGAGCTGCGTAAGGAGAATGAATGGTTATCTGAAAGCCTTATGCATGCACAGGGTGCTGTAAGTGAATTGTCTGCTCTCTGCAGGAGGACAGTAGTTTAACATTCTCAGTGCTTAGTGCAGGCAGAGTCATTGAAACAACTGTAAGAGAGTAATGTGTCTGGGGTTAGAGGCAATGTATGGGCTGAAAGTATGGAGAAGTCTGAGGACTGTGGGTCAGATAGTGGAACCGACTCAGGGATGCAGATGGACAATTTGTCTGACCCTGGAGTTGGAAGTGTTAACACAATGCCAGAAGATTCCTCAAATTAGTCTGTGGTAAGTGAACTCAATACAGATAGTAGTGTGGGATCTAATCATGCTGGGATGGTTAATGTTGTGCAGTCGGGCACATTGCATATTGTGACGTTGCTAATGGCAACAGACATGGGCATGTTAAGTACCCCAGAACCACACCTAGAAGTAAAGTGGTTTATTCAGCAAGTTGGGGTAATGATCCCAGACATGGTTCTTTGCAAAGGCATAGAACCCAGGGACAGCTAAGGTCATGGATCCAGGAAGCAGATTTTAAATCCCAATATAAACGGTTAAAATGTGAAAATGTGAAACTCAGAGAGGAAAGAGATTGGTTCCTGGAATTCAGTAGAGTTTCTAATTCTGTGTGCCAGAGAAGGGTAAATTAAGGTCTTTGTAAACCATTTTAATGTTTGTATTTAAAGAAAATGGAGGAAATCTAAGACCTAATTTAAATTGACTTTTCCCTTCCGCTGGAAACTGGTTTTGGGACCTTGTAATGTTAAATCCTGCTTCTTTGGTAAAATGAATCTGAAGTTGGTTTGGGGCTGGGCAAATTAGCATTTCAATGACTGGGTGGGTAGAAATTCTCCTGACAGTTTTTGCGGTTTCAGGTGAACTCTCCAAGACATTGATGTGTTAATTCACTCCTATACAATTGTATGTGTTTTTTTTTGTATTTGAGTTTTGGTTTTTAGTTAACATTTACTTTTTACTGAATCTCAAGGTATATAGCAAGACTTCCTGTAACTGAAGTTTTCTATGTTGTTTTTTTCTCTCCTTTTTACAGGTTTTCTTTAACTAACCCATTTTTATTTTTAGGTTTTTATTGTTGTAATCAATTTTTTTTTCTTCAGTTTTTCCTTTTTTATATTTTGGCTGCGATCTTAGCATACTTTTTTTCCCTTCTATTTCTCTTTTCCAAGTGACAGTTCTCCACTCTAGGACTCTTCTCTTTAACAACCAGAGGTTAACCTTGTTTTTCTTTTTACTTTATCAGCAGGAGATTGACTGGAGGAGCCACATTGTTCTGTAGAGAAAGAGGATATTCATTGTGCTATGCAATTTAGTATGGCGACGCAGTGTAAGGGTTGTGTGCATACACTGTGAGGGGTAGAGACATAACACGGGGGTGTGATCTGTGGTTGTTGACTAATCATTTGGCATAGTTTTGTACCAAAAGTGTTGGAACAATAAGCCATAGAGTTACACATCACCTCAGTTAGGGTTTCTAGTTGGGGGGACTATAGTGGTATAGTGGTTGTAGTCCGTCAATCCACTGCAGAAGAAGGCAACGGGCGGTGCTCTCCTAAATTGGTGCAGAGGTTTCCCTGGACTCAGGGGTAAGACTAGAGTCCGTCCATGCAAGGGAAGGAAAGCGAGGCTTCCCACAGTCAGACGGCTGCACAGTACATGAAATCTAGTTTCGGGGCGAAGGCCATGAAGCCCCTTTGAAGAATAGAGTAGGTGGTCCAAGGATACTAATTGGAGTATCCCTCTGGAAGGTAGGTAGCGCAATGGTGGCTGCAATAGTCAATCATGGTAATTAAGCAGGGCGTACAGTTTCAATCCGGAAGAACCGAGTGATGTACACCTGGCCTGAGGGGTAAACTGAGTTTAGGGATAGTTCTCCAAATAAGGAGATGGTGTCCATAGCTGATTTTAGGGAAGTAAGGGGATCTGGCAGACAAAGGATAATATCGTCAGCGTATAAGCTTATGGAGTGGTTTCTATTCCCTATTGTGACACCTTTAATAGTGGTATTTTTCCTAATTGCCTGGGCCAAAGGTTCAATGGATAGAACAAGCATTAGTGGGGAGAGGGGACAGCCCTGTCGGGTACCGTTAGTTATGTTGAAGGGCTCAGAAAGTGCTCCATTAACCCAGACTCTAGCACTTGAACTGGTATATAGAGCTGTAATAGCCGACAGAATTGTACCAGAGAAACCCAGGCGTGAAAGGACCGTGAAGGTAAAAGACCAGTTGATCCGGTCGAACGCCTTCTCGGCATCGAACGTGACCAGAAGGGTCGGGATCTTATTTTTATGCACAAAGTCTATAATGTTCAAGACACGTCTAGAGTTTTCCTGTATTTGCCTACCTTTGACAAATCCCACTCGGTCTATGTCGGCAAGGCTCGGGATGAAGGGGACTATGCAGTAAGCCAATAGTTTGGCGTATATTTTAATGTCCGTATTTAAAAGCTAAATCGGTCAGTATTTTTTGGGGTCTTCTGAGGGTTGCTCCGATTTAGGGATGGTAACTATAGTTGCCTCTAACATCTCTTTTGGAAGATTCCCTGTGTTCATTGTCTGTTGGAAAATATGGAGCAGGTAAGGGGATAGCTCCTTTTGAAATACCTTGTAGTATGTATTTGAGAAACCGTCTGGTCTTGGGGCTTTATTATCGGGGAGTTTCTTGATAATTCCTAGAATTTCCTCAAATGAGACGGGGCCGTTTAAACTAATAAGTTGCTCATTAGTTAAACATGGCAGATTTAAAGAGGAGAGGAAGCGGTTTGTGGCTTCCGTTATTTGAGGATTAGGTTCGGTCTGTGGGGAGAGATTGTATAAGGATTCGTAATAGCCCCTGAAGGAATTGCCAATCCCGATCAGATCTATGACCTTTAGGCCGGTCTGTGGGGATTTCAGAAATGGGATTTTGGATTTAAAAGCTCTATCTTTTAACCTATGTGCCAGTAACTTCCCAGCTTTATTATTTTGTGAGTAATAAGAGGCGTTAAGGGATTAAAGATGTTTCTCATGACGAGATAATAAACATTCTTTTAATTGGAGTCTCACTGTTTGTAGCTGCTCCCCGGCTAGTGTGGATGGGTTCGTTTTGTTCAGCAACTTAATAGCTTTAAGTTGGTTTAATGGGTTCGAGATGTTTTCTTCCCTCTCCTTCTTGGCTCTATAACCTGTTTTATTAAATATGCCTCTCATGAACGCTTTATGGGCGTTCCATAGAGAGAAGGGGTTAGAAACCGAATTCTCATTTGTCTGAAAGTATTCTGTTAACGCCTCTGTAATCGATAACTTGTGTTTGGAATGTTCTAATAGGTAGGTATTGTTTCGCCAGGGGGAGTATGGGGGTTTGGAGTTATTCTCATTTATGGTCAAGGTAATAGGGGCATGGTCATGTCACGGATGGTGTTGCAGAAAGCTGGAACTTATAAATAAACATCCGACTGGCTTGATCCCAAACTAAGGAGCATATGGGTGAGCCCTATAAAGCCCCTAGAGCTCTCCCTGACTGCTATGCCCATGCAAAGATCTTTATGGTAGACGATTGCATGCCCTCGTACCTAATACTATATGACACTAATAGTGAGGGGACACGACCACCGGCTCCCTGCACTTAATACAAACGGAGTCAGGGTCACCTAGAATCAAGCCAGCAAGGAAACACAAATAAAGGAAAAATACTTATCTTGAGGAATCAGCAGAAGCAGCTTCAGCAGTGAACACAATCCAGGAAGTAGTATAAACCGCAAAGTGAGGCAGTATGGGAGGGAATATAAAAGGAGGCAATTAGTGTAAATAGGTGACAGCTGGGAGAAGGAAATGATATGACAAAGTGAAACCAAAACAAAGAACGTCATGCAAGAGGTAGAGAAGAAAGTCTGCCAGACCTTCTCAGAGAGCTGGCGGTGACAGTACCCCTCCCTCTACGGGTGGACTCCGGACACTCAGAGCCCACCTTCTCAGGATGAGACCTATGGAAAGCCCTGATGAGACGAGTGGCCTTAATGTCCGCTACTGGGATCCACATCCTCTCCTCAGGACCATAACCCTCCCAATGAACGAGGTACTGGAGAGAACCGTGGATAATGCAAGAATCCACAATCCTAGAGACCTGAAATTCAAGATTACCATCAACAACAATCGGAGGAGGAGGCAAAGAGGAGGGTACAGTGGGTTGGACATAAGGTTTTAATAGGGACCTGTGAAAAACATTATGAATCTTCCAAGTCTGAGGAAGATCAAGACGGAAGGCAACGGGATTGATGACGGACAAGATCTTGTAAGGCCAAATAAACTTAGGACCCAACTTCCAGGAGGGAACCTTCAGTTTGATATTCTTTGTAGACAACCACACCAGATCACCCACATTCAGGTCCGGACCAGGCACACGTCTCTTATCCGCCACACGCTTATATCTCTCACTCATCCTCTTCAGATCACCCTGAATTTTTTGCCAAATAAATGACAAAGACGAGAAAAATCTCTCCTCATCAGGTAAACCAGAAGACCCCTCTCCAGAGAATGTCCCAAACTGCGGATGAAACCCATATGCACCAAAAAATGGTGACTTATCAGAGGACTCCTGGCGACGGTTATTTAAAGCAAACTCAGCAAGGGACAAAAAAGAACACCAATCCTCCTGATTCTCCGCCACAAAACAGCGCAGATATGTCTCCAGATTCTGATTGACGCGTTCGGTCTGACCATTCGACTGCGGGTGAAAAGCAGAAGAGAACGACAACCGAACCCCCAAGCGTCTTAGCATTGGGTAACCCAGGAAAGGGAATGAAATGCGCCATTTTGCTAAAACGGTCCACTACTACCAGAATCACAGTCTTCCCTGAGGAACGAGGCAGGTCCGTAATGAAGTCCATGGACAGATGCGTCCAAGGACAGGAAGGAATGGGTAACGGGAGGAGAGAACCCGATGGCCGTGAATGAGGGACCTTGGCACGAGCGCAGGTCTCGCAGGCTGCCACAAAACCCTCAACCATCTTACGAAGAGCCGGCCACCAGAATCTCCGAGCAATGAGATCTACTGTGGCTCTACTCCCCGGGTGCCCAGCAAGGACAGTATCGTGGTGCTCCTTAAAAACCTTGTGTCGTAAAGCGAGAGGCACAAACAACCTCCCAGGAGGACAAAGATCAGGAGCCTCTGCCTGGGCTGCCTGAACCTCTGCCTCCAAATCAGGATAAAGAGCAGAGACGACCACCCCTTCAGCCAAAATGGGACCCGGGTCTTCAAAGTTCCCCACTCCCGGAAAACAACGTGACAGGGCATCCACCTTCACATTTTTAACCCCAGGGCGGAACGTAACAACAAAATTAAACATACAAAAGAACAAAGACCATCTGGCCTGTCTCGGGTTCAGACGCTTGGCCGATTCCAAGTAGAATATCACCGAGACCAACTACCTAAAACATAACTTTTAATTAAAGATCATAAATAAAAGTTTTAGGTAGTTGGTCTCGGTGATTTTGTCTTTTCTACAACTACCAATTGAGTATTTTTTGGAGGAGAATAACCGATTCCAAGTAGGCCAGATTCTTATGGTCTGTAAACAAGGTAATAGAGTGTCTGGCTCCCTCTAACCAATGGCGCCGTTCCTCAAAAGCTATTTTGATGGCCAACAACTCCCTATCTCCCACATCGTAATTTCGTACCTAATACTATATGACACCTGAAAACCCTATAATAGTGAGGGGACACGACCACCGGCTCCCTGCACTTAATACAAACGGAGTCAGGCTCACCTAGAATCAAGCCATCAAGGAAACACAAATAAAGAAAAAATACTTATCTTGAGGAATCAGCAGAAGCAGCTTCCAGCAGTGAACACAATCCAGGAAGTAGTATAAACCGCAAAGTGAGGCAGTATGGGAGGGAATATAAAAGGAGGCAATTAGTGTAAATAGGTGACAGCTGGGAGAAGGAAAGGAGATGACAAAGTGAAACCAAAACAAAGAACGTCATGCAAGCGGTAGAGAAGAACGTCTGCCAGACCTTCTCAGAGAGCTGGCGGTGACAGGTCAGACCATGTAATCAATTCAATTGAGGATTGGATTACGCAGAAGAGATCTGTCGACTAGAAAAAGGTCAATTCTGGAATATGAGTTATGAACAGTGGAATGAAACGAGCAATCCCTTTCTCTGTTGTGGTGGAACCTCCAAACATCATAGAGGTCTTCCCTCAGGAGGAGAGGTGCAAATGCAGGGGAGTATTCTCTATTTTGGGCAGACAAATCAATAGAGGGGTCCAGTACAGTGTTAAAATCGCCTCCCCAAAGGACCAGACCTTGTCGTAGTTTGTTAACCTTGGTCATGAGTTTCCGCAAAAAGGAAACCTGATGCTTGTTCGGGGGCGTATATAAAAACTAGGGTAAATTTTTTACGTTATTCAGAGTGACCACCAATATGACATATCTGCCATTTTGGTCTACAGTTGAGGAGTCTAGTTGGAATGCCACTGAGTCTTTTATTGCTACCCTTACACCCCTTTGTTTCTTGGAATGGTGCGAATGGAAAATGTGGGGGAAGTGGGCGTTTTTAAATCTATGAGCATCTTCTGCTTTCAAACGTGTTTCTGTAGCACAGAGAACATCACAGTTAAGGACTTTTGCCTCCTTCCATAGCATAGACCTTTTAAATGGGTTATTAAGGCCCTTAGTGTTTTCGGGGCGACCACCTTAAGAACCATCTGTCTTCGGATATACGCTATGGAAGTGGGCAATATTGATGTTTTGACATTGACCGACTAAGACAAGGCAATATAGAACAACTGTTAGCAAAGTGGGAACAGCAGCAGGAGCAAATGCAGCATCCGTGAAGTGCCCTGAAGTGGAGTGTACATAAAGGGGAACAAAACCAGTAACATCTAACTGGAAGGGAAAAAAGTGAACATAACAGAAAATAAAAACAAATTGGCAGAGTATGCCAACTAACATAGTGGGCATTAATCAAGGCTCATGGCCAAGGAGGGCTGCATGGTGCCTAATTACAATAGTAATGAAACCATACAACCACGCAGTCAGCGGTGCGATCTTCTTTTTTGGGATATTAGTTGCCACTCTGAAGGCAGGTGGGTGGATGACTTGGAACCTGGGTCCGAATATTCCATGGTGATGTTCCAGGAGTCCAATAGCTTCTTCTTGGATTCCAGGGAGCTAATGACATGGAGAGTCCCTTGGTGTTGAATCAGGACTTTGGTTGGAAAACCCCATCTGTAAGGGATGTTATTTTGCCGCAGGGCTAATGTGAATGCACTGAGGGATCTCCTCTGCTGAAGGGTGACCGCAGTTAATCCGCAAACATTTTGATCTGAGTATAGGGGGCAGGTAGGGATCCTGCCTTTCTGGCTGCCGCCATCAGAGCTTCTTTAGTATGGAAGAAATGGAGTGTCTGGAAGGTGTTTTGGGCGCTGTACTCTAAAATGAGGTCATGGGATGAAAGGCTTGGGTTGAGAGCTTTTATGAGGTCTTGCAGATAAGAGGGCAAGTTCCTGGGCATAATTTCCTTAGGAATTCCGCAAAACTTTAAATTGTAATGGTGGGACCTGACCTCAAGGTCCACCAATTTAGATCCGAGGTGCTCCATCTCCTCCATCATATCATTGTGCGAGTCAATTAGCTTGTTGTGAGAAGTGGTGAAGTCGCCCATTTTAGCTTCCTCATGGCTGACTCTTTTATTGATGTCCTCCACTGCAGACTGGAGTGGGAGTATGAGAGAGGACATGTCTCTCTGTAAGGATTTGCTAAATAGGACTAACATGTCCTTCAGCAGGTTTCCAGATGCAGGCTGGTTATTTGTAGGGAGCGCTTGTATGGTGAGTATGGTGTGGTTGCTCACCTGCGTCTCCACAGCAGAAGAGGGAGATAGCGTGTCTGCGATATCGCGGTCTTTTGGGCTCGGTGGCAGGAAAGCGGAGTCGCGCCGAGTGCCGCTCAATGGAGTAGACAGGTCTGGTCTCAGCGCATCTTCCAAGGTAGGCTTCCCTGGCGCGTGCAGGGCATCCGGAAGGTCGGGGCCTCATCAGCGGGTCAGAGGCGGCGATGCAGCATCATTTTGATACGGGCACTTTTCCAGGTAGAAGTCCAGCTTCCCCTGCTTCTTTACTGAACGTTTGCCCCTGGTCATCATCTGGGCAAGCTGTCCACCATTTGGGAGACTTTTGAGGGTGGTTAGTATGGGTTGCTTGCCTCCGTTGGTATAATGGCGCCGGAGCTCTCTCCTCACGCGTCACGTGTCAATCAATTTTCTAACCTAGTAGGAAATTACGTTGAGAACCATCACGACTGCCTTTTCTTTGACGGTACTTGGGTCAGATTTTTGCAAAAAAGGTAAAAATCACGGCCGATCCATGGCCTGAATGTTCCACTGTAACCCTTTATGCCATCAGGGATACCCCCAGGCAGCCCCACGGGTTATCACCCGATGTCCACCACCGGGTTCGGGAGTCTCTTCCGGACCCAGACTCAATAACCAATGTTCATTCTAGTCAATCAGGTGATTGGGTCGTGCTAAAGAAACATCAGAGGACGGGACTAGAGCCAAGATATCTTGGGCCATTCCAGGTGCTGCTGATGACGCCAACCTCTCTAAAGTTTGAGGGACGAGACAGATGAATCCACACCAGTCAAGCAAGAAACTGCTCAACTAAGTCAAATAATGAAGAGTATCACTTTTGTTTATTTGCTTAGATTATTTTTAGGGAGGGAAACACACCTCAAACTAGCAAGGGCCACAAGGAGACATTTGTTGATAGCACATAACGATACATTCCTGGAGGGTAATATCAGCTATAGTTTTAATATTAGCTTTGGCTCCTGCTCCTCGCTTGTTAATCCTGTATGGGTGTCCGGGCAGCTAGGCGGCCCCTAGATGTGGTAAAGGGCCTAAGTTTGTAGGATCCTCCAGTTGTGAGGAAGGTATAACGGTCAACCTTACTAATGAAACCCCCGATCTCTTTAATAACACCCATAGACCAGATTAAATCTGCTGGAAAGAAGGGTGTGACGTTCAGACTCAGGGAGCGATCCCTCAGTCTATTCATTTATTACTGGAGGCCCGTGACCGTCAGAAGTTCTTGTGTGGAGTTGACGGGTCCGTACTATTTCCTATGCGGGTTAGCCACTTTTAAGGTAATTCCTCCTAATGCCAGAGGTTCATGTGTCCTGGTGAAGCTTGTCCCTGCATCTTACGTTGCAGCCGATTGGGAGGAACTCATAGTGTGGAAAAAGGTAAGAAGGTCAGGGAGAGCTGGAAGGGAGTTGTTTTCTGGCTGGACGGGATAGGGAGTTGGAATTATGAAGTGATTGAACAATTTCTCGTCCATAGTGGATGAGATGTTCAATAAAACCGTTGAGGCAGTGAGAGAGATCCCCGAGAAACATCAGTAGAGCGTCCAGAGGAGGGTTTCTGTGAATTAGATGACGGTTATGCCTGGCTAGCAGACACCATTGACAAGGGTCAGCCCCATACTGACAGGAGCAGGGCATAGGCAGAGCTATGACTAGTGAGGATTGGAATCCTTTTTAAAGCTTTGGGAGGTCTTGGGGCTCACTGGTTTTCCATTGGATCTGGGTGAAAGGAAGTATGACATGTACTTATGTTTTTTTGTTTCCATTCCTTCTATACGCCGGAGTGAGATATTCCTGATGTCTAATCGACCGAAGCCCGAACAGACAAGACGCCCTGAAGATCAAACCATGGACCAGACGGAGAGGATTCCAAACCAGCCGTCGACCAGCACGAAACGCCACCTCCTGAGTCAGCTCCCGAAGAAAAGAATCTCTGAGTCAAGATTTGTTTTTAAGCTATGTGTCAAGATTGAAAAAAAGGGGGGGCTAGATGCACAGTCACAAATAAGCAGCGGAACCCTTATCCAGGAGTAGGCTCAGTCTCCTTAAAACAGTCAAGTAGTTGCAGGGACCGCGCTGATACCAGCAGTAATAGACACAATGCAGACTTCAACACACGCTCCAGCAGGCAGCTGTTATAAATCCACTCCTATGGACGTCTTCTGCAGCGTCTTGATACCAACCGAAAACTTCAATATACGGCACCAATTCCTTCACAAGACAAAGAGACACATAGCGCAATACCCAAGTGGTAAAAGTAAGTATCCAATTTATTGCGAATATTTTTATGTAATACTGGGAACATTTTTACGTTGACCCACTGGTGTGTGTGGAGAATGAAGCAGGCTGTCTGCAATTATGGAAGAGGTATATCGATGACTGTATCTGTATTTGGCGTGGCACAGAAACCGTGCTTAAAGAGTTCATTGTATATATCAATGATAACCCCTGGAATATTGTATTCACTGAGAATATTAGCAAGAGGATGATCCATTTCTTGGATCTGGAAATTGCAGTCGAACAAGGGAGGATAAAAACAAAAACCTATTTTAAACCTACAGATCGCAATGGTTACATTGACAGGAGCAGTTGCCATTATAGACCATGGATCCAAAATGTGCCTAAAGGGCAATTACAGCGCATTAAACGCAACTGCACTGAGGCTGATGATTTTGAATCACAAAGTGACATAATCCTCGAAAGGTTTAGGGAGAAAGGATATGCAAAGGATCTGCTGTTTAAACAAAGGGAGGAAGTAAGAGATGTCAGTGTAACAAGTAAAGATGAAATAACCAGTGATCATTTTAAAAATAAAGATTACAGTGCTCGGTATAGGTTTGCTTTTTCCACCACTTTCTCTGTCCACTGCCCCCGTATTAGGGACATTATTAACAAAAATTGGAACGTCCTTAAGAACGATGGTGTAATAGGGGATCTGATTCCACACAACCCCCCCCCCCCCCCTCATATTCAGAAGGGCTCCAACTGTTAGGAATAAGATCGTACATGGATGCCCTAATAAAGAAAAGGGATCCCGCATCCATCGGGATGTGTTCACATGGTGCAGCTTTTGCATAGGATGTAAAAATAGGGCCAAGGAAGACAAGAAAAACATCAATACGAGTATGGTGACGTCAACATCAAAACATAAGGAGTGTAAAATAAAAGGGAATCTGTCATGTGAAACAGCGGGGGTAATCTACTTGTTAGAGTGCCCCTGTAAGACACAATATATAGGTCGTACTCTAAGAAAATTAAAAACCCACATTGCTGAACACGTCCGAAACATTAAGAAGGGTCTGGAGACCCACAGTGTTTCCGCACATTATAAAAAAGTGCACCAGAAAAATCTGAGCGGTTTAAGATTCTGTGCCGTTGAACTGGTGCGGAGACACTGGAGAGGGGGAGACCCTGTTAAACAGATAAACAAAAGAGAAGCAGAGTGGATATATGAGATGGGCACCCTCCTACCACACGGCCTCAACATAGAATGGGATATCAAGGCAGCTGGCATGTCATAATTGCAGGCTGCACAGTTTGTGTAAACTCTGTTATATTTTAATTTTTTTGTATTGCCCATGCGAAGCGCATGTGGATAATGTTTGCAATTTGTTTTTTATCTGATATTGTGTATGATTGATTTTTGTATTATGGATGTTTTTAGTGTTGTTTGGATTTAATGCATGTCACCCGCCCTCCGGACCAATCGGAAGTTGGGTGTTGTCCTAGAGCAATTTAGGAAGGATATTTAACACTGAGTCTGAGTCTGAGGGAATTCAGTTCCTCAACCCCTGACGAAGCCTAAGGCGAAACCCGGGTCGGGTGTGATTTTATGAAATGTCTTTTATCACATGGACTTTGTAAGTACAATAAATTGGATAGTTACTTTTACCACTTGGGTATTGTGCTATGTGTCTCTTTGTCTTGTGAAGGAATTGGTGCCGTATATTGAAGTTTTCGGTTGGTATCAAGACGCTGCAGGAGACGTCCATAGGAGTGGATTTATAACAGCTGCCTGCTGGAGCGTGTGCTGAAGTCTGCATTGTGTCTATTACTGCTGGTATCAGCGCGGTCCCTGCAACTACTTGTGGATTATGTGTCAAGATTGACTTTCTGTTTTCTATCATCTGTTTTGTTTTATGGATTCAGGACTTTCGTAGGCAAGATAGTTTTTTTCAAAGAAGAAGATCGAGATTAATCGACGGACACTGGGGAGCATATGACAAAGAGGAGAGACTGTTGTGGAAATTTTATTAGGGTGTGTTTTTAATATATTGTGTATTGTCATCATGTCTCTCAGTGTCAGGGTAAACTATTAGAGTGGATATCTTCCTGTGTATGTGGAGACACAGCTGCTGGGCGCAGGGGTCTCCGTCGGCGAATAGTCCAATGTGCTATGCACTGGGCTGTGGGTCGGGGAGACTGATGTGTTCAGCAGAGCAGTGTTTTCTTGGCGAATGTATGGGCGCCAGCTAGGGCCCCCGCGCTAGATTCAGATTTATTGGCTTGGCGTGGATGCATTTGTTAAGAGAACAATATATGAAAGGAACGTACGTTTGTTGTCTCTAGTGCGCCTGATCAGCCGCTGGAGATAATGACGTTGTCCTGTAAATAAACATGCATGAGGATCATAGTAACTTTATTTGGCATTGATCACTGAGCAAGGCTGGATTAAGTTCACTCCAGTGGTAAAGGGAGATTATTGTATACATGTGTTTGTTAGCTGGCTATGTTATTATAAATGATGGTGGTTTCTCGTCTTCCTGTGTCATCACTTCCTGTATCCTTGTTACATGAAGTAAGTGGTCGGGTGACGGGCCGGCCCCTTTTCTATTTGTTACACTCTTTTGTGACTAAATAAAAGTGAACATACTGGGCAGGAGGGGGGCAGTGCTCAGCAGAACTGGACATGATAACACCTTTGAGTCTTGATGAAGAGATTTACCTTTCCTTACACAAAGTCTGATGCAAGCAAATTTATACTACAAATATTTATATTACACAGGCCAAGGACCACGGAACACATAACTAATTACAAAGGAACCAAGACACGTGACAATTACTATAACAGAAGACCTCAATGTACTGAAATGGATCAGTGGGTGTGAACCCACTGCACAACTGACTCGCAATACTCTGGAGGGGTGTAACTAAGCAGCTACCCAAGGTGAGGATAGGCTTGGGTCATAGGTAGTTGCCAAGGGCTACTCCAGTGCGTAAATCGAGTCAGTGGCAGTAGGATCAGGCGGCACGGAGATACCAGACAAGGTACCAACAGTACATTGAGTCCACAGACAGGCAGGCAGAACGGAACAGAGGCAGAAGCATGAACATGCGCCCCAAGCACAATAGAAGCAAGGCGGCCCTAGGAAGAGCTGCACAGAGACAGAGAATGGGCATTGGCATTTCCCCTCCAGGGAACACAGGAACCCTCTTTCGAAGGAGGACATGGACAGACATGAACGGAACACTAGAAGCAGTAAGGACTGCCAGAAAGACAATAACAGGAACATAGATCAGATGCAGATAAGCTCTGCTAGGCAATACAGATACAGGACAGATACAGGGCAAGGTACAGGGCCAGAAGGCAACAATACAGAAGCAGGCGGAACACACCGAGGTGTAGATGGTAGGACCCTTTGGATCATCAGCAAAGGGCAAAACCTGGCAATACAAACATAGACAGACAGACTACACAGGGCAGAAGAGTGAAACACCCACAAGACAAGACAGAACAGACTGACCACAACACTCCACGCTCGAAGCAGAAATAGCAGCCTAACAAGCGCACCTGAAAGGGCACACCCAGGGACTGACCAGGGGAGATTAACCCCATCAGAACCTAACAGGGAGGTACCAAATCAGGTCAGTGTTAACCAGAAACCACAGAATACCAAGCTGTGATACAGGATGTTGCCCTGGCAGGCCCTGTGGGTGTTCTGAGGAGATCTGTCAGAGATGCTGCACGTGACTCGATCTGTTTGTTTTGTTGTTGGTTTGAACTGAATCCCACCTCCTCCCAGGTGTTGTTCTTTAGGTAATTGGTGAGGCTATTTATTCTTCCCTCTCCCTATAGCCTTTGCGGGTTATAGTTCTGCCTTGTATGAGCTCTGGAAGTTTGGTGGATCATCTGCTCCAACACATCTCTAGATAAGTCCTTTTCCCTTTTTCCTTCTATGTCTATTTTTACTAGGCCTCTAGGGTGACGCTAGCTCCTTCGGTTGTTGAAGGAGCTGGGTGTCTCTTTCTCTCTTCCCTACAGCTGAGGGTTTGGTTCAGTGTGTTATAGTCTTAGGTATGTGGGCATGTGCATATCTACCATCGAGATATGCACATGGGCGTAGCAGTTTAGGGAAAGTGTTTTAGGGATTGCTAGGAGGTTCCCCCTTTGTTCCCTAGCATTTGGGGCCTAGTCAATTGTTTTGCTGGTTGCAAAATGGAAACTATTGATGCTTTGGTTGATCGCATGCAGGGATTGTCTTTGGAGGTAGCTGACCTCCGCAATTCGGTTGCACAGTGTCAGAGTACTTTGGCGTGGGGGAAACCAGGTCTGCCTGGAACCTAAGGTCGCTCTCCCTGATAGGCTTTCCGGGGAAAGTGATAACTTTGTTCGGTTCAGGGAGTCCTGTAAATTGTATTTTCGTCTTCGTCCGATTTCATCTGGAGACGAAAAACAAAGAGTAGGGATTATTATTTCTCTGCTAAAAGGTGACGTTCAATCTTGGGCTTTTTCTCTGCCGACTGGTTCACAGTCCCTCCGGTCGGTGGATGAATTTTTCGGAGCCCTGGGCCTGATTTATGATGACACAGACTGGGTCTCTATGGATGAATCTAAGTTGCGCAGCTTGTGCCAGGGAGAACGTACTGCTGAGTCGTATTGTGCCGAATTTAGAAGATGGGCAACTGACTCGGAGTGGAATAATCCTGCACTCCGTAGTCAGTTCTGTCAGGGGCTATCTGAGAGATTGAAAGATGCCCTTGCATTTCATGAAAAACCTGATTCTTTGGAGGCGGCCATGTCTTTGGCAGTACGGATTGATAGACGTCTTAGGGAGAGGTGCAAGGTACCCCTCGGGCAGGAGGTGCTGTCTGGTGGAGAACCAGTCCCTCCTGTCCCTCGGGGTACTATGACACTTGATTTAGGGGCTGGAGAGGAGCCTATGCAATTGGGTCAGGTTACTTCTTGCTCTGGTAATAGGAATTTTAGGAAGCTGAATAGACTGTTACTTCTGTGGTAAAGAAGGTAATTTCGTTAATGTGTGCCCTTTTATTAAACCTGGAAGTGGTAATGAAAAACAAATGGGGGATTCCTTCAAAGGAAAAAAAAACTGCTTTACTCTGGGTAGTGTGAAAGGGAAGTCAGAGCAGGCATATTCGTATACCACCTGCAGTACCCGATTCCTCCTGCCTGCCTTGGTGGCACTAGACTCTGGAAATTTTGAGTTAAAGGTATTTGTTGATAGTGGCGCAGGGATTAATCTTATTGATTTTCAATTTCCTCAGAGTCATGGTTTTAAAACTAGCGTATTAAGCAAAGAGATACCAGTGTTTGCTATAGATTCCGCCCCCCTCTCACAAAGATGTCTAACTCATATTGTTCAGGATATTCATTTGAGTGTGGGTGATTCTCATGTTGAGTTCATTTCTTGTTTTGTTATGAAAGGTTTGCCTGCTCCAATGGTTCTGGGTTTACCATGGTTGATAAAACATAACCCTACCATTGACTGGCAAACAAAACAAATCAGTAATTGGAGTGAATTTTGTATGAAAAACTGTCTTAGTGCCTCTATTTCTGGGGTATCCACGAAGGTGTTGCCTCAGTTTTTTGTTTCCGATTCTTCGGACGTATTCTCAGAGGGTGGAGCTCAGAAGTTGCCCCCTCACTGAGAGTATGATTGTCCGGTCAATCTTATCCCCGGAGCAAAATTGGCAAAATCTCGGTTATATAATCTTTCTCAACCTGAAAGAGTAGCTATGCGGGAATATATTGCCAAGAGTTTGGCAAAGGGACATATTAGACCATCTAAATCTCCTATATCCACTGGCTTCTTTTTCGTAAAGAAGAAGAACGGATCCCTTAGACCGTACCTAGATTTCCGGGAACTGAATCTCATTACTGTCCGTGATCCTTATCCCCTTCCCTTGATTCCGGATCTATTTGATCAGATTGTTGGTGCCAAGGTGTTTTCTAAGTTGGATTCAAGAGGAGCTTATAATCTGATCAGATTCAGGGAAGGAGATGAATGGAAAACGGCCTTCAATACCCCTGAGGGTCACTTCGAGAACCTAGTCATGCCCTTTGGTTTAACTAATGCTCCAGCAGTCTTTCAGCGCTTTATCAATTAAATTTTTCATCATTTGGTGGGGAGGTTTGTTGGTATTTACCTCGATGACATACTAATTTACTCACCCGATCTGAAGACTCATCAGGATCATTTGAGACAAGTGTTATTGATCCTTCGGGAGAATAAATTGTATGCTAAGTTGGAAAAATGTGTGTTTGCGGTTCAGGAGCTGCCGTTTTTGGGGTACTTGCCTCCGGTTTTCGTATGGATCCCAAAAAGGTCCGTGCGGTACTGGAATATGACCAGCCGGAGAATCAGAAAGCCCTGATGCAGTTTTTAGGATTTACTATTTACTACAGAAAATTCATCCTGAATTATTCCACCATTGTCAAACCTTTGACAGATATGACAAGAAAGGGCCCTGACTTCTCTGTCTGGTCGGATGAGGCATTACAGGCCTTTTCTGCTATTAACAAATGTTTTGCTTTTGCTCCCATTCTGATGCAACCTCATATGTCTCAACCCTTCATTGTGGAGGTTGATGCATCAGAAGTGGGAGTCAGAGCAGTCTAGTCGCAGGGTTCCTCTCCTAGCAAATTGCGCCTGTGTGCTTTTTTCTCCAAGAAACCCTCGGCCGCCAAAAGAAATTATGATGTTGGGTATAGAGAGTTGTTGGCCATCAAATTGGGGCTACTGTCACCGCCAGTTCTGTGAGAAGGTCTGGCAGACGTTCTTCTCTACCTCTTGCATGACGTTCTTTGTTTTGGTTTCACTTTGTCATCTCCTTTCCTTCTCCCAGGTGTCACCTATTTAGACTAATTGTCTCCCTTTATATTCCCTCCCATACTGCCTCACTTTGCGGTTTATACTACTTCCTGTATGAGGTGTTCACTGCTGGAGGCTGCTGCTGCTGTTTCCTCATATAAGTCTTTTTCCTTTATTTGTGTTTCCTTGCTGGCTTGATTCTAGGTGACCCTGACTCCGTCCGTATTAAGTGCAGGGAGTCGGTGGTCGTGTCCCCTCACTATTATAGGGTTTTCAGGTGTCACGTATTAGGTACGTGGGCATGCAATCGTCTACCATAGAGACCCTTGCATGGGCATAGCAGTCAGGGAGAGCTCTAGGGGTTTTATAGGGCTCACCTATATGCTCCTTAGTTTGGGCTCAAGCCAATCGGATGTTTATTTATAAGTTCCAGCTTTCTGCAACATCATCCGTGACAGCTACCCATTCGATTACGGTATTTACTAACCATAAGAATCTGGCTTACCTGCAATCTGAAAAGCGTTTAAATCCTAGGCAGGCTAGATGGTCAATGTTTTTTACCAGGTTAAATTTAGTGATCACCTATCGCCCTGGGATTAAAAACTTTAAAGCAGATGCGTTGTCAAATAGCTTTCCTGGGGAGGGGATTCGGAGGATTCCTCTCCGATTTTAGCTGATGGGGTGGTGGTTTCCGCTCTTTACTCCGAGCTGGAGACGGAAGTGTTGGGGGCTCAAGAGGAGGCACCTGATTCTTGTCCTCCAGGCATGTTGTTTGTTCCTTCTGAACTGCGATACAAGGTGTTCAAGGAACATCACGATACTGTCCTTGCAGGACATCCTGGAAGTAGATCCACTGTAGATCTTATTTCCCGGAGAGTCTGGTGGCCAGGGTTCCGTAAAAGTGTTGAGGGTTATGTAGCAGCTTGTGAGACCTGTGCACGCGCGAAAGTAGCTCACACTCAGCCATCAGGATCTCTTCTTACTTTGTCCATCCCATCTCGTCCTTGGACGCATTTGTCCGTGGACTTCATTACTGATTTGCCTAGTTCCTCTGGGAAAACTGTGATATTGGTGGTAGTGGACCGCTTCAGCAAGATGGCTCACTTTGTACGATTATCAGGTTTGCCCAATGCGAAAACTCACGCTCAGGTTTTTATTGATAACATTGTGAAATTACATGGCATTCCCTCTGATGTGGTGTCTGATAGGGGGACGCAATTTGTTTCCAGGTTTTGGAGGGCGATTTGTTCTCGTCTGGGTATTCAGTTGTCTTTCTCTTCGGCTTTTCATCCTCAGTCGAATGGTCAAACTGAGCGCACTAACCAAAACCTGGAGACCTATTTGAGGTGTTTTGTCGCTGAGAATCAGGATGAGTGGTCCTCGTTCTTGTCTTTAGCTGAGTTTGCCTTGAATAACCATAGGCAGGCGTCAACTGGTAAGTCACAATTTTTTGGCGCATATGGTTTTCACCCTCAGTTTGGTACTTTTTCTGGGACCAAATCTTCTGGAATACCGGAAGAGGAGAGATTCTCTTCCTTTTTGTCATCTATATGGCGGAAGATTCAAGTTAATTTGAAAAAAATGGGTGAAAGATATAAACGGATGGCTGACAAGAGACGTATGACTGGTCCGGACCTGTGTGTGGGTGATTTGGTGTGGTTGTCCATTAAAAACATTAAGCTGAAGGTACCCTCTTGGAAATTGTGTCCAAGATTTATTGGCACTTACAAAATCTCGGCCATTGTCAATCCGGTGGCGTTTCGTCTGGAACTTCAGAAAGGCATAATGTGTTTCACAGGTCCTTGTTGAAGAAATATGTGGAACCTGCGGAACCATCTCCTTTGCTTCCTCCTCCTGTTTTTGTTGATGGTAATCTGGAGTTTCAGATCTCTAGAATTCTAAACTCACGTGTTCTTCGGGGTTCCCTTCAGTACCTGGTGCATTGGAGGGGATACGGTCTTGAGGAAAGAATGTGAGTTCCGGCTACCGATGTTAATGCTATCCGCCTTGTCAATGCCTTTCACAGGGCACACCCGGATAATGTTGGACCTGGGTGTCCTGAGGTCACTCGTAGAAGGGGGGGGGTACTGTCACGCCCTGCCCTGTGGGTGTTCTGAGGAGATCTGTCAGAGTTGCTGCACGTGACTAGGTCTGACAGATTGTTTTGTTGTGGGTTTGAACTGAATCCCACCTCCTCCCAGGTGTTGTTCTTTAGGTAATTGGTGAGGCTATTTATTCCTCCCTCTCTCTATAGCCTTTACGGGTTATAGTTCTGCCTTGTGTGAGCTCTGGAAGTTTGGTGAATCATCTGCTCCAACACATATCTGCTCTAACACAGATAAATCCTTTTCCTTTTTTCCTTCTGTGTCTGTTTTTACTAGGCCTCTAGGGTGACGCTAGCTCTTCCCTACAGCTGAGGGTTTGGTTCAGTGTGTTATAGTCTTAGGTACATGGGCAAAGTGTTTTAGGGATTGCTAGGAGGTTACCCCTTTGTTCCCTAGCATTTGGGGTCTAGTCAGTTGTTTTGTTTGCCTTGTCATGTTCTGTTTCCTTCTCTTATCTTACCTACCATTACATGCCCCTAGCAACCAGCATGCATGAAACACCGCAGCCAGTACGCAAGAGCGCAACCAACCTGACATACCCACAGGGAGACGATACAGCCAAAGGGGTACACACACACGGGGAGGTTCACACTAGATACGTAGCCAGCATGCAGCCAAAAGTAGCCAGCCTACACGGAATCACCCACAGCCAGTACGCAAAAGGCGTGCAGCCAGCCTGCATGACAAACCATGTCACAGTGAACCACACCGTGACACAGGCTTCAGAGTGAAAGGAGCACCATATGGCCTTTGGAGAGTGGATTTAGCTTGAATGGTAATTGGAAGCTATGTCGCATATAAAGACACCCTGAGATGGTCTTACAGTGGAAACCACCAAAAAGTTACCCTATTCTGCAAACTACACCCCTCAAGGAATATTTCAGGGGGTGTAGTGAGCACTTTGACCCATCAGGCGTTTTACAGAATTAGGAAACACTTGGCTGTGAAAAGGAAAAATTTAAAAAATTTCCTGAAAAAGTTGCTTTACATCCACATCTTTCACTTTCACAAGAGGTAACAGGACAGATGCACCCGCATTTTGTTCCCCATTTCCCTCTGAATATGGCACCCCCTCAATATGTGCTCAAAAATGATGTATGGGTGCACAGCAGGCTTCAGAGTGGAAGGAGCACCATATGGCTTTTGGAGAGCGGATTTAGCTGGAATGGTAATTGAAAGCTATGTTGCATATGACGACACCTTGAGGTGGCCCTACAGTGGAAACCCCCAAAAAGTGACTCCATTCTGGAAACGACACCCCTCAAAGAATATTTCAAGGTGTGTAGTGAGCACTTTGACCCATCAGGCGTTTCACAGAATTAGGAAGCACTTGGCTTTGAAAAGGAAAAATTAAAAAAAAATCCTGAAAAAGTTGCTTTACATCCACATTTTTCACTTTCACAAGAGGTAACAGGACAAATGCACCCACATTTTGTTCCCTATTGCCCCCTGAATATGGCAACACCTTATATGTGCTAAATAAATGATGTATGGGTGCACAGCAGGCTTCAGAGTGGAAGGAGCACCACAGTGGTGTAGCTATCAGGGAAGCAGGGGAAGCGACTGCTTCGTGGCCCGAGCTCAGAAGGGGCACCAGAGCAGTACTGAATGTTTTCATTAGATCTTGGGCTGCTCCTACTCACAACTGCTGCACTTTATAATAGCAGATGCCACTTACAGCAGCAGCGCTGGAGCTCCTCCCACTGAAGGTCCTTACTCCTCCTCCTATGGCCGTTCTCAGGCTGGGATCCGCAGTACTGGCACACCACTTGCCAGTACTGCTTTCTGCTTTCTATTGTCTGGCAGCTTACTATGACATCAGCTGCCAGCCAATAGCAGAACTTTATGGGATCAATCCCCACCCACTACAATGCCTGCCCCCCCCCATGTGTCCTGTTCTCTGACCCCCCATAGTAGGTTACTGATTAACCCCTCCAATGCTGTCAGAGGGGTGATGGCACAGACTTCTCCAGGCTGCCTGTGAGGACCAAACACTTTAGCTGTCTACAGGAAAGGTAAGTGTCTGTGTGTAGAAATAGGTGTATAATACTTGTATGTTCATGTGTTATGTGTGTGTATGTCCATATATGTGGTGAGTGAGTATGTGAGTCTGTCCATGTATGTTGTGAGTGCGTAGGTGAGTGCGTCCAGTTATGTTGTGAGTGCTTCCATGTATGTTGTGAGTGCGTGTATGAGTGCGTCCATGTATGTGGTGAGTGCCTGTATAAGTACGTCCATGTATGTGGTGAGTGCATGTATGAGTGCGTCCATGTATGTGGTGAGTGTGTCCATGTACAGTTGCAAGAAAAAGTATGTGAACCCTTTGGAATGATATGGATTTCTGCACATATTGGTCATAAAATGTGATCTGGTCTTCATCTAAGTCACAACAATAGACAATCACAGTCTGCTTAAACTAATAACACACAAAGAATTAAATGTCATCATGTTTTTATTGAACACACCATGTAAACATTCACAGTGCAGGTGGAAAAAGTATGTGAACTCCTAGACTAATGACATCTCCAAGAGCTAATTGGAGTGTAGTGTCAGCTAACTGGAGTCCAATCAATGAGATGAGATTGGAGGTGTTGGTTACAGCTGCCCTGCCCTATAAAAAACACACACCAGTTCTGGGTTTGCTTTTCACAAGAAGCATTGCCTGATGTGAATGATGCCTCACACAAAAGAACTCTCAGAAGACCTACGATTAAAAATTGTTGACTTGCATAAAGCTGGAAAGGGTTATAAAAGTATCTCCAAATGCCTTGCTGTTTATCAGTCTACGGTAAGACAAATTGTCTATAAATGGAGAAAGTTCAGCACTTCTGCTATTCTCCCTAGGAGTGGCTGTCCTGTAAAGATGACTGCAAGAGCACAGCGCCGACTGCTCAATGAGGTGAAGAAGAATCCTAGAGTGTCAGCTAAAGACTTACAAAAGTCTCTGGCATATGCTAACATCCCTGTTAACAAATCTACGATACGTAAAACACTAAACAAGAATGGATTTCATGGGTGGAAAAAATACATTGCTGCATGTTTACAGTTTGCACAAGAGCACCTGGATGTTCCACAGCAGTACTGGCAAAATATTCTGTGGACAGATGAAACCAAAGTTGAGTTGTTTGGAAGAAACACACAACACTATGTGTGGAGAAAAAGATGCAAAGCACACCAACATCAAAACCTCATCCCAACTGTGAAGTATGGTGGTGGGGGCATCATGGTTTGGGGCTGCTTTGCTGCGTCAGGGCCTGGACGGGTTGCTATCATCGAAGGAAAAATAATTTCATGTTCATGTTGAATAAAAACATGGTGACATTTAATTCTTTGTGTGTTATTAGTTTAAGCAGACTGTGATTGTCTATTGTTATGACTTAGATGAAGATCAGATAACATTTTATGACTAATTTGTGCAGAAATTCATATCATTCCAAAGGGTTCACATATTTTGTCTTGCAACTGTATGTGGTGACTGCGTTTATGAGTGCGTCCATGTATGTGATGAGTGCGTGTATGAGTGTGTTCATGTATGTGGTGAGTACGTGTATGAGTGCATCCATGTATGTGGTGAGTGCGTGTATGAGTGCGTCAATGTATGTGGTGAGTGTGTACATGTATGTGGTGAGTGCGTGTATGAGTGCATCCATGTATGTGGTGAGTGCGTGTATGGGTGCGTCCATGTATGTTGTGAGTGCGTGTATGAGTGTGACCATGTATGTGGTGAGTGCCTCCATGTATGTAGTGAGTGTGTGTATGAATGTGTCCATGTATGTGGTGAGTGCAGGTATAAGTACGTCCATGTATGTGGTGAGTGCGTGTATGAGTGCGTCCATGTATGTGGTGAGTGCGTCCATGTATATGGTGAGTGCGTGTATGAGTTCGTCCATGCATGTGGTAAGCGCATGTATAAGTGCGACCATGTATGTGGTGAATACCTGTATGAGTGCGTCCATGTATGTGGTGAGTGCGTGTATGAGTGCCTCCATGCATGTTGTGAGTGTGTGTATGAGTGCGTCCATGTATCTGTTGAGTGCGTCCATGTATGTGGTGAGTGTGTCCATGTATGTGGTGAGTGCGTGTATGAGTATGTCCTTGTATGTGGTGAGTGCATGTATGAGTGAGTCCATGTATGTGGTGAGTGCGTGTATAAATGCGTCCATTATGTTGGGGAGGGGCCCTGTACAAAAATTTGCTATTGGGCCTAGTCAGTTCTAGCTACGCTCTTGGAGCACCAAATGGCTTTTGGAGAGCGGATTTAGTTGGAATGGTAATTGGGAGCTATGTCGCATATGACGACACCCTGAGGTGGCCCTACAGCTGAAACCCCATTCCGGAAACTACACCCCTCAAGGAATATTTCAAGGTGTGTAGTGGGCACTTTGACCCATCAGGCGTTTCAAAGAATTAGGAAACACTTGGCTGTGAAAAGGAAAAATAAAAAAAAATTCCTGAAAAAGTTGCTTTACATCCACATTTTTTATTTTCACAAGGGGTAACAGGACAAAATTCACCCCATATTTTGTTACCCATTTCCCACCGAATATGGCAGCACCACATATGTGCTCAAAAAAGCAGGGCTCTAGAGTCAAACACAGCAAAATATGGATTTTGCTGACCTGAATTGGCAGACATTGATTTTAGGTGCCATGTCACATTTAAAATATTCCTGAGATTTCCAGAAATTAAAAACCCCAAGAAATGACCCTATTTTGGAAAGAGCCACCCCTGTATGAACATTTTAAGTGGTAGAAAGGGTACTTTTCAGCAAACAGGTGTCTCACAGAAGGCAGAAGTACTTGTTAAAGGATTTCAAAGCACACATTTGTGAAAAAAAATAATTACTAGCAAACCCCA
The DNA here is from genome assembly GCF_905171765.1 of Bufo bufo. Classification (NCBI taxonomy): domain Eukaryota; kingdom Metazoa; phylum Chordata; class Amphibia; order Anura; family Bufonidae; genus Bufo; species Bufo bufo. The sequence continues at coordinate 485,715,635 of NC_053390.1, read as the reverse complement.
ATTTTTTTCCCATAAGGGGTTAAAGGATAAAATGCACCCCAGTATGTGTTCTCCATTTTCTCCTCATTCAGAAAACACCCCATATGTGCTTGTAGCCTGCTGTATGGGCGCACAGCGGGGCTCTAGAGGCAAAGTGCAAAATATCGTTTTTTGGAGGCTTGAATAAACAGACATGGATTTTAGGTGCCATGTCGCATAAAAAAAATTCCTGAGGTCCCCAGAAATTAAAAACCCCAAGAAGTGACCCCATTTTGGACAAAGCACACACGTAGGAACATTTTAAGTAATGAAAAGGGTACTTTTGACCTAACAGGTGTTTCACAGAAATTAATATGTAGTGGTTGGTGAAAAATGCATCTGTAAGCTATGCGGACTAAGGGCTCATGCACACTGCCATTGTGTGGTCACTCTGTGAGATGGGGAAACAGCTCTCCTTGTCTTAACACTGTTTATGTAGTTAAATTAAATGTTCTGGAATGACATTCTGCTGTTTGGCCACAAGATGCCGCTGTTTCCTAAACACAGCTACAGACTGCACCTATATCTCCATATTCATGAGAGAGGTGGGGTTTTACACAGAGTCTGTATAGAGAGCAGATCTTAGAAGGAGGTGAAAACTAAGGAACTGTTTGAGCAGAGAATCTGACGGCATCCAAATGTGAGAGCCTTCCTCAGTGACCATAGCTGCAGCTAAGTGAAGCTGATCGTATTCAAGACCCTGATTCTGTACAGAGGAAGGAAGATTGTGGCCAGGAACGCTAATGAGAGCAGAGGAACAAACCAACATATACTGCAGTACCGCATGCTTGTTAAGGGAGACGTTTGTTCTGTTCAGAGTCACCAGCGGATGCAAAGCAGACACGGGTCGGTAAGATCATGCACGCACCTCATCACAGTGTTGACGCCTAGAGACTGAGACCAGTCCTGTAGTTAGTTAGTTAGGGTCTCTGTTTGTGTCAGGCCACAAATGTTACTACACTGCGTGCAGAATTATTAGGCAAATGAGTATTTTGACCACATCATCCTCTTTATGCATATTGTCTTACTCCAAGCTGTATAGGCTCGAAAGCCTACTACCAATTAAGCATATTTGGTGATGTGCATCTCTGTAATGAGAAGGGGTGTGGTCTAATGACATCAACACCCTATATTAGGTGTGCATAATTATTAGGCAACTTCCTTTCCTTTGGCAAAATGGGTCAAAAGAAGGACTTGACAGGCTCAGAAAAGTCAAAAATAGTGAGATATCTTGCAGAGGGATGAAGAACTCTTAAAATTGCAAAGCTTCTGAAGCGTGATCATCGAACAATCAAGCGTTTCATTCAAAATAGTCAACAGGGTCGCAAGAAGCGTGTGGAAAAACCAAGGCGCAAAATAACTGCCCATGAACTGAGAAAAGTCAAGCGTGCAGCTGCCAAGATGCCACTTGCCACCAGTTTGGCCATATTTCAGAGCTGCAACATCACTGGAGTGCCCAAAAGCACAAGGTGTGCAATACTCAGAGACATGGCCAAGGTAAGAAAGGCTGAAAGACGACCACCACTGAACAAAACACACAAGCTGAAACATCAAGACTGGGCCAAGAAATATCTCAAGACTGATTTTTCTAAGGTTTTATGGACTGATGAAATGAGAGTGAGTCTTGATGGGCCAGATGGATGGGCCCGTGGCTGGATTGGTAAAGGGCAGAGAGCTCCAGTCCGACTCAGACGCCAGCAAGGTGGAGGTGGAGTACTGGTTTGGGCTGGTATCATCAAAGATGAGCTTGTGGGGCCTTTTCGGGTTGAGGATGGAGTCAAGCTCAACTCCCAGTCCTACTGCCAGTTTCTGGAAGACACCTTCTTCAAGCAGTGGTACAGGAAGAAGTCTGCATCCTTCAAGAAAAACATGATTTTCATGCAGGACAATGCTCCATCACACGCGTCCAAGTACTCCACAGTGTGGCTGGCAAGAAAGGGTATAAAAGAAGAAAATCTAATGACATGGCCTCCTTGTTCACCTGATCTGAACCCCATTGAGAACCTGTGGTCCATCATCAAATGTGAGATTTACAAGGAGGGAAAACAGTACACTTCTCTGAACAGTGTCTGGGAGGCTGTGGTTGCTGCTGCACGCAATGTTGATGGTGAACAGATCAAAACACTGACAGAATCCATGGATGGCAGGCTTTTGAGTGTCCTTGCAAAGAAAGGTGGCTATATTGGTCACTGATTTGTTTTTGTTTTGTTTTTGAATGTCAGAAATGTATATTTGTGAATGTTGAGATGTTATATTGGTTTCACTGGTAAAAATAAATAATTGAAATAGGTATATATTTGTTTTTTGTTAAGTTGCCTAATAATTATGCACAGTAATAGTCACCTGCACACACAGATATCCCCCTAAAATAGCTAAAACTAAAAGCAAACTAAAAACTACTTCCAAAAATATTCAGCTTTGATATTAATGAGTTTTTTGGGTTCATTAAGAACATGGTTGTTGTTCAATAATAAAATTAATCCTCAAAAATACAACTTGCCTAATAATTCTGCACTCCCTGTACTGTTTATTTAAAGGACTCAAAAACTTAAAGTGACATTTCACATTGGAAAGCTGATAAAATTCTCACAAACTCAAGCCAGGCTGGCATTTTCTTGCTCAGAAGGAATACTCAGGCACGTGCTACAGGACCAGTGATGGGAAGGGGAATACTGTAGAACTTGTTAAGATTGTAAGCTGTTGTGTTGCACCGCAGGATAGCCCGTAACACACACACCCATACAGTGGTTCTTGTTTTTAGGGTAATAACAGGTAAGGTGTGGGAGTTTAGTTGTGCCCACCAGTAGGTAAATTACTTCTATTTTCTACTTCATCCATCGGAGGGCGCCGTGCTGTGCAGCACATAGGTCTCAGCCTTCGGGCTGGGTGTATGTAAATTGATTGTATGTTCCCTGCATTTGTGGTTGTGTTTATTGCCACATTTAAGTAAATTTCTTGTAAAATATAAAAAAAAAGAACTAGATCGCACATCGTATCGTAGTCAATGGAGTATATTCAAACCATGGTCTTGTTACCAGTAGGGTACCTCAGGGATCTGTTCTGGGACCCATATTGTTTAATATCTTTATCAGCGAAATTGCAGAAGGCCTCGATGGTAAGGTGTGTCTTTTTGCTGATGACACAAAGATTTGTAACAGGGTTGATGTTCCTGGAGGGATACACCAAATGAAAAAGGATTTAGGAAAACTAGAGGAATGGTCAAAAATCTGGCAACTAAAATTGAATGTTGATAAGTGCAAGATAATGCACCTGGGGTGTAAAAACCCAAGAGCAGAATATAAAATCAGTGATACAGTCCTAACCTCAGTATCTGAGGAAAGGGATTTAGGGGTCATTATTTCAGAAGTCTTAAAGGTAGGCAGACAATGTCATAGAGCAGCAGGAAATGCTAGCAGAATGCTTGGGTGTATAGGGAGAGGCATTACCAGTAGAAAGAGGGAGGTGCTCATGCTGCTCTACAGAGCACTAGTGAGACATAATTTGGAGTATTGTGCACAGTACTGGAGACCATATCTCCAGAAGGATATTAATACTTTGGAAAGAGTTCAGAGAAGAGCTACTAAACTAGTACATGGATTGCAGGATAAAACTTACCAGGAAAGATTAAAGGACCTTAACATGTATAGCTTGGAAGAAAGACGAGACAGAGGGGATATGATAGAAACTTTTAAATACATAAATTGAATCAACAAGGTAAAAGAGGAGAGAATATTTAAAAGAAGAAAAACTGCTACAAGAGGACATAGTTTTAAATTAGAGGGGCAAAGGTTTAAAAGTAATATCAAAAAGTATTACTTTACGGAGAGAGTAGTGGATGCATGGAATAGCCTTCCTGCAGAAGTGGTAGCTGCAAATACAGTGAAGGAGTTTAAGCATGCATGGGATAGGCATAAGGCCATCCTTCATTGAAAATAGGGCCAAGGGCTATTCATAGTATTCAGTATATTGGGCAGACCAGGGGTGAACGACAGCAGGCAGTTTTAAAACTTATCTGTTTGGGGTACAAACCCCACACCATGCAGGAGCTGTGGACGGGCCTTGAACAACAGACCGATGAGTGGTTGATGCCAGTGAGCCTCAAGCCCGTCCTGGTGGTGTGCGATAATGGGCGAAATCTCGTAGCAGCTCCGGGACTAGCCGGTTTGATGCACATCCCTTGCCTGGCGCATGTGCTGAATTTGGTGGTGCAGAGGTTCCTTAAAAATTACCCCGATATGTCAGAGCTGCTGCTGAAAGTGCGGGCCGTCCGTGCGCGCTTTCGGCGTTTTCACCCTGCTGCTGCTCGCCTGTCAGCGCTGCAGCGTAACTTCGGCCTTCTCGCTCACCGCCTCATATGCAACGTGCCCACAAGGTGGAACTCCACCTTGCACATGCTGGCCAGACTGTGTGAGCAGCAGCAGGCGATAGTAGAGTTTCAGCTGCAGCACGCACGGGTGAGTCGCTCTGCGGAACAGCACCACTTCACCACCAATGACTGGACCTCCATGCGAGACCTGTGTTCCTTGCTGCACTGTTTTGAGTACTCCACCAACATGGCCAGTGCCGATAACGCCGTTCTCAGCGTTACTATCCCACTTCTATGCCTCCTTGAAAAAACGCTGCTGGCGATGATGAAAGAGACTGTGGCACAGGAGGAGGAGGGATCATTTCATAGGGTTTCTGGCCAGTCATTCACAAGTGGCTCCGAGGGTGGGTTCCTGCACCCACAAATGCTAGGTACACAATTGCCCAGCTAGGGCACAGTTCTGGAGCATGACGAGGTGGAGGATGAGGAGGAGGAGATGGAGGAGGAGGAACCATGTTCACAGCAGGGTGCACCTAAACCAGCTCATGGCCATCACTGGTGCGTGGCTGGGGGGATATAGAGGACACAGACGATACCCCTCCCACAGAGGACAGCTTTTCGTTGCCTCTGGGCAGGCTGGCACACATGAGCGATTACATGCTGCAGTGTCTCCACAACGACTGCCGAGTTGCCCACATTATAACTTGTGCTGATTACTGGGTGGCCACGCTGCTGGATCCCCGTTACAAGGACAACGTACCATCCTTAATTCCGTCACTGGAGCATGATCATAAGATGCGAGAGTACAAGCGCACGCTGGTAGACGCGCTGCTGGTGGCATTCCCACCTGACAGCGGGGGCACAGTGGAAGCACAAGGCGAAGGCAGTGGAGGAAGAAGAGGTCGCCAATGCAGCTGGGGCACCACCAGCACCTCAGAAGGCAGGGTTAGCATGGCCGAAATGTGGAAAAGCATGCCACAACCAGCACCACCAGATGATATGGAACGTCTTAGCAGGAGGCAGCATTTCATCAACATGGTGGAGCAGTATGTGTGCACACGCCTACACGTACTGAATGATGGGTCTGCCCCATTAAACTTCCGGGTCTCCAAATTGGGCACATGGCCTGAGCTTGCCCTTTACGCCTTGGAGGTGCTGGCCTGCCCTGCAGCCAGTGAATTATCTGAATGTGTGTTTAGCACGGCAGGGGGCGTTATCACAGACAAGCGCAGCCGCCTATCCACAGCCAATGTGGACAAGCTCACGTTCATTAAAATGAACCAGGCATGGATCCCACAGGACTTGTCTGTATCTTGTGCAGAATAGACATGTATACCGGCCTTAACCAGCTATTGTTATACTACAGCGCAATTGCTCATTGTTGTATTTTGGATATTTCACACTCTTTTGAAGTGCACCATAATAAAAAATAAAAAAAAAATTTAAACCAAAAACCAGTGTTGGCTACCTCGTCCTCCTCCACCGCCTCCTCAAACTCCTACTTCATATGGACCTCCGCCTCATAAATCAAGTTTATTTTTTTTAATTTGTACATATTTTATTTTATATCATTTCACTAATTTGTCTGTTACATTTTCTGGTGAAATTAACCAATTTTTGGGTGTGATATACCACTGCTATACCTAGTAGACAGGTAAAAAAAAATCACTAATTTTTCTGTTACGTATTTGGCTGAAATTCACAAATTTTTGGGTGTGATATACCGTTGCTATACCTAGTAGACAAGTAAAAACATTTCACTAATTTGTCTATTACATTTTCAGGTGAAATTCACCAATTTTTGGGTGTGATATACCACTGCTGTACCTAGTAGACATGTAAAACATTTCACAAATTTGTCTATTACATTTTCGGGTGAAATTCACTAATTTTTGGGTGTGATATTCCACTACTATACCTAATAGCAGAAGAAAAGAGGAAGGAAGCTCAGAGTACCAAAAATGATAATAAAATGAATATTTTATTAAATCAAGAACATGATAAAAAAAACACATATACAGTTGATGCCAAAGACAGGGTGAGGGGAACAGGGAAAGGAGAAAACAAGCGCCACCCTGGATGAACACATAGGTCACATAGTACATAAGTAATAATGGTAAAGTCATGAGAAATAAATATATAAGGTACAATGACCAGCTCATAGACCAGATACAGAAAATTTATATGTAATGGTATAAGGTAAAGTAAAGATCAGTGAGAAAACCAACCACGGCTGTAGTGCATAGTATGCTGACCAAGATGGTAATACAAAAATAGTGTGGAACCAGCAAAACAATAAAAGAAGCCAAGTGAGGGGTCTCAACATCGGCAGCACAAAGCCGTATTTTTTCCAAGATAGACATTTCTCTATTGGAGAAAGGTTTGTCGTATGCACCCAGCTGTGGGTTTTACTGCTTCACCGCCATCAAGGATCTGCACCTTTTTGGGCGTTCCTTGATGATGAAGAGGTGGTATGCTAGAGGCGATTCTATGGGAGCCCTCAACACTGAAGATGAGCAACGTGCTCTCCGGGTGTTGGAGGACCTATTAGTGGAACAAGAAGGACCGGCCACCAATGTTACCAATGTGATACCTTCGGAGATCAAAAAAAAGTCTACAAAATTTCCCCCCCTGTCTTTGTGCCTGGCGATAGACCTCTTTGTCAAGACGGTCAGTAGGGATTTTAAACAAATACCCACATCAATACGACATGACAACCTTCATAGGGATCAACGGCTTAGTCTTGACAGAATTAAAAATATTTAAGATGTGATCTATAAACCGGCCGACAAAGGGGGAAATTTGGTGGCCTGGCCCTGGAATATGTAACTAGCAGAAGCATATCGACAGCTTAATGATCCAATTTGCTACCAGAAACTAACTTTTAACCCCTCCATTTCATTTAGAGGTGAACTGATGAAAATCCTGGATATTGGTTTGGAGAAGAACATCATCTCCAAACAATTGTATGAAGCTTTAATTATCCAGGAACCATCTATCCCTACTTTGTACCTTCTACCTAAGGTTCATAAGAATACATCTGTACCTCCAGGTAGGCCCATTATTTCTGGGTGCAATGGCATGGTGGAAAGTGTTTGTAAACTATTGGATTTTCATCTAAAACCCCTTGTGGAAACCTTACCATCTTACGTGAGGGATACCTCTGATTTCTTGAAGAGGATACAGGGAATTATCCTTGACGATGACAACATCATGGTAACGTGTGATGTGGAATCCCTCTACACTAGTATTCAACATGTGGATGAGTTGAGGGCAGTAGAGTTTTTTCTCTCTACCAGCAACCTACCCAGGGATTTTTCCACATTTCTATTACAACTTTTGAAATTTGTACTCACAAGGAATTTTTTCTCCTTCAATGGGTCCTTTTTCCTGCAGCTCCAGGGGACAGCAATGGGGGCGGCCTGCGCGCCCGCGTATGCCAACCTGTTCCTGGGGCTGTGGGAAAGGGACCTATTCCTGTCAGATGGACACGTCGTCATGGACCGCGTCCTTTTATGGGCGCGGTACATAGACGACGTCTTTATGATCTGTCAGGGAACGGAGGAACAACTTCATGTTTTTTTCAAACTACTCAACACCAATTCCAGAAACATAAAACTAAGCTATACACATCATAGATATAGGGTGGATTTTCTGGATGTGTCTATATTTAGGGATAGTGGTGGACATCTTAGGACTGATGTTTTCCGCAAGGAGACAACCGTCAATGCCTACCTGCATGCAACCTCTTTACATCCTAAGAATACCATCTCTGCAATTCCCATTGGCCAATTTCTACGCATTCGCCGGATATGTTCCGACGATGCGACTTTTGAAAAACAAGACAGTGACCTGAGGGATCGTTTCCTCAGGAGAGGCTATAGTCACCGCTCTATCAAAAAGGCCTACTGGCGGGCCAAGACCCAGGGACAGACCCAACTTCTACAGACCAAGGGAGACAGGGTATCCGATAATAAGATCAGATTCATAAGCAAATATCACTCCTATTGGGATGAGATGAGGAATTGCTTGGCCTCACACTGGTCCATTCTATTGATTGATCCGGTCTTGAGTACAAAATAGCAATTTAAATATTGTGGGTGACCACCTGGAACAAACAGAGGAAGTAGTATGTGGTCAGAGTAAAACTTAACGTTTAATTAGAGCAATTAGAAAAATAGGTCCCAAGATGACAGATAACAACAAATTATATGTATACATTCGGAGCAACGCGGCGGTATACCAAACGGATGCAAGAAGTGCCAATATCAAATAAATGATGCTCGGCGGCACCAAATAAGTAACCGGTTGGTCCTACCACACAGATGAGACGCTCCAGAATCAGCAATTGTCCGGCAGGTGTTGATTGATGTGCACACCGTTGCAGGCGTCAATTGCGTAACACAGGGTGGTTGACAGAACTGGCTGGCCCTAGAATTACCCTAGGAACCTACGCTGGCCTATGTGACCGGATGACGGGAACCCGCCACCAGTCACCAACAGGAACCTCACCCTGGAATTATGCGCCCTAGAAAGCCCTTGCTTACCTGGTCCCTACATGCATGTTTCGCTAGGAGAGATGAGTAACAAGCTCATCAGGGGAAACATGGGAGCTTGGGCTGGACCTGTGCAGGGTGCACTGACAATAATGTCAATGGTGCGCTCTACACGGACACAAAAAATACCCCACGATCCAGATATGGATCTAAGTGGGCGAATTAGCTATAGGAGGAAAGGGGGGGTCAAGATATAGAACCCTCTCCTAACAGCTCACTGAGACGCATGGACTGATGTAGCCTAGGTAGCACTTGAGAGACGCTACCTTTTAAAGTGAAAGCCAGCTTCAAAATGAGGCTTGGCTAAAGACACACCCACCTCAGTCGGAGCGAGCGGTGGACGTTCGCGCATGCGCGGAACGATGCTACGCACAGAGAGAGGAAGGCAGGGTAGCGGACGTTAGTGACTGGAATGACGTCACCACGCCACAACTCGCAGATGCACGCGAGATGACGCGACGGTTGCCTAGCAAACAGGACGCTATTCCCAGGCACCGTCGGACCGCACAGCTCCAGATATGTTGCTGCACTTTTGATATAGATAAGGTATTAATGGCATGTAGATAAAACAAATATAAGAATCAAGGCTATGTTGGCAGTATACGAACACATGTAAGAGGGGCATAAGGGAAATGACATCAGGAGAAGGGACAGGTAAACGAGGACGGAGGGGGAAGGGGAAGGTAGTGGTATATACCCAGATAAGGGGTATAGCAGTGAATATGCATACACCACTATGAATATGCATAAAGACATATAGAGGCACCATCAAGATACACTATAGGTGACCCATCATTGAGCTATATGAAGCAGCTGAAATTAAGCTGTTCATTAAGCCCCGTGGGTGAGACTGTGCCCAGCGTGAAAATCCAGCGGGATTCTCTCTGGAGTAGCGTGCGGTCCCAGTCTCCACCGCGGGCCGGACGGACAACTTGCTCAATTCCTATTGCCTTGAGGCAATTTGGATTCCCCTGATGGTGATCGTGGACATGCCTTGACACTGCTGTGTCCCTGTTATTGGCAATGTCGCCAAGATGCTCACCCAGGCGTCTACGCAGCTCACGTTTAGTTTTTCCCACGTATTCCAAACCGCAGGCGCAAGTGATCTTATAAATGACGCCCTGCGTCTTGCAGTTGATAAAATCCCTGATGGGGAACGTTTTTGACAAATTGGAGCTGTAAAAGGTTTTACCTGGTTGAATAAACCCACCGCCGTGTTGCTCCGAATGTATACATATAATTTGTTGTTATCTGTCATCTTGGGACCTATTTTTCTAATTGCTCTAATTAAACGTTAAGTTTTACTCTGACCACATACTACTTCCTCTGTTTGATCCGGTCTTGGAAAAACTTCTACCACCACGACCTTTGGTCACAGCACGTAGGGCTAACACCCTGCGAGACAATCTGGTCAGAGGCTATGCTATCTTCAACCAGCCCTCTTTCCATTGTTTCCGGGACAAGGTGGTCCTAAGACTGGCTTCAGACCATGCGGCAGATGTGCCGCATGTCCCAATATGGAGCGTGCTTTTGATTTCGTGGATTCTGCGGGTACTAGGACGTTCAAGATCAATCAATCCCTCACGTGCTCCAGCACACGAGTGGTATAATATGCCCAGTGCCCCTGCCCTAAGATCTATGTAGGTCTAACAACACGAGAGTTAAGGGTCCGTGTGAGGGAGCACGTGAGGGATATCTTGAATGCACAGGAATTGAAGGAAACTGAAGTTCTCAAACCCATTGCGAGGCACTTCAAGGAGTTCCATTCATGTAACCCGAAGCTCCTTCGGGTGAAGGGGATTGATTGTATCCAGGTGGACTTACGTGTGGGAAATGTATCCAAGAGGCTGGCTCAACGTGAGAGCCGCTGGATTTGGACCCTGGGGACTTTACGTCCCAGGGGCCTCAACGATAATCTGGGATTCTCTGCTTTTTTGTAACCGCTGGGCCCACAACTGTGGATCCCATCATCTCTTTTAACAGCATGTGTGTTTATTATTTTACAATTTTTATTGACTTTCTGTAATTTTGTCTTCTTTTCCAGCACTTTATGATTCTTTCGCAGGACATCATTTTTCTCATTTCTTCATCTTATCCGTGATAGTATTGGACCCTTCTTTCCCGGTCGTTTATTATTATTGAAGGCTCTGCTATGCTATTGTCAAATGTACTGACAGACTGTTTTGATACCATATTGTTACCATTTATGGTGACACACTGTTACAGTGTGCCCGACATACTATTAATTATTATCTTTCTCCTTCCATCATTATTATTTTTTATCAGGTATCATTCTTCATTATTATTTATTATGTATTATTATTTTTCACTTTTTATTCACTTATTGTTTTATGAAGCTCACTTCTATTAGGAACACTAACACATGTATCAATTGTATATTTGTATTTATCATTATGATATTCACGTCTCGCGACCTCTATCACCTTTTGTTCACTATTTGCACTCTGTGTAATGCAATAGTGTCTATCATTATTGGCTATGCCAATCATAGATTATTGACTTCTGTTCAGTGCTGTTTTTATCACACATTTTTCATTACATATATTTTTCTATCATTATTTCTTCACCAATTTTTCACTGCATTTTTCACATGTCCTCTCTTGTTTTATTGTAATCATGGACTTATTGATCCATTGGTTAATATGTACGGTCAGGGGAGGCTTGATAAATTTTGTATTCATCTATTATGGTGTCTATGGATTTGTGGCTTTTTTCGCAATTTGGGAAATAGAAACATATTCATATCTATATGTATGCACTTTTGCACTGTTTATGTATGATTATATTATACTTAGGGTACACTGTACATATTGTGTCACAGTATGTATATCATGCGGTTTGTTACTGTATCGAATTCTTTGCTCTAAACAACCATTGACCTGCTAACTGTTACGATCATGATTTGGATTTAGTATTATTATTTCCAATCATGATGCGTTCCTGTGTTTATTTTAATTATGTTTTTATCTCAATTCTAATTATGGATTCTAATTATTTCAATCATGGACTTCAATTATACTTGGGCTCTTATTATTATTATTTTTTGCTCTAATTATGATTCGCTTTGTATTTCAATCATGTCTTTATTTAATTATGGATTTATTGCCTATTTGTATACTCTGTAAATTTCCGTATTCATATGTTGAGCTATTATATAAAAATCTGACATTATATGATAAGTGGACGGTTGTCCTTCACAGTATGGATATATCTGTTGAGGTGCCGCATGTATTATTTTGCCTCCCATGGAAAGTATGCACCTCATTGCCGGGAATCAGATTCTGTTACATTACCGTTCTGCTCCTCCTCCCCTTCTGTGATGCGTGCGCGCGTCATTCGGCACTGCCTCCGGCGCCTCACGCCCGAGCGTCCTTACGTCATGCCGCCCGATCAGGTGACTTTGTCATGTGATGAGGGAGTGTCGACGGGACGCCGGCCGTGGGGCTGCCGGATGTGCTAGTGCTCGACTTACGGGAACACACCTGGGGACGAGTAAGTGCTGCTCTCTTATTGGTCTAAGGAGACTTTAAATATCTGGTTCACAGTGATGGCGTTACCCCCTGACGAAGGCACGCCGAAACGCGCGTTGGGGTAGCGCCATCCTGGTTCTCTGTGTCCACACTAGGTCTATTTTTAGGTAAGTTTCAGGTCATAGTCTTCCTCCCATGGCTTTGTGCTGCCAATATTGAGACCCCTCACTTGGCTTCTTTTATTGTTTTGCTGGTTCCACACTATTTTTGTATTACCATCTTGGTCAGCATACTATGCACTACAGCCGTGGTTGGTTTTCTCACTGATCTCTACTTTACCTTATACCATTACATATACATTTTCTGTATCTGGTCTATGAGCTGGTCATTGTACCTTATATATTTATTTCTCATGACTTTACCATTATTACTTATGTACTGTGTGACCTATGTGTTCATCCAGGGTGGCGCTTGTTTTCTCCTTTCCCTGTTCCCCTCACCCTGTCTTTGGCATCAACTGTATATGTGTTTTTTTATCATGTTCTTGATTTAATAAAATATTCATTTTATTATCATTTTTGGTACTCTGAGCTTCCTTCCTCTTTTCTTCTGCTATTGTACTCGGAGCTTGTACCGAGTTATCTTTTTCGGATACCCCAATACATTTACATTGTGTAGGCACTGCCCTTCATTTGTTTCTGGCATATCCGGGGTCCCTCCCTTTTTTCTTCTTATACTTAATAGACAGGTAAAAACATTTCCCTAATTTGTCTGTTACATTCTTGGTTGACATTTGACCATTTTTGCCGTGATTAAACCCCTGCTCTGTATAGATGATATGGACATAAATTTTAAAAAATCGTCTGTTTCATTGTCAGGTGACATTTTACCAATTTTGCCATATACAAACCCCTGCTCTGCATAGGTGACAGGGAATAAAATTTCAAAAATTATTTTTTAATTGACGAGCGCCACCTCCTTTACTTGTAAGCTTCAGCTTCAATAATTTGACCCACTTTTCCGATCGATCAACATTTAATTTCATCCATTGACCTCCCTTGGATGTGGTATCTTTCTCACGCTCTCTCTCCGGCGGGGAACCATGATTCGCCGATAACCGTGATCAACATGATAGGCTCAGAAAAGAACATCGAAAGTTGATAGAGAAGATATCCAAATGGATCGCGGACGTCACGCGGACGTGCGATCAGGCAGAAGTTATCTAGAGTCAACAAAGCGGCAGCAGGGCCTCTCCTGTCTAATGTTTCCAAATCCAAAACACCCCAGTGACATTCCCTATAATTTTTTATTAATCATTCCAATAACACGGCATCTTAAGAGTCCTGTATTGTTATTTATTGTCATTACCTCCCCAAATCGGGAGTGTGTAATTGCCACACACCCCCTCTTTTCCTTCGATTCTTCCGTTTTAATAGCTTCTTCCACATTTCCGCTCGATCACAATTAAATTTCATCCATTGATCTCTCTTGGATGTGCTATCTCTTTCTCACGCTCCCTCTCCGGCTTGGAACCCTGATTCGCCGCTAACCGTGATGAACATGGTAGGCACATAAAATAACATCGAAAGTTGATAGAGCAGATATCCAATTGGATCGTGAACATCACGGGGACGTGCAACATGGTGGGGCAGTATGTGTTCACACGCCTACACGAACTGACTGATGGGTCTGCTAGTGTAGGCTACCTCCTCCTCCTCCACCGCCGCTTCCACCTACACCGCTACATCCACTGCCTCCTCAACCTCCTACTACATATGGACCTCGTCCTCCTAGATCAAGATTATTATTTTTTATTTTTACGTATTTTATGTGATTTAAAGTCATTTCCCTATCCACATTTGTTTGCAGAGCACTTGCCATGCTCTTAACCACATTTTGCTGGCTTTGCAGCCCTCTAGCCCTTTCCATGACATTTTTACAGCCATTTTAGTGCTCAAAAGTTCGGGTCCCCATTGACTTCAATGGGGTTCGGATTTGGGGTCAAGTTCAGGTCAAGTTTCGGGTCCCGAACTCAAACTTTTTTGTGAAGTTTGACCAAACCCGTCGAACCCGAACATCCAGGTGTCCGCTCAACTCTACTTAAAACCAACATAGAAATATGAAACGCCAAAACTTTATTGTGCCATTTTTGTTAACTTTTTTTGCTGTGGATCCATTGCAATTTATTTTCAAAACACAGCATGCTCTAGGTGTGGTGTTTTTTCATGCATTTTTATCAGCTTTTGCATAAAACATGAAAAAAAGGAAGATGAAAATGTAAAAATAAAAAAGCCACTGGAAAACACATGAAAATGATTAAAAATTTTTAATAAACCAAAAGAAAACCCACCACAGAAAAACTATTTGTAATGGGTGCCTTAAATGGGTTTTCCAGAAGAACACAGCTTGGTCCATTGTTTAGTGGATGAAGCTGGTTACAACTACAGTGCTCCCATTTAAAGAGGAACTTTCACCACTCCTGACCTGCCTATTTTAATGGCTACGTGCATTTGCCAACGTACTAACAATTCCGGAGCATCTATTCTTATGGCTCTATGTTGTGCCATTCCTTTATTATTTGCACTAGAAGTTATGAATGAATTGCTATTAACATTCAGAAAAGGGTGCAGAGGGGAGGTAACCAGTTGGGGGTGTGTACCTGTGCAATGAGCAGGACCGTGGGTGCAGTTACACGGACGCCAAATTATGCAGTGGGTCAGGAAATGTATATAATAGTCAATTGTTTGTTCGTGATGCCAATTGCAGCATGCGCAGGGTACTAACACCGGTCCCTTTAAGGTGTTGTAACTCAAGTACCAGGTTAGGAATGCTAGAGTGGTGTAATGTCTCTGTATGGTAGTGGTAATAGTGTCAACGGTGTCTCCTACCTTGGTACAGCTGGACTCCTGGATCCTGGCTCACTTGCAATAAAATGAGTGTGGTGCTAGTAGGAGTAATTGAGGAACTTGCAGCAGTAATTGAGATTCAGACCTTGAGTAAAGTTCAAACTCATCTTTACTAGATGCAGCTTTCATCCAAGTGAGATACAGCATTAGTCTGAAGTCCCAGCAGGTATTGGCAATGTGTGGCAGGAATCTATATCTTCTGCTCTATCATGTGCGTGGAGCTTTTGCAGGAAAGAGATGTCTGCTTAGTAGCTCTGTAATGTGGCAGGAATTTATCTTCTGCACTATCTTCTGCTGTCTTGGGAACTGACTTGCTGAGGAGGAATTTGGCTTCTCCTGGGGTCTCTGGACGGTACTCACAGTTAACTTCACAGGGTATGCTTCTTCCTGGAATGCTGAAGGTGGCTGCTTGCTTCTACCAGCTGAGGCTGTAAGGCTCAGGCTGGGGAGCTCCTACACGCACAGCCTTCCCCTAGCCGGGGTGGCTGGCCTGCTAACTGAACTTCCTTCCTCACCCATGAGGCAGGATGTGGGAACATTCCACACCTCCTCACAGAGGGGGGAGCTAAACTGGAATGTACTATTCCAGTCTAGAAACACTAAACTGTAGCTAAGTCCTTGCTAACATTGCTGTCACCTGCTAGTGAACATGAAAATTACAGCAAAATATATTTAACAAGGATTTGAATGCACATTTGTGAGGAAATTACATGAAATTACACAAGATGACAATGTTAATGCCCTTAACAGGTTGTAGCAAGGTAAAATAGTTTTGTAACATAACTCTGGGATGTTACACCTGAACAGTTTGAAAATGGCAGCACTGATTGAATAGAGTCAGTCTGTGCAGGTACAACCCCCCCCCCCCTCCCCCCCCAACTGGTTACCTCTAGAGTTGAGCGAACACCTGGATGTTCGGGTTCGAGAAGTTCGGCCGTACTTCCCGTAAATGTTCGGGTTCGGGATCCGAACCCGAACCGAACTTCGTCCCGAACCCCATTGAAGTCAATGGGGACCCGAACTTTTGGGCACTAAAAAGGCTGTAAAACAGCCCAGGAAAAAGCTAGAGGGCTGCAAAAGGCAGCAACATGTAGGTAAATCCCCTGCAAACAAATGTGGATAGGGAAATGAATTAAAATTAAAATTAAAAAAATAAAAATGAACCAATATCAATTGGACAGAGGTCCCATAGCAGAGAATCTGGCTTCACGTCAGCAGAGAATCAGTCTCTTCATGCCATAGCAAAGAATCTGGTTTCATGTCAGCAGAGAATCAGTCTCTTCATGCCATAGCAGAGAATCTGGCTTCATGTCAGCGCAGAATCAGTCTTCATGTCATAGCAGAGAATCAGGCTTCACGTCACCCACCACTGGAACAGGCCACTGTCACACATTTAGGCCCCGGCACCCAGACAGAGGAGAGCGGTCCCGTAACAGAGAATCTGGCCTTATGTCAGCGCAGAATCTGTCTTCATGTCATAGCAGAGAATCAGGCTTCACGTCACCCACCACTGGAACAGGCCACTGTCACACATTTAGACCCAGGCACCCAGGCAGAGGAGAGAGGTCCCGTAACAGAGAATCTGGCCTTATGTCAGCGCAGAATCTGTCTTCATGTCATTGCAGAGAATCAGGCTTCACGTCAGCCACCACTGGAACAGGCCACTGTCACACATTTAGGCCCAGGCACCCAGGCAGAGGAGAGCGGTCCCATAACAGAGAATCTGTCCTTATGTCAGCGCAGAATCTGACTTCATGTCATAGCAGAGAATCAGGCTTCACGTCACCCACCACTGGAACAGGCCACTGTCACACATTTAGGCCCAGGCACCCAGGCAGAGAAGAGAGGTCCCGTAACAGAGAATCTGGCCTTATGTCAGCGCAGAATCTGTCTTCATGTCATAGCAGAGAATCAGGCTTCACGTCACCCACCACTGGAACAGGCCACTGTCACACATTTAGGCCCCGGCACCCAGGCAGAGGAGAGAGGTCCCGTAACAGAGAATCTGGCCTTATGTCAGCGCAGAATCTGTATTCATGTCATAGCAGAGAATCAGGCTTCACGTCACCCACCACTGGAACAGGCCACTGTCACACATTTAGGCCCAGGCACCCAGGCAGAGGAGAGAGGTCCCGTAACAGAGAATCTGGCCTTATGTCAGCGCAGAATCTGTCTTCATGTCATAGCAGAGAATCAGGCTTCACGTCACCCACCACTGGAACAGGCCACTGTCACACATTTAGGCCTCGGCACCCAGAAAGAGGAGAGCGGTCCCGTAACAGAGAATCTGGCCTTATGTCAGCGCAGAATCTATATTCATGTCATAGCAGAGAATCAGGCTTCACGTCACCCACCACTGGAACAGGCCACTGTCACACATTTAGGCCCAGGCACCCAGGCAGAGGAGAGAGGTCCCGTAACAGAGAATCTGGCCTTATGTCAGCGCAGAATATGTATTCATGTCATAGCAGAGAATAAGGCTTCACGTCACCCACCACTGGAACAGGCCACTGTCACACATTTAGGCCCAGGCACCCAGGCAGAGGAGAGAGGTCCCGTAACAGAGAATCTGGCCTTATGTCAGCGCAGAATCTGTATTCATGTCATAGCAGAGAATCAGGCTTCACGTCACCCACCACTGGAACAGGCCACTGTCACACATTTAGGCCCAGGAACCCAGGCAGAGGAGAGAGGTCCCGTAACAGAGAATCTGGCCTTATGTCAGCGCAGAATCTGTATTCATGTCATAGCAGAGAATCAGGCTTCACGTCACCCACCACTGGAACAGGCCACTGTCACACATTTAGGCCCAGGCACCCAGGCAGAGGAGAGAGGTCCCGTAACAGAGAATCTGGCCTTATGTCAGCGCAGAATCTGTCTTCATGTCATAGCAGAGAATCAGGCTTCACGTCACCCACCACTGGAACAGGCCACTGTCACACATTTAGGCCCAGGCACCCAGACAGAGGAGAGAGGTCCCGTAACAGAGAATCTGGCCTTATGTCAGTGCAGAATCTGTATTCATGTCATAGCAGAGAATCAGGCTTCACGTCACCCACCACTGGAACAGGCCACTGTCACACATTTAGGCCCCGGCACCCAGACAGAGGAGAGTGGTCCCGTAACAGAGAATCTGGCCTTATGTCAGCGCAGAATCTGTCTTCATGTCATAGCAGAGAATCAGGCTTCACGTCAGCCACCACTGGAACAGGCCACTGTCACACATTTAGGCCCCGGCACCCAGACAGAGGAGAGCGGTCCCGTAACAGAGAATCTGGCCTTATGTCAGCGCAGAATCTGTATTCATGTCATAGCAGAGAATCAGGCTTCACGTCACCCACCACTGGAACAGGCCACTGTCACACATTTAGGCCCAGGCACCCAGGCAGAGGAGAGAGGTCCCGTAACAGAGAATCTGGCCTTATGTCAGCGCAGAATCTGTATTCATGTCATAGCAGAGAATCAGGCTTCACGTCACCCACCACTGGAACAGGCCACTATCACACATTTAGGTCCCGGCACCCAGACAGAGGAGAGCGGTCCCGTAACAGAGAATCTGGCCTTATTTCAGCGCAGAATCTGTCTTCATGTCATAGCAGAGAATCAGGCTTCACGTCAGCCACCACTGGAACAGGCCACTGTCACACATTTAGGCCCAGGCACCCAGGCAGAGGAGAGAGGTCCCGTAACAGAGAATCTGGCCTTATGTCAGCGCAGAATCTGTCTTCATGTCATAGCAGAGAATCAGGCTTCATGTCACCCACCACTGGAACAGGCCACTGTCACACATTTAGGCCCAGGCACCCAGGCAGAGGAGAGAGGTCCCGTAACAGAGAATCTGGCCTTATGTCAGCACAGAATCTGTCTTCATGTCATAGCATAAAAACAGGCTTCACGTCACCCACCACTGGAACAGGCCACTGTCACACATTTAGGCCCAGGCACCCAGGCAGAGGAGAGAGGTCCCGTAACAGAGAATCTGGCCTTATGTCAGTACAGAATCTGTCTTCATGTCATAGCAGAGAATCAGGCTTCACGTTACCCACCACTGGAACAGGCCACTGTCACACATTTAGGCCCAGGCACCCAGGCAGAGGAGAGAGGTCGCGTAACAGAGAATCTGGCCTTATGTCAGCACAGAATCTGTCTTCATGTCATAGCAGAGAATCAGGCTTCACGTCACCCACCACTGGAACAGGCCACTGTCACACATTTAGGCCCAGGCACCCAGGCAGAGGAGAGAGGTCCCGTAACAGAGAATCTGGCCTGATGTCAGCACAGAATCTGTCTTCATGTCATAGCAGAGAATCAGGCTTCACGTCACCCACCACTGGAACAGGCCACTGTCACACATTTAGGCCCAGGCACCCAGGCAGAGGAGAGAGGTCGCGTAACAGAGAATCTGGCCTTATGTCAGCACAGAATCTGTCTTCATGTCATAGCAGAGAATCAGGCTTCACGTCAGCCACCACTGGAACAGGCCACTGTCACACATTTAGGCCCAGGCACCCAGGCAGAGGAGAGAGGTCCCGTAACAGAGAATCTGGCCTTATGTCAGCTTAGAATCTGTCTTCATGTCATAGCAGAGAATCAGGCTTCATGTCACCCACCACTGGAACAGGCCACTGTCACACATTTAGGCCCAGGCACCCAGGCAGAGGAGAGAGGTCCCGTAACAGAGAATCTGGCCTTATGTCAGCGCAGAATCTGTCTTCATGTCATAGCAGAGAATCAGGCTTCACGTCACCCACCACTGGAACAGGCCACTGTCACACATTTAGGCCCAGGCACCCAGGCAGAGGAGAGAGGTCCCGTAACAGAGAATCTGGCCTTATGTCAGCACAGAATCTGTCTTCATGTCATAGCATAAAAACAGGCTTCACGTCACCCACCACTGGAACAGGCCACTGTCACACATTTAGGCCCAGGCACCCAGGCAGAGGAGAGAGGTCCCGTAACAGAGAATCTGGCCTTATGTCAGCACAGAATCTGTCTTCATGTCATAGCAGAGAATCAGGCTTCACGTCACCCACCACTGGAACAGGCCACTGTCACACATTTAGGCCCAGGCACCCAGGCAGAGGAGAGAGGTCCCGTAACAGAGAATCTGGCCTTATGTCAGCGCAGAATCTGTCTTCATGTCATAGCAGAGAATCAGGCTTCACGTCACCCACCACTGGAACAGGCCACTGTCACACATTTAGGCCCAGGCACCCAGGCAGAGGAGAGAGGTCCCGTAACAGAGAATCTGGCCTTATGTCAGCGCAGAATCTGTATTCATGTCATAGCAGAGAATCAGGCTTCACGTCACCCACCACTGGAACAGGCCACTGTCACACATTTAGGCCCCGGCACCCAGACAGAGGAGAGTGGTCCCGTAACAGAGAATCTGGCCTTATGTCAGCGCAGAATCTGTCTTCATGTCATAGCAGAGAATCAGGCTTCACGTCAGCCACCACTGGAACAGGCCACTGTCACACATTTAGGCCCCGGCACCCAGACAGAGGAGAGCGGTCCCGTAACAGAGAATCTGGCCTTATGTCAGCGCAGAATCTGTATTCATGTCATAGCAGAGAATCAGGCTTCACGTCACCCACCACTGGAACAGGCCACTGTCACACATTTAGGCCCAGGCACCCAGGCAGAGGAGAGAGGTCCCGTAACAGAGAATCTGGCCTTATGTCAGCGCAGAATCTGTATTCATGTCATAGCAGAGAATCAGGCTTCACGTCACCCACCACTGGAACAGGCCACTATCACACATTTAGGTCCCGGCACCCAGACAGAGGAGAGCGGTCCCGTAACAGAGAATCTGGCCTTATTTCAGCGCAGAATCTGTCTTCATGTCATAGCAGAGAATCAGGCTTCACGTCAGCCACCACTGGAACAGGCCACTGTCACACATTTAGGCCCAGGCACCCAGGCAGAGGAGAGAGGTCCCGTAACAGAGAATCTGGCCTTATGTCAGCGCAGAATCTGTCTTCATGTCATAGCAGAGAATCAGGCTTCATGTCACCCACCACTGGAACAGGCCACTGTCACACATTTAGGCCCAGGCACCCAGGCAGAGGAGAGAGGTCCCGTAACAGAGAATCTGGCCTTATGTCAGCACAGAATCTGTCTTCATGTCATAGCATAAAAACAGGCTTCACGTCACCCACCACTGGAACAGGCCACTGTCACACATTTAGGCCCAGGCACCCAGGCAGAGGAGAGAGGTCCCGTAACAGAGAATCTGGCCTTATGTCAGTACAGAATCTGTCTTCATGTCATAGCAGAGAATCAGGCTTCACGTCACCCACCACTGGAACAGGCCACTGTCACACATTTAGGCCCAGGCACCCAGGCAGAGGAGAGAGGTCGCGTAACAGAGAATCTGGCCTTATGTCAGCACAGAATCTGTCTTCATGTCATAGCAGAGAATCAGGCTTCACGTCACCCACCACTGGAACAGGCCACTGTCACACATTTAGGCCCAGGCACCCAGGCAGAGGAGAGAGGTCCCGTAACAGAGAATCTGGCCTGATGTCAGCACAGAATCTGTCTTCATGTCATAGCAGAGAATCAGGCTTCACGTCACCCACCACTGGAGCAGGCCACTGTCACACATTTAGGCCCAGGCACCCAGGCAGAGGAGAGAGGTCGCGTAACAGAGAATCTGGCCTTATGTCAGCACAGAATCTGTCTTCATGTCATAGCAGAGAATCAGGCTTCACGTCAGCCACCACTGGAACAGGCCACTGTCACACATTTAGGCCCAGGCACCCAGGCAGAGGAGAGAGGTCCCGTAACAGAGAATCTGGCCTTATGTCAGCTTAGAATCTGTCTTCATGTCATAGCAGAGAATCAGGCTTCATGTCACCCACCACTGGAACAGGCCACTGTCACACATTTAGGCCCAGGCACCCAGGCAGAGGAGAGAGGTCCCGTAACAGAGAATCTGGCCTTATGTCAGCGCAGAATCTGTCTTCATGTCATAGCAGAGAATCAGGCTGCACGTCACCCACCACTGGAACAGGCCACTGTCACACATTTAGGCCCAGGCACCCAGGCAGAGGAGAGAGGTCCCGTAACAGAGAATCTGGCCTTATGTCAGCACAGAATCTGTCTTCATGTCATAGCATAAAAACAGGCTTCACGTCACCCACCACTGGAACAGGCCACTGTCACACATTTAGGCCCAGGCACCCAGGCAGAGGAGAGAGGTCCCGTAACAGAGAATCTGGCCTTATGTCAGCACAGAATCTGTCTTCATGTCATAGCAGAGAATCAGGCTTCACGTCACCCACCACTGGAACAGGCCACTGTCACACATTTAGGCCCAGGCACCCAGGCAGAGGAGAGAGGTCGCGTAACAGAGAATCTGGCCTTATGTCAGCACAGAATCTGTCTTCATGTCATAGCAGAGAATCAGCCTTCACGTCACCCACCACTGGAACAGGCCACTGTCACACATTTAGGCCCAGGCACCCAGGCAGAGGAGAGAGGTCGCGTAACAGAGAATCTGGCCTTATGTCAGCACAGAATCTGTCTTCATGTCATAGCAGAGAATCAGGCTTCACGTCAGCCACCACTGGAACAGGCCACTGTCACACATTTAGGCCCAGGCACCCAGGCAGAGGAGAGAGGTCCCGTAACAGAGAATCTGGCCTTATGTCAGCGCAGAATCTGTCTTCATGTCATAGCAGAGAATCAGGCTTCACGTCACCCACCACTGGAACAGGCCACTGTCACACATTTAGGCCCAGGCACCCAGGCAGAGGAGAGAGGTCCCGTAACAGAGAATCTGGCCTTATGTCAGCGCAGAATTTGTCTTCATGTCATAGCAGAGAATCAGGCTTCACGTCACCCACCACTGGAACAGGCCACTGTCACACATTTAGGCCCAGGCACCCAGGCAGAGGAGAGAGGTCCCGTAACAGAGAATCTGGCCTTATGTCAGCACAGAATCTGTCTTCATGTCATAGCATAAAAACAGGCTTCACATCACCCACCACTGGAGCAGGCCACTGTCACACATTTAGGCCCAGGCACCCAGGCAGAGGAGAGAGGTCCCGTAACAGAGAATCTGGCCTTATGTCAGCACAGAATCTGTCTTCATGTCATAGCAGAGAATCAGGCTTTACGTCACCCACCACTGGAACAGGCCACTGTCACACATTTAGGCCCAGGCACCCAGGCAGAGGAGAGAGGTCGCGTAACAGATAATCTGGCCTTATGTCAGCACAGAATCTGTCTTCATGTCATAGCAGAGAATCAGGCTTCACGTCACCCACCACTGGAACAGGCCACTGTCACACATTTAGGCCCAGGCACCCAGGCAGAGGAGAGAGGTCGCGTAACAGAGAATCTGGCCTTATGTCAGCGCAGAATCTGTCTTCATGTCATAGCAGAGAATAAGGCTTCACGTCACCCACCACTGGAACAGGCCACTGTCACACATTTAGGGCCAGGCACCCAGGCAGAGGAGAGAGGTCCCGTAACAGAGAATCTGGCCTTATGTCAGCGCAGAATCTGTATTCATGTCATAGCAGAGAATCAGGCTTCACGTCACCCACCACTGGAACAGGCCACTGTCACACATTTAGGCCCAGGCACCCAGGCAGAGGAGAGAGGTCCCGTAACAGAGAATCTGGCCTTATGTCAGCGCAGAATCTGTATTCATGTCATAGCAGAGAATCAGGCTTCACGTCACCCACCACTGGAACAGGCCACTGTCACACATTTAGGCCCAGGCACCCAGGCAGAGGAGAGAGGTCCCGTAACAGAGAATCTGGCCTTATGTCAGCGCAGAATCTGTCTTCATGTCATAGCAGAGAATCAGGCTTCACGTCACCCACCACTGGAACAGGCCACTGTCACACATTTAGGCCCAGGCACCCAGGCAGAGGAGAGAGGTCCCGTAACAGAGAATCTGGCCTTATGTCAGCACAGAATCTGTCTTCATGTCATAGCATAAAAACAGGCTTCACATCACCCACCACTGGAACAGGCCACTGTCACACATTTAGGCCCAGGCACCCAGGCAGAGGAGAGAGGTCCCGTAACAGAGAATCTGGCCTTATGTCAGCACAGAATCTGTCTTCATGTCATAGCAGAGAATCAGGCTTCACGTCACCCACCACTGGAACAGGCCACTGTCACACATTTAGGCCCAGGCACCCAGGCAGAGGAGAGAGGTCGCGTAACAGAGAATCTGGCCTTATGTCAGCGCAGAATCTGTCTTCATGTCATAGCAGAGAATAAGGCTTCACGTCACCCACCACTGGAACAGGCCACTGTCACACATTTAGGGCCAGGCACCCAGGCAGAGGAGAGAGGTCCCGTAACAGAGAATCTGGCCTTATGTCAGCGCAGAATCTGTATTCATGTCATAGCAGAGAATCAGGCTTCACGTCACCCACCACTGGAACAGGCCACTGTCACACATTTAGGCCCAGGCACCCAGGCAGAGGAGAGAGGTCCCTGTCATGGTCTTACCTGCTTGCTGCTCTCCTTCGTTTGACATGTGCTGGCGGCCATCTTGGATTCTGGGTTTCTTGTAGCCTTCCACCCTGCGGCTCCTCCTTCCTCTGGGAGGAGCTGGATGCCTAGCTCATATATATAGGAGGTCTGTGGCTTCAGTTCCTTGCTTGGTCCTCTTGTGTTCACATGCTTCTAAGACTGCTGCTGCTTCTGGTTCCTGATCCTGGCTTCGTCTGACTACCCTTCTGGTTCCTGATCCTGGCTTCGTCTGACTACCCTGCTGGTTCCTGATCCTGGCTTCGTCTGACTACCCTGCTGGTTCCTGATCCTGGCTTCGTCTGACTACCCTGCTGGTTCCTGATCCTGGCTTCGTCTGACTACCCTTCTGGTTCCTGACCTCTGGCTTCGCAAAGACTCTGCTCGGTTTCACCATCCGTTTGGACTTTTGCTTTACAGCTTTATTTTCTATAAAGCCTTCTCATTTTCACTTATCTCTTGTTGTACGTCTGGTTCATGGTTCCGTGACATTAGGACCAAGCCATGAATTCTGACGGTACAGGGCCATCCTCGCTACCCACGCTGGTTGCCAGACTTGATCAGCAGGATCACCTGTTGGGTCGGTTCGCTGTGGCGTTGCAAACCCTGCTTGAACGCACGGCTCATTTCGCTCCCGTTGCCGATGGGTCGGTTGTCGCTCCTGGGCTCGCTCCTACTGCCGCTCCTGTTGTTGCGCCAGAGTCTACCCCGACACCTGCGGTGTTTCGGGGTATGACCGGTTCTGCCCCTCTTCCACAGCGCTTTGGGGGAGAGCCAACTCAGTGCCGAGGTTTCCTTAACCAGGTGGGCATTTATTTCGAGTTGCTGCCACATGCCTTTCCTACTGAGAGATCAAAGGTGGGCTTCTTGATCTCGCTGCTCTCGGACAAGGCCTTGGCCTGGGCCAGCCCTTTATGGGAGAACAACAATCCGGTGGTTGCCGAGTTTTCCGGTTTTGTTGCTTCTCTTCGGAAGGTATTCGATGTGCCGGCTCGTGCTGCCTCTGCTGCGAAGCTCCTTTTGTCCATCAGACAGGGTTCACGATCCGTAGCTGAATACGCCATTGAGTTTCGTACCCTGGCAGCAGAGGTGGGCTGGAATAATGAGGCTCTGGTCGCTGCTTTCTCTCATGGTCTCTCGGATGCCTTGAAGGATGAGGTTGCAGCTAAGGACCTACCAGTTGAGCTCGAGTCTCTTATTTCTTTCCTGATTTTGATTGACACCAGACTCAGGGAGAGACCTTCCTTTAAGGAGAACCTGCGGAGGTCTTCTAACAGATTGGTGCCTACGTTTGCTGTCCCACCCGTGCCTCCCTCTCCTCCCACGCCTCCTGGGGATGACTTGTCTGGGGGTGAACCCATGCAGCTGGGGTTTGCTCGCCTGTCCGAGGGGGAGAGGGCACTCCGGAGACGTGAGGGCCGATGCATGTACTGTGGTCTCGGTGGGCATTTTCGGTTGGCATGTCCGAACCGTCCGGGAAACGCTCGTACCCTGAGATCCTGTCGGGGGCAGATCTTGGGTGGAGTCTCCTCGTCCCCGGTTTCCCGTGTTGACAAACCACTGATCACTGTTGTCCTCTCCTGGGTCGGGGGCTCGGTGACGACCCAGGCGTTGGTGGACTCTGGTGCTGGTGGTTTGTTCATTGATAGTGTGTTCGCTGCCGCCAATTCCATTCCTCTGCAGGCTCGAGGTTCCCCACTGGCTCTTGAGGCGATAGACGGCAGACCCCTTCTGCCGCCACACGTGACTCATGAGACCCTTCCAGTGGGGATAGCCATTGGTGCCGTTCACAGAGAGTCGGTCTGCCTCCAGGTTATTTCGTCTCCACACTACTCGGTGGTCTTGGGGTACCCCTGGCTCCAGAAGCATAATCCGACTTTCGATTGGAGATCGGTCGAGATCCTCTCGTGGTCACCGCAGTGTGGGGCTAGTTGCATCCATGGGTCTGTCAAGTTGCTGTGTACTTCCTCGGACTCTCTGTTGCCTCCTGAATATGAGGAGTACCGGGATGTATTCGATAAGGTGCGCGCGGTTGCCCTACCTCCGCACCGCCCATATGATTGTGCCATAGAGTTACAATCTGGTGCCGTTCCTCCTCGTGGCAAAGTCTATCCACTGTCGGTAGCGGAGAATGAGGCCATGGAGGAGTACGTGAGGGAGGCGCTTTCACGCGGACACATTCGCAAATCTTCGTCCCCGGCAGGGGCTGGATTTTTCTTTGTGAAAAAGAAGGGCGGTGAGTTGAGGCCTTGCATCGATTACAGGGGTCTCAATCGCATCACGATCAAGAACGCTTACCCGATACCCTTGATTTCCGAGCTGTTCGATCGCCTTAAAGGGGCCACGGTCTTTACCAAACTCGACCTGAGGGCGGCATATAACCTGGTAAGGATCAAGGCGGGCGATGAGTGGAAGACCGCGTTTAACACCAGGACCGGTCATTACGAATCCTTGGTTATGCCCTTTGGGTTGTGCAATGCGCCCGCAGTCTTTCAGGAATTCATCAACGATGTTTTCCGTGACCTGTTGCAGCAGTGTGTGGTAGTCTATTTGGATGACATCTTGGTATATTCTGAATCCATGGAGGCCCACATTCTGGATGTCAGACGAGTGTTGCAACGGTTACGAGAGAACAAGCTGTTCGGTAAGCTTGAGAAATGCGAATTTCACCGATCCCAGGTAACCTTCTTAGGTTACATCATTTCCGCTGAGGGGTTCTCCATGGATCCTGAGAAGGTTTCGGCTGTCTTACAGTGGCCCCAGCCCAGTGGTCTTCGTTCCCTGCAGCGCTTTTTGGGCTTCGCCAATTATTATCGGAAGTTCATCAGGGACTTTTCCATGCTGGCCAAGCCTCTCACGGATCTGACCAGGAGGGGCAGTAATTCCCAGGTCTGGCCGCTTGAGGCCATCCGAGCTTTTGAGGCCCTAAAGTCCGCCTTTGTGTCGGCTCCGATTCTGTCGCATCCCAACCCTGGGTTGCCCTTTGTCCTCGAGGTGGACGCGTCTGAGACGGGAGTAGGCGCCCTTCTGTCTCAGCGTAGAACACCAGAGGGTCCTCTGCTTCCTTGTGGGTTTTACTCCCGGAAACTGTCTTCCGCGGAGTGCAACTATCAGATTGGTGACAGGGAGTTATTGGCCATCGTGCAGGCCCTTAAAGAATGGAGGCACTTGCTCGAGGGTTCGGTGGTTCCGGTTCTCATCCTGACGGACCACAAGAATCTGACCTACCTTTCTGAGGCCAAGAGATTGACACCACGTCAGGCCAGATGGGCTCTGTTCTTGTCACGTTTTAATTACGTGGTCTCCTACCTACCCGGTTCCAAGAACATCAGGGCGGATGCCTTATCACGGCAGTACTCCGAGCTGTCCAGGGAGGAGTCGATTCCGACTTCGGTCATACCTCCGAATCAGATCCTGGCCGCCATTCGCACCAGCCTGACCTCTCCCCTGGGTGAGCAGATTTTGGCGGCTCAATCTGGTGCTCCCTCTGGGAGACCCAACGGCAGATGTTTTGTGCCTGAGGAGTTGCGCACTCGGTTGTTGCGTACCTACCATAACTCCAAGACCGCGGGGCATCCTGGAAAGAATCAGCTGTCCTGGGCTGTTTCACGTCTGTTCTGGTGGCCTTCCCTACGTTCCGACATCGCCGCATATGTAGCGGCATGCTCCGTTTGTGCCCAGAGTAAGTCCCCTCGGCACCTTCCGTTGGGCCTTCTGCAACCCATAGCCACCGGGGAGCGTCCATGGTCACACCTGGGGATGGATTTCATTGTGGACCTCCCTGCATCCCGAGGCCATACGGTCATTTTCATGATTGTGGATCGGTTTTCCAAAATGTGCCACTGTGTTCCTCTCAAGAAGTTACCCTCTGCACAAGAGTTGGCCACGATTTTTGCCAGGGAGGTCTTCCGGTTGCACGGTTTGCCTAAGGAGATTGTGTCGGATCGGGGGAGTCAGTTTGTGTCCAGGTTCTGGCGCGCCTTTTGCTCCCAGTTGGGGATTCATCTCTCCTTCTCCTCGGCCTACCACCCTCAGTCCAATGGGGCCGCAGAACGATCCAATCAGGCCTTGGAGCAATTCCTTCGTTGCTATGTCTCCGATCACCAAGACAATTGGGTTGACCTCCTGCCTTGGGCTGAGTTTGCCAGGAACACGGCGGTGAACTCTTCCTCTGGGACGTCTCCCTTCATGGCCAATTATGGGTTCCAACCTGCCGTGTTACCGGAGGTATTCTCTCCCCAGGATATTCCGGCTGTGGAGGATCACCTTTCCGTCATACGTGCTTCTTGGGTACAGATCCAGAAGTCTCTTGAGGTCTCTGCGCAGCGCCAGAGACTCCAGGCTGATCGCAGACGAGCGCCTGCTCCTTCCTACCAGGTCGGAGACCGTGTATGGTTGTCCACCCGCAACCTCAACCTTCGAGTGCCCACTCCCAAGCTGGCGCCTCGCTTTGTTGGTCCCTTCCGAGTGCTTCGCAGGGTAAACCCGGTAGCCTATGCCCTTGCGCTTCCTCCTGGCATGCGGATCTCCAACGTGTTTCATGTCTCCCTGTTGAAGCCACTGGTGTGTAATCGTTTCACTTCCTCGGTTCCTCGGCCTCGTCCGGTCCAAGTGGGCAATCGTGAGGAATATGAGGTGAGCAATATCCTGGACTCACGCCTGGTCCGCGGTCGGTTGCAGTTTTTGGTCCATTGGCGTGGTTATGGTCCAGAGGAGCGTTCCTGGGTTCCCTCCGCAGATGTCCATGCTCCTGCCTTGCTCCGAGCCTTCCACGCACGCTTCCCTCAGAAACCGTTTTGTGCTCCGCGGAGGAGGGGTCCTTGAGGGGGAGGTACTGTCATGGTCTTACCTGCTTGCTGCTCTCCTTCGTTTGACATGTGCTGGCGGCCATCTTGGATTCTGGGTTTCTTGTAGCCTTCCACCCTGCGGCTCCTCCTTCCTCTGGGAGGAGCTGGATGCCTAGCTCATATATATAGGAGGTCTGTGGCTTCAGTTCCTTGCTTGGTCCTCTTGTGTTCACATGCTTCTAAGACTGCTGCTGCTTCTGGTTCCTGATCCTGGCTTCGTCTGACTACCCTTCTGGTTCCTGATCCTGGCTTCGTCTGACTACCCTGCTGGTTCCTGATCCTGGCTTCGTCTGACTACCCTGCTGGTTCCTGATCCTGGCTTCGTCTGACTACCCTGCTGGTTCCTGATCCTGGCTTCGTCTGACTACCCTTCTGGTTCCTGACCTCTGGCTTCGCAAAGACTCTGCTCGGTTTCACCATCCGTTTGGACTTTTGCTTTACAGCTTTATTTTCTATAAAGCCTTCTCATTTTCACTTATCTCTTGTTGTACGTCTGGTTCATGGTTCCGTGACAGTCCCGTAACAGAGAATCTGGCCTTATGTCAGCGCAGAATCTGTCTTCATGTCATAGCAGAGAATCAGGCTTCACGTCACCCACCACTGGAACAGGCCACTGTCACACATTTAGGCCCAGGCACCCAGGCAGAGGAGAGAGGTCCCGTAACAGAGAATCTGGCCTTATGTCAGCGCAGAATCTGTATTCATGTCATAGCAGAGAATCAGGCTTCACGTCACCCACCACTGGAACAGGCCACTGTCACACATTTAGGCCCCGGCACACAGACAGAGGAGAGTGGTCCCGTAACAGAGAATCTGGCCTTATGTCAGCGCAGAATCAGTCTTCATGTCATAGCAGAGAATCAGGCTTCACGTCAGCCACCACTGGAACAGGCCACTGTCACACATTTAGGCCCCGGCACACAGACAGAGGAGAGTGGTCCCGTAACAGAGAATCTGGCCTTATGTCAGCGCAGAATCTGTCTTCATGTCATAGCAGAGAATCAGGCTTCACGTCAGCCACCACTGGAACAGGCCACTGTCACACATTTAGGCCCCGGCACCCAGACAGAGGAGAGCGGTCCCGTAACAGAGAATCTGGCCTTATGTCAGCACAGAATCTGTCTTCATGTCATAGCATAAAAACAGGCTTCACGTCACCCACCACTGGAACAGGCCACTGTCACACATTTAGGCCCAGGCACCCAGGCAGAGGAGAGAGGTCGCGTAACAGATAATCTGGCCTTATGTCAGCACAGAATCTGTCTTCATGTCATAGCAGAGAATCAGGCTTCAATTCACCCACCACTGGAACAGGCCACTGTCACACATTTAGGCCCAGGCACCCAGGCAGAGGAGAGAGGTCGCGTAACAGATAATCTGGCCTTATGTCAGCACAGAATCTGTCTTCATGTCATAGCAGAGAATCAGGCTTCACGTCACCCACCACTGGAACAGGCCACTGTCACACATTTAGGCCCAGGCACCCAGGCAGAGGAGAGCGGTCCCGTAACAGAGAATCTGGCCTTATGTCAGCGCAGAATCTGTCTTCATGTCATAGCAGAGAATCAGGCTTCACGTCAGCAACCACTGGAACAGGCCACTGTCACACATTTAGGCCTAAGCACCCAGGCAGAGGAGAGCGGTCCCGTAACAGAGAATCTGGCCTTATGTCAGCGCAGAATCTGTATTCATGTCATAGCAGAGAATCAGGCTTCACGTCACCCACCACTGGAACAGGCCACTGTCACACATTTAGGCCCCGGCACCCAGACAGAGGAGAGGTTCATTCAAATTTGGCTTGCCCCGCAATATAATGGTAAAATGAAATTAAAAATAGTATTGAATGAGGAAGTGCCCTGGAGTAGAATAATATATTGTTAAGGGGAGGTAGTTAATATCTAATCTGCACAAGGGATGGACAGGTCCTGTGGGATCCATGCCTGGTTCATTTTTATGAACGTCAGCTTGTCCACATTTCACTAACATGGTGGAACAGTACCTGTGCACACCCCTCCACGTACTGACTGATGGTTCGGCCCTATTCAACTTCTGGGTCTCCAAATTGTCCACGTGGCCAGAGCTAGCCTTTTATGCCTTGGAGGTGCTGGCCTGCCCGGCGGCCAGCGTTTTGTCTGAACGTGTATTCAGCACGGCAGGGGGCGTCATTACAGACAAACGCTGGCCTCCGGGCAGGCCAGCACCTCCAAGGCATAAAAGGCTAGCTCTGGCCACGTGGACAATTTGGAGACCCAGAAGTTGAATGGGGCCGAACCATCAGTCAGTACGTGGAGGGGTGTGCACAGGTACTGTTCCACCATGTTAGTGAAATGTTGCCTCCTGCTAACACGTTCCGTATCAGGTGGTGGTGCACTTAGCTGTGGCGTGTTGACAAAACTTTTCCACATCTCTCTCATGCTAACCCTGCCCTCAGAGGAGCTGGCCGTCACACAGCTGCGTTGGCGACCTCTTGCTCCTCCTCTGCCTT
This sequence comes from Bufo bufo, assembly GCF_905171765.1. Lineage (NCBI taxonomy): Eukaryota > Metazoa > Chordata > Amphibia > Anura > Bufonidae > Bufo > Bufo bufo. The sequence goes on along the minus strand of NC_053390.1, from coordinate 485,683,525 downwards.
GGGCTTCCACTGGTTCCCCTGTGACATTTGGGAATGCTCTCAGTAGCGCGTCTACCAACGTGCGCTTGTACTCGCGCATCTTCCTATCACGCTCCAGTGTAGGAAGTAAGGTGGGCACATTGTCTTTGTACCGGGGATCCAGCAGGGTGGCAACCCAGTAGTCCGCACACGTTAAAATGTGGGCAACTCTGCTGTCGTTGCGCAGGCACTGCAGCATGTAGTCGCTCATGTGTGCCAGGCTGCCCAGAGGTAAGGACAAGCTGTCCTCTGTGGGAGGCGTTTCGTCATCGTCCTGTGTTTCCCCCCAGCCACGCACCAGTGATGGGCCCGAGCTGCTTTGGGTGCCACCCCGCTGTGAACATGCTTCATCCTCATCCTCCTCCACCTCCTCCTCATCCTCGTCCTCCTCGTCCTCCAGTAGTGGGCCCTGTCTGGCCACATTTGTACCTGGCCTCTGGTGTTGCAAAAAACCTCCCTCTGAGTCACTTCGAAGAGACTGGCCTGAAAGTGCTAAAAATGACCCCTCTTCCTCCTCTTCCTCCTGGGCCACCTCCTCTTCCATCATCGCCCTAAGTGTTTTCTCAAGGAGACATAGAAGTGGTATTGTAACGCTGATAACGGCGTCATCGCCACTGGCCATGTTGGTGGAGTACTCGAAACAGCGCAACAGGGCACACAGGTCTCGCATGGAGGCCCAGTCATTGGTGGTGAAGTGGGTCTGATCCGCAGTGCGACTGACCCGTGCGTGCTGCAGCTGAAACTCCACTATGGCCTGCTGCTGCTCGCACAGTCTGTCCAGCATATGCAAGGTGGAGTTCCACCTGGTGGGCACGTCGCATATGAGGCGGTGAGCGGGAAGGCCGAAGTTACGCTGTAGCGCAGACAGGCGAGCAGCGGCAGGGTGTGAACGCCGGAAGCGCGAACAGACGGCCCGCACTTTATGCAGCAGCTCTGACATGTCGGGGTAGTTGCGAATAAACTTCTGCACCACCAAATTCAGCACATGCGCCAGGCAAGGGATGTGCGTCAAACCGACTAGTCCCAGAGCTGCAACGAGATTTCGCCCATTATCGCACACCACCAGGCCGGGCTTGAGGCTCACCGGCAGCAACCACTCGTCGGTCTGTTGTTCTATACCCCGCCACAACTCCTGTGCGGTGTGGGGCCTGTCCCCCAAACATATGAGTTTCAGAATGGCCTGCTGATGTTTACCCCTTGCTGTGTTGAAGTTGGTAATGAAGGTGTGTGGCTGACTGGATGAGCAGGTGGAAGAAGAGGAGGAGGAAGCTGAGTAGGAGGAGGAGGAGACAGGAGGCAAAGAATGTTGCCCTGCGATCCTTGGCGGCGGAAGGACGTGCGCCAAATAGCTCTCCGCCTGGGGCCCAGCCGCCACTACATTTACCCAGTGTGCAGTTAGGGAGATATAGCGTCCCTGGCCGTGCTTACTGGTCCACGTATCTGTGGTTAGGTGGACCTTGCCACAGATGGCGTTGCGCAGTGCACACTTGATTTTATCGGACACTTGTTTGTGCAGGGAAGGCACGGCTCTCTTGGAGAAGTAGTGGCGGCTGGGAACAACATACTGTGGGACAGCAAGTGACATGAGCTGTTTGAAGCTGTGTGTGTCCACCAGCCTAAATGACAGCATTTCATAGGCCAGTAGTTTAGAAATGCTGGCATTCAGGGCCAGGGATCGAGGGTGGCTAGGTGAGAATTTACGCTTTCTCTCAAATGTTTGTGAGATGGAGAGCTGAACGCTGCCGTGTGACATGGTTGAGATGCTTAATGACGCAGGTGGTGGTGTTGGTGGTACATCCCATGTTTGCTGGGCGGCAGGTGCCAACGTTCCTCCAGAGGCGGAGGAAGAGGCCGAGGCGGCGGCAGCAGCAGAAGAGGCCGAGGCGGCAGCAGCAGAAGAGGTAGCAGGGGGAGCCTGAGTGATTTCCTTGTTTTTAGGGTGTTTACTCCACTGCAGTTCATGCTTTGCATGCAGGTGCCTGGTCATGCAGGTTGTGCTAAGGTTCAGAACGTTAATGCCTCGCTTCAGGCTCTGATGGCACAGCGTGCAAACCACTCGGGTCTTGTCGTCAGCACATTGTTTGAAGAAGTGCCATGCCAGGGAACTCCTTGAAGCTGCCTTTGGGGTGCTCGGTCCCAGATGGCGGCGGTCAGTAGCAGGCGGAGTCTCTTGGCGGCGGGTGTTCTGATTTTGCCCACTGCTCCCTCTTTTGCTACGCTGTTGGCTCGGTCTCACCACTGCCTCTTCCTCCGAACTGTGAAAGTCAGTGGCACGACCTTCATTCCATGTGGGGTCTAGGACCTCATCGTCCCCTGCATCGTCTTCCACCCAGTCTTGATCCCTGACCTCCTGTTCAGTCTGCACACTGCAGAAAGACGCAGCAGTTGGCACCTGTGTTTCGTCATCATCAGAGACGTGCTGAGGTGGTATTCCCATGTCCTCATCATCAGGAAAAATAAGTGGTTGTGCGTTAGTGCATTCTATCTCTTCCACCCCTGGGGAAGGGCTAGGTGGATGCCCTTGGGAAACCCTGGCAGCAGAGTCTTCAAACAGCATAAGAGACTGCTGCATAACTTGAGGCTCAGACAGTTTCCCTGATATGCATGGGGGTGATGTGACAGACCGATGGGCTTGGTTTTCATGCGCCATCTGTGCGCTTTCTGCAGAAGACTGGGTGGGAGATAATCTGAACGTGCTGGATCCACTGTCGGCCACCCAATTGACTAATGCCTGTACCTGCTCAGGCCTTACCATCCTTAGAACGGCATTGGGCCCCACCAAATATCGCTGTCAATTCTGCTGGCTACTGGGACCTGAGGTAGTTGGTTCACTAGGACGTGTGGCTGTGGCAGAACGGCCACGTCCTCTCCCAGCACCAGAGGGTCCACTAACACCACCACGACCATGTCCACGTCCGCGTCCGCGTCCCTTATTAGATGTTTTCCTCATTGTTCCCGTTCACCACAATTTTGAGAATGGCAAATTTGGGAATGCTTTTTCAACCCAGAACAAAAAGTCTGCTTTTACGGTCACTACAAATAACTTGACCAGCTAAAACTGTGCAGATTTGGTTGAATAGAGATGTGAGACCTGTTTTTTTTTTGTGCTGTGTGACAGTTATAGGTTTAATCACAGAATGACACTTCTATCAGCACGCTAGCGTGTGTCTTAGGTTTTTCTGAATGACACTATCAATACCTTCAATGTAAGATTTTCTTTTTGGGATAGATTTCAAGTAGGCCTCAAATACCACAAACTAGTTATTTTCAGAATGGCAAATTTGGGAATGCTTTTTCAACCCAGAACAAAAAGTCTGCTTTTACGGTCACTACAAATAACTTGACCAGCTAAAACTGTGCAGATTTGGTTGAATAGAGATGTGAGACCTGTTTTTTTTTGCGCTGTGTGACAGTTATAGGTTTAATCACAGAATGACACTTCTATCAGCACGCTAGCGTGTGTCTTAGGTTTTTCTGAATGACACTATCAATAACTTCAATGTAAGATTTTCTTTTTGGCATAGATTTCAAGTAGGCCTCAAATACCACAAACTAGTTATTTTCAGAATGGCAAATTTGGGAATGCTTTTTCAACCCAGAACAAAAAGTCTGCTTTTACGGTCACTACAAATAACTTGACCAGCTAAAACTGTGCAGATTTGGTTGAATAGAAATGTCAGGTCTATTTTTTAGGCGCTGGGTGACAGGCTCAACTTGCCCCTGATGTAATATATGGCCAAAAAATAACCACACTGTTGATGGTTAAATGCACTTGGGTGACACAGGCTCAGCCTGCACCAGATGTAGTATATGGCCAAAAAATAATCAGACTGTTGATGGTTAAATGCACTTGGGTGACACAGGCTCAGCCTGCAGCTGATGTAGGATATAGCACAAAATAACCACACTATCGATGGTTAAATACACTTGGTGATAGCTCGTGCTGGCGCACCACAAGTCACAAAATGGCCGCCGATCACCCCAGAAAAAAAGTGATCTAAAAACGCTCTGGGCAGCCTCAAAAAAGTGAGCAAGTCAATAATAGCACTTCAATGATCCACAGCTGCAGATCGATCACAGAATGAAGTCTTTTGGAGGAGTTAATCTGCCTAATCTCGCCCTAACGTCGCAGCTGCAACCTCTCCCTATACTGATCATAGCAGAGTGACGTGCGGCGCTACGTGACTCCAGCTTAAATAGAGGCTGGGTCACATGGTGCACTGGCCAATCACAGCCATGCCAATAGTAGGCATGGCTGTGATGGCCTCTTGGGCCAAGTAGTATGACGCTTGTTGATTGGCTGCTTTGCAGCCTTTCAAAAAGCGCCAAGAAAGCGCCGAACACCGAACCCGGACTTTTACGAAAATGTTCGGGTTCGGGTCCGTGTCACGGACACCCCAAAATTCGGTACGAACCCGAACTATACAGTTCGGGTTCGCTCATCCCTAGTTACCTCCCCTCTGTACCCTTACTGAAGGCTAATAGAAATTCATTCATAACTTATAGTGCAAATAATAAAGGAATGGCACAACATAGAGCCAAAAGAATAGATGCCCCAGAATTGTTATTACATAGGGAATGCATGAAGCTATTAAAACAGCAATGTCAGGAGAGGTGAGAGGTGCTCTTTAAGTGAATGGGAACAGTGCTGTCCACTAAACAATTGACCAAGCTGTTCATGAGCCACCCCGAAACAGCTGATTAGTGGTCCTGAGGATAGGCCATCAATAATAAAATCCTAGACAACTCCTTTAATGATTTAAAATATGACTTTTATTTATAATTTGTGTTGACTACATAAGTACCAACTTAAATTGCTTATTATAGAAATAATATTTGAACCGTGGCCATGTGTAGTCTGGGAATTCTGCCAGGAATATAAACATATAACATGATGTGATTGTAAATGTCAGATAAATTAACTCTTTTCAAGCCACATAAAAAAGGTTCAATAAAAATTTCTGATGATGTTCACTGCAAAATACATGTGAATTTCACATATCCTGGTTTATGGCTTCCCAAACCTCTAATATTAACTCAGCAGGAAAAGCAAATTCTCCTAGTAAATTGTCTATTTCTCGGCAAAACTCCTCAGGGGTTGTCTTCTCCTTGGCAGTCTCCACAAGAGTCGTAGCTGGAAAACATAGAAAGTGCTTTTTTAATATCAAATATTACCCTATAAATACAGTTGCAAGAAAAAGTATGTGAACCCTGTGGAATCATATGGATTTCTGCACATATTGGTCATAAAATGTGATCTAATCTTCATCTAAGTCTAAACAATAGGCAATCACAGTCTGCTTAACCACCTCAGCCCCCAGTGCTTAAACACCCTGAAAGACCAGGCCACTTTTTACACTTCTGACCTACACTACTTTCACCGTTTATTGCTCGGTCATGCAACTTACCACCCAAATGAATTTTACCTCCTTTTCTTCTCACTAATAGAGCTTTCATTTGGTGGTATTTCATTGCTGCTGACATTTTTACTTTTTTTGTTATTAATCGAAATTTAACGATTTTTTTGCAAAAAAATTACATTTTTCACTTTCAGTTGTAAAATTTTGCAAAAAAAAACGACATCCATATATAAATTTTGCTCTAAATTTATTGTTCTACATGTCTTTGATAAAAAAAAAATGTTTGGGTAAAAAAAAAATGGTTTGGGTAAAAGTTATAGCGTTTACAAACTATGGTACAAAAATGTGAATTTCCGCTTTTTGAAGCAGCTCTGACTTTCTGAGCACCTGTCATGTTTCCTGAGGTTCTACAATGGCCAGACAGTACAAACACCCCACAAATGACCCCATTTCGGAAAGTACACACCCTAAGGTATTCGCTGATGGGCATAGTGAGTTCATAGAACTTTTTATTTTTTGTCACAAGTTAGCGGAAAATGATGATTTTTTTCTTTCTTTTTTTTTTTCTTACAAAGTCTCATATTCCACTAACTTGTGACAAAAAATAAAAACTTCCATGAACTCACTATGCCCATCACGAAATACCTTGGGGTCTCTTCTTTCCAAAATGGGGTCACTTGTGGGGTAGTTATACTGCCCTGGCATTCTAGGGGCCCAAATGTGTGGTAAGGAGTTTGAAATCAAATTCTGTAAAAAATGACCTGTGAAATCCGAAAGGTGCTCTTTGGAATATGGGCCCCTTTGCCCACCTAGGCTGCAAAAAAGTGTCACACATCTGGTATCTCTGTACTCAGGAGAAGGTGGGGAATGTGTTTTGGGGTGTCATTTTACATATACCCATGCTGGGTGAGAGAAATATCTTGGCAAAATACAACTTTTCCCATTTTTTTTATACAAAGTTGGCATTTGACCAAGATATTTATCTCACCCAGCATGGGTATATGTAAAATGACACCTCAAAACACATTCCTCAACTTCTCCTGAGTACGGGGATACCAGATGTGTGACACTTTTTTGCAGCCTAGGTGGGCAAAGGGGCCCATATTCCAAAGAGCACCTTTAGGATTTCACAGGTCATTTACCTACTTACCACACATTAGGGCCCCTGGAAAATGCCAGGGCAGTATAACTACCCCACAAGTGACCCCATTTTGGAAAGAAGACACCCCAATGTATTCCGTGAGGGGCATGGCGAGTTCCTAGAATTTTTTATTTTTTGTCGCAAGTTAGTGGAAAATGCTGATTTATTTATTTATTTTTTTTTTCATACAAAGTCTCATATTCCACTAACTTGTGACAAAAAATAAAAACTTCCATGAACTCACTATGCCCATCAGCGAATACCTTGGGGTCTCTTCTTTCCAAAATGGGGTCACTTGTGGGGTAGTTATACTGCCCTGGCATTCTAGGGGCCCAAATGTGTGGTAAGGAGTTTGAAATCAAATTCTGTAAAAAATGACGAGTGAAATCCGAAAGGTGCTCTTTGGAATGTGGGCCCCTTTGCCCACCTAGGCTGCAAAAAAGTGTCACACATCTGGTATCTCCGTATTCAGTAGAAGTTGGGGAATGTGTTTTGGGGTGTCTTTTTACATATACCCATGCTGGGTGAGATAAATATCTTGGTCAAATGCCAACTTTGTATAAAAAAATGGGAAAAGTTGTCTTTTGCCAAGATATTTCTCTCACCCAGCATGGGTATATGTAAAATGACACCCCAAAACACATTCCCCACCTTCTCCTGAGCACGGAGATACCAGATGTGTGACACTTTTTTGCAGCCTAGGTGGGCAAAGGGGCCCATATTCCAAAGAGCACCTTTCGGATTTCACTCGTCATTTTTTACAGAATTTGATTTCAAACTCCTTACCACACATTTGGGCCCCTAGAATGCCAGGGCAGTATAACTACCCCACAAGTGACCCCATTTTGGAAAGAAGAGACCCCAAGGTATTCGCTGATGGGCATAGTGAGTTCATGGAAGTTTTTATTTTTTGTCACAAGTTAGTGGAATATGAGACTTTGTATGAAAAAAAAAAAAAAAAATCATCATTTTCCACTAACTTGTGACAAAAAATAAAAAATTCTAGGAACTCGCCATGCCCCTCACGGAATACCTTGGGGTGTCTTCTTTCCAAAATGGGGTCACTTGTGGGGTAGTTATACTGCCCTGGCATTTTCCAGGGGCCCTAATGTGTGGTAAGTAGGTAAATGACCAGTGAAATCCGAAAGGTGCTCTTTGGAATGTGGGCCCCTTTGCCCACCTAGGCTGCAAAAAAGTGTCACACATGTGGTATCGCCGTATTCAGGAGACGTTGGGGAATGTGTTCTGGGGTGTCTTTTTACATATACCCATGCTGGGTGAGAGAAATATCTTGGCAAAAGACAACTTTTTCCATTTTTTTATACAAAGTTGGCATTTGACCAAGATATTTATCTCACCCAGCATGGGTATATGTAAAATGACACCCCAAAACACATTGCCCAACTTCTCCTGAGTACGGCGATACCAGATGTGTGACACTTTTTTGCAGCCTAGATGCGCAAAGGGGCCCAAATTCCTTTTAGGAGGGCATTTTTAGACATTTGGATACCAGACTTCTTCTCACGCTTTGGGGCCCCTAGAATGCCAGGGCAGTATAAATACCCCACATGTGACCCCATTTTGGAAAGAAGACACCCCAAGGTATTCAATGAGGGGCATGGCGAGTTCATAGAAATTTTTTTTTTTTGGCACAAGTTAGCGGAAATTGATATTTTTTATTTTTTTCTCACAAAGTCTCCCGTTCCGCTAACTTGGGACAAAAATTTCAATCTTTCATGGACTCAATATGCCCCTCACGGAATACCTGGGGGTGTCTTCTTTCCGAAATGGGGTCACATGTGGGGTATTTATACTGCCCTGGCATTCTAGGGGCCCTAAAGCGTGAGAAGAAGTCTGGAATATAAATGTCTAAAAAATTTTACGCATTTGGATTCCGTGAGGGGTATGGTGAGTTCATGTGAGATTTTATTTTTTGTCACAAGTTAGTGGAATATGAGACTTTGTAAGAAAAAAAAAAAATTTCCGCTAACTTGGGCCAAAAAAAAGACTGAATGCAGCCTTACAGGGGGGGGGGATCAATGACAGGGGGGTGATCAATGACAGGGGGGTGATCAGGGAGTCTATATGGGGTGATCACCACAGTCATTGATCACTCCCCTGTAAGGCTGCATTCAGACGTCCGTATGATTTTTACGGATCCGATCAGTCTATCAGTGGATCCGTAAAAATCATGCGGACATCTGAATGGAGCTTTACAGGGGGGTGATCAATGACAGAGGGGTAATCAATGACAGGGGGGTGATCAGGGAGTCTATATGGGGTGATCACCACAGTCATTGATCACTCCCCTGTAAGGCTGCATTCAGACGTCCGTATGATTTTTACGGATCCGATCAGTCTATCAGTGGATCCGTAAAAATCATGCGGACATCTGAATGGAGCTTTACAGGGGGGTGATCAATGACAGGGGGGTGATCAGGGAGTCTATATGGGGTGATCACCACAGTCATTGATCACGCCCCTGTAAGGCTGCATTCAGACGTCCGTATGATTTTTACGGATCCGATCAGTCTATCAGTGGATCCGTAAAAATCATGCGGACATCTGAATGGAGCTTTACAGGGGGGTGATCAATGACAGGGGGGTAATCAATGACAGGGGGGTGATCAGGGAGTCTATATGGGGTGATCACCACAGTCATTGATCACTCCCCTGTAAGGCTCCATTCAGACGTCCGTATGATTTTTACGGATCCGATCAGTCTATCAGTGGATCCGTAAAAATCATGCGGACATCTGAATGGAGCTTTACAGGGGGGTGATCAATGACAGAGGGGTAATCAATGACAGGGGGGTGATCAGGGAGTCTATATGGGGTGATCACCACAGTCATTGATCACTCCCCTGTAAGGCTGCATTCAGACGTCCGTATGATTTTTACGGATCCGATCAGTCTATCAGTGGATCCGTAAAAATCATGCGGACATCTGAATGGAGCTTTACAGGGGGGTGATCAATGACAGGGGGGTAATCAATGACAGGGGGGTGATCAGGGAGTCTATATGGGGTGATCAGGGGTGATCAAGGGCTAATAAGGGGTTAATAAGTGACGGGGGGGGGGGGGTGTAGTGTAGTGGTGCTTGGTGCAACATATTACTGAGCTGCCTGTGTCGTCTGGTGGTCGATCCAAACAAAGGGGACCACCAGAGGACCAGGTAGCAGGTATATTAGACGCTGTTATCAAAACAGCGTCTAATATACCTGTTAGGGGTTAAAAAAATCACATCTCCAGCCTGCCAGCGAACGATCGCCGCTGGCAGGCTGGAGATCCACTCGCTTACCTTCCGATCCTGTGAACGCGCGCGCCTGTGTGCGCGCGTTCACAGGAAATCTCGCGTCTCGCGAGAGGACGCACCGGCGCGTCCACCCAGAACAACAGGACCGCCGCAAAGACGCAATCCTGCGTACGGCGGTCCTGAGGAGGTTAAACTAATAACACACAAAGAATTAAATGTTACCATGTTTTTATTGAACACACCATGTAAACATTCACAGTGCAGGTGGAAAAAGTATGTGAACCCTTGGATTTAATAACTGGTTGAACCTCCTTTGGCAGCAATAACTTCAACCAAACGTTTCTCATAGTTGCAGATCAGACGTGCACAATGGTCAGGAGTAATTCTTGACCATTCCTCTTTACAGAACTGTTTCAGTTCAGCAATATTCTTGGGATGTCTGGTGTGAATCGCTTTCTTGAGGTCACGCCACAGCATCTCAATCGGTTTGAGGTCAGGACTCTGACTGGGCCACTCCAGAAGGCGTATTTTCTTCTGTTTAAGCCATTCTGTTGTTGATTTACTTCTATGCTTTGGGTCATTGTCCTGTTGCAACACCCATCTTCTGTTGAGCTTCAGCTGGTGGACAGACGGACTTAAGTTCTCCTGCAAAATGTCTTGATAAACTTGGGAATTCATTTTTCCTTCGATGATAGCAATCCGTCCAGGCCCTGATGCAGCAAAGCAGCCCCAAACCATGATGCCCCCACCACCATACTTCACATTTGGGATGAGGTTTTGATGTTGGTGTGCTGTGCCTCTTTTTCTCCACACATAGTGTTGTGTGTTTCTTCCAAACCACTCAACTTTGGTTTCATCTGTCCACAGAATAATTTGCCAGTACTGCTGTGGAACATCCAGGTGCCCTTGTGCAAACTGTAAACGTGCAGCAATGTTTTTTTTCGACAGCAGTGGCTTCCTCTGTGGTATTCTCCCATGAAATCCATTCTTGTTTAGTGTTTTACGTATCGTAGATTCGCTAACAGGGATGTTAGCATATGCCAGAGACTTTTGTAAGTCTTTAGCTGACACTCTAGGATTCTTCTTCACCTCATTGAGCAGTCTGCGCTGTGCTCTTGCAGTCACCTTTACAGGACGGCCACTCCTAGGGAGATTAGCAGCAGTGCTGAACTTTCTCCATTTATAGACAATTTGTCTTACCGTGGACTGATGAACAGCAAGGCTTTTGGAGATACTTTTATAACCCTTTCCAGCTTTATGCAAGTCAAAAATTCTTAATCGTAGGTCTTCTGAGAGCTCTTTTGTGCAAGTCATCATTGACATCAGGCAATGCTTCTTGTGAAAAGCAAACCCAGAACTGGTGTGTGTTTTTTATAGGGCAGGGCAGCTGTAACCAACACCTGCAATCTCATCTCATTGATTGGACTCCAGTTGGCTGACACCTCACTCCAATTAGCTCTTGGAGATGTCATTAGTCTAGGGATTCACATACTTTTTCCACCTGCACTGTGAATGTTTACATGGTGTGTTCAACAAAAACATTTTAACATTTAATTCTTTGTGTGTTATTAGTTTAGGCAGACTCTGATTGTCTATTGTTGTGACTTAGATGAAGATTAGATCACATTTTATGACCAATTTGTGCAGAAATCCATATCATTCCACAGGGTTCACATACTTTTTATTGCAACTGTATATCCACACCATAACTTAGTGCAATAAACGTTATTTCATTTTATATATATATATATATATATATATATAAATGTTAAAAAGCAGTGGATCACATATAACAAGAGGACCCCATTTTAACTAAATGAATCAACAAACATGAAAATTGCAATACATTATATATTATATTATTTTATTTCATTTAAATGGGGCCAGGCTAAAACATTAATCACAAATATAAATGAACAGCTAATGCACCTCCGTTTCACGCAGAAATGCGCTTCCTCAGGCCACTACATCAGCACGTATCTCCGTGCTGCCTTCTTATCCCAGATGCGTCACACTGCCATGGATACACCGGCAACTCGGTGCATGACAATAAGGTAAGGTATAAAAACACACTTAAATCATTACAGTCATTAAGACCTAACGGACCCAGAGCTCCAGTACGCACCGGATACACTGGCAACTCGGCCCATGACAAGAAGGTAAGCTAAAAAAACATGTGTATTAGGCCTCATGCACACGACCATATTTTTTTGCGGTCCGTGATCCGTGACAGTTTTTTCGTTCGTGGGTCTTCCTTGACTTTTGGAGGATCCACGGACATGAAAAAAAAGTCGTTTTGGTGTCCGCCTGGCGGAGCCAATCGGATCTGTCCTGAATTACAATGCAAGTCAATGGGGACGGATCCGTTTGACGTTGACACAATATGGTGCAATTTCAAACGGATCCGTCCCCTATTGACTTTCAATGTAAAGTCAGGAGTTAATATACCATAGGATCAGAGTTTTCTCCAATCCGATGGTATATTTTAACTTGAAGCGTCCCCATCACCATGGGAACGCCTCTATGTTAGAATATACTGTCGGATATGAGTTAGATCGTGAAACTCAAATCCGACAGTATATTCTAACACAGAGGCGTTCCCATGGTGATGGGGATGCTTCAGGTTAGAATATACTAAACGAACTGTGTACATGACTGCCCCCTGCTGCCTGGCAGGTGCTGCCAGGCATCAGGGGGCAGCCCCCCCTGTAGTTAACACATTGGTGGCCAGTGCGGCCGGCCCCCCTCCCTCCCCTGTAGTTAACTCGTTGGTGGCCAGTGGGCCCCCCTCCCTCCCCTGTAGTTAACTCGTTGGTGGCCAGTGTGGCCGGCCCCCCTCCCTCCCCTGTAGTTAACTCGTTGGAGGCCAGTGGGCCCCCCCCTCCCTCCCCTGTAGTTAACTCGTTGGTGGCCAGTGCGGCCGGCCCCCCTCCCTCCCCTGTAGTTAACTCGTTGGTGGCCAGTGGGCCCCCCTCCCTCCCCTGTAGTTAACTCGTTGGTGGCCAGTGGGCCCTCTCCCCTCCCTCCCCCTCCTAATTAAAATCTCCCCCCCTATCATTTGTGGCAGCGGAGAGTACCGATCGGAGTCCCAGTTTAATCGCTGGGGCTCCGATCGGTAACCATGGCAACCAGGACGCTACTGCAGTCCCGGTTGCCATGATTACTTAGCAATTTGTAGAAGCATTATACTTACCTGCGAGCTGCGATGTCTGCGTCCGGCCGGGAGCTCCTCCTACTGGTAAGTGACAGGTCTGTGCGGCGCATTATAAAAACACACTTAAATCCTTACGGTCATTAAGACCTAACGGACCCAGTGCTCCAGTACGCACTGCGTACTGAGCTATTAAATAAAGATTGAAGCAAGAAAACTTCAGTGGTGAGTGCTGCCTATTTTTTATCTTCTACTCTTGGAGGTGCATTTGCTGGCTATGAGGATTGTGCACCGCTGATACTGAAGAGAAGAAAGGAGGTATAATTGGACTGTTTAGCAAGTACTCCAGATTTATTAAAATTTCAGCTGTGCCACCAGCTCTTCTATGTATTGCAAAATAAATGCACATCTAGTTTTATCAATTTACTATAGTAGTAATTAGAGATGAGTGAAGTTTTAAAAATTCGATTTGGCAGCTTCGCCGAAGTTTTACAAGAAATTTGATTTGTTATGAATTAATTTGTCATAAATCTCTATGTTAAAATCCTATACAGCCTATCAATCAATGGGACCGCTTTTAAAGGCCGCTTAGATGACGTCAGCACATGATCACGCTGGGAGAGAGCGGTGACGTAAGCACGCTCAGCGCAGGTCCTTATGCAGGTCTTTTCCACTGCCCCTGCATTAGCAAGTTGATGAGGTGAGTATTTTTTCCCTTTCTTTCTAAGGCAACTCTAGCCTCAATTTTAGGACAAGTGATTCGTTACCACGAAGCACAAGGAAATTTGGCTTCATGGCGAATCAAATTTTTCCTAAACTTCAGAATTGCACTTTGGATGCTCTGATTCACTCAACACTAGTTGTAATACATAAATATATATTAGAAACAATATCAAAAAGCATCAAGTGACAATCAAATAGCCATATAGACCAAAATACCAGGACCTCACACCCCTGAATGCCTGACACATGTTTCACAGTGGCTTCTTCCAAGGGGGATAAACCAGTACCATCAAATCAATGTATATACAGAGAGCAGACAATTGACATAATACCTTACAGCTGAAAAGGGGAGGGATTCTTGATGGAAGACACATCATGCCATGTGGAACACCAACCCCATCATTAATCAAAGGACCAGAGTCAGAAATACATAAGCACCCAATCATAGGCACAAACACGTAAGCCCCCCCTGGACTCCTCCCAACAAAAGGAGGAGGGTAGAAAAGTCTGGAGGTGAATGGCGTGATGATGTCAAGAAGCGGTTCCACAGGAACCATTCTGGGCACCGCGAACCACCGTGGAACGCATAGGAAAAAGATGAAAGACTGCCTCTCTAAGTATCTCCCCAAAAGGGAGAGAACACTGCAGTCCATGGGGACCAATACTAAGGCTACATTTCCATGACAGTGAAAAAAAAGGTCAGTTAACCACTTCAGCCCCCCTACCTTAAACACCCTTAATGACCAGGCCACTTTTTACACTTCTGACCTACACTACTTTCACCGTTTATTGCTCGGTCATGCAACTTACCACCCAAATTAATTTTACCTCCTTTTCTTCTCACTAATAGAGCTTTCATTTGGTGGTATTTCATTGCTGCTGACATTTTTACTTTTTTTGTTATTAATCGAAATGTAACGTTTTTTTTTGCAAAAAAATGAAATTTTTTAATTTCAGTTGTAAAATTTTGCAAAAAAAACGACATCCATATATAATTTTTTCTCAAAATTTATGTCTTTGATAAAAAAAAAATGTTTGGGTAAAAAAAAAATGGTTTGGGTAAAAGTTATAGCGTTTACAAACTATGGTACAAAAATGTGAATTTCCGCTTTTTGAAGCAGCTCTGACTTTCTGAGCACCTGTCATGTTTCCTGAGGTTCTACAATGGCCAGACAGTACAAACACCCCACAAATGACCCCATTTCGGAAAGTAGACACCCTAAGGTATTCGCTGATGGGCATAGTGAGTTCATAGAACTTTTTATTTTTTGTCACAAGTTAGCGGAAAATCATGATTTTATTTTATTTTTTTCTTACAAAGTCTCATATTCCACTAACTTGTGACAAAAAATAAAAACTTCTATGAACTCACTATGCCCATCAGCGAATACCTTGGTGTGTCTTCTTTCCAAAATGGGGTCACTTGTGGGGTAGTTATACTGCCCTGGCATTCTAGGGGCCCTAATGTGTGGTAAGTAGTTTGAAATCAAAATCTGTAAAAAATGGCCGGTGAAATCCGAAAGGTGCTCTTTGGAATGTGGGCCCCTTTGTCCACCTATGCTGCAAAAAAGTGTCACACATGTGGTATCTCCGTACTCAGGAGAAGTTGGGCAATGTGTTTTGGGGTGTCATTTTACATATACCCATGCTGGGTGAGATAAATATCTCGGCAAAAGACAACTTTTCCCATTTTTTTATACAAAGTTGGCATATGTAAAATTACACCCCAAAACACATTCCCCAACTTCTCCTGAGTACGGCGATACCAGATGTGTGACACTTTTTTGCAGCCTAGATGCGCAAAGGGGCCCACATTCCTTTTAGGGGGGCATTTTTAGACATTTGGATCCCAGACTTCTTCTCACTCTTTAGGGCCCCTAAAATGCCAGGGCAGTATAAATACCCCACATGTGACCCCATTTTGGAAAGAAGACACCCCAAGGTATTCAAAGAGGGGCATGGCGAGTTCATAGAAATATTTTTTTTTGCCACAAGTTAGCGGAAATAGATTTTTTTTGTTTTTTTCTCACAAAGTCTCCCTTTCCGCTAACTTGGGACAAAAATTTCAATCTTTCATGGACTCAATATGCCCCTCACGGAATACCTTGGGGTGTCTTCTTTCCAAAATGGGGTCATTTGTGGGGTGTTTGTACTGCCCTGGCATTTGAGGGTCTCCGCAATCATTACATGTATGGCCAGCATTAGGAGTTTCTGCTATTCTCCTTATATTGAGCATACCGGTAATGAGATTTTTTTTTTTCGTTCAGCCTCTGGGCTGAAAGAAAAAATGAACGGCACAGATTTTTTCATTCGCATCGATCAATGTGGATGAAAAAATCTCTGCCAAAAAAAAAAAGGAGGGGAAAGGCATCTGCCAGGACATAGGAGCTCCGCCCAACATCCATACCCACTTAGCTCGTATGCCCTGGCAAACCCGATTTCTCCATTCACATCAATCGATGTGAATGAATAAATCATTGCCGGGATATTATTATTTTTTTATATACAAAGTGTTTGCCAAAGTATATGAACACCGCCTCCTCCTCAGCTCGTATGCCTCGGCAAACGTATATTTTACTGCAGAGGAGAAATCTCGTCTTGCAGCGCCGCATACACTGACTTTTGTGTAATCTGACAGCAGCGCAATGCTTCTGTCAGAATGCACATCAGTGCTGCAGCTAGTCGATCGGTTGGTCCACCTGGAAGGTAAAAAAAAAAACAGGCCGCAACGCAATAAATTTATTAACTTTATAATAACTTTTGAACAGAACATATAAACTTTTGAACTGATTGCTAACTTTTTTGCTTACCGGTGATTTTTATTTTTTTACCTTTATAGGACAAACCTCTCCTTCCCCATGGGACAATGTGCAAAGATGTGGCGAAGTACATTATGCACTTTATCCCAGGTGAAAGGAGAGGTTTGCAGCAGCTGTGAGTAAAAGGGCCTTAATAGCCCTGTGTGCCTGTCCTGTGAGATGCAATTCCTATGCTAAGTGTATCTGTGTGTGGTACTTCCGGAAACACTCTCCAAAGCATAGGGCAGGGTGGTCAGGGCAGTCAGGACAGAAATAGTGGGTGTCACGCCTTATTCCACTCCTGCTACAGACACGACATCTTTTTCGGGGGGACGGTTGGGTTGAGGTACCAGGAACGACACTGGGGAAATGTCGCTCGTGTAGACGGCTAACTACACTGGTGGTTGGGGCCACGGAACCTCCTGGATACAGGAGGTTCGCGATGATCTCTTCCTGAAATTTGAGTAAGGATCCCGTTCTCCCAGCCTTACTGTAGAGAACAAAACTATTGTACATCGCCAATTGAATCAAATATACAGACACCTTCTTATACCAGCGTCTGGTGCGTCGGGAAACTAAATAGGGAGCCAACATCTGGTCATTGAAGTCCACCCCTCCCATGAGCGCATTATAGTCGTGGACTGAGAGGGGCTTTTCAATGACACGGGTTGCCCTTTCAATTTGTATTGTCGTGTCTGCGTGAATGGAGGAGAGCATGTAAACGTCACGCTTGTCTCTCCATTTCACCGCGAGCAGTTCTTCGTTACACAAGGCAGCCCTCTCCCCCCTTGCAAGACGGGTGGTAATGAGCCGTTGGGGGAAGCCCCGGCGACTAGGTCGCACGGTGCCACAGCAGCCAATCTGTTCTAGGAACAAATGCCTGAAGAGGGGCACACTTGTGTAAAAATTGTCCACATAAAGATGGTACCCCATGCCAAATAAAGGTTAACACCAAGTCCCAGACTGTCTTCCCACTGCTCTCCAGGTAGTCAGGGCAACCGACCGGCTCCAGGGTCTGATCTTTTCCCTCATAGATCTGAAATTTGTGGGTATAGCCTGTGGCCCTTTCACAGAGCTTATACAATTTGACCCCATACCAAGCGCGCTTGCTTGGGATGTATTGTTTGAAGCAAAGGCGCCCGGTAAAATGTATTATGGACTCGTCTACGCAGATGTTTTGCTCAGGGCTATACAAATCTGCAAATTTCTGGTTGAAGTGGTCTATGAGGGGCCAAATTTTGTGGAGCCGGTCAAAAGCTGGGTGGCATTTGGGACGAGAGGTGCTGTTGTCGCTAAAGTGCAGGAAATGCAGGATGGTCTCAAAACGTGCCCTGGACATAGCAGCAGAGAACATGGGCATGTGATGAATCGGGTTCGTGGACCAATATGACCACAATTCATGCTTTTTGGTTAGACCCATGTTCAGGAGAAGGCCCAGAAAAATTTTAATTTCGGAAACTTGGACTGGTTTCCACCAGAAAGGCTGGGCATAATAGCTTCCCGGGTTGGCGGCTATAAATTGAGTGCCATACCGATTTGTTTCTGCCACGACTAAGTCCAAGAGCTGCGCAGTCAAGAACAGCTCAAAAAATCCCAGGGCCGAACCGATCTGAGCTGTCTCAACCCGAACTCCAGACTGGGCGGTGAAAGGGGGAATTACAGGTGCGGCTGAAGTTGGTGACTGCCAATCAGGGTTTGCCAGCACCTCAGGGACTCTAGGGGCTCTACGGGCCTGTCTGTGCGGTGGCTGCGACGGTGTGACTACTGCACGTGCCACCGTACCAGCTTCAACTGCCCTTCTGGTACTCGCCACTTCACCATGTTGTACGGCAGTGCTGGTACTAGGTCCAGGGAGGGCTGCGCTGCTGGTGTATGCCTCACCACGTGATCCGACAGCGCCAGCCCCACTCTGCTGCCCTTGAAACGGATCCTGCACAACCTGTGGTCTAGCGACACGGGGCCGGGTACGCCTGGTGCTATCAGGGACCTCAACCTCCTCGTCCGAACTTTGGGTCAGACTGCCACTGCTTTCTACAGGTTCATATTCTGACCCGCTAGATTCGTCAGATGAGGGTTCCCATTCCTCATCCGACTGGGTCAGAATCCTGTAGGCCTCTTCAGAAGAATACCCCCTGTTTGACATTTGGACTACTAAATTTAGGGGTATTCCCTGAGACTACCCAAGAAAAAAAGCAAGCCTGTCTTACAAAGGGGAGGCTAGCGAAGTACCGGAGGCCGCTGCGATTGATAAAAAATATCAAAACTGATTTTTTTTATCGCCGCAGCGCTTGGAAAGTGATTGTGCAGTGATCAAAAAAATATATATTTTTTGTCACTGCGGCGGGGCGGGCGTAGGTGAACGCACGTGTGGGCGACCGATCAGGCCTGATCGGGCAAACACTGCGTTTTGGGTGGAGGGCGAGCTAAGGTGACACTAATTCAATTATAGATCTGACTGTGATCAGTTTTGATCACTTACAGATACTATAAAAGTACAAATGCTGATTAGCGATACGCTAATCAGCGATTCAGTGACTGCGGTGCGGTAGGCTGGGCGCTAACTGACGCTAAACTACCTAACCAAGGGGCCTAAACTATCCTAAAACCTATCAGTCAATACCAGTGGAAAAAAAAAGTGACAGTCTACACTGATCACTTTTTTCCTTTCACTAGGTGATTGACAGGGGCGATCAAGGGGTGATCAAGGGGTTAATTCGGGTGATGGGGGGTGATCTGGGGTTAAGTGAAGTGTTTGGTGCTACTCACTGTGATGTCTGCTCCTCTGCTGGAACCAACCAACGAAAAGGACCAGCAGAGGAGCAGACAAGCCATTTAACACATCATATTTACAAATATAATGTGTTATCTGGCTTTTGATTCGATTTTTTAAAAATCATCAGCTTGCCAGCCACGATCATTGGCTGGCAAGCTGATGATGCGACCCCCCTCTAACTTTTGCCGGCCCGCGATGCGCATGCGCGAGCCGGCTTTGAGCGAAATCTCGCGTCTCGCGAGATGACGCGTATATGCGTGACTCTGCGCAGGGCTGCCGTCTCCGGAATGCGATCCTGCGTTAGGCGGTCCGGAGGAAGTTAAAAAGGCAAAACGGTCCATCACTGATGCTTTTCTGAGAAACGGACCCTTGAATTGTATGGGGGCTGTCGGTCAGTAAAAATGGATGTCAGGATAATGCGACTACCCTCACACACAAACAGGGACAGTGAAGCCTTAAAACTTCTTAGACCTACTAGCCCTACCTACTTGAAGGTCCACCCTAGGCAGTGACCCCACAACTGAGCGGCAGTCCCTATGTTGAAATACATGCGAGGACAAAAAATAAACAGTCAGAGAGTAGTTGTAAGTTAAAGGGTCAAATGCTAGTCGGACAACGAAGTACAAAAACATAAGCGAGAAAACCAACTCGCCAAAAAGTCAAGGCTTAGGAGATCAATACAATACCAAATTGCCAGGAGCAAAAAACATATTCATAATACTAGTCCAGAAATTCGAGCCAGAGAAGTCTTAATTACAACAAGGGAACAGCAGTGGGAGTCAGAGGACAAGTAATTCACCAGCACCTGCACCTTAAATAGTGTGCCTGGAACAGCTTACTCTGGCATCCGTGTACATTGGGCAGAGCTGCCAGCTGAGCATCCTGATGATCTGGAGCACAGGTGCGCCTCATCATTGACCCAGGACTCCAAACTCAGATCGGGCTGCACTGCTGATCTGGTTCCCCCAGCAACAGTAATAGTAGCTATCAGGGGGCTTCAGGAGGGGCCATCGGAACCTAAATAGGAGCAGGTTTGTCAGGGTGTAACCCTTCTAGAATCCAGAATTCTTCCTACTTCAAATTCTGTTTCACCTTCCACCTTCACCAGACCCTGGAGTTACAGATTTCAAGGACTTGTGAAAAACTGTTAATTGTGAATTTTAAAAATCAGTAATTTCAGATGAAAGAATACAGGATTAATTATTTAGAATTTTGTATCCATGCAATTTTTTTTGATTGTACCTTTACACAAATATTTTTGGTAGATAATCACACTTTGTCACCCAGAACTAAATTAGCCCCTTGAGATCTCCTTCTATTAGTATTTCTGTTTTGAACCTCCAGGGAATTCCTCAGGTCAATGTGTCAAGGTTATCAGATACAACCACCACCTCTGGATTATCAGAAACCGAAGACCTAAACGAGCACACACGAGGGTGGAAGCTATAATTACAGAAGAAGAAGAAGTATTAGTAGAAGTGTTCAGATGATTATATTAATGGCCTGTTCAGCCAATGACAGATACGATGCCCAATGACTTTGATTGTCAAATTTCAGATATTGTTCTAAAACCTGATTCAGCCTTTCAGTCTGACCGTTAGTTTCCAGATGAAAGGTTCATGAAAATGAGGGCGTAGGGCTTATGCACACAACCATATGTATTTTGCAGTGCACAAAACACAAATCTGCATAAAATACAAATGACGTCCGTGTGCATTTGTTAATTTGCAGAATGAAACATCTGGCTCCTAATAGAACAGTCCTATTCTTGTCCGTAACGCGGACAATAATAGGACATCTATTTTTTTGCGAAATGACATACGGAAACAGAATGCACACAGAGTAACTTCCGTTTGATTGTTTTTTTGTGGACCTATTGAAATAATTGGTTCCGCATACGATCCCCCCAAAAAACATAACAGACACGGATAGAAAATATGTTTGTGTGCATGAGCACTAACACCCAAACTCCTAAAAAAAAAAAATCTCCAAAATTTCAATACAAATTGAACTCCTCTGTCTGACACAATATTTTCAGGAATATCTGTCACGAGGGTATCAAGAGCCACGTCTGACTCCGTTATACCCGGGGTCAGGAGGTCGCAGCGGGTGGCTGCGCGCTCTATATCTAAAGATCACGTTGTTTCTTAGTGATTGTTTTCTGTGTTTGCCTTGCTATCCTTTTTGTCTCAATCAGGGATCCGCAGCTTCTCCTCCTCAGCTGTTTCTTGTCTGCCACTCCCAACCTCCTTATATTCTCCCCTCACACTTCTCTAGTTGCCAGTTATAGAGCTTCCTGCCTGGACATCTATACTGACCCACTGGAGTTGTGAATCCTGGTTGTCGTTCCAGAGTGCTACTCTCCGGATCCCTGTTGGGCTTCTTGTTGTCTCCTGTTGTCGCCCACCTGGGATTATATGTTGAGTTTGTATTGTCTGTCCTTCCCTTGGTGTTTTCCTTTAGAGCTAGTGGTGCGGACTAGTGTTCCCACCGCCCTGTTCACTATCTAGGGCTCAGCTTAGGGAAAGCCAGGGCTTTAGGCACGTGATCGGCGTACGGGTGAGGAACCCGTCTAGGGACGTCAGGGCAGCCAGGTGCCAGCCGTTAGGTGAGTCAGGGGTCACCACCTTCCCTCTCACTTGGGCAGGGCCTTCCTTGTTCCCTCCCTCTGCGTCACGTATGTGATAGTCACGCCGACCGTGATATTATAACTGGCCGATAAGAAACGGTCGCCAGGTCCGGACCTAGGAGTGAATGACTATGTGTGGTTGTCTACTAGGAATATTAAGTTGAAGGTTCCCTCTTGGAAACTGGGCCCTAGGTTCATTGGTCCTTATAAAATAGTAGCCGTTATTAACCCTGTGGCTTTTCGCCTGGAGCTACCTCAGACTTTTAAGATCCATAACGTCTTCCATAAATCGTTACTCAAGAAGTATGTTCCACCTCTAGAACCATCACCACTGCCACCTCCTCCTGTTATTGTGGATGGTAATCTGGAGTTTCAAATAGCCAGAATTGTTGATTCTCGTCGGGTCCGCCGCTCTCTTCAGTATCTGGTGCATTGGAGGGGTTACGGTCCCGAGGAAAGAATGTGGGTTCCAGCGTCAGAGGTAAACGCCAACAGGTTAATTCAGGCTTTCCATACCTCTCATCCGGAGAGACCTGGTCCTGAGTGTCCGGAGGCCCCTCGTGAAAGGGGGGGTACTGTCACGAGGGTATCAAGAGCCACGTCTGACTCCGTTATACCCGGGGTCAGGAGGTCGCAGCGGGTGGCTGCGCGCTCTATATCTAAAGATCACGTTGTTTCTTAGTGATTGTTTTCTGTGTTTGCCTTGCTATCCTTTTTGTCTCAATCAGGGATCCGTAGCTTCTCCTCCTCAGCTGTTTCTTGTCTGCCACTCCCAACCTCCTTATATTCTCCCCTCACACTTCTCTAGTTGCCAGTTATAGAGCTTCCTGCCTGGACATCTATACTGACCCACTGGAGTTGTGAATCCTGGTTGTCGTTCCAGAGTGCTACCCTCCGGATCCCTGTTGGGCTTCTTGTTGTCTCCTGTTGTCGCCCACCTGGGATTATATGTTGAGTTTGTATTGTCTGTCCTTCCCTTGGTGTTTTCCTTTAGAGCTAGTGGTGTGGACTAGTGTTCCCACCGCCCTGTTCACTATCTAGGGCTCAGCTTAGGGAAAGCCAGGGCTTTAGGCACGTGATCGGCGTACGGGTGAGGAACCCGTCTAGGGACGTCAGGGCAGCCAGGTGCCAGCCGTTAGGTGAGTCAGGGGTCACCACCTTCCCTCTCACTTGGGCAGGGCCTTCCTTGTTCCCTCCCTCTGCGTCACGTATGTGATAGTCACGCCGACCGTGATAATATCATGAAGTTTAACAATATGATCCAAGAATCTAGAAGATAATTCCTTTGCTAAAGAAAGCGTACTCATTGATATGAAATGGGACATTTTAGAAAACCTGTCGACAACCTCCCAGATCACGGTCATCCCTTGGGAGCGTGGAAAATCTGTGATCCATCGAGACGTTTGACTAAGGCCTAATGGGGATAGTCAAAGGACACAGCTCTCCAGCTTTCCAGCATCAGTTCTGGGAATCTTGGATCTGGCATAAGTTGCACAGGCCGTAACTAGAGACTGAAAAATTTTATTCGGACACCTCGTCTAATTTTCTTCCCAAAAATTTCAATTAGATCCAAATTTATTCTTGACGAAGCTAGTTAGAAATTTACTATTTCCCAGCTGCAGATAGCCTATATATCGGTGTACAACACACTGTGCATTGCAGAAACATGCATAGCTAGTCCGCTGTGGTAGTGAAACAGTTACTGTGCGTCAGTATGACAGGCGTCACTCTTAGAATCACTTCACACTTCACTTATTTGCTCAGGTATGGGGCCAAAACTGACCAAATAACTCAAGTGTGAACTCAGGTCAATGTTAGCGTCAGGTATAAATAACTATAGTAGAATCTTGGGCTACTGCACAGAGTGAAAGAGCACACTCCTTTTACACCGTCAGTTGATTCCACATACATTTCTTCAGAATCTGTTCTGTTACACGCTGATACAAGTAGTGGCCCCATGACATATGGAGTGGAGACTGTGTCAGCAGTAAGTTTGTGTTGATATCACTTTTTATTTTTCCCTTCTTCTGATCCGTCACAAGAACAACCCCCAAAAAACTAATCCTGTCTTTTGAGCCTCCACCTGAACACAGTCAGCATTTGGTCAGGAATCCAAAACAGGAGTGGATCCAAAACAAAGATGACACATTATTTGAATATTTGCATGTCTTCTGTGTTTTGTACCCCCCTCCTGCTTTTGGCTTCCAAATCATGAGCATATCCTGATGCCTTACGGATAGAGGCCTTACGGATGATCCAAAGACAGGATCAGTTGTGTTTTTGATTTTGACGTCCTTCTGACAGATCAGAAGAAATGGTGATGTCAAAAAGGGACACTAGTGGTCCAGTCTCAGAGTAGGGAGGGTGGCAACCACATGAACCATCAACACAGTGGCTCAGTTGCAGAATAGTGAGCGTGACAACTGCATGAGGAGTCAATACAGTGGCCCAGTCATAGAGTAGTGAGGACGATAACCACATGAGGAGTCAGCATATTGGCCCAGTCACAGGGTGAGGTTGGCAACAGCATGAGGAGTAAACACAATGGCCTAGTCAGAGTGGTGAGGGTGGCAACCTCATGAGGAGTTAACACAGTGGCCCAGTCACAAAGTGAGGAGATGGGGGGCAACAGAAGTGGACGTAACAGCACAAGATGGGTGGCAGTAGGATAAGATGGCAGCACAGGCAGCAGGTGTGTGGCATAAGGCGTTGGCAGCATCAGAATAGTGACGGAACCAGGTGGCCAGAAGAAATTAGTCTTTTTTCACAAAGTTTTGGTGTGGCACACAGAATGATCTAGTCTGCCCTGTGGAAATCCTGGCTGATCCATGCTGAGTCATCTTTACAAATGTTAGTCTCTCAACATTTTGGGTGAAAAGGCAGGGTCTTCTTCTAACTATGCCCCCTGCTACACTAAACACCTGCTCTGATGCCACACAACTAGCCTAGCAGAAAAGCTTGTCCAGGGCAAACTTGGCCAGTTTCAGACACAAAGTTTGGCTCCCCAGTAGTCCAAGGGATCTTGGATGTGGGGTGGCAGGGTGCAGTCCAAGTATGCCACTATCTGCTGGTCCAGGATCTGCTCCAAGTCCTGCTTCTAATGTTTCTTTTTTTTCAGTAGGTGGGTGAAGAAAAGTGCTCAGTAGAGACTCCATACTTAAGTTACTGTTGATGGAGCTGGTGCTGCTCCTGCTCCCACACCTCCCTCCAGCAGTCATGGCAGTGGAACGTGAGCGCAGAGGGCCCCCCCGGTCAGACCATTGTGAGAATGGGTGATGGTGCACATAGGCAGCGGCCATCTGACTACATAGGATGTCTCAATAGTAGTTGAGTTTATCCTCCCTCAGCAGGTGGAAAAAAGGCCCCCATTTTGGACTGGTAGCAAGGGTCTAACATGGTGGGGAGCCAGTAGTCATCTCTCTGCTAAATGGTGATAATTCGGCTGTCACTACGTAAGCAACGCAGCATGCATCTGGCTATTTGCGCATGGGAATCAGAGGGACTCCCTGCCTCCATCTCCATTGCATACTGCCATTGGGTATCAGGGTCATCTGCCTGGTCTTCCTCATTGCCCTATAGCTCCTCATGCTCCTTTCCTGTCACTTCTGCAGATAAACCACCCATTTCTGTATACATTGCTTGTGCGTGAATGTCCTCCTCCTGCTCCGCCAGTTCAGCCCCCACAGGGCTCAGGTGGCCATGAGATGTAGGTGCCACGTCTCCTGTCCCCTGGCCAGCCAGATTTATCAGCATCTGCTCCAGGACGAGGAGTGGAATGACATTGTTCTAGCCGTAGTCCTGGCGATTGACAAATAAAGTAGTCTCCTGAAAGGGCCTGAGCAAACGGCAGGTGTCACGCCTGATCTGCCACTGGCTAACGTCGAAGTTACACAGGGGAGTGCTTTTGTCCGTCATCAAGAAATCGTTTACATATAGCAAAAATTGAGGCACACAGACTTTGTGTTGCAATCAAACTTTTGATTGCAACACTTAAAATCTGTGTTCCTCAATTTTCGCTATATGTACATTGGCTGTTCTCAGCCCTTGATTGGCACCAGAATCTATTGAATAGAGTGCGGTTCTCCATTCTACTACTTACTCAAGAAATCGCTTACGGCTTCCACTGCTCATATATTCATTCCAACATGTGGAGGGTGGATTTCCAACGGGTGGAAATGTTGCATAACAGGCAATTTTGGAGAACGCTATTCTGCCTTTGCAGCTCAAGGAAGGCGTGCTTTGCAGTGTAAGAGTGGCTGAAGTGCATGCACAGTTTCCTAGCCATTTTTGGAAGACTTCAGTAACCACTTTACAACAGGATTAAAGACGTGCACCATTCAGGGCGTGTCATCCCCCCCTGACGGAGTAATGATTTGATTTCCTCTTGAAAGACGCAGAGCAGTTCCTCATCTGTGTAACATAACATAGTAACATAGTATATAAGGCCGAAAAAAGACATTTGTCCATCCAGTTCGGCCTGTTATCCTGCAAGTTGATCCAGAGGAAGGCAAAAAAAACCTGTGAGGTAGAAGCCAATTTTCCTCACTTTAGGGGAATAAAAAATTCCTTCCCGACTCCAATCAGGCAATCAGAATAACTCCCTGGATTAACGACCCCTCTCTAGTAGCTATAGCCTATAATATTATTACGCTCCAGAAATACATCCAGACCCCTCTTGAATTCCTTTATTGTACTCACCATCACCACCTCCTCAGGCAGAGAGTTCCATAGTCTCACTGCTCTTACAGTAAAGAATCCTTTTCTATGTTTGTGTACAAACCTTCTTTCCTCCAAACGCAGAGGATGTCCCCTCGTCACAGTCACATTCCTGGGGATAAATAGATGATGGGATAGATCTCTGTACTGACTCCTGATATATTTATACATAGTAATTAGATCTCCCCTCAGTCGTCTTTTTTTCTATAGTGAATAACCCTAATTTTGATAATCTTTCAGGGTACTGTAGTTGCCCCATTCCAGTTATTACTTTAGTTGCCCTCCTCTGGACCCTCTCCAGCTCTGCTATGTCTGCCTTGTTCACGGGAGCCCAGAACTGTACACAGTACTCCATGTGTGGTCTGACTAATGATTTGTAAAGTAGTAGGAATATGTTCTCATCACGGGCATCTATGCCCCTTTTGATGCAACCCATTATCTTATTGGCCTTGGCAGCAGCTGCCTGACACTGTTTTTTACAGCTTAGTTTGCTGTTTATTAAAATTCCTAGATCCTTTTCCATGTCAGTGTTACCGAGTGTTTTACCATTTAGTATGTACGGGGGACTTGCATTATTCCTTCCCATGTGCATAACTTTACATTTGTCAGTGTTAAACCTCATCTGCCACTTATCTGCCCAAGCCTCCAATCTATCCAGATCCCTCTGTAGTAGTATACTGTCCTCTTCAGTGTTAATTACTTTACACAGTTTAGTGTCATCTGCGAAAATTGATATTTTACTATGCAAGCCTTCTACAAGATCATTAATAAATATATTGAAGAGAATAGGGCCCAATACTGACCCCTGAGGTACTCCACTAGTGACAGTGACCCAATCTGAGTATGTACCGTTAATAACCACCCTCTGTTTTCTATCATTGAGCCAGTTACTTACCCACATACAGACGTTTTCTCCCAGTCCGAGCATTCTCATTTTATATACTAACCTTTGATGTGGTACAGTCAAATGCTTTGGAGAAGTCCAGATATACGACATCCATTGATTCGCCGCTGTCAAGTCTAGAACTTACCTCCTCATAGAAACTGATTAAATTAGTTTGACATGACCGATCCCTCACAAAGCCATGCTGATATGGCGTTATTTGCTTATTTCCGTTAAGATGCTCTAAGATAGCATCTTTCAGAAAACCTTCAAACAGTTTACCCATAACAGATGTTAAACTTACCGGCCTATAGTTTCCAGTCTCTGTTTTTGGACCCTTTTTGAATATTGGCACCACATTTGCCATGCGCCAATCCTGTGGGACATTCCCTGTCAGTATAGAGTCCGCAAATATAAGAAATAAGGGTCTGGCTATGACATTACATAATTCCCTTAGGATGTGTATGCCATCCGGTCCTGGCGATTTGTCTATTTGATCTTTTTAAGTCGCTGTTGTACTTCTTCCTGTGTCAGACAGGACACTTTTAATGGCGAATTTATTTCAACATTCAGCATTTCATCTGACAGTTTATATTCCTCAGTGAATACACTGGAGAAAAAATTATTTAACAACTTTGCTTTCTCCTCGTCGCTATCTGCGACTCCCCCCTCATTACTCTTTAAAGGGCCGACACCTTCAGATTTATACTTTTTAACATTTATATAATTGAAGAACATTTTAGGGTTAGTTTTACTCTCTTTGGCAATTAATCTCTCGGTCTCTAGTTTGGCCGCTTTTATTTGTTTTTTACATGTTCTGTTTTTTTCCTTATAGTTTTTCAGTGCTTCCGTGCTACCCTCCTTTTTTAGTGTTTTATATGCTTTCTTTTTGTCATTTATTGCTTTCTTTACAGTTCTGTTTATCCACATTGGTTTCTTTTTGTTCCTTAACCTTTTATTCCCATACGGTATGTACCTCTCACAATGAGATTTTAGGATGTTTTTAAAGATATCCCATTTTGTGGCTGTAGTTTTATTTTTGAGGACTTTGTCCCAGTTAGTTAGGCCTATGGCCTCTCTTAGTTGGCTAAATTTAGCTTTTTTGAAGTTTGGTATTTTTGTTCCTCCCTGTAGAAACGCTCTTTTGAATGATAATTGGAAGGTTATTACTTTATGGTCACTATTTCCCAGGTGTCCCCCAACCTGCACGTCTGTTGTTCTGTCAGGTCTATTGGTTAATACTAAGTCCAGTATGGCCGTCCCTCTAGTCGGGTCCTGAACCAGTTGGGAGAGATAATTGTCTTTGGTTATTGCCAAGAATCTGTTTCCTTTATGAGATATACAAGTTTCAGTTTCCCAGTCTATATCTGGGTAGTTGAAGTCCCCCATAATAACCACCTCATTATGATTTGCCGCCTTGTCTATCTCGTTTAGTAGTAGATTTTCTGTGGACTCTGGAATATTAGGTGGTTTATAGTAAACTCCTATTAGTAATTTATTATTGTTTTTAGCTCCATGTATCTCTACCCACAGTGACTCCACATGTTCATGTCCCTCACTTATATCTTCACGGAGTGTGGGCTTTAGACAGGACTTTACATAAAGGCAAACCCCTCCCCCTCTCCGGTTTTGACGATCCTTTCTAAACAGACTGTAACCTTGTACATTAACCGCCCAGTCATAGCTATCATCCAGCCATGTCTCAGTTATTCCCACTATGTCATAGTCCTCCTCACACATCACTAATTCCAGTTCACCAGTTTTATTAGTCAGGCTTCTGGCATTAGTATACATACATTTGAGAGGTTTATGTATATTTTTTACCCTACACCTTTCCTTCTGAACTGTTCTAGTCCCTCCTTCCATTCCTCCCCCAGTCCCACTACCTTGCCCCCGGTCTCTATCTGCACTATCTTCCCCTTCTATAGTGTAATTACCCTCCCCCCCAGTCCCTAGTTTAAACACTCCTTTAGCCATCTTCTTCCCCAACACAGCTGCCCCTTCCCCATTGAGTGCCCATCCCTACGATAGAGCCTGTAGCCGACAGAGAAGTCGGCCCAGTTCTCCAGGAACCCAAACCCCTCCATCCTACACCAGTTCTTGAGCCACTTGTTAATTTCCCTTATCTCCCGCTGCCTTTCTTGTGTGGCCCGTGGTACAGGTAGTATTCCGGAAAATACTACCTTTGAGGTCCTTGCCCTAAGCTTTTGACCTAAATCCCTGAAATCATTTTTAAGGACTCTCCACCTACCCCTAACTTTGTCATTGGTTCCGATATGGACCATGACCGCTGGATCTTCTCCAGCCCCTCCCAGTAATCTGTCAACCCGATCCGCGATGTGTCTAACTCTAGCGCCAGGAAGACAGCACACTGTTCGGCGATCACGGTGTCACTACCAGAGCTTTGGGACGTTCTCACAGCTCTGTTTCTCCACCCCTGTGATGATGTCACTACTAGAGCTGGGAGGCGTTCTCACTACTCTGTTTACTTCTGGTTTCTTTCACCACAGCTGTCCTTCATGTGTTTGATTTCCCTCTCTTTATATCACCCCTCCCCCTATGATAGGATGTGGATTATAGTTCTCACTTCAGTTGTGGCTCTTGCTTTGGTTTCTTCACTTGTAGCTATCAGTCCACTGGACCTGTGTTCTGCTGCAGCTAGCACTCCGGATTTTGCCAGCCTGTCCTTGGATCCGTCTTCTCTGCGGCTACAACACCTTCAGCTAAGTCTGCAGACATTGTTGTATTCCTGTTTGTTTTCTGACTGGATCTGAGGTGGCCACGGTTCCCTCCATATACTGAGTAGGGCACTGGTGGCCGTGCCCCTTCCACTATTGTAGGGGTTACAGTGGTCATTAGTCTTAGGCACGTGGGCATGCCTCGTTCCACCTTTTGGATCCGGGCATGTGCTTTAGCAGAATAGGGAAAGCGTTGAGGGTCGGACAGGGGTCACCCTTTATCCTCCCTAGTTCTGGGTCCAGTCAGTTGCTCTGTACTGTGAATTACTATCGTTGCTCACATACATCCGTGACATTATAATCCACCAAAACCGTCCTTTTTTGACATGGATCCGCTTTCTGGCCTGGTTGACCGCATGCAGGGTCTTTCTTTGGAAGTAGCGGATCTCCGTCAATCTATGACCCAGCTTCAAGCATTGGGCCCTGCTCCGGCTCATGGAGTCTGTTGCGAGCCAAAAGTCTCACTTCCGGAGACGTTCTCCGGGGGCAGTGAGAATTTTGTTCGTTTCAGAGAGGCATGCAAACTCCATTTTTGCTTGTGTCCTCACTCTTCTGGTAATCAAGAGCAGAGGGTGAGGATTGTCATCTCCCTGCTCAGGGGTAATGCTCAGACTTGGGCTTTTTCGCTGCCATCAGGGGATCCCTCCCTTCGATCCGTGGAGGGATTTTTTGTGGCCCTGGGGCAGATTTATGATGACCCGGATCGTGTTGCTCTGGCCGAATCTAACCTACGTGTTTTATGCCAGAACAAACGGTCTGCGGAGCTTTATTGTTCTGAATTTCGGAGATGGGCAGCTGATTCGGGTTGGAATGATGCTGCACTCCGGAGTCAGTTCTGTCATGGTCTCTCGGAGAGATTAAAAGATGCGTTTGCTTTCCATGAGAGACCAACGTCCTTAGAGTCTGCCATGTCATTGGCGGTACGCCTTGACAGGCGTCTAAGAGAAAGAAACGAGACCTCTCTGTCCAGCCATTGTCAGTCTAGGGGCAGTGGTGCGGACTCATTCAGTGTGCAGGAGCCTCATCCTGTCTCGCTCCCCTCTGGAGAGGAGCCCATGCAGCTAGCTCGACTTGCCCCTGATAAAAGAGGATTTAGTCCTCAGAGTATGGTCTGTTTTTGTTGTGGGGGCATAGGTCATTTGGCAAATGTTTGTCCGTCTAGGAGATTCTTGAACCGTACTAAGAGCGATAATAAGAGAAAAATCTCAAAAGGTAAATCATCAAGTTCTGCTTCATCTGCTACTTTGGGCAAAGTTGATGTAGGATTTGATGCTTTTCCTCTGACCTGCAGTTCCCGTTTTCTCCTGTCTGCCAGGGTGGCGCTAGAGAGCAAAGTCATTTCTTGTGAGATTTTTGTCGATAGTGGAGCGGCCGTCAATCTTATTGACACTCAATTTGTAGCCATGCATGGTTTTCAGGTTTGCACATTAGATAAAGATATACCTGTTTTTGCTATTGACTCTGCTCCACTCTCACAGAGATCTCTGAAGGGCATTGTTCACAATATCCGGCTAGCTGTAGGTGACACTCATGTGGAGGATATATCTTGTTTTGTCCTTAACGGATTGCCGTCTCCTCTAGTTTTGGGGTTACCCTGGCTCACTAGACATAACCCCACTATTGATTGGCAAGGAAGGCAAATAAATGAGTGGAGTGATTTTTGTAGAGAGAATTGTCTCACAGCGACTTTTGCAGAGGTGTCTACTAAAACGGTGCCATCATTTCTCTCTGATTTCTCGGACGTGTTTTCCGAGAGCGGTGTTCAGGAGCTACCTCCTCACCGGGAGTTTGACTGTCCCATTAACCTCATTCCCGGCGCCAAGCTGCCAAAAGCACGCCTCTACAATCTCTCACAACCGGAAAGAATCGCAATGCGAACTTACATCTCCGAGAGTCTCGAAAAGGGGCATATTCGTCCCTCAAAGTCACCTGTGGCCGCGGGTTTTTTTTTTGTTAAAAAGAAAGATGGCTCTCTGAGACCTTGCCTAGATTTTAGGGAGCTGAACCGTATCACGATTCGCGATCCCTATCCCCTTCCTCTGATCCCGGACCTCTTCAACCAAATTGTTGGGGCCAAGGTGTTTTCCAAATTGGATTTGAGAGGCGCGTACAACCTGGTCAGGGTCAGAGAGGGGGATGAATGGAAAACGGCCTTTAATACCCCTGACGGGCATTTCGAGAATCTCGTTATGCCTTTCGGCCTGATGAATGCTCCGGCCGTCTTTCAGCATTTTGTTAATAGTATTTTCTATCATTTAATGGGGAAATTCGTATTGGTATATCTTGATGATATTTTGATTTTTTCCCCTGATGTTCAGACCCATCAGGATCATCTTTTTCAGGTTCTGCAGATTCTGCGGGAAAATAAATTGTACGCCAAGCTGGAGAAATGTCTTTTTATGGTATCGGAGATTCAATTTCTGGGTTTTCTCCTCTCTGCTTCTGGTTTTCGCATGGATCCCGAGAAGGTCCGTGCTGTACTTGAGTGGGAGCTTCCTGAGAATCAGAAGGCATTGATGCGCTTTCTGGGTTTTGCGAACTATTACAGAAAGTTCATTTTGAATTATTCCTCTGTTGTCAAACCCCTCACTGACATGACAAAGAAGGGGGCGGATTTTTCCTCTTGGTCGGAGGAGGCGCTTGCAGCCTTTTCTAAGATTAAAGAGAATTTTGCGTCTGCTCCCGTCTTGGTGCATCCCGATGTTTCCTTACCTTTTATTGTTGAGGTGGATGCTTCCGAGGTGGGTGTGGGTGCGGTTTTGTCCCAGGGCCCTTCCCCTGCCAAGTGGCGACCCTGTGCCTTTTTCTCTAAAAAACTCTCCCCGGCAGAGAGAAACTATGATGTGGGAGATAGGGAGTTGTTGGCCATCAAGTTGGCTTTCGAGGAATGGCGCCATTGGTTGGAGGGGGCCAGGCACCCTATCACCGTTTTTACCGACCATAAGAATCTGGCATACTTGGAGTCGGCCAGGTGCATGAATCCGAGACAGGCCAGATGGTCTCTGTTCTTCTCCAGATTCAATTTTGTTGTTACATTCCGACCTGGGATAAAAAATGTGAAGGCTGATGCTCTCTCTCGCTGTTTTCCGGGAGGAGGAAACTCCGAGGACCCGGGTCCCATTTTGGCGGAGGGGGTAGTTGTTTCTGCTCTATATTCCGATTTGGAGGCCGAGGTCCAGGCTGCCCAGACTGAGACACCTGCCCGTTGTCCTTCTGGGAAGTTGTTCGTGCCTCCTGAGCTACGTCACAAACTCTTTAAGGAGCATCATGATACGGTTCTTGCTGGTCACCCCGGGAGTAGAGCCACGGTGGATCTCATTGCTCGGAGATTTTGGTGGCCGGCTCTTCGTAAGTCGGTGGAGGGTTTTGTGGCTGCTTGTGAGACGTGCGCTCGCGCTAAGGTCCCTCGTTCACGGCCTTCAGGTTCCCTTCTCCCGTTACCCATTCCTTCCCGTCCTTGGACACACCTGTCCATGGACTTTATCACGGATCTTCCTCGTTCCTCGGGGAAGTCGGTGATCCTGGTGGTGGTGGACCGTTTTAGCAAGATGGCTCATTTCGTACCTTTCCCTGGTTTACCCAATGCTAAAACGTTGGCGCAAGCTTTTGTCGACCATATTGTTAAATTGCACGGCATTCCCTCTGATATTGTTTCCGATAGAGGCACGCAGTTTGTGTCCAGGTTCTGGAAGGCTTTCTGTTCTCGCCTGGGGGTTCGGCTGTCCTTCTCTTCTGCTTTTCATCCGCAGTCGAATGGTCAGACTGAGCGCCTCAATCAGAATCTGGAGACATATTTGCGCTGTTTTGTTTCAGAGAACCAGGAGGATTGGTGTTCATTTCTCCCTCTTGCTGAGTTTGCTCTGAACAACCGTCGTCAGGAATCTTCTGATAAGTCACCATTCTTTGGTGCATATGGGTTCCATCCGCAGTTTGGTACATTCTCGGGAGGGGCTCTTTCTGGTTTACCTGAGGAGGAGAGATTTTCCTCGTCTTTGTCTACCATTTGGCAAAAGATTCAGAGTAATCTTAAAAAGATGAGTGAGAGGTATAAGCGTGTGGCTGATAAGAGACGTGTGCCTGGTCCGGACCTGAATGTGGGTGATCTGGTGTGGTTGTCTACTAGAAACATTAAGTTGAAGGTTCCCTCCTGGAAATTGGGTCCCAAGTTTATTGGGCCTTATAAAATCTTGTCAGTCATCAATCCTGTTGCCTTCCGTCTTGATCTTCCACGGGTTTGGAAGATACATAATGTATTTCACAGATCTCTCTTAAAACCATATGTCCAGCCCACGGTACCCTCCTCTTTGCCTCCTCCTCCGATTTTGGTTGATGGCAATCTGGAGTTTGAGGTTTCCAGAATTGTGGACTCTCGCATGGTCCGCGGTTCTCTTCAGTACCTCGTTCATTGGAAGGGTTATGGTCCTGAGGAGAGGATGTGGGTTCCGGTGTCGGACATTAAAGCCACTCGCCTCATCAGGGCATTTCATAGGGCTCATCCTGAGAAGGTGGGTCCTGGGTGTCCGGAGTCCACCCGTAGAGGGGGGGGTACTGTCACTACCAGAGCTTTGGGACGTTCTCACAGCTCTGTTTCTCCACCCCTGTGATGATGTCACTACTAGAGCTGGGAGGCGTTCTCACTACTCTGTTTACTTCTGGTTTCTTTCACCACAGCTGTCCTTCATGTGTTTGATTTCCCTCTCTTTATATCACCCCTCCCCCTATGATAGGATGTGGATTATAGTTCTCACTTCAGTTGTGGCTCTTGCTTTGGTTTCTTCACTTGTAGCTATCAGTCCACTGGACCTGTGTTCTGCTGCAGCTAGCACTCCGGATTTTGCCAGCCTGTCCTTGGATCCGTCTTCTCTGCGGCTACAACACCTTCAGCTAAGTCTGCAGACATTGTTGTATTCCTGTTTGTTTTCTGACTGGATCTGAGGTGGCCACGGTTCCCTCCATATACTGAGTAGGGCACTGGTGGCCGTGCCCCTTCCACTATTGTAGGGGTTACAGTGGTCATTAGTCTTAGGCACGTGGGCATGCCTCGTTCCACCTTTTGGATCCGGGCATGTGCTTTAGCAGAATAGGGAAAGCGTTGAGGGTCGGACAGGGGTCACTCTTTATCCTCCCTAGTTCTGGGTCCAGTCAGTTGCTCTGTACTGTGAATTACTATCGTTGCTCACATACATCCGTGACACACGGTCTTTGTGACAGATTTCCCTATCTGTTCCCCTAATAATTGAGTCTCCCACTACCAGCACCTGTCTGGCCTGCCCTGCTCTCCTGGTCCCCTGCTTACCGGAGCTGACATTCCCCTGACTGGCAGAGGAAGTGTCTGGCTGCGGCAGTGCCGTCCCTGGACTGACATCCCCCTCATCTGCCAAACATGCAAACTTGTTGGGGTGTGTCAGATCAGGGCTAGCCTCCCTGGCACTCTTCCCTCTACCCCGCTTTCTAACTGTTACCCAGCTAGCTACCTCACTTTCCTCAGCCTCCTCTCTGTCACCCTCCCCCTCATCTACCCCAAAGAGTGCTTGCTCGGTGAGAAGCAAACTTTTTTGCAAATTGTCAATGCCTCTCAGTGTTGCAACTTGTCCATTTAGAGACTTGATTAGCGATTCCAAATGGGTAATTTGCTCACATCTTGAACAAAGATATACACCCTTGAACGGCTGTTCCAGGACTGCATACATCATGCAAGATGTGCACTGGACTGCGTTGTCAATTGTGCAACTCATACTAAATGGGGATTACACCACAAAAGCAAAAAATACAATACAATGTAGTAATAAGAAACAGGTTAATTGCAGTCCCCCACTGAAGTCCCTGAATCTAAAGTCAACTTAATCTTAAATCACACACTTACGCAACCACACTTAATCAACCACGCGTCGCGGTCAAACTCGAGTTACATATATCTCCTTCTATAAATATAAATGCAGCTCACTACACCAGCCTGGTATGTTTCCCCTCTGTGATTCCATTTGCCCAGGCAAACCATGTTCAGAACAGCATGACACTGTCAGGCTCTGCATAGGTGGTATCCTGGAGGAGCACTCCAAATTGTGCCTGCAGTGGAGGCTAGGGACAAGGTGGAGAATGAGGAGGCAGAGGAGGACATTGGCTCAGGATGTGCAGCTTGAGAACGTAGAGGCGGCAGTGCCGTCACCTGGCTAAGTTGCTGGTGTGGCTGGGCAGGAACCACATTTACCCAATCGACCGTATATTGTCCTTGACTCCAGTTACAGATCCAAAAGTTGGCGCTGCCGTGAACTTTACCAGACACTGACAGAATCCAGGACTGGTCCACCTTCTGTTCAACATATGTGTGCAGGGCTGGTACAGACTTTTTGGAGAAGTAACGATGGCTTGGGACTCTCCACCTTGCCTCAGCACAACCTTCATGGAAAGGGAGGAAGTGTATTACCAGTTACATGGCCAGTAGCACATTCAGCTTCTGCGCCATTGGATGAGTGCTAGCATACTGCTGTCTTTTTGGAATCACCTTGGTGATTAAATGATGGCAAAACATGTGATGAGG
Organism: Bufo bufo; assembly: GCF_905171765.1. Classification (NCBI taxonomy): domain Eukaryota; kingdom Metazoa; phylum Chordata; class Amphibia; order Anura; family Bufonidae; genus Bufo; species Bufo bufo. Next base: position 485,646,801 of record NC_053390.1, on the reverse strand, counting down.
AGGAGGAGCAGGAGCATCAGGCCCAGTAGATGATGGGAAGAAAATTCAGCTATACCACTACCACTACATTAGTGCCATGGTTTTCCCAGGCCACTTTATGGTGACGCTGCATGTGTTTTTGATGCAGGGCCGTGGTGCCAACATTGGCACCCTTGCCATGCATCATATTCTGCCCACAGATTCTATAAATGGCCACATAGACGTCCTCCGGCAACTTGATAAAAAATTCCCACACTGGCGAGTATGGCATGTTCCCCCCACCACTCCGTGCTGACTGCCTGCTGCCACTGCCTCAATGAACCCGTGCACCGCTAGTTCTTTCTGGACAGGTATGCTCCTGCGTAGCAGACGGTCTACCCCGGGCACATTTTGCTCCAGCCCTAACACTGCTGCTACCGTGCTGACTCATGGCCACAGAAGCTTCCACCCCCATCCCCTGAGGATGATGCCCCCTCTTCACCCAACTTCCACGCTACATCATCATCCACTTCTGTTTGCGCGTCACTGATATCACACTCACCAGTCTCAAAACCGTATGCCTGACTGATCGCAACACCTGCTCCCACACAACTCTGATCGTCGTGACTTGCCCGCCTACTGGAGGAAGTAGCGGATCTCTCCTCCACGTCTTGGTTGGGCAGTAGCTGCTGACTTTCCTCAGTAAGCTAGCCGTTGCTGAAAAGCGGAGCCGAGACGATGGAATACTATACTTCCTGAGCAGAAGGAACAGAAAATGAAAGAGGCAGGAAAGGTGGGGGCACAGAGCTTGTTCCTGGGCCATGCCAACTAAGGGTGGTTTCAGAGGAAACCACTGACCCCTGGCTGGGAGTGTCTGATGTCAGTTGAGATAATGTTGAAAACCGAGTCAACCATTCAAGGACAGTTGGGTTGCTGGTCAAAACTTGACTGATGGATGACACTGGCTGCTCTGGCATGTCACTGCGACTGCTGCTACTGTACTGTAACAGTAACTAAGTGTAAAGTAGCAGTAGTGTAAGGGCGCTATTTCACCCCAATTACACTATTAAGGATTAACGGATTGAATTATGTATGAAATAACGTGAACACCCTAAATTCTGTAGTATCAGGCAGCAATTTCACCCCAGAATCAAGGATGAATGGATGTACTTATGTATAAGAACTAGTGTTGATCACAAATATTCGAATTGCGAATATTTATCTCGAATATTGGCACTTCGAGAATTTGTGAATTTTTAGAATATAGTGATATATATTCGTAATTTCGAATATTCGAGATTTTTTTAAAATTAGTACACATGATCCCTCCCTGCTTCTAGCTTGTGGGCCAATGAGAAGGCTTCAATATCTCTGACTTTAGGAGTAGCGTTGATTGTAAATTTTCGTAATGCAAATTTTCGTAATGAGAATTTTTGCAATGCAAATTTTCGTAATGAGAATCAATGAGATCGTGAAAACTCTGATCTGATGGTATATTCTAACCCCCAGGCATTCCCATGGTAACAGGGACTCTTGTCGGGGAGGAGTATGCCAAAGTGGAACAACTGTACTGTTTAAAAAAAAAAAAAGACAAATATTCTAAAAAACTAATATATTCGGTTTTTTGAATATTCGTAATATTCAAAAACAAGAATATATAGCAATATAGCGAATATTCGGAGGAAAAAATATAGAGCAATTTAGCTAATATAGTGGTATAATCTTCTTTATCTAATAGTTGTAATTTTTTTCTCATCTAACTTAAGCAGGGAGGAATCATGACTTCAGATGGAAAAAAAGACGAATATTCTAAGAAAACGAATATATTCGATATAGTGCTATATATTTGTTTTTTGAATATTCGTAATATTCTAAAACATAATTATAGGGGGCGTGGCCAGCAGCCGGCATGTAAGCACGCTTTTGTGAGTAGCTCCGCTTACCCTCGTTAATCCTTCGCCATCCTGACAAACTGCCGACTCCTGGCACAGAGTGGACGGTGTGTAGGAGACGGAGGAGACCCCGCACACTGACTATGGGGCCCAGCAAAGTGCAAACGGCTGCGGAGAAGCTCAAAGAGTTCGACAGGTCAGAGGCCCAAAGTGGAGCCGCGACCGCAACTCCTACACGTGCGGCTGTCACCCGCTGGCAGGCTGCCCAGCAGGCGGATGCAGAGGAAGGAGGAGTTTACCCTCAAGGCAGCGTATGAGCAGCTACTAGTGGCAATATCATTATGCCAAACCTCACTCACCGGGAAGCTGGAGGAGGTGAGAGTGGATGTGGGCCTGCTCCGCCATGACATGCAGCAACTCAGAGACCGGGTCAAAAACACAGAAGACCGCGTGTCTGCGCTGGAGGATCTGACCAGACCCATGGCAGGGAAGATGCAAGACCTGAAGCGATGCGTAGGTCAGTGGCAGCAGAAATGCGACGATCTGGAAAATAGATTGCGTCGCAACAACGTGAGGATCTTGGGCCTACCAGAGAAAGCTGAAGGCAGAGATCCTGCGGCCTTCCTAGAGGCCTGGTTTAAAGAGCAGTTCCCTGAGGCACCCTTCTCTCCTGCATATACCGTAGAGAGGGCACATCGCGTCCCAGCCAGATACCCTCCACCAGGGGCTCCTCCTAGACCCCTTTTGGCGCGTCTGCTGAACTGGAGAGACCGGGATCTTATCCTCAGCCAGGCCAGAAGCAAGCAAGACATCAGGCATGAAAATGCAAAGATCTCCCTTTTTCCGGATTTCTCTGCAGATCTCCAGAAGAAAAGAGCCACATTTGTTGCAGTTAAAAGTCGCCTTCGGGATCTAAATCTTCAATACTCGATGACTTATCCGGCCCGCATTAGAGTCATAGACGGCGATAAAACCGTGTTTTTCAGTGATCCTCGTGAAGCTGAGGACTGGGCCTCAAGAAAATCTGCGCGTCCCGGACCACGCTGAACTTTTCGCTGTCTGTTCACAGCAAGTATTAAAACATCCCCATATGTCTGGTTCTAAGGAGACTTGATCTTGTTTCCCCTGAGCATGATATTATTTAATGCGCAACACAGCTGCTTTTGGTCACGTTTTCATGTCCTGGACTGCATTTGATAGTCTTATGTGAGATCTCACTCAAGTATAGGGCGCTTCCCTGTACACAGCACCGGACACTTTGTCAGCATGTCCCATTGTCATGTATTAATGCTAGCAGTTTTGCATATATTTGATGAATGGGGGGTAGGAGCAATACCTGTATGGTTATAACACCTATTTGCACTATACAGGTCCCCGAGTTAAGGGCCACCAAGTTAGTCGGATCGGGATCCGACACCTTCATATTTATAATGCTATTGTTCTGTATTACGTTTTTGTATGCTCAAGCTTATATGTCTCAAGTATGGCCATCCCTTTTCATGATAGCAACAGGGGAGCTTATGCTTCACATTGACCAAGTGCCTGAACTGTCAGTGTATACAATATGGATGTGGGTATTTGTCCTTGATTTAAATCTAGTGATGCCATGGCCTCCATAAGAGTGATGTCCTGGAATGTGAGGGGACTGGGAGACCCTAATAGGAGGATTGTGTTTTTTTCTCAAATACGCTCCTTCAATACACATATTCTGGGCCTTCAAGAAACCCATCTCACACCGGAAACAGGGAATAGGTTGAAAAAGCCCTGGGCGCAACACTTATTCAACTCATATGGGAGCTCTCACTCCAGAGGGGTGGCTCTACTGTTCCATAGAAGTCTCAGGTGCGAGATTCACTACTCAGCTGTGGATCAGGGAGGGCAGTACATTTTCATACATGCTCACATTAACTGTGTCCCCTATGTGATTGTTAATTTGTATAACTCCCCTCCTGCATCTCTATCCCTACTACAAGCAGTCACGGGTTTTGTGGCTAATTACCCCAATGCCCGTTTCCTTTGCATGGGAGACTTTAATCAAGTTGTTAGTGAGGATTTAGACAGATTTAGCTGTAGAGCAGATAGAGCAGGGACGGGAGGGAACAGCACGGTTCTGGCCAGAATATCGCAGGAAATGGGATGGGTAGACATGTGGAGAGCCAAGAATCCACTAACAAGGGAATACTCTTGCTTTACCCCTGCCAGGGGAGCCCTGTCCAGAATTGACTACTTGTTCGGTAATGCCATAGTATATACTGACCTGGTGAATATCAGACACGGACCACAGGGTCCTTCCGATCATGCCCCATTGCTTGCGGAGTTGGCCCTGACTGACCATGCCGACGTCGGCAGTAAGATGCGTATACACCCTTTCTGGCTGTCCTTGTTTGGTTTAAATGACAGAATCCCTGATCAATTGAGGATGTTTTTTGAGGTGCAGGGCGAGTCCACAGACGCTCTGTTGCTTTGGGAAACAATGAAAGCGTACCTTAGAGGATGCATCAAATCCTCAATTTCATACGTTAAGAGAGATTCGCAACGTAAAGAAAATGATTTACATGCCAGCTGTAAGGAGGCCGAGAGGGCGTTCACTGAGTCCCCCTCTGAAGAGCGCAGAGTAGAGTGGTTATCCAGAGGGAGAATGTATATGCTGCATCTGGAGGAAAAGAGCAAAAGGAAGCTCTTCTTCCTTAAGCAACAGGCGTTTGAAACAGGCAATCAGACAGGGAAGTTACTTGCACATATAGCACGCACTAATAATATGTCTCCCCCGGTACTCAGGATACAGGAGGCTGATGGTCGCATAATGGAATCGGTGCAAGACATATTGAAATTCTTTCATTATTTTTACAGAGACCTATACAAATCAGCAGCTACCTATTCAGGGCAAGATTTAGAGTCCTACCTCACTGAAGTGTCTCATCCTCGGCTAGCGGACCTAGATAAGGGTCTTATGGAGGAGGATATTACATTAGAGGAAGTGGAGAGAGCCATTAAGGATCTACCGACAGGGAAAGCCCCAGGCCCAGATGGCATCCCGGTAGAGGTATATTCTAGGTATGGAGAAAATCTAAACCCTCAGTTGTTGAACCTGTATAGAGCGGCGCACTCCCATGGCTCCTTGTCAGATTCCATGTATGATGCCTCCATTGTTGTGATCTTGAAGCCTGGCAAGGACCCATTGGAATGTGGATCTTATCGTCCAATTTCACTCTTAAACTTGGATTATAAAATCCTGACCAGAATTATAGCCAATAGATTGAATAAGGTCATCACGTCAATAATTCACTCTGATCAGTTGGGCTTCATGCCTGGAAGGTCCACATCAGACAACATTAGGAGGGCTCAAGTAATCGCGCAGTTGGGGGTAGCTAAGAAGGAAAGATGGGCTCTGGCCTCACTAGACACGGCCAAGGCTTTCGATAGATAGGATAGAAATATTATACAAAAAACCCACTGCTAGTCTTCAACTGAATGGTTCCCACTCTGACAGGTTCCCCTTACTCAGAGGCAAGAGGCAGGGATGCCCGCTCTCGCCTTTGCTGTTTGCAATAGCTATAGAGCATCTGGCCATTAGGTTCAGACAGGATCAGGTTTATGCAGGTGTTTGTGAGGGAGACAGGGAAGACAGGATTGGACTGTATGCAGACGACTTGATCCTCTTTATGTTGGACCCGGAAGTGTCTCTACTAAGAGCTATTGAAATCATTGAGCGCTTTGGGCAATACTCCGGGCTGCACATAAACTGGGGCAAGTCTGCCATCATGCCACTCTGGATGCACGACTGGCCTAGTTATCAAAACAACCTGCCTGTAGTTGATAGGTTTAAATACTTAGGGGTAATAATCACTAAAGAGCCTCAACTCTCCTATGTCTTGAATATTGAACCCTTAGAGACCATATTCCAAGATAAGGTCAAAACGTGGGAGACCCTCCTATTGTCAGTTATGGGTATATTGAATCTGGTAAAGATGGTACTATTGCCCAAAGGTCTATACTTGCTGTCCCACGCCTGTACGCCAGTTCCCAAGGGATTTTTTAAACGTATCCATGCCATAATAGCCTCCTTTGTATGGGGTAAATCTAGGAGGAATCTCTCACTATCCGTTTTACAGAGACCGAGGCTACAGGGAGGAGCTTCTCTTCCAGATTTATTTCTATATTATATAGCAAGCCAATTTAGATTTCTGAGATATTGGGTCACTAATGCCTCAAGGCCAAACGCAGAATACTACCTGCACGAATATTTGCAAGTTCCCACGCTATGGCCCGTTCTGGAGGGATCTCGCCATATTCAAAAAGGTTTTCTCCCAGTACATAAGCTAGCTCATCAGATATGGCAGGCATCTAAGTTAAATTCCTTCAAGGATCTGCCAAGTGAAGTCCCCGTATGGGATAACTGTATGTTCCCACATCTGGCAAAGCTGGAAGGTGTGTCTGAGTGGAAGAGGCATGGCATATTCACTTTGGGAGATCTATATGAGAGTGGGCAGCTTAGATCATTTTCCCAGATCCAGGATAAGTTTCTGGTGCCGCGCACTCTTTTCTTCAGATCCCTTCAATTGAGACATGCACTGCAGGCCCAATTCAGGGATGATAACAGGAGTATTTCTAAATATCCTATTATAGGGGTTTTGAAATCGCAAGGCCTGAGAGGCATAGTCTCAGCGCTATATACACATTTGTTGGACTGCCGCCTGCTGGTGACCCCGTTGGCTGTTGAGGACAGATGGAAGTTGCTAATACCTTCTTTGACTTCTGAGGATTGGGAGGAGGCATTGATGGCTCCGACCAAGGTATTACCCTCTATAAATAATAGGATGATCCAGCTTTTTATCCTTCATTGCAGCTACCTCACACCCACCAGACTTCAAAAGATGGGTAGGATTAGTCACTCCAGGTGCCATAGATGCGATGCCAAGAGAGCCAATTTTTGGCATATGATGTGGGATTGTGAGTTCATACGTCAGTTCTGGAATTCAGTTCTGGAGGTCCTCGCAACTATGGTTCCCATAGGCGTGCGCACGGGGTGTGCCGGGTGTGCCTGGGCACACCCTAATCAAGCCGACTTGAGGTTTACAATGTGCGGCACTGCAGGCAGCAGAGCAATACAGCTGATGCCTGAAATCTCCAATAACAGAGCTCTGTACATTACAGAGCTCTGTTATAAGGGAGGAGGCTGCTGATTGGCCAGTATCAGCTGGCTGCCGTGTCATTGGCTGATCCTCTCACACCCCCTTCTCTCGGGAGCCTAACACAGCAGCAGTAGCTTCCTTTTCAGTTATTATGAAAACAGGAAGCGCGCCACCCCTGCTGCTGTGCTGCTGAAGTGCCAGGGACAGCATAGGAAGGGAGCCATCATCATGTGCCCAGGTAATGTGACAAGGTGAAGTGTCCTGCAGGCTTCTATCTACTGCTGGGTGGGAGCTCCATGTGGAGCTTTATGAATTGAAAAACTAATAGCCAAGACAGAGGCTAAAAAACACCTGCTTCTGACCCTTATGTTAAAACATAACTTTCATTTGACTGCTTTAACACCTAAAGGAAAAAAATCATTTTAAAAAGCTGCTGTTTCTCTAGATGACATTATAGTAGTGGTAATAGAGTCTCAGGGGTCTATAAAAGCAGCTACACTATTTTTACAGACCTTTGAGACTCTATTAACACTACTATTAACATAAGGTCATCTAGAGAAAAAGCAGGTTAAATTCTTTTTTTTTTTTTCCGTTTAGGTGTTAGAGCAATCTAATAAAAGTTATGTTTTAACACCTAAAGGAATTTTTTTTTTAAAAACCTACTGTTTCTTTAGATGACCTTATGTTGATAGTAGTGTTAATAGAGTCTCAAAGGTTTGCAAAAATAGTGCAGCTGCTTTTATAGACCCTTGAGACTCTATTTCCACTATTATCAACATAAGGTCATCTAGAGAAACAGCAGCTTTTTTTTTAATTATTTTTTTCCTTTAGGTATTAAAGCAATCAAATGAAAGTTATGTTTCAACATAAGGGTCAGAAACAGGGTTTTGTTTAGCCTCTTGGTTATTAGTTTTTCTATGTAAGTTCTCTGGATCAATGAGATTTTTTTCCCCCGTATGGTTTATATATGGAGAGCAATGTCCAGTGATAACAGAGAGGACTATACTGTATTGTACAGGATGGTGCAGGGGTTATTCTGTATTGTATGGGATGGCGTAGAGGTTTGTATGCTCTTTGATGTGACAATTATCTTAGGTTTTCCTATCGCCCACCTTTGATGGCGCTGTGCCCAGCTCTGAGCCGATCCCGCTCAGCAGCTGCCAAGGCTTAGAGGGAACACTGGTTCTGTCACCCCCGTGCTGCACTTTTTCGCCCCATAAGATGCATTTTTTCCCCCAAAAGTGGAGGGAAAATGCCCCTGCGTCTTATGGGGCGAATACTAATCAAGTTATTAGTACCAGAGGGCCAGGAAGCGCTATACTCACCTCTTCCTGGTCCTCATGCGCTCCACTGTGAAGGCTGCGCACAGTGTGAGGCTGCGCTGTGACCTCACACTGTGCATGCCCACACAGCATACTGTACAAGAGGATTACCGAGCGCGAGCGGTGAGGAGCGGCAGCGTCCGGAGCAGGAAAGTGTTTTTTTATTTTATTTTATATGGGGCACGGGGGATTGATATGAGGCACTGGGGGCTAATATGAGGCACTGGGGCTCTTATCTGAGGTCTGATTGGGGGTCATTCACATTGGGGTCTGATCTCAGGTCTTATTGGGGTCTTATTGACATTGGGGGTCTGATTGGTGGTCTGACCTGAGGTGTAATGAATTTTTTTTTTCTTATTGTCCCTCTCTAAAACCTAGGTGCGTCACCTTATGGGCCAGAGCGTCTTATAGGGCGAAAGATACGGTAAGTTTAAAAATGATTTCTTCTCCCTTCATTATATTGATAGTGCAGGTCTGTATGTATACAGAGTGTATTTGTGTATATATATATGTGTGTGTATATAATATATATATACATACATACACAGGTGCGTGCGCTGCGTCTGTGTTTGTGCTTTAGGGTGCACACCCTAATGCAATAGGCTGCGCACGCCTATGATGGTTCCTGTGGCACTGCCGTTGTGTCCCAAGATATGCATTCTGGGAGTCATTGATGAAGAATCGTGGTCACACTACCACAGAATCTTCTTAGCGGAAACACTATTTCTAGCTAGAAAGGCAATTGCCATAAGATGGATGGGAGATTCCCCCCCCCTCGAAGGGACAATGGCTCACTCTTGTGAACCACGCAGTCTCCATGGAGAAAATTGTGTATAAGCATAGGGGGTGTCCACAAAAATTTGAAAAGGTCTGGGGTGACTGGTGTGCCTCTCCTCTCACCTTACATACACCGCGTCTGCAATCGACAGCTGACGGGCCTCATTGATCTTCGAACCAATATGTGGGTATCTTGCAGTGCTGTTGTCACTGATGTTAATGTTGGAGCATTTATGTGTGCGATATGCCTATCCTGTGAATAATGCATGCTATCAGAGTAAGAATCATGTCTTCTTACATGCAAGAATCCTGATAAATACCAATGTCCTTATGTATCACTGTTTTCTTGGTATTTCCGAAGTGCCCCTGCAAGGGCCATCACATTGCTACATGTATGCCATACTTGTGTCATTCTCTTTTAATAAAACGAGTTAAAAAAAACAACATAATTATATATAGCAATATAGCGAATATAAAAAAAAAACTAATGTAGAACAATTTAGCTAATATAGTGGTATAATGTTTTTTCTTTTTAATAGTTGTAATTTTTTTCCAATCTGAACTTCAGATGAAAAAAAATTACAACTATTAGATAAAGAAGATTATACCACTATATTAGCTAAATTGCTCTATATAATTTTTTTTTAAAATATTCACTATATTGCTATATATTCTTGTTTCTGAATATTACGAATATTCTAAAATATGAATATATTTGTTTTCTAGAATATTTGTCTTGTTGTTCCACTTTGGCATACTCCTCCCCGACAAGTGTCCCTGTCACCATGGGAACACCTGGGGGTTAGAATATACCATCGGATCTGAGTTTTCACGATCTCATTGAATCTCATTACGAAAATTCGCATCACAAAAATTCTCATTACGAAAATTCGCAACCAACACTACTCCTAACAAATATTCGAATTCGCGAATAATTAACGAATTTTAAACAAAATATTCGCAAAATATTGCAAATTCGAATATGACCCCTGCCGCTCATCACTATTAAGAACGTGAACACCCCAAAATTTGTAGGGTTGCAATTTTACCCCAATTACACAATTATAAAGGACTGAATTATGTATAAAACGTGAAAACCCTAAATTCCCTAGTATCAGGCCACAATTTCACCCAAATTAGACAATCAAGGATCAACAGATTTACTTATGTATAAAAGAATGCGAACAACCTAAAATCAGTAGTATTTGAATGCTTTTTAATCTCAATTACTGCAGCAAGGTGTAATAGAATTGCTCCTATTAGTCAAGCTTTACACTGTTCAGTTAGCCCCTGCTCCCTTCCCTACAGTGTGGATAAAGCCTCCATATTATATCCCTATGCTATCTCTAAGCTGTCCGTGAAGTGCTCAAAAGTAATATTTAGAGTTTCCTAATCACTGTCCCTAATGCCTGTAAGTACATTGGAAAATGGCAGGGACCGGGCAGGATGAAACTTTTTAGAGGGGTGTGCCATCACAGGGGCTGGCTATCTGCTGATAGGCTATCTGCATGGCATTTTGGGTGATCCCTTGTTTTCATGCTGCTTACTTTTTCTTTGTAACATGTGTAGCATCTGCTTTAGAAGAAATCTGATTCGTTACCACGAAATTTGGCTTCGTAACTAATATAATTTTTCCTGCAGATGGTTGCAGATGAATGGTTTCAGCAAGGTGCAGTGTCCTGTAGATGATGTAACTACCTAGCGGTATGAGGTCCTGCAAGTTAGAAGTGGACCCTGAGAGAGGAAGAAGTATGCTTAGTGCTGCCAGGCTTGAAAAAGAGCCAATGGCTAGTGATGATCATAAATATTCAAATTTCGAATTTTTATCGCGAATATAGGTACTTTGAAAATTCGCGAATATTTCGAATATAGTGTTATATATATATGGAATTTCGAATATTCAAGATTTTTTTTAATCAGTACACATGATCCCTCCCTGCTTCTAGCTTGTGGGCCAATGAGAAGGCTGCAGTATATTTGACTTTAGGAGTAGTGTTTGCGAATTTTCGTAATGCAAATTTTTATCGCAAATTTTTCAACTTAGAACTAGGGATGAGCGAACCCGAACTGTATAGTTCGGGTTTGTACCGAATTTTGGGGTGTCCGTGACACGGACCCGAACACGAACATTTTCGTAAAAGTCCGGGTTCGGGTTCGGTGTTCGGCGCTTTCTTGGCACTTTTTGAAAGGCTGCAAAGCAGCCAATCAACAAGCATCATACTACTTGCCCCAAGAGGCCATCACAGCCATGCCTACTATTGGCATGGCTGTGATTGGCCAGTGCAGCATGTGACCCAGCCTCTATATAAGCTTGGGTCACGTAGCGCTGCACGTCACTCTGCTGATACAAGCGTAGGGAGAGGTTGCAGCTGCGACGTTAGGGCGAGATTAGGCAGATTAACTCCTCCAAAAGACTTCATTCAGTGATCGATCTACAGCTGTGGATCATTGAAGTGCTGATATTCAATTGCTCACTTTTTTTAGGCTGCCCAGAGCGTTTTTAGATCACTTTTTTCTGGGGTGATCGGCGGCCATTTTGTGGCTTGTGGTGCGCCAGCACAAGCTACCACCAAGTACATTTAACCATCAATAGTGTGGTTATTTTTTGCTATATCCTACATCAGGGTCAAGCTTTCATCAAGTGTATTTAACCATCAACAGTGTGGTTATTTTTTGGCCATATACTACATCAGGTGCAGGCTGAGCTTGTGTCACCCAAGTGCATTTAACCATCAATAGTGTGGTTATTTTTTGCTATATCCTACATCAGGGTCAAGCTTTCATCAAGTGCATTTAACCATCAATAGTGTGGTTATTTTTTGGACATATACTACATCAGGGGCAAGTTGAGCCTGTCACCCAGCGCCTAAAAAATAGGCCTCACATTTATATTCAACCAAATCTGTACTGTTTTAGCTGGTCAAGTTATTGTTTGTGACCGTCAAAGCACAGTTTTTGTTCTGGGTTGAAAAACAATTCCCAAATTTGCAATTCTCAAAATTAGTGGTTTCTGCTGTATCAGGCCTACTTTAAATCTATCCCTAAAAGGGTATATTAGATTCAAGGTGCTGATAGGGTCATTCTGAAAAACTTAACACACACGCTACAGTGCAGATCCAAGTCTAATTCTGTGATTAAACGTATACCTGTCACCCAGCGCCTAAAAAATAGGCCTCACATTTATATTCAGCTAAATCTGTCATTACTGGTGTGCCTAAATAGATAGCCAGATAGTGTTAGGTGTCTGTAAAAAAAGGCCTGAATTGGAATTCAATACATTGGCCCGAATAATATTTTTCTTATTGTGGTGAACGGTAACAATGAGGAAAACATCTACTAAGGGACGCGGACGTGGACATGGTCGTGGTGGTGTTAGTGGACCCTCTGGTGCTGGGAGAGGACGTGGCCGTTCTGCCACAGCCACACGTCCTAGTGTACCAACTCAGGTCCCAGTAGCCGCCAGAATTTACAGCCATATTTGGTGGGGCCCAATGCCGTTCTAAGGATGGTAAGGCCTGAGCAGGTACAGGCATTAGTCAATTGGGTGGCCGACAGTGCATCCAGCACGTTCAGATTATCTCCCACCCAGTCTTCTGCAGAAAGCGCACAGATGGCAAATGAAAACCAAGCCCATCAGTCTGTCACATCACCCCCATGCATATCAGGGAAACTGTCTGAGCCTCAAGTTATGCAGCAGTCTCTTATGCTGTTTGAAGACTCTGCTGCCAGGGTTTCCCAAGGGCATCCACCTAGCCCTTCCCCAGGGGTGGAAGAGATAGAATGCACTAACGCACAACCACTTATGTTTCCTGATGATGATGACATGGGAATGCCACCTCAGCACGTCTCTGATGATGACGAAACACAGGTGCCAACTGCTGCGTCTTTCTGCAGTGTGCAGACTGAACAGGAGGTCAGGGATCAAGACTGGGTGGAAGACGATGCAGGGGACGATGAGGTCCTAGACCACACATGGAATGAAGGTCGTGCCACTGACTTTCACAGTTCAGAGGAAGAGGCAGTGGTAAGACTGAGCCAACAGCGTAGCAAAAGAGGGAGCAGTGGGCAAAATCAGAACACCCGCCGCCAAGAGACTCCGCCTGCTACTGACCGTCGCCATCTGGGACCGAGCACCCCAAAGGCAGCTTCAAGGAGTTCCCTGGCATGGCACTTCTTCAAACAATGTGCTGACGACAAGACCCGAGTGGTTTGCACGCTGTGCCATCAGAGCCTGAAGTGAGGCATTAACGTTCTGAACCTTAGCACAACCTGCATGACCAGGCACCTGCATGCAAAGCATGAACTGCAGTGGAGTAAACACCTTAAAAACAAGGAAGTCACTCAGGCTCCCCCTGCTACCTCTTCTGCTGCTGCCGCCTCATCCTCTTCTGCTGCTGCCGCCGCCTCTGCCTCTTCCTCCGCCTCTGGAGGGACGTTGGCACTTACCGCCCAGCAAACATGGGATGTACCACCAACACCACCACCTGCGTCACCAAGCATCTCAACCATGTCACACGGCAGCGTTCAGCTCTCCATCTCACAAACATTTGAGAGAAAGCGTAAATTCCCACCTAGCCACCCTCGATCCCTGGCCCTGAATGCCAGCATTTCTAAACTACTGGCCTATGAAATGCTGTCATTTAGGCTGGTGGACACAGACAGCTTCAAACAGCTCATGTTGCTTGCTGTCCCACAGTATGTTGTTCCCAGCCGGCACTACTTCTCCAAGAGAGCCGTGCCTTCCCTGCACAACCAAGTATCCGATAAAATCAAGTGTGCACTGCGCAACGCCATCTGTGGCAAGGTCCACCTAACCACAGATACGTGGACCAGTAAGCACGGCCAGGGACGCTATATCTCCCTAACTGCACACTGGGTAAATGTAGTGGCGGCTGGGCCCCAGGCGGAGAGCTATTTGGCGCACGTCCTTCCGCCGCCAAGGATCGCAGGGCAACATTCTTTGCCTCCTGTCTCCTCCTCCTCCTACTCAGCTTCCTCCTCCTCTTCTTCCACCTGCTCATCCAGTCAGCCACACACCTTCACCACCAACTTCAGCACAGCACGGGGTAAACGTCAGCAGGCCGTTCTGAAACTCATATGTTTGGGGGACAGGCCCCACACCGCACAGGAGTTGTGGCGGGGTATAGAACAACAGACCGACGAGTGGTTGCTGCCGGTGAGCCTCAAGCCTGGCCTGGTGGTGTGCGATAATGGGCGAAATCTCGTTGCAGCTCTGGGACTAGTCGGTTTGACGCACATCCCTTGCCTGGCGCATGTGCTGAATTTGGTGGTGCAGAAGTTCATTCACAACTACCCCGACATGTCAGAGCTGCTGCATAAAGTGCGGGCCGTCTGTTCGCGCTTCCGGCGTTCACACCCTGCCGCTGCTCGCCTGTTTGCGCTACAGCGTAACTTCGGCCTGCCCGCTCACCGCCTCATATGCGACGTGCCCACCAGGTGGAACTCCACCTTGCACATGCTGGACAGACTGTGCGAGCAGCAGCAGGCCATAGTGGAGTTTCAGCTGCAGCACGCACGGGTCAGTCGCACTGCGGATCAGCCCCACTTCACCACCAATGACTGGGCCTCCATGCGAGACCTGTGTGCCCTGTTGCGCTGTTTCGAGTACTCCACCAACGCGGCCAGTGGTGATGACGCCGTTATCAGCGTTACAATACCACTTCTATGTCTCCTTGAGAAAACACTTAGGGCGATGATGGAAGAGGAGGTGGCCCAGGAGGAAGAGGAGGAAGAGGGGTCATTTTTAGCACTTTCAGGCCAGTCTCTTCGAAGTGACTCAGAGGGAGGTTTTTTGCAACAGCAGAGGCCAGGTACAAATGTGGCCAGACAGGGCCCACTACTGGAGGACGAGGAGGACGAGGATGAGGAGGAGGTGGAGGAGGATGAGGATGAAGCATGTTCACAGCGGAGTGGCACCCAAAGCAGCTCGGGCCCATCACTGGTGCGTGGCTGGGGGGAAACACAGGACGATGACGATACGCCTCCCACAGAGGACAGCTTGTCCTTACCTCTGGGCAGCCTGGCACACATGAGCGACTACATGCTGCAGTGCCTGCGCAACGACAGCAGGGTTGCCCACATTTTAACGTGTGCGGACTACTGGGTTGCCACCCTGCTGGATCCCCGTTACAAAGACAATGTGCCCACCTTACTTCCTACACTGGAGCGTGATAGGAAGATGCGCGAGTACAAGCGCACGTTGGTAGACGCGCTACTGAGAGCATTCCCAAATGTCACAGGGGAACCAGTGGAAGCAAAAGGCGAAGGCAGAGGAGGAGCAAGAGGTCGCCAATGCAGCTGTGTCACGTCCAGCTCCTCTGAGGGCAGGGTTAGCATGGCAGAGATGTGGAAAAGTTTTGTCACCACGCCACAGCTAACTGCACCACCACCTGATACGGAACGTGTTAGCAGGAGGCAACATTTCACTAACATGGTGGAACAGTACCTGTGCACACCCCTCCACGTACTGACTGATGGTTCGGCCCCATTCAACTTCTGGGTCTCCAAATTGTCCATGTGGCCAGAGCTAGCCTTTTATGCCTTGGAGGTGCTGGCCTGCCCGGCGGCCAGCGTTTTGTCTGAACGTGTATTCAGCACGGCAGGGGGCGTCATTACAGACAAACGCAGCCGCCTGTCTACAGCCAATGTGGACAAGCTGACGTTCATAAAAATGAACCAGGCATGGATCCCACAGGACCTGTCCATCCCTTGTGCAGATTAGACATTAACTACCTCCCCTTAACAATATATTATTGTACTCCAGGGCACTTCCTCATTCAATCCTATTTTTATTTTCATTTTACCATTATATTGCGGGGCAACCCAAAGTTGAATGAACCTCTCCTCTGTCTGGGTGCCGGGGCCTAAATATGTGACAGTGGCCTGTTCCAGTGGTGGGTGACGTGAAGCCTGATTCTCTGCTATGACATGAAGACTGATTCTCTGCTGACATGAAGCCAGATTCTCTGCTATGGCATGAAGAGACTGATTCTCTGCTGACGTGAAGCCAGATTCTCTGCTATGGGACCTCTGTCCAATTGATATTGGTTAATTTTTATTTTTTTTATTTTTATTTTAATTCATTTCCCTATCATTTGTTTGCATGGGATTTACCTACATGTTGCTGCCTTTTGCAGCCCTCTAGCTCTTTCCTGGGCTGTTTTACAGCCTTTTTAGTGCCGAAAAGTTCGTGTCCCTATTGACTTCAATGGGGTTCGGGTTCGGGACGAAGTTCGGGTCGGGTTCGGATCCCGAACCCGAACATTTCCGGAAACTTCTCGAACATTTCCGGGAACTTCTCGAACCCGAACATCCAGGTGTTCGCTCAACTCTACTTAGAACTATTACACAAAGAAGATTATAGCACTACAGTATATTAGCTCAATTGGTCTATATTAATTTTTTTTCGAATATTCGCTATATTGCTATAACTTTGTTTTTTAGAATATTCCTAATAGTCTAAAACAAGAATATATAGCAATATAGCAAATATTCCCAAAAAAATGAATGTAGAGCAATTTAGCTAATATAGTGCTATAATCTTTTTTTTTTAATAGTTGACATTTTTTTCCAATCTGATCTTCAGATGAGAAAAAAAATACAACTATTAGACAAAGAAGATTATAGCACTATATTAGCTAAATTGCTCTATATTAGTTTTTTTTTCCGAATATTTGCTATATTGCTATATATTCTTGTTTTAGAATATTAAGAATATTAGAAAAAACAAAGTTATAGCAATATAGCGAATATTCGGAAAAAAAAAAACGAATATAGCGCAATTTAGCTAATATAGTGCTATAATCTTCTTTCTCATCTGAAGTTCAGATTGGAAAAAAATTAAAACGGGGCGAATTTTAAAACCCACAGGGACTCTTTCTGGCCACAATAGTGAATGAAAAGTTGTTTCAAGGGGACTAACACCTGGACTGTGGCATGCCGGAGGGGGATCCATGGCAAAACTCCCATGGAAAATTACGCAGTTGACGCAGAGTCGGGTTTTAATCCATAAAGGGCATAAATCACCTAACATTCCTAAATTGTTTGGAATAACGTGCCTTAAAACATCAGGTATGATGTTGTATCGATCAGGTAGTGTAAGGGTTACGCCCGCTTCACAGTGACAGACCGAACTATGACAGACCAAACTCCCCGTTTAACGCACTGCAAACAACCGCAAACAGTCCATTTGCACAACCGCAAACTTCCCATTTGCACAAGGTTGGATACCAAGCTAGCCATGTCCCGTTCCTTGTCCTCACTGACGTCATTAAAGGTCTCTTCCTCCACCCAGCCACGTACAACACCAAGGGTCCCCGAAAGGTGAAAACAAGCCCCCTGGGACGCCTGTTGTGGTTGGTCTTCCACCTCCTCAAAGCCACCTTCCTCCTCTGACTCCTCTTCTTCAGACTCCTCTCTCTGCGTTACCGCAGGTCCAGCAATCGACGATGAAAAGGCTGCTTCTGGTGGTGATGGTGACCACAACTCTTCCTCTTCATGCTCATCTACGGCCTGATCCAGCACTCTTCGCAGGGCACGCTCCAGAAAAAACGCATATGAGATGAGGTCGATGATGTTGCCTTGGGTTTGACTGACCAGGTTTGTCACCTCCGCAAAAGGACGCATGAGCCTACAGCCATTGTGCATGAGCGTTCAGTAACGCAGCCAAAAAATACCCAGCTCCGTAGAGGCTGTCCTCTTTTTTTTTTTATTAAAAAAAATCTGTTCTTACCAGTTTAATCTCTGTTTTGTCCCCTATCAGGGGCCGGTGTATGGAATAGATTTTAAGAACCGGGAGATGCTTGGTCGGTCCTCTTACTTCCAATTTGGGGCACTGCGCGTGCACCGTGCAATGTACTGTGCAATCATATTGATGAGTGGTATGTTAAGTAGTACTATTCCTATCAGTTTAATCCCTGTTACGTCCCCTATCAGGGGACGTGTATGGAATAGATATTAGGAACCGGGAGATGGAAAAAGATGCTTGATCGGTCCTCTTACTTCCAATTTGGGGCACTGTGCGTTTGCCGTGCAATGTACTGTGCAATCCCAATATGAGTGGTATGTTAAGTAGTACTATTCCTATCAGGGGCTGGTGTATGGAATCAATTTTAGGAACCGAGAGATGGAAAAAGATGCTTGGTCGGTCCTCTTACTTCCAATTTGGGGCACTGCGCGTACGCCTTGCAATGTACTGTGCTACCAGATATGAATGGTATGGTAAGTAGTTCTATTCCTATCAGTTTTAATCCCTGCTACGTCCCCTATCAGGGGACGTGTATGGAATAGATTTTAGGAACCGGGAGATGGAAAAAGATGCTTGGTCGATCCTCTTACTTCCAATTTGGGGCACTGCGCGTACGCCGTGCAATGTACTGTGCTACCAGATATGAATGGTATGGTAAGTAGTACTATTCCTATCAGTTTAATCCCTGTTACGTCCCCTATCAGGGGCCGATGTATGGAATAGATTTTAGAAACATAGAATGTGTCGGCAGATAAGAACCATTTGGCCCATCTAGTCTGCCCAATATACTAAATACTATGGATAGCCCCTGGCCCTATCTTATATGAAGGATGGCCTTATGCCTATCCCATGCATGCTTAAACTCCTCCACTGTATTTGCAGCTGCCACTTCTGCAGGAAGGCTATTCCATGCATCCACTACTCTCTCAGTAAAGTAATACTTCCTGATATTACTTTTAAACCTTTGCCCCTCTAATTTAAAACTATGTCCTCTTGTAGCAGTTTTTCTTCTTTTAAATATTCTTTCCTCTTTTACCTTGTTGATTCCCTTTATGTATTTAAAAGTTTCTATCATATCCCCTCTGTCTCGTCTTTCTTCCAAGCTATACATGTTAAGGTCCTTTAATCTTTCCTGGTAAGTTTTATCCAGTTTAGTAGCTCTTCTCTGAACTCTCTCCAAAGTATCAATATCCTTCTGGAGATATGGTCTCCAGTACTGAGCACAATACTCCAAATGAGGTCTCACTAGTGCTCTGTAGAGCGGCATGAGCACCTCCCTCTTTATAGTGGTAATTCCTCTTGCTATACACCCAAGCATTCTGCTAGCATTTCCTGCTGCTCTGTGACATTGTCTGCCTACCTTTAAGTCTTCTGAAATAATGATCCCTAAATCCCTTTCCTCAGATACTGAGGTTAGGACTGTATCACTGATTTTATATTCTGCTCTTGGGTTTTTACGTCCCAGGTGCATTATCTTGCACTTATCAACATTAAATTTTAGTTGCCAGATTTTTGACCATTCCTCCATTTTCCATTTGGTGTATTCCTCCACGAACATCAACCCTGTTACAAATCTTTGTGTCATCAGCAAAAAGACACACCTTACCATTGAGGCCTTCTGCAATTTCGCTGATAAAGATATTAAACAATATGGGTCCCAGAACAGATCCCTGAGGTACCCCACTGGTAACAAGACCTTGGTCTGAATATACTCCATTGACTACAACCCTCTGTTGCCTGTCCCTCAGCCACTGCCTAATCCATTCAACAATATGGGAGTCCAAGCCCAATGACTGCACTTTATTGATAAGCCTTCTATGTGGGACAGTATCAAAAGCCTTACTAAAGTCTAGATAAGCAATGTCTACTGCACCTCCTCCATCTATTATTTTAGTCACCTAATCAAAAAAATCAATAAGATTAGTTTGACATAATCTCCCTGAAGTAAACCCATGCTGTTTTTCATCTTTCAATCCATGGGATTTTAGATGGTCCACAATCCTCTCCTTAAGTATGGTTTCCATTAATTTCCCCACTATTGATGTCAGGCTTACTGGCCTATAGTTGCCCGATTCCTCCCTACTACCTTTCTTGTGAATGGGCACAACATTTGCTAATTTCCAATCTTCTGGGACGACTCCTGTTGCCAGTGATTGGTTAAATAAATCTGTTAATGGTTTTGCTAGTTCACCGCTGAGCTCTTTTAATAGCTTTGGGTGTATCCCATCAGGCCCCTGTGACTTATTTGTATTAATTTTAGACAGTTGACTTAGAACCTCTTCCTCTGTAAAGACACATGCGTCAAAAGATTCATTAGTCTTCTTTCCCAACTGAGGTCCTTCTCCTTCATTTTCCTTTGTAAAAACTGAACAGAAGTATTCATTGAGGCAGTCAGCTAGTTCTTTATCTTCTTCCATATACCTTCCTTCTTTAGTTTTTAATTTGGTAATTCCTTGTTTTAGTTTCCTTTTTTCATTTATGTATCTGAAGAATGCCTTATCGCCTTTTTTCCCTGACTGAGCTAATTTCTCTTCTGCCTGTGCTTTAGAAGCTCTTATAACTTGTTTGGCCTCTTTCTGCCTAATCTTATAAATTTGTCTGTCATCCTCGTTTTGTTTTTAATGATTTTGGCCACTTCTGCTGAGTACCACAGTGATCTCTTCCTTTTTTTGCTTTTACTGACAAGCCTAATGCAATCTTCTGTTGCCTTCAATAGTGCCACTTTTAAGTAGTCCCATTTCTCCTTGACTCCAATTAAACTGTTCCAGTCTGATAGGGACTCGTATACCACTAATCTAATTTTAGAAAAGTCTGTTTTTCTAAAATCTAAAACTTTTGTTTTTGTGTGGTGTGACTCAGTCACTGTACTTATAGTAAACCACACTGACTGGTGATCACTAGATCCCAAGCTTTCCCCTACAGTAATATCAGATACCAAATTCCCATTTGTGAATACTAAATCTAAAATGGCCTCCTTCCGGGTTGGCTCCTCCACTACTTGCTGTAGAGATAATCCCAGTAGGGAATTTAGAATATCTGTACTGTTGGCAGAACTAGCTGTTTTGGTTTTCCAGTTTACATCTGGAAGATTGAAGTCTCCCATAATGATAACTTCCCCCTTCAATGTCATTTTAGCTATTTCCTCAACTAGTAGATCATCTAATTCTTTGACTTGGGTAGGTGGTCTATATATAACACCTACACGAGTTACCTTATGATTATCAAGCTGCAAGGTAACCCAAACTGACTCTAAATTGTTCTCGCTAACTTGTATCAAATTAGATTTTATGCTATCTTTCACATACAGGGCCACCCCTCCCCCTTCTTGCCTTCTCTGTCTTTCCTGTATAGAGAGAACCCTGGTATTGATATATCCCAGTCATTACTCCCCTTGAACCACGTCTCAGTAACAGCCACTACATCTATATTCTCAGATGCCATTATAGCCTCAAGCTCATTGATCTTATTCCCTAGACTGCGAGCATTTGTAGACAAGACTCTGAGCTTGTCATTTCTTAACCTTTGTGCTACTGGCCTCTTCTGGCATTGTTCCGGGGGGCAGTCGGACTGCTGGATTATCACTCTTTTGCCCCCCTTTCCTAGTTTAAATGCTTCTTAGCAAATACTTGGAACTGTTCACCGAGGACATTCGTTCCCTTGAGAGAAAGATGCAAACCATCTTTCTTGTACAGTTCTTTTCCATTCCAACCAGAGCTATCATGAGACACAAAGCCAAACCCTTGGTTCAGACACCATTCACCAAGCCATACATTGAATTCCTTAATGCGCATCTTCCTGTCATGCTGAAGGTTATGCACAGGCAAAACTGCAGAAAATGAAACAGTTGATGCAACCTCCCGTATATCCTTTCCAAGTGTATGAAAAGCTTCTTTCCCCTTTGAAACCTCATTGCAAGCCAGATAGTTTGTCCCAAGATGGAGAATAACATCCACTTCCCTTTCCTGCTTTGCTTGCCTAACAATATTTAGGATCCGTCGTCTATCCCTGCTAGCGGTAGCACCAGGGAGACATCTCACAACACCATTCTCCTCAAACTTCACACCTCTTATGATGGAATCGCCCACCAACAGCTGCTTACTATCAATCCTCACCTTCTCCTTTTTGTCTTTGGCTGCAGTCTTACATACTTTAGGCATGGGAGATGATTGTTTCTCACCCACTGTGCTTGAGCCATCCTCCATGTTGCTCTTGCACTCTGAAAGTGCTGCAAATGAATTATGGAGAGCCACAGACAGTGGGACATGCCTTCTATCCACAACTCTCAGTCTACCTGAACCTACAGTAACCCATCTTCCATTTCTAGGGGGCCTCTGTGGCAGTGGCATTGCAATGTTCTCAGCCTGAGTTTGTTTAGTGGTTAATTAAAAAATCTCATATTTCAAAAAGGTAATTTCCTGCTGCATTATGGAGAGCTGTCTACAGATCAGACAGTATCCAAACCTTTGAAGAGTGGAACCTGAAATAAAAGCACAACAATTCCTGCACAGAACCAGATCTGCCATTGTAAAGAGGGGAAAGATTTTAAACAAACAAATCTTACTTGTTTAGATTGTATCCACCTCCAGATTACCTCCTGAGTATCTCCTGAATATCTCCAATGCACTTATAACAGCAGCACTTGAAATAGCAGCCTCTTTTGAAACACAGTGTCTCAGTATTCACCAGAAACACCACTGAAGATCTGCTACAGTGAAAAAACTCTGAGTTAGACTGTTAGTCTCCTGAATATCTCCAATGCACTTATTTAGGAACCGGGAGATGGAAAAAGATGCTTGGTCGGTCCTCTTACTTCCAATTTGCGGCACTGCGCGTACGCCTTGCAATGTACTTTGCTACCAGATATGAGTGGTATGTTAAGTAGTACTATTCCTATCAGTTTAATCCCTGTTACGTCCCCTATCAGGGGCGTGTATGGAATAGATTTTAGGAACCTGGAGATGGAAAAAGATGCTTGGTCGATCCTCTTACTTCCAATTTGGGGCACTGCGCGTACGCCTTGCAATGTACTGTGCTACCAGATATGAATGGTATGGTAAGTAGTACTATTCCTATCAGTTTAATCCCTGTTACGTCCCCTATGAGGGGCCGGTGTATGGAATAGATTTTAGGAACCGGGAGATGGAAAAAGATGCTTGGTCGGTCCTCTTACTTCCAACTTGGGGCACTGCGCGTGCGCCGTGCAATGTACTATGCTACCAGATATGAGTGGTATGTTAAGTAGTACTATTCCTATCAGTTTAATACCTGTTACGTCCCCTATCAGGGGCTGGTCTATGGAATAGATTTTAGGAACCGGGAGATGGAAAACGATGCTTGGTTGGTCCTCCTACTTCCAATTTGTGGCACTGCGTGTGTGCCGTTCAATGTACTGTGCTATCTTATATGAGTGGTATGTTAAGTAGTACTATTCCTATCAGTTTAATCCCTGTTACGTCCCCTATCAGGGGACGTGTACCGAATAGATTTTGGACAACCGCAAAGAGTTGTCAATAGTTGACACACTCATGACATAAATTTTATTCCTCTATGCGTCAATCTTGGTGTAGTGATGACTGTGCTCGTGCGCACGTTTGGGAGATTCCAGGCGATGGCGGTTTTTCAAAGCCTATGGTCGTGCTGAGGTAGTTCAGTGACAGTTAAAGGGTTTCTGTCACCCCACAAAACTAATTTTTTTTTTTTTGGATCGTTAGATTCCTTATAGCGCTATATAGGAGAATATAATAGTCTTACTTACTTTCATGCGGCCGATTCTTTATAAAACGAAGTTTTATAATATGTAAATGAGGGCTCTACCAGCAAGTAGGGCGTCTACTTGCTGGTAGCCGCAGCAGAAATCCGCCCCCTCGCCGTGTTGATTGACAGGGCCAGCCGTGATCTCCTCCTCCGGCCGGCCCTGTCAGTAATTCAAAAATCGCGCGCCTCTGGTCATTCGGCGCAGGCGCTCTGAGATGAGGAGGCTCGTCTCCTCAGCACTCCCTCAGTGCGCCTGCGCCGATGACATCACCGAAAGAGAAGACGTCATCGGCGCAGGTGCACTGAGGGAGTTCTGAGGAGACGAGCCTCCTCATCTCAGAGCGCCTGCGCAGATTCAACACGGGCGCACGATTTTTGAAATGCCGACAGGGCTGGCCGGAGGAGGAGATCCCGGCTGGCCCTGTCAATCAACAAGAGGAGGGGGCGGATTTCTGCAGCAGCTACCAGCAAGTAGACGCCCTACTTGCTGGTAGAGCCCTCATTTACATATTATAAAACTTCGTTTTATAAAGAATCGGCCGCATGAAAGTAAGTAAGACTATTATATTCTCCTATATCGCGCTATGAGGAATCTAACGATCCAAAAAAAAAAAAATGAGTTTTGTGGGGTGACAGAAACCCTTTAAGTGACCCAGAAAACAATGATTCTGCAGTGTGGGCCCATTGTTGTCCTAGTAGGCTTTAATGATCACCTTAGATGATCACAAAGAAAATTAATGCTTTTTCTATGAAAAATTATCCAGCCGATCGCTTTTGGTCTGTTCACAATGAAGCAACGACCTTATCATCTGGGGTGTGCCAACATTGCTATTGCCAACACACTCATAGAGGTGATCGCTTCATTGTGATACGCAAGCCCCTTCACCACAACAAGGTAACGATCACGAAGGGGAATTGACACATGTATGTGCCTTTTTTTTTTTTGCAGCCACAGTGCAGCACCAGAGGCCAGAAAAATTAGGCATGTACACATGCCTGAAAAACTAGGTATTGTTGCAGCCGCTGCTGTAAAATTTATGTTTTCCAGGCAGAAAGTGTACTAAAACATTGCGGCTTGAACCCTAGTTGGTGGCGGAGGAGTCACACAAGTCATCCGGCATGCAGAGATTGAATACAGCAGCATGGGGAGGGGACCATTTTTAGCCCAAGTTATCTCATTAGTCCTTTTTTACTCAAAAATGCATCCCCCACTGTCAGTCCCTTCGAGATCCATGCCTCATTCATCTTAATAAAGGTGAGGTAATCTAGACTTTTTTGACCTAGGCGACTTCTCTTCTCAGTGACAATACCTCCTGCTGCACTGAAGGTCCTTTCTGACAGGACACTTGAAGCGGGGCAGGCCAGAAGTTCTATTGCAAATTGGGATAGCTCAGGCCACAGGTCAAGCCTGCACACCCAGTAGTCAAGGGGTTCATCGCTCCTCAGAGTGTCGATATCTGCAGTTAAGGCGAGGTAGTCTGCTACCTGTCGGTCGAGTCGTTCTCTGAGGGTGGACCCCGAAGGGCTGTGGCGATGCGTAGGACTTAAAAAGCTCTGCATATCCTCCATCAACAACACGTCTGTAAAGCGTCCTGTCCTTGCCGGCGTGGTCGTGATAGGAGGAGGATTACTTTCACCTCTTCCCCTGTTAGATTCCCGTTGTGCTGTAACATCACCCTTATACGCTGTGTAAAGCATACTTTTTTAACTTGTTTTGGAACTGTTGCATCCTTTCCGACTTCCGGTAATTCGGTAACATTTCAGGCACTTTCTGCTTATACCGGGGGTCTAGTAGCGTGGCCACCCAGTACAGGTCGTTCTCCTTCAGCCTTTTTATACGGGGGTCCCTCAACAGGCACGACAGCATGAAAGACCCCATTTGCACAAGGTTGGATGCCGAGCTACTCATGTCCCGTTCCTCGTCATCACTGAAGGTCTGTTCTTCCCCCCAGCCACGTACAACACCACGGGTACCAGATAGGTGACAACAAGCACCCTGGGATGCCTGCTGTGGTTGGTCTTCCTCCTCCTCAAAGCCACATTTCTCCTCTAACTCCTCTTCCTCAGACTCCTCTTCCAGCGTTGCCGCAGGTCCAGCAAGTGATGCTGATAAGGCTGGTTGTGGTGGTGATGGTGACCACAACTCTTCCTCTTCACGCTCATCTACGGCCTGATCCAGCACTCTTTGCAGGGCACGCTGCAGGAAGAAAACAAATGGGATGATGTCGCTGATGGTGCCTTCGGTGCGACTGTCTAGGTTAGTCACCTCCTCAAATGGACGCATGAGCCTACAGGCATTGCGCAAGAGCGTCCCGTAACGTGGCAAAAAAATACCCAGCTCCGCAGAGGCTGTCCTAGCACCCCGGTCATACAAATACTCGTTGACGGCTTTTTCTTGTTGGAGCAGGCGGTCGAACATTAGGAGTGTTGAATTCCAACGTGTCGGGCTGTCGCAAATCAAGCGCCTCACTGGCATGTTGTTTCGCCGCTAAATATCTGAAAAGTGTGCCATGGCCGTGTAGGAACGCCTGAAATGGCCAAACACCTTCCTGGCCTGCTTCAGGACGTCCTGTAAGCCTGGGTACTTATGCACAAAGCGTTGTACGATCAGATTACACACATGTGCCATGCACGGCACATGTGTCAACTTGCCCAAAATCAATGCCGCCAACAAATTGCTTCCGTTGTCACACACCACTTTGCCGATCTCCAGTTGGTGTGGAGTCAGCCACTGATCCACCTGTGCGTTCAGGGCGGACAGGAGTGCTGGTACGGTGTGACTCTCTGCTTTCAGGCAAGTCAACCCCAAGACAGCGTGACACTGTCGTATCCGGGATGTGGTATAGCTCCTGGGGAGCTGGGGGGGGTGCAGTTGATGTGGAGCAAGACGCAGCAGCAGAAGAGGACTCAGCCGAGGAGGTTAGTGAAGAGGATGGAGTAGGAGGAGTAGAGGAGGTGGCAGCAGGCCTGCCTGCAAGTCGTGGCGGTGTCACCAACTCCTCTGCAGAGTCACTCATTCCATGCTTGGCATCCGTCAGCAGGTTTACCCAATGCGCAGTGTACGTGATATACCTGCCCTGACAGTGCCTTGCAGACCAGGTATCAGTGGTCAGATGGACCCTTGCCCCAACCCTGTGTGCCAGACATGCCATGACTTCCTTTTCCACAATAGAGTACAGGTTGGGGATTGCCTTTTGTGAAAAGAAATTTCGGCTGGGTACCTTCCACTGCGTTGTCCCAATAGCTACAAATTTTTTGAAGGCCTCAGACTCCACCAGCTTGTATGGT
The DNA here is from genome assembly GCF_905171765.1 of Bufo bufo. Lineage (NCBI taxonomy): Eukaryota > Metazoa > Chordata > Amphibia > Anura > Bufonidae > Bufo > Bufo bufo. The sequence goes on along the minus strand of NC_053390.1, from coordinate 485,619,911 downwards.
AAAAGCTGGCGGGCTAAGAGACTATGAAGGCATCAAAACTATGAATTAACACATGTGGAATTATATACATAACAAACAAGTGTGAAACAACTGAAAATATGTCATATTCTAGGTTCTTCAATGTAGCCACCATTTGCTTTCATTACTGCTTTGCACACTCTTGGCATTCTCTTGATGAGCTTCAAGAGGTAGTCCCCTGAAATGATCTTCCAACAGTCTTGAAGGACTTCCCAGAGATGCTTAGCACTTGTTGGCCCTTTTGCCTTCACTCTGCGGTCCAGCTCACCCCAAACCATCTCGATTGGGTTCAGGTCCGGTGACTGTGGAGGCCAGGTCATCTGGCGAAGCACCCCATCACTCTCCTTCATGGTCAAATAGCCCTTACTTTCAAAGTTTTCCCAATTTTTCGGCTGACTGACTGACCTTAATTTCTTAAAGTAATGATGGCCACTCGTTTTTCTTTACTTAGCTGCTTTTTTCTTGCCATAATACAAATTCTAACAGTCTATTCAGTAGGACTATCAGCTGTGTATCCACCTGACTTCTCCTCAACGCCACTGATGGTCCCAACCCCATTTATAAGGCAAGAAATCCCACTTATTAAACCTGACAGGGCACACCTGTGAAGTGAAGACCATTTCAGGGGACTACCTCTTGAAGCTCATCAAGAGAATGCCAAGAGTGTGCAAAGCAGTAATCAAAGCAAAAGGTGGCTACTTTGAAGAACCTAGAATATGACATATTTTCAGTTGTTTCACACTTGTTTGTTATGTATATAATTCCACATGTGTTAATTCATAGTTTTGATGCCTTCAGTGTGAATCTACAATTTTCATAGTCAGGAAAATAAAGAAAACTCTTTGAATGAGAAGGTGTGTCCAAACTTTTGGTCTGTACTGTATGTCCTCAGAAATTTTCGAGTTCAGGGTACGTGGCCTCTGAACACTGGGCATTATTCTAAGGCCAAAGGAAATCACAGCACCACAGCCACGATGGCCCCTGCGGGGTGGCCTGCAGTAGTGGGCACAGTACACCCTGTAGGCCTGACACACACGCTTGCAGGCAGCTGCAATTATATTAGTGAAAAAAGTGTTTTGTTTTTTAAATGCAAGCTACTGTGACACCAGATATGAGTAGTGGCACTGGCAGTAGTGGGCACAGGATACGCTGTAGGCCTGACACACACGCTTGCAGGCAACTGCAATTATATTACAGTGAAAAAAGGTTTGTTTTTTTTTTAATGCAAGCTACTGTGGCACCAGATATGAGTGGTGTCACTGGGCACTGGCAGTAGTGGGCACAGTACACACTGTAGGCCTGACACACACGCTTTCCATCAACTGCAATTATATTACAGTGAAAAAAGTTTTTGTTTTTTTTTAAATGCAAGCTACTGTGACACCAGATATGAGTGGTGCAACTAAGCACTGGCAGTAGTGGGCACAGTACACGCTGTAGGCCTGACACACACGCTTGCAGGCAACTGCAATTATATTACAGTGAAATTTTTTTTATTTTTTTTAAATGCAAGCTACTGTGACACCAGATATGAGTGGTGCAACTGGGCACTGGCAGTAGTGGGCACAGTACACGCTGTAGGCCTGACACACACGCTTTCCATCAACTGCAATTATATTACAGTGAAAAAAGTTTTTGTGTTTTTTTAAATGCAAGCTACTGTGACACCAGATATGAGTGGTGCAACTGGGCACTGGCAGTAGTGGGCACAGTACACACTGTAGGTCTGACACACACGCTTGCAGGCAACTGCAATTATATTACAGTGAAAAAAGTTTATTTTTTTTTAAATGCAAGCTACTGTGACACCAGATATGAGTGGTGCAATTTGGCACTGGCAGTAGTGGTCACAGTACACGCTGTAGGCCTGACACACACGCTGGCAGGCAACTGCAATTATATTACAGAGAAGAAGAAAAAAAGTAGACTGATGTACTAGCCCTAAAAAGGGCTTTTTGGGGTGCTGTCAGGACGCTGTCCTTACAGCAGATCAGATGAGTCTTTGAGGACTGGAGTGGACACAGAACACACTGGCCTAGCTATCAATTTCCCTGTTAAATCAGCAGCAGCTGCACTGTCCCTGCTCTCACTAACACTGCAGCTTCCGAATGAATCTAAGATGGATGCTGTCCTTGCTTTTTGCTAGGAGGTGGGAGGGTCTGGGAGGGATGGTATGCTGCTGATTGGCTGGAATGTATCTGCTGACTGTGAGGTACAGGGTCAAAGTCTGCTCAATGATGACAAATAGGGGGCGGACCGAACATCGCATATGTTCGCTCGCCGCGGCTAACAAGCGATGTTCACCGGGAACTGTTCGCCGGCGAATAGTCCGGGACATCTCTAATGTACACGGGGCCCTATAGCAAGACTTAAAAAGTCACCCTTGGCCTTACCCACTTTATCCAACTTCTATGACAGAAAAATTGTAAGAGGCTTTAAAAATATGTCTTTCACTTTGAACAGAATATTTCTCAATGTTTTTACACCAATCTACTGGTAAACACACTAATAAATCTCCCCTCTATATAGGTCTAAATCGCTGCTTCTCCTTTAGATAATATATTATAAAACTAACTGCCTGTGGCCACCACTATCTGGAGCCCAATGCATAGGAATTTCAACAGTTACCATTGGCTACAAAGGAAGACGTAATTATCTTTTTGAACTGAGCTTCTCTGAGTGGCAGCTGCATGAAAAAGAATGTTTACATATTGAGTAGAGGAGTTTAGCGCGAGGCCCCCTCCCCCTGTGCCCCATAACAGTCGTGTGGTCTGCCTCCATTGAAGCTATGCCACTTTGTCAGCCCCTGGAGGCAGTGAAGTAATTGGAACAGTAATGTCCTGGGCAAGTGGTAAAAGTTTCTGACAGATCCTGTTCTGCCCAGCTGGGTTTGAATTTAATTCTATTTCACATCAGCCAGGGTTTACTATTGCTGTAGTTATTAGTTTGGTAATAGAACCATCTACTGGTCTTAAAAATGTACTACACTTTGTTATTCTGTTAATAAAGATTATTGTATTGTGGGAGGTGCCAAGCATTGTGGGACTGTAATGCATCCTGAGAAAGAGAAGCCCAGTCTCCAGTCTTCATGTTACAGGACATCGCAGTGCTGTCTCCTGCATATCTCCTTTTCAAACCTCATCATCCTTGTGCCAGCATGTCTGCCTCTCTCTCAGAGATATTGTGTCGTACAGTGCTGTTTAGCTAGGTATAAGTGTTACTTAGGGAAAGGGGTTGTATCTGTTAGATGCTAGAGATGCATTCCTATGTTTAGGCAGCCATTTTGGACATTTGCCCAGTGTTAGTATAATGTTATAATGCATGCTGTTCTATGCTTTCTGCTGATACATGTTATGCTTTATACTTTTATTATACAAATTTGATTTGTATTCTTGTAGTTTTACCACAAATGATCACATCAAATACTCCTGTCACACAGGCACACGATGTCTACTAGCCGGGCATCATCATTCAGGACAAGGTCACAAGCAAGCCACTCTAGCAAGTCTTCAATAAAAGAAATGGCTGCTCTCGCCTGTGCAGAATCTGAAGCTGTGAAAGTAAAGTCTTCCTTTGCTGCACAAGAGATGCAACTAAAGAAAGAGACAGCATGCCTGCAAGCGTCACTAGAAAAACTCGCTGCAGAGAAAGAGGCAGCAACCGCAGTAGCCAAAGCAGAGTTCATAGAAACCTTGGAGTTCCCAGAATCTGAGAAACACAGACAAGTACTTGGGCCAAGTCTAGATCAACAAGATCCTGCACAGCGTCTCAGCATCCCAAGACAGACTACAACTATGATCCAGTATATAAGCCAGCTTATACAGTGTCAAAGATCCTACTTTGAACCACAGTACCTCAAGCAGGACGGCATGCAACAACACGATGCTGACCACAACTACCTCCCTACAGAACAAAAGCTACAACTTTCTCTTCGACTAAGGCCTCATGCACACGACCGTTGTGTGCATCCGCGGCCGTTGTTCCGTATTCCGCTTTTTTTTCGCGGACCCATTGACTTTCAATAGGTCCGTGGAAAAATCGGAAAATGCACCGTTTTGCAGCCGCATCCGTGATCCGTGTTTCCTGTCCGTCAAAAAAATATGACCTGTCCTATTTTTTGGACGGACAACGGTTCACGGACCCATTCAAGTCAATGGGTCCGTGAAAAAACACGGATGCAAACAAGATTGCCATCCGCGTCCGTCATCCTTGTCTGTAGGCCACTTTCACACAGATGGATCCGCTGATCCGTCTGCATAAAAGCTTTTTAGATCAGATTTTTCACTTCGTGAAAACTCAGATCCGACAGTATATTCTAACACAGAGGCGTTCCCATGGTGATGGGGACGCTTCAGGTTAGAATATACTAAAAGAACTGTGTATATGACTGCCCCCTGCTGCCTGGCAGGTGCTGCCAGGCAGCAGGGGGCAGAACCCCCCCTCCCCCCTGTATTTAACACATTGGTGGCCAGTACGGCCGGCCCCCCCTCCCTCCTTTGTATTTAACACATTGGTGGCCAGTGCGGCCGGCCCCCCCTCCATCCCTCCCTCCCCCCCTAATTAAAATGACCGACCCCCCCATCATTGGTGGCAGCGGAGAGTTCCGATCGGAGTCCCAGTTTAATCGCTGGGGCTCCGATCGGTTACCCAGGCCTGCCAAGACGCTACTGCAGTCCTGGCTGCCATAGTTACTTAGCAATTTTAGAAGCATTATACTTACCTGCGATGTCTGTGACCGGCCGGGCACTCCTCCTACTGGTAAGTGAAAGGTCTGTGCGGAGCATTGCTTATAGCACAGACCTTTCACTTACCAGTAGGAGGAGCCCCCGGCCGGTCACAGACATCGCAGGTAAGTATAATGCTTCTAAAATTGCTAAGTAACCATGGCAGCCAGGACTGCAGTTGCATCCTGGTTGCCATGGTTACCGATCTGAGTCCCAGCGATTAAACTGGGACTCCGATCGGAACTCTCCGCTGCCACCAATGATGGGGGGTTGGTCAATTTAATTAGGGGGGGGGGCGGCCGCACTGGCCACCAATGAGTTAAATACAGGGGAGGGAGAGGGGCCGCACTGGCCACCAATGTGTTAACTACAAGGGAGGGAGGGGGGGCCGGCCGCACTGGCCACCAATGTGTTAAATACAAGGGAGGGAGGGGGGGCCGGCCGCACTGGCCACCAATGTGTTAAATACAAGGGAGGGAGGGGGGGCCGGCCGCACTGGTCACCAATGTGTTAAATACAAGGGAGGGAGGGGGGGGTGGCCGCACTGGCCACCAATGAGTTAAATACAGGGGAGGGAGGGGGGGCCGCACTGGCCACCAATGAGTTAAATACAGGGCAGGAGGGAGGTGGGGTCTGCCCCCTGCTGCCTGGCAGCACCTGCCAGGCTGCAGGGGGCAGTCATGTACACAGTTCGATTAGTATATTCTAACCTGAAGCGTCCCCATCACCATGGGAACGCCTCTGTGTTAGAATATACTGTCGGATCTGAGTTTCATGAACTAACTCAAATCCGATGGTATATTCTAACATAGAGGCATTCCCATGGTGATGGGGACGCTTCAAGTTAAAATATACAATCGGAATGGAGAAAACTACGATCCGATGGTATAATAGGGACTCCTGACTTTACATTGAAAGTCAGTGGGGACGGATCCGTTTGCAATTGCACCATATTGTGTCAACGTCAAACGGTTCCGTCCCCATTGACTTGCATTGTAAGTCAGGACGGATCCGTTTGGCTCCGCACGGCCAGGCGGACACCAAAACGACTTTTCATGTCCGTGGATCCTCCAAAAATCAAGGAAGACCCACGGACGAAAAAATGGTCACGGATCACGGAACAACGGAAATCCGTTTTGCGGACCACAAAAAAAAACGTCCGTGTGCATGAGGCCTTAAAGGGACACCCTTTGCATCAGAACGGTATTATGCAGACTGTCCTAAGCCAGAAACCCCTAAAAGGTATGGTGATACACCACACATGCAGCATAACAACAACACACTGGGTAGTATTGGCGCCAACCAGGCCGCCATGGCCTTCACTTAGTTCTTTGCTAAATGGGAGCTGGTTACAAAGGGACTTATAAAGTTCACTGATCGTCCCGAGAACTACAGGCCATGGCGAGCCTCCTTCCAGAACACCATAAGAGACTTAGATCTTTCCTATAGTGAGGAGTTACTGTAGATCTCGTGGTAAAGTGGCTTGGAAGCGAGTCTGCTGAACATGCCAAAAGAATCAGAGACATTAACATAAACTATCCGGGCAAAGGCCTAAAGGTAGTGTGGGAAAGACTTGATCAGTGTTACGGGTCAATAGAAGCTCTAGAAAATGCTAAATTGAAGAGAATTGATAATTTTCCCAGAATAGTGGGTAGGGGTCACCAGAAGCTCAGGGGACTTAGTGACTTAATAATAGAGGTACATGTTGCTCAAGCAGAAGGAGATCAGCCAGGGCTAGCATTCCTGGACACTGCCAGAGGTGTCAACCCGATTGTCCATAAACTCCCATATAACATACAAGAGAAGTGGATTGCGCATGGTTTTCAATATAAAGAGGTTTATAATGTACCAGTTGCCCCCTTTGTGGTGTTTGTAGAGTTTGTTACTCAGCAGGCAAGGATCAGAAACAATCCCAGTTTTGACTTTACATTGTCATGTCCCACTACCCCTGGTGTCAAACCTCATAAAACACCAGTGGCAGTCCACAAAGCTAACGTTGCCTCCACAGGTTCTCCGTACAGGTCGTTTAAGTCTTTCCAAGAAGAGAACAAACTCAAAAAATCTTACCAAAGAGTTCCCCCTGCACAAGAAACCACATTCTCTACTAAAATGCAGAGCCTTCAGGGAGAAGTCTTTAGAGGAACGCAAAGAATTCCTCAAAGAAAACAACATCTGTTTCAGGTGCTGCGCTTCAACATTGCACTTCGCCAGGAACTGTAAGGTCAGTGTGACATGCACAGAATGCGGTAGCACAGAACACAACATGGCTTTACACCCTGGACCACCCTCTCAGGTATCATCCCAGGCAGAGGAGCATGACTGACATAGATACCCAAGTAGTCACTTCTCACTGTACAGAGATTTGTAAAGGACTTGCAGGAGGGAAGTCCTGTTCAAAAATCTGCCTTGTCAGAGTTTATCCAGGCAGTCACCGAGATAAGGCGATCAAGGTATAAGCGATCTTAGATGATCAAAGCAATTGGTCTTTAGCTAAATCCATCTTCTTTGACACCTTTAACATCGTAGGGCCCAGTTCTCCCTACTCCTTAAGGACATGTGCAGATACCATTGAGACGGCGGGGAGGAAAGCTGGGTACAAGGTGGAGTCTTTAGATGGTCAGACCTGATTGTCCCTGCCAACCATACTGGAGTGCAATCACATTCCTGACAACCGTTCTGAGATAACTACACCAGAGGTAGCAGCATACCACTCCCATCTGAAGTGCATAGCTCACCTGATACCGGAACTGGACCCAGAAGCCCCGATAGTCTTACTCATTGGAAGAGACATACTACGAGTTCACAAGGCTAGAGGACAGATTAACAGTCCCCAGAACGCTCCATAATCCCAGAGACTTGACCTAGGATGGGTCATCATAGGAGACGTCTGTCTAGGAGGAACACACAAGCCGACCTCAGTCAACAGTATGCTCACCAACACACTTGAGAATGGACGTCCTTCCTTATTCCAGCCATGTCAGAGCAGTTTCCTAATAAAAGAACTGCCACTGTAACGGGGAGCCGGCGACGTGCTCGCTCCCTGCAGCGCCACTGTCATCCTATCCCTAAGGAGGAGTGAGGACGCGGCCGGCGTCCTCGTCTCCATAGTAACAAGGGGTAGGGAGGACCCGACCACGCATGCCTCCTCAGCATGGCCAGCATCCTTCATCCCCTAGACAACGAGCAGGGGGGGAACTGAGCGCCGATGGCAATGAGTTGGCGCTCAGGTGTTTAGATCTGATGGAGATGGGTCACGTGACGCTGGCCACGTCCCGTGACCCATCAATTAGACCTATTTAAACAGGTAACCTGCTGGCCATAGGTTGCCTGTGATTGGTCTTATTACCTCACTAGCGTTCTCTGCATGTGTGACTTAGTTTGTTCGACTTTGGCTTGCATTTGACTTTGATCTGGTGTTACCCCTTGTACTGACGTGATCTCTTGGCTCCTGACCTCGGCTTGTATTGACTTCGATTTTGAATTAACCCTGTGTGCCTGTATTACCTCCTGGCTCTTGACCTCGGCTTCCAGTTGTTCCTGTTGTGGTAATTTCCCAGCCTGGGAAACTTTTCGCTTCTGTTTGTTCTGTCTTTGTCTTTTGTTTTCTTCTCTTGTTATTTCTTTCCTTTATATCCCTGCTCGTACATTAGCTAGGGACTGCTGCCCAGTTGTACCCTGTCGGTTAGGATTGACCGAGCAAGTAGGTAGAGATAGAGGAGTTGGTGGAGTTTTGGGCTGCACTTATCCCTACCTTTTCGTGACAGCCACACAGTGTTCCTGTGCCTTGTCCTTTTGCAGATACCTCCTGTGAAGACCACGCCTGCGATGGTGAGCAAGATCACTTAGGGTGCACAGTTTTCCACAGGACAAGAGAAGACAACAGGGTCACAATGTCCATAGAAGACAGGCTGTTCTTGGAGATCATAGATCAAAGAAAAGTAAAAGACAAGTCAAAAAGCTGGGTCGCACCTTTACCATATAAACCCCAGAGACAATGCTTACCTAACAACAAAGAACTTGTCTACAGTCGTTTTGTCTCCCTCAAGCACAAACTTCAGAGGACACCAGAGACAAACAGAGACAAAAGAACATTTCTTTACTTTCTTGGAAATAATATTCCAGAACAACCATGCTTAAATGGCACCTGCGCTCCAAGACTCCAAGGAGTGTTGGTACTTACCCATATTTGGCGTGTATCATCCTAAACTGCCAGGGCAGATAAGAATAGTATTCAACTCAAGCGCCAGGTGCGAATGCGTTTCGCTAAATGATGTCTTACTGTCTGGTCCAGATCTTATCAACAGACTTCTAGAGGTACTTCTATGCTTCCACAGAGATTCCGTAGCATTTATGGCCGACATACAACAGATGTTCCACTGCTTCCTCGTCAAGGAAGAACACAGAAACTACTTGAGGTTCTTCTGATACCACAACAACGACCCCCATGAAGACATTATAGAGTACAGAATGAGAGTGCACATCTTCAGAAACAGTCCTTCCCCTGCAGTCGCTATCTACGGTCTCAGACATTCAGCCCGAGAGGCTGAAGCAAAGTATGGGTCAGATGTCAGATCCTTTGTGGGAAAAGATTTCTACGTGGACAACTGTTTGAAATCCACACCCACAAACGAGACTGCAATCGGTCTTCTAAAAAGGGCTTAAGAAATGCTCGCTCTATCAAATCTGAGGTTGCACAAAATCGCCTTCAACAGCTGTGAGTTAATGGAAGCCTTCTCACCACAAGACCATTCAAGTGATCTAAAGGACTTGGATCTTAGCATTGACTCCCTTCCAATGCAACGGAGCCTCGGTTTGCTCTGGGATTTAAAGGCAGACAAATTCACATTCCAAATCAGCAAGGAAGAAATTCCCTTCACACAAAGAGGAGTTCTGTCCACCATAAACAGCTTATATGATCCTCTGGGATTCGTAGCATCTGTTACCATCCAAGGCAAAATGATGAATAAGAGACTTCACCACAGAGACGTCTGATTGTGATTATCTGCTTCCTGCAGAGAAAAAAGACCTGTGGAAAGGTTGGAGGAAGTCTCTCGAAGCTTTGTCCAGCCTTCATGTGGCACGACCATATGCTTCCATGCCATCTACTGAAGTCAAGATGCAAAGACTATATATCTTCTGCGATGCTTCAGTCAAGGCAATTGCTGTCGTAGCATACCTACAGACCATTGAGGTCATAGAACAATGCCATATAGGATTTGTCATGAGCCGGACCAAACTGCCGCCACTCCGCGAACACACGATACCCAGACTTGAACTCTGCGCTGCTGTGCTTGCAGTGGAGTTGGCTGAACTTAATACTTCAGGAATGAACCTGGAAATTGAGGAAGTCGAGTTTTACATGGACAACAAGGTTGTCCTAGGATATATTTGCAACGAAACCAGACATTTTTACGTCTACGTCTGCAATCGGGTGCTAAGGATCAGGATATCCACTTGTCCTAAACAGTGGCACTACGTGCCCACACAGCATAATCCTGTGGACCACACAACTAGATCCGTTGCAGCAAGCCACCTTAACGACACAACATGGCTTACGGGTCCTGCATTCCTGAACCGTTCAACGTCTTGCAACATCGGATCTGACACATTCGAATTGGTAGACCCAGATACAGATGAAGAAATCCGACCTGAAGTATCTACTCTACGTACAGTGACTTCTGACCACTAACTCAAATCCCATCGCTTCGGCAGGTTCTCCACCTGGATGTCGCCCATTCGTGCTATAACCTGTCTAGTTCATATAGTTCGGTCTTGCAAATCTACATTACCTGTGAGCCAGAAGCCCTGCAAAGGTTGGCATTATTGCAAACATGCCTTTACCACTGCTAATCTGGAAAAGTCCAAAAACATAATAATTCTCACTATACAACGTGAATGTTATGCTAAAGAGATAGACTACCCCAGCAGAGGCCAAACAGTTTCTAAGGACAGCGCTTTGAAGAAGCTTGCTCCCATCATTGACCAATATGTTGATAAGAATAGTAGGCCATCTTCAAAAAGCCAAAGTGGAATTCGTGGAAAAAACATCCTGTAATAATTCCCGGACATCACCAAGTCGTGACCCTGCTCGTGCAACATCACCACGTTGAAGTGAAACACCAGGGCCGATTTTTTACTGAGGGGAATCTACGAGCTGCCGGACTATGGATTTTTGGAGCAAAGAGGTGTGTGAGCAAGCTCATCTTCAACTGCGTTACCTGTCACAAACTTCCTGGCATGTCCCAGAACCCAAAAATGGCCAGTCTCCCAACCGAGAGACTCAGTACAGATCCTCAATTCAACAACGTTGGTCTAGATGTATTCGGTGCTTGGTCAGTGGCTACACGGCACACTAGAAGTATTCACGCTAGTGCAAAATGCTGGGTGGTCATGTTTACTTGTATGTCCAGCAGAGCTGTCCATATAGAAGTGATCAAATCCATGGACACTTCAAGCTTTATAAACACACTTCAACGGTTTATTACCATTAGAGGGCACAAATTTTGTTGGAGCAGTGAAAGAACTTCAAATTCCTTCCAACTTGGACACTCCCAACGTGGAAAGATACTTAAATGAGCAAGGATGCACCTGGACCTTTAATCCGCCTCATTCTTCTCACATGGGCGGCGTCTGGGAAAGGATGATAGGGATAGCAAGGAAAATCTTGGATTCAATCCTCTTGCAAGTAGTGAGTACAAGACTCACACACGAAAGCTTGACCACATTCTTGGTGGAAGTATCAGCCATCATAAACGCAAGACCTTTGACTACCCTTTCCAGTGACCCTGAAGATTTCACTATCCTCAACTCCTGCCATGTTGCTCACCAGAAGACCAGCACCCCGAATGCTCCTTTTGGAGAATTTAAATGACAAGGACCTCTATAGAAGAAAATGGAGGGAGGTGCAAAGTCTTTATAATGCCTTCTGGGACAGCTGGAGGAAGCAGTATATCTCTACCTTGCAGTCTAGAAGGAAGTGGAAAACGAACATACTGAACATCAGACCTGGGGATCTCGTGCTCATGAAAGACAGCCAATTACACCAGAATGAGTGGCCACTGGGCCTCATCACCATCCATCTGTTGAAGCCAGATAGGGAGTGTTCTGTCCAGCTGGGTTTGAATTTAATTCTATTTCACGTCAGCCAGGGTTTACTATTGCTATAGCTATTAGTTTGGTAATCGCACCATCTAGCGGTCTTAAAAATGTACTACACTTTGTTATTATGTTAATAAAAATTATTGTATTGTTGGAGGTGCAAAGCATTGTGGGACTGTAATGCATCCTGGGAAAGTCTCCAATCTTCATGTTACAGGACATTGCAGTGCTGTCTCCTGCATATCTCCTTTTCAAACCCCACCATCCTTGTGCCAGCATGTCTGGTGAGACATCGGTCTCTGTCTCAGGGATATTGTGTTGTGCAGTGCTGTTTAGCTAGGTGTAAGTGTTACTTAGGGAAAGAGGTAGTAGCTGTTACATGCAAGACATGCATTGATATGTATAGGCTGCCATTTTGAACATTTGCTCAGTGTTAATGTAATGTTATAATACATGCTGTTCTATGCATTCTGCTGATACATGATATGCGTTATACTTATGCATGTTATTTGTATTCTTGTAGTTTTACCACAATTGATCACATCAAATACTCCTGTTTTGCCAATAAACAAGTTAGACTACAGAGAACAGTCCTCTTATTTGGAAGACAGGAATGGTTTATACTGAATGTCAGACTGCACACTGTGTGAACATGTATGAAGACAGAACAGATTCTGAGGAGGGGAAATAGGAGAAAACTCTTCTTTAAATGGAAATTCAGATGTAAGTAACTACAGTATGTTGTACTACAACAGGAGATAAGTATTACAATACTCATAGGATATAACTTCAAAAGCAATGTAATACAGTGTGCATAAGGCTTTAATCTGCAATTTAATAATTGCAAAAATGTTTTTCTTTAAAATCACTTACCAAGCTCCATATCATGAATTCCCATGTAACTTTCCAGTAAGTCATCCACCATACGTTTCACTTCTTCTTCTCTATCACTCGGCTGTAGAATGAATAATGAATTACCATTACTTATACAGCTTGATAGTAATAACAACACAGTATGGTTTCCTGTATCCAATGTGCATATTTGAAGCAGATACTGTAGCTACATAACAACAATCCGAGCACTTTTTATCTATATAGAAAGTCATTTAATGGGAGCCATAATTAGTGGCAAATATTTTACTTCTTTAATTTCAAACATTCAAGTATCATGCATGCTTATCACCTTGTTAAAATCAGAACAAGAGCTAGTGCTTTTTTTTCTCCCATATGATTAATAATATATTCTGTACAGAATCTCTTGACTATTAAAAGTGTTATCCATTGACTAAAGATGAGCAAAGCAATTCAGGTAGGCAGACAATGTCATAGAGCAGCAGGAAATGCTACCAGAGTGCTTGGGTGTATAGGGAGAGGCATTGCCAGTAGAAAGAGGGAGGTGCTCATGCTGCTCTACAGAGCACTAGTGAGACCTCATTTGGAGTATTGTGCGCAGTACTGGAGACCATATCTCCAGAAGGATATTGATACTTTGGAGAGAGTTCAGAGAAGAGCTACTAAACTAGTACATGGATTGCAGGATAAAACTTACCAGGAAAGATTAAAGGACCTTAACATGTATAGCTTGGAAGAAAGACGAGACAGAGGGGATATGATAGAAACTTTTAAATACATAAAGGGAATCAACAAGGTAAAAGAGGAGAGAATATTTAAAAGAATAAAAACTGCTACAAGAGGACATAGTTTTAAATTAGAGGGACAAAGGTTTAAAAGTAATATCAAGAAGTATTACTTTACTGAGAGAGTAGTGGATGCATGGAATAGCCTGCAGAAGTGGCAGCTGCAAATACAGTGAAGGAGTTTAAGCATGCATGGGATAGGCATAAGGCCATCCTTCATATAAGATAGGGCCAGGGGCTATCCATAGTACTCAGTATATTGGGCAGACTAAATAGGCCAAATGCTTCTTATCTCCCGACACATTCTATGGTTCTATGTTTCTATAACCGAATTTGAAAATAGCAGGTAGTTATATTTATTTAATTGATAGAGAGAGAGAGGTTTTAGCTAAGGACAGGACACAGTCAGTAGTGTAGCGTGTGTCACTGGGCTGCAGCCATTTATTTTATACATATAGTACCTAGCATTCATCAGTATGAATGCTTTGCAGGCAAAAATAAGATGTCACCATTAAACTGGCCCACAATGTGAACAGAATGGTTCTCCACCCTGTCATCATTCTATTAGCCAGACCACATTCACAAGCAGTACAGTGCGATTGTTGTTATTATCATTGACATCATCAGCTATTGCTTCTCCTGCTCTGTCTACTCCTCCATGGTCAATTATCCATAATGTGTGGGCAGGAAACAAGAATATGTGCCCAGTAATTCACTTGTTTGCCAACTGAACTTTCATCTAACCAAGCTGCCGGTAGCGTTGCTGCCATATCACTTAGTGGATTCAATTGTTGTATTACTAGGGTACACTCTGTACCCAGCTTGCCAGAGCTTTTGCCAAGTACACGTCTGCCACCTACTTCTGTGACCACTAGACCCCTCTCCAGCCCCCCTACTAAATCACTGCTCTACCACCTCTGCCAGTGCTGTTGTTACATCAACTAGCAGAAGCATCTGCAGCCTTACAGTTTGCCGAACAAAATGGAACAGTTTTTTCAATCGCCGTGTCAACTTGTCACACATCAGCACCACTTGAACAACAAGGTTCGTACCTCAACTGTGTCCTTTCTCTAGGACATAACCTGAACCCTGACTCCATGGACTTCTAGGACACTGAAGTGAACAAAATATGGAAAACATTACTTTTATGAAAATGGATCCTTGAGAATTCTCATACTTCTGGCTGATGAATAGATCTGCAAATGCTGACAGTGGGGAAAAGCTATTTATCACCAGCACAATGATGCCATTGCCACTGTCTGCCCGTCCATAATGTCCCATAGTGTACTGCTGCAGATTGTTGCCACTACTACCCCCTAGGCAACCACCAACTCCTTCAGGCTCCATACTCTACTGCTGCTGCTCCCAAAAAAGGGAGTTTTTTTTTCACAAAGACAAAAGTCATTGCCTTCGCTTTCCAGGAATTAGTGGTGCTAGAATATATATTATGCATACATATTTTGTTTAAAGGGAACCTGTCCTCAACTTTATGCTGCCCATACTAATGGCAGAATAAAGTAGAGACAGGTGAGTTGATTTCAGCGTTCTGTCATCTATAAGTTAAAAGTAAGTGGTTGCCAAGAACCAACTTCACAATCATTGCAGACTAGGCTTGGAAAAGAGTCACAGCCACCTGAGAAGAGTCATGGTTATTCATGAATTCCTGGTCCCTGCCCACCTGCTGATGAGTGAAAGTCTCCTATCTAGTTTTCTCCCTTTCTCTCTAGGAGAGAACTGCCAATCGTCAGTGGATGGGCGAGCAGGAGATTATGAATAACCATGACTCTTCTCAGGTAGATTTGACTCTTTTCAAGGCCTGTGCTGCAATGATTAAGATGCTGGTTCTCGGCAACTACGGTACTTACTTTTAGCTCATGAGTGACACACTGCTGAAATCTGCATTTCTGTCACTAATTTATGCTGATAAGTAAGAGTGGTCGCTCGCTGCCCAATGTATAGGAGTCCGTCCAGTCAAAGGTATATCGAATTTTGAAGCTTCTCACAATCAAGCCACACAATGAATTCAGGGGTCGATGCACAAAAGGACATCCAAAACCGCTGTAATGAGATTGTGGCACACAATAGGGAAGTTCCAACAAGATTGGTTTCCCAAAGGTTTTTATTATACTAACAAGATCGTGAATGTTAAAAGGCATAAAACTTATACGATTGTATAGATGCATTTAAAAACGGTTTATTAAAGGGTCTGGAAAAGATCGATGAGAAGCCAAGACAATATAACTGTACACAGGAGGAAAAGAAAGCGTTGAATAACCTAAATAGGAATTCGCAAATTGTGATTAAGCCCACGGATAAGGGAGGGGGGGGTGGTGTCATTTGATCGAAGCAACTACGAAAAGGAGATGTATAGATTATTATCTGACAAAACTACCGTATTTTTCGCTTTATAAGACGCACCTGATTATAAGACGCACCTAGGTTTTTGAGGAGGAAAATAAGAAAAAAATATTTTGAACCAAAAGGTGTGCTTTTGGTGGATTTTGAACTAATGGTCTGGGGATGACACTGTTATGGGGCTCTGTGGATGATGCACTGTTATGGGGGATCTGTGGATGACACACTGTTATGGGGGGAAATCTGTGGATGATGCACTGTTATGGGGGGGATCTATGGATGATGCACTGTTATGGGGGATGTGTGCTGTGACACATAGAGCCATGAGGGGGGCCAGCATAAGATGCTATATGTGTGGGTGACACATATATAGCATCTTATGCTGGTCCCCCTCATGGCCCTATGTTTCGCAGCATTACAGTACTTTATTCTTTGTATGTAAAATCTTTCTTTAATCCTGAATCAATCGCACTCCTTTTGATAAACTAGCTGACACTGATATATCGCCGGCCGCTATGCTGCACAGTGTGGCCGGCGATACATCAGTCACAATGCGGGTAGGGAGGAGGGGCTGGAGGCAACTCACAGCGAGGCCCGGTGCAGTCACTGTATTACACCGGGCCCCGCTCACAAAGTCTCTTTGTATGTAAAATCTTTCATTAATCCTTTATAAATCGCTCTCCTTCAGCCTAATCGCCTGCATCAGTACTCACTATGAATGCAGCGTGCGGTCTGGCCGGCGTGTGACTGATGTCACGCTCCTCCCACTTCATTAATGAAGCAGGAGCAGGATGAAGTCATGCGCCGGAGTGACCGCACGCTACATTCATAGTGAGTACTGATGCAGGCGATTAGGCTAGTTTATCAAAAGGAGAGCGATTTATAAAGGATTAATTAAAGATTTTACATACAAAGAGACTTCTGTGCGCAGGGCCCGGTGTAATACAGTGACTGCACCGGGCCCCGCTGTGAGTTGCATCCAGCCCCTCCTCCCTCCCTGCACTGTAACTGATGTATCGCCGGCCACACTGTGCAGCATAGCGGCCGGCGATATATCAGTCTCAGCCCTGTAAAAAAAAGTCAACCATCGTTTTATAAGACGCACTGTCATTTTCCCCCCTCTTTTGGAGGAAAAAAAGTGCGTCTTATAAAGCGAAAAATACGGTACTTATTTTGTTTAAAAAAAAAATCCTACGTTGGAATACAAAAGGGAGATGGAGACTTTAGTACAGAAAGCATTAGATGAAGTTATTCTTAACAAAAGAGAACTCGAATTTTTAAAGATCAAATTTTTGAAAACCGCTGTCATATACCAATTACCGAAAATACATAAACAACTCATAGATCCTCTGGGCAGGCCGATCGTGTCTGCCATTAATTCACTGACCAGCAGAATTACTGAATATGTTGATTTCTTTTTACAGAAGTATGTAGTGCGAATGTCATCATTTTTAAAAGATACAGGATCTGTTCTGGATATTGTACGGAATTTCGGACCAGTCAATAACAATATTTGGCTGGCTACAGTTGATGTATGTTCGCTGTATACGGTGATCCCAAAAGATCGAGGTTTAAAAACAGTGGAGGAAGAATTACAGGGGGATATGTCCATGTCACGGCCGCAGGCCGATTTTATTCTCGATTGTTGAAATTTTTGTTTGAGCAGAAATTATTTTTGGTTTGATGATGTACAGTCGTGGCCAAAAGTTTTGAGAATGACACAAATATTAGTTTTCACAAAGTTTGCTGCTAAACTGCTTTTAGATCTTTGTTTCAGTTGTTTCTGGGATGTAGTGAAATATAATTACACACACTTCATACGTTTCAAAGGCTTTTATCGACAATTACATGACATTTATGCAAAGAGTCAGTATTTGCAGTGTTGGCCCTTCTTTTTCAGGACCTCTGCAATTCGACTGAGCATTCTCTGAAATCAACTTCTGGGCCAATTCCTGACTGATAGCAACCCATTCTTTCATAATCACTTCTTGGAGTTTGTCAGAATTAGTGGGTTTTTGTTTGTCCACCCGCCTCTTGAGGATTGACAACAAGTTCTCAATGGGATTAAGATCTCGCGAGTTTCCATGCTATGGACCCAAAATGTCAATGTTTTGGTCCCCGAGCCACTTAGTTATCACTTTTGCTTTATGGCACGGTGCTCCATCGTGCTGGAAAATGCATTGTTCTTCACCAAACTGTTGTTGGGTTGTTGGAAGAAGTTGCTGTTGGAGGGTGTTTTGGTACCATTCTTTATTCATGGCTGTGTTTTTGGGCAAAATTGTGAGTGAGCCCACTTCCTTGGATGAGAAGCAACCCCACACATGAATGGTCTCAGGATGCTTTACTGTTGGCATGACACAGGACTGATGGTAGCGCTCACCTTTTCTTCTCCGGACAAGCCTTTTTCCAGATGCCCCAAACAATCGGAAAGAAGCTTCATCGGAGAATATGACTTTGCCCCAGTCCTCAGCAGTCCATTCACCATACTTTCTGCAGAAGATCAATCTGTCCCTGATGTTTTTTTTGGAGAGAAGTGGCTTCTTTGTTGCCCTTCTTGACACCAGGCCATCTTCCAAAAGTCTTCGCCTCACTGTGCGTGCAGATGCGCTCACACCTGCCTGCTGCCATTCCTGAGCAAGCTCTGCACTGGTGGCACTCCGATCCCGCAGCTGAATCCTCTTTAGGAGACGATCCTGGCACTTGCTGGACTTTCTTGGACGCCCTGAAGCCTTCTTAACAAGAATTTAACCTCTTTCCTTGAAATTCTTGATGATCCTATAAATTGTTGATTGAGGTGCAATCTTAGTAGCCACAATATCCTTGCCTGTGAAGCCATTTTTATGCAGCGCAATGATGGCTGCACGCGTTTCTTTGCAGGTCACCATGGTTAACAATGGAAGAACAATGATTTCAAGCATCACCCTCCTTTTAACATGTCAAGTCTGCCATTTTAACCCAATCAGCCTGACATAATGATCTCCAGCCTTGTGCTCGTCAACATTCTCATATGAGTTAACAAGACGATTACTGAAATGATCTCAGCAGGTCCTTTAATGACAGCAATGAAATGCAGTGGAAAGTTTTTTTTGGGATTAAGTAAATTTTCATGGCAAAGAAGGACTATGCAATTCATCTGATCACTCTTCATAACATTCTGGAGTATATGTAAATTGCTATTATAAAAACTTAAGCGGCAACTTTTCCAATTTCCAATATTTATGTAATTCTCAAAACTTTTGGCCACGACTGTATATTATATTCAATTAACTAAAACTGCAATGGGGGCGAAATGCGCACCTAGTTTCGCAAATTCGTATATGGCATCCTGGGAGAAAAAATTATTGACCCCCTCCTTAAACAGAATAATGTAGAAGGCAGATTATTGCTGTGGAAGCGATTTATTGATGATTGCCTTATTGTGTGGGAGGGGGAGCACCAGGGCTTGGAACAACTTTTTGCCATTATCAATGAAAATGACTATAATCTTAAATTCACTAGTGAAATCAGTGCTGATAGCATTCATTTCCTAGATTTAACCATTTTTATTGAAGGAAATTGTATGAAAACAAAAAGTTTTTTCAAACCTACTGATGGGAATGGCTATATAGACATGGACAGTTGTTATCATGCCCCATGGAAAAATAATATTCCAAAAGGGCAGTTTATCTGAATTCGGAGAAACTGCACTGATCTTGGTGATTATAGAGAGCAGAGCCAAATTATCCAGAATAGATTCGAGGAAAAAGGTTACGATCATAACCAACTTGAAAAAATAAAGAAAAAAGTGGAAATGTGGGATAAAAATAAGAAAAGTGCCACAAAAGAGTCGATAGATTTTAGATTTGCATTTATTACCCAGTTTAACACACTTGTGGGCCCTTTAAAAAATTTGCTGTACAAAAATTGGTATACATTAAAAAATTACCCGGTACTTGGGCAAGTTCTTCCTGATCGACCATCTGTTATCTATCGCAGAGCATTGAATATACAGGACACTTTGGTCCATAGCTTTATTTCCACTAAACCAGTAAAAAAAGAAAAAAAAAATGTTCCCATGGTGCGGTTTCTGTATTGCGTGCAGGAACCACACCAGAGAGGACAAAAAAATGAAAAATGTACAGGTCGCTACTTTCAGAGCGGGTGTGGTACATAAGGTAAAAGGTGAAATGTCATGTGAAAAAATGGGAGTAGTCTATTTACTGGAGTGCCCGTGTGGGCTCCAGTACGTAGGTAGGTTCCTCCGTAAACTGAAAACACGAATATAGGAGCATATTGGCAATATCAAAAAAGGATTGGAAAATCACACTGTCCCGCTCCACTTCAAATTACACCATGGTAAAAACCTGACAGGTTCGAAATTTATGGGATTAGAAAAAGTTAGCTCTAACTGGCGGGGGGGGGGTTGATCCTGTATCTGAGATTAATCATAAAAAAGTGGAGTGGATATATAAAATGGACACTCTGAAACCGAGCTGGCTGAATATCGATTTCGATCTGAAGCCCTGCTTGGCTGAATAAGTAAAGCTTGTGGACCGTCTCCTGTATATTAGCTCTGTCTAAGATGGATTCGATAGATATTCGATTCAATGAAATAGAAGAATCAATGTGATATTTGGATTAGGTGGACAGGTGTAGGATCTAGTTGGATTAAAATCGACTTGTGATTGGATTGTGTAGACAGGTGACCATCGTATGAATGAAAAGAGGTGTGTACCTCGGTATCATGTGATTTGATCAATAGGAGTTGTAGAATTTCACTGGATGAAGGTGAGCATGTGATCGGAGGAAGTGTCATATGATCACTTTATCAATGAAAAGGGTGGTTGTTTACAATGAAAAGGAGGAATGATTAAGTCTTTGCGATTTTATTACTTTCTACTTTTTGAGAGATTATGTTGTTTTATCGATTTATGTTTTATATGATATTGCTGTAAAAGATTTTGATAATTCTAAAGAACAAGTTGTAACCTCGAGGAGGGGGTGTGCCTTATGCATTGCCCTTAAATACCACACCTGAAAGTGGTGGTATTATTGCCCCTGACTAAGCTGACTGGCGGAACCTAGGTCGGGTGCTACACGAGGAACTATTATATGTTTTATGCCTTTTAACATTCACGATCTTGTGAGTATAATAAATGCCTTTGGGAAACCAATCTTGTTGGAACTTTACTATTGTGTGCCATAATCTCATTACAGCGGTTTTGGATGTTCTTTTGTGCATCGACCCCTGAATTCATTGTGTGGCTGCATTGTGAGAAGCTTGAAAATTCGATATACCTTTGACTGGACAGACTCCTATACATTGGGCAGCTCGACCACCATTACTTATTCCCTTGAACTTTATGTGAACTTGACCCACGTTACCCGGTGGATCTGCAGCGCCGATAAGTACCCTACAACGTTTTGAGAGACTATTTATTTTTACTAATTTATGCTTCCCTCAGTGAGGTCAGCATAAAGTTGATGACAGGTTCCCTTTAACACTGAACCTGTTGGTACTCACAAAAATGGATATTTATTGTACCACTTGTTCATGTGTCTATAAAAATCGGCAGACATATTCCCCCAAAATAGTTTTTTTATTATTTTTTTATTTTACCCCATTATGACCTTCACCGAACATGCACAGTGCAGCTCTAAGTGAATTCCTGACTTACATGGCCATACATGTATAGCACAGCAATAAACAATCACTGTGTCTAATTACAAAGTGACCAAGCTAAGCCAGCCATCTTAGTTAAGGGCCCAGGGAGATTTTACTTTTTTACTTCCCCATGCAGTCCCAATCGCTGCGATTGGCCGATCAATGCAGAATGGACAATCACAGCTCCTGCACTATAAAAACCAGTGAGGAAGCTGCAGGTGGGCTCTGCTGGGGTGATTTTTGCTGAAATAACCAGCACCAAGACAGTGATGGCAGCAGTTTGAAGCAGACAATGCACCTCACAAGGAGGACCCATCACTTTTTCGGGTTACGGACAAGGTGGTAATAAGGGGGAAATTGATATCTTACATTTTCCTCCATAAAGCACACAGCTCACCAAAAATATCAGGTGGCTATTGGTGAATTGTGACAGCATTACACCTGCTTCCTCTAGATCCCCACACCAGAGAAAGGAGATAGATGGGTGGCAGCTAGAGTTGAGCGAACACCTGGATGTTCGGGTTCGAGAAGTTCAGCCGAACTTCCCGGAAATGTTCGGGTTCGGAATCCGAACCCGACCCGAACTTCGTCCCGAACCCGAACCCCAACCCCATTGAAGTCAATGGGGACCCGAACTTTTCGGCACTAAAAAGGCTGTAAAACAGCCCAGGAAAGAGCTAGAGGGCTGCAAAAGGCAGCAACATGTAGGTAAATCCCCTGCAAACAAATGTGGATAGGGAAATGAATTAAAAAAATAAAAAATAAAAAATTAACCAATATCAATTGGACAGAGGTCCCATAGCAGAGAATCTGGCTTCACGTCAGCAGAGAATCAGTCTCTTCATGCCATAGCAGAGAATCTGGCATCATGTCAGCAGAGAATCAGTCTTCATGTCATAGCAGAGAATCAGTCTTCATGTCATAGCAGAGAATCAGGCTTCACGTCACCCACCACTGAAACAGGCCACTGTCACATATTTAGGCCCCGGCACCCAGACAGAAGAGAGAGGTCCCGTAACAGAGAATCTGGCTTCATGTCAGCACAGAATCAGTCTTCATGTCATAGCAGAGAATCAGGCTTCACGTCACCCACCACTGGAACAGGCCACTGTCACATATTTAGGCCCCGGCACCCAGACAGAGGAGAGAGGTCCCGTAACAGAGAATCTGGCTTCATGTCAGCACAGAATCAGTCTTCATGTCATAGCAGAGAATCAGGCTTCACGTCACCCACCACTGGAACAGGCCACTGTCACATATTTAGGCCCAGGCACCCAGGCAGAGGAGAGAGGTCCCGTAACAGAGAATCTGGCTTCATGTCAGCAGAGAATCAGTCTTCATGTCATAGCAGAGAATCAGGCTTCACGTCACCCACCACTGGAACAGGCCACTGTCACATATTTAGGCCCCGGCACCCAGACAGAGGAGAGAGGTCCCGTAACAGAGAATCTGGCTTCATGTCAGCACAGAATCAGTCTTCATGTCATAGCAGAGAATCAGGCTTCACGTCACCCACCACTGGAACAGGCCACTGTCACATATTTAGGCCCAGGCACCCAGGCAGAGGAGAGAGGTCCCATAACAGAGAATCTGGCTTCATGTCAGCAGAGAATCAGTCTTAATGTCATAGCAGAGAATCAGGCTTCACGTCACCCACCACTGGAACAGGCCACTGTCACATATTTAGGCCCCGGCACCCAGACAGAGGAGAGGTTTATTCAACTTTGGGTTGCCCCGCAATATAATGGTAAAATGAAAATAAAAATTGGATTGAATGAGGAAGTGCCCTGGAGTACAATAATATATTGTTAAGGGGAGGTAGTTAATGTCTAATCTGCACAAGGGATGGACAGGTCCTGTGGGATCCATGCCTGGTTAATTTTTATGAATGTCAGCTTGTCCACATTGGCTGTAGACAGGCGGCTGCGTTTGTCTGTAATGACGCCCCCTGCCGTGCTGAATACACGTTCAGACAAAACGCTGGCCGTCGGGTAGGCCAGCACCTCCAAGGCATAAAAGGCTAGCTCTGGCCACGTGGACAATTTGGAGACCCAGAAGTTGAATGGGGCCGAACCATCAGTCAGTACGTGGAGGGGTGTGCACAGGTACTGTTCCACCATGTTATTGAAATGTTGCCTCCTGCTAACACGTTCCGTATCAGGTGGTGGTGCAGTTAGCTGTGGCGTGGTGACAAAACTTTTCCACATCTCTGCCATGCTAACCCTGCCCTCAGAGGAGCTGGCCGTGACACAGCTGCGTTGGCGACCTCTTGCTCCTCCTCTGCCTTTGCCTTGGGCTTCCACTGGTTCCCCTGTGACATTTGGGAATGCTCTCAGTAGCGCGTCTACCAACGTGCGCTTGTACTCGCACATCTTCCTATCACGCTCCAGTGTAGGAAGTAAGGTGGGCACATTGTCTTTGTACCGGGGATCCAGCAGGGTGGCAACCCAGTAGTCCGCACACGTTAAAATGTGGGCAACTCTGCTGTCGTTGCGCAGGCACTGCAGCATGTAGTCGCCCATGTGTGCCAGGCTGCCCAGAGGTAAGGACAAGCTGTCCTCTGTGGGAGGCGTATCGTCATCGTCCTGTGTTTCCCCCCAGCCACGCACCAGTGATGGGCCCGAGCTGCGTTGGGTGCCAGCTCGCTGTGAACCTGCTTCATCCTCATCCTCCTCCACCTCCACCTCTTCCTCATCCTCGTCCTCCTCGTCCTCCAGTCCTATCTGGCCACATTTGTACCTGGCCTCTGCTGTTGCAAAAAACCTCCCTCTGAGTCACTTCGAAGAGACTGGCCT
Source organism: Bufo bufo (assembly GCF_905171765.1). Taxonomy (NCBI): domain Eukaryota; kingdom Metazoa; phylum Chordata; class Amphibia; order Anura; family Bufonidae; genus Bufo; species Bufo bufo. The sequence goes on along the minus strand of NC_053390.1, from coordinate 485,595,640 downwards.
GAAAGTGCTAAAAATGACCCCTCTTCCTCCTCTTCCTCCTGGGCCACCTCCTCTTCCATCATCGCCCTAAGTGTTTTCTCAAGGAGACATAGAAGTGGTATTGTAACGCTGATAACGGCGTCATCGCCACTGGCCATGTTGGTGGAGTACTCGAAACAGCGCAACAGGGTACACAGGTCTCGCATGGAGGCCCAGTCATTGGTGGTGAAGTGGGGCTGATCTGCAGTGCGACTGACCCGTGCGTGCTGCAGCTGAAACTCCACTATGGCCTGCTGCTGCTCGCACAGTCTGTCCAGCATGTGCAAGGTGGAGTTCCCCTTGGTGAACACGTCGCATATGAGGCGGTGAGCGGGAAGGCCGAAGTTACGCTGTAGCGCAGACAGGCGAGCAGCGGCAGGGTGTGAACGCCGGAAGCGCGAACAGACGGCCCGCACTTTATGCAGCAGCTCTGACATGTCGGGGTAGTTGTGAATGAACTTCTGCACCACCAAATTCAGCACATGCGCCAGGCAAGGGATGTGCGTCAAACCGGCTAGTCCCAGAGCTGCAACGAGATTTCGCCCATTATCGCACACCACCAGGCCAGGCTTGAGGCTCACCGGCAGCAACCACTCGTCGGTCTGTTGTTCTATACCCCGCCACAACTCCTGTGCGGTGTGGGGCCTGTCCCCCAAACATATGAGTTTCAGAATGGCCTGCTGACGTTTACCCCAAGCTGTGCTGAAGTTGGTGGTGAAGGTGTGTGGCTGACTGGATGAGCAGGTGGAAGAAGAGGAGGAGGAAGCTGAGTAGGAGGAGGCAAAGAATGTTGCCCTGCAATCCTTGGCGGCGGAAGAACGTGCGCCAAACAGCTCTCCGCCTGGGGCCCAGCCGCCACTACATTTACCCAGTGTGCAGTTAGGGAGATATAGCGTCCCTGGCGGTGCTTACTGGTCCACGTATCTGTGGTTAGGTGGACCTTGCCACAGATGGCGTTGCGCAGTGCACACTTGATTTTATCGGATACTTGGTTGTGCAGGGAAGGCACGGCTCTCTTGGAGAAGTAGTGCCGGCTGGGAACAACATACTGTGGGACAGCAAGCGACATGAGCTGTTTGAAGCTGTGTGTGTCCACCAGCCTAAATGACAGCATTTCATAGGCCAGTAGTTTAGAAATGCTGGCATTCAGGGCCAGGGATCGAGGGTGGCTAGGTGGGAATTTACGCTTTCTCTCAAATGTTTGTGAGATGGAGAGCTGAACGCTGCCGTGTGACATGGTTGAGATGCTTGGTGACGCAGGTGGTGGTGTTGGTGGTACATCCCATGTTTGCTGGGCGGCAAGTGCCAACGTCCCGCCAGAGGCGGAAGAAGAGGCCGAGGCGGCGGCAGCAGCAGAAGAGGCCGAGGCGGCAGCAGCAGAAGAGGTAGCAGGGGGAGCCTGAGTGACTTCCTTGTTTTTAAGGTGTTTACTCCACTGCAGTTCATGCTTTGCATGCAGGTGCCTGGTCATGCAGGTTGTGCTAAGGTTCAGAACGTTAATGCCTTGCTTCAGGCTCTGATGGCACATCGTGCAAACCACTCGGGTCTTGTCGTCAGCACATTGTTTGAAGAAGTGCCATGCCAGGGAACTCCTTGAAGCTGCCTTTGGGGTGCTCGGTCCCAGATGGCAGCGGTCAGTAGCAGGCGTAGTCTCTTGGCGGCGGGTGTTCTGATTTTGCCCACTGCTCCCTCTTTTGCTACGCTATTGGCTCGGTCTCACCACTGCCTCTTCCTCTGAACTGTGAAAGTCAGTGGCACGACCTTCATTCCATGTGGGGTCTAGGACCTCATCGTCCCCTGCATCGTCTTCCACCCAGTCTTGATCCCTGACCTCCTGTTCAGTCTGCACACTGCAAAAAGACGCAGCAGTTGGCACCTGTGTTTCGTCATCATCAGAGACATGCTGAGGTGGTATTCTCATGTCCTCATCATCAGGAAACATAAGTGGTTGTGCGTTAGTGCATTCTATCTCTTCCACCCCTGGGGAAGGGCTAGGTGGATGCCCTTGGGAAACCCTGGCAGCAGAGTCTTCAAACAGCATAAGAGACTGCTGCATAACTTGAGGCTCAGACAGTTTCCCTGATATGCATGGGGGTGATGTGACAGACTGATGGGCTTGGTTTTCATTTGCCATCTGTGCGCTTTCTGCAGAAGACTGGGTGGGAGATAATGTGAACGTGCTGGATGCACTGTCGGCCACCCAATTGACTAATGCCTGTACCTGCTCAGGCCTTACCATCCTTAGAACGGCATTGGGCCCCACCAAATATGGCTGTAAATTCTGGCGGCTACTGGGACCTGAGGTAGTTGGTACACTAGGACGTGTGGCTGTGGCAGAACGGCCACGTCCTCTCCCAGCACCAGAGGGTCCACTAACACCACCACGACCATGTCCACGTCCGCGTCCCTTACTAGATGTTTTCCTCATTGTTACCGTTCACCACAATAAGAAAAATATTATTCGGGCCAATGTATTGAATTAAAATTCAGGCCTTTTTTTACAGACACCTAACTCTATCTAATAGATTGGTGGTTGGCTCACACTCAGGTGGTTATGGACAGGTGCTACTAACTCGCAACTTGGGTGCCCGAACCCAAAAGAATTAGTGAACAATAGAAAAAGAGAGGAGTGAGCACTCACACCATCTGGACCATAGGAAATGTTTGATATTTAATAAATGGTAAATACATTACATCAACAATCAAATCCAATAAAATTACATAAAATAGTGGATGGTACCAACATAAAATCACACTGACGAATGGTAATTGTGCAAACCTTTACACCGCGTAGAGTTGTAACAAAACCACTCTCAATAGTGGTAATACCGCAGACCGCAGTCAGCAGTTCTAATCCCATTAATACCTCTTTAGGACACAGGAGACAACTACAGGTTCCAACAACGATTTATCATCCATATCAGCCGAATTTTGTGTTCCTGCGATATCGTGACGTCAGCAACCCGAGATCTGTGACGTGAGACGCCGAAGCAGCCAGCATCACTCGCTCCTCGTGGTAGGACGGCCCAGCGTGGAACATTTTGGTACAACTTGGGATAAGGTAGGAACCTGAACTGTGCACCTATTATCTATAGCCCTCTGTGGTTATATCGGATCGACAGTTATATTGAGAGATAAATCTCCATGTACGAGGACACTTGAGTATTAATCCGGAGTTATATGGACTTCTCACCGGGACACTAGAACTGCTGACTGCGGTCTGCGGTATTACCACTATTGAGAGTGGTTTTGTTACAACTCTACGCGGTGTAAAGGTTTGCACAATTACCATTCGTCAGTGTGATTTTATGTTGGTACCATCCACTATTTTATGTAATTTTATTGGATCTGATTGTTGATGTAATGTATTTACCATTTATTAAATATCAAACATTTCCTATGGTCCAGATGGTGTGAGTGCTCACTCCTCTCTTTTTCTATTGTTACCTAACACTATCTGGCTATCTATTTAGGTACCGTATTACACTAATACAGGCACACCAGTAATGACAGATTTAGCTGAATATAAATGTGAGGCCTATTTTTTAGGCGCTGTGTGACAGGTATACGTTTAATCACAGAATTAGACTTGTATCTGCACTGTAGCGTGTGTGTTAAGCTTTTCAGAATGACCCTATCAGCACCTTGAATCTAATATACCCTTTTAGGGATAGATTTAAAGTAGGCCTGATACAGCAGAAACCACTAATTTTGAGAATTGCAAATTTGGGAATTGTTTTTCAACCCAGAACAAAAACTGTGCTTTGACGGTCACAAAAAATAACTGGACTAGCTAAAACAGTACAGATTTGGATGAATATAAATGTCAGGCCTATTTTTTAGGCGCTGGGTGACAGGCTCAACTTGCCCCTGATGTAGTATATGGCCAAAAAATAACCACACTATTGATGGTTAAATGCACTTGGGTGACACAGGCTCAGCCTGCACCTGATGTAGTATATGGCCAAAAAATAACCACACTATTGATGGTTAAATGCACTTGATGAAAGCTTGACCCTGATGTAGGATATAGCAAAAAATAACCACACTATTGATGGTTAAATGCACTTGGGTGACACAGGCTCAGTCTGCACCTGATGTAGTATATGGCCAAAAAATAACCACACTATTGATGGTTAAATGTACTTGATGAAAGCTTGACCCTGATGTAGGATATAGCAAAAAATAACCACACTATTGATGGTTAAATGCACTTGGGTGACACAGGCTCAGCCTGCACCTGATGTAGTATATGGCCAAAAAATAACCACACTATTGATGGTTAAATGCACTTGATGAAAGCTTGACCCTGATGTAGGATATAGCAAAAAATAACCACACTATTGATGGTTAAATGCACTTGGTGGTAGCTTGTGCTGGCGCACCACAAGCCACAAAATGGCCGCCGATCACCCCAGAAAAAAGTGACTGAAAAACGCTCTGGGCAGCCTAAAAACACTGAGCAATTGAATAGAAGCAGTTCAATGATCCACAGCTGTAGATCGATCACTGAATGAAGTCTTTTGGAGGAGTTAATCTGCCTAATCTCGCCCTAACGTCGCAGCTGCAACCTCTCCCTACGCTTGTATCAGCAGAGTGACGTGCAGCGATACGTGACCCAGGCTTATATAGAGGCTGGGTCACATGCTGCACTGGCCAATCACAGCCATGCCAATAGTAGGCATGGCTGTGATGGCCTCTTGGGGCAAGTAGTATGACGCTTGTTGATTGGCTGCTTTGCAGCCTTTCAAAAAGCGCCAAGAAAGCGCCGAACATCGAACCCGGACTTTTACGAAAATGTTCGGGTTCGGGTCCGTGTCACGGACACCCCAAAATTCGGTACGAACTCGAACTATACAGTTCGGGTTCGCTCATCCCTAGTGGCAGCCAAGCATATTTTTGATCTTTGTTAGAAAGGAAAGAACGTTTCCAGAGGTCCTCTATGGAGGATAAATTGCTACGTTTTGGAAATAAGTCAGGTAAACTCCTAGTGAGATTGGCCATGGGCAGGTGCCCCCCTACACATATCTAAACACTTCGGTCATCTGAGGGTACCTTGACATCTGACCCTCATGAGATTAATGATATTTTTCAGAAGTTCTATGCCATTCTGTATTCCACCAACACAATCTCTCAAGATGGCACAGCTCTTCTCAATGAAATATCCTTACCATCAGTTTCTTTATAAGACTTACTGGAGCTGAATAAGTTAATTACCAAAGTAGAAATCAAAACGGCCATACATAACTCAAAGACCCCTGGCCCTGATGGCTACTGTGGGGAATTCTATAAGATTCTAATGGACTCCAGAGTGGTCTGGCTATCACCCTGTGTAATGTCTTCTTCCCCCATTTCCACCTCTTCCACATGCAAAGCATCGGCCTTAATTGTGAGCAGCAAGTGTTTGAGTAGACACAGAAGTGGGATGGTTATGCTAATAATAGCCCCCTTCCCCACTGCAGTGCTACACTGCTTCCAGCTACCGGCTGATGGCTGACTGGTGCTGCACCCGGATAATTTAGAAGTGGATGAGGTAGTGGGAGTTGGAGCCACTAACGTAAGTGCTGGCGGAAACCCTGATCGACGTAGGGCCCACAATCCTCTGCGTGGGTAGCACCTGTGCCATCTCAGGGTACTACTCGCTCCCGGCCTCCACAACATTCACCCAGTGTGCCGTCCATGTGTCCATGGTTAAGTGGACCTTCCCAGTAACTGCGTTGGTCAGGTAACGTGTGATGTTTCGGGACACATGTTGGGGTAAGGCGGGCACGGCACACCTTGAAAAATAGTGGCGGCTGTGGACAGAGTATCATGGACAGCCGCTGACATCAGGCTGTGGAAGGCTTCAGTGTCCACAAGCCTAAATGGCAACATTTCCAGGACCAGAAATTTCCCAGCGCATTTAGTGCAATGGCCTGTGGGTGGGTATTTGCGCTTGCGTTCAAATGCCTAGGGTAAGGACATTTGGACGCTAAGCTGGGACAGGGAAGTGGATGTGGTCGCTGATGGTGCTTGCAAAAGTCCAGGTGCAGGGCGGGAGGCATCCTCACCTGCGTCTTCGACAGGTGATTGGCCAGCACGTACCATAGGGGAAGAGGATGCAGTGGTGTGACCCGCAGACACAGATTGTGGACCCAGGCATTCGTCCCACTTATTACGGTGCTTGGATGCCATGTGGCAGATCATGCTGGTGGTGGTGAGGTTGCTAGTGTCCACGCCCCGGCTCATTTTGGTGTGGCACAGGTTGCAAATTACTATTCTTTTTTCGTCCACACTTTCCTCAAAAAAGTACCATACTGCGGAACACCTACCCTTGGCAAGGGAGATTTACTCAAAGGGGTGCTCTGTGGAACAGTTGTGGGCCTGTTTGGTGTGGCCTGCCTTCTGCCTTTTGCCACCACTGCCTCTTCCAGCCTGTTGCGGTGCTGCAGATCGCTCCCCCTCTGTACTGCTGTCCTTGCTCGGCTTTCCACCTTCCCATGTTGGGTCAGTGACCTCATCGCCCACCAAGTCCTCTTCCACTTCCTCACTCTGATCATCCTTCTGATTTGTTGACCCAACCACAACCTCAGTGATTGACAACTCTGTGTCATCCACTTCATCAACATCTTGAGACAGTAATTGCGGTTGACTGCCCTAAATATTGTAGGCTTAAGTAAGTCCAAAGAGAGGCAGTATATTTAGTGTTAGGGACCCATCTGCGGAAGCCACATTGATGCCTGGTAGATGGGCCCAACACATGTTTGAGCAAATATGTGCACTAAGAGCTTCCATTAACTCATTTATAGTCGGTATTGTACTACTTTTATTTAGAATGACCCCCATTTCTTAGCTCTGTTGTTTGTATGTATAATAGTGTGCAGCCATTTTGTTGGATATGCACCTGTGATTCTGAAGGTTCTAGTCTAAATTCTCTTGTAGTATATTATATTGCTGCCACCACACACAATAGTCCTTAAAAGGACTTTTGGGTGTTTGAAATGTTTATCAACTAAATAGATTGCGATCACACTCCCTACACTATCTGTCCCTTCCTAAGCGCAGCTCACCCTGACTAATAATGAGCCAAACACATGCCATCGGGTGCTATATAGCACCCGATCACGTATTCCGGCCAGCCAATCACTGTAATGCCAGTAACCAACAAGGCTACGGCATTACAGTGGTGGTAGTACTTACCTGCACATTTATTGGCTGCATAGCAGCCAAGAAACGTACGGGAAGGAGACTCGAGCATGGCGCTCGAGCACATGCGGTACTCGGCCAAGTACCGCCATGTGCCGAGCATAGCGATGCTCGAGCCAAACAGCAGTTTGGCCGAGCATGCTTGCTCAAAACTAGTAGAAATTAAGAAAGAAGACAACGGGAGATTTAATACTACACTATATACCAAGCCAACCGATCGAAATAATATATTGTTATATTCTAGCTATCATGCCCAATACGTATTCAAAAATATACCAAAAGGTCAATTTATTTGAGCAAAACGAGTTGATGCATATATATAGGGACTTATGGTAGACATGCGGAGAGATAGAGAGAGAGGGACAGCTAGCTCAGGCCTTTCCTTTCATCAAACCCTTCTTCTGCCATTAAGGAGACTGGATAAGAAAGCCCTATGCCTTACCTGTATTATTTTGCACCTGAATTCCTCCAGTAAAGAAGCACCCTGGTTTACTGCAGACCCTGACTCCCTGGACTTATTTCCCATTGGGGTGCACCTGTCACGAGGGTGTCAAGAGCCACGTCTGACTCCGTTATACCCGGGGACAGGAAGTCGCAGCGGGTGGCTGCGCGCTCTATGTCTAAAGATCGCGCTGTTACTTAATGGTCGCTTTCTGTGTTTCCCTTGCAATCCTTTTTGTCTCACTCAGGGATCCGTAGCTTCTTCTCCTCAGCTGTTTCTTGTCCGGCACTCCCAACCTCCTTATATTCCCCTCTTCCATTTCTCTGGTTGCCAGATATAGAGCTTCCTGCCTGGACTTCTATACTGACCCACTGGAGCTGTGTAGCTGTTATTCCTGGTTGTCGTACCAGAGCATTACCCTCCAGATCACTGTTGGTCTTTTGTTGTCCGCTGTTGGGATTATATGTTTTTCGTCAGTATTGTCTGTCCTCTCCCTGGGGTTTTCCTTTAGTGTTAGTAGTGCAGACTAGTGTTCCCACCGCCCTATTTACTACTTAGGGCTCATCTTAAGGAAAGCCAGGGTTTAGGCATGTGATCGGCGTACGGGTGAAAAACCCGTCTAGGGATGTCAGCGCAGTCAAGTGCCAGACTCAAGGTGAGTTAGGGGTCACCATCTTTCCCTCTCCCTTGGACAGGGCCTTCCATTTTCCCTCCCTTTGCGTCACGTATGTGATTGGCACGCCAGTCGTGATATTATATCTGGCCCTTATTTTTTGTAAAAAATAATAATAATAAAAAGACTAAAAAAATTTTTTATTTTTTTTCTGCCTATTTAGAATCCAGCATGGATCCTATTGCCAACTTCAAGGCCTGTCTTTGGAGGTGGCAGGATTGAAGGTGTCGGTCCTCCAGCAACAGCAGCAATTGCAGCAGACCGCAAGTCCAGCAGTTGCTATGGGTAACCAGGTTGCTCCGGAACCCAAAGTTGTTCCTCCTGACAGATTTTCTGGGGGAAGGGACAAATTTGTGACGTTCTGTGAGGCCTGTAAGTTATATTTTAGGCTGCGCCCTTACTCCTCTGGTAATGAAGAATAGCTGGTGGGGATTGTTACTTCCCTGCTTCAGGGGGACCCGCAATCCTGGGCGTTCTCTTTACCCACTGATTCTCCGGCTCTCCAGTCTGTGGAGGAATTTTTTGGGGCCTTGGGTCTCATATATGTACGGACCTAGACGAGCCTATGCAGCTAGGAGGAACTACTTGTCAGGTCCGTCCTCCTGAGGCTCGCCGTAGGCGTGGGGTTTGTTTTTCTGTGAAGGGAGGGGTCATTTCATAAATGTCTGTCCTTTCATACTCAAAAACAAAAGTCAGTCGGAAACTACTAACCCCAGGCTGTGTGGAGGATGTCAGCCGGGGGGTATACGTTTCCTCCATACGAACATCTCAATTTGTGTTGCCAGCTGTTGTTGTTTTTGGTGTTAAGACGGAGACTATTTCTTTCTTCCCAGACAGTGGAGCAGTAGTAAATTTGATAGATGCCCAGTTTGCCCAGACTATGGGTTTGTCTTTCTGTACGCTACAGAGACCTATTACCATTTTCGCTATTGACTCTGCTCCTCTGTCTCAGAGAAACCTTACTCACATTGTCCATAACTTACACCTTCGGGTAGGGGACCACCATAACGAGTGTCTTTCATGTTATGTTCTGGAGGGCCTTCCCTCTCCTGTGGTATTGGGTCTTCCCTGGTTGGTAGCGCACAATCCAGTGGTGGATTGGCAGGCCAGGGAGATATTGGAGTGGAGTGAGCATTGCAGAGAAAATTGCTTAAATAGCAATTGCTTAGTCGCCTCCATAGCTACTCTACCTACATTTGTTTTGGACTTTGAAGACGATTTCTCTGAAAAGGGGTATCAGAAGTTACCACCTCACTGTCCTTATGATTGCCCGGTTAACCTGATTCCCGGTGCAAAATTACCCAAGACCAGGTTATATAATCTTTCGGGTCCCAAGAGACAAGCCATGAAAGATTATATCTCTGAGAGCTTGGCTAAGGGACACATCAGACCCTCTTCATCACCCGTGGCTGCAGGGTTTTTCTTTGTTAAAAAGAAAGATGGGGGCCTGCGTCCTTGCCTAGATTTCCGCCAACTAAACCGGATAACCATCTGAGACCCATACCCTCTTCCTCTCATTCCTGACCTGTTTAATCAGATTGTGGGTGCTAGGTGGTTCTCCAAACTTGATCTTAGGGGGGCCTACAATCTGATTCGTATCAAGGAAGGGGATGAGTGAAAGACAGTGTTTAACACTCAAGAGGGGCATTATGAAAATCTAGTCATGCCTTTCGGTCTGACCAATGCTCCTGTTGTCTTCCAACATTTCGTTAATTATATTTTTAGTCATCTTATCGGCAGGTTTGTGGTGATATACCTAGATGATATTTTAATTTACTCGTCTGATCTGAAGACACACGAGGTACATGTCAGACAGGTACTGCAGGTCCTACGGACGAATAAATTATATACGAAAATTGAAAAGTGTGTTTTCGCCGTTCAGGAAATACAGTTCCTGGGATATCTATTATCTGCTTCAGGTTTCCGTATTGATCCTAGGAAAGTCCAGGCAATTTTAGATTGGGATCTTCCTGAGAACCTTAAAGCAATGCAACGGTTCTTGGGTTTCGCAAATTTCTATAGAAAATTCGTTAAAAATTATTCTGTGATTGTCAAACCCTTTACTGACATGACTAGGAAGGGGACTGATTTTTCTATATGGTCTGACGCCGCCAAAATGGCATTTTTCGCTCTAAAAGAGAGGTTTACCTCAGCACCTGTACTAATCCAACCTGATGTCTCTAAGCCTTTTATTGTTGAAGTAGATGCGTCAGAGGTGGGAGTGGGGGCTGTACTGTTTCAGGGTCCGTCTCCTGGCAAATGGCGTCCTTGCGCTTTCTTTTCTAAAAAAAAACTATCTGCAGCAGAGAAGAACTATGATATTGGCAATAGGGAACTATTAGCTATTAAACTAGCGTTTAAAGAATGGCGTCACTTTTTAGAGGGGGCAATCCACCCCATCACGGTGATTACGGACCACAAAAACCTTCTGTACCTTGAATCAGCTAAGCGTCTCACCCCTAGACAAGCTAGGTGGTCTCTATTTTTTACCAGGTTTAACTTTTTCATCACCTATCGTTCTGGGGCATAAAATACCAAGGCAGATATATTATCTCGTAGTTTCCATGGAGGGGGTAATGTGGGTGATCCGGTACCGATTCTACAAAGAGGAGTGGTTGTCTCTGCTGTACACTCTGTTCTGGAGGGGAAGGTGTTAGAGGCCCAGGAGGACGCCCCGGTCTCTTGTCCCTCAGAGAAATTGTTTGTACCGTTAAACCTGCATCTCGAATTATTAAAGGAACATCATAATTCGGCACTTGCTGGGCACCCGGGTAGTAAAGCAACCTTGGAGCTATTGTCTAGTCGTTTTTGGTGGCCAAGGTTGCGTCAGGATGTAATGGATTTTGTGTCTACATGTTCTACTTGTACACGCGCTAAAGTATCTCATACATGTCCTGCAGGGTCTTTATTGCCACTTGTCATTCCCAATAGGCCATGGACACATCTGTCAATGGATTTCATCACTGACTTACCTTTGTCTGCGGGTAAAACTGTTATCTTGGTAGTAGTGGACAGGTTTAGCAAAATGGTACACTTTATTGCGTTACCCACACTACCTAATGCTAAGACTCTTGCTTAGGTATTCATCAGTGAAATCGTGAAGCTTCACGGGGTCCCTTCCGATGTTGTTTCGAATCGGGGAACCCAGTTTATTTCTAAGTTTTGGAAAGCTTTTTGTTCCCGTTAGGGGGTACACTTGTCCTTTTCCTCAGCTTTCCATCCTCAGTCGAATGGACAGACTGAGCGTACCAACCAAAACCTTGAGACATACCTAAGGTGTTTTGTGTCTGAAAACCAAGAGGTGTGGTCATCATATTAACCGTTAGCTGAGTTTGCTATAAATAATCGCAGTCAGGAATCCATTGGCAAGTCAACATTTCTTTGTGCATATGGTTTTCATCCCCAATTCTGTACTTTCAAAGAGGGGGGGTCTTCTGGGGTTCCCGAAGAGGAACGGTTTTCATCATCTCTTTCATCTGTATGGCAGAAAGTGCAAGCTAAATATGGGAGGTAAATATATGAAAAATATGGGAGGTAAATATAAATGTACAAAATAGTAGCCATCATTAACCCCATGGTTTTTCACCTGGAGCTACCTCAAACTCTTAAAATCCATAACGTCTTCCATAAGTCGTTACTCAAAAAGTATGTTCCACCTCTAGAACCGTCACCGCTGCCACCCCCTCCTGTTATTGTTGATGGTAATCTAGAGTTTCAAATATCCAAAATTGTTGATCCTCGTCGGGTCCGCCGCTCTCTTTAATATCTGGTGCATTGGAGGGGTTACGGTCCTGAGGAAAGAATGTGGGTTCCAGCGTCAGAGGTAAACGCCAACAGGTTAGTTCGGGCTTTTCATGCCTCTCATCCTGAGAGACCTGGTCCTGAGTGTCCGAAGGCCCCTCGTGGAAAGGGGGGTACTGTCACAAGGGTGTCAAGAGCCACGTCTGACTCCGTTATACCCGGGGTCAGGAAGTCGCAGCGGGTGGCTGCGCGCTCTATGTCTAAAGATTGCTCTGTTACTTAATGGTAGCTTTCTGTGTTTGCCTTGCAATCCTTTTTGTCTCACTCAGGGATCCGTAGCTTCTTCTCCTCAGCTGTTTGTTGTCCGGCACTCCCAACCTCCTTATATTCCCCTCTTCCACTTCTCTGGTTGCCAGATATAGAGCTTCCTGCCTGGACTTCTATACTGACCCACTGGCGCTGTGTAGCTGTTATTCCTGGTTGTCGTACCAGAGCATTACCCTCCGGATCCCTGTTGGTCTTTTGTTGGATTATATGTTTATTATCAACTATTTGTTGGGATTATATGTTTCGTCAGTATTGTCTGTCCTCTCCCTGGTGTTTTCCTTTAGTGTTAGTGGTGCGGACTAGTCTTCCCACCACCCTATTCACTACTTAGGGCTCATCTTAAGGAAAGCCAGGGTTTAGGCACGTGATCGGCGTACGGCTGAAAAACCCATCTAGGGACGTCAGGGCAGTCAGGTGCCAGCCTCAAGGTGAGTTAGGGGTCACCATCTTTCCCTCTCCCTTGGATAGGGCCTTCCCTCCTTTTGCGTCACATATGTGATTGGCACGCCGGTCGTGATAGCACCACACCTTCCCATCCCTTCTGGAGAGCAGCAACACGTGGTGACACCTTTTTTGAACTGAAAGAGTAAGAGAGACCCCCAGTTGAGCGAATCTGGATACATGGGTGGACATACAGCATTTTAAACAAAGATAAAAAAATGGGGGCCAAAACCCATCCCCTCCATAACTACATAAAGGAATGTACACTCGATGCTGTCAAAAGACTTGGCAGCATCGATGGACAACACTTCCCCCCCCCCTCTCCCCCCAATATCCCATACCCCATACCCCTCTGGCTTCATCTTTAAGTTTAGGAAAGTGTTTTAAATTAATAGATGTCACCTTAGCAGACATAAAGCCTGTCTGGTCTGCTTAGGAATTAAAATGTATCTGAATAATCTATTGGCTACTAATTTAATATCTACACACAGAAGGGATATTGGGCAATAGGAGTCAGGGGCAATAAGGTCCTTACAAGGCTTAGGTATAACCACTATAATGGCCACCCTCATAGAATCCAACAGCAGTCCATCCTGCAATGCCAATTGTAAATTATTCAGCAATTCCAGCAATTGGAGGCTGTATATTGCTTATACAGTTCTGCTGGAAGACCATCTTTTTACACTAACAAAGCAAGGGTTAACAGCCAAATGAATTTCAACATTTATTGCCCTGATTCTGTAGTTTACAGAAACACCCCATATGTAGTTGTAAACTGCTGTATGGCCACACGGCAGGGCGCAGGGCGTTCCTGCATATGCAGATTTTGATGGACTGGTTTTATGATGCCATTACCCATTTGAAGCCCCCCTGATGCAACCCTAGAGTAGAAACTCCAAAAAAGTTACCCCATTTTAGAAACTACACCCCTCAAGGTATTCAAAACTGATTTTACAAACTTTGTTAACCCTTAAGGTGTTCCACAAGAATTAAGTGAAAATGGATCCTATCCAAATCTTACCTTTTTTGCATGAAAAAAACTTTGTAAGGGAATAGTGAACACATATTGTTTGACCTGATGTTTGACGCCATGTCCCATTTGAAGCCCCCCTGATACACCCTCATAGTAGAAACTTCAGACAATTGACCCCATTTTAGAAACAATACCCTCAATGTATTCAAGACTGATTTTACAAACTTTGTTAACCATTTAGGTGTTCCCAAAAAAAAATTAAATTGGAGATGAAATTTCAGAATTTCACTTTTTTGCAGATTTTCCATTTTAAGCATTTTTTTGGGTGTTTCTGTAAACTACAGAATCAGGGCAATAAATATTAAGTTTAGTTTGGCTGTTAATCCTTGCTTTGTTAGTGGAAAAAATTGATTAAAATGGAAAATCTGCTTAAAAAAAGTAAAATTCAGAAATTTTATATCCATTTTCAATTAATTCTTGTGGAACACCTAAAGGGTTAGCAAAGTTTGTAAAATCAGTTTTGAATACCTTGAGGGGTTTAGTTTCTAAAATGGTGTAACTTTTTGGAAGTTTCTACTCTAGGGTTGCATCAGGGGGCTTCAAATGGGACATTGCATCAAAAAAAGTCCATCAAAATCCCCCTTCCAAAAACCATATGGTGTTCTTTTCCTTCTGTTCCCTGCCGTGTCGCCACACAGCAGTTTATGACCACATATGAGGTGTTTTTGTAAACGACAGAATCAGGGAAATAAATATTAAGTTTAGTTTGGCTGTTAATCCTTGCTTTGTTACTGGAAAAAAATGATAAAAATGGAAAATCAGCTAAAAAAAGTAAAATTCGGAAATTTCATATCCATTTTCAATTAATTCTTGTGGAACACCTAAAAGGTTAACAAAGTTTGTAAAATCAGTTTTGAATACCTTGAGGTGTGTAGTTTCTAAAATGGGGTCACATTTTTGGAGTTTCTACTCTAGAGTTGCATCAGGGGGCTTCAAATACGACATGGCATCAAAAAAAACATTCCATCAAAATCTGCCTAACAGAAACCATATGGCGTTCCTTTCCTTCTGCGCCCTGCCGTGTGGCCATACAGCAGTTTACGACTACATATGGGGTGTTTCTGTAAACTACAGAATCAGGGCAATAAATGTTGAATTTAGTTTGGCTGTTAACCCTTGCTTTGTTAGTGTAAAAAAATGATTAAAATTAAAAATTTGCCAAAAAAGTGAAATTCAGAATTTTCATCTCCAATTTCCATTAATTCTTGTGGAACACCTAAAGGGTTATCAAAGTTTGTAAAATCAGTTTCGAATACCTTGATGGGTGTAGTTTCTAAAATGGGGTCAATTGTTTGGAGTTTCTACTCTAGGGGTGCATCAGGGGGCTACAAATGGGACATGGTGTCAAAAAAACAGTCCATCAAAATCTGCCTTTTAAAAACCATATGGCATTTTTTTTCCTTCTGCACTCTGCCATGTGCCTGTACAGCAGCGTACGACCACACATGGGGTGTTTCTGTAAACTACAGAATCAAGTCTGGATGAAGGCTTGCTACCTGTTGGGCGTGAAAACTGCTTGGTGCTGCTATCAGCAAGGACTCTTTGAGGCAGAATTGCTGCATGGTGTGAATTGCCACCAACACTGCAAGGTGACTTTTTTGTTTGATTATGACTGCTTGTTTTATCACTTGCCTAAAGTGTGAATAAAACACTGAACTGTTTGATCCAAAGAACTTGTTGTTGCCTCTATACTGCGTCTACCAGAGTGAAACCCCACAGTATACAAGCAACATCTCCTAGTAACCATCCGTGAAAAAAGCATTGCATCTGAACTTGCTTGCAGATGTGATGTGATTTTCATGCAGCTCCATTCACTTCTATGGGGCCAGCGTTGCGTGAAAATCACAAAATATAGAACATGCTGTGAAATTCTCACAATGCACAAGTGATGCATGAAAACCAACGCACATGTACACAACCCCATTGAAATGAATGGGTCCAGATTCCATGCGGGCGCAATGC
Source organism: Bufo bufo (assembly GCF_905171765.1). NCBI lineage: Eukaryota > Metazoa > Chordata > Amphibia > Anura > Bufonidae > Bufo > Bufo bufo. Next base: position 485,579,818 of record NC_053390.1, on the reverse strand, counting down.
GTTCGTACCGCACATTGCACCCGCGCGGAATACTCGCTAGTCTGCAAAAGGCCTTAGAGGCATTCCGTTTTGATCTGTCATGATAGAGGTCTATGGGCAAGCATAACAGATCCATCTGGTTTCCATTATGCAGGACGGAAAAGAAAGTCCTGTCGATAGAAAGTAGCTGGCATCTGCAAGACTTGGGGGTTAAAAGCAGGAATAGGGAGGTGAATAAATGTAGGGGGCAAGGGTGGGGGGGTCTGCTGGATGGCTTGATATTTTTTCCCTCTCTACTTCAATTGTATGCTTTACTGTATGTTTTATTATTGTGTAAGGACAGTTAATTGGGCATTTACACGATTAAATACATTTCTAGGAACGTGAAAGGTATCTCTATCCCGGCTAAACGTAAAAAAACTTTTATGCCATTTAAAGGAATTAAAAGCAGAAGTGCCTTTTTTTTTCCTTTTTTTTTTTTTTACAGCAGGTGCTTCTAGTTGTAAAGGAACTTCTTAAACTTAAAACACTGTGGGTATATGGCTCCCCCTCCAAAAGGTATAAAAAAAAGTAATAAGGTGACTCATTAGTAAATGGATTGTAAATAAGCAACCTAAATTACAGATGTATTAGTAACATAGTACATAAGGCCGAAAAAAGACATTTGTCCATCCAGTTCGGCCTGTCATCCTGCAAGTTGATCCAGAGGAAGGCAAGAAAAAAAACTGTAAGCCAATTTTCCTTACTTTAGGGGAATAAAAAATTCCTTCCCGACTCCAATCAGGCAATCAAAATAACTCCCTGGATCAACGACCCCTCTCTAGTAGCTATAGCCTGTAATATTATTACGCTCCAGAAATATATCCGGACCCCTCTTGAATTCCTTTATTGTACTTACCATCACCACCTCCTCAGGCAGAGAGTTCCATAGTCTCACTGCTCTTACCGTAAAGAATCCTCTTCTATGTTTGTGTACAAACCTTCTTTCCTCCAGACGCAGAGGATCTCCCCTCGTCACAGTTACAGTCCTGGGGATAAATAGATGATGGGATAGATCTGTCTCTCTGTACTGACCCCTGATATATTTATACATAGTAATTAGATCTCCCCTCAGTCGTCTTTTTTCTAAAGTGAATAACCCTAATTTTGATAATCTTTCAGGGTACTGTAGTTGCCCCATTCCAGTTATTACTTTAGTTGCCCTCCTCTGGACCCTCTCCAGCTCTTCTATGTCTGCCTTGTTCACAGGAGCCCAGAACTGTACACAGTACTCCATGTGTGGTCTGACTAATGATTTGTAAAGTGGTAGGACTATGTTCTTATCACGGGCATCTATGCCCCTTTTGATGCAACCCATTATCTTATTGGCCTTGGCAGCAGCTGCCTGACACTGGTTTTTGCAGCTTAGTTTGCTGTTTATTAAAATTCCTAGATCCTTTTCCATGTCAGTGTTACTGAGTGTTTAACCATTTAGTATGTACGGGTGACTTGCATTATTCCTTCCCATGTGCATAACTTTACATTTGTCAGTGTTAACCTCATCTGCCACTTATCTGCCCAAGCCTCCAGTCTATCCAGATCGCTCTGTAGTAGTATACTGTCCTCTTCAGTGTTAATTACTTTACACAGTTTAGTGTCATCTGCGAAAATTTATACTTTACTATGCAAGCCTTCTACAAGATCATTAATAAATATATTGAAGAGAATATGGCCCAATACTGACCCCTGAGGTACTCCACTAGTGACAGTGACCCAATCTGAGTGTGTACCACTAATAACCACCCTCTGTATTCTATTCCTCAGCCAGTTACTTACCCACATACAGACGTTTTCTCCCAGTCCGAGCATTCTCATTTTATATACTAACCTTTTATGTGGTACAGTGTCAAATGCTTTGGAGAAGTCCAGATATACAACATCCATTGATTCGTCGCTGTCAAGTCTAGAACTTACCTCCTCATAGAAACTGATTAAATTAGTTTGGCATGACCGATACCTCATGAAGCCATGCTCATATGGCGTTATTTGCTTATTTCCGTTGAGATGCTCTAAGATAGCATCTCTCAGAAAACCTTCAAACAGTTTACCCACAACAGATGTTAAACTTACCGGCCTATAGTTTCCCAGGCTCTGTTTTTGGACCCTTTTTGAATATTGGCACCACATTTGCTATGTGCCAATCCTGTGGGACATTCCCTGTCAGTATAGAGTCTGTAAATATCAGAAATAAGGGTCTGGCTATGACATGACTTAATTCCCTTAGGATACAGGGGTGTATTCCATCCGGTCCTGGCGATTTGTCTATTTTAATCTTGTTAAGTCGCTGTTGTACTTCTTCCTGTGTCAGACAGGACACTTTTAATGGGGAATTTATTTTTACATTCAGCATTTCATCTGACAGTTTATTTTCCTCAGTGAATACATTGGAGAAAAAAATATTTAACAGCTTTGATTTCTCCTCGTCGCTCTCTGCGACTCCCCCTCATTACTTTTTAAAAGGAACCTGTCATGTGGATATTTGATTATAATCTAACTAATTATATACAATCATTAACTACTAAAAAGTACCTTAGATGTATTCACTTACCGGTGTGACAGATGGTTACCTCATAATATACACACAAAGATGCTGCATGCCAATGAGCTGATTTGAGTCTAGCGTGATGTCATTGAGTCCAGCGTATATTTAATTCAGAGCTATAGCAACTCCCCCGCCCACCTGCTGCTGATTCATATGGAAAATAACTGTCAATCAGCAGCAGGTAGGCGGGGGGAGTCAGGAGCTCATGAATATTCAGGACTCATCATTATCAGCTGGAGCTTTTCAATACAAGATGTTGGCAGATTGACTGGGTCAATTAAAGAAAGTGACCCAGGATTTTGCTAAGAGAATCAGTCACTTATTTATGTTGCCCTTAGTTAGGACACCATAAAACTGGTGACAGGTTCCCTTTAAAGGGCCGACACCTTCAGATTTATACTTTTTAACATTTATATAATTGAAGAACATTTTAGGGTTAGTTTTACTCTCTTTGGCGATTAATCTCTCGGTCTCAAGTTTGGCCGCTTTTATTTGTTTTTTACATGTTCGACTTTTTTTCAGTGCTTCCATGCTACCCTCCTGTTTTAATGTTTTGTATGCTTTCTTTTGGTCATTTATTGCTTTCTTTACAGTTCTGTTTATCCACATTGGTTTCTTTTTGTTCCTTAACCTTTTATTCCCATACGGTATGTACCTCTCACAATAAGATTTTAGGATGCTTTTAAAGATATTCCATTTTGTGGCTGTATTTTTGTTTTTGAGGACTTTGTCACAGTTAGTTAGGCCTATGGAATTTCTTAGTTGGCTAAATTTAGCTTTTTTAAAGTTTGGTATTTTTGTTCCTCCCTGTAGAAACAATCTTTTGAATGATAATTGGAAGGTTATTACTTTATGGTCACTATTTCCCAGGTGTCCCCCAACCTGCACGTCTGTTGTTCTGTCAGACCTTTTGGTTAATACTAAGTCCAGTATGGTCGTCCCTCTAGTCGGGTCCTGAACCAGTTGGGAGAGGTAATTGTCTTTGGTTATTGCCAAGAACCTGTTTCCTTTATGAGATATTGTAATGACCGGCGTCATGCACAGGGAGGGAAAAGGGAAAGCCCTGCCCAAGGGAGAGGAAAAGGTGGTGACCCCTGACTCACCTTGCGTCTGGCACCTGACTGCCCTGACGTCCCTAGACGGGTTCCTCACCCGTGCGGCGATCACGTGCCTAAACCCGGCCGGTGGGATCGCTAGTCCGCACCACTGACACTAAGAGGGAAACACCAGGGAGAGGACAGACAATACAGACAAACACATACAACCAGGTGGGCGACCACAGCAGACCACAAAGGTCCAACAGGGATCCGGAGGGTAACGTTCTGGACCAACTACCAGAGAACGCTGCAACACAGCTCCAGAGGGTCAGTATAGAAGTCCAGGCAGGAAGCTCTATATCTGGCAACCAGAGAAGTGTGAGAGGGGAATATAAGGGAGGTTGGGAGCGCTGGACAAGGAACAGCTGAGGAGAAGGAGCTACGGATCCCTGAGTGAGCCAAAAAGGGTTGCAAAGCAAACCCAGAAAGCTACCATAAGGAAACAGTCCTATCTTACATAGAGCGTGCAGCCAACCGCTGTGACTTCCTGACCACGGGTATAATGGAGTCAGGCGTGGGTCTTGACACCCTCGTGACAGTACCCTCCGGACACTCAGGACTAGGTCTCTCAGGATGAGAGGCATGAAAAGCCCGAACTAGCCTGTCGGCGTTTACCTCAGACGCAGGAACCCACATTCTTTCCTCGGGACCGTAACCTCTCCAATGCACCAGATATCCAATGCACCAGATGATGACCACAACTCTTGGTTTTCAGACACAAAACATCTTAGATATGTCTCAAGGTTTTGGTTGGTACGCTCAGTCTGTCCATTCGACTGAGGATGGAAAGCTGAGGAAAAGGACAAGTGTACCCCCAAACGGGAACAAAAAGCTTTCCAAAATTTAGAAATAAACTGGGTACCCCGATCCGAAACAACATCGGAAGGGACCCCGTGAAGCTTCACGATTTCACTGACGAATACCTGAGCAAGAGTCTTCGCATTAGGTAGTGCGGGTAACGCAATGAAGTGTACCATTTTGCTAAACCTGTCCACTACTACCAAAATAACTGTTTTACCCGCAGACAAAGGTAAGTCAGTGATAAATCCATTGACAGATGTGTCCATGGTCTATTGGGAATGACGAGTGGTAATAGAAACCCTGCAGGACGTGTATGTGAAACTTTTGCGCGCACACATGTAGAACAAGAAGACACAAAATCCAATACATCCTGACGCAACCTTGGCCACCAAAAACGACGAGACAATAGCTCCAAGTTTGCTTTACTACCCGGGTGCCCAGCAAGTGCCGAATTATGATGTTCCTTTAATAGTTCGAAATGCAGGTTCAACGGTACAAACAATTTCTCTGAGGGGCAAGAGACCGGGGCGTCCCCCTGGGCCTCTAACACCTTCCCCTCCAGAGCAGAGTGTACCGCAGAAACAACCACTCCTCTTTGAAGAATGGGTACCGGATCACTCACATTACCCCCTCCAGGGAAACAACGAGATAGTGCATCAGCCTTGGTATTCTTTGCCCCAGGACGATAGGTAATAACAAAGTTAAACCTGGTAAAAAATAGCGACCACCTAGCCTGTCTAGGGGTGAGACGCTTAGCTGATTCGAGGTACAGAAGATTTTTGTGGTCCGTAATCACAGTGACGGGGTGGACTGCCCCCTCTAAAAAGTGACGCCATTCTTCAAACGCTAGTTTAATAGCTAATAGTTCCCTATTGCCAATATCGTAGTTCTTTTCTGCTGTAGATAGTTTTTTAGAAAAGAAAGCACAAGGACGCTGTCACGAACCGGCAGGACAGGTAGTGAATCCTCTGCACCAGAGAGGCGATGGCGCGGGTTGTACTAGAGGACCGGTTCTAAGCAGTTACTGGTCTTCACCAGAGCCCGCCGCAAAGCGGGATGGATTTGCAGCGGCGGTAACTACCAGGTCGTGTCCCCCAGTAACAACTCGACCTCTCTGGCAACTGATAAGGCGTGGTACACAGGGAGAAGGCAAGAGAGTAGTCGGACGAAGCAGCGGTCAGGGCAGGCGGCAAAGGTTCAAAGGCGAGTGGACGGTAGCAACGGGTACGGCAAACAGGTAAGGCAAACTAACATCATAGGGAACGCTTTCTCTGAGGCACAAGGCACAAAGATCCGGCAGAAGGCTGTGGGAGGAGAAGGTATAAATGGGCAGTGCACAGGTGCAGCCTAATTAAGTCAGCACTGCCTCTCACAACCTTAACCCTTAATAACCCCTTTGGACCAGGCACCAATCACTGGTGCACTGGTCCTTTGAACCTAAGAGTCCCGGCGTGCGCGCGCCCTAGAGAGCGAGGACGCACACGCCGAGATGCTGGAGTGCTGCCTGGGGACATACGCTGTGAGCGCTCCGAGACCAGCAGGGGACCCGGAGCGCTCAGCGTAACAGACGCCATTTGCCAGGAGACGGACCCTGAGACAGCACCGCCCCCACTCCCACCTCTGACGCATCGACTTCAACAATAAAAGGCTGAGAGACATCAGGTTGGATTAGTACAGGTGCCGAGGTAAACCTCTCTTTTAGAGAGGAAAAAGAAACTTTAGCGGCGTCAGACCATTTAGAAAAATCAGTCCCCTTCCTAGTCATGTCGGTAAGGGGTTTTACAATAACTGAATAATTTTTAATGAATTTCCTATTGAAATTTGCGAAGCCCAAGAACCGTTGCAGAGCTTTGAGGTTCTCAGGAAGATCCCAATCTAAAATTGCCTGGACCTTCCTAGGATCCATACAGAAAACTGACACAGATAAAAAATAACCTAGGAATTGTATCTCCTGAACGGCGAAGACGCATTTTTCAATTTTAGCATATAATTCATTCGTCCGTAGGACCTGCAGAACTTGTCTGACATGCACCTCATGTATTCTCAGATCAGACGAATAAATTAAAATATCATCTAGGTATATTACCACAAACCTGCCGATTAGATGACTAAAAATGTAATTAACGAAATGTTGAAAGACGGCAGGAGCATTGGTCAGACCGAAAGGCATAACTAGATTTTCATAATGCCCCTCAGGGGTGTTAAAAGCTGTCTTCCACTCATCCCCCTCCTTAATACGAATCAGATTGTAGGCCCCCCTAAGATCAAGTTTGGAGAACCACAGCACCCGCAATCTGGTTAAACAGGTCAGGAATGAGAGGAAGAGGGTATGGGTCTCGGATGGTTATCCGATTTAATTCGCGAAAATCTAGGCAAGGACGCAGGCCCCCATCTTTCTTTTTAACGAAGAAAAACCCTGCAGCAATGGGTGAAGAAGAGGGTCTGATGTGTCCTTTAGCCAAGCTCTCGGAGATATAATCCTTCATGGTTTGTCTCTCTGGACCCGAAAGATTATATAACCTGGTCTTGGGTAATTTTGCGCCGGGAATAAGGTTAACCGGGCAATCATAAGGACGGTGAGGTGATAACTTCTGACAACCCTTTTCAGAAAAAACATCCTCAAAGTCCAAAATAAATGTAGGTAGGGTAGTTATGGAGGCGACTAAGCAATTGCTATTTAAGCAATTTTCTCTGCAATGCTCACTCCACTCCGATATCTCCCTGGCCTGCCAATCCACCACTGGATTGTGCGCTACCAACCAGGGAAGGCCCAGCACTACCGGAGTGGGAAGCCCCTCCAGAACATAACATGAAAGCATCTCGTTATGGTGGTCCCCTACCCGATGGTGTAAATTATGAACAATGTGGGTGAGGTTTCTCTGAGACAGAGGAGCAGAATCAATAGCGAATATGGGAATAGGTCTCTGTAGCATACAGAGAGACAAACCCATAGTGCGGGCAAAATGGGCATCTATCAAATTTACCCCTGCTCCACTGTCTATAAAGAAAGAAATAGTCTCCGTCTTAACACCAAAAACAATAACTGCTGGCAACACAAATTGCAATGAACGTATGGAGGAAACATATACCCCCCGGCTGATATCCTCCACACAACCTGAGGTTAGTAGTTTTCCCACAGTCTTTTGTTTCTGAGGAAAGAAGGACAGACATTAATGAAATGACCCCTCTCCCCACAAAAAAAACCAAACCCCACACCTACGGCGAGCCTCAGGAGGACGGACCTGACGAGTAGTTCCTCCTAGCTGCATAGGCTCGTCTAAGTCTGTACAGACTAACTGCTGCTTGGGAGGGGTTACCAATTGCTCCGGTTTTTTCAACCTGTCCCTAAGGCGTCTATCTATTCGGATAGAAAGGGACATAACCGCATCAAGGGAAAAGGGGGTCTCATATAATGCAAGCGCATCCTTAACCCTTTCGGATAACCCAGAGCAGAACTGACTCCTGAGAGCCGGGTCGTTCCATTAGGTATCCGTAGCCCACCTACGGAAGTCAGAGCAATACTCCTCTACCAGCCGCTCTCCTTGTAGGAGTCTCCGTAAACTTGATTCAGCCAGTGCGACTCGGTCAGGGTCGTCATATATGAGACCCAAAGCCCCGAAAAACTCATCCACTGACCGAAGAGCCTGGGAATCAGAGGGTAAAGAGAATGCCCAGGACTGCGGGTCCCCCTGCAGCAGGGAAATAACAACCCCCACCCGCTGTTCTTCATTACCAGAGGAGTAAGGGCGCAGTTTAAAATATAATTTACAGGCCTCACGGAATGTCAAAAACTTGTCCCTTCCCCCAGAAAATCTGTCAGGGAGAGGGACCTTGGGTTCCGCAACAACCTGGTTACCAGTAGCAACCGCTGGGCTTGCGGTCAGTTGTAATTGCTGCTGTTGCTGGAGGACCGACGCCTTCAATCCTGCAACCTCCAAAGACAGGCCATGAAAGTGTTTGGACAGAGCAGCAATTGGATCCATACTGGATTCTAAGTAGGTAAAATTTTTAATTATTATAATTTTTTTTTTACCTACACAAAATAAGGGCCAGATATAATGTAATGACCGGCGTCACGCACAGGGAGGGAAAAGGGAAAGCCCTGCCCAAGGGAGAGGGAAAGGTGGTGACCCCTGACTCACCTTGCGGCTGGCACCTGACTGCCCTGACGTCCCTAGCGGCGATCACGTGCCTAAACCCTGGCTTTCCCTAGAATGAGCCCTAGATAGTTAACGGGCCGGTGGGATCGCTAGTCCGCACCACTGACACTAAGAGGGAAACACCAGGGAGAGGACAGACAATACAGACAAACACATACACCCAGGTGGGCGACCACAGCAGACCACAAAGGTCCAACAGGGATCCGGAGGGTAACGTTCTGGACCAACTACTAGAGAACGCAGCAACACAGCTCCAGAGGGTCAGTATAGAAATCCAGGCAGGAAGCTCTATATCTGGCAACCAGAGAAGTGTGAGAGGGGAATATAAGAAGGTTGGGAGTGCTGGACAAGGAACAGCTGAGGAGAAGGAGCTACGGATCCCTGAGTGAGCCAAAAAGGGTTGCAAAGCAAACCCAGAAAGCTACCATAAGGAAACAGCCCTATCTTACATAGAGCGCGCAGCCAACCGCTGTGACTTCCTGACCCCGGTTATAACGGAGTCAGGCGTGGGTCTTGACACCCTCGTGACAGATATACAAGTTTCAGTTTCCCAGTCTATATCTGGGTAGTTGAAGTCCCCCATAATAACCACCTCATTATGATTTGCCGCCTTGTCTATCTCATTTAGTAGTAGATTTTCTGTGGACTCTGGTATATTAGGTGGTTTATAGTAAACTCCTATTAGTAATTTATTATTGTTTTTAGCTCCATGTATCTCTACCCACAGTGACTCCACATGTCCATGTCCCTCACTTATATATTCCCGGAGTGTGGGCTTTAGACAGGACTTTACATAAAGGCAGACCCCTCCCCCTCTCCGGTTTTGACGATCCTGTCTAAACAGACTGTAACCTTGTACATTAACTGCCCAGTCATAGCTATCATCCAGCCATGTCTCAGTTATTCCCACTATGTCATAGTCCTCCTCACACATCACTAATTCCAGTTCCCCAGTTTTATTTGTCAGTAGTAATACATACATTAGAGAGGTTTATGTATATTTTTTACCCTACACCTTTCCTTCTGAACTGTTCTAGTCCCTCCTTCCATTCCTCCCCCAGTTCCACTACCTTGCCCACGGTCTCTATCTGCATCTTCCCCTCCTATAATGTAATTTCCCTCCCCGCCAGTCCCTAGTTTAAACACTCCTCCAACCTTCTAGCCATCTTCTTCCCCAACACAGCTATCCCTTCCCCATTGAGGTGCAGCCCATCCCTACGATAGAGCCTGTAGCCGATAGAGATAGTAATCAAGATTTGCTGAAAGCATTTATAATAAATTCTAATTTAACCCACTGTCAGTTTCACATTGAGTAAACAGGCCAGTAAAAGGCCAGTTTAGTCTTCATTCACATTACCGTTCAGCCTTCCTGTTCTCCTGCTCCGTTTAGGAGCAGGAGAACGGAAAGGACGGATTTGGCACATAACTAAGCTGAACGAGCCTAAGGACCCCATAGACTATAATGAGGTCCGTTAGGTTTCCGCTCAGAAAAAGATTTTGGAGCGGATACAAAAGTTGTGCATGCAGGACTTTTGTCTCCGCTTCAAAAATCTTCCTCTGAGGGGAAACCTAACGGACCCCATTAAAGTCTATGGGGTCCTTAAGTTCCGTTCGGCTCAGTTATGTGCCGAATCTGTCCTAAACGGAGCAGGAGAACGGAAAGGCTGAATGGTGATGTGAAGGGAGCCTACATTGGAATTTTTCAGTCTGCCAGTAAATGTATCTCATTCATTAGAGAGGCCTGGATTTCAGTGTGAAGAGTACCAAACAGTAAAGGATTAGGCCAATAGGCTGGTGGCTATACAAGACGGCTGAAAGAATGCTATAATTGTACAGTACTGTTCAGTACTACAGTGTAGAACTGTATCACAAAGGCCATTTTTAGAGCCAGCAGCCTGTCCCTGAAAGAGCTATTCTTTTCCTTTTTTTTTAATGTAATATTAATTTATATTTATTTACTATTAATTTTGTTCCATTTATTTGCGTTTAATATACTGTACAGTATTTTGTCTTGCATATTATTTTTATTTCCTCTCTATATTTCTTTATTATTTATATTAATATTAATTAAGTACCAGGACCATTTTTCGTTTTGGATTTTCGTTTTTTCCTCCCCACGTTCCAATAGCCATAACTTTTAAAATTTTCTATACATATAGCCATATGAGATCTTTTCTTGCGGCATACATTGTATTTTTAAAGGCATCATTTAGTTTACCATGTCTGTTAATGGAAAATGGGGAATTTTTTTTTTTGTGAATTTGGAAACAAAAAAAACACTAACTCCAGTGTTCATTTGTGCTAAAATTTACATTACAACCTTATTCTGTGGCTCAATAAGAATATGGCAATATCAAACTTGTATATTTTTTTTTTTTGCTACAATACTATTTTTAAAAAAAATAATTATATATATATATATATATATATATTTTTTTTTTTTTTCTTTGCATCGCCTTTTTCTGACAGCCATAACAGTTTATTTATTAGTATGAGGGCTTGTTTTTTGCGGGACAAACTTTAGTTTTTATTGGTACCAATTTTTGTTTTATGTACGACTGTCACTGTTCACATTTTTTTTTTTGGTGGGTGAGAAAGGTGACAAAAAAAAAAAAATTACTTTTTCGGACACAGTAATGCTTAATGTTTACTTTTTTTATTGTTAACATTTTTATTTGTGGTAGAGGCTAAAGGCAACTGACGAGGAGGAGCGCCAAACCCCTGCCCTATGCTGGCTGAGTTGTGCCCGGAGCCAGGAGCGTGGGTAAGCCTAGAAGTGGGCATACCCTAAAGGGGACTTGAAAGAAAAAAAAAAGAAAAAAGGGGGGGGGTGTGAACAGGAAGCGCCCAGAGGTGACGGGAACCGGCGCTTATGGGGGGTCAGACGCCCTTCCCACAAATGCAGGCTGACATTTCAGCCTTCCAACTTGTGGTAGAGGCTAAAGGCAACTGACGAGGAGGATCGCCTAACCCCTGCCCCATGCTGGCTGAGTTGTGCCCGGATCCAGGAGCATGGGTAAGCCTAGAAGTGGGCAAAAATGAAGCGAGGAGACTGGAATAGCGGTAAACCATTTAATACGCCCTCAGAGCACGAGATTACAAAAAGCCAGGGATATCTCGACATTCGGGTTAGGAATGTACCTAGCAAAACAAGACGACCGCCACCTCCCCATTTTTTTGATCACGCGGGCCGGGACCCTGTTTTTAGAAGCAGCCGAAGCTGCCCCGATGCGGAATGAGTGACCAGTGATGGTGAGTGGGTTATACCCAAGACGTGACGCCAAGGTCCTGATATGGGATATGAACTGGACATATGACAGAAAACCTTCGTCGAAAGGCAACAGCGGGAAATCAGGGGGAGCGTCTTGCAGCAGAGCCAACAATTGTTGAAGGCCCTTGACCGGGCACCAATCATTGGAGGTTCTGAAAAACTTGACCTTGGTGGGAGGCCCGTGCTTGTTGGTTTTGGTGGAAGGTAGACAGAGGACAAAATGGTCCTGGGCCCAGGTCAGTTGCTGCTTCTGCAAACCCTGATGCCTGAAGGTGGAGCGGGTGAACTCGCCTGGCCTGAGGAAACCGTAAAATCCGAGGTACATTGCTGCCTTGATGACTAAGCTGGGAGAGGGCCCAAAAGGATGACCATCCAAAGCAGAAGAAAGTCTCCTAAACATCTCACCGGAGACAGGCTGTCTACAGGCAGGAGAGGCATCCCAGCTTTTCTGGATTCCCCGAAGCACAGCCTTGACGACCTGTATTGAAAAAAATAGAACCTCCGCCTGGTCTGTGGAGCAAGGAGCAGTGCTGGATCCCGGCTAAGTACAATTTAATATTATTGTAAGACAGCTTGAGGTGGAGATGACAATGGGCGATGAACGCCAAAATGTAGGAGATGTCATCCAGGGTACCTTGCGAGTGAGACCTGGAGAATTTGTCACGGCGGGGAGTGGGGGTAAATCCCCCACCGTGCGGTATCAAAGGGTAAACGGGATCAGCCTGGCCAAAAGGAGTAATAAGGGAGAAGGTCACCTCCTACCGCGTCCCTAATCCTCTCCCTGACTCCTCACTGTATGAGCGGACCCCGATGGTAGGACGACTCAAACTCAGGATTCCTAGAAACCCTAAGTCGCCCTGGTAATCCCTCACTTAGGAGCAGGGGAGAGACAACTTGTTCATCCTAGTCATGGAGGAACAGGAGTCTCTATCTGAGGCCACGCTGCAAGGAGAGGGGAACACATACAGCTAAAGGAGATGGCAGGTAAGTGAAACCAGTAACACACTTACATCCCACAGACACACTGACTGGAACCCGTGCACAAGTGCTAATGTCCACACCAACATAAAAGGACACAGCACACACCACAAACTACACAGAAACCCAGGACACCATAGCTGCAATAACGTGAGACACCATAAGAACATCTATGACCACAAGGGTGGCCCTCACTGGACAGATGGAACAAGCCAGGAATCGTGAACCACCAGCATACACCAAGGCTGGAGGAACCCCTGAATCCTGGCCTCTAGCCACAGGTAAGATGAAGCACCTAGTTACCACGCCCAACAAGGTGGTTAACCCCTCCAGCAACGGACAGAGGAGGAAACAACTGCAAGGGGAAGGGCATACACCAGCATAAAAAGCTACACTTTGCCGCACGCATGAACATGCAAGGCAACCATGTCACGGCACACACCACAAAGGCTGTGACACTGCCCCCGCATGCTGAAACAGCAACAGCAAGCGTGGCATAAGTGTCACAGCGCACACGAAAGGAAGTGACAGAATTCCTTATAAATTTTAAGGCCGGCTTGGTAATTCCTGGTGGTGTTGGAGGAGAGAGAATGTTGTACTAGGTTCCTGGCGTGTGAGAGGAGGGATTCTAATCCATCACCAGGGAATTGAAGGCTGGGGGTGGGGACCCCGTGGGGTCTGCTTCTCGCATCACCTGGAAAAAAAGGGGGTAATTAAAGCGGGACAGAGCATCCGCAGCTACGTTCTCAGCCCCTGGGATGTGGCTACAAAAAATATGAAAGTTATGGGACAGGGAGAGCCACACTAATTTGCGGAGGAGGGACATGATCTTAAGGGATTTCGCCCTGCCTTTCAAGATAATGTCGACCAGAGCTTGATTGTCGGTGACAAACATCACAGGCGCATTGGCCCACTGATGTCCCCAAACTTGGGCAGCCGCCACAATAGGGTAAAGTTCCAGCAGGAAAGAGGAGCTCAGCCCTTCGGGATCCAACCGTACTTCTCCGGGCCACTGACCAGCCATCCAATGGGACCCAAATATAGCTGCGAACCCGCGGGACGCAGTAGCATCAGAAAAAACGGTGGTGGATGAAGACCCCCAAAAAGGAACAAATAGGGAAATTCCGTTCCACCAGGATAAGAACAGCGACCACATGGCCAAGTTCGCCATAGCAAGGCTGTCCAGATGGATGATGCTGTCCTGGTCGGGAGCCGAAGGCAGCAACTGGAGCAGCCTGGAGGTGAACGCCCTGCCCTGTGGCATGATCCTGGAGGTGAAATTGAGTCGCCCCAACAAGGATTGAAGCTCAACCCTGGAAAGGAAGCCCGAGGACGCGGCTTGAGAAATCACTGCCCGGCAGCTAGCCAGCTTCTCTTCCGGAATCCAAGATGATGACTAGAAACGTGATCCTAGTGGCAGGACCCTCAGTCTTAGCGTGGGCCATCGGGACCTGCAGACTTGAAAAAATTTGGAGCAGAGTAGCCAGATCGCCCGACCCGCCACGCAATCCCTCGATGATCAGAAAATCATTGAGGTAGTGAATGACTGTAGGCAAACCGCCATGGTGAAGGAGGATCCAATGCAAGGCCTTGGCAAATTGGTCGAACAACCATGGACTACTCTTGAAACCAAACGTGAGCCAAAGTAGTAGCGACCAGCCCACTTGAGTTCGTAGTATCCCCATAATTACGGTTGGACAGGAAGGAGCTTGAAGGCATCAGCAATATCCGCCTTTGCCAACTAAGAACCCCTGCCGGAGAGCACGATGGACTTAATTGCCTCATCAATAGAGGAATATTGCATCGAGAACTCCTCTGATGGGATGACCGAATTGAGACTGGGTGTGGCAGAAGCATGAGGAGTAGGGTTGAGCGAACCCAAACTGTAATGTTCGGGTTCGTACCGAACTTTAGGATTTTTGGACCCGGACCCGAGCATTTTCATAAAAGTTTGGGTTCGGTGTTCGGCGCTTTCTTGCCGCTTTTTGAAAGGCTGCACAGCAGCCAATCAACAAGCAGCATACTACTTGCCCCAAGGGGCCATCACAGCCATGCCTACTAATGGCATGGCTGTGATTGGCCAGAGCAGCATGTGACCCAGGGTCTATATAAGCTTGAGTCACGTAGCGCTACACGTCACTCTGCTGTTACAAGTGTAGGGGGAGGATGCTGCTGGACTTGTGATTTCAGGGAGAGAATAGGAGAGAATCTAACTCAGCGATCTACAGACAAATAGTTGTGTGGGTGCAGGGCACTATCGTTTTACCCTGCCCTGAGCTCATTGACCAAAAAATACTAACTTTTAGAATTCTGTTAGCTAGGTGGGTGGCGGCGGCGGCCATTTTATGCATGCTCAGTGCACCAGCACTGCACCTGATCTTTTGGGACATTGCAAATCACAATTTTTGGGGGGCAAACTACAACATCTGGATTAGTCAGAATTTAAGGTAGAAATACACCCATCATTTTCTGGGGTTTTAAAAACACACAATTTTTTTTAAAATTAACAGTATTTTCCAGATCAGCAAGTGTTAAATTCAAGTTTAATATGTACAGTTTCCATATTCTGTTAGCAAAAAAATACTTTTTTGGCAATCTACAACATCTGTATTAGTCAGTGTGCAATTTAAGGTAGAAATACACCAATTATTTTCTAGGGGTTTAAAAACACACTATTTAAAAAAAAAAAAAAAAAACTGTATTTTCCAGATCTGCAAGTGTTAAATTCAAGTTTAATATATACAGTTTTCATATTCTACTAATAGATATTTAGAAAGGCTCCACCAGCAAACTACTGGAGCTCAGCCTTTTAGTTACCAACTGAAAAGAAACGAATAAATCAATAATAATTTAGGCTGGCTCACAGTATTTTTGCATATATAAAATTTATTAACCCACTAAATGTTAAACAAGCCTTGATTTAGTGTCAACATAACAGCATAAATACATGTATAGATATATATAGTGCGGAGCTCACGCACAAACCTATACGGCTGGAGTACTCCAAACAAGTGAATAAAATTAAGACCTTTTGGCTAACGTATAACTGCAAGATTCGTTGAACCACTCAAATGTCCATATAGTAATGTACTGATTTACCAGTTGTTGGAACCAGAGAGGTTCCAAAGTGTCCTTCCTGCGGTCTCCTACGAAGAAAGCTCTGCACTCAGATGTCGTTTGTCGATGGTAATTGCACCGCTTCCGACCGATGGCAATCCACTCACTCCTCTTGCGGAGCAGGCTTCCGACCCGTTCTCACAGCGTCCCACGTGACCGGCTGGATGGTGATTCGCTGGTTAATGACGTAGGCGCTTGGACCTGTCAGGTTGACGGAAGTTGGTACAGCAGAGTTCGTAGTTGCTTGGACCCGTCAGATTGGCGGAAGTTGGTACAGCAGAGTTCACTTAGTACTCAATTTGGTTTTTGTTCGGCAGAGTTAGGTATACCGGCATAGGTTAATCCACCTTGTCAGTAGTTTGCAGATGGAATCGTTTAACGATGGTATCGGACTTGTTCCGATAGTTGAAAAAAGTCCTTTTCTTGCAGGATTATAAAAAAAAAAAATCGCACCAATAGCCAGGTCTAATTCACACTAGACGCGTTTCGGAACAAAGTTCCTTTCTCAGTAGATAAATGTAGAATGCTGAATGAAGACCTACTGGTCATGTCTTTATATACCCTTTTGGGTTTATTACAATATGTGGTTCGGATTCTGGATTGTGCAGTCACATGACCATTACAAAGTGCACGATCCTAATCCTCGCCCTGGATGCAATAGCTTAATATACGTAAATAATCAGTATTAAACAATAGTACATCATATATTAAAAACCTACAATGTCACATTATACAAATAAATGTTAAAAATGAATGCAATAAATAAATAAAATAAAATAAAATAAATGGATCACAAACTCAGGGACTGCCGAAATTGCTGGAGTGTGGCGGAGGGGGAAGAAGGGAAGGGATGCAGAGGGAGTCAGTGCGCTGCTAAACAGCCCGGCATTGACTCCCCATCTCCCCTATAGGAAGCCAAAGATTTAAATCTCCGAGTTGAGACCTAGAGGCATCAAAGATCCAAACTCGAAAATTTTCTTGGACTCCTGTCTGGACATTTTTGCCACAAAAACTCCTGCTCTCCAGTCTTGTTTGAACGATTGTATGGCCAAAAATCTCATTTTGCTGGGGTCACCTGCATGGTGTAATTTAAAATGCTTGGATAAGGGGTGCGTTTCAGACTGTTTCTTAATATTATTGATATGTTCTGCAATTCTGGTCTTGAATACCCTTTTTGTGCGTCCAATGTACTGCTTTGGGCATGAGCATTGAATGATATAAATAACTGCTTTACTATTACATGACAAAATTTCTTTGATTTCCCACTTGAAATTGTTAGCGGTTGATGTTATTTGCTTTATATTTCTATCAAAGTGTGTTTGTCTACAATTTTGGCAGCAACCACACCTGAAGAAACCTTTTAAGTTGGACCATGGGGTTATCATTGATTTTGTTTGGTTTTTCCTTATCGTAGGGGCTACTTGGAGTCCCAAATTGGGGGCCCGGGTATAGACTATCGGGGGATAAGTCGGAAGTATAGAGCCCAACATTTTGTCATCCTTTAGTAAATGCCAGTGTTTGTGGACGATATTATTCACCGTCTTATAATCTTTATTATATGGTAAGATTATTTTAGCTGTTATATCTTGTTCTTGGGTAATACTAAGTACTTCCTTTGGTTTAAAGAAGGAGGCTCTGTCCAATTGCCTCACCTTTTGTATTGAATCCTCCAGTAGCCCATTAGGATATTCTTTCAGCAGAAATTGTGCTTTCATATGCTGTGCCTCCACCTCAAATTGCTCTTTTTCTGTGCAGTTTCTTTTTAAACGCCTAAATTGGCTAAAAGGGACATTCAAGAGCCACCTTGGAAGGTGGCAGCTTGTATTCAGAATAAAACTATTTTTGGCTACGTCTTTTTGCTATGTGCTACAGGCAAAGGTTTCCTGTTTCTTTTCAATGCGCAAATCTAGGAACTCAACTGTATGCGGATCAATGTTGGCTGTAAATTTCAAATTTAGCTCATTAATGTTAATATCATTTATGAATTGCAACAATGTTGCATGAGATCCCTTCCAAACTAACAGGATGTCATCTATATAGTGCCGCCATAGGACCAGGTCCGCCCCAAGTTTTGGGGTGATGGTATCTTGTTCCCATGCTGCCATAAATAGATTGGCATAACTTGGAGCGAACCTGGTACCCATGGCGGTGCCAGTAGTCTGTAAATAATAATTGGACTCGAATTGGAAATAATTATGATTAAGCACAAAGTTGATCCCATCCAGTATGAATTGAAGTTGTTCCATTACCAGATTGCCTTTCTGGGACCGAATTTTTGATATTGCCTGTATACCCTGATTATGATTGATGCTTGTATACAGAGAACTCACGTCCAATGTAGCAAGCATCCAATCAGGGTGACAGTACATGTTTTCCAACAATGTAACTACTGTAGAAGTATCCCCAAGATATGAGGGAGTGTCTCTGACATAGGGTTGTAGGAACCTATCTAAATACTGAGACAGGTTAGATGTTAATGACCCTATGAGAGACAATCGGTCTTCCCGGGGGGTTAACCGAATCCTTATGTATCTTGGGGATACAATAAAATATGGGTAATCCTCTTTTGTGTACCCAAAATAAAATTACATTCTGTCTCATTCAGAATACCAGTTTTTTTTTGCTTTATTGCACAATAATGACAGTTGTCTGGAGTATGGGACTAGAGGATCCTCATATAATTGTGTATAAGTTGTAGTATCTGACAACTGTCTTAAACATTCCTTTTTATATATTTCAGTATCTAGGATCACAATCGCCCCTCCTTTATTGGCTGGGCGTATTGTGATCTCAAGATCTTTCTGGAGTTCCTTTATTGCCTGTATTTCTTGTTGGGAGAGATTTATATTTCCCTTCTGTTCTGGATTAAGTTTTCTTATATCTGCCTCTACTGCTCCTCTGAATGTAGCCATTTCATTACTTAATTCTTGTTTGGGATACATTCTAGATTTGAGTCTCACATCAACATGCTGATACTTAGGTGTCATTTCATCAAATTGATAATTGCTGTTTTTCATAAAGTATTTTTTGCAGCACAATTTTTTTATATATTTTTCAATTCCAATATAGGAATCGAATTTGTTGAGCTTTGCGCTAGGGGCAAATTTTAAACCTTTTGAGAGTAATGACTTTTGTGAAGGGGTTAATTCCCTTGTGCTCAAGTTAATTAGATTGTCTCCTGTGACTTCCCTATTTTTACTTTTGGACCCTCGTTTGGTTCTACTTCTTCGTGTTCTCTTTTGCGTGTGGTTGTGTTCAATTGTGTGAGAGAATTGTGTATCTGTGCTTGTGCTGTGAAAATTTTTGGCTGCATGTTCAATACTAGGTCTACCTTCTGTGCTCCTAATGTTGTCTCCTTGTGTGGCTCTGATTGTGGACGTGGTTCCTTGGATAGGGAAAATGACCAAGGAATCATTGGCTGGGGTATCTGTTTCCCTATATTGTTCTTCTGGTGTTGTGATTGTGAATAACCCCCTTTCTGTTGTTGCTTCAGATGTTGGTGGTTTAATTTGGGTTTGTATTTTAACTGCTCTTGTTTTTTCAATCCCGGACTTTTTACTAAAAAAGACGGTGTATTTCATTGTATCCCCAAGATACATAAGGATTCGGTTAACCCCCCGGGAAGACCGATTGTCTCTGGCATAGTGTCATTAACATCTAACCTGTCACAGTATTTAGATAGGTTCCTACAACCCTATGTCAGAGACACTCCCTCGTATCTTGGGGATACTTCTACAGTAGTTACATTGTTGGAAAACATGTACTGTCACCCTGATTGGATGCTTGCTACATTGGACGTGAGTTCTCTGTATACAAGCAATCAATCATAATCAGGGTATACAGGCAATATCAAAAATTCTGTCCCAGAAAGGCAATCTGGTAATGGAATAACTTCAATTCATACTGGATGGGATCAACTTTGTGCTTAATCATAATTATTTCCAATTCGAGTCCAATTATTATTTACAGACTACTACTACTAACTTGGGGCGGACCTGGTCCTATGTCGGCGCTATATAGATGACATCCTGTTAGTTTGGAAGGGATCTCATGCAACATTGTTGCAATTCATAAATGATATTAACATTAATGAGCTAAATTTGAAATTTACAGCCAACATTGATCCGCATACAGTTGAGTTCCTAGATTTGCGCATTGAAAAGAAACAGGAAACCTTTGCCTGTAGCACATACCAAAAAGACGTAGCCAAAAATAGTTTTATTCTGAATACAAGCTGCCACCTTCCAAGGTGGCTCTTGAATGTCCCTTTTAGCCAATTTAGGCGTTTAAAAAGAAACTGCACAGAAAAAGAGCAATTTGAGGTGGAGGCACAGCATATGAAAGCACAATTTCTGCTGAAAGAATATCCTAATGGGCTACTGGAGGATTCAATACAAAAGGTGAGGCAATTGGACAGAGCCTCATTCTTTAAACCAAAGGAAGTACTTAGTATTACCCAAGAACAAGATATAACAGCTAAAATAATCTTACCATATAATAAAGATTATAAGACGGTGAATAATATCGTCCACAAACACTGGCATTTACTAAAGGATGACAAAATGTTGGGCTCTATACTTCCGACTTATCCCCCAATAGTCTATACCCGGGCCCCCAATTTGGGACTCCAAGTAGCCCCTACGATAAGGAAAAACCAAACAAAATCAAAGATAATCCCATGGTCCAACTTGAAAGGTTTCTTCAGGTGTGGTTGCTGCCAAAATTGTAGACAAACACACTTTGATAGAAATATAAAGCAAATAACATCAACCGCTAACAATTTCAAGTGGGAAATCAAAGAAATTTTGACATGTAATAGTCAAGCAGTTATTTATATCATCCAATGCCCATGCCCAAAGCAGTACATTGGACGCACAAAAAGGGTATTCAAGACCAGAATTGCAGAACATATCAATATTATTAAGAAACAGTCTGAAACGCACCCCTTATCCAAGCATTTTAAATTACACCATGCAGGTGACCCCAGCAAAATGAGATTTTTGGCCATACAATCGGTCAAACAAGACTGGAGAGGGGGAGATTTTGTGGCAAAAATGTCCAGACAGGAGTCCAAGAAAATTTTCGAGTTTGGATCTGAGATACCTTTAGGTCTCAACTCGGAGATTGAAATCTTTGGCTTCCTATAGGGGAGATGGGTCGGTTTACACGGGGAGTCAATGCCGGGCTGTTTAGCAGCGCACTGACTCCCTCTGCATCCCTTCCCTTCTTCCCCCTCCGCCACACTCCAGCAATTTCGGCAGTCCCTGAGTTTGTGATCCATTTATTTTATTTTATTTTATTTATTTATTGCATTAATTTTTAACATTTATTTGTATAATGTGACATTGTAGGTTTTTAATATATGATGTACTATTGTTTAATACTGATTATTTACGTATTTTAAGCTATTGCATCCAGGGCGAGGATTAGGATCGTGCACTTTGTAATGGTCATGTGACTGCACAATCCAGAATCCGAACCACATATTGTAATAAACCCAAAAGGGTATATAAAGACATGACCAGTAGGTCTTCATTCAGCATTCTACATTTATCTACTGAGGAAGGAACTTTGTTCCGAAACGCGTCTAGTGTGAATTAGACCTGGCTATTGGTGCGATTTTTTTATAATCCTGCAAGAAAAGGACTTTTTTCAACTATCGGAACAAGTCCGATACCATCGTTAAACGATTCCATCTGCAAACTACCGACAAGGTGGATTAACCTATGCCGGTATACCTAACTCTGCCGAACAAAAAACAAATTGAGTACTAAGTGAACTCTGCTGTACCAACTTCCGCCAATCCGACGGGTCCAAGCAACTACGAACTCTGCTGTACCAACTTCCGTCAACCCGACAGGTCCAAGCGCCTACGTCATTAACCAGCGAATCACCATCCAGCCGGTCACGTGGGACGCTGTGAGAACGGGTCGGAAGCCTGCTCCGCAAGAGGAGTGAGTGGATTGCCATCGGTCGGAAGCGGTGCAATTACCATCGACAAACGACATCTGAGTGCAGAGCTTTCTTCGTAGGAGACCGCAGAAAGGACACTTTTGAACTTTACATGCTGCAGTGTCTCTGCAACGACTGCCGAGTTTCCCACATTCTAACTTGTGCTGATTACTGGGTGGCCACGCTGCTGGATCCCCGTTACAAGGACAACGTACCGTCCTTAATTCAGTCACTAGAGCGTGATCGTTAGATGCGCGAGTTGAAGCGCACGCTGGTAGATGCGCTGCTGGTGGCATTCCCACCTGACAGCGGGGGCACAGTGGAAGCACAAGGCGAAGGCAGAGGATGAGGAAGAGGTCGCCAACGCAGCTGGGGCACCGCCAGCACCTGAGAAGGCAGGGTTAGCATGGCTGAAATGTGGAAAAGCTTTGTCAGCACGCCACAACAACCAGCACCACCAGCTGATATGGAACGTCTTAGCAGGAGGCCGCATTTCACCAACATGGTGGAGCAGTATGTGTGCACACGCCTACACGTAGTGAATGACGGGTCTGCCCCCTTTAACTTCTGGGTCTCCAAATTTATGCCTTGGAGGTCCTGGACTGCCCGGCAGGGGGTGTCATTACAGACAAACGCAGCCGCCTGTCCACAGCCAACGTGGACAAGCTCCCATTTATTAAAATGAACCAGGCTTGGATCCCACAAGACTTGTCTGTACCTTGTGCAGAATAGACATTTATACCACCATCAAACATACATTCTTGTACTTAAGTCAAGTGCAATGATTCTTTGTTTTCTTTTTTTTTTTGTCCCAATATTTTGGGGGCTACCTACCCCCCAAAAAAATAAAAAAAAATTTAGTGCCCTAAATTGAAAAAATTCTTATTTTCAATTGTCGGGTGACATTTTACCATTTTTGGCGTATACAAACCCCTGCTGTGCCTTGGTGACAGGGGCCTAAATCTCTCAAAATCCTCTGTTCAATTGCTGGGTGACATGAAGCTAGTTTTGCCGTGAATGAAGCCCTGCTGTGCCTGGGTGACAAGGGCCTAAATCTTTCAAAATCCTCTGTTCTATTGCTGGGTGACATGAAGCTAGTTTTGCCGTGAGTGAACCCTTGCTCTGCATTGCTGACAGGGAACTAAATTTAGTGAAAACATCTGTTACTGATCGGAAGATGCGCGACTACAAGCGCACGCTGCTGATGGCATTCCCACCTGACAGCGGGGGCACAGTGGAAGCACAAGGCGAAGGCAGAGGAGGAGGAAGAGGTCGCCAACGCAGCTGGGGCACCGCCAACACCTGAGAAGGCAGGGTTCGCATGGCCAAAATGTGGAAAAGCTTTGTCAGCCTTGGAGGTGCTGACCTGCCCAGCAGCCAGTGTATAGTGTGAACATGTGTTTAGCACAGCAGAGAGCATTATCACAGGCCGCAGCCAATGTGGACAAGCTTACGTTTATTAAAATGAACCAGGCATGGATCCCACAGGACTTGTCTGTACCTTGTGCAGAATAGACATTTATACCAGCCTCAACCATCCATTCTTGTACTCAAGTGCACTTATTCTTTGTTTTATTTTGTTATATGTCCCAATATTTTGGGGGATACCCCAATTTAAAAATGAAAAATAAACACAAATCAGTGTTGGCTACCTATTCCTCCTTCACCGCCACTTCCACCTACACCGCCACGTCAACCTACACCGCCACATCCACCCATCCACCGCCTCCTCAACCTCCTACTCCTAGATCCAGATTGTTACTTAAAAATTTTCTGTATTTTATGTTATTTTAAGTCATTTCCCTATCCACATTTGTTTGCAGAACAGTTGCCATGCTCTTAAGCACATTTTGATTCCTTTTGCAGCCCTCTAGCCCTTTCCAGGACTATTTTAGAGCCATTTTAGTGCCCAAAAGTTCGGGTCCCCATTTTTTTTCAAGTTCGGCGGGAACTCGTCGAATCCAGGTGTCCGCTCAACTCTAATGAGGAGCGGAAAGATCGTAAATTAAACGCTTTTTATTAGATAATTTTGTTAGAGACCAGACCAATCGGGTTGATACGCCAGGAAGAAAAGGGGATAACTTCAAGCGGGCCAATGAGGAGCCCCTTATCGACCACCGACAGGAGCAACTCCTCAACCGCCGCCGCGTCCCCAGTGGCAGACCGCAATTTACTGCCCTCCCAAGACGTCTGAGGAAGGGCAATAAGGCCTGTGTAGAAGCCTTCCGTAAAACCAGACAACAGGAATTGAACAAACCCCCTGTCATGATGATCCTGCAGAAGGACGCCAAGTAAATCGATATTAATGTCGGCAAGTCAGGACTGCTTGACCTCTTGGGACAGGCGGAACGAGGGTGAGCCCTGAAGCACAAGGAGCAGACATGGAGAGCCCTGCTGCCGCTGAAGGCACATCCGCCCGCATTGAAGTTATTACAAACCTGGCTTCTACCCAGGTACACGATAGGGCGACCAAGCTTGTCAACCCGGGGGGCGCCCAGTTGCGAACCCGAGGGACCGGGCAGGGACCTATCCTGGATGGGGTTGACAGTGCTGGGACACCAGTCAGAGGAGAGGAATATGGACTGGCACACTGTACATGAAGGAGCCCTGAGACCTGCAAAGTGGCGGCAGAATAGCTCAATGTTGATGTTGGCCCAGTTGGTGACGAACTGGAACTGAACCAGAGCAGCCGCAGCCTTTGCCGAGAAGAAGCGGTGGTAGTCGTAAAACGACGAGCCGCCATACTTATGACCCAGGTCGGTGACAAGGTAGAGATAACTGTCTAACTCCTCCCTCCTTTTGGGCTGAGCCTAACAAACGATGTCCCTGAAAAGGCTAAATGCCAGCACGAATTCGGGGATGGAGAGCTTCCTATTAAGGCGCGCGTCCTTGGCCTTGAGCACGAGTGAGACATCACCACAGTTAATGACCCTGTTCTCGGGAACGTCTTGTGAGGCGATGAGGATGGACGCCAAGTTCACATTCTTCCCAGCCAAAATATCTTTTGATACTGTCCGGAATGAAATGGGAAAGTGCCACCTGGGGGCTGAGTCTGTAGTACCTGGCGAAAAGACCTGAGAAGCAGCGGGAACCGCCGGAGGGTCTGACGCTTAGGGGGGCGCAGGGGCCCGAGATTCCAGCACCGTCACCCTGGACTGAACGTCCACTACCGAGCTGACCAGGGAGTCAATGGTGGACTGTAACTGGGACAGCGACTGCTGGATGGACGTAATCCCCGACTGGACAACCGACGGGCTCGGGCTGGTCATCAGCAGTTGTACAATTCCGCCTTACGAGCAGAAGCCGGGTGTGGAATTCTTCTTCTGTTGAGTTCTGCAATCAGCTTCGGGATCGTCCAACTTCTCAAGGACATGGTGACGGACTGGCCTGAAACTGAAGTTTCTGGGACTGACATGGTGTCATCCACGTCCGAAGCCCACGACATGCTTGACCTGCAGAGAAAGAGACACCTCTGGATAACTATGTTTGAACGGGAGGTAGAACGACCAGAGTCGGGAGGAGTGAGGCCTGGGGAAAATCTGGGTAACGTACCTGAAGTTGCTAGAGAAGTCCTGTGAAGACGTTTAGTGAACCCAACCTAGGCAAAGTGTCAGATGAAAGCAACTGGCTAGAACCTGGAAGAAAAAGGAGGACATGTAGACTGACCAGACCCCTGACCAAGGCCCGACCGGTACGAAGTAGACGGAGCGAAGCCCGAGCGTGCCGGGAAGTGAGCGTAGAGAGCTAGAACGTGCGTGAGGCAGAGGATAGAAGAACCAACCAGGAGACAGAACAGAACTTTCAATCAGGCGACAAGAGTGAGACCGAACCTGAACAGAACCACAGGAGGTTGTGAAGCGACCCCTGTGCCCTAGAAGACCAGCGCCGAGAGAGACAGGGAGAGCTTGAAGAGTGATCGTTGAATGATGACCCATGGAGCCTAGGCGACCCAAGGTGAGGACAGTAACGTGACCGAATGAAGGTGACGAGATGAACGCGGCCTGTGTGAAAAAGCAACCGGGGCATGCCTAGCCAAGTGGGGCAAATACGGACCTGATCCAGACTGAACCCGGAAGTGAGGAATCCGAGATGAGGACAGCAGGAGCGACGACGGATGGAGCCTGATCAAATCAGGGGAAGTGGCACGAGGTGAACCCAGAAATACCGCACCAATGTGGCCAAGCGGCAGACAGACCTGGCAGTGCCAGGAAGAGGTAAGTCAGAAAGGATCGGGCTTGGGCGAACCAAGCATAGAAGTGCGGACAGGGCCTGGGTGTACCCAGAGGATGATAGCCATTGAGGAGAGCCAGAGCCTGGACGAACTCGGCCGACAGCATCAGAACCTGGGAGAACCGGGACGGGTGAGACATGCAGGGAGAGACCATACCTGGACGTACCAGGCAGACAAAGGTGAACAGAGACTAACAGTGTGATAGTCTCATCCTGGTATGCCCAGGCTCTGTCTAACAGTGAGATAGACAGAGCCTGGGCGTACCAGGTGAACTGGTGAAGACCGAACCTGGGCGTACCAGGAGGAGGTTATACAACAAGGAGACCGAGACTGAGCGGACCCGTTCACAGGAGGACAGAAACTGATCATGGTGGAAGGACGAGACAACTGAAGAGAGGACGGCCTGGGCATACCAGGCCAGAAAGGTAGGACGAACCTGGGCGTTTCAGGCAAACAGAGGTAGAACAAGCCTGGGTGTTCCAGGCAAACAGAGGTAGAACGAGCCTGGGCGTTCCAGGCAGACAGAGGTAGAACGAGCCTGGGCGTTCCAGGGGGAAGCAGAAGAGAGAGAGAGACAGAGCCTGGCCGAGTGAGATGCATGGTAGCCGGACAGGATGACCACCAAGCCCCTCCAGTACGGACGGACAGCCAGGAAGAAAAAACATAATACCCAAATAAGTTTATCTAAAGCATGAATCCCACATGTAAGTGTTGAAAAATCCGATACCCATCCTAACCTAACGCAACCCTCTTATATATATATATATATATATATATATATATATATATATATATATATTTATATTATTTTTTTGTTAAAAAAAAATCTTAAAACCCTAAGTTAACTAACCCCTAACCTTGCCCTAGGAGCACCCCGCGGCACCGACAGTAAGCTGGCTCCAGCAGGAGCCAGGAGACCGGCAGGCACCAGCAGAGGGGCAATGGAGGATCCCTACGGAAGGTTCCGGCGCAGAGGAGGAGACCGCTACCCGCAAAGGTGAGCCGACACACAGAGCAGACAGCTATCCTCGGTGTGCGTTCCACGCTGGAACGCACACCGACTCTGCGATCGGAAGTAGCGCTGACAGTGGGGGACACGTGGGCGCCGGCCAGAGGCGACCTGTGGTGGGGAAGGGAATGAGGGAGAAAGTCTTACCCGTCCTGCTGGAGACGCGTGCAGGCGACGAACGGGCGGCGTGCGGCCGCTTCAAGATTCTAGGTGTGGAAGAGATGGCGAGGCAGCTACTGACTCGGAATTGTGAACAGGAAGCGCCCAGAGGTGACGGGAAGCGGCGCTTATGAGGGGTCAGACGCCCCTCCCACAAATACAGGCTGACATTTCAGCCTTCCAACATGTAACAGAGATCAATTAGGGTGAATAAGATTTTCAAATGCTCCCTGCTGCACTGAGCTTAATGCACAGAGCAGAAGAGAATTTACCATGGCAGGCCTAGGCTTCAGCAGTGTCCAGGCTGCTGTGGTAACTGATCGGAGCCCTGCTATTTCACAATGGGGGCCCCAATTAGAAGGCAGAGAGCCACATTCCTCTTCCTTACCTCACAGGTGCTGATCACGCTGCCCAAGGGGTTAAATTATGGGGTTCGGCGGGATAACCATTCCCTGTCATTGCAGCAAGGGTGCCTGCTTGTCACGGTGGGGAGTGGGGGAAACTCCCCACCGTACAATGAGGAGGAAACTTGGAAGCAACAAGGCCAGGAGGAGGAATAAGGGAGCAGGTCACCTCCTACAGCGTCCCTAATTCTGGCCCTGACTCCTAACCGTATGAGCCAACCCAGATGGTAGGAGGACTCATACTCTGGAACCTCGGGGCCCTGCTAACCCTCAAGAAATCCCTGGACTAGGAGCAGGGTAAAGATGACCTGTTGCTCAAAAACACAGACGAACAGGAGTCTCCACTGGCTAAGCTGCAAAGAAAGGAGACCGTATACAGCATATGGAATTGGCAGGTAAGCGACGAATGCAAAACACTTACCTGCCACAGGCACACCGACTGGAACCCGTGCACAATGCTGATGTCCACACACATTAAGGACACAGCACATACAACAACCACACGGGTATCCAGGACACACATAGCTGCGTATGGACAATTGGTCCCCCCTCAGGGGAACCAGGGACCCCCTTCCGGAGGATACAACGTAAGACAGGGGAATGTCTAGCAAACATGCTGGACACCAATCACCACCAGATATGTAACACCAAACTAGACATATACACACCCTGAACATAACCCACTCCAAACAAATAAGGATAGGAAGGGAAGGAGACACCGTGATGACATTGATGACAACTAGGATGGCCCTCAGATGACACAGAGCTAAGAGCAAGATCCTAGTCCAACAAAGGCAGTAGAACCACTGCCCCCAGCCAGCAAGTCACAGGTTTATATCAATATCAATCTTGCGGCCACACCCAGGAAACACCTTAATCCTCACTAGCCAGAAGATTAACCCCTTGCTGACCAAACAGCAGGGAGGCACACCTTAAAGGGGAAGTGCACGTGCAAACCACAAACTACACGTTGCCCTTGGCAAACAGTCTACACGGCAACCGCGTCACGGTCAAACACCAATATGACCGTGACACTGCTATGATACAGACGGCACCCATTATGTATGGAGCAGACTCACTGCAACAACACGCTCCATACATTCCCTCAACCACCATTGGTTAATATTAAAATAGCTTTATTTCTGTACAGCGTTCCCTGCGTGACCGCCTGTCTAAGGGTACTTTCACGCTAGCGTTTTTCTTTTCCGGCATAGAGTTCCATCAAAAGGGCTCAATGCCGGAAAAGAACTGATCCGTCATATCCCATGCATTTTGAATGGAGAGTAATCCGTTCAGGATGTATCAGGATGTCTTCAGTTCAGTCATTTTGACTGATCAGGCAAAAAAGAAAACCGTCACATGCTACAGTTTTTTCTCCGGCGAAAAAAACTGAAGACTTGCAGGAATGACGGATCCGGCGTTTTTCTCCATAGTAATGTATTAGAGCCGGATCCGTCGAAAAGATTTCCGTCGTTTGCCTGATCGACGGATCCGGCTTTTCTTTCTGCGTGCGCAGTCTACTTCCTGTACTCTCTTCGATCCTGCCTGCGAGGGAGAAGGGTGGACGCCATTAGAGGTGAGTATAATGTTTTTTTTTTGTCTGTTTATCAAGCGTAAAGAAATGTAAGGAGCTCCTATGTATTTATACATAGGAGCTGTAGTACATAGGTCATGCTAGGAGTAGTAGTCTTGTGGAGCACTACCCCTCTCATCCACTTGTACTTGTACCACCTGTGGGGCCCTATGTACTTTTGCATAGGCAATGCAGGTGGAGCAAGTACATAGTGGATTCTAGGGGTGGTAGTCCTGATGACTACCACTCCTAGCATCCATTATGTACTTGCACCACATGCAGTGCCTATGTACTTTTTAATAGGCACTGCAGGTGGTGCAAGTACATAGTGGATGCTAGGGGTGGTAGTCCTGATGACTGCAAGTGTTAAATTCAAGTTTAATATATACAGCTTTCATATTCTGTTACCAAAAAAAAGACTTGTTTGGCAATCTACAACATCTGTATTAGTCAGTGTGCAATTTAAGGTAGTAATACACCCATCATTTTCTGGGGTTTTAAAAACACACCATTTTTTTCAAAAAACTGTATTTTCCAGATCTGCAAGTGGTAAATTCAAGTTTAATATATACAGCTTTCATATTCTGTTACCAAAAAAAGATTTTTTTGGGCAATCTACAACATCTTGATTAGTCAGTGTGCAATTTAAGCTTGAAATACACCAATCATTTTCTGTGGTTTGAAACACACACTTTTTTTCTTCAAAAAACAGTATTTTCCAAATATGCAAGTGTTAACTTAAAGTTTAATATATACAGCTTTCATATTCTGTTACCAAAAAAAAACTTTTTTGGGCAATCTACAGATATAGCATCGCTAGCGCTCCCTTCAGAATCGTGGCAGCGCAAAGCGATTTCCAATTTAATTAGCAAACCCGAATCGCGTAAATAGCCATTGAGAAAATTCAGGGTGCAATGTTGGTTTGTGAACACCAGATGGCGCATGGAACTACAGTCAGTTAGTTAGTTCCCGTGCGCTATACAGTAAATATCAAAGTTTCGCGTTGGAGATAGGAGTACTGTAGGTGGCAAGGCTTAATCCATTACAGAAGTCCCGCATAAAGTACTGATCGCCAGTCCAAATTTGCCCCATTTTCAGGATTAATTTATGAATAATTAGAACAACGAGAAGCGCTGAATGGAACCATACAAAGGGGAGTACAGCTGTTCCAGGGCACCAGCAGTGAAAGGGTCTCCAGTAGGAATCCTGTGCCCTGGAGAGCTGGCAGAGCCATGACCTGTGACCACCAGCCTCACACACTGCACATCATAAGGAGGACTAATGACAGCACATCCTAAGGCTGGCAGACACACACTACACACGGGGAAAGTCGGTGCAGCGCTGGTAGATCAGTGCAAACACAATCCTCGTATTTTTATAAATAAAAATGAATAAATTTGAATTTTAATTATGAATAATTAAAAAAACTGAGACGCTGAACTGAATCATAGAAAGTACCAAACAGAACTGTAAATAACCGATCTCACCACTTCATCCCCATAGCAAATAATTGAATGCCTCCATGCTAGAATGTACTGTGGGATTTGAGAATCAAGTTGCAATCGCATTGCGAATAATATAACTTGAATAAATCGCATAACTATTTTAACTTGTACCTGGTTTACTATGGTTGGCTTTCTTGAATTAGCGAAGATGGAGAAAATTTCGTTTTGACTAATAAATATATTCGTTATCCTCGCTAATTGAAAGTAATTTAGTAAACCAGGTCTAAGTTGAAATCGCAATGCGATTATTTCAAGTTATATTAATCGCATTGCGATTTTAACTCGTAGCTGCTGCTGGGTCTCTAATGGAATGGTCAACTTGCTAGAATTAACGAAGTTAACGAATATGGAATCTAGCAGTGTTAATTGGTAATCGCAATGCGATTAATTCAAGTTATATTAATCGCATTGCGATTTAAACTTGTAGCAGCTGCCGGGTCTCTCTCTAATGGAATGGGTCAGCTTGCTAGAATTAACGAAGTTAACAAATATGGAATATACCACTGCAAATTTGTAATCGCAATGCGATTAATTCAAGTTATATTAATCGCATTGCGATTAAAACTTGTAGTTGCTGCTGGGTCTCTCTCTAATGGAATGAGTCAACTTGCTAGAATTAATGAAGTTAACGAATATGGAATCTAGCACTGCTAATTTGTAATCGCAATGCGATAATATCTACTATTATTATTATTAACCGCATTGCGAATACAACTTTTATAATCCACTATTCTTAGATATAGTACTATATTTGTTATCCGATCGTTAATTCTCCCAATACCACCATTATCAAAATCGCCTAAGTTGTAATCGCAATGCGATAATATTTGCTATGCAATGCAATAATATTAGTCGCATTTCGAATCCAACACTATTGCTAAAAGATTCGTATTGCTTGTATTGTTATACACTGCTCAAAAAAATAAAGGGAACACAAAAATAACACATCCTAGATCTGAATTAATTAAATATTCTTCTGAAATACTTTGTTCTTTACATAGTTGAATGTGCTGACAACAAAATCACACAAAAAAAAAAAATGGAAATCAAATTTTTCAACCCATAGAGGTCTGGATTTGGAGTCACACTCAAAATTAAAGTGGAAAAACACACTACAGGCTGATCCAACTTTGATGTAATGTCCTTAAAACAAGTCAAAATAAGGCTCAGTAGTGTGTGTGGTCTCCACATGCCTGTATGACCTCCCTACAACGCCTGTGCATGCTCCTGATGAGGTGGCGGATGGTCTCCTGAGGGATCTCCTCCCAGACCTGGACTAAAGCATTTTCCAACTCCTGGACAGTCTGTGGTGCAACGTGACGTTGGTGGATAGAGCGAGACATGATGTCCCAGAAGTGCTCAATTGGATTCAGGTCTGGGGAACGGGCGGGCCAGTCCATAGCATCAATGCCTTCGTCTTGCAGGAACTGCTGACACACTCCAGCCACATGAGGTCTAGCATTGTCTTGCATTAGGAGGAACCCAGGGCCAACCGCACCAGCATATGGTCTCACAAGGGGTCGGAGGATCTCATCTCGGTACCTAATTGCAGTCAGGCTACCTCTAGCGAGCACATGGAGGGCTGTGCGGCCCTCCAAAGAAATGCCACCCCACACCATTACTGACCCAATGCCAAACCGGTCATGCTGGAGGATGTTCCAGGCAGCAGAACATTCTCCACGGCGTCTCCAGACTCTGTCACGTCTGTCACATGTGCTCAGTGTGAACCTGCTTTCATCTGTGAAGAGCACAGGGCGCCAGTGGCGAATTTGCCAATCTTGGTGTTCTCTGGCAAATGCCAAACGTCCTGCACGGTGTTGGGCTGTAAGCACAACCCCCACCTGTGGACGTCGGGCCCTCATATCACCCTCATGGAGTCTGTTCCTGACCGTTTGAGCAGACACATGCACATTTGTGGCCTGCTGGAGGTCATTTTGCAGGGCTCTGGCAGTGCTCCTCCTGTTCCTCCTTGCACAAAGGCAGAGGTAGCGGTCCTGCTGCTGGGTTGTTGCCCTCCTACGGCCTCCTCCACGTCTCCTGATGTACTGGCCTGTCTCCTGGTAGCGCCTCCATGCTCTGGACACTATGCTGACAGGCACAGCAAACCTTCTTGCCACAGCTCGCATTGATGTGCCATCCTGGATAAGCTGCACTACCTGAGCCACTTGTGTGGGTTGTAGACTCCGTCTCATGCTACCACTAGAGTGAAAGCACCGCCAGCATTCAAAAGTGACCAAAACATCAGCCAGGAAGCATAGGAACTGAGAAGTGGTCTGTGGTGACCACCTGCAGAACCACTCCTTTATTGGGGGTGTCTTGCTAATTGCCTATAATTTCCACCTGTTGTCTATCCCATTTGCACAACAGCATGTGAAATTGATTGTCACTCAGTGTTGCTTCCTAAGTGGACAGTTTGATTTCACAGAAGTGTGATTGACTTGGAGTTACATTGTGTTGTTTAAGTGTTCCCTTTATTTTTTTGAGCAGTGTAGTTAACAAATGACCCCTACATCTTATGGGTTAAATGTCCACCATCGTTATTACTGACAGTCACGGACATTAGCCGTGGGTGTATGCATCCACACAAAGCAGGTGGCCATGGCGCCCGCATAAGGATTGATCCATGTTTAATTATTCTGCTGGATGAAGTATAGCTACGTCATTGGGTGTGAAGCGGTAAATGATTATGGCACAAATTAAAGTGGTTACATCACACTACAATGTCTGTAACATGTATGTATGGATAGCAGACAAATATCTCTCATATGTACATAGCACCTCTATTTACGTGCTACATACTGTATATCCCACGCTATAAAACCCCCAACAACCACCCCTTCCCCCTTAAACCCTCCACCACCTTGAACCCCCCTCCATCACGTCCGTCCCCCCACCTCCTCACTCACACACAGTTTATGAGAAGTAATGATTGACCTCCAGTATTTCAGTATTCGCTGGTTCATTTAGCATAACCCAGGGTGCACCACGTATAGGCGAACCAGCTGTACACCTCATACCGTACCGTCACCTCACTACACAGGTACACCTCTCCTCAGATGGCCATTGGCCAATACCCCATTGCTCATACACCACACACATACAATTTAAATACAATGTAATGTTATAACGGTATTCGGTTTGAATTGTGGCACACACACCGGCACAAGAAAATAGTCATAGTGAATAAGTGGTGCGACCATAGGCAGCGCCATGTCTATTACCTTGTTTCCATGTAACGGCGGCTGCTGTATGTAATGATAATGAATTATGTACAAAAAAAAGAGCAAGGATTTAACAAGGTAAAAAAATCTAATTTTATTAAATATAAGTCACATGAACATTACAGGTGAGACTCAAAAGGGACAGAACATGGAGACTGGGCCACAAGAGGGCTCTGCAATGTGGAGAATCACAATGGGGGATAATGTGACCATATACAGCAGGTAACAGACAATTAACAGAAGCTGTGAATATTGGAGTAGTTGCGGGTGCAATTGCTGTCCCCTAGTGTTGAACAACTGCCTAACTCTTATTCACAGCGTCCAACCAATGGATGCTGTAGGGTGTAATTGGACAGTGCAATACTACTCATAAAGATGGCATATAACAATAACTGTAAATCACTAGTCCCACCCTAATCCAGATACCATGTTACCTACCCATGTTACTGCTGAAAAATGGTGACACGGTTCCCCCACTGCTTCGAGCTCAACACGTGTTTCGCCACGTAGGCTTTGTCAGGAGGTACAAACACACTAAGACAAGTTTGGGCATATAAAGGCTAAAGAGGAGGGATTAATTATCACTAACCATGATCATCTGTACCAAAGGTGTTCATGTTGTGAGACAGCCTCCTTCAGTGCTTCCTGGTCATTAAAATGCGACCTAATTCCAGCACTTCCGGGTGGCAATCACACAGCACATATGTCAGCCAATCACATAATCGCTACCTGGTCACATGGTCCTGATGTCATGGACATGTGACCATCTCCCAGGTCCTTCAACCATAGCTAAAATACTCCCAGGTCCTGTATACAGCTAAAGCTAGTTATCTATAACGCAAAACACCTCTCAATTATCTTCATATCAGCTCATAGATCAATTTATAAAATACAAATATAATCACAGGATCATCTCATAGAAGAATATATATTTTTGCATTACCATGATTAGGCTGTGTGATTGCCACCCGGAAGTGCTGGAATCAGGTCGCATTTTAATGACCAGGAAGCACTGAAGGAGGCTGTCTCACAACATGAACACCTTTGGTACAGATGATCATGGTTAGTGATAATTAATCCCTCCTCTTTAGCCTTTATATGCCCAAACTTGTCTTAGTGTGTTTGTACCTCCTGACAAAGCCTACGTGGCGAAACACGTGTTGAGTTCGAAGCAGTGGGGGAACCTTGTCACCATTTTTCAGCAGCAACATGAGTAGGTAACATGGTATCTGGATTAGGGTGGGATTAGTGATTTACAGTTATTGTTATATGCCATCTTTATGAGTAGTATTGCACTGTCCAATTACACCCTACAGCATCCATTGCTTGGACGCTGTGAATAAGAGCTAGGTAGTTGTTCAACACTAGGGGACAGCAATTGCACCCGCAACTACTCCAATATTCACAGCTTCTGTTAATTGTCTGTTACCTGCTGTATATGGTCACATTATCCCCCATTGTGATTCTCCACATTGCAGAGCCCTCTTGTGGCCCAGTCTCCATGTTCTGTCCCTTTTGAGTCTCACCTGTAATATTCATGTGATTTATATTTAATAAAATGAGATTTTTTTTTACCTTGTTAAATCCTTGCTCTTTTTTTTGTACAAGTTGCAGTAAGTTGGGGAGTGAGGTTCGGTTTTTGGGTTATTGTAGGCTCTAAATGATAATGAATTATTACTTTGGCCCAGACTAAATTGGCCGTACTGTAACCCCATTGATTACAATAAAACAAGACACAACAAATTTTATAGAACAATAAAGTTTAATAAAACAATCTTTAAATAAAGAAAAATATTAATAGCATAAATAACAGAAGCCCAAAAAAAACAAATGAAAAAAATTATGGTAAATTTTTCATTTTTTTTCTGCTCTTGGAGCAGCTCATCAAGGGCCTTTTGGTTGGCCTCCTCCATTAGGGTCAGCTGGTGTGAAAATTGGTGTGACAATTCTCATCTGCAGCGCCCTGAACTTCTGCATTCTTTCGCGCTGCTCCCGGTGCACTTTTTTAATTTTTTTAATCATGTTGTTGTGAGCTGTAAAAGTAAAGGAAATAAAAATTTTAAATGTACTTTAAAAGACAATTATTGATTGGTGTGAATGAAGAGGACAATATACTACTAGAGGGATCTGGATAGACTGAAGGCTTGGGCAGATAAGTGGCAGATGAGGTTTAACACTCACAAATGTAAAGTTATGCACATGGGAAGGAATAATGCAAGTCACCCATACATACTAAATGGTAAAACACTCGGTAACACTGACATGGAAATGGATGTAGGAATTTTAATAAACAGCAAACTAAGCTGTAGAAACCAGTGTCAGGCAGCTGCTGCCAAGGCCAATAAGATAATGGGTTGCATCAAAAAGAGGATAGATGGCGGTGATGAGAACATAGTCCTACCACTTTACAAATCATTAGTCAGACCACACATGGAGTACTGTGTACAGTTCTGGGCTCCTGTGAACAAGGCAGACATAGCAGAGCTGGAGAGGGATCAGAGGAGGCCAATTAAAGTAATAACTGGAATGGGGCAACTACAATACCCTGAAAGATTATCAACATTAGGGTTATTCACTTTAGAAAAAATTACGACTGAGGGGAGATCTAATAACTATGTATAAATATATCAGGGGTCAGTACAGAGATCACTCCCATCATCTATTTATCCCCAGGACTGTAACTGTGACGAGGGGACATCCTCTGCATCTGGAGGAAAGAAAGTTTGTACACAAACATAGAAGAGGATTCTTTACAGTAAGAGCAGTGAGACTATGGAACTCTCTGCCTCAGGAGGTGGTGATGGTGATTTCACTAAAAGAGTCCAAGAGGGGCCTGGATGTATTTCTGGAGTGTAATAATATTACAGGCTATAGCTACTAGAGAGTGGTCGTTGATCCAGGGAATTATTCTGATTGCCTAAAGTTGGGAAAATTGGCTTCTACCTCACAGTTAATTTTTTTTAGCCTTCCTCTGGATCAACCTGCAGGATAACAGGCCGAACTGGATGGACAGATGTTTTTCGGCTTATGTACTATGTTACTATGTTAATCCGTTATATATTGGTTTAGTTAGGATTAATAATAGTTCTTTTGACTTTAGGGTTATGGACTTAGTAGTTAAGTTAATGCTTTTTATGTAGATTAATTACTTTATAGTGTTCATGTTTTATATTACTGTTGTGTGTTGTACGTTCTTTGTTGCCTGTTTTATAGTTTTTACACCATTTTTTAGAAAAAAATTTAATATGGTTTTGTGCACTTTATTTTTTAGTCTAAGAAAAATTTTATATATTGGATGCTCGTTACATCTTAATTAAATAGTATGCCTCATTAAGATACTTTATGGAAATCAGTACACCAGTAACATCAGCTTGCTTTAAAATAAACTTTTTACGTGGATTTAATTAGGGTCCGGGTTTTTGGACTGAGTGACCAGACAGATATAGTGGCACAGGTAACTCCTGTACTCCTAATATAAAGAGTATGGTGGCTCACTATCGCCTGTAACTATGGGTGGGTGCTGCTAAGCCTAATGTCTCACCCAGTCAAAAAGGTTAATATTGTATACAGAGAGGGGAGAGTGCTCAGCCTCTCTGTATACAACTCCTGTACTCCATCAAGCCTTTTTAATAAAGTTTGGATTAAAAATGCTGTTCTTTTCAAGTGTGGACAGCAGATGTGAAAACTGAACCTGCAGAGAAATGACCATGGTCTCTGATAGACCCTAAAGAGTGGTGATATACTAATCTTTTTGTTACACTGCTTGGAGTGAACGCAAAGTGTGGGACTTTAGGTTATGTAATATTTGAAGTCTGAATAACAATTAGAGGTTGAACTTGAACTTGTTTATAATTGTTTTCTTGAATAAAATCTGCCTGTGGTGAAGACTAAACTGACACCTGTATGTGTATGGGGACATTTTTTTAAATTAAAACATCAACAGAATATATTTACCCTCCTGGCGGGGGGTGGTCACCACCTCGTCTTCTTCCTCCTCATCATCCTCCTGGATCTCATCTGCCTCAGGTGGGCTATGGGCCTGAAGCCCTGATGGTCCTGCCTGTTCCTCTTCCTGCTCCTCATCCTCCGTCATCTCCTTCTCTTCTTCCACCACCACCTTCTTTTTAGAGCGCTTAGCTCGTACTTTTGGAAGAGGAGCCCCTGTAATGAAGACATTTTCCAAAAATACCAAGCTAAACAAGGAAAGCAAAAAAAATAAATTTAACGGTACACAAGTTAATCTATGGTGGGATCTGGATGGCATAATGATTACCCCTATGTTTGATTTCACTTGATTTGGTGTTAGATGAAACTATAAAGGAAATCTTTCAGATGGTTTACAGTTGAGTACGTTAATAGCTAGGATGAGGTACCGGGGGTATTGGTTCGCAAGGTACTGTTGCAGGGTTATTCCAAAGAGGTGGACCAAGTCAACTGTTTTGACATTGGAAAAGTGTTTACATCATATATCTGTATCTCGCTGTGAGTGTATGTATATATTTTAAAGAAATAATCAGCTACGTGTTCCAGCATTTAATAAATCCGTGCTGGAGAACTTTTAGGCAGAAGAGAAAACCAACTAAATTATTTATCGTAAATAGCCAACGTTACCATTGTACCAGAATACCAGGATAGTCTGTCTTCCACACAATTATCATTTTGGTGTAACAGCCTGCCTACATTCAATATGCTGACTGTACTGTTAATAGTGTGCCTGCGAAGCTGTATGGTAGGAAATGTCTAAAGCCGATTAGTACGCCTTAGACCTTTTCAAGGGTATGCGGTCCACAGAGAGGGCTCTGAGTACCGCCTCTAGCACCCGTTCCATCGGTTCAACACCACTGAACTAAGTAATCAGTTGTGAAGGGATAGAAATACTTATTTATGTGTTCAGTTATGCAAATAACAATAGGTGGGTGATAGAAAATTAATGTAAGCATCGTACCTGGACAATTTTTGTCTCTGACCTCTTTGATCAGATCCATCCGATGTCGTTTAAGATCCGACCATTTCTTTAAAAATGCATTTTTTGAAAGGCTCTTCCCTTTAAGGGGCGGGCACTGTTCTAGTCACTGTTAAAGGGGAGGTCGTTGTCAAAGTCACTCTTTAAGGGGCGGCCACTGTTCTAGTCACTGTTAAAGAGTGACTTTGACAACGACCTCCCCTTTAACAGTGACTTTGACAACGGTCTCTCCTTTAACAGTGACTAGAACAGTGGCTGCCCCTTAAAGAGTGACTTTGACAATGACCTCCCCTTTAACAGTGACTTGAACAGTGGCCTTCCCTTTAACAGTGACTAGAACAGTGGCCCCCCTTTAACAGTGACTTTGACAGCGGCCTCCCCTTTAACAATGACTAGAACAGTGGCCTCCCCTTTAACAGTGACTTGAACAGTGGCCTCCCCTTTAACAGTGACATACTTGTTAGGTAGAATTACAGTGATCAAAAATTCCAGCTCTTCTGGATTGAAATTGCTTTTTGCCATTTCCGAATAAAGTTTTCAAAATCTCTGTCTGTAGAATCGGTCTCTCTCCACTCTCCTTGCGATCCAAAGACAGGCACGCACGTACAGACGCACGCACGCGATTATTTAAATGACGTATTATCGAGATAACGAACCAAACATAGTACACTGTATAGGCAGGCAAATTTCATATTGGTACCTTGCTCTAAGTTGTATTCGCGTACGAATGAAACTTAATTCTATTGATCCAAACAATAGTAAATCAGACTAATAGCTCTAAGTTGTATTCGCGTACGAATGAAACTTAAAGTTGTATTTGCGTATGGCTACAATAGGATCTAAGGCCCCTTTCACACGGGCGAGGAGGGGCTGATCAATTGTTACAGCACGGTCCTCAACTAAACAGCAAAAATGTCCATCTTCATGGATTTAACTATTGCCATTTTACATATATGCCAAAGACTCAGTTTCTGTATTGTTCAAACTCTGCTTGCTGTGACCAGTGAGAAGCAAATCAGCACTGATATCTAGGCCGTGTGTGAGGCCTATATTTAATCTAAATAGCAGTTAGTCAGTTTCTGTATTGTTCAAACTCTGCTTGCAGTGACCAGTGAAAACGGAAACGAAACGGAACCACTACTGAAACATAAAACGAAAAAACGGATCCGCGAAAAACGGCCCGCAAAACACTGAAAAAGACATACGGTCGTGTGACCGAGCCCTTATTGTAGTGTGACCTACGCAGGATCAGTACACCCTGTGCCGGTAGATGGTATAAGGGATAATGTAATGTATTGTTGAGTGCAAATATTCAAATAGTATATCTACTTTTAACTGTCACACAAACAGACTGACGGGACAGAATTCAAAGACTATGGCATTGAATTTCGATTAACCCAGGTTCTGTACAATGAGCGCACCCATCCCCCACATTCTCCATTCATTGTTCTCCAAGGAAACCACTGTACAAACAAAGGGCATACTGCATATACAGTAGTTGTACTTTCTTTTGCTAGGGTTGGGCAGTGAGCCTCTTGCCTTTTAAAAACAACTATTGGTACAGTACATGTAAAGATGAATCACCAAATTACACAGATTTTAATTCAAATCAATCATAAATTATATTTATTTTATTAATAATACACATCATAATATTATTTACATTTTTTTTAGCTCGCCGGACCTAAACCCCATAGAATTAGTCTGGGCACTAATGAAAACATTTATCAGAAAGGTGGAAAACCTAGCCATTAAAACACTAAGATAAAATATATATTATAGAGGCCAGACCGAATGTTAATCAGTCTTTGTAAAGAGCCTTTGTTCTGGTTTCCCATTACACACTAGGTTTGATGCCCCACCCCAGGTTAAGAAAGTTTGCAGTACACCTTACACTTATTTCTAGACAGTGTATGACGCCTATATTTAATCCAAATAGCAGTTAGTCAGTTTCTGTATTGTTCAAACTCTGCTTGCTGTGACCAGTGAGAAGCAAACCAGCACTGATATCAAGGCCGTGTGTGAGGCCTATATTTAATCCAAATAGCAGTCAGTTTCTGTATTGACTGCTGCTCAGTCCTCATTGACTATAATGGGGGCGGAGCTACGGCGCAGCACAGCAGTGCACGGGGAGAGCTCGCCGGACTAAAAAGTCAGACATGCAGTACTTTTAGTCCGGTGATCTCTCGCCGTGCACTGCCATGCTGCGCCGTAGCTCCGGCCCCCGCCCCCATTATAGTCATTGGGGACGGAGCGGCAGTCCGGCGGCACGGTGACATAGCGGAAGGACGGATCTGACAGGGTGAACAGCCTGTCGGATCCGTCCTGCCGCAAGTGTAAAAGTACTACACAACAGAGACAGCAGCTTTTATAGCGTTTAGGGCTCGTTCACACGAACGTTTTTTGCGTTCCGTATACGGGCCGGTTTTTGTGTTCCGTATACGGTCCATATACGGAACCGTTCATTTCAATGTTTCCGAAAAAAACGGAATGTGTCCCGTATGCATTCCGTTTCTGTATCTCCGTTTTTCCGTTCCGTTGAAAGATAGAACATGTCCTATTATTGACCGCAAATCACGTTCCGTGGCTCCATTCAAGTCAATGGGTCCGCAAAAAAAAACTAAACACATACGGAAACGCATCCATATGTCTTCCGTATCTGTTCCGTTTTTGCAGAACCATCTATCGAAAATATTATGCCCAGCCCAATTTTTTCAATGTAATTACTGTATACTGTATATGCCATACGGAAAAACAGAACGGAAAAACGGAACGGAAAAACTGAAACACTACTGAAACAAAAAAATGGATCCGTAAAAAACGGCCCGCAAAACACTGAAAAAGACATACGGTCGTGTGAACGAGCCCTTATTGTAGTGTGACCTACGCAGGATCAGTACACCCTGTGCCGGTAGATGATATAAGGGATAATGTAATGTATTGTTGAGTGCAAATATTCAAATAGTATATCTACTTTTAACTGTCACACAAACAGTGCTGTTCATATTGGGAAAAAAAAATATTCCGTATAGATATAGCTAATAATTGCACACACGACTTCAAACAAAAATCGTTGTACTCTCGCGAACTTACATAATCATGTGATCGGGTACTCCCGATTTTCAAATGAAAAAACGCGAATTCAATCTTAACATTGGATTTGGACTAGTATGAAAGACGATGACGAATATTCTAAAAAACGAATACATAGTACGATATCGAATATATTTGTATTTTAGAATATTCGTCTTAGTTATTTGCCGTCGACACACTACGCCTCAACAAGCGTCCTGGCCGTCACCATGGGAATGCCAGGTGGTTAGAATATACCATCGGATATGAGTTTTTCAGTATTTTACTCAAAAAGACGAATATTATACAATACGAATATATTCGCTATAGTACTATAAATTCTTTTTTTTTAATATTCGTGAATATTCTAACTTAGAACACTAATATTCTAACTCAACACTACTGCAGATCCACCCCACTTAGATTTACACTGGTGCTCTCTTTGGATTCGAGATTCAAATACTACTGATTCATTTCGTACTTTAGCTCAACACTGCCATCTACTGGCCTTGTTGAGTATTGCTATAGTGAAGGACTAGAAATCGCGTTTCGTTAGTAACAATATGCGATTTTTGGGAGCGCAAGCGATGTTACATCTGTACAACATCTTGATTAGTCAGTGTGCAATTTAAGCTAGAAATACACCCATCATTTTCTGTGGTTTGAAAAACAATTTTTTTTGTCAAAAAACAGTATTTTACAGATCTGCAAGTGTTTATATTAAACTTGAATTTTACAGCTTTCATATTCTGTTACCAAAAAAAAGACTCTTTTGGCAATCTACAATATCTGTATTAGTGAGTGTGCAATTCAAGCTAAAAATACACCCATCATTTTCTGGGGTTTGAAAAATACACTTTTTTTTTCCGAAAAACAGTATTTTCCTGTTCTGAAAGTGTTAAATTCAAGTTTAATATATAGATCTTTTAATTTTCTGCTACCAAAAACACCTTTTTGACAAAAAACACTATTTTCAGGCCTTGCAGCATCAGCACATGTGAAATTACAGGCTTATATACTGTTGTCAAATTCAGTTGTTAAACAAACACTCGTTTGGGCACAAAAAATTTAGTTGGCAGAGTCAAAAACTACTGATTCATTTCGTACTTTAGCTCAACACTGCCATCTACTGGCCTTGTTGAGTATTGCTATAGTGAAGGACTAGAAATCGCATTTCGTTAGTTACAATATGCGATTTTTGGGAGCGCAAGCGATGTTACATCTGTACAACATCTTGATTAGTCAGTGTGCAATTTAAAGGGATTCTGTCACCAGTTTTTTACCCCCCCATTTAAAAATATGGTTATGTTCATGGAGCACTAGCGATTCCTAATGTGGTCTTATAACCGAAATCTGTAGGCTTATTTTGTCTAAAAAACGTTATAACTAACCTGTCATTCATCTCACAAAGGTGCCCAAGGGGATGCTCATGTCTTCCAGATGCCGCCCGCACCCGCCACCGTTCGTGCCCAGCTCCTCCTTTGCTGTCATCAGCGCCGCCTCAGAATCCTTTGCTACGCCTCCAGCTCTCCCTCACTCCCCCCTCCTTCTTCTCTAACATCCCGCGCGTGCGCACAGGCCTGTGCCTGATGCGCACGTGCGGACTTCTCCGTTCATCTTCATGGAGCGAAGTGCGCATGCCCCGCCACTTCGCTCAACCTCCCGATGACCTGAACACTGGCGCCAGCCTGTCAGAGGCCTGTGCGCACGCGGGATGTTAGAGAAGAAGGAGGGGGGAGTGAGGGAGAGCCAGCTGTACCATTAACAGCGCTGCTGATGCGGTTTCTCGCTTTCATTGGCAGGAGTTCCGGACCCTAGTGCCAGCAGCTTCACCGGAGGGCTTCATGTGCCCGGCCCATCTCTGGGACATCCCGCTGAGCGAGTGATGCCTCTCATCAGAGCCTCAGTGGCTCCTAGGACCTGGACGGGTTATGGTAAGGCCTGGGCTGGCTGGGTAGCGCCAGCAGGGACCCATCTGGTCCATTCCTCTGTGATAGATCGTCTGAGCCTAACCATCGACTTTATTTTGCAGGCAAGGGAAGCCGGCGTTTCCGCGTCCGTTATCCAACGCCGCTTAGCCGGGGTTAGCTTTTATTTTAGGTTATTGGGTTGGGCGGACGTCACCAAATTTTTCTTAGTCCGCCAGGCCCCTTAAGGGCTGGCGGAAGGAGGCCATGCGGAAAGAGCATCGGCGTCCGGTTTCATTTCATCTACTGGTCCAACTGCTTCAGGCCTTGCAACAAGTTTGCCCTTCCCCGCAAGAAGTCTTGGTGTTTCGCGCTGCATTTTGCCTTGCGTTTTTCAGAGCTTTTCGGATAAGCGAGCTCCCCCCCCCGTCCAAGTTCCGGCC
This sequence comes from Bufo bufo, assembly GCF_905171765.1. Classification (NCBI taxonomy): domain Eukaryota; kingdom Metazoa; phylum Chordata; class Amphibia; order Anura; family Bufonidae; genus Bufo; species Bufo bufo. Next base: position 485,535,395 of record NC_053390.1, on the reverse strand, counting down.
AGGGGGTGTTTTGCAAGAGGATGTCCTTATTACGGATTCCTTGGTGCACATTCGCCTCCGCCGGTCAAAAACTGACATTATAGTCTTAAGCATAGAATTTCTACAGAAATCGATTATCGACTCCAAAGAACAGCGATTGAGACGCAACTAGCTTCCACAATTCCGGCGGATGAGTGGGCTGATCTCAAACAGAAGACTGAACGAATCCTTAACGACCATCAAAAATACCTTGAAACAACCAAACGCAACAAATTTTTCCGTGATTCGGAGGATTACCAATTACAGCGAGTCTACAGATGGCAGTGGCAAAGTTCCTCGACGGGCAACGATTACTCTACCTTCACCGGCTACGCTTCATCCTCCTCAGGGAGCGAATGATCAACTGGCTACCGGAACCAGCGTTTTTTTCACAGGCGCGGTTACCGCCCAGGAAGGAGAAGACCAGCCACATACGCCGAGGAAGGGGAAGACGCCAATCGAAACACAACAGGGATACAGACACGGTCACAGGTACGGACATAGTAGTAAATATATCATCCCGTATACTATCCCCTGCAGAACTAAACACATTATCCAAAGGGCTTTCCTTTTGCCCGTCCGGTTCTTTCCACTCTTTCTCCTTGGAACAAGACTTACAACGGTTTTATAGATCTATCCGATTAAAGGCACATTTTGATCAACAACCACAAGGGCCCACACTTCAAACACTGAGCCCAGCCCCAGATTTATCCATAAATTCCCTTAACCTAAAAAAGAAGAGTTCATTCATGCCCCCTAAAAACTACAATGCGGCCGAGGCCTTTATTGACCTCGTCAGAAAAGATATAGACAACACCCTAAAAGAATCTAAAGACAAATCTATGTACATACCTCGCAATTTGAAAAGTGAAGAACTGATTGCTCTCAACACACTAAGGGAGGATAAAAGCATTATGATAAAACCAGCCGATAAAGGCGGAGCCATCGTAGTCATGGATACTACAGCCTATGTCAGGGAGATAACACGACAATTGTCGGACACTACAACTTACTCCAAACTACCCTATAATCCCATCTTTCGCATCAAAAAAGAAATCATCTCCCTGCTTGATAACCACCTCCTACTAGGCACAATTGACAAACCAACTTACACCTTCCTCCTTAATGAACATCCAGTCACCCCCGTTCTCTACATATTACCTAAGATACACAAAAATCTAACGGATCCCCCCGGCAGACCCATAGTCGCATCAACAGACTCTATTCTCTCTCCACTCTCCATCTTTTTAGAAAGAATACTTACACCATTAATCAAAAATACCCGCTCCTTTCTACTCGATACTACCCATTTTCTATCTATCATTTCCTCATTACAAAATATTCCAGACAATAGCCTACTGGTGACACTAGACGTAAATAGTCTTTATACCTCCATTGCCCATGAAAGGGGAATTGAAGCCATTTCCAGTCTCATTTCAAACTCCAACTATACACCCAGCGCACAAGCTTTCTGCCTCACACTTTTGAGACTAGTCCTACACAATAACTACTTCATGTTTGGCGACTAATTCTATATTCAGAAACGGGGGACAGCAATGGGGGCTAATGTAGCGCCGCCCTACGCAAATGCCTTTATGGCAAAATTTGAGGAAGACAATGTCTATCCCAACCCTCTCTTCCAACAGTTTGCATTAACCTGGCATCGATACATCGATGATATCTTTTGTATCTGGACTGGTGACTACGACTCACTGTTACACTTTATCAACCACATTAACAAACAAGACCCGGATCTCACCTTTACCTCTCACACAGACTCAGACAGGATAAGCTTCCTAGACACATTGGTACTGAAGACTCCAACCGGCTCATTAACCACTGATCTTTTCCGAAAACCTACCGATCGCAACACATTACTACATTATTCCAGTTGTCACCCCCGTAATACTAAGCAATCCTTACCACGATCTCAGTTCACACGAGTAGCTAGAATTGTAGCAGACCCTTCTCTCCGCGCACAACGCCTCCAAGAAATGGCAAATAAATTCACGGATAGGGGCTACCCCACTAGTCTACTAGAAGAAGAACTGACCCTAGCTCAACAGACTTCAACACGCCCTACCAGACCTACAGCTTCTGCACGCATTCCCTTCGTAACCACCTATCATCCCTTTGTATCAAAGATCCAAAATATAATTAAAAAACATTGGTCCATACTAGAACGATCATACCCTAAAGTATCTGAATTCAGAAATCCGATCCGTATGTGCTACAAACGTCCCACCAATCTCAAAGATCAATTAGTACACGCTGATATTGGTTCAACCACACCGCAAATAAGACAAACCACCTTGGCCCCTCGCAAGACAGGCACTTACCCATGCCTGCACTGTGCCCAGTGCACTAACGTCATTAAGGGAAACAGGATTACACATCCCCATTCGGGCAAAATCTATCAAGCAAGAGATTTCTATACGTGTAACTCGTCCTTCGTGGTTTACCTTATCAAATGCCCATGTGGCCTGGCTTACGTAGGTGAAACGACTCAATGCGTCCGCGACCGTATATCAAAACACAAGTCCGACATCCGATGCAATAGAACAGAACTTCCAGTCCCACATCACTTCTTATCCAATAAACATCAAATCTACCAGCTCCAATTCCAGGTGTTAGAACATGTGCCGCAAACACGACGAGGAGGCAATCGGATTGCTCGCCTCAAAGAACGGGAGGCCATCTGGATCTTCGAGTTAAGGACTCTTTCCCCCAATGGAATGAACAGAGACTTTGATTTTCGAATTTAATGACTTTCACTCTAAAGGAATAAATAGGAACCACACTTCGTACATTTTGATCAACATATGTTACTTTCTATCACCTCTAACCAGTATTTGTATTGTTATGCTGTATGTAGAGATGTGAAAATATATACATATGTGTATGTGTGTGTGTGTATATATATATATATATATATATATATATATATGTGTATGGGTTTATATATGTGTTTATCTATATGTCTAGATTTTATATAGGTTTGCATACCATTATCTTTTCTAACTTCCTTTTTCTCCTATTTTCACAGACAAAATGACCCCTATAGTCTCATCAATACAGGTAGTATACCACCACATAATTATAGAGTCATATAGAGTCATTAAGATTAGTTGTCTATGTAGATCTCCATATATAATTTATATCATAGAGACGGTAGCAGTACATTGTTTATTTATATAACACATGGAACAGTATTTATGCCTCTAATAATCTTCACAATGCAGCGATTGTCAAAATACTAGCTGTTTTATCCCAGAGCGCCTGCGCAGTGGGCCGTGAGCTCCTTACTCCCTAAGTCCGTATACCAGTGCACATGCGCAGGTGACTTGCCTTCATAAGATGCACCACCAATCTATCCACATGTGATAGACATCGATTGAAATTATAATATTTTGCTTTATTTATTGACAATTTTCTGTATTCATTATTGTCCTGTGATACTGTACCTTTGATGTACTAAAATATGATGTACCTATTTTCAGGCCGTGATCAAGGTCCTAGTTGACCGAAACGTTGGCCACTTGCAACTAAAAAAGATCCTAATTGGGATGGACAATAAATAAATGAATTAACTTTGAAAAATGATATATCGAGTGCCGTGGTTTCTATATATATTCTGACTGACCTTCTCCACTGAGCACCGACAACTACACACCAGGAGTGCCATCCACTACAACCATTACATATGTCAGATTATGGGTCACATTCTTTCAGGATTGGCGCGGCGACGGAGGCTGCCAGGGCGGGGTTACCTGATGCTGAAGTGCAACGTATTGGTCTAATTGTTTTGTGTCTTATGTCCGCCCTGACTTGCTTTAATTTTCTTGCAGATTCCCCTCGACCCACGGTCTGTTTTGTGGGGCATTCATACCTGTTCTTGGCTGGTCAGAGAGCTGAATCAAGACCCGGCGGTCGGTGCCTGGGTTTCCGGAATGTGGAAGTCATTTGGCGTGGCATCTGTGGCCTTCGCTGGTCGCAGGTTTTGCCGGAAACGGTTCACCTTAGCACGTTTGCACGCTCCTCTGTGATTCTGGTGATCCATGCCGGGGGTAATGACCTCTGCTTGCTGAAAGTAGCAGAGCTCATTACCCTCATTAGAGCAGATTTGGAAAGAATTCCTACTTTCTTTCACGAAGTGGTTATTGTATGGTCTGAGATGATCCCCAGGGTCACTTGGCAGGGTGCAAGGGATTCCGGTTCAATTGAGAGGGCCAGAAGGTCCATTAATGCTAGAATATCCTGTTTTGTTCGGGGTGGAGTAGTTATTCGCCACTACCAGCTGGAGGGTGACAACCAGCGTTTGATGCGGCCCGATGGTGTGCACCTCAATGATATCGGCTTAGACATTTTCCTCTCTGGCCTGCAGGATGGGGTTGAGCAAGCCTTGTTTTTGCTGGGTGGGGGTCAGAGCGCCGTGTAGAGGTACACGGGCTCTTCCGTGGAGGTCGGAGGATTACAAGAGTTACAACGGAGGGGAAGGCGGACTTGCGCACCAATGTTTGGTGTGGCATAGCGCTTCTCGCACTCTGGGGACCGGCTTTGGGCCGGGCAGTTTATAGTTGATGGTTATTCTTGAAGGATTGAGTCTAAAATAATGAATAAGAATAAAGCTGTGACCGACCTTTCACCCACAAAAATTTGGCTGTTAGTGTCGTTTTTCCAGGCAGAGAGGCAGGAGTTTGTGTGAGGTGTGTCAATTGTCTGCAGTCAGGGCAAAGAAATATTTAGTTCAGGCTTACACTGGTTCAGGCCCTGTGAGATGCTCCCTCTACATACATGGGTTTGATTCAGGGATTTTAAATACAGCCATTTGAAATACAGCCATTTTGGGCAAAGAAATATTTACTTCAGGCCTACACTGGTTCAGGCCCTGTGAGATACTCCCTCTACATATAAGGTTTTGAATCATGCATTTGAAATACAGCCATTTTGTGCAAAAAAATATTTACTTTAGGCCTACACTGTTTCAGACCATGTGAAATACCCCTTCTACATACAGGGGTTTGAATCAGGCATTTGAAATACAGCCATTTGAAGTACAGCCATTTAGGGCAAATATTTACTTCAGGCCTACACTGGTTCATGCCCTGTGAGATACTCCCTCTACATACAGGGGTTTGATTCAGGGATTTGAAATACAGCCATTTGAAATACAGCCATTTTGGGCAAAGATATACAGTCCTGATCAAAAGTTTAAGACCACTTGAAAAATGGCAAAAAAATCATATTTCAAATTGTTGCATCTTAACAAGGTTCCAAGTAGAGCTTCAACATGCAAGAAGAAGAAATGAGAGTGAGACAAAACATTTTTTAAGCATTCAGTTAATGAAAATAACGAATAAACTGAAACAGGCTGTTTTTTAGCTGATCCAAATTTTAGGATCACATGCCTTTAAAAGTCCAAATCTGTGCAAAGATGTGGATTCATTGTCATTTTCTGTCAGGTAGTCACACGTTGTGATGGCAAAGGCAAAAAAACTCTCCCTTTTTGAACGTGGTCGGGTTGTTGAACTGCATAAGCAGGGTCTCTCACAGCGCGCCATCGCTGCTGAGGTGGGACACAGTAAGACAGTCATTTGGAATTTCTTAAATGATCCTGAGGGTTATGGAACAAAAAAGTCAAGTGGAAGACCCAAAAGAATTTCACCAGCGCTGAGCCGGAGGATCCAATTGGCTGTCTGTCAAGACACTGGACGATCCTAGACCCAAATTAAGGCCATTACTGGTGCTGACTGCAGCCCCATAACCATCAGATGGCTTCTGAGACTGAAGGGCTTCAAAAACAAAAAACGTCTTCAAAGACCTCGTCTCCTTGAACGCCACAGAACTGCTCGTTTGGACTTTGCAAGAGAGCACCAAACATGAGAGGGTGTAAGAAAGTTTTATTCTCTGATGAGAAAAAATTTAACCTTGATGGTCCTGATGGTTTCCAACGTTACTGGCATGACAAGCAGATCCCACCTGAGATGTTTTCTACGCGCCACAGTGGAAAGGGCGCCATAATGGTCTGGGGTGCTTTTTCCTTCAGTGGAACAATGGAGCTTCAGGAAGTGCAGGGGCGTCAAACGGCCGCTGGCTATGTCCAGATGTTGCAGAGAGCCTTCCTCATTACTGAGGGCCCTCGTCTGTGTGGTAACGACTGGGTTTTTCAACAGGACAACGCTACAGTACACAATGCCCGCAGGACAAGGAACTTCTTCCAGGAGAATAACATCACTCTTTTGGCCCATCCTGCGTGTTCCCCTGATCTAAATCCAATTGAGAACCTTTGGGGATGGATGGCAAGGGAAGTTTACAAAAATTGACAACAGTTACAGACAGTAGATGGCCTTCGTGCGGCCGTCTTCACCACTTGGAGAAATGTTCCCACTCACCTCATGGAAACGCTTGCATCAAGCATGCCGAAACGAATTTTAGAAGTGATCAACAATAATGGCGGAGCTACTCATTACTGAGTTCATGTTTGAAAGTTGGATTTCTGTTTTGGGGGGGTTTAGTTTTTTTTGGAGGTGTGGGTCCTAAACTTTTGATCAGCTGAAAAACAACCTGTTTCAGTTTATTAGTCGTTTTCATAAAATTGACTGCTCAAATTTTTTTTTGTCTCACTCCCATTTTTTCTTGCTGCATGTTGAAGCTATACTTGGAACCGTGTTAGGATCCAGCCATGCTAAATAAGATTTTTTGCCATTTTTCAAGTGGTCTCCAACTTTTGATCAGGACTGTATTTAGTTCAGGCCTACACTGGTTCAGGCCCTGTGAGATACCCCCTCTACATACAGGGGTTTGATTCAGGGATTTGAAATACAGCCATTTGAAATACAGCCATTTTGTGCAAATAAATATTTACTTCAGGCCTACACTAGTTCAGGCCTGTGAGATACTCCCTCTACATACATAGGTTTGATTCAGGGATTTGAAATACAGTCATTTGAAATACAGCCATTTAGGGCAAAGAAATATTTAGTTCAGGCCTACACTGGTTCAGACCGTGTGAGATACACTATTTACATACTGTCGTTCTATTCTACTATTAATTAAACACCCATTTAGGGCAAGATCCTAAATTTGAAAAATATGAGGAGAGCGTCAAATAAGGGACATGGCCCAGGTCGTGGTGCTGCTGGTGGAGCTCCTGTTGCAGGGAGAGGACGTGGTCGATCTGTGCCAGCTACATGCACAAGTCAAACCCCTTCACATTGTCTCCCACCCAGTCTCCTGCTGAAAGAACACAGTTGGCACCTGCAGCCGATGTGCAAGGGGGTGAGGTGAAAGACTGATGGACTTCAGCCAAGCAGTCTGAGCCCCAAGTCATGCAGCAATCTCTGGGGCCATCCACCTATCCCTGCCTCAGAAGTGGAAGAGATTGAGTGCACCGATGCCCAACCACTTATCTTTCAAGATGAGTACATGGGAGGACCATCGCAGCACGTCTCGGATGATGACAAAACACAGGTGCCAACTTCTGGGGCTTTCGAAAGTGTGCAGACCGACAAGGAAGACTGGGGTGAAGACTGGGTGGAAGATGATGTGGAGGACGATGAGGTCCTCGACCCCACATGGAATCAAGGTCATGTGAGTGACCTATGTAGTTCGGAAGAAGAGGCGGTGGTCGCACAGAGCCAGCAGCACAGCAGAAGAGGGAGTGCAGTACGCAGCCCTGCAGGGTGAGGCGAATGGTGAGCTCACAGGGGTAGTTACTAACCGAGGGTGGTTGTAGTACTCACAGTCTTTTATATACCCTGGGAAGACGTACAGCAGTGATAGAGAGGCTGGCACAGGGGTCCTCTGGGGCACTCTCTGTATGTAGGGACCAGGCCGGGTGGTAAGTGAGGTGCCGTGGATGTTGCAGGTTTTAATGTGCCGGTGGCAAGATCCCTTTAAATTTGTGACGCCAGTGCCGGTAACGGTGGCACACCGATTTATTGGAGTAATAATGGAGGAACACACGTTGCAGTGAACCAAAACTTCTGTTTACTGAAACAGTTAGTATATACAGTCTTTGGTCAAAGTTCCATATGTAAGAGGTAATAACATGCAGGCTTTACATCAATTGGCAGGCACAATGTTCTTGCAAGATACTCAGAGGGTTAAACACTTACAGATCAGGCTGCACTTTCCTCAGAATCCTGTCTATCTTTATCCCAAGGCCCGTATGCCCTATTGCTGGCTTTATCATTGGTTAGGGAAAACTTCCTCAGGTATATGTCTCCTTGCTTTAAATGGATCCTTCTGCCTTTCAGCTCTCAGTTTGGCTGGAATAAATTTGGCTCTGCACTGTACTTTGTAGGAACTTAGTTTTTCTCAGGAGGCAACTCTTCTCCTGGTGGCAACTTCTGAGCTTCTTTTACTCAGGAACCTCATGCAGGCTACACTGCACTAACTAGCCTCCTGGAATATACTGCCCTCCCCCTTCCTATCTGGGCCTAACTATATATACTAGGGGTTCCCTAGCTCCCTCTACTGTCTAGGAGAAAGAACTACCTCTAACAGTCCTGATACAGGAGATAACAGGGAAAACACCTACAAACATTATATAAAATACAATGACCATGTTCCACAGGAGGTGGACAATAACGTGGCCATATTGACCCTTGTGTAGTGCCCACATTTACCTAGTGGGACACTACAGTAGAGATGTCGCGAACATAAAATTTTCCGTTCGCGAACGGCGAACGCGAATTTCTGCAAATATTTGCGAACGGGCGAACCGCCATAGACTTCAATAGGCAGGCGAATTTTAAAACCCACAGGGACTCTTTCTAGCCACAGTAGTGATGGAAAAGGTGTTTCAAGGGGACTAAACCTGGACTGTGGCATGCCAGAGGGGGATCCATGGCAAAACTCCCATGGAAAATTACATAGCTGACGCAGAGTTGGATTTTAATCCATAAAGGGCATAAATCACCTAACAATCCAAATTTTTTTTGAACAACGTGGTTTAAAACATCCAGTGTGTGTATACGATCAGGTATGATGTTGTATCGATCAGGTAGTGTAAGGGTTATGCCCGCTTCACAGACATTGACAGCCCAAACTCCCCTTTTAATGCAACGCAAACAACCACAAACAGTCCATTTGCCCAACCGCAAACTTCCCATTTGCACAAGGTTGGATACCAAGCTAGCCATGTCCCGTCGATGTCATTGAAGGTTTCTTCCTCCACCCAGCCACGTACAACACCAAGGGTCCCCGAAAGGTGAATTGAATAGATTTTTCGAACGGGGAGATGGGTAAAAAAACGCTGGCTCCCTCCCCTTTGTTTGAATCCACGCCACGGTCACTGCATCTGCGCCGTGCAATTTACTGTCACACCCGTGAGTGGTATTTTCTGTAGTACTATTCTCATCAGTTTAATCCCTGTATGGTCCCCAATCTGGGATCCATTTATTAAATTGATTTTTCGAACGGGGAGATGGTTAAAAAAACGCTGGCTCCCTCCCCTTTGTTTGAATCCACGCCACGGTGTCTGCGCCGTGCAATTTACTGTCACACCCGATATGAGTGGTATTTTCTGTAGTACTATTCTCATCAGTTTAATCCCTGTATGGTCCCCAATCTGGGATCCCTTTATTAAATAGATTTTTCGAACGGGGAGATGGTTAAAAAAAACGCTGGCTCCCTCCCCTTTGTTTGAATCCACGCCACGGTCACTGCGTCTGCGCCGTACAATTTACTGTCACACCCGATATGAGTGGTATTTTCTGTAGTACTATTCTCATCAGTTTAATCCCTGTTACGTCCCATATCAGGGTGGGATTGCCTTTTGTGAAAAAAAATTTAGGCCGGGTACCTTCGACTGCCTTCACAGTGACAGACCAAACTCTGATGCACCAAAATGAATTGATTTTAGGAACCGGGAGATGGAAAAAGCAACTTGGTCGGTCCTCTTACTCCCAAGTTGGGGCACTGCGCGTGCACGGAGCAATGTGCTGTGACACCCTATATGAGTGGAGTCTTAACTAGTACTATTCCTATCAGTTTAATCCCTGTTAAGTCCCCTATCTGGGGACGTGTGTCGAATTGATTAACCATTGTCGAATTAACGAACCATTAAGACATCCTGGAATAATTTAGTTCTGAGCTTTGTACTTGCTTTGTATTGGAATTGATGGGGATTTTTTAAATTGTCTGCATTATTTCTGATAAACTATTAAGAGACTTTATTATGATTTTTTTATTTTATGTATTAAAAACCCACCCATACAACTTAGAAAAAACAAAAATATATATATATTTTTTTTTTAATGAAAAATTATCCAGCTGATCGCTTTTGGTCTGATCATAATGAAGCAACGGCCTTATCATCTGGGGTGTGGCAACATTGCCAACACACTCATAGAGGTGATGATCGCTTCATTGTGATACGCAAGCCCCTTCACCACAACAAGGTAACGATCACGAAGGGGAATTGACACTTGTATGTGCCTTTTTATTTTGTTTTGTTTTTGCAGCCACAGTGTGTCACGGCTGTGTGTGAGCAACAAGAGCATACACAGTTAATAAGCTACTGACCGGACCCAAACTAGGGAGGATAAAGGGTGACCCCTGTCAGACCCTAAAAGCTCTCCCTATGCTGCTTAGCACATGTCCAGATCCAAATGGTGGATCGAGACATGCCCGCGTACCTAAGGCTGATGACCACTGTAACCCCTACAATAGTGGAAGGGGCACGGCCAACGGTGCCCTGCTCAGAATATGGATGGAACCGGGGTCGCCTCGGATCCAGTCAGCAAACAAACAGAAACACACAATGTCTGCACACTTAACTGAAGGAGCTGCAGCAGCAGTGAAAACAGATCTAAAGTCAGCAGACAATATCCAAAGTACTTGCTTCAGCAGAACTCAGGTCCATAGAAAGATATCACAAGTGAAGATACTCAAGCGAGAGATACAGCTCAAATGAAAAGTATAATCCGCCCCCTACAAAGGAGGAGGGGTGATTTAAAGGCAGAGAAATCAAACACAGGAGGGACAGCTGGGAGGAAGGAAACAGAAAGTAAAGACCTCAACACAGGGGCGGAGAAACAGAGCAGAGAGAACTCCTCCAAGCTCTAGTAGTGACATCATCACAGGGGTGGAGAAACAGAGCTGTGAGAACGTCTCAAAGCTCTGGTAGTGACACAGTGCAGCGCCAGAGGCCAGAAAAATTAGGCATGTACACATGCCTGAAAAATAATGTCATTGTTGCAGCCGCTGTTGTAGCAGCGGGCGGAAAAATGGATGTTTTCAAGGCAGCAAGGTGACTAAAACATTGCGGCTTGAACCCTAGTTGGTGGCGGAGAATTCACGAAAGTCATCTGGTATGCAGACATTAAATACAGCAGCGTGGGGACCATTTTGAGGCCAAGGCATGGTCTTTTGTTAGTCAAATGTATCCCCCACTGTCAGTCCCTTCGGGATCCATGCCTCATTCATCTTGATTACCTCACCTTCATTAACACTTTTTTGACCGAGGCGACTTCTTTTGTCAGTGACAATGCCTCCTGCTGCACTGAAGGTCCTTTCTGACAGGACACTTGAAGCGGGGCAGGCCAGAAGTTCTATCGCAAACTGGTATAGCTCAGGCCACAGGTCAAGCCTGCACACCCAGTAGTCAAGGGGTTCATCGCTCCTCAGAGTGTTGATATCTGCAGTTAAGACGAGGTAGTCTGCTACCTGTCGGTCGAGTCGTTCTCCAAGGCTGGATCCCGAAGGGCTGTGGCGATGTGTAGGACTGAAAAAGATCTGCATGTCCTCCATCAACAACACATCTGTAAAGCGTCCTGTCCTTGCCGCCGTGGTCGTGGTAGGAGGATTACTTTCACCTCTTCCCCTGTTAGATTCCCGTTGTGCTGTGACATCCCCCTTATAAGCTGTGTAAAGCATATTTTTTAGTTTTGTTTTGAACTACTGCATCCTTTCTGACTTTCGGTAATTTGGTAACATTTCCGCCACTTTCTGCTTATACCGGGGTTCTAGTAGCGTGGCCACCCAGTACAGGTCGTTCTCCTTCATCCTTTTTATACGAGGGTCCCTCAACAGACATGACAGCATGAAAGACCCCATTTGCACAAGGTTGGATGCCGAGCTACTCATTTCCCGTTCCTCGTCCTCACTGATGTCATTGACGGTCTGTTCTTCACCCCAGCCACGTACAACACCACGGGTCCCAGATAGGTGACAACAACGAGCACCCTGGGATGCCTGCTGTGGTTGGTCTTCCTCCTCCTCAAAGCCACATTCCTCCTCTGACTCCTCTTCCTCATACTCCTCTTGCAGCGTTGCCGCAGGTCCGGCAAGCGATGATGACAAGGCTGTTTCTGGTGGTGATGGTGACCACAACTCTTTCTCTTCCTCTTCACGCTCATCTACAGCCTGATCCAGCACTCTTCGCAGGGCACGCTCCAGGAAGAAAACAAATGGGATGTGGTCGCTGATGGTGCCCTCGGTGCGACTGACTAGGTTTGTCACCTCCTCAAAAGGACGCATGAGCCTACAGGCATTGTGCATGAGCATCCAGTAACGTGGCAAAAAAATTCCCAGCTCCGCAGAGGCTGTCCTAGCACTCCGGTCATACAAATACTTGTTGACGGCTTTTTCTTGTTGGAGCAGGCGGTCGAACATTAGGAGTGTTGAATTCCAACATGTCAGGCTGTCGCAAATCAAGCGCCTACTGGCATGTTGTTTCGGCGCTGAATGTCTGAAAAGTGCACCATGGCCGTGTAGGAACGCCTGAAATGGCCACACACCTTCCTGGCCTGCTTGAGGACATCCTGTAAGCCTGGGTACTTAGACACAAAGCGTTGTACGATGAGATTCAACACATGTGCCGTGCATGGCACATGTGACAACTTGCCCAAATTCAATGCCGCCAACAAATTGCTTCCATTGTCACACACCACTTTGCCGATCTCCAGTTGGTGCGGGGTCAGCCACTGATCCACCTGTGCGTTCAGGGCGGAAAGGAGTGCTGGTCCGGTGTGGCTCTCTGCTTTCAGGCAAGTCAACCCCAAGACAGCGTGACACTGTCGTATCCGGGATGTGGAATAGCCCCTGGGGAGCTGGGGGGATTCAGTTGATGTGCAGCCAGACGCCGCAACAGAAGAGGACTCAGCCGAGGAGGTTATGGAAGAGGATGGAGTAGGAGGAGTAGAGGAGGTGGCAGTAGGCCTGCCTGCAAGTCGTGGCGGTGTCACCAACTCCGCTGCAGAGCCACGCATTCCATGCTTGGCAGCCGTCAGCAGGTTGACCCAATGCGCAGTGTAGGTGATATACCTGCCCTGACCGTGCTTTGCAGACCAGGTATCAGTGGTCAGATGGACCCTTGCCGAAACACTGTATGCCAGAAATGCCATGACTTCCTTTTCAATCACTGAGGTTTGGGATTGCCTTTTTTGAAAAAAAATTCGTCCGGGTACCTTCCACTGTGGTGTCCCAATAGCGACAAATTTTTTGAAGGCCTCAGACTCCACCAGCTGGTTTGGTAAAAGCTGGCAGGCTAAGAGTTCCGTCAAGCCAGCTGTCAGACGCCGGGCAAGGGGGTGACTCTGTAACATTGGCTTCCTATGCTCAAACATTTCCTTTACAGACACCTGACTGTGGGTAGATGAGATGGAACTGCTGAAGGTGAGAGGCGGAGTGGCGGGTGGTTGAGAGGGGGCAAGGAGGACAGCAGTGGTTGACGTGGCTGAAGATGCTGGACCAGGAGGAGGATGGTGGCTTTGAGCTTGTGTGCTGCTTCTACTCGTCATCATGTGTTGATCCCATAGGCGTTTGCGAAGGCACATGATCGCACATCACAAAGCAGTTGTACCTAGGTGGGTGTTGGATTTCCCACGACTCAGTTTCTTTTGGCACAGGTTGCAAATGGCATCACTGTTGTCAGAGGCAGACACACAAAAAAAATGCCACACTGCTGAGCTTTGCAATGACGGCATTCTGGTGGTGGCAACAGCATGTGTTGATTGGCGTGCTGTCTGGCTGACCCCGGGTGCCGATACATGCTGTCTGACTGTGCCACTAGCTCCTTGCAACGACCTCCCCCTGCTTCCAACTCGTCTCCTCCTTCTCTCTGTCTCCCCTTCTGAACTTTCCCCCTCTTCTTCTTCTCTTCGAGCAGGCACCCACGTGGCATCCACGGACACATCGTCATCATCAACCACTTCACTTGTATCTGACACCTCAGCAAAGGAAGCAGCAGCGGGTACATCATCATCATCACACTGTACGTCCATGTGTGTAATGCTGCCTGACTGAGACATATCCCTGTTATCTCCATCCTCTGGCAATAATGGTTGCGCATCACTAATTTCATCCAACTGATGTGTAAATAACTCCTCTGAGGGATCAAGTGAAGCGGCTGTAGTGGCTGTGGTGGTAGTGGTGGTGGTGGCGGCGGGCGGGAGAGTGGTAACTTGAGAGCAGGTGACCAAAGCTGAGCTGGAGGAGGATGGTGCATCAAGGTTCTTAGCGGAAGCTGTTGAAGATTGGGTGTCCTGTGTAAGCCAGTCAACTATTTTCTCCGAATTTTTTGGGTTCAGGGTACGTGGCCTCTGAACACTGGGCATTATTCCAGGGCCAGAGGAAATCACAGCACCACGACCACGACGGCCCCTGTGGCGTGGCCTGCCTCTGCCTGTCATTTTTTATTAGACAAGTGTTACTATGCGTGCAAGGTACTGTGCCACCCTATATAAGTGGTGGGCAGTGGGCACAGTACAGTCTGTGTGGGCCTGGCACACACTGGCTTGCAACTGTGATTATATCACAGAAAAAGATTAAATATAATTTTTTTTATCTGAAAGGTATTTGAGTGAGTGACACCCTGTAACGGTATAAGTGGAGGCCTAGCCAGTGGCCACAATACAGTCTGTGTGGGCCTGACACACACTGGCTTGCAACTGTGATTATATCACAGAAAAAGATTAAATATAATTTTTTTTTATCTGCGAGGTATTTTCTGTCACACCCTGTATGAAAGGTGTGCACACAGTACTGTCTGTGACTGAGCCTTCAGCCTCTCACACACGGGCAGGCAACTGCAATATATATATATATATATATATATATATATATATATATATACACTGCTCAAAAAAATAAAGGGAACACTTAAACAACACAATGTAACTCTAAGTCAATCACACTTCTGTGAAATCAAACTGTCCACTTAGGAAGCAACACTGAGTGACAATCAATTTCACATGCTGTTGTGCAAATGGGATAGACAACAGGTGGAAATTATAGGCAATTAGCAAGACACCCCCAATAAAGGAATGGTTCTGCAGGTGGTGACACAGACCACTTCTCAGTTCCTATGCTTCCTGGCTGATGTTTTGGTCACTTTTGAATGCTGGCAGTGCTTTCACTCTAGTGGTAGCATGAGACGGAGTCTACAACCCACACAAGTGGCTCAGGTAGTGCAGCTTATCCAGGATGGCACATCAATGCGAGCTGTGGCAAAAAGGTTTGCTGTGTCTGTCAGCGTAGTGTCCAGAGCATGGAGGCGCTACCAGGAGACAGGCCAGTACATCAGGAGACGTGGAGGAGGCCATAGGAGGGCAACAACCCAGCAGCAGGACCACTACCTCTGCCTTTGTGCAAGGAGGAACAGGAGGAGCACTGCCAGAGCCCTGCAAAATGACCTCCAGCAGGTCACAAATGTGCATGTGTCTGCTCAAACGGTCAGAAACAGACTCCATGAGGGTGATATGAGGGCCCGACGTCCACAGGTGGGAGTTGTGCTTACAGCCCAACACTGTGCAGGACATTTGGCATTTGCCAGAGAACACCAAGATTGGCAAATTCGCCACTGGCGCCCTGTGCTCTTCACAGATGAAAGCAGGTTCACACTGAGCACATGTGACAGACGTGACAGAGTCTTGAGACGCCGTGGAGAACGTTCTGCTGCCTGCAACATCCTCCAGCATGACCGGTTTGGCATTAGGTCAGTAATGGTGTGGGGTGGCATTTCTTTGGAGGGCCGCACAGCCCTCCATGTGCTCGCCAGAGGTAGCCTGACTGCCATTAGGTACCGAGATGAGATCCTCAGACTCCTTGTGAGACCATATGCTGGTGCGGTTGGCCCTGGGTTCCTCCTAATGCAAGACAATGCTAGACCTCATGTGGCTAGAGTGTGTCAGCAGTTCCTGCAAGACGAATGCATTGATGCTATGGACTGGCCCGCCCGTTCCCCAGACCTGAATCCAATTGAGCACATCTGGGACATCAAGTCTCGCTCTATCCACCAATGTCACGTTGCACCACAGACTGTCCAGGAGTTGGCAGATGCTTTAGTCCAGGTCTGGGAGGAGATCCCTCAGGAGACCGTCCGCCACCTCATCAGGAGCATGCACAGGCGTTGTAGGGAGGTCATACAGGCACGTGGAGGCCACACACACTACTGAGCCACATTTTGACTTGTTTTAAGGACATTACATCAAAGTTGGATCAGCCTGTAGTGTGTTTTTCCACTTTAATTTTGAGGGTGACTCCAAATCCAGACCTCTATGGGTTAAAAAATTTGATTTCCATTTTTTTTTTTGGTGTGATTTTGTTGTCAGCACATTCAACTATGTAAAGAACAAAGTATTTCAGAAGAATATTTAATTAATTCAGATCTAGGATGTGTTATTTTTGTGTTCCCTTTATTTTTTTGAGCAGTGTATATATATATATATATATATATATATATATATATATAAATAAAAAAAAGCAAACTGATGTACCAGCCCTGAAAACGGCTTTTTGGGGTGCTGTCAGGACGCTGTCCTTACAGCAGATGAGTCTGTGGACACAGAACACTGCCCTAGCTAACGCTTTCCCTATTGAATCAGCAGCAGCAGCACTGTCCCTCCTCTCACTGAGAATGCAGATTCCGAATGAATCTAAAATGGATGCTGTCTAGGAGGTGGGAGAGTCTGGGAGGGAGGGTCTGCTGCTGATTGGCTGGAATGTGTCTGCTGACTGTGAGGTACAGGGTCAAAGTTTACTCAATGATGATGTATAGGGGGCGGACCGAACATCGCATATGTTCGCCCGCCGCGGCGAACGCGAACAAGCTATGTTCGCCAGGAACTATTCGCCGGCGAACTATTCGGGCCATCTCTACACTACAGGAGCAGGGTGCAAAAGCGGAGTGGCCGTCCTCTAGACAGTACAACTCCTACTGCCCACCGCAGCAAGGGACCGAGCACACCAAAGCCAGCTCCAAGGAGTTCCCTGGTGTGGCAGTTCTTCAGACAATGTGCTGACGACAAGACACAAGTGGTTTGCACGCTGTGCAATCAGAGCCTAAAGTGAGGCATAAACGTTCTCAACCTGAGCACAACCTGCATGACCAGGCATTTAAGTGCAAAGCACGAGCTGCAGTGGAGTAGACACCTCAAAAACCAAGAAAGGTCTCTGGCTCCTCCTGCTTCCTCTTCTGCTCCAGTCGCGGTCTTTTTATCCACCTCTGGAGTGACAGTGCCACCTGCCACCCCGCAAACAGAGGATCTGCCAGCGACACTAACAACTGGGTCACCAAGCATCTCCACAATGTCCCACGGAAACGTTCAGCTCTCCATCTCCCAAACGCTGGAGAGGAAGAGGAAGTAACCCCCTACCCACACGCGATCCCTATCCCTGAATGCCAGCATTTCTAAATTACTGGCCTTTGAAATGCTGTCATTCCGTCTGGTGGAGACGGATAGTTTTAAAGGCCCTATGGCGGTGGCTGTCCCACAGTACATCATGCCCAGCCGCCACTACTTTTCCAGGCGAGCCATCCCTTCCCTGCACAACCAAGTAGGGGACAAAATTAGGTGTGCACTGCACAATGCCATCTGTGGCAAGGTGCACCTGACTACGGATACGTGGACCAGTAAGCACGGTCAGGGCCGTTATATCTCCATAACAGCAGACTGGGTAAATGCAGTGGAGGCTGGGCCTGAGGCGGATAGCAGTTTGGCACATGTCCTTCCACCACTAAGGATTGCAGAGCGCTTGAGTTTGCCTCCTGTTGCTTCCTCCTCCTACTCTGCTTCCTCATCCTCTACCAGCTCCTCATCCGGTCAGCGTAACACCTTCACCACCAACTTCAGCACAGCCAGGGGTAAACGACAGCAGTCAGTTTTAAAATTTATCTGTTTGTGGGACAAACTCCACACCGTGCAGGAGCTGTTGACGGGCCTTGAAAAACAGACCGATGAGTGGTTTGTGCCAGTCAGCCTCAAGCCCGGCCTGGTGGTGTGCGATAATGGGCGAAATCTCGTAGCAGCTCTGGGACTAGCCGGTTTGACGCACATCCCTTGCCTGGCGCATGTGCTCAATATGGTGGGGCAGAGGTTCCTTAAAACTTACCCCGATATGTCAGAGATGCTGCATAAAGTGCGGGCCGTCTGTGCGCGGTTTCGGCGTTCTCACCCTGCTGCTGCTCGCCTGTCAGCGCTCCAGCGTAACTTCGTCCTTACCGCTCACCACCTCATATGCAACGTGCCCACAAGGTGGAACTCCACCTTGCACATGCTGGCCTGACTGTGCGAGCAGCAGCAGGCGATAGTGGAGTTTCAGCTGCAGCACGCACAGGTGAGTCGCTCGGCGGAACAGCACCACTTCACCACCAATGACTGGGCCTCCATGCGAGACCTGGGTTCCTTGTTGCGCTGTTTCGAGTACTCCACCAACATGCCAGTGCCGATAACGCAGTTCTCAGTGTTACAATCCCACTTCTATGCCTCCTTGAAAAAACGCTCCTGGCGATGATGGAAGAGGATGTGGCACAGGAGGAGGAAGAGGGATCATTTCGTAGGGTTTCCGGCCAGTCATTCCCAAGTGGCTCCGAGGGTGGGTTCCTGCACCCACAAATCCAAGGTACACAATTGTCCAGCCAGGCCACAGTTCTGGAGGATGAGGAGATGGAGGACGAGGAGGAGGAGATGGAGGAGGAGGAACCATGTTCACAGCAGGGTGGCACCTAGACCAGCTCATGTCCATCATTGGTGCATGGATGGGGGGATACAGAGGACACAGACTATACACCTCCCCCAAATGACAGCTTTTCGTTGCCTCTGGGCAGCCTGGCACACATGAGCAATTACATGCTGCGGTGTCTCCGCAACGACCGCTGAGTTGCCCACATTCTAACTTGTGCTGATTACTGGGTGGCCACGCTGCTGGATCCCCATTACAAGGACAACGTACCGCCATTAATTCCATCACTGGAGCATGATTGTAAGCAGGGCCGAACTGGGGATAAAAACAAGCCCTGTAAAAAGTTGCATACCAGCCCCACAGCGTTGCGTCATTATTTACTTGTTTATAAAAGGGGAAAGCATTCATTTTAAAACACGTGTGTAAACACGAATATGAACTTTGCCCCACAATAGCTCTTTTGTAGAACCCCATTGTTCATATTACCGTTTTACTGGCTAGGGCAGCGCTAAATCCCGGCCATCAGTGACGGTGACGTCACTGGGCTTCCCGGCAGCCCCATGGAGAGCCCCGGTACGTCACCAGATCTTCAAAAAATGCCTTTGCCCTGCGCGATTTAACGCAGGGCAAAGGAGAGCATCGGAGCATGAACTGCTCCGATGCTCAAGTCAGGGGGCCTGCCTGGGTGAAAATGGAGGTATGTCCGGGTTCAGCTCTGAACCCGAACAACCCCTTTAATTTATACTCAGATATAGTCCTCCTGTAAGTACCTGGCCTTCCCCCTCTTCCTCACCCCCCTCTTCCTCACCCCCCTTCCCCTTCTGTCCCCCTTGAATGTATGTCAGCAGCAGCACCAGAAGGACTGGAGCTGCAGGCTGCACAGGGACAAGTGAGTGACTGGCAACCCCTTCCTGCTGTCACAGAGTTGCTGGATTCTCCTGGAAAAGTTGTTGAAGTGCAGCTGCCTGGAGGTGGTGGGCTCCAAGCTTCTCACAGCCACTCTGAATATCATGCATGGAGTTTCAGCTGCCTGGAAGTGACCTCCAGGCTTCTATGTATGAAGGCACAGTAGACTGCTGGGAGCTGCCTGTGTGGAGGCTAAGCAGCCTGCTGGATGCAGAGAGCTGTGTGATCACTGTCCCCTCCTGTACAGAGAGCAGCAAGGGACTCTCCAGGAGTGGCATCAGCTGGGCAGATCAGCTTCTAGGATCTGGGCTCCATGGGCACTCTGTAGCCCTCACATGCTTCTTTATGCATCACAGCAAGGAGATTGGGGCAGTTGACAGCAGGGCTCTGGCTGGAGGTAGCACTTTGTGAAAGGTTGTCACACAGGTTGTCAGGGGCTGGGAGTGGAGAACATCTTGGTGTGTAACCTGGTGTCACTGTGCTGTACAAAGGATCTGCTGGGCATGGTGCCTCCACAGAGGGCAGGGAATCAGATTGACTGAGGAGGGCTTGTACTTTGGAGAAGAATATGTGGCTTCATGTGACAGAGCAGAGGAATCACACAGAATAGTGTGTGGATGAGGATACGTCGTGTCTCCAGGAGCTCTGCCCCTGACATCTCCAAGTGACAGACACTGCTGGACCCCCCTGGCACCCTGCACACAGAGCCTTCCTGTATGTATGGCTGGTGCCAACTTGTGATCAGATCTGACAGTCTGAAGCCAGGAAGCGCTGCCACCCTGTCCCCAGGTCTGCTCTGTGCATGCACCCGGAGCCCTCTGTGCCCACGCCGGTGATGCCATGTCCCATAGTGGAGGTGATGTGGGAGGCTCTGGGCTCTGGATAAAAAGCATCTCTGGAGGTAAAGGCAGGGGCAGGGACCGTTACTACGGCATGAAAGATGTGGAGTCGGGTCGGGGCAACAGGGTGCTGTTGAACTCCAGTAGAGGGGACAGGCTGCTTCTCCTGGGCACCAGTGACACTGGCAGAGGCAGCGGTGTGGGACCTGGAGGGGGCTTGCAGGAGAGCCGCCGGGGGAAGCAGGGAGCTTGCATGAGCTTATTGGGAAAGCCGCTGTCGTACAACAGCAGCCAGAGCTGCCGGAGGAACGTGAAGTACCGGAGGCTGCATAACTACCTGTGCAAAATGCTGGAGAGACCCCAGGGCTGGGCATTCATCTACCACGTCTTTGTGTGAGTACCGGACACCGTGCTGCTGTGTATAATGCACCGCCACTCGCCACATGTGGGCATGGCCCTGGCATCCAATACATATCAGGGAAAGCTATACTGTGCATTTATAATGTGTGCAGGGTGCCAGGGGTGTCCTGCAGTGTCTGTCACTTGGAGATGTCAGGGGCAGAGCTCCTGGAGACACGACGTATCCTCATCCACACACTCTTCTGTGTGATTCCTCTGCTCTGTCACATGAAGCCACATATTCTTCTCCAAAGTACAAGCCCTCCTCAGTCAATCTGATTCCCTGCCCTCTGTGGAGGCACCATACCCAGCAGATCCTTTGTACAGCACAGTGACACCAGGTTACACACCAAGATGTTCTCCACTCCCAGCCCCTGACAACCTGTATGACAACCTTTCACAAAGTGCTACCACCAGCCAGAGCCCTGCTGTCAACTGCCCCAATCTCCTTGCTGTGATGCATAAAGAAGCATGTGAGGGTTACAGAGTGCCCATGGAGCCCAGATCCTAGAAGCGGATCTGCCCAGCTGATGTCACTCCTGGAGATTCCTGTAAACTGGAGACTGTATGTACACTAATATACACTACATAACCCTGACAGCCTGCACAGTCACATGTGGGCACAGCCCTGGCATCCAATACATGTCACAGCGAGCTATACTGTGCAGTATAGCTTAGAATGCACAGTATAGCTCTCTATGACATGTATTGGATGCCAGGGCTGTTCCCACATGTGACTGTGCAGGCTGTCAGGGTTATGTAGTGTATATTAGTGTACATACAGTCTTATAATTTATAAGACTGTATGTAAATAATATACACTACATAACCCTGACAGCCTGCACAGTCACATGTGGGCACAGCCTGGCCCCTTCTTACCCCCAGGGCTGTTTACATCGGTGACGGCGGCATACACAGGGGTCGGGCTCTGCTTCCAGTCTGCGGCCTGGGCCCGGCATATTGAATCTGGTGAGGCGGCGGGAGCCTGAGGCCACTTGCAGGAAGAGAGGGGCGGCCACACACAGGACAGCCAGCCAGGCCGGGCCATGAGGATCATGGGCTGCCGCTCACAGCGACACCAGGTAGTCGGAGGGAGCAGTGCCGTTCCCACGGAGGCCGCCGAAAAAGTGCAGGCAAATCTTAAAGCAGCCCCAGGGCCGGCGGCCTACCGGGAAATTTCCCGGTATCCCGGTAGGCCAGTCCGGCCCTGATTGTAAGATGCGCGAGTACAAGCGCACACTGGTAGACGCGCTGCTGGTGGCATTCCCACCTGACAGCGGGGGCACAAAGGAAGCACAAGGCAAAGGCAGAGGACGAGGAAGAGGTCGCCAACGCAGCTGGGGCACCACCAGCACCACAGAAGGCAGGGTTAGCATGGCCGAAATGTGGAAAAGCTTTGTCAGCACGCCACAACAACCAGCACCACCAGCTGATATGGAACGTCTTAGCAAGAGGCAGCATTTCACCAACATGGTGGAGCAGTATGTGTGCACACGTCTACACGTACTGAATGATGGGTCTGCCCCCTTCAACTCCTATTCCATATGGAACTCCACCTCATAAATCCATTTTTTTTTTTGTACGTGTTTTATTTTATATAATTTCACTACTTTGTCATTAACATTTTCTGGTGAAATTAACCATTTTTGGGGTGTATAGTACCACTGCTATACCTAGTAGACCGGTAAAAAAAAAAAAAAAAAAAAAAAAAAAAAAAAAAAAAAAATTGTCAGTTACATTTTGTGGTGAAATTAACAAATTTTTGGGTGTATAGTACCACTGCTATACCTAGTAGACAGGTTAAACAAAAAAAAATAATTGCCATTTACTTTTTTGGGTGAAATTAACCAATTTTTGGGTGTATAGTACCACTGCTACACCTAGTAGACAGGTTAAACAACCAAAAAATTGTCAGTTATATATTCTGGTGAAATTCACCAATTTTTGGGTGTAATATACCCCTCCTCTACCTAGTTGACAGCTTAATAAATTTAAATAATTTTTCTGTTACATTCTTGGGTTGACATTATACAATTTTAGATGTGAATAAACACCTGCTATGCATAGGTGACAGGGAATAAAATTTAATAAATTATTCAGTAATTAATGCGCGCCACATCCTTTCATTCAATGCTTAAACTTTGAAAAGTTGTCACACTTTTATGCTTTAATAATTTCTCCCATATTTCAACTCTATAATTTTAAATTTGAAAAAATTTATCCTCCCTTGGATGTAGTTTCTCTTTCTCACGCTCCCTCTCTGGCCTGGAACCCTGATTCCCCGCCACCCGTGAACACCATGGTGGGCGCATAAAAGAACATCGAAAGTTGATAGAGCAGATATCAAATTGGATCGTGAACATCACGGGGACGTGCGACATGGTGGGGCAGTAAGTGTGGACACGCCTACACGAACTGACTGACAGGGGTCGGCCCCTGCAACTTCTGAGTCTCCAAATTGGGCACATGGCCTGAGCTTGCCCTGTACCCCTTGGAGGTGTTGGCCTGCCCTGCAGCCAGTGTATTGTCTGAACGTGTGTTTAACATGACTGGAGGGGGTTATCACAGGTTATATTTCGCAATGTTTTGGGGTATACCCTAATTTTAAAAATAAAATTTAAAACCAAAAAGCAGTGTAGGCTACCTCCTCCTCCTCCACCGCCGCTTCCACCTACACTGCCACATCCACCGCCTCCTCAACCTCCTACTCCATATGGACCTGGTCCTCCTAGATCAAGATTATTATTATTTTTTTTTACGTATTTTATGTTATTTTTAAGTCATTTACCTATCCACATTTGTTTGCAGAGCACTTGCCATGCTCTTAACCACATTTTGACAACATTTGCAGCCCTTTAGCCCTTTCCATGACATTTTTACAGCCATTTTAGTGCTCAAAAGTTCGGGTCTCCATTGACTTCAATGGGGTTCGGGTTCAGGGTCAAGTTCGGGTCCCGAACTCAAACTTTTTTCCGAAGTTTGGCCGAACCTGAGCATCCAGGTGTCCGCTCAACTCTAGACGGGACCTCAATGTTCCCCTACCTTTACCCTCTGGCGAATCAGGCCACAATGGCACCACTCTGTGAGGCCTTGATGCATCACCAGAGGACCGGTAGGAGCCGTCAGGCGGACTATGAGGATCTCACAAGGCTCGTTTACGAGTCCTGATGGGATTCACTAATAAAGTTGCAGCTTTGGAGGACACAGTGCGACTTCTGCAGGAGGGGGCGGTGCTGACGTCGCAGTTGGATCCGGTGCATCACTATTGGTTATCGTTGCACCCCGTGATGGAAAGCTGTTTGAGGCCCGAAGACAGGTGGACAGTGTCTTGTGGCAAGTACAGCACCGCCCCACATCCTATCCACCGTCCATGTTCTATCCCCCGTCCATGCCCTATCCCCCATCCATGCCATATCCCCCATCCCAACCTCAACAACCCCCTTCCCAAACTACCTACCCCCCTTCCCAAACTCCTCATCCCCCTTCCCAACCTCCTCATCCCCCATCCCATTCTCCCCATCCCCATTCCCAATCCACCGAGCACTTTACTCAACACTTTTCTCCTTCTCCTCCTCATTACTTTCCTGCAACCAGTTTCAACACTTCTTCTACTCTCGCTCGGTCAACTCCTTCTCCTGCCCCCCCCTCCAGATTGCATACTCCCTCTGTCATACTTGCCCCAACACACACTTATATGTCCACAGGGGCGCAAGAACAGGACCGAGGGGGACCAAACCGTGTTCTGCCCTCCACCACCCAACCTTCTACTCCAACTGGGCCGACATACAGGCATTTGTAGCTTTTCTTTCCAAAAACATTTATATTTATTTTATTTTTAAAAAATTATCTTTAAAAAATAAATACAAAACAAATAAAATTTTGCAAAACAAAAATATTTTATTTTAAAAGTGTTTACAAAAATTTTACATCTCACATCGCTTTTGAAGCGACCAATACTTGGGTCGCTCCACCAGCGATGGGATATAACTTATAGTGTATGTAGAACAGGCCTTAATAAATCTCCCAGCGCCAGTGGAGCGACACAAGTATGTGTCGCTCCTATAGCGTGGGAAGATTGAACAAGAGTCTCCATAACAGGCCTGAAAAAATCTCCCAGCGCCAGTGGAGCGACCCAAGTATGTGTCGCTCCTCTAGCATGGGGAGATTAAACAAGAGTCTTATAACGAGGGTGTCAAGACCCACGCCTGACTCCGTTATACCCGGGGTCAGGAAGTCGCAGCGGTTGGCTGCGCGCTCTATGTAAGATAGGGCTGTTTCCTTATGGTAGCTTTCTGGGTTTGCTTTGCAACCCTTTTTGGCTCACTCAGGGATCCGTAGCTCCTTCTCCTCAGCTGTTCCTTGTCCAGCACTCCCAACCTCCTTATATTCCCCTCTCACACTTCTCTGGTTGCCAGATATAGAGCTTCCTGCCTGGACTTCTATACTGACCCTCTGGAGCTGTGTTGCTGCGTTCTCTGGTAGTTGGTCCAGAACGTTACCCTCCGGATCCCTGTTGGACCTTGGTGGTCTGCTGTGGTCGCCCACCTGGGTGTATGTGTTTGTCTGTATTGTCTGTCCTCTCCCTGGTGTTTCCCTCTTAGTGTCAGTGGTGCGGACTAGCGATCCCACCGGTCCGTTCACTATCTAGGGCTCATTCTAGGGAAAGCCAGGGTTTAGGCACGTGATCGCCACACGGGTGAGGAACCCGTCTAGGGACGCCAGGGCAGTCAGGTGCCAGCCGCAAGGTGAGTCAGGGGTCACCACCTTTCCCTCTCCCTTGGGCAGGGCTTTCCCTTTTCCCTCCCTGTGCGTGACGCCGGTCATTACAAGTCTCCATAAAAGGCCTGACAAAATCTACAAGCGCCAGTGGAGCGACACAAGTATGTGTTGCTCCTCTAGCGTGAGGAGATTGAACCAGAGTCTCCATAACAGGCCTGACAAAATCTACCAGCGCCAGTGGAGCGACACAAGTATATATCACTCCTCTAGCGTGGGGAGATTGAACAAGAGTCTCTATAAAAGGCCTGACAAAAACTACCAGCACCAGTGTAGCGACACAAGTATGTGTCGCTCTTCTATCGTGGTGAGATTGAAAATGAGTCTCCATAACAGGCCTAAAAAAATCTCCCAACGCCAGTGGAGCGACCCAAGTATGTGTCGCTCCTCTAGCGTGGGAAGATTGAACCAGAGTCTCCATAACAGGCCTGAGAAAATCTCCCAGCGCCAGTGGAGCGACCCAAGTATGTGTCGCTCCTCTAGCGTGGGGAGATTAAACAAGAGTCTCCATAAAAGGCCTGACAAAATCTACAAGCGCCAGTGGAGCAACACAAGTACGTGTCGCTCCTCTAGCGTGAGGAGATTGAACCGGAGTCTCCATAACAGGCCTGAAAAAATCTCCCAGCGCCAGTGGAGCGACCCAAGTTTGTGTCGCTCCTCTAGCGTGGGGAGATTGAACAAGAGTCTCTATAAAAGGCCTGACAAAAACTACCAGCACCAGTGGAGCAAAACAAGTATGTGTCACTTTTCTAGCGTGGGGAGATTGAAAATGAGTCTCTATAACAGGCCTGCCAAAATCTCCCAGCGCCAGTGGAGCGACACAAGTATGTGTTGCTCCTCAAGCGTGGGTAGATTGAACATTAGTCTCTATAACAAGCCGGACATAATATACCAGCGCCAGTGGAGGGACGCGAGAATGTGTTGCTCCTCAAGCGTGGGGACAAAAATATAGTAAAACAAATTACAAGTACGTTGATAAACAATATTTATTGAACAAAAAAATCTAATATACAATACAACACACTGTAACCACCAACAAACAGGCAAACAAACAGAACTTAACGGTTCTTTGCAAATTAATCACAAAATGTTTATACAAATCGGTCCTGCCAGTTCACCCTTCCTGCATCAGAGCAGAAATAATCCGTAAAACAGTCTCTCATCCGTGCAACCGCTACACTTGACCGCGGTCCAAAACTTTGAATGCTTGCCATCTCGCTGTTCTCCGGTATCTGTTCCAAATTGAGTGGTTCTTTTTTAAGGAGGTAGTTGTGTAACACAACAGCAGACTTTACAACCTCGTCGACCGATTCTGCCTTCATATGAATGGGTTTAGTGAAAACCCTCCATTTTGCAAACAAAATTCCGAATGTGCATTCAATCATTCTTCGAGCCCTGGTCAAGCAGTAGTTGAATGTGCGTTTTTTATATCTAATCCGCGGCTTGAATGCGGTTTCAGAAGATCTCCACACATTTGGAAGGCCTCATCACCAACCAATACAAACGGCATGGTTGGGCCATCTGTACCTGCCAGTGGTTGAGACAGAGGAAAATGAAATTGTCTGTTACATAGACTACGGCCCATATAAGAATTTTTAAAAACCATTGAATCGTTGGTGCGTCTATAGGCCCCTACGTCGACGGCAACAAAACGAGAAATATTTCTTGTAGTTAAAAAACTCTGATCCGGTTCCTTGGGGCTTGATAATCCTAATATGTTTCCTGTCTACCGCACCAATGCAGTTTGGAAACTGACAAACGTCCCAAAATGTTTCTGTTATTTCTGTCCAATGCT
The DNA here is from genome assembly GCF_905171765.1 of Bufo bufo. Lineage (NCBI taxonomy): Eukaryota > Metazoa > Chordata > Amphibia > Anura > Bufonidae > Bufo > Bufo bufo. Next base: position 485,507,753 of record NC_053390.1, on the reverse strand, counting down.
GTCAAGTTGGATATGGGATAAATTCATCATGCAGTTGTTCCCACAAAACACAGCATGTCTCCTTCACAATTATGGAGACAGTTGATATCCCAAGGCGAAATTGAAATGTCCATTCTTTTGTTTGGTCAAAACAATTTTTTAGAAAATGCAACAATAAAAGTTGCTCTCCATGGCGAACAATATTAATCACAGTGCATTCAACATCGTTAATGCCCAATATATGGATGAAAACGTTACCGTACAAGATGTTGAAGTCAAAATAATAATGCTGAGCCTCATTTGTAGCCCCAATTATGCACTTTGTACAGTGATGCCAGAATAACTTAGGAAATTTTGGTTCACAAATAGGGATGAGCGAACCCGAACTGTAAAAGTCCGGGTTCGGTGTTCGGCGCTTTCTTGGCGCTTTTTGAAAGGCTGCAAAGCAGTCAATCAACAAGCGTCATACTACTTGCCCCAAGAGGCCATCACAGCCATGTCTACTATTGGCATGGCTGTGATTGGCAAGTGCAGCATGTGACCCAGCCTCTATTTAAGCTGGAGTCACGTAGCGCCGCACGTCACTCTGCTCTGATCAGTGTAGGGAGAGGATGCAGCTGCTGCTGTTAGGGCGAGATTAGGCAGGGATTTATTTACTGAAGTGATCAATATACAGCTGTGTATCATACAACCTCTGCTATTCAATTGCTCACTGTTTTAAGGCTGCCCAGAGCGTTTTTCAGTCACTTTTTTCTGGGGTGATCGGCGGCCATTTTGTGTCTTGTGGTGCGCCACACAAGCTGCCACCAAGGCCATTTTAAACCATCAATACACTGCGTGCAGAATTATTAGGCAAATGAGTATTTTGACCACATCATCCTCTTTATGCATGTTGTCTTACTCCAAGCTGTATAGGCTCGAAGGCCTACTACCAATTAAGCATATTAGGTGATGTGCATCTCTGTAATGAGAAGGGGTGTGGTCTAATGACATCAACACCCTATATTAGGTGTGCATAGTTATTAGGCAACTTCCTTTCTATTGGCAAAATGGGTCAAAAGAAGGACTTGACAGGCTCAGAAAAGTCAAAAATAGTGAGATATCTTGCAGAGGGATGCAGCACTCTTAAAATTGCAAAGCTTCTGAAGCGTGATCATCGAACAATCAAGCGTTCATTCAAAATAGTCAACAGGGTCGCAAGAAGCGTGTGGAAAAACCAAGGCGCAAAATAACTGCCCATGAACTGAGAAAAGTCAAGCGTGCAGCTGCCAAGATGCCACTTGCCACCAGTTTGGCCATATTTCAGAGCTGCAACATCACTGGAGTGCCCAAAAGCACAAGGTGTGCAATACTCAGAGACATGGCCAAGGTAAGAAAGGCTGAAAGACGAACACCACTGAACAAGACACACAAGCTGAAACGTCAAGACTGGGCCAAGAAATATCTCAGACTGATTTTTCTAAGGTTTTATGGAATGATGAAATGAGAGTGAGTCTTGATGGGCCAGATGGATGGGCCCGTGGCTGGATGGTAAAGGGCAGAGAGCTCCAGTCCGACTCAGACGCCAGCAGGTGGAGGTGGAGTACTGGTTTGGGCTGGTATCATCAAAGATGAGCTTGTGGGGCCTTTTCGGGTTGAGGATGGAGTCAAGCTCAACTCCCAGTCCTACTGCCAGTTTCTGGAAGACACCTTCTTCAAGCAGTGGTACAGGAAGAAGTCTGCATCCTTCAAGAAAAACATGATTTTCATGCAGGACAATGCTCCATCACACACGTCCAAGTACTCCACAGCGTGGCTGGCAAGAAAGGGTATAAAAGAAGAAAATCTAATGACATGGCCTCCTTGTTCACCTGATCTGAACCCCATTGAGAACCTGTGGTCCATCATCAAATGTGAGATTTACAAGGAGGGAAAACAGTACACCTCTCTGAACAGTGTCTGGGAGGCTGTGGTTGCTGCTGCACGCAATGTTGATGGTGAACAGATCAAAACACTGACAGAATCCATGGATGGCAGGCTTTTGAATGTCCTTGCAAAGAAAGGTGGCTATATTGGTCACTGATGTGTTTTTGTTTTGTTTTTGAATGTCAGAAATGTATATTTGTGAATGTTGAGATGTTAATTGGTTTCACTGGTAAAAACAAATAATTGAAATGGGTATATATTTGTTTTTTGTTAAGTTGCCTAATAATTATGCACAGTAATAGTCACCTGCACACACAGATATCCCCCTAAAATAGCTAAAACTAAAAACAAACTAAAAACTACTTCCAAAAATATTCAGCTTTGATATTAATGAGTTTTTTGGGTTCATTGAGAACATGGTTGTTGTTCAATAATAAAATTAATCTCAAAAATAAACAACTTGCCTAATAATTCTGCACTCCCTGTAGTGGCTTGGCTTGCTGTGCTTGCTATTTTATTTGAGGGGTAAAATACAATTGCCGAAATAGCAGTACCCTAAATCTGGTGTTTCAGCTGTGGCTAGCCAATTGTAATACTGTCTGCTGTCTGCCGAAGCACAGTTTTTGTTCTGGTTGAAATACAATTCCCAACTTAGCATTTCCCTAAATTTGTGGTTTCTGCTCTATCAGGCCAAGTTTAAATCTATCCATAAAAGGGTATATTAGATTTGAAGGTGCGGATAGGGTCATCCTCAATAACTTCACACGCTACCGTGCATTTCCAAGTCTAATTCTGTCCGTAAAAGGATACCTGTCATCCAGCGCCTAAATACTAGGCCTACAATTTATATTCAGCTAAATCTGTCGTTACTGCTGTGCCTGTATTAGTGTAATACGGTACCTAAATAGATAGCCAGATAGTGTTAGGGTACCTGTAAAAAAAGGCCTGAATTTGAATTCAATACATTGGGCCAAATAATTTTTTTCTTATTGTGTGTGAACGGTAACAATGAGAAAACATCTAGTAAGGGACGCGGACGCGGACATGGTCGTGGTGTTGTTTAGTGGACCCTCTGGTGCTGGGAGAGGAGGTGGCCGTTCTGCCACAGCCACACGTCCTAGTGAACCAACTACCTCAGGTCCCCAGTAGCAGCCAGAATTTACAGCGATATTTGTGGGGGCCCAATGCCGTTCTAAGGATGGTAAGGCCTGAGCAGGTACAGGCATTAGTCAATTGGGTGGCCGACAGTGGATCCAGCACGTTCACATTATCTCCCACCCAGTCTTCTGCAGAAAGCGCACAGATGGCGCATGAAAACCAGGGCCCATCAGTCTGTCACATCCCCCCCATGCATATCAGGGAAACTGGTCTGATCCTCGAAGTTATGCAGCAGGTCTCTTATGCTGTTTGAAGACTCTGCTGGCAGGGTTTTCCCAAGGGCAATCCACCTAGCCCTTCCCCAGGGTGGAAGAGATAGAATGCACTAACGCACAACCACTTATGTTTCCTGATGAGGACATGGGAATACCACCTCAGCACGTCTCTGATGATGACGAAACACAGGTGCCAACTGCTGCGTCTTTCTGCAGTGTGGCAGACTGAACAGGAGGTCAGGGAGGAAGACTGGGTGGAAGACGATGCAGGGGGACGATGAGGTCCTAGACCCCACATGGAATGAAGGTCGTGCCACTGACTTTCAGAATTCGGAGGAAGAGGCAGTGGTGAGACCGAGCCAACAGCGTAGCAAAAGAGGGAGCAGTGGGCAAAAGCAGAACACCCGCCGCCAAGAGAGTCCGTCTGCTACTGGCCACCGCCATCTGGGACCGAGCACCCCAAAGGCAGCTTCAAGGAGTTCCCTGGCGTGGCAGTTCTTCAAACAATGTGCTGACGACAAGACCCGAGTGTTTTGCACGCTGTGCCATCAGAGCCTGAAGTGAGGCATTAACGTTCTGAACCTTAGCACAACCTGCATGACCAGGCACCTGCATGCAAAGCATGAACTGCAGTGGAGTAAACACCTTAAAAAACAAGGAAATCACTCAGGGCTCCCCCTGCTACCTCTTCTGCTGCTGCCGCCGCCTCGGCCTCTTCCTCCGCCTCTGGAGGAAACGTTGGCACCTGCGCCCAGCAAACAGAGGATGTACCACCAACACCACCACCTCCGTCACCAAGGCATCTCAACCATGTCACACGGCAGCGTTCAGCTCTCCATCTCACAAACATATGAGAGAAAGCGTAAATCCCACCTAGCCACCCTCGATCCCTGGCCCTGAATGCCAGCATTTCTAAACTACTGGCCTATAAAATGCTGTCATTCAGGCTGGTGGACACAGACAGCTTCAAACAGCTCATGTCGCTTGCTGTCCCACAGTATGTTGTTCCCAGGCCGCCACTACTTCTTCAAGAGAGCCGTGCCTTCCCTGCACAACCAAGTATCCGATAAAATCAAGTGTGCACTGCGCAACGCCTTCTGTGGCAAGGTCCACCTAACCACAGATACGTGGACCAGGAAGGCACGGCCAGGGACGCTATATCTCCCTAACTGCACACTGGGTAAATGTAGTGGCGGCTGGGCCCCAGGCGAAGAGCTGTTTGGCGCATGTCCTTCCGCCGCCAAGGATCGTAGGGCAACATTCTTTGCCTCCTGTTGCCTCCTCCTCCTACTCGGCTTCCTCCTCCTCTTCACCACCAACTTCAGCACAGCCCGGGGTAAACGTCAGCAGGCCATTCTGAAACTCATATGTTTGGGGGACAGGCCCCACACCGCACAGGAGTTGTGGCGGGGTATAAAACAACAGACCGACGAGTGGTTGCTGCCGGTGAGCCTCAAGCCCGGCCTGGTGGTGTGTGATAATGGGCGAAATCTCGTTGCAGCTCTGGGACTAGCCGGTTTGCCGCACATCCCTTGCCTGGCGCATGTGCTGAATTTGGTGGTGCAGAAGTTCATTCACAACTACCCCGACATGTCAGAGCTGCTGCATAAAGTGCAGGCCGTCTGTGCGCGCTTCCGGCGTTCACATCCTGCCGCTGCTCGCCTGTCTGCGCTACAGTGTAACTTTGGCCTTCCCGCTCACCGCCTCATATGCGACGTGCCCACCAGGTGGAACTCCACCTTGCACATGCTGGACAGACTGTGCGAGCAGCAGGCCATAGTGGAGTTTCAGCTGCAGCACGCACGGGTCAGTCGCACTGCGGAACAGCACCACTTCACCACCAATGACTGGGCCTCCATGCGAGACCTGTGTGCCCTGTTGCGCTGTTTCGAGTACTCCACCAACATGGCCAGTGGCGATGACGCAGTTATCAGCGTTACAATACCACTTCTATGTCTCCTTGAGAAAACACTTAGGGCGATGATGGAAGAGGAGGTGGCCCAGGAGGAGGAGGAGAAAGAGGGGTCATTTTTAGCACTTTCAGGCCAGTCTCTTAGAAGTGACTCAGAGGGAGGTTTTTTGCAACAGCAGAGGCCAGGTACAAATGTGGCCAGACAGGGCCCACTAGTGGAGGACGAGGAGGACGAGGATGAGGAGGAGGAGGAGGTGGAGGAGGATGAGGATGAAGCATGTTCACAGCGGGGTGGCACCCAACGCAGCTCGGGCCCATCACTGGTGCGTGGCTGGGGGGAAACGCAGGACGATGACGATACGCCTCCCACAGAGGACAGCTTGTCCTTACCTCTGGGCAGCCTGGCACACATGAGCGACTACATGCTGCAGTGCCTGCGCAACGACAGCAGAGTTGCCCACATTTTAACGTGTGCGGACTACTGGGTTGCCACCCTGCTGGATCCCCGGTACAAAGACAATGTGCCCACCTTACTTCCTGCACTGGAGCGTGATAGGAAGATGCGCGAGTACAAGCGCACATGGTAGACGCGCTACTGAGAGCATTTCCAAATGTCACAGGGGAACAAGTGGAAGCCCAAGGCAGGGCAGAGGAGGAGCAAGAGGTCGCCAACGCAGCTGTGTCACGGCCAGCTCCTCTGAGGGCAGGGTTAGCATGGCAGAGATGTGGAAAAGTTTTGTCACCACGCCACAGCTAACTGCACCACCACCTGATACGGAACGTGTTAGCAGGAGGCAACTTTTCACTAACATGGTGGAACAGTACCTGTGCACACCCCTCCACGTACTGACTGATGGTTCGGCCCCATTCAACTTCTGGGTCTCCAAATTGTCCACGTGGCCAGAGCTAGCCTTTTATGCCTTGGAGGTGCTGGCCTGCCCGGCGGCCAGCGTTTTGTCTGAACGTGTATTCAGCACGGCAGGGGGCGTCATTACAGACAAACGCAGCCGCCTGTCTACAGCCAATGTGGACAAGCTGACGTTCATAAAAATGAACCAAGCATGGATCCCACAGGACCTGTCCATCCCTTGTGCAGATTAGACATTTATAACTACCTCCCCTTAACCATATATTATTGTACTCCAGGGCACTTCCTCATTCAATCCTTTTTTTATTTTCATTTTACCATTATATTGCGGGGTAACCCAAAGTTGAATGAACCTCTCCTCTGTCTGGGTGCCGGGGCCTAAAAATATATGACAATGGCCTGTTCCAGTGGTGGGTGACATGAAGCCTGATTCTCTGCTATGACATGAAGCCTGATTCTCTGCTATGGGACCTCTCTCCTCTGTCTGGGTGCCGGGGCCTAAAAATATCTGACAATGGCCTGTTCCAGTGGTGGGTGACATGAATCCTGATTCTCTGCTATGACATGAAGCTGATTCTCTGCTATGGGACCTCTCTCCTCTGTCTGTGTGCCGGGGCCTAAATATCTGTCAAGTGGCCTGTTCCAGTGGTGGGGTGACGTGAAGCCTGATTCTCAGCTATGACATGATGCCTGATTCTCTGCTATGACTTGAAGCCTGATTCTCTGCTATGACATAAAGCCTGATTCTCTGCTATGGGACCTCACTCCTCTGTCTGGGTGCCGGGGCCTAAATATCTGACAATGGCCTGTTCCAGTGTTGGGTGACGTGAAGCCTGATTCTCTGCTATGACATGAAGCCTGATTCTCTGCTATGACATGAAGCCTGATTCTCTGCTATGGGACCTCTCTCTCTGTCTGGTGCCGGGGGCCTAAAAATATCTGACAGTGGGCCTGTTCCAGTGGTGGGTGACGTGAAGCCTGATTCTCTGCTATGACTTGAAGCCTGATCTCTGCTATGACTTGAAGCCTGATTCTCTGCTATGACATGAAGCCTGATTCTCTGCTATGGGACCTCTCTCCTCTGTCTGGGTGCCGGGGCCTAAATATCTGACAATGGCCTGTTCCAGTGGTGGGTGACGTGAAGCCTGATTCTCTGCTATGACATGAAGCCTGATTCTCTGCTATGACTGAAGCCTGATTCTCTGCTATGACATGAAGCCTGATTCTCTGCTATGACTTGAAGCCTGATTCTCTGCTATGAATTGAAGCCTGATTCTCTGCTATGGGACCTCTCTCCTCTGTCTGGGGGCCGGGGCCTAAAAATATCTGACAATGGCCTGTTCCAGTGGTGGGTGACATGAAGCCTGATTCTCTGCTATGGGACCTCTCTCCTCTGTCTGGGTGCCGGGGCCTAAATATCTGACAATGGCCTGTTCCAGTGGTGGGTGACATGAAGCCTGATTCTCTGCTATGGGGACCTCTCTCCTCTGTCTGGGTGCCGGGCCTAAATATCTGACAATGGCCTGTTTCCCAGTGTTTGGGTGACGTGAAGCCTTAGTCTCTGCTATGACTTGAAGCCTGATTCTCTGCTATGACTTGAAGCCTGATTCTCTGCTATGCCATGAAGCCTGATTCTCTGCTATGGGACCTCTCTCCTCTGTCTGTGTGCCAGCGCCTAAATATCTGACAGTGGCCTGTTCCAGTGGTGGGTGACGTGAAGCCTGATTCTCTGCTATGACATGAAGCCTGATTCTCTGCTATGACTTGAAGCCTGATTCTCTGCTATGACATGAAGCCTGATTCTCTGCTATGGGACCTCTCTCCTCTGTCTGGGTGCCGGGGCCTAAATATCTGACAATGGCCTGTTCCAGTGTTGGGTGACATGAAGCCTGATTCTCTGCTATGACATGAAGCCTGATTCTCTGCTATGACATGAAGCCTGATTCTCTGCTATGGGACCTCTCTCCTCTGTCTGGGTGTTGGGGCCTAAATATCTGACAATGGCCTGTTCCAGTGTTGGGTGACGTGAAGCCTGATTCTCTGCTATGACATGAAGCCTGATTCTCTGCTATGGGACCTCTCTCCTCTGTCTGGGTGCCGGGGCCTAAAAATATCTGACAGTGGCCTGTTCCAGTGGTGGGTGACGTGAAGCCTGATTCTCTGCTATGACTTGAAGCCTGATTCTCTGCTATGACTTGAAGCCTGATTCTCTGCTATGACATGAAGCCTGATTCTCTGCTATGGGACCTCTCTCCTCGTCTGGGTGCCGGGGCCTAAATATCTGACAATGGCCTGTTCCAGTGTTGGGTGACGTGAAGCCTGATTCTCTGCTATGACATGAAGCCTGATTCTCTGCTATGGGACCTCTCTCCTCTGTCTGGGTGCCGGGGCCTAAATATCTGACAATGGCCTGTTCCAGTGTTGGGTGACATGAAGCCTGATTCTCTGCTATGACATGAAGCCTGATTCTCTGCTATGACATGAAGCCTGATTCTCTGCTATGGGACCTCTCTCCTCTGTCTGGGTGTTGGGGCCTAAATATCTGACAATGGCTTGTTCCAGTGTTGGGTGACGTGAAGCCTGATTCTCTGCTATGACATGAAGCCTGATTCTCTGCTATGGGACCTCTCTCCTCTGTCTGGGTGCCGGGGCCTAAAAATATCTGACAGTGGCCTGTTCCAGTGGTGGGTGACGTGAAGCCTGATTCTCTGCTATGACTTGAAGCCTGATTCTCTGCTATGACTTGAAGCCTGATTCTCTGCTATGACATGAAGCCTGATTCTCTGCTATGGGACCTCTCTCCTCTGTCTGGGTGCCGGGCCTAAAAATATCTGACAGTGGCCTGTTCCAGTGGTGGGTGACGTGAAGCCTGATTCTCTGCTATGACATGAAGCCTGATTCTCTGCTATGACTTGAAGCCTGATTCTCTGCTATGACATGAAGCCTGATTCTCTGCTATGGGACCTCTCTCCTCTGTCTGGGTGACGGGGCCTAAATATCTGACAATGGCCTGTTCCAGTGGTGGGTGACGTGAAGCCTGATTCTCTGCTATGACATGAAGCCTGATTCTCTGCCATGAGACCTCTCTCCAATTGATATTGGTTATTTTTCATTTATTTTATTTTTATTTTTATTCATTTCCCTATCCACATTTGTTTGCAGGGGATTTACCTACATTTTGCTGCCTTTTGCAGCCCTCTAGCACTTTCCTGGGCTATTTTACAGCCTTTTTAGTGCCGAAAAGTTCGGGTCCCCATTGACTTCAATGGGGTTCGGGGCGAATTTCGGGTCGAGTTCGGATCCCGAACCCGAACATTTCCGGGAAGTTCGGCCGAACTTCTCAAACCCGAACATCCAGGTGTTCCCTCAACTCTATTCACAAACATTTATGGTGTCACACTAAAACAAAAAAGATCAACTGTAAAAAACTTATACTAAAAATAAATGTAACAATATATAATAAGTATTACAATGTTCTTTACCTTATGGTCCGCAATAGGCATTCTGGTGGGGAAACACAGCGGCGGAAAGTGGTGTCTTGTCTTTGAATGTGAGGTGACACACATTGCAAGAGATCATCAAAACTTTCTACGGTCATCCGTAAGTAATTAAAAAACTTTTCTGGATAATCTCTCAATTCAGGAAACAGAGTTTCAAATACTCCTCTTCTTATTCTTGCAGAGGTTATTGTATGCACCCAATAGCGACGCTTATGACGCCGTCTGGCTCGAAGACATCTTCTCCAGCGTGAAACCAGAATTAGAGACTGAAATCCAAAATGAATATTGTCCGGCATCATCTTTGCAATCTTCAGAGGGAGCTTCTGAGTGGTAAGTGACCTTAGGCTGTCTTTTATAGCCACTGTAGTATTTGCATAACTGATTGCATCTCTTTCATCTCTCAAAATTTGGATACCGGATCCGTCATTCCGTTTAAAAACGTAATAAAACGGATTAAACGGATCCGCTATTATGACGGGTCCAGCAGACGGATCCGTCAAAAACAGTATGAAACGGTACGGTATGAATCAGTTTGACGAATCCGGCTTGAATTTCCGGCGACGGAACAACGGATCCGTTGCATGAAAAATGTCCGGTAATGTGCATTTTGCCGGATCCGGCAGGCAATTCCGGCGACGGATCTGCTTACCGGATCACTCTGCCGCAAGTGTGAAAGTAGCCTAATAAGGCTGTGCTGACGACAATTCATGTATTTATTGATATATTTTGATTTGTACAGTAGTTTTTTTGTTTATTTTTTTATTTATTTTATGTTTTTGTTTTATATTTGTGTTCTGCTGCCAAGAATTAATGATAATGCTGTTCAGTAACCCTGCCCTTTAAGTTTCCTGCTTCAACAAAATGAGAAGAAGAATAAAGCAAGCAGGAAAGAAGGCGACAGAAATTATACACAAAGGCTCTTGTTAGAGCCACCAAACTCTCCCAGAACAAGCCACACATGTACAGTACATATTGTATTCATTTATTAAAATTTTTAGTTAGATATATATTCCTTTTATTATTGTTATTACTTTATTTGTTTCATTATTTATTTATGGTGGAACACTACAGAACCTCTGATGGTCAGGAGCAGTGAAAAAAGCAGGAGACCGAGTGGATGGAAAAGGACTGCTGACCGTTGAACCTTTCCCCCATCCAGCTGACTGCAGAGCCACCCCTGGAGCAGGGGTGCAGATTAGCACTTTAGGGTACCAGTCAGTGCTCCTGCCCCGCAGCCAGGCTTCCCAAACAGGGGGAAAGGCGCTGGTTTGGAATAGGGGAAGGGAACACTCCCCTGAGACACTGATGGAGAAGGGGTGCCAACCACAGCTTCCTCTGGCTGGTCTTTGGTCTTTCTCCATCAGCTCATCTGCCGCTGATGCCTGTATTGTGCAGGGCATGGAAAAACTATGGCCCTTCACAATGCGGAGGACAGCAAGGATGGGAGCCTTTATATAAAATGGACTGACAACATCCCTGCTCCCAAATTTAAGTTGCAATTTTTTTTTGGAAGGGGGGATACTTTTATGCTGGGAGACAGTGGCATATCGCCAATGGCGGCAGACCATGCAGTTGCTTTGGGGCCTGTGAGGTTGGGGGGCCCAGCCATGCTAAAGGACCCCCCCCCCCCATCACTTACTTGTCTTACAAGCCGGTCTACACAGCAGCACGATATTTTGTATAATTTTGCATAACTGTGCAGATTAGGCTTGAGCGAACCTGAACTGTAAAATTCAGGTTCGTACCAAACTTTAGGATTTTTGGACCCCAGACCCGAACCCGAACTTTGAAGTAAAAGTTCAGGTTCGGGTTTGGTGTTCGGCGAGTTAATGGCACTTTTTGAAAATGGTGCAGAGCAGTCAATCAACAAGCGTTTAACTTGTGTTCCCTTAGAAGCCAGTGCAATATGTGACCCAGACTCTATATAAGCTGGAGTCACATAGCGCTGCATGTCACTCTGCTCTTTTAAGTGTAGGGATAGGATGCTGCTGCTGTGAGAAAGAGAATAGGAAAGAATCTTTTGTCAGAAGTGCTTGTTTAACTCAACGATTGTAAGATCCTCACCTGCTTTGCACTCCAGGTGAACCAAGAGGGGTCCTCGTGGAGTTGCGGGACAGGTTATGCGTGTCTCTGATGCACCAGCGCTGACCCCTTTGCGAGCCAGTGCGGGGATGCGTTCGCGTGGACATCGGAGGGGAGGACCGCCGGAGTCCCGGGGACGGAGTGGCCAGGCGAGTGACAAGACGCCGCGGCCAGGGTTGTCTCCGGTGTCTTCTGCGACTTCCGTTTCCGCATCTGGGTCCACGCGCTCGCATACTCGCGCTGAGTCAATCATGCGTCCGTGCGTACGCACGAGGGCAGGTTCGCAAAGGGATACACGGTCGCGAGTACGCGCTTCTTATGCGCTTCGTCGACCAGTGGCGCATAATATACTGACTCACAAGAGCAAAGTGGATTAGGGAGCCAGCCATGGGTTAATCAACTTGTGATTGCCTTAGGCCATGTACTCAGGTGCAGGGCAATTTGTTCACCTATGGTAGTGGACACTTGGCACCCTGGGATTGGTCAGCAGGCATTTAAAAGGAGGTCTCTCAGGGTGATCAGTGCCCACTGTTATTTTCCCTCAACCAGGTATAGGTCACAACTGCTAGTGACTGAAGACTGCCAGGAACTTTGTCCTTGCAGCGGACCCAAGATCTGGAGTGACTCGACTGCCAAGTGCACAGCATCATTCAGCACTGGTTGGGACTATTCCTGGAATCTCCTTGCCTGGTTTTTGTTATTATTCCTTGTTACCAGCAAGTGTCCTGGACGTTTATGTTTCTGGTGAATAAACATTTTTGCTTTCATCACTGGTCTGTTTGTTGGTGCCTTGCATTACAACGATCTACAGCGATTTTGTTTTGTGGGTGCAGTGCACAATTTTTTTACCCTGCCCTGAGCCCAGTGACACAGAAAAACAACTTTTATCCGTCTGTTAGTTAGGTGGGCGTCAGCAGCCATTTTAAGCAAGTTCAGTGGACCAGCACAGCATATGTGCTTTTGTGACAGTCAAATACAAGCTTGAAATACTGCAATTATATTCTGGGTTGAAAAAAATCACCCATTTTTGGCAATACCCTACATCTGGGGCCTTTCGCTGCATTTGTCAGTGTGAAATACAAGCTTGAAATACTGCCATAATATTCTGGGTTTAAAAAAACACCTATTTTTAGAATACCCTACATCTGGGGCCTTTGCTGCATTTTTCAGTGTGAAATACAAGCGTTAGATACTGCTGTTATATTCTTTTATTAAAAAAACACCCATTTGGGGCAAAAAAACTAAATTTGCAGCCTTTGCTGCATCTGTCAGTGAGAAATACAAGCGTTAGATACTGCTGTTATATTCTGTTATTAAAAAAAATGCCCATTTTGGCAAAATACTAAATTTGCGGCCTTTGCTGCATCTGTCAGTGTAAAATACTAGCTTGAAATACTGCAATAATATTCTGTTATAAAAAACACCCATTTGGATCAAAATACTAAATTTGCAGCCTTTGCTGCATCTGTCAGTGTGAAATACACTGCTCAAAAAAATAAAGGGAACACAAAAATAACACATCCTAGATCTGAATTAATTAAATATTCTTCTGAAATACTTTGTTCTTTACATAGTTGAATGTGCCGACCACAGAATCACACAAAAATTAAAATGGAAATCAAATTTTTCAACCCATGGAGGTCTGGATTTGGAGTCACACTCAAAATTAAAGTGGAAAAACACACTACAGGCTGATCCAACTTTGATGTAATGTCCTTAAAACAAGTCCAAAATGAGGCTCAGTAGTGTGTGTGGCCTCCACTTGCCTGTATGACCTCCCTACAACGCCTGTGCATGCTCCTGATGAGGTGGCGGACGGTCTCCTGAGGGATCTCCTCCCAGACCTGGACTAAAGCATCTGCCAACTCCTGGACAGTCTGTGGTGCAACGTGACGTTGGTGGATAGAGCGAGACATGATGTCCCAGATGTGCTCAATTGGATTCAGGTCTGGGGAACGGGCGGGCCAGTCCATAGCATCAATGCCTTCGTCTTGCAGGAACTGCTGACACACTCCAGCCACATTAGGTCTAGCATTGTCTCGCATTAGGAGGAACCCAGGGCCAACCACACCAGCATATGGTCTCACAAGCGGTCTGAGGATCTCATCTCGGTACCTAATGGAAGTCAGGCTACCTCTGGCGAGCATATGGAGGGCTGTGCGGCCCTCCAAAGAAATGCCACCCCACACCATTACTGACCCAATGCCAAACCGGTCATGCTGGAGGATGTTGCAGGAAGCAGAACATTCTCCACGGCGTCTCCAGACTCTGTCACGTCTGTCACATGTGCTCAGTGTGAACCTGCTTTCATCTGTGAAGAGCAAAGGTCGCCAGTGGCGAATTTGCCAATCTTGGTGTTCTTGGCAAATGCCAAACGTCCTGCGCGGTGTTGGGCTGTAAGCACAACCCCACCTGTGGACGTCAGGCCCTCATATCACCCTCATGGAGTCTGTTTCTGACCGTTTTGAGCAGACACATGCACATTTGTGGCCTGCTGGAGGTCATTTTGCAGGGCTCTGGCAGTGCTCCTCCTGTTCCTCCTTGCACAAAGGCGGAGGTAGCGGTCCTGCTGCTAGGTTATTGCCCTCCTACGGCCTCCTCCACGTCTCCTGATGTACTGGCCTGTCTCCTGGTAGCGCCTCCATGCTCTGGACACTACGCTGACAGACACAGCAAACCTTCTTGCCACAGCCCGCATTGATGAGCCATCCTGGATAAGCTGCACTACCTGAGCCACTTGTGTGGGTTGTAGACTCCGTCTCATGCTACCACTAGAGTGAAAGCACCGCCAGCATTCAAAAGTGACCAAAACATCAGCCAGGAAGCATAGGAACTGAGAAGTGGTCTGTGATCATCACCTGCAGAACCACTTCTTTATTGGGGGTGTCTTGCTAATTGCCTATATTTCCACCTGTTGTCTATCCCATTTTCACAACAGCATGTGAAATTGATTGTCACTCAGTGTTGCTTCCTAAGTGGACAGTTTGAATTTCACAGAAGTGTGATTGACTTGGAGTTACATTGTGTTGTTTAAGTGTTCCCTTTATTTTTTTGAGCAGTGTACAAGCTTGAAATACTGTAATAATATTCTGTTATTAAAAAAACACCCATTTTGGATCAAAATACTAAATTTGCAGCCTTTGCTGCATCTGGCAGTGTGATATACGAGCTTGAAATACTGCCATGATATTATGAGTTTAAAAAAACACCCTTTTTTGGCAATACCCTACATCTGGGGCCTTTGCTGCATTTGTCAGAGTGAAATACAAGCTTGAAATACTGCAGTAATATTCTGGGTTTAACAAAAACACCCATTTTGGGCAAAATACTAAATTTGCAGCCTTTGCTGCATCTTTCAGTGTGAAATACAAGCTTGAAATACTGCAATAGTATTCTGGGTTTAAAAAACACCCATTTTTGGCAATACCCTACATCTGTGGCCTTTGCTGCATTTTTCAGTGTGAAATACAAGCTTGAACTGCTGCAATAATATTCTGTTATTAAAAAAACACAAATTTTGGGCAAAATACTAAATTTGCGGCCTTTGCTGCAACTGTCAGTGTGAAATACAAGCGTTAGATACTGCTGTTATATTCTGTTATTAAAAGAACACCCATTTTGGGCAAATTACTAAATTTGCGGCCTTTGCTGCATTCGTCAGTGTGAAATACAAGCGTTAGATACTGCTGTTATAATTTGTTATTAAAAAAACAACCTTTTGGGCAAGAACCTAAATTTGCGGAGAATGAGGAGAGCGTCAAATAAGGGACGTGGCCCCGGTCGTGGTGCTGCTGGTGTTGGTGGAGCTCCTGTTGCAGGAAGAAGACGTGGTCGATGGTGCCAGCTACATGCACAAGTGAAACCCCTTCCTCAGGTGCGAGTAGGAGACAGAACCTGCAGCGGTATTTGGTTCGGCCTAATGCGGCTCTACGAATGGTGAGGCCAGAACAAGTACAGGCGATAGTAGATTGGGTTGCTGACAGTGCCTCCAGTTCCTTCACATTATCTCCACCCAGTCTCCTGCTGAAAGATCAGAGTTGGCACCTGCAGCCGATGTCCATCAGTCTTTCACCTCACCCCCTTGCAAATCAGCCAAACAGTCTGAGCCCCAAGTCATGCAGCAGTCTCTTTCTGCTTTTTGATTACTCTGCTAGCAGGTTTCCCAGGGCCATCCACCTATCCCTGCCCCAGAAGTGGAAGAGATTGAGTGCACCGATGCCCAACCACTTATGTTTCAAGATGAGTACATGCGAGGACCACCGCAGCAAGTCTTGGATGATGACGAAACACAGGTGCCATCTGCTGTGGCTTTCTGCTGTGTGAAGACGAACAAGGAAGGCAGGGGTGAAGACTGGGTGGAAGATGATGTGGAGGACGATGAGGTCCTCGACCCCACATGGAATCAAGGTCATGCGAGTGACCTGTGTAGTTCGGAGGAAGAGGCGGGGGTCGCACAGAGCCACCAGCATAGCAGAAGAGGGTGCAGGGTGCAAAAGCGGAGCGGCCGTCCCCTAGACAGTACGCCTGCTACTTCCCAACGCAAGCAAGGGACCGAGCACACCAAAGCCAGCTCCAAGGAGTTCCCTGGCATGGCAGTTCTTCAGACAATGTGCTGACGACAAGACACAAGTGGTTTGCACGCTGTGCAATCAGAGCCTGAAGCGAGGTATAAACGTTCTCATCCTGAGCACAACCTGCATGGCCAGGCATCTAAGTGCAAAGCACGAGCTTGCAGTGGAGTAGGCATCTTAAAAACTCTGGTCCTTGTCACGAGGGTATCAAGAGCTTCCTGCCTGGACATCTATACTGACCCACTGGAGTGGTTAATCCTGGTTTGTTGTTCCTGTGTGCTACCCTCCGGATCCCTGTTTGGCTTATTGTTGTCTCCTGTTGTCTCCCACCTGGGAATATATGTTGAGTCTGTGTTGTCTGTCCTCCCCTTGGTGTTTTTCCCTTAGAGTTAGTGGTGCGGACTAGTGTTCCCAATCGCCCTGTTCACTACCTAGGGCTCAGCTCAGGGAAAGCCAGGGCTTTAGGCACGTGATCGGCGTACGGGTGAGGAACCCGTCTAGGGTCGTCAGGGCAGCCAGGTGCCAGCCGCCAGGTGAGTCAGGGGTCACCATTCTTCCCTCTCACTTAGGCAGGGCCTTCCTCGTTCCCTCCCTCTGTGCACGTATGTGATAGCCACGCCGACCGTGATATTATAACTGGCCCTTACTTTTTGAGAAAAAAAAAAATTAAATTTTTTGTTTGTTGTTTTTTTTTTTTTTTTTCTCTCTCTACTTAGAATCCAATATGGATCCTATTGATTCCTTGGCAGAACAGCTTCAAAGCCTGTCTTGGAGGTGGCAGGATTGAAGGCGTCTGTTCTCCAACAACAGCAGCAAATGCAGCAGACCGCACCCCCAGCGGTTGCTATGGGTAACCAGGTTGTCACTGAACCCAAGGTTGCTCTTCCCGACAGATTTTCTGGGGGAAGGGACAAATTTGCGACGTTCCGTGAGGCCTGCAAATTATATTTCAAGTTGCGCCCTTACTCCTCAGGTCATGAAGAACAGCGGGTAGGGATTGTCATTTCCCTGCTTCAGGGGATCCGCATCCTGGGCGTTCTCGTTACCCCTGGTTCTCAGGCTCTTCGGTCAGTGGAGGGATTTTTGGGGCTTTGGTCTCATATATGATGACCCTGACCGAGTCGCCTGGCTGAGTCGAAGTTACGGAGACTCCTACAGGGAGATCGGTCAGCAGAGGAATATTGCTCAGAGTTCCGTAGGTGGGCTACGGATACTCAGTGGAACGACCCGGCTTCAGGAGTCAGTTCTGCTCTGGGTTATCTGAAAGGTTAAGGATGCACTGGCGCTGTATGAGACCCCCTTTCCCTTGATGCTGTTTATGTCCCTCTCTACAGATAGATAGACATCTTAGGAGAGATCGAAAATTCCAGAGCAATTGGTTACCTCTCCCAAGCAACAGTCAGCCTGTACTGACTTAGATGAGCCTATGCAGCTAGGCGGAACTTCTCGTCAGGCCCGTCCTCCCGAGGTTCGCCGTAGGGGGGGGGCTTGTTTTTTTCTGTGGGGGGAGGGGTCATTTCATTAATGTCTGTCCCTCCTTTCTCAAAAACAAAAGACCGTCGGAAAACTACTAACCCGGGCTGTGCGGAGGATGTCAGCCGGGGGTATACGTTTCCTCCATACGAACATCTCAATTTGTGTTACCAGCGGTCATTGTTTTTGGTGTTAAGACGGAGTCTATTTCTGTTTTTCTAGACAGTGGAGCAGGGGTAAACTTGATTGATGCCCATTTTTGCCCGCACTATGGGTTTGTCTCTCTGTACGCTGCAGAGACCTATTCCCGTATTCGCTATAGATTCTGCTCCTCTGTCTCAGAGAAACCTCACCCACATTGTTCGTAATTACACCTTCGGGTAGGGGACCACCATAATGAGTGTCTTTCATGTTACGTTCTGGAGGGCCTTCCCTCTCCGGTGGTATTGGGTCTTCCCTGGTTGGTAGCGCACAATCCAGTGGTGGATTGTAGGTAGGGAGATATTGGAGTGGAGTGAGCATTGCAGAGAGAATTGCTTAAATAACAATTGCTTAATCGCCTCCATAGCTTCCCTACCTACATTTATTTCGGACTTTGAGGACGTTTTTTCTGAAAAGGGTTGTCAGAAACTACCACCTCATCGTCCTTATGATTGCCCGGTTTAACCTGATTCCCGGGCAAAATTACCCAAGTCCAGGTTGTATAATCTTTCGGGTCCCGAGAGACAAGCCATGAAAGATTATATCTCCGAGAGTCTGGCTAAGGGACACATCAGACCCTCTTCTTCACCCGTGGCTGCAGGGTTTTTCTTTGTTAAAAAAAAGATGGGGGCCTGCGTCCTTGCTTAGATTTCCGTGAGTTAAACCAGATAACCATCCGTGACCCATACCCTCTTCCTCTCATTCCTGACCTTTTTAATCAGATTGCGGGTGCTAAGTGGTTCTCCAAACTTGATCTTAGGGGGCCTACAATCTGATTCGTATCAGGGACGGGGATGAGTGGAAGACAGCTTTTAACACCCCTGAGGGCATTATGAAAATCTAGTTTGCCTTTCGGTCTGACCAATGCCCCTGCTGTCTTCCAACATTTCGTTAATGATATTTTTAGTCATCTCATCGGCAGGTTTGTAGTCATATACCTAGATGATATCTTAATTTATCGGCTGATCTGAAAACACATGAGGTGCATGTCAGGCAAGTACTGCAGGTCCTACGGACGAATAAATTATATGCGAAAATTGAAAAATGTGTCTTCGCTGTTCAGGAATTACAGTTCCTGGGATATCTATTATCTGCTTCAGGTTTCCGCATGGATCCTGGGAAGGTCCAGGCAATTTTAGATTGGGATCTTCCTGAGAACCTTAAAGCCCTACAACGGTTTTTTGGGTTTCGCTAATTTCTATAGAAAGTTCATTAAAAATTATTCAGTGACCGTTAAACCCCTTACCGACATGACTAGGAAGGGGCGGATTTTTCCAAATGGTCTGACGCCGCTAAAGATGCATTTCCTCTCTAAAGGAGAGGTTTACCTCGCACCTGTTCTAATTCAACCTGATGTCTCCCAGCCTTTTATTGTCGAGGTAGATGCGTCAGAGGTAGGAGTGGGAGCTGTATTGTCTCAGGGTCCGTCTCCTGGCAAATGGCGTCCTTGCGCTTTCTTTTCCAAAAAATTATCTTCTGCGGAGAAGAATTATGATATTGGAAATAGGGAACTGTTGCGATTAAACTGGCGCTTGAAGAGTGGCGTCACTTCTTAGAGGGAGCAATCCACCCCGTCACGGTGATTACGGATCACAAGAACCTTCTGTACCTAGAATCGGCTAAACGTCTCACCCCTAGACAAGCTAGGTGGTCGCTATTCTTTACCAGATTTAACTTTGTAATCACCTATCGTCCTGGGCAAAAAATACCAAGGCAGACGCATTATCTCGTAGTTTCCCTGGAGGGGGTAATGTTTGTGATCCGGTACCTATTTTACAAAGAGGAGTGGTTGTCTCTGCTGTACACTCTGTTTCTAGAGGGAAAGGTGTTAAGAGGCTCAGGGGACGCCCCGGCCTCTTGCCCCTCAGAGAAATTGTTTGTACCGTTAAACCTGCGTCTTGAATTATTAAAAGAACATCATAATTCGGCACTTGCTGGACACCCGGGTAGTAAAGCAACCTTGGAGCTTTTATCTCGTCGTTTTTGGTGGCCAAGGTTGCGTCAGGATGTAATGGATTTTGTGTCTACTTGTGCACGCGCGAAAGTCTCTCATACACGTCCAGCAGGGTCTTTATTGCCACTTTTCATCCCCAATAGGCCATGGACACATCTGTCAATGGATTTCATCACTGACTTACCGTTGTCGGCGGGTAAAACAGTTACCTTGGTAGTAGTAGACAGGTTTAGCAAAATGGTACACTTTATTGCGCTACCCCACTTCCTAATGCTAAAACTCTCGCTCAGGTGTTTATCAGTGAAATCGTGAAGCTTCACGGGTCCCTTCCGATGTGGTTTCGGATCGGGGAACCCAGTTTATTTCTAAGTTTTGGAAAGCTTTTTGTTCCCGTCTGGGGGTTCACTTGTCCTTTTCCTCAGCTTTCCATCCTCAGTCGAATGGACAGACTGAGCGTACCAACCAAACCTAGAAACATATTTAAGGTGTTTTGTGTCTGAAAACCAAGAGTTGTGGTCATCATATTTACCGTTAGCTGAGTTTGCCATAAATAATCATTCAGGAGTCCACTGGCAAGTCACCATTCCTTGATGCATACGGTTTTCATCCCCAATTTTGTACTTTCAAAGAGGGGGGTCTTCTGGGTTCCCGAAAGGAAAGGTTTTCTTCATCTCTTTCATCGTATGGCAGAAGGTGCAAGTTAACTTGAAAAAGATGAGTGGTAAATATAAATGCATGGCCGATAAGAAACGGTCGCCAGGTCCGGACCTAGGAGTGAATGCCTATGTGTGGTTGTCTACTAGGAATATTAAGTTGAAGGTTCCTTCTTGGAAACTGGTCCTAGGTTCATTGGTCCCTATAAAATAGTAGCCGTCATTAACCCTGTGGCTTTTCGCCTGGAGCTACCTCTGACTTTTAAGATCCATAACGTCTTCCATAAATTGTTACTCAAGAAGTATGTTCCACCTCTAGAACCATCGCCGCTGCCACCTCCTCCTGTTATTGTGGATGGTAATCTGGAGTTTCAAATAGCCAGAATTGTTGATTCTCGTCGGGTCCGCCGCTCTCTTCAGTACCTTGTGCATTGGAGGGGTTACGGTCCCGAGGAAAGAATGTGGGTTCCAGCGTCAGAGGTAAACGCCAACAGGTTAATTCAGACTTTCCATGCCTCTCATCCGGAGAGACCTGGTCCTGAGTGTCCAGAGGCCCTCGTGAAAGGGGGGGTACTGTCACGAGGGTATCAAGAGCTTCCTGCCTGGACATCTATACTGACCCCACTGGAGTGGTTATCCTGGTTGTTGTTCCTGTGTGCTACCCTCCGGATCCCTGTTTGGCTTATTGTTGTCTCCTGTTGTCTCCCACCTGGGAATATATGTTGAGTCTGTGTTGTCTGTCCTCCCCTTGGTGTTTTCCCTTAGAGTTAGTGGTGCGGACTAGTGTTCCCATCGCCCTGTTCACTACCTAGGGCTCAGCTCAGGGAAAGCCAGGGCTTTAGGCACGTGATCGCGTACGGGTGAGGAACCCGTCTAGGGACGTCAGGGCAGCCAGGTGCCAGCCGCCAGGTGAGTCAGGGGTCACCATCTTCCCTCTCACTTGGGCAGGGCCTTCCTCGTTCCCTCCCTCTGTGTCACGTATGTGATAGCCACGCCGACCGTGATACTCCTCCTGTTCCTCTTCTGCTGCAGTCTCGGCCTCTTCATCCACCTCTGGAGTGACAGTGCCACCTGCCATCCCTCAAACAGAGGATCTGCCAGCAACACCACCACCTGGGTCACCAAGCATCTCCACAATGTCCCATGGAAGCGTTCAGCTCTCTATCTGCCAAACACTGGAGCAGAAGAGGAAGTAACCTCCTACCCACCCGAGATCACTGGCCTGAATGCCAGCATTTCAAAATTACTGGCCCTTGAAATGCTGTCATTCCGTCTTGTGGAGACGGAGAGTTTTAAAAGCCTTATGGCAGTGGCTGTCCCACAGTACGTCGTGTCCAGGCGCCACTACTTTTCCAGGCGAGCCATCCCTTCCCTGCACAACCAAGTGGGGGGAAAAATCAGTGTGCACTGCGCAATGCCATCTGTGGCAACGTCTACCTGACTATGGATACGTGGACCAGTAAGCACGGTCAGGACGTTATATCTCCATAACAGCACACTGGGTAAATGCAGTGGCAGCTGGGCCTGAGGTGGATGGCAGTTTGCCGCATGTCCTTCCACCACCGAGGATTCCCGGGCACTTTAGTTTGCCTCCTGTTGCTTCCTCCTCCTACTCAGCTTCCTCATCCTCTACCGCCTCCTCATCCGGTCAGCGTAACACCTTCACCACCAACTTCAGCATTGCCCAGGGTAAACGACAACAGGCAGTTTTAAAATGTATCTGTTTAGGGAACAAACCCCACACTGCGCAGGAGCTGTGGACGGGCATGGAACAACAGACCGATGAGTGGTTGGTGTCAGTGAGCCTCAAGCCTGGTGGTGTGTGATAATGGGCAAAATCTCGTAGCAGCTCTGGGACTAGCCGGTTTTACGCACATCCTTTGCCTGGCGCATGTGCTGAATTTGATGGTGCAGAGATTCCTTAAAACTTACCCCGATATGTCAGAGCTGCTGCAGAAAGTGTGGCCGTCTGTGCGCGCTTACGGCGTTCTCACTCTGCTGCTGCTCGCCTGTCAGCGCTGCAGCGCAACTTTGGCCTTCCCGCTCACCGCCTCATATACTTCGTGCCCACAAGGTGGAACTCTACCTTGCACATGCTGGCCAGACTGTGTGAGCAGCAGCAGGCGATAGAGGAGTTTCAGCTGCAGCACGCACGGGTAGTCACTCTGCGGAACAGCACCACTTCACCACCAATGACTGGACCTCAATGCGAGACCTGGGTTCCTTGTTGCGCTGTTTTGAGTACTCCACCAACATGGCCAATGCCGATAACGTTGTTCTCAGCGTTACTATCCCACTTCTATGCCTCCTTGAAAAAACGCTGCTGACGATGATGAAGAGGATGTGGCACACGAGGAGAGGAAGAGGGATCATTTCATAGGCTTTGCGGCCAGTCATTCACAAGTGACTCAGAGGTGGTTCCTGCACCCACAAACGCCAAGTACACAATTGTCCAGCTAGGCACAGTTCTGGAGGATGACGAGGTAGAGGATGAGGGGAGGAGTAGATGGAGGAGGAACCGTCTTCACAGCAGGGTGGCACTCAGACCAGCTCATGGCCATCACTGTTGCGTGGCTGGGGAATACAGAGGACACAGACGATACACCTCCCACAGAGGACAGCTTTTCGTTGCCTCTGGGCAGCCTGGCACACATGAGCGATTACATGCAGCAGTGTATCTGCAACGACCGCCGAGTTGCCCACATTCTAACTTGTGCTGATTACTGGGTGGCCAAGCTACTGGATCCTCATTACAAGGACAACGTAACTGTCCTTAACCCCTTAAGGACTCAGCCCTATTTCACCTTAAGGACTTGGCCATTTTTTGCAAATCTGACCAGTGTCACTTTAAGTGCTGATAACTTTAAAACGCTTTGACTTACCCAGGCCGTTCTGAGAATGTTTTTTCGTCACATATTGTACTTCATGACACTGCCTAAAATTGGGTCAAAAAAGTAACTTTTTTTTTCATAAAAAAAACCATATTTACCAAAAATTTGGAAAAATTTGCAAATTTCAAAGTTCAGTTTCTCTACTTCTGTAATACATAGTAAAACCCCCAAAAATTGTGAGGACTTTACATTCCCCATATGTCTACTTCATGTTTGTAGCATTTTGGAAATGATATTTTATTTTTTGGGGATGTTACAAGGCTTAGAAATTTAGAAGCAAATCTTGAAATTTTTCAGAAATGTACAAAAACCCAATTTTTAGGGACCACTACAGGTCTGAAGTCACTTTGCAAGGCTTACATAATAGAAACCGCCCAAAAATGACCCCATTCTATAAACTACACCCCTCAAGGTATTCAAAACTGATTTTACAAACTTTGTTAACCCTTTAGGTGTTGCACAAGAGTTATTGGCAAATGGGGATGAAATTTGAGAATTTCATTTTTTTGCCTAATTTTCAATTTTAACCCATTTTTTCCACTAACAAAGCAAGGGTTAACAGCCAAACAAGACTATCTTTATTGCCCTGACTCTGCCGTTTACAGAAACACCCCATATGTGGCCGTAAACTACTGTACGGGCACACAGTAGGGCGTAAAGGGAAAGGTGCGCAGTATGGTTTTTGGAAGCCAGATTTTGCTGGACTGGTTTTTTGACACCATGTCCCATTTGAAGCCCCCCCTGATGCACCCCTAGAGTAGAAACTGCATAAAAGTGACCCCATCTAAGAAACTACACCCCTCAAGGTATTCAAAACTGATTTTACAAACTTTTTTAACCCTTTAGTAGAGTTGAGCGAACACCTGGATGTTCGGGTTCGAGAAGTTCGGCCGAACTTCCCGGAAATGTTCGGGTTCGGGATTGAAGTCAATGGGGACCCGAACTTTTCGGCACTAAAAAGGCTGTAAAACAGCCCAGGAAAGAGCTAGAGGGCTGCAATAGGCAGCAACATGTAGGTAAATCCCCTGCAAACAAATGTGGATAGGGAAATGAATTAAAATAAAAATAAAATAAATAAAAATTAACCAATATCAATTGGAGAGAGGTCCCATAGCAGAGAATCTGGCTTCACGTCAGCAGAGAATCAGTCTCTTCATGCCATAGCAGAGAATCTGGCTTCACGTCACCCACCACTGTAACAGTCCATTGTCATATATTTAGGCCCCGGCACCCAGGCAGAGGAGAGAGGTCCCGTAACAGAGAATCTGGCTTCATGTCAGCAGAGAATCAGTCTGCATGTGATAGCAGAGAATCAGGCTGTACGTCACGCAACACTGGAACAGTCCATTGTCAGATATTTAGGCCCAGGCACCCAGGCAGAGGAGAGAGGTCCCGTAACAGAGAATCTGGCTTCATGTCAGCAGAGAATCAGTCTGCATGTCATAGCAGAGAATCAGGCTTTACGTCACCCAACACTGGACCAGTCCATTGTCAGATATTTAGGCCCAGGCACCCAGGCAGAGGAGAGAGGTCCCGTAACAGAGAATCTGGCTTCATGTCAGCAGAGAATCAGTCTGCATGTCCTAGCAGAGAATCATGCTTTACGTCACACAACACTGGAACAGTCCATTGTCAGATATTTAGGCCCAGGCACCCAGGCAGAGGAGAGAGGTCCCGTAACAGAGAATCTGGCTTCATGTCAGCAGAGAATCAGTCTGCATGTCATAGCAGAGAATCATGCTTTACGTCACCCAACACTGGAACAGTCCATTGTCAGATATTTAGGCCCAGGCACCCAGGCAGAGGAGACAGGTCCCGTAACAGAGAATCTGGCTTCATGTCAGCAGAGAATCAGTCTGCATGTCCTAGCAGAGAATCATGCTTTACGTCACGCAACACTGGAACAGTCCATTGTCAGATATTTAGGCCCAGGCACCCAGGCAGAGGAGAGAGGTCCCGTAACAGAGAATCTGGCTTCATGTCAGCAGAGAATCAGTCTGCATGTCATAGCAGAGAATCAGGCTTTACGTCACCCAACACTGGAACAGTCCATTGTCAGATATTTAGGCCCAGGCACCCAGGCAGAGGAGAGAGGTCCCGTAACAGAGAATCTGGCTTCATGTCAGCAGAGAATCAGTCTGCATGTCATAACAGAGAATCATGCTTTACGTCACACAACACTGGAACAGTCCATTGTCAGATATTTAGGCCCAGGCACCCAGGCAGAGGAGAGAGGTCCCGTAACAGAGAATCTGGCTTCATGTCAGCAGAGAATCAGTCTGCATGTCATAGCAGAGAATCATGCTTTACGTCACCCAACACTGGAACAGTCCATTGTCAGATATTTAGGCCCAGGCACCCAGGCAGAGGAGAGAGGTCCCGTAACAGAGAATCTGGCTTCATGTCAGCAGAGAATCAGTCTTCATGTCATAGCAGAGAATCAGGCTTCACGTCACCCACCACTGGAACAGGCCACTGTCAGATATTTTTAGGCCCCGGCACCCAGGCAGAGGAGAGAGGTCCCGTAACAGAGATTCAGGCTTCATGTCAGCAGAGAATCAGTCTTCATGTCATAGCAGAGAATCAGGCTTCACGTCACCCACCACTGGAACAGGCCACTGTCACATATTTAGGCCCAGGCACCCAGGCAGAGGAGAGAGGTCCCGTAACAGAGAATCTGGCTTCATGTCAGCAGAGAATCAGTCTGCATGTCATAGCAGAGAATCATGCTTTACGTCACCCAACACTGGAACAGTCCATTGTCAGATATTTAGGCCCAGGCACCCAGGCAGAGGAGAGAGGTCCCGTAACAGAGAATCTGGCTTCTTGTCAGCAGAGAATCAGTCTTCATGTCATAGCAGAGAATCAGGCTTCACGTCACCCACCACTGGAACAGGCCACTGTCACATATTTAGGCCCAGGCACCCAGGCAGAGGAGAGAGGTCCCATAACAGAGATTCAGGCTTCATGTCAGCAGAGAATCAGGCTTCACGTCACCCACCACTGGAACAGGCCACTGTCACATATTTAGGCCCAGGCAGAGGAGAGAGGTCCCGTAACAGAGAATCTGGCTTCATGTCAGCAGAGAATCAATCTTCATGTCATAGCAGAGAATCAGGATTCACGTCACCCACCACTGGAACAGGCCACTGTCACATATTTAGGCCCAGGCACCCAGGCAGAGGAGAGAGGTCCCATAACAGAGATTCAGGCTTCATGTCAGCAGAGAATCAGTCTTCATGTCATAGCAGAGAATCAGGCTTCACGTCACCCACCACTGGAACAGGCCACTGTCACATATTTAGGCCCAGGCACCCAGGCAGAGGAGAGAGGTCCCGTAACAGAGAATCTGGCTTCATGTCAACAGAGAATCAGTCTTCATGTCATAGCAGAGAATCAGGCTTCACGTCACCCACCACTGGAACAGGCCACTGTCACATATTTAGGCCCAGGCACCCAGGCAGAGGAGAGAGTTCCCGTAACAGAGAATCTGGCTTCATGTCAGCAGAGAATCAGTCTTCATGCCATAACAGAGAATCAGGCTTCACGTCACCCACCACTGGAACAGGCCACTGTCACATATTTAGGCCCAGGCACCCAGGCAGAGGAGAGAGGTCCCATAACAGAGATTCAGGCTTCATGTCAGCAGAGAATCAGTCTTCATGTCATAGCAGAGAATCAGGCTTCACGTCACCCACCACTGGAACAGGCCACTGTCACATATTTAGGCCCAGGCACCCAGGCAGAGGAGAGAGGTCCCGTAACAGAGAATCTGGCTTCATGTCAGCAGAGAATCAGTCTTCATGTCATAGCAGAGAATCAGGCTTTACGTCACCCACCACTGGAACAGGCCACTGTCACATATTTAGGCCCAGGCACCCAGGCAGAGGAGAGAGTTCCCGTAACAGAGAATCTGGCTTCATGTCAGCAGAGAATCAGTCTTCATGTCATAGCAGAGAATCAGGCTTCACGTCACCCACCACTGGAACAGGCCACTGTCACATATTTAGGCCCAGGCACCCAGGCAGAGGAGAGAGGTCCCATAACAGAGAATCTGGCTTCATGTCAGCAGAGAATCAGTCTGCATGTCATAGCAGAGAATCATGCTTTACGTCACGCAACACTGGAACAGTCCATTGTCAGATATTTAGGCCCAGGCACCCAGGCAGAGGAGAGAGGTCCCGTAACAGAGAATCTGGCTTCATGTCAGCAGAGAATCAGTCTGCATGTCATAGCAGAGAATCAGGCTTTACGTCACCCAACACTGGACCAGTCCATTGTCAGATATTTAGGCCCAGGCACCCAGGCAGAGGAGAGAGGTCCCGTAACAGAGAATCTGGCTTCATGTCAGCAGAGAATCAGTCTGCATGTCCTAGCAGAGAATCATGCTTTACGTCACACAACACTGGAACAGTCCATTGTCAGATATTTAGGCCCAGGCACCCAGGAAGAGGAGAGAGGTCCCGTAACAGAGAATCTGGCTTCATGTCAGCAGAGAATCAGTCTGCATGTCATAGCAGAGAATCAGGCTTTACGTCACCCAACACTGGAACAGTCCATTGTCAGATATTTAGGCCCAGGCACCCAGGCAGAGGAGAGAGGTCCCGTAACAGAGAATCTGGCTTCATGTCAGCAGAGAATCAGTCTGCATGTCATAACAGAGAATCATGCTTTACGTCACACAACACTGGAACAGTCCATTGTCAGATATTTAGACCCAGGCACCCAGGCAGAGGAGAGAGGTCCCATAACAGAGAATCTGGCTTCATGTCAGCAGAGAATCAGTCTGCATGTCATAGCAGAGAATCATGCTTTACGTCACCCAACACTGGAACAGTCCATTGTCAGATATTTAGGCCCAGGCACCCAGGCAGAGGAGAGAGGTCCCGTAACAGAGAATCTGGCTTCATGTCAGCAGAGAATCAGTCTTCATGTCATAGCAGAGAATCAGGCTTCATGTCACCCACCACTGGAACAGGCCACTGTCAGATATTTTTAGGCCCCGGCACCCAGGCAGAGGAGAGAGGTCCCGTAACAGAGATTCAGGCTTCATGTCAGCAGAGAATCAGTCTTCATGTCATAGCAGAGAATCAGGCTTCACGTCACCCACCACTGGAACAGGCCACTGTCACATATTTAGGCCCAGGCACCCAGGCAGAGGAGAGAGGTCCCGTAACAGAGAATCTGGCTTCATGTCAGCAGAGAATCAGTCTGCATGTCATAGCAGAGAATCATGCTTTACGTCACCCAACACTGGAACAGTCCATTGTCAGATATTTAGGCCCAGGCACCCAGGCAGAGGAGACAGGTCCCGTAACAGAGAATCTGGCTTATTGTCAGCAGAGAATCAGTCTTCATGTCATAGCAGAGAATCAGGCTTCACGTCACCCACCACTGGAACAGGCCACTGTCACATATTTAGGCCCAGGCACCCAGGCAGAGGAGAGAGGTCCCATAACAGAGATTCAGGCTTCATGTCAGCAGAGAATCAGGCTTCACGTCACCCACCACTGGAACAGGCCACTGTCACATATTTAGGCCCAGGCAGAGGAGAGAGGTCCCGTAACAGAGAATCTGGCTTCATGTCAGCAGAGAATCAATCTTCATGTCATAGCAGAGAATCAGGCTTCATGTCACCCACCACTGGAACAGGCCACTGTCACATATTTAGGCCCAGGCACCCAGGCAGAGGAGAGAGGTCCCATAACAGAGATTCAGGCTTCATGTCAGCAGAGAATCAGTCTTCATGTCATAGCAGAGAATCAGGCTTCACGTCACCCACCACTGGAACAGGCCACTGTCACATATTTAGGCCCAGGCACCCAGGCAGAGGAGAGAGGTCCCGTAACAGAGAATCTGGCTTCATGTCAGCAGAGAATCAGTCTTCATGTCATAGCAGAGAATCAGGCTTCACGTCACCCACCACTGGAACAGGCCACTGTCACATATTTAGGCCAAGGCACCCAGGCAGAGGAGAGAGTTCCCGTAACAGAGAATCTGGCTTCATGTCAGCAGAGAATCAGTCTTCATGTCATAGCAGAGAATCAGGTTTCATGTC
The DNA here is from genome assembly GCF_905171765.1 of Bufo bufo. NCBI lineage: Eukaryota > Metazoa > Chordata > Amphibia > Anura > Bufonidae > Bufo > Bufo bufo. The sequence goes on along the minus strand of NC_053390.1, from coordinate 485,478,333 downwards.
ACCCACCACTGGAACAGGCCACTGTCACATATTTAGGCCCAGGCACCCAGGCAGAGGAGAGAGGTCCCATAACAGAGATTCAGGCTTCATGTCAGCAGAGAATCAGTCTTCATGTCATAGCAGAGAATCAGGCTTCATGTCACCCACCACTGGAACAGGCCACTGTCAGATATTTTTAGGCCCCGGCACCCAGACAGAGGAGAGGTTCATTCAACTTTGGGTTGCCCCGCAATATAATGGTAAAATGAAAATAAAAATAGGATTGAATGAGGAAGTGCCCTGGAGTACAATAATATATTGTTAAGGGGAGGTAGTTAATGTCTAATATGCACAAGGGATGGACAGGTCCTGTGGGATCCATGCCTGGTTCATTTTTATGAACGTCAGCTTGTCCACATTGGCTGTAGACAGGCGGCTGCGTTTGTCTGTAATGACGCCCCCTGCCATGCTGAATACACGTTCAGACAAAACGCTGGCCGCCGGGCAGGCCAGCACCTCCAAGGCATAAAAGGCTAGCTCTGGCCACGTGGACAATTTGGAGACCCAGAAGTTGAATGGGGCCGAACCATCAGTCAGTACGTGGAGGGGTGTGCACGGGTACTGTTCCACCATGTTATTGAAATGTTGCCTCCTGCTAACACGTTCCGTATCAGGTGGTGGTGCAGTTAGCTGTGGCGTGGTGATAAAACTTTTCCACATCTCTGCCATGCTAACCCTGCTTTAGAGGAGCTGGCCGTGACACAGCTGCGTTGGCGACCTCTTGCTCCTCCTCTGCCTTCGCCTTGGGCTTCCACTTGTTCCCCTGTGACATTTGGGAATGCTCTCAGTAGCGCGTCTACCAACGTGCGCTTGTACTCGCGCATCTTCCTATCACGCTCCAGTGCATGAAGTAAGGTGGGCACATTGTCTTTGTACCGTGGATCCAGCAGGGTGGCAACCCAGTAGTCCGCACACGTTAAAATGTGGGCAACTCTGCTGTCGTTGCGCAGGCACTACAGCATGTAGTCGCTCATGTGTGCCAGGCTGCCCAGAGGTAAGGACAAGCTGTCCTCTGTGGGAGGCGTATCGTCATCGTCCTGCGTTTCCCCCCAGCCACGCACCAGTGATGGGCCCGAGCTGCGTTGGGTGCCACCCCGCTGTGAACATGCTTCATCCTCATCCTCCTCCACCTCCTCCTCATCCTCGTCCTCCTCGTCCTCCAGTAGTGGGCCCTGTCTGGCCACATTTGTACCTGGCCTCTGCTGTGTCAAAAAACCTCCCTCTGAGTCACTTCGAAGAGACTGGCCTGAAAGTGCTAAAAATGACCCCTCTTCCTCCTCCTCCTCCTCCTGGGCCACCTCCTCTTCCATCATCGCCCTAAGTGTTTTCTCAAGGAGACATAGAAGTGGTATTGTAACGCTGATAACGGCGTCATCGCCACTGGCCATGTTGGTGGAGTACTCGAAACAGCGCAACAGGGCACACAGTTCTCGCATGGAGGCCCGCACTTTATGCAGCAGCTCTGACATGTCAGGGTAGTTGTGAATGAACTTCTGCACCACCAAATTCAGCACATGCGCCAGACAAGGGATGTGCGTCAAACCGGCTAGTCCCAGAGCTGCAACGAGATTTCGCCCATTATCGCACACCACCAGGCCAGGCTTGAGGCTCACCGGCAGCAACCACTCGTCGGTCTGTTGTTCTATTCCCCGCCACAACTCCTGTGCGGTGTGGGGCCTGTCCCCCAAACATATGAGTTTCAGAACGGCCTGCTGACGTTTACCCCAGGCTGTGCTGAAGTTGGTGGTGAAGGTGTGTGGCTGACTGGATGAGCAGGTGGAAGAAGAGGAGGAGGAAGCTGAGTAGGAGGAGGAGGAGGAGACAGGAGGCAAAGAATGTTGCCCTGCGATCCTTGGCGGCGGAAGGACGTGCGCCAAACAGCTCTCCGCCTAGGGCCCAGCCGCCACTACATTTACCCAGTGTGCAGTTAGGGAGATATAGCGTCCCTGGCCGTGCTTACTGGTCCACGTATCTGTGGTTAGGTGGACCTTGCCACAGATGGCGTTGCGCAGTGCACACTTGATTTTATCGGATACTTGGTTGTGCCGGGAAGGCACGGCTCTCTTGGAGAAGTATTGCCGGCTGGGAACAACATACTGTAGGACAGCAAGCGACATGAGCTGTTTGAAGCTGTCTGTGTCCCACCAGCCAATTGTCAGCATTTCATAGGCCACAGTAGTTTAGAAATGCTGGCATTCAGGGCCAGGGATCGAGGGTGGCTAGGTGGTAATTTTACGCTTTCTCTCAAAATGTTTGTGAGATGGAGAGCTGAACGCTGCCGTGTGACATGGTTGAGATGATTGGTGACGCAGGTGGTGGTGTTGGTGGTACATCCCATGTTTGCTGGCGGCACGGTGCCAACGTTCCTCCAGAGGGCGATAGGAAGAGGCCGAGGGCGGGCGGGCAGCAGCAAGAAGAGGCCGAGGCGGCAGCAGCAGAAGAGGTAGCAGGGGGAGCCTGAGTGATTTCCTTGTTTTTAAGGTGTTTACTCCACTGCAGTTCATGCTTTGCATGCAGGTGCCTGGTCATGCAGGTTGTGCTAAGGTTCAGAACGTTAATGCCTCGCTTCAGGCTCTGATGTCACAGCGTGCAAACCACTCGGGTCTTGTCGTCAGCACATTGTTTGAAGAAGTGCCATGCCAGGGAACTCCTTGAAGCTGCCTTTGGGGTGCTCGGTCCCAGATGGCGGCGGTCAGTAGCAGGCGGAGTCTCTTGGCGGCGGGTGTTCTGCTTTTGCCCACTGCTCCCTCTTCGTCTTTTGCTACGCTGTTGGCTCGGTCTCACCACTGCCTCTTCCTTCGAACTGTGAAAGTCAGTGGCACGACCTTCATTCCATGTGGGGTCTAGGACCTCATCGTCCCCTGAATCGTCTTCCACCCAGTCTTGATCCCTGACCTCCTGTTCAGTCTGCACACTGCAGAAAGACGCAGCAGTTGGCACCTGTGTTTCGTCATCATCAGAGACGTGCTGAGGTGGTATTCCCATGTCCTCATCATCAGGAAACATAAGTGGTTGTGCGTTAGTGCATTCTATCTCTTCCACCCCTGGGGAGGGGCTAGGTGGATGCCCTTGGTAAACCCTGCCAGCAGAGTCTTCAAACAGCATAAGAGACTGCTGCATAACTTGAGGCTCAGACAGTTTCCCTGATATGCATGGGGGTGATGTGACAGAAGACTGGGTGGGAGATAATGTGAACGTGCTGGATGCACTGTCGGCCACCCAATTGACTAAAGCCTGTACCTGCTCAGGCCTTACCATCCTTAGAACGGCATTGGGCCTTACCAAATATCCCTGTAAATTCTGGCGGCTACTGGGACCTGTGGTAGTTGGTACACTAGGACGTGTGGCTGTGGCAGAACGGCCACGTCCTCTCCCAGCACCAGAGGGCCCACTAACACCACCACGACCATGTCCGCGTCCGCGTCCCTTACTAGATGTCATTGTTACCGTTCACCACAATAAGAAAAATATTATTCGGGCCAATGTATTGAATTAAAATTCAGGCCTTTTTTTACAGACACCTAACACTATCTGGCTATCTATTTAGGTACCGTATTACACTAATAAACGCACACCAGTAATGACAGATTTAGCGGAATATAAATTTGAGGCCTATTATTTAGGCCGCTGGGTGACAGGTATACGTTTAACGGTCAGATTAGACTTGGATCTGCACTGTAGCGTGTGTGTGAAGTTCTTAAGAATTACCTATTAGCACCTTGAATTTAATATACCCTTTTAGGGTTAGATTTAAGTAGGCCTGATACAGCAGAAACCTCTAATTTTGAGATTGCAAATTTGGGAATTGTTTCTCAACCCAGAACAAAAACTGTGCTTTTGACGGTCACTAATAAAAACTTGACCAGCTAAAACAGTAATGACAGATTTGGATTAATATAAATGTGAGGCCTATTTTTTAGGCGCTGGGTGACAGGCTCAACTTGCCCCTACTGATGTAGTCATATGGCCAAAAAAATAACCACACTATTGATGGTTAAATGCACTTTGTGACAGGCTCAACTTGCCCCTGATGTAGTATATGGCCAAAAAATAACCACACTATTGATGGTTAAATGCACTTGGGTGACAAGGTCAGCTTGCCCCTGATGTAGTATATGGCCAAAAAATAACCACACTATTGATGGTTAAATGCACTTGATGAAAGCTTGACCCTGATGTAGGATATAGCAAAAAATAACCACACAATTGATGGTTAAATGCACTTGGGTGACAAGGTCAGCTTGCCCCTGATGTAGTATATGGCCAAAAAATAACCACACTATTGATGGTTAAATGCACTTGATGAAAGCTTGACCCCGATGTAGGATATAGCAAAAAATAACCACACTTTTGATGGTTAAATGCACTTGGGTGACAAGGTCAGCTTGCCCCTGATGTAGTATATGGCCAAAAAATAACCACACTATTGATGGTTAAATGCACTTGATGAAAGCTTGACCGTGATGTAGGATATAGCAAAAAATAACCACACTATTGATGGTTAAATGCACTTGATGGCAGCTTGTGCTGGCGCACAAGCAAGCCACAAAATGGCCGCCGATCACCCCAGAAAAAAGTGACTGAAAAACGCTCTGGGCCCCCTAAAAACACTGAGCAATTGAATAGCAGCAGTTCAATGATCCACAGCTGTAGATCGATCACTGAATGAAGTCTTTTGGAGGAGTTAATCACTGCCTAATCTCGCCCTAACGTCGCAGCTGCAACTTCTCCCTACACTTGTATCAGCAGAGTGACGTGCAGCGCTACGTGACCCAAGCTTATATAGAGGCTGGGTCACATGCTGCACTGGCCAATCACAGCCATGCCAATAGTAGGCAAGGCTGTGATGGCCTCTTGGGGCAAGTAGTATGATGCTTGTTGATTGGCTGCTTTGCAGCCTTTCAAAAAGCGCCGAACACCGAACCCGAACTATATCACGGACACCCCAAAATTCGGTACGAACCCGAACTATACAGTTCGGGTTCGCTCATCCCTACCCTTTAGGTGTTCCACAAGATTTAATGGAAAATAGAGATACAATTTAAAAATTTCACTTTTTTGGCAGATTTTCCATTTTAATATTTTTTTTCCAGTTACAAAGCAAGGGTTAACAGCCAAACAAAACTCATTATTTATGGCCCTGATTCTGTAATTTACAGAAACACCCCATATGTGGTCGTAAACTGCTGTACGGGCACACCGCAGGGCGCAGAAGGAAAGGAATGCCATACGGTTTTTGGAAGGCAGATTTTGCTGGACTGGTTTTTTTGACACCATGTCTCATTTGAAGCCCCCCTGATGCACCCCTAGAGTAGAAACTCCCAAAAAGTGACCTCATTTTAGAAACTACGCGATAAGATGGCAGTTTTGTTGGTACTAGTTTAGGGTACATATGATTTTTGGTTGCTCTATATTACACTTTTTTGTGCGGCAAGGTAACAAGAAATAGATTTTTTGGCACGTTTTTTTTTTGTTATTTACAACATTCATCTGACAGGTTATATCATGTAATAATTTTATAGAGCAGGTTGTCACGGATGCGGCGATACCTAATATGTATACAATTTTTTTTATTTATGTAAGTTTTACACAATGATTTCATTTTTAAAACAAAAAAAATGTTTTAGTGTCTCCATAGTCTAAGAGCCATAGTTTTTTCAGTTTTTGGGAGATTATCTTAAGTAGGGTCTCATTTTTTGTGGGATGAGATGACGGTTTGATTGGCACTATTTTGGGGTGCATATGACTTTTTGATCGCTTGCTATTACACTTTTTGTGACGTAAGATGACAAAAAATTGTGTTTTTACACCGTTTTTCTTTTTATTTTTTTACGGTGGTCATCTGAGGGGTTAGGTCATGTGATATTTTTATAGAGCCGGTCGATACGGACGCGGCAATACCTAATATGTATACTTTTTATTTATTTATTTAAGTTTTACACAATGATTTCATTTTTGAAATAAAAAAAATAATGTTTTAGTGTTTACATAGTCTAAGAGCCATAGTTTTTTCAGTTTTCGGGCGATTATCTTGGGTAGGGTATGATTTTTGCGGGATGAGATGACGGTTTGATTGGTACTATTTTGGCGTACATGCGACTTTTTTGATCACTTTTATTACCTTTTTGGGGCAAGTAGAGGGGTGGGCAAAATTTAAATTTCCCTAATAGTTTTTTTTTTTTTTTTTATGGCGTTTCACCGTGCGGGGAAAGTAACATGACCGTTTTATTGATCAGGGTCGTTACGGACGCGGCGAGTACCAAACATGTTTAGGAAATTTAATTTTTTTCATTTTTAATCAGTGATAAATGTGTTTTTTGATTTTTACTTTTTTTTTTACTTTTTTTTTTACCCAGACCCACTTGGTCTTGAAGATCCAGTGGGTCTGATGTCTGTAATAAATACAGTACAGTACACTAGAGTTTTGTACTGTATTTTACTTACACTTTGTCTGAACAGATCTATGCCTTTAGCACAGATCTGTTCAGCACCATGGACAGCAGGATGCCTGAGACGGCGTCCTGTTGCCATGGGAACCTTCCCCGTCTGCTCAGTAGTGGTCAGAACTTCGCAGACGGGGAAGGGTAAGGACGGGGGCTCTCTGGGGGCTGTCTGGGGGCTCTCTCCCTCTCCATCGGGGAGCTGCAAAGGCACAGCAGCCCCCCGATGGGAGAGGGAGGGAGCCCCCTCTTACTGTTAACTTACTGTTAACTTTTTCCATACATCGGTCCGTACGGACCGCGGTATGGAAAGGGTTAAACGGCTGACATCTGCACAGATGTCAGCCGTTTATACCATGGTGTCAGCAATGTGCTGACACCCTGGTATACCCACTGGCCACCAACGAATTTTCAAGAGGAGGCGGGCGGGGGATCGCGATCCCGCCTGCCGCACCGCCCGCCTCCCGCACCGCCCCCACCACCCACAACTCCCCTACCTGCACCACCCGCCGGCAAAAAATCATGCAGGGGTGCAGGGGGGGGTGGAAAATCTATATTTTAGGGACACTAAAGTTTCTGATCCCCGCGATCAGGGACCGCGGGGATCAGAAACTGCAGAAAGCGCAGCAAACCGCAGGTCTGAATTGACCTGCGGTTTGCGGCAATCGCCGATACGGGGGGGGTCACATGACCCCCCCTGGCGTTGTGACAGGATGCCGGCTGAATTATTTCAGCCGGCATCCTGTTCCGATTAACCCCCGCGGCGCCGGAATCGCGATTTAAACTTAGGACGTACCGGTACGCCCTGAGTCCTTAAGGACTCGGGAAATAGGGCGTACCGGTACGCCCTGCGTCCTTAAAGGGTTAAAGGGAGTTTGTCACCTCCATATGGCCATGTACAGTGCTTACATTGTCCTATCGCACACCTATACATGAATGTAATGGTACCTTTGTCTTTGTCTTTACTAGTGATGAGTGGGAGGTGCCATATTTGATTTCGCGATATTTCGCGAATATTCAATTGAATATTCGTTTTATATTAGTCGAAATTGAATATTCGTAATTATTCTATTTTCCGCGCAATATGTGATTTAATTATGCACATATTGCGATTTTCTTTTAACTGTTAAGGCAACTTTCCTTTCCTGGTTTCACGAATAATCGTTATATTGCTATAACTTTGTTTTTAGAATGTTCCGTAATATGCTAAAAAACAAAGTTAAAGCAATATAAAGATTATTCGCTATATTGCTATAACTTTGTTTTTTTGAATATTCGTAATATTCTAAAAAACGAAGTTATAGCAATCTATCGAATATTCGTAAAATACACAAATAGACTGTAATTTAGCTAATATAGTGCTATAGTATTTCATTTTAATAGTGCGATTTTTTTGTCAAATATGAAGTTTATATTTAGGAAAAAATTTGCACTATTAAAAAAAAAATACTATAGCACTATATTAGCTAAATTACAGTCTATTTGTGTATTTTACAAATATTCGCTATATTGCTATAAATTCGTTATTTTGAATATTCGCCTTTGTTTTCAATCTGTAGTACACAGTTTTTCGGAATAATCTTCCCCCGACAAGCGTCCCCGTCACCGTATGGGAACGCCTGGGGTTAGAATCTACCATCGGATCTGAGTTGCAGGGATACTCAGATCCGACAGTATATTCTATATTGCGAAAGAACTGTAACTAGAAATTAAAAAAATCGGTATATTCGAAATAACGAATATATTAAAATCATTCATTTCTAATCAGTGCTTCATATTCTAGTTTCATTATTTTTTTTTTTTCGCTGTACAGTATTCGGTTACGAATATATATGGTTTTCCCTCCGCCCAGGGCCCATTAGCGCAAGACAGCAGGCTGGAATCGATCTTTAAATTCGAATAATCCGATTTTTAACCGAAAATCGGGACGTTATGAAATTATCGCGTTACTTCTATACTTCTATACCGGATTCGAACATAGTGCCCGAAATATTATCGGCTAGCGAAAAATGGTGAAAAAATACTTTAAAGAGGTTGAGGAAGAATTTCTCCTCACTGTAGTAATATTTGTATCACAGCATTGTATTTTATTATTACATACTGCATGCATGACAAATAATTTATACTGTACGAAACAGCAGCACACCCCATACCGTCCCGGTCACTTCACTAGACAGGATACAGCGCAGCTCAGCTGGGCTATATCTGATAGCTCAGACCCCACACACATACAATCGCAATAGAATCTGATCTTAAATTATCACTGTAACATTAAATATAATATTTCCCCTTCAAATACGTAACTACTATTTGCCGTTTTGTTGAGGACCTTTTTGTTGAAAACTTGTATTTCAAATAATTGGGATTATATGCTTGCATCTTTATTCTGCAGTGCATGTTGGAAAAGGGCTACCATCGCACCAGGAAACATGCGGCGAAGGACGCCATTATCACGGAGCTGATAGAGGAGATGGCAGAAATTTTAAAAGGAGGCCCACAAAGGCATCTATTCAAAAAAAAAATGGTGCGATTTAAAGCACCACCATATGGATCGCATCCATAAAGAAAGTGAGAGAATATGCCCAGGTACAGTGCTGCTTACATGACTTTATCTCTCTCTACAACACTCTGTAATGTACAGTCGTGGCCAAAAGTTTTGAGAATTACATAAATATCGGAAATTGGAAAAGTTGCTGCTTAAGTTTTTATAATAGCAATTTGCATATACTCCAGAATGTTATGAAGATTGATCAGATAAATTGAATAGTCCTTTTTTGCCATGAAAATTAACTTAATCCCCAAAAAACCTTTCCACTGCATTTTATTGCTGTCATTAAAGGACCTGCTGAGATAATTTCAGTAATCGTCTTGTTAACTCAGGTGAGAATGTTGACGAGCACAAGGCTGGAGATCATTATGTCTGATTGGGTTAAAATGGCAGACTTGACATGTTAAAAGGAGGGTGATACTTGAAATCATTGTTCTTCCATTGTTAACCATGGTGACCTGCAAAGAAACGCGTGCAGCCATCATTGCGTTGCATAAAAATGGCTTCACAGGCAAGGATATTGTGGCTACTAAGATTGCACCTCAATCAACAATTTATAGGATCATCAAGAACTTCAAGGAAAGAGGTTCAATTCTTGTTAAGAAGGCTTCAGGGCGTCCAAGAAAGTCCAGCAAGCGCCAGGATCGTCTCCTAAAGAGGATTCAGCTGCGGGATCGGAGTGCAACCAGTGCAGAGCTTGCTCAGGAATGGCAGCAGGCAGGTGTGAGCGCATCTGCACGCACAGTGAGGCGAAGACTTTTGGAAGATGGTCTGGTGTCAAGAAGGGCAGCAAAGAAGCCACTTCTCTCCAAAAAAAAACATCAGGGACAGATTGATCTTCTGCAGAAAGTATGGTGAATGGACTGCTGAGGACTGGGGCAAAGTCATATTCTCCAATGAAGCCTCTTTCCGATTGTTTAGGGCATCTGGAAAAAGGCTTGTCCGGAGAAGAAAAGGTGAGCGCTACCATCAGTCCTGTGTCATGCCAACAGTAAAGCATCCTGAGACCATTCATGTGTGTGGTTGCTTCTCATCCAAGGGAGTGGGCTCACTCACAAATTTTGCCCAAAAACACAGCCATGAATAAAGAATGGTACCAAAACACCCTCCAACAGCAACTTCTTCCAACAATCCAACAACAGTTTGGTGAGAACAATGCATTTTCCAGCACGATGGAGCACCGTGCCATAAGGCAAAAGTGATAACTAAGTGGCTCGGGGACCAAAACGTTGACATTTTGGGTCCATAGCATGGAAACTCGCGAGATCTTAATCCCATTGAGAACTTGTGGTCAATCCTCAAGAGGCGGGTGGACAAACAAAAACCCACTAATTCTGACAAACTCCAAGAAGTGATTATGAAAGAATGGGTTGCTATCAGTCAGGAATTGGCCCAGAAGTTGATTTCAGAGAATGCTCAGTCGAATTGCAGAGGTCCTGAAAAAGAAGGGCCAACACTGCAAATACTGACTCTTTGCATAAATGTCATGTAATTGTCGATAAAAGCCTTTGAAACGGATGAATGCGTGTAATTATATTTCACTACATCACAGAAACAACTGAAACAAAGATCTAAAAGCAGTTTAGCAGCAAACTTTGTGAAAACTAATATTTGTGTCATTCTCAAAACTTTTGGCCACGACTGTATATATTCCGTGATGCTGCTATGATGTATCAGGGTTAACACACAACAGGGTTCAACACGCAAATTTCATAACTTTTTGCGTCATCTTGAAACAAAAGCCATTAAAAAAAAAAGGATTTAGTTTTCATTTAGTTTACATATATGTCTCATAAAGCATGTGTGTTAACTCTACTACATCCGTATTTCATCTTTTGACCACTAACGTCCAGCGCCGTACATGTAGAGGGATTTGATCGGTCGGTTGCAGGAGTTTCTGCGACCACCCGATAAGCGGCAGGGTTCTGTCCGTCACTAATGGCCGGACACCTGCTGCTTACGCGCACATCGGTGAAATCACTGATGCCGGCGCATTAACCCCAGGCACGGCCTTGATCAGCACTGACCGTGGATCCGTTCCGGTGTCTCCATCGGGTCCCCGTGCTGCTGTACCACGGGAACCCGATGGCTTGGAAGGCAGCCCGATGCCTTCTTGAGGCATCTGGGCTGCCTTCCGGTGAACACTGCCTGTGAGATCCAGCCCCCCTGAATTTCACAGGCAGGAAGCTGTATAAGTAATACAACTGTATTACTCCTACAGCCAATGCATTCCAATACAGAAGTATTTGAATGCATTGTAAAGGGAGGTTCAGACCCCAAAGTTGAAGTCCCAGAGTGGGACCCAAAATAAATTGCAAATTAAACTTTTAAAGAATTATTTTTCCAACCCAAAAAAATTGAAGTGTCATTTTTGTCTTCCCAAATAAAGTAATAACGTAGGCATATTAGGTATCGACACGTCCGTATCAACCGGCACAATAAAGCTATCACATGACCTAACGCCTCTGATAAAGACCGGAAAAAAAAGAATATTTGTTATAAAAAAATATTTTTTGTCACCTTACAGAAGTGCTATCACTAAAAGTGCAACACTAAGCGATCCAAAAGGCGTATGCCCCAGGGGCGTAGCTAAAGGTTCATGACCCCTGGTGCAAGAGTTAAGCTTGGGCCCCCTTCCCTCAGTGCTTAGTGGTCAGGGACAGGGAAGCACATAGCCTTCATGCTGCCTCAGGCAAAAATTGAAACAGTACCTCCTCCCCCCATCCCCATGCCAAATTCTTGATCTAACCCCTTCCCTCCAGCCAGAGGGTGTAACTTGACCAGCATACACTTTCTATAATACAAGTGTCTTTGTATGCACCAGAAGGGTCATTGGGCCCCCTCAGGCTCCTGGGCCCAGTAGCGACTGCTACCTCTGCATCCCCTATAGCTACGCCCATGGTATGCCCCCATCACACAACAAAATTAGCCACTACCTAAGACAAATGGCCAAAAATTTAAAATAAATACAGCTCACAGATTAAAAACATAATTTTTGGGTTAAAAAATGCTTTTATTTTGTTAAATGAAACCAAAATTTTAAAAAGTAGACTAATTAGGGTAATGTATTGTTCAGGCGCGAGGATTATGTTAAACAGCGCAGGAGCAGGATTTAGGGTTGAAGAGATGATGGAAACTGAAGAACCTAGGGCAGGCCAGAGGGGTGAAAGGGAAGTGGTTTGCTTTGAAAAGCGCCGAGGGGCATGTGCAGCAGCACACGCATCAACGCCGCCTCTGGGCACCTATACAAGCTAATTAACAATAAAATAAAAGCATTTTTCGATGAATACAGTTGATGGACAGCAATATTAAAAGGTAAAATTTTAATAAGGGGAAGGTTAGGGAAATCATGATGTTACTGGTGTAAAATCATAATTTTACGTGAAAGACTCCCTTTAACCACTGAATAGACCAGCGATAAACTCTTCCTAAATACCATCTAAAAATCAAGTCCGCTTGGCACCTATCGGCAAGCGACTTTACCCCTCCTTCTTATAATAAAGTGACCGTGTAAATCAACAGGGAGTGAAGGCGGACGGCAGACAGAAAAATTAAAAAACACAATAACTCTGTAATCTACAAAAAAAACATATAATATTCAACTAATTCACATAAATCATTACATAATTATTACAAAGTAATTCTGTGCTGTCATTAAGAAATACAAATAAGATTTATGGTGGATTGATACCTTTTATTGGACCAAAAAATGAATTACTATATCACATGGCGGCGAGCTTCCGAGAACTGACCAGTCCCTTCATCTGTCATATATACTATGAGAAGGGATACATGGCGGAATGAATAGGCATTTGAAATATAATAAGAAAACATATCAAAGACCATCATAATAAGTCCGTTATTATCTTACAGATAAGGGGCTGAGTACGTATTATTGTCTTTAAATTGATAGCATCTCCGAGACCTGGTTCCACGACTATGTCTATAGAAGACTATTTAGATCTTGTAGTGTGTCTAAAAGCCCTTTTAAAAAAGTTTTGTTTTCTATTTGCATTCATAAAATCTTATAGCTCTTTTGTATTAGGAGTTATATTTTAAGATGAGAACTTTCATGTGTTATTCATATTGACCATGGCCAACAGAAATGCTTAGCAAAACGAAAGTGTAGATTCTTCTTTCATCCTAAAGAAACCAACTAAATACTATTATACTCTACTGAACTTGCATTATTTAACCCACTAAATAACATTATACTATATTGAAATACTAAATAACCAACTATATAATTTTCCAAAATGTAATAAAAAAAATAAAATTGTTCTGTAAATGAACAGTACTGTAAAAAAAACTCCGCACAAACCACTAACTGCCTTCATCATAATTGAAAGTGTTTGTACATTTTTTTTTTTCCTAACAGTTATTTGGAAACTGAAAAGAAGGCTCCTTGAGCATCAGAAGGCAGAGGCCAATGAAATGCTGGCTATAAAAGCCAAGCAAAATAAAATATGCAAACTTCAAGCCCGGTTGAAACAGCATCAGCGTCAGCTGGATATTCAATTGAGGAAGCTGGAGGAGCATAGAAAGCGCCGTAATAAGGAGTTGCTGGACATCCAGAACGAACTCAAAAATTTGCCTTAGAGGCCTTTTTTTATATTATATAATTTGTTTTTGTTAATAAATATTTTATTACGTTTAAACGTTTGCTTTCGTGTGTTTGATGTTGTTATTTTATACATAAACTAGCTGTTGACCGGCGTTCCTCTGGTATTTATTTATTGCAAATTTATATTAAATAACAGTAACTTTAGCAATGGCCGGCAATTTAACCAGGGGGGTCGTTAGGTCAAAACATTCGGGGCTGGAGCCCTGGATGTTTTGACCAGTGCCCCGAATGCAGGGCCGGCAGGAGCCCGCGGCGCCGCCTCCTAGCTAATTTATTCACTTCACTTGCCTCTGTGTAATCTCGCACAGGCGCACTGGCAGAGGCATCGTCGAGCAAAGTGCGCATGCGCCGTCTTCCAGCGCACCTCGTTCAACGATGCCTCTGCCAGTGCGCTTGTGCGAGATTACACAGAGGCAAGTGACGTGAATAAATTAGCTAGGAGGAGGGGATCTGTGGATGGCACTTATGGGGGGGGATCTGTGGATGGCACTTATGGGGGGGGATCTGTGGATGGCACTTATGGGGGGGGATCTGTGGATGGCACTTATGGGGGGATCTGCGGATGGCACTGTTATGGATGATCTGTGGGGTTGCCCAGACAGCTAGGCCCTTCACTGTAGTTATTAACCCCATTCAGCAGTCCCCCATTCACTGAAGGGGGACTGCTGAAAGGGGTTAATAACTACTGTGAAGCCCCCCCCGGTGGTGATGAGGGCGTAGCTTCATGGGGTGTGGGGCGTGGCTTCACGTGGGCTCGTGCCCCGGATCTCTTCAGACTCTAGCAACGCCCCTGCATTTAACAGTGAGTTTCACGGTGACCGGCCCTTTAACTGTGAACTCCACAGCGCCGTCAGTTGCCAGTTCGGATTTAAGTGAAAGGCTGGCAGGCTTGTATTGGCCAATGCAGGTGATATTTTTGGCATATCTCGGGAACTGTACGTCCTAGAGAGCTGAGACCCCCGCAAGATTTCTTTCCAGGTAGCAAGGGATGTGTATACCAAGTTTTATTGAATTTGATGGTTGCGTTTTGGAGTTTCTGCGGAACATACACACACACATACATCAATTTTTATATATACACTGCTCAAAAAAATAAAGGGAACACTTAAACAACACAATGTAACTCCAAGTCAATCACACTTCTGTGAAATCAAACTGTCCACTTAGGAAGCAACACTGAGTGACAATCAATTTCACATGCTGTTGTGCAAATGGGATAGACAACAGGTGGAAATTATAGGCAATTAGCAAGACACCCCCAATAAAGGAGTGGTTCTGCAGGTGGTGACCACAGACCAATTCTCAGTTCCTATGCTTCCTGGCTGATGTTTTGGTCACTTTTGAACACTGGCGGTGCTTTCACTCTAGTGGTAGCATGAGACGGAGTCTACAACCCACACAAGTGGCTCAGGTAGTGCAGCTTATCCAGGATGGCACATCAATGCGAGCTGTGGCAAGAAGGTTTGCTGTGTCTGTAAGCGTAGTGTCCAGAGCATGGAGGCGCTACCAGGAGACAGGCCAGTACATCAGGAGACGTGGAGGAGGCCGTAGGAGGGCAACAACCCAGCAGCAGGACCGCTACCTCCGCCTTGTCACCGACAATCTTGCTCTGGTTGACATTTTGAAAGGCAGGGCGAAATCCTTTAAGATCATGTCCCTTCTCCGCAAGTTAGTGTGGCTCTCCCTGTCCCATAATTTTCATATATTTTGCAACCACATTCCAGGGGCTGAGAACGTAGCCGCAGATGCTCTGTCCCGCTTTAATTTCCCCCTTTTTTTCCAGGTGATGCCAGAAGCAGATCACACGGGGTCCCCACCCCCAGCCTTCAATTCCCTGGTGATGGATTAGAATCCCTCCTCTCACACGCCAGGAACCTACTTCAACATTCTCTCTCCCCCAACACCGCCAGGAATTACCAAGCCGGCCTCAAAATTTATAAGTTATTCTGCAGGTCTCACCCGCAAGGTACTCTGGATGATATACCCTACTTATTGGCTTTTATCGCCCATTGCCATCTCCACCGCAAGCTTTCTTACAATACTATCAAACTATATTTAGTGGGGATCCAGCACTGCTCCATGCTCCACAGTCCAGGCGGAGGTTACATTTTTTCAATTCAGGCCGTCAAGGCTGCACTCCGCGGAATCCAGAAAAGCGGGAATGCCTTCCCTGCCCATAGACAGCCTGTCTCCGGTGAAATGTTTAGAAGACTTTCTGCTGCTTTGGGTGGTCATCCTTTTGGGCCCTCTCGCAGCTTAGTCATCAAGGCAGCAATGTACCTTGGTTTCTACGGTTTCCTCAGGCCAGGCGAATTCACTCACGCCACCTCCAGGCATGAAGGGCTGCAGCGTCAGCAATTTTTCAGGACCTCTAATGATTGGTGCCCGGTCGGGGTCCTTCAACAGTTGTTGGCTCTGCTACAAGACACTCCCCCCGAATTCCCGCTGTTGCCTTTCTATGAAGGTAGTCTGTCTTCTGTCCAATTCATATCCCATATCAGGACCTTGGCGGCAGGCCTCGGGTATAACCCCCTCACCATCACCGGTCATTCGTTCCGTATTGGGGCAGCTTCGGCGGCTTCCAAAAACAGGGTCCCGGACCACGTAATCAAAAATATGGGGCGGTGGCGGTCCTCATGTTTTGCCAGGTACATTCCTAACCCGAATGTCGAAATATCCCAGGCTTTTTGTGACCTCGTGCTCTGAGGGCATATTAAATGGTTTACCACTTTCCAGTCTCCTCGCTCTTTTTTTGCCCACTTCTAGGCTTACCCACGCTCCTGGCTCCCGGCACAACTCAGCCAGCTTAGGACAGAAGTTTAGGTGCTCCTCCTTGTCAGTTGCCTTTAGCTTCTACCACAAGTTAGAAGGCTGACATGTCAGCCTGGATTTGTGGGAGGGGCATATGTCCTCTCTTAAGCGCTGGCCCCATCTCCTCAGGGCGCTTCCGGATCACACCCACCCACCCACCCTTTTTTCCCTCAGTTCCCTCAGTTCCCTCTAGGGTATGCCCACTTCTAGGCTTACCCACGCTCCTGGCTCCCGACACAACTCAGCCAGCTTAGGACAGGGGTTTAGGTGCTCCTCCTCGTCAGTTGCCTTTAGCCTCTACCACAAATATATATATATTTATATATGTGTGTGTGTGTGTGTGTGTGTGTGTGTGTGTGTCTGTGAAACGTATGAAATCATCCGGTGAGATCATACATCTGTACCGCGCTGTGTGTATAACTATATATATACAATATCAGCGAGGTTGAGATGTATGATGTAAGCGGATGATTTTGTACGTGTCACACCGGGTATTAAGTAATCATTTTTAAAGGGATGAAATACGGATGTAGTAGATTTAACACAGATGCTTTATGAGACGTGTCATGTAAACAAAATGCAATTAAATGCGTTACACTATTTTTTAACAATGGCTATTGTTTCTAGATAACGCAATGAATTAAGAGGTTGTGTGTTATCCCAACTACATCTGTACAGATTAGCAGCATAACTGAATATATACATTACATAGTGTTGTAGAGAGAGATACAAAAGTCATGTAAATATTGTACCTGGACATAATCGTTCGCTCATCTCCTTTAAAAGATTGGGCTTAAACCTCTTTATATCGCACCACTTCTTTTGTAGTTCTCTGTATTTGTGCCACAAGGAGAATTTCATGTACAACTCGGCACGGAGAGACCTCATGATGGCCCGCTTCTCCTCTCTCTCCCTGGTACGGTCGTATCCTTGCATCAACAAACGCTGCAAGATAAAGATGCAAGCATATAATTCTAATTTTTTACATTAAAAATTTTAAAACATATGTCCTCAACAAACCTGCAAAAAGTAGTTACCTCTTTAAAGGGGAAATATTAGATTGAATGTTACCGTTATAAGATCGGATTGTATTGCGATTCTATGTGTGTGGGGTCTGAGGGAGCAATCCGATAATGGCCGGCTAAGCTGCGATGTACTTGTCTAGTGAAGTGACGGTACGGTATTGGGTGTACTGCTGGTTTGCATCACCATGGTGCACCCTGGGTAACACTAAATGAAACAGCATATACGATGAGACAAAGAAAGCTCATGGACATAAAATATAATCTATATATATATATTGCGTGTGTGTATGGTATATAGTGTATGGTACCGTATAGCGTATGTGGTATATATTGAGTGACAGGAAAATGGACGTGCTATGTGCATGTGATATAAATGTATCTGTTGTCCATACATACAGGCTACAAACATAGTGCTGTGAAATAACAAGAATACTTAGTGCACAAATCTGTATTATCTATTTTTACCATAAAAAAAAATAAAAAATTTCATAAGAAAAAAAATCGTATACATATTGAAAATATTCGGATTTACGAATATTTCGCTAGATTCGATCTACTTATAAAAATTGTTCTGACATGCATGTGAATGTACTGTAATATAATATTACTTACGGCTATGATGATTTCATCCTTGGCTTTTATAAAGCAGTGTCTGATGATCTTTGCCGAGCACATTGTACTGAGTGTCTGCGAGTGTCTGGAGTGGAGAGTCCAGTGGAGACTGGAAATACTTGGAAAACAATTTATCGTCGCGTCAGGTGACGTTATTGATGTCATGCGGTCGGCACACTTATTACCTTTACGATTTTTCTGTTGTAATATTCGTGAACTCGAATATTATAATCGAGATTATTGGTTTAGAATAGGATGAATATTCTAAAAAACGAATATACAGCAATATAGCGATTATATTCGTTATTTTGAATATTCGTCATATTTGGTCCATCTGAAAACGTGATTCCTTCCAGCTTCAATTCAGTTGCTTGTGGGCCAATGACTCATTGACCCACAAGCAAGAAGCAGGGAGGAATCATATTTTCAGATGAAAAAAAAAAAAAAATGAATATTCGATTTCGCAAATATATAGAACTATATTCGAAATATTAGCGAAATCTCGAAGTTGCTATATTCAAGATAAAAATTTGTTACTCGAATATTCACACTCAACACTAGTCTTTACACTTGCAGAAGCTGGAAAAACGAACTTTGATTGATATGCAAATGAGCACTCCCAAATGCCCAGGGGCGGCATTCACTGTGTTGGTGCCCAGGCTGCTCTGCTTTTTTCATTGTTTTCCCACCCCAGCCTCTGCATATGCCCGCCCTCCTATTCCCTTGCGTCATCCTTTGGTCTGGCCGAGATCCCAAAGGATCCCACATTGCCGCTGATTTTGCGCCGTTCGCCGGAGCATGCGCAGTATTTAAAACGATGCCGTGCCAGCCATGGTCATCGCAGTGAGCATGCCCCGGCACGGAGGCAGTGTTCAGGCGCAGGATCTCGACCGGACCGAAGGATGACGCAAGGGAATAGGAGGGCCGGCATATGCAGAGGCTGGGACTGGGGAACAATGAAAAAAGGCAGAGCAGCCTGGGCACCAACCCTGGGCACTTGTGAGTGCTCATTTGCATATCAATCAAAGTTCGTTTTTCAAGTTTCTGCAAGTGTAAAGACAAAGATAAAGGTACCATTACATTCATGTATAGGTGTGCGATAGGACAATGTAAGCACTGTATGTAGCCATATGGAGGTGACAGACTCCCTTTAATTCCGTCACTGGAGCATGAATGTACGATGCGTGACTACAAGCGCACGCTGGTAGACTCGCTGCTGGTGGCATTCCAAACTGATAGCGGGAGCACAATACAAGCACATGGCAAAGGCAGAGGAGGAGGAAGGGGTCGCCAACACTGCTAGGGCACCACCAGCACCTCAGAAGGCAGGGCTAGCATGGGCGAAATGTGGAAAAGCTTTGTCAGCACGCCACAACAACCAGCACCATCAGCTGATATGGAACGTCTTAGCAGAAGGCAGCATTTCAGCAACATGGTGGAGCAGTATGTGCGCACACGCCTACACGTACTAAATGACGGGTCTGCCCCCTTCACCTTCTGTTTCTAGAAATTGGGCACATGGCCTTCCCTGCAGCCAGTGTATTGTCTGAACGTGTGTTTAGCACGGCAGGGGGCGTTATCACAGACAATTACAGCCGCCTGTCCACAGCCAATGTGGACAAGCTCACGTTCATTAAAATTAACCAGGTATAGATCCCATAGGACTTGTCCGTACCTTGTGCAGAATATACATGTATACCAGCCTTAACCAGCCATTGTTATACTACAGCGCAATTGCTCATTGTTGTATTTTGGATATTTCCCACTCTTTTTGAGTGTACCCTAATTTAAAAAAAAAATCATAAAATTTAAACCAAAAACCAGTGTTGTCTACCTCGCCCTCCTCCACCACCGCTTCCACCAACACCGTTACGTCCACCGCCTCCTCAAACTCCTACTCCATATGGACCTCCACCTTATAAATCAAGTTTATTTTTTTTAATTTGTACGTATTTTATGTCATTTCACTAATTTGTCTGTTGCATTTTCTGGTGAAATTAACCAATTTTTAGTAGAGAGTTAAAAAAAAAATCATTGATTTGTCTGTTACATATTCGGGTGAAATTCACCAATTTTTGGGTGTGATATACCCCTGTTGTACCTTGAAGACAGATAAAAACATTTCACTAATTTGTCTGTTACATTACATTGTAAGATTCGGCTTCAATAATTTATCCCACTTTTCCGCTCGATCAACATTTAGTTTCATCCATTGACCTCCCTTGGATGTGGTATCTCTTTCTCACGCTCCCTCTCCGGCGCGGAACCCTGATTCGCCGATAACCGTGATAAACATGGTAGGTTCAGAAAAGAACATCGAAAGTTGATAAAGAAGATATCCAAATGGATCGTGGACGTCACAGGGACGTGAAATCAATCAGAAGCTATCTAGAGTCAACAAAGCGGCAGCAGGGCCTCTCCTGTCTAACATTTCCAAATCCAAAATACCCCAGTGATATTCCCTATAATTTTTTATTAATCATTCAAATAACAGGGCATCTTAAGAGTCCTGTATTGTTATTTATTGTCACTACCTCCCTGATTCGGGAGTGGGTAATTGCCGTGCGCGCCCTCCTTTCCTTCGATTCTTACGTTTTAATAGCTTCCCCCACATTTCCGCTCGATCACAATTAGGCTACTTTCACACTAGCGTCGGGGCTCCGCTTGTGAGCTCCGTTTGAAGGGGCTCACAAGCGGCCCCGAACGCATCCGTCCAGCTACTAATGCATTCTGAGTGGATGCGGATCCGCTCAGAATGCATCAGTCTGGCAGCGTTCAGCCTCCGCTCCGCTCAGCAAGCGGACACCTGAACGCTGCTTGCAGCGTTCGGGTGTCCGCCTGGCCGTGCGGAGGCAAACGGATCCGTCTAGACTTACAATGTAAGTCAATGGGGACGGATCCGTTTGAATTTGACACCATATGGCTCAATTTTCAAACGGATCCGTCCCCCATTGACTTTCAATGTAAAGTCTGGACGGATCCGTCTGAAGCTACTTTCACACTTAGAATTTTTTCTACAATATAATGCAGACGGATCCGTTCTGAACGGATCCAAAGTCTGCATTATATGAGCGGATCCGTCTGGGCAGACCCCAGACGGATCCGCTCTGAACGCAAGTGTGAAAGTAGCCTTAAATTTAACCCATTGATCTCCCTTGGATGTGCTATCCCTTTCTCACGCTCCCTTTCCGGCGTGGAACCCTGATTCGCAGCTAACCGTGATCAACATGGTAGGCACAGAAAAGAACATTGAAAGTTGATAGAGCAGATATCCAATTGGATTGTGAACATCACGGGAACGTGCGACATTGTGGGGCAGTAAGTGTGCACACGCCTACACGAACTGACTGATGTTTCTGCCACCTGCAACTTCTGGGTCTCCAAATTGGGCACATGGCCTGAGCTTGCCCTTTACGCCTTGGAGGTGCTAGCCTGCCCTGCAGCCAGTGTGTTGTCTGAACGTGTGTTTAGCACGACTGGAGGGGGTTATCACAGATTATATTTCCCAATATTTTGGGGTGTACCCTAATTTTAAAAAAAAATTAAAAAAAATGTAAAACCAAAAACCAGTGTAGGTTACCTCATCCTCCTCCACCGCCGCTTCCACCTACACCGCGACATCCACTGCCTCCTCAACCTCCTACTCCATATGGACCTCGTCCTCCTAGATCAAGATTATTTTTTGTTATTTTTACGTATTTTATGTTATTTAAAGTCATTTCCCCTTCCATTACATTTTTAGAGCCATATTAGTGCTCAAAAGTTTGGGTCCCCATTGACTTCAATGGGGTCAAGTTCGGGTCAAGTTTGGGTCCCGAATAGAGTTGAGCGGACACCTGGATGTTCAAGTTCGACGGGTTCGGCCGAACTAAAAAAGTTCGAGTTCGGGACCCAAACTTGACCCGAACTTGACCCCATTGAAGTCAATGGGGACCCAAACTTTTGAGCACTAAAATGGCTGTAAAAATGTCACTAGAAAATGTCACCAGATAATTTTCTTTAATTTATTTTACCGGTCTAATAGGTATAGCAGTGCTACTATACACCAAAAAATTGGCGAATTTCACCCAAAAATGTAAGTGACAAATAACTGAAATGATATAAATTAAAACATGTACAAAAAAATATATAAAAATTGATTTATAAGGTGGAGTTCCATATGGAGTAGGAGTTTGAGGAGGCGGTGGACGTAGCGGAGTAGGTGGAAGCGGCGGTGGAGGAGGAAGAGATAGCCAACACAGGTTTTTGGTTTTAATTTAATTTTTTAAAATTAAGGTACACTCCAAAAGAGTGTGAAATATCCAAAATACAAACATACTGCAGCACAATTGCTTATATCAATGGCTGGTTAGTGCCGATATACATGTCTATTCTGGACAAGGTAGGGACAAGTCCTGAGGGATCGATGCCTGGTTCATTTTAATGAACGTGAGCTTGTCCACATTGGCTGTGGACAGGCGGCTGCGCTTGTCTGTGATAATACACTGGCTGCAGGGCAGGCCAGCACCTCCAAGGCGTAAAGGGCAAGCTCAGGCGATGTGCCCAATTTGGAGACCCAGAAGTTGAAGGGGGCAGACCCGTCATTCAGTACGTGTAGGCGTGTGCACACATACTGCTCCACCATGTTAGTGAAATGCTGCCTCCTGCTAAGACGTTCCATATCAGCTGGTGCTAACCCTGGCCTCTGAGGTGCTGGCGGTGCCGCAGCTGCGTTGGCGACCTCTTCCTCATCCTCTGCCTTCGCATTGTGCTTCCACTGTGCCCCCGCTGTCAGGTGGGAATGCCACCAGCAGCGGGTCTACCAGTGTGCGCTTGTACTCGCGCATCTTACGATCATGCTCCAGTGAGGGAATTAAGGACGGTACGTTGTCCTTGTAACAGGGATCCAGCAGCGTGGCTACCCAGTAATGAGCACAAGTTAAAATGTGGGCAACTCGGCGGTCATTGCGGAGACAATGCAGCATGTAATCTCTCATGTGTGCCAGGCTACCCAGAGGCAACGAAAAGCTGTCCTCTGAGGGAGGTGTATCGTCTGTGTCCTCTGTATCCCCCCATCCACGCACCAGTGATATCCATGAGCTGGTCTGGGTGCCACCCTGCTGTGAACATGGTTCCTCCTCCTCCATCTCCTCCTCCTCATCCTCCAGAACTGTGGCCTGGCTGGACAATTGTGTACCTTGGGTTTGTGGGTGCAGGAACCCACCCTCGGAGCCACTTGGGAATGACTAGCCGGAAATGCTATGAAATGATCCCTCTTCCTCCTCCTCCTCCTGTGCCACATCCTCTTCCATCATCGCCAGGAGCGTTTTTTCAAGGAGGCATAGAAGTGGGATAGTAACGCTGAGAATGGCGTTATCGGCACTGGCATGTTGGTGGAGTACTCAAAACAGCGCAACAAGGAACACAGGTCTCGCATGGGGGCCCAGTTATTGGTGGTGAATTGGTGCTGTTCCGCCGAGCGACTCACCCGTGCGTGCTGCAGCTGAAACTCCACTATCGCCTGCTGCTGCTCGCACAGTCTGGCCAGCATGTGCATGGTGGAGTTCCTCCTTGTGTGCACATCGCATATGAGGCGGTGAGCGGGAAGGCCGAAGTTACGCTGCAGCGCTGACAGGCGAGCAGTAGCAGGGTGAGAATGCCGAAAGCGCGCACTTTATGCAGCAGCTCTGACATATTGGGGTAATTTTTAAGGAATCTCTGCACCACCAAATTCAGCACCTGCGCCAGGCAAGGGATAGTCCCAGAGCTGCTACGAGATTTCGCCCATTATCGCACACCACCAGGCCGGGCTTGAGGCTGACTGGCACAAACCACTCATCCGTCTGTTGTTCAAGACCCGTCCACAGCTCCTGTGCGGTGTGGGTTTTGTCCCCCAAACAGATAAGTTTTAAAACTGCCTGCTGTAGTTTACCCCTGGCTGAGCTGAAGTTGGTGGTGAAGGTGTTATGCTGACCGGATGAGGAGCTGGTAGAGGATGAGGAAGCACAGTAGGAGAAGGTATGCAACAGGAGGCAAACTGAAACGCCCTGCAATCCTCGGTGGTGGAACGACATGCGCCAACCTGCTATCCGCCTCAGGCCCAGCCTCCACTGCATTTACCCAGTGTGCTGTTATGGAGATTTAAAGGCCAGGACCGTGCTTACTGGTCCACGTATCCGTAGTCAGGTGCACCTTGCCACAGATGGCGTTGCGCAGTGCACACCTGATTTTGTCCCCTACTTGGTTGTGCAGGGAAGGGATGGTTCACCTGGAAAAGTAGTGGCGGCTGGGCACGACTTTCTGTGGGACAGCCACACATAAGGCCTTTAAAACTATCTGTCTCCACCAGACGGAATGACAGCATTTCAAAGGCCAGTAATTTAGAAATGCTGGCATTCAGGGCTAGGGATCGCGGGTGGGTAGGGGGGTACTAGGACTTCCTCTCCAGCGTTTGGGAGATGGAGAGCTGAACGCTTCCGTGGGACATTGTGGAGATGCTTGGTGACCCAGGTGTTGGTGTTGCTGGCAGATCCTCTGTTTGCAGGGTGGCAGGTGGCACTGTCACTCCAGATGTGGATGAAGAGGCCGAGACTGCAGCAGAAGAGGATGCAGGAGGAGCCAGAGACATTTCTTGGTTTTTGAGGTGTCTACTCCACTGCAGCTCGTGCTTTGCATTTAAATGCCTGGTCATGCAGGTTGTGCTCAGGTTGAGAATGTTTATGCCTCGCTTCAGGCTCTGATTGCACAGCATGCAAACCACTCGTGTCTTGTCGTCAGCACATTGTCTGAAGAACTGCCACGCCAGGGAACTCCTTGGAGCTGGCTTTGGTGTGCTCAGTCCCTTGCTGCGGTGGGCAGTAGCAGGCGTACTGTCTAGAGGATGGTCGCTACGCTTTTGCACCCTGCTCACTCTTCTGCTGTGCTGGTGGCTCTGTGCGACCACCGCCTCTTCCTCCGAACTACATAGGTCACTCGCATGACCTTAATTCCATGTGGGGTCGAGGACCGCATCGTCCTCCACATCATCTTCCACCCAGTCTTCCTTGTTGGTCTTCACATGGCAGAAAGCCACAGCAGATGGCATCTGTGTTTCGTCATCATCCGAAACGTGCTGCGATGGTCCTCTCATGTACTCATCTTGAAAAATAAGTGGTTGGGCATCGGTGCACTCAATCTCTTCCACTTCTGGGGCAGGGCTAGGTGGATGGCCCTGGGAAACCCTGCTAACAGAGTCATCAAAAAGCAGAAGAGACTGCTGCATGACTTGGGGCTCAGACTGCTTGGCTGATTTGAAAGGGGGTGAGGTGAAAGACTGGTGGACATCGGCTGCAGGTGCCAACTGTGGTCTTTTAGCAGTAGACTAGGTGGGAGACAATGTGAAGTACTGGATCCACTGTCAGCAACCCACTTGTTCAGGCCTCACCATTCGTAGAGGCGCATTAGGCCCGACCAAATACCGCTACAGGTTCTGTCTCCTACTCGCACCTGAGGAAGGGGTTTCACTTGTGCCTGTAGCTGGCACAGATTGACCACGTCCTCTCCCTGCAACAGGAGCTCCACCAGCAGCACCACGACCTGGGCCACGTCCCTTATTTGACGCTCTCCTCATATTTTTCAAATTTAGGATCTTGCCCAAAATGGGTGTTTAATTAATAGTAGAATAGAACGACAGTATGTAAAGGGTGTATCTCACACGGCCTGAACCAGACTAAGCCTCAATTAAAGATTTCTTTGCCCAAAATGGCTGTATTTCAAATGCCTGAATCAAACCCCTGTATGTAGAGGGTGTATCTCACACGGTCTGAACCAGTGTATGCCTGAATTAAATATTTCTTTGCCCAAAATGGCTGTATTTCAAATGCCTGCATCAAACCCCTGTATGTAGAGGGTGTATCTCACACGGTCTGAACCAGTGTAGGCCTGAATTAAATATTTCTTTGCCCAAATTGGCTGTATTTCAAATGGCTTTATTTTAAATGCCTGAATCAAACCCCTGTATGTAGAGGGTGTATCTCACAGGGCCTGAACCAGTGTAGGCCTAAATTAAATATTTCTTTGCACAAAATGGCTGTATTTAAAATGGCTGTATTTCAAATGCCTGAATCAAACCCCTGTATGTAGAGGGTGTATTTCACACAGTTTGAACCAGTGTAGGCCTGAATTCAATATTGCACACTGACAAATCCAGATGTTCTATATTGCCAAAAAAGTGTTTTTTTGTTAACAGAATATGAAAGCTGTATATATTAATCTTGAATTTAACACTTGCAGATCAGGAAAATACAGTTTTTTGACAAAAAGTGTGTTTTTCAGACCCCAGAAAATGATGGGTATATTTCTAGCTTAATTATATATATACTGAACTGAGTATGCCTTCTTGTATTTAAGTTAAGATTTAGCTTTTATTAGTATCTTCTAAAATAAGTGAGACAATGGAGTGTAATGAACTCCTGCGCTATATGCGGAGGGAGGGTAGGGTCTATATATACAGAATAGGCCCAGTTAAGTTCCTAGTGTATAGGGTTTTTTTTTGGGGGAGGAGCCTACTAATGAGGCCAGTAACTCACCCTGAGTGCTCACCCTACTTGGCCTAGTCTTATGAGTATGGATACCTCAATGGCTGTAGTTGGGGCACTCGTCCTTAGAAGGACAACCCCCAGCCTCAGGAACCTCGGGCCTATACTATAATTCCCTATGCTCTTACCTCCCTAGTAGATCATTTCTGTACCATCATCCGACGCGTTTCGCCAGGTAGGGACTTGGCTCTTCAGAGATATGGATGTCGGGGCACCAGAGGCAGTGGCTGTGCACCTGTTTTCATCTCGCGGCAGTGGCAATCTAATGATGCTCTTGCGTGTCTTTTAAATGCGCGCCGCTCCACCCACAGATAGGTTGACCAATAGGCCCCGTGCGTGTGCGCTGCGCGTTGGATACTCCCCCCACGATTGCATGTCAAATCCAAACAGAGACACAGTGTAACGAGGTACCGCCTCCTTACAAGGCTGGGCTCGCTGTGCTCCGTTACTGACCGGAAGTGACACGGTTCGTGGGCGTGATTGGTTGCTATGGGGACCTAGCACCGCGTCCCCGGCTGATCCTCCGTACAGCAAGACTTTGTTTATGATCACTACGTGTCATTCTGGGGTCGGCTTTGATTTGAGGGAAGAGGGTGAGATTCGCACTAACTACCAAGAGATCCACATTACATTTACCCTGTCTGTTCTGATCGCTGTACAGCAATTGTTCAGTAATAGAAAAAAAAAAAGGGGGGTTAATTATATAAATCATGTCCAAAAACGCATATATCTTGCACCTGTTTTCATCTCGCGGCAGTGGCAATCTAATGATGCTCTTGCGTCTCTTTTAAATGCGCGCCGCTCCACCCACAGATAGGTTGACCAATAGGCCCCGTGCGTGCGCTGCGCGTTGGATACTCCCCCCACGATTGCATGTCAAATCCAAACGGAGACACAGTGTAATGAGGTAACGCCTCCTTACAAGGCCAGGCTCGCTGTGCTACGTTACTGACTGGAAGTGACATGGTTCGTGGGCGTGATTGGTTGCTATGGGAACCTAGCGTCCCAAGCTGATCCCCATAGCAACCAATCACGCCCACGAACCGTGTCACTTCCGGTCAGTAACGGAGCACAGTGAGCCTAGCCTTGTAAGGAGGCGGTACCTCGTTACACTGTGTCTCCGTTTGGATTTGACATGCAATCGTGGGGGGAGTATCCAACGCGCAGCGCACACGCACGGGGCCTATTGGTCAACCTATCTGTGGGTGGAGCGGCGCGCATTTAAAAGAGACGCAAGAGCATCATTAGATTGCCACTGCCGCGAGATGAAAACAGGTGTACAGCCACTGCCTCTGGTGCTCCGACATCCATATCCCTGAAGAGCCAAGTGCCTACCTGGCGAAACGCGTCGGATGATGGTACAGAAAAGATCTACTAGGGAGGTAAGAGCATAGGGAATTATAGTATAGGCCCGAGGTTCCTGAGGGTGGGGGTCGTCCTTCTAAGGACGAGTGCCCCGACTACAGCCATTGAGGTATCCATACTCATGAGACTAGGCCAAGTAGGGTGAGCACTCAGGGTGAGTTACTGGCCTCATCAGTAGGCTCCTCCCCAATAACCCCCCCCCCCCCCCCCTATACACTAGGAACTTAACTAGGCCTATTCTGTATATATAGACCCTACCCTCCCTCCGCATATAGCGCAGGAGTTCATCACACTCCATTGTCTCACTTATTTTAGGAGATACTAATAAAAGCTAAATCTTAACTTAAATACAAGAAGGCATACTCAGTTCAGTATATATAAAATTAGAGACCACTGAGATAATTCACTAGTAGGTCCATTAACTCTAGACCTTTACTAAAAACGTATGATATTTCTAGCTTAAATTGCACACTGACTAATCCAGATGTTGTAGATTGCCAAAAAAGTGTTTTTTTGGTAACAGAATATGAAAGCTGTATATATTAAACTTGAATTTAACACTTGCAGAATAGGAAAATACAATTTTTTTTAAAAAATAGTGTGTTTTTCAAACCCCAGAAAATGATGGGTGTATTTCTTTCTTAAATTGCACACTGACTAATCCAGATGTTGTAGTTTGCCCCAAAAAATTGTGATTTGCAATGTCCCAAAAGCTCAGATGCAGTGCTGGTGCACTGAGCTTGCATAAAATGGCCGCCGCTGCCGCCCACCTAACCTACAGAATTATAAAAGTAATTTTTTTTTTGGTCAATGGCCTCAGGGCAGGGTAAAACGATTGTGCCCTGCACCCACACATCAATTTCTCTGTAGATCGCCGAGTTAGATTCTCTCCTATTCTCTCCCTGAAATCACATGTCCAGCAGCATCCTCTCCCTACACTTGTAACAGCAGAGTGACATGCAGCGCTACGTGACTCAAGCTTATATAGAGCCTGGGTCACATGCTGCTCTAACCAATCACAGCCATGCCATTAGTAGGCATGGCTGTGATGGCTTCTAAAGGTCAGACAGTTAACCGCTTGTTGATTGGCTGCTCTGCAGCCTTTCAAAAAGCGTCAAGAAAGCACCGAACACCAAACCCGAACTTTTACGGAAATGTTCTGGTTTGGGTCCGAGGTCCAAAAATCTTAAAGTTCGGTACGAACCCGAACTTCACAGTTCGGGTTCGCTAAACCCTAGTCCCGAACTCGAAGTCTTTTGTTAAGTTCGGCCAAACCCGAACATGCAGGTGTTCGCTGAACTCTAGTTATTAACTTTCTCTGCATGTCCTTCTTTAAGGATGCCTTCCATGAATTTCAAATAATCATTCTTGAGTTTGGGATCTCTTCCCATCCTTTTCTTCAAACATTTCAATCTTGCTAGGGCAAGATTTCTGTTATTTGGAAGACGAGGTTGTTCTCTAAAAGGTATGGGTATTTCAAGATGACTTTGTTGATTCTGCTGAATACTTTCCTCTAGAGTGTGTAAGAACTTTATATCTTCTTGGGATACACTCTTTTCTTTAGAACTTATGTCTGCAAAGTCGAATTCAAGGATCTTGATTACTTTTGCTGGAATTACAGTTGGTAACTCTTGGACAGATATTCGATGACACAATCCTGTCACCTGTCTTGAGTTTGCGATCTGCTGTTTTCCCTCCAACAACACCCCATCCTAGATCAGTTTGAACAGTGCAGGGTTCACCCTTTCCTTCTGTGATTACCTTTCGTGGTACCAAGGCTTTGGGACAATCGTAACCTATCAACAGTCCAACACCAAACACCCTCAGCAGGGACATTTAATGAGATATGACAGATAGGTGCTCCCATTTATTGGCTGTTTCACAGGTAGGTATGTGATCTCTATCTAGAGGTATATTGTCTTTTGTATAAGCTGAAGGTAGATCTAATGTGAAGTTTGAATAAAAATCCTCTAACTCTCAGTCCTTTGACCCTTTGACTGTTCACTGATGTGTTTCTCCCCGTCATTGTGGTGACTTTGAGCTTCACTGGTTTTGTAGACACACGTAATTTCTTGCAGATTTCTGGATCAATGAAGGTGACGTCACTCTGAGCATCCAGTAGCCCGTAGGCGTATACCTTCTTGTTCCTCCTTGATGTGCCGTTGCTTTCTCCTTCCCTCACTCTGCAAGAGAATACCGATACTTTATTTCCTTTCTCAATATCTTTAGGTATTGAGGATTTATCTTTCTTTGGACGTTCTTCATGTAGTGGTGTAGGAAGGCGTTCTTTTGCACACGCTGCATGTGGCCTTTTCTTACACTCCTTAGTAACCTGGCCTTTTCTTAGACATCCAAAACATAGTTGTGGCAGGGGCTGAGGTGTGTAGTGTACGGGAACTGTAATACCCGTCACTACCAAAGTGTCACTTGGTGTGCTGTCGTCCCTCCTAATTATGGAGAAGTTGTTATATGTCAGTTTTATAAAATGTCATGTAATGCAATGCTATGTGTTTCCCTGTTACTATGAAACTTGCATGTACAGGCCTGCAGGGGTGTCATTCCAGCTTCTAGTCGCTAGAGGGAGCTAGGGAACCCTAGTTTATATAAGGCCCAGACAGGGAAGTAAAAGTCAGTCTAGACCACAGCTCAGAAGTTTCTAGAGCCTGAGGAAGTGTCCAGAAGTTGAGAGAGACAGAGAGGCAAAGATCAGGAAAGCAAGAGGTACTCAGAAAGACAGAGGAGGTACTTATTAAAGCTATAGCCAAGGATATAAAGCCAGAACTAGGTTAATGGGCCTTGGTGAAGATATGCTATATTCCAGGATCAGACAGAATTAGAGTGCAAGCTCCTGTGCTGCAAGTCCTGTGTTCAACACTCTGTAATCACCTTGCTGTAACTGAATTGCCTGCATCGACCGAATTGCAAAATCGACTGTATGCCAAGGAACTGCGATTCCAATATGGTCTCTGCTTGAAAACTACTAAAGTTGGAGTTCTGTTTTAATACTACGTTTCCACAATTTATTCCTGCATCCGCAAACGGCGTGCCACCGTTTACTTGGCACTGGCGTCACAAACTATTTCTACCTATACCTGCCCTTGCAGAGAGTCAGCCGTACCAGGTTAGTGTCTATTGCACTACATCACCCAGAAACACCTATTGCACACAACTTGAGTACGCTGCACCTCTACATTGGCGTGGAGTCGGGAGAGATGCCTATCACCCTCCATGATCTATCTGGCTGAACTGTGCCTGGAGCCAGTGCGGGGTAGGCCTGAATAAGTGGGCAAGAAGATTACCCACGCTGTAGGAGGGAATAGTTAATTGAACCGAACGACACGGGAGATAACAAGGGCCTGAGAGATTCAGGCCGGAGCTGGGTTGTTAAACGACCTGAGCGATTCGGGAAGGCACTGGGTAGTTAGTAACTTGACGGTCCAGGATGACAGCGGAAGAGCAAGCTTGGGTGATCCAGGATGAGAGAGGCAACGTGGGCCTGGGTGATCCAGGATGAGAGAGGCAACGTGGGCCTGGGCGATCCAGGATGACTGAGGTAGAGCGAGCCTGGGCGATCCAGAATGAACAGAGAGAGCGAGCCTGGGCAACCTAGAATAACCGAGACGGAGCGAGCCTGGGCGATCCAGGAAGACTGAGGCAGAGCGAGCCTGGGCGATCCAGGATGACCGAGGTAGGGCGGGCCTGGAAGATCCAGGATGACAGGAGCAGAGCGAGCCTGGGCGAACCAGGATGACAGGAGCAGAGCGAGCCTGGGCGAACCAGGATGACAGGAGCAGAGCGAGCCTGGGAGAACCAGGATGACAGGAGCAGAGCGAGCCTGGGCGGTCCAGGATGACAGGCGCGGAGCGAGCCTGGGCGATTCAGGACGACAGAACGAGCCAGGACGATCCTGGATGACGAGGGTAGAGCGAGCCTGGGTGAACCAGGATGATAGAGACAGAGCGAGCCTAGGCCAGCCAGGATAACCGAAACAGAGAGAGCCTGGGCGATCCAGGAAGACAGAGGCAGGGCGAGCCTGGGCGCCCCAGGACAACCGAGGCCGTGTGGGCCTGGATGATCCTGGATGGCAGAGGCAGAGCGAGCCTGAGCGATCCAGGATGACAGAGACCTCAGATGCCGTGAGAGTGAGTCAAGAAGCAGGGAAGACAGACAGAAGGCGTATGCATAATACCTCAAGAATTCGGGAAGCAGAAGAGCAGCTACTTGGCTGATCGGGAGGACTGAATATCAGAGAGTACCGCAGCCCTGTTTGTTTTAAGAAAAGATTGCCCAAAATTGTACATTAGGAACCAGGAAAATAGCCCAGCAACACAACCCCACTACTAAATTAACATTCATGGAGTTAGCTACACTAGAGGGGATAACTTGTGTTGCAACTGTTAGCAGCAGTGGAAGGTGCAGTTTCTGGCCCCAGACGAGGAGGCATAGAGCGATTGTGCAGCAATTGATTGGCACTTGTGGGTATAGGGGTCCACTGGAGGTTCCAACTTAAACTTAACCTGGGCTAGTGGTAACATAGGTGAAGGGAAACAGAGCAGCAGTCCCTGACCCCGCAGCAGTGTCCGCAAGGCAGCACCTTACTGATCACACCGGTGTCTGGTCTCTCCGCTGCGTACTTTTTTCTTTTTTTTTCCGGAATGGAAAACAGGCCGGCAAGCCCCGTGCCTGCCAACCATGGCTTCTCGGCTGGAATGTACTGAAAAATACATAAAATAGAAAACAATACATGCAATTATACCTAATTACTGTTGTAGATACCCCCAGGTCCGGTGTACTGAAGAAGTACTTGTACCAATTAGATTTCATTATTATTATTTTAAACAAGATGAGGGAACGGAGAACCGTGGACGGGGAGCAAGGAAGGATGACAGAGGCAGCGTGGGCCTGGGCGATCCAGGATGACAGAGGCAGCGTGGGCCTGGGCGATCCAGGATGACAGAGGCAGCGTGGGCCTGGGCGATCCAGGATGACAGAGGCAGCGTGGGCCTGGGCGATCCAGGATGACAGAGGCAGCGTGGGCCTGGGCGATCCAGGATGACAGAGGCAGCGGAGGCCTGGGCGATCCAGGATGACAGAGGCAGCGTGGGCCTGGGCGATCCAGGATGACAGAGGCAGCGTGGGCCTGGGCGATCCAGGATGACAGAGGCAGCGGGGCCTGGGCGATCCAGGATGACAGAGGCAGCGGGGGCCTGGGCGATCCAGGATGACAGAGGCAGCGTGGGCCTGGGCGATCCAGGATGACAAAGGCAGCGTGGGCCTGGGCGATCCAGGATGACAGAGGCAGCGTGGGCCTGGGCGATCCAGGATGACAGAGGCAGCGTGGGCCTGGGCGATCCAGGATGACAGAGGCAGAACGAGCCTGGGCGATCCAGGAAGACAGAGACAGAACGAGCCTGGGCGATCCAGGAAGACTACGGATGATGTGTGAGAGCGAGATAAGAAGCATGGAAAACAGACAAAAAGATGTGTGCGTGAAACCTGAAGAAATTCGGGAAGCTGAGCAGCTACTTGGCTGAACAGGAAGACTGGATATCAGACGGTACTGCAGCTCTGTGATGAGGAGGCTCCCCCCGGAGCTGGAGGGAAGAGGACGACCAGCCGGGCTTTTTTCCTTTTTTTTTTTTTTTTCTTGCCTGGGCGATCCAGAATGACAGAGACAATGCGCGCCTGAAGGACTCAGGAACCTGATGAGCAGCTACCTGGCTGACCTGGAAGACTGGATATAAGACGGTACTGCAGTCCTGTTCATGTTTGAAAAAAAATTAAAATTATCAGCACCCAAGTATAGACAACAAGCAAAATCAGCACCCCGGTGTAACGCGGCGGTGCCACACGCATGTGCACAGGAGGGCGGCGCGGAACAGTATGTGCCAAACCTGAGCATGGGAGGACGGCACTACAGCGGTGCCACACGCATGCGCCCAGGAGGGCGGCTGGCAAAGCCGCCAGGCACGTGTGCACAGGAGGGTGGCACCGCACCACTGCGCCATAAACAAATGCACAGGGAGCGGTAGACATACGGTGTGATGCACATGTGCAGGAGGCGGCATAGCGGGTGTCACAGACATGTGCATAAGAGGGCGGCATAACACGGCCGAGCCGTATAAAACGTGGTGTAATGCACATGCCTGCTGGTAGCACACAAATCATACAGAGGCAAATTTTTATTTTATTTTTTTACATTTCCATCTCGCTGAGAGCAAACAAAATAAGTTGGGCTGCATAATGAACGAGGTGAACGTGAGCTAGTGATGGAGGGGGCTTAGACACTTGCGGCGCAGGCTGAGCCCGGCAGGAAAGAACCGCCCCCTGAAACGCCGTGGAGCCGTCCCGCCAAACCCTAACCGCGGACAATCGGAACATACCTGATATGAGGAGGCTCCCCCCGGAGCTGAAGGGGAGAGGAAGACTGGCCGGGCCCGGCTGGGTGCCGGACGAGCGCTGCCCCCAACTGAGGAAACCTGCAGAGCCGAGACTTACCCGGAAGTGACGCGCCGCGAACCGGAAGTGACGGGACGGACCGAGGAAGCAAGCATGAAGCGACCGTCCTCAGGGTGAGGACGCGAGGGAAGATATAGTCAGCAGCCCCGCCCACAAATACAGGCTGTAACCAGCCTTAATACTTGTTTATCAAGTTTTCTTTTCATCTGGAGACTTCTCCTTCAATTGTTACCGAGTACCGGTTCAGCTCGAGCATCGCTATGCTCGGCAGATCCGAGCGCTCTGTCGAGTACCACATGTGCTCGAGCGCCATGGCCTGAGTCTCCTCCCCGGACGTTTGGCGGCTTCTAAGCAGCCAATAAACATGGTGGTAAGTATGTATTGCCATCACTGTAATGCCATTAGACATGTTTTCTACTGGCATTACAGTGATTGGCTGGCCGGAACACGTCATCGGGTGCTATATAGCACCCGGTCACGCGGGTTCGGCTTATTGCGAGTCAGGGAGAGCTGCTGTAAGGAAGGGACAGAGCGAGTGTAGAGCGAATTTGATCTCAAACCTTTCAGAGACCCAAAAGTCCTTTTAAGGACTATTGTTAGAGGTGGCAGCAAAATTTAATTTTAGGGGAATTATTTTTTTTGTGTCAGGGCGACCGTTAGTGACATTCATTTTCTGCATTCTACAAACGCTGCTTGCTGTGACCAGTGAGAAGCGAATCAGCACTGATATCTAGGCCGTGTATGACGCCTATATTTAATCCAAATTGCAGTTACAGTCAGTTTCTGTATTATACAAACTCTGCTTGCTGTGATCAGTGAGAAGCAAATCAGCACTGATATCTAGGCCGTGTGCGACGCCTATATTTAGTCCAAATAGCAGTTACAGTCAGTTTCTTTATTGTTCAAACTCTGCTTGCTGTGACCAGTGAGAAGCAAATATCCATTTTTTTCTAGACAGTGTTTGGGACCTATATTTAATCCAAATATCAGTGACATCCAGTGTCAATATGAAGAAGGCGAGTATTAAGGGATGGGGAAGTGGACGTGCTTCTGATGGTTCACGCAGAGGCCGTGGCTCAGGGCGCGTTGCTACTGTGCCTGCTGCCAGAGCACAAGGAAAACAGTCATCCACGATACCTAGCTTCATGTCCCAGTTTGCAGGGCGTCGCAAGACAACACTCTTGAAGTCAGACCAGTGCGACCAGGTGGTTGGTTGGATTGCAGCAGATAATGCTTCCACTGAGTTAAGCAACACTCTGTCTTCCACCAAGTCCAGTCTCAGTAGCCAAAAGTCTGTTCAACAACACAATCCTCACCCTGATCATCCTTCCTCCCACCATGTAGAGTCTGGCCAAACAAGCGATCCGGTACTCGGATGTTCCGAGGAGCTATTTTCACCCCCATCACTTAATTTGGCCCTCTCCCCAAGCACTCTTGAAGAGGGACATGAGATCTTGTGCCCTGATTCTCAACCTCTAGAGCCTTCACACTCAGAAGATGATGTGTTTAAGGAGGTGGATGATGACGAGACACAGTTGCCATAAAGTCAACCACAATTACTGTCTGCAGAGGTTGATGAAGAGGATGATATACTGTTGTCACTGAAGTTGTGTTGGGGTCAGCAAATGAGGAGGATGATGATCGGAGTGGGGAAGTTGAAGAGGACTTGGTGGACGATGAGGTCACTGACCCAACATGGGAAGGCGGAAACGCGAGCGAGGACAGCAGTCCCGAGGGGGAGCGATCTGCAGCACTGCAACAGGCTGGAAAAGGCAGTAGGGTGGCAACAGGGAGAAGGCGGGCCACGCCAAACAGGCCCGCAAGTGTTCCACGGAGCACCCCCTTGCGGAAATCTCCCTTGCCAAGGGGTAGGTGTTCCGCGGTATGGCGCTTTTTTGCGGAAAGTGCAGACGACAAAAGAATAGTAGTTTGCAACCTGTGCCACACCAAAATGAGCCGAGGTGTGAACAGTAGCAACCTCACCACCACCAGCATGATCTGCTACATGGCAACCAAGCACCGCAATAAGTGGGAGGAACGCCTGGGTCCACAATCTGTGTCCGCGGGTCACACCACTGCCTCCTCTTCCCCTATCTTGGGTGACGACCAATCGCCTGTCGAAGGCGCAGGCCCGGATGCCTCCCGACCTGCACCTGTACCGTCGCAAGCACCATCAGCGACCACATCCACTTCCCTGTCCCAGTGCAGCGTTCAAATATCTTTACCCCAGACATTTGAACGCAAGTGCAAATACCCAGCCACCCACCCACAGGCCATGGCACTAACCACCCAACTTTCTAAGTTACTGGCGGTTAAAATGTTACCATTTAGGCTTGTGGACACCGAGGCCTTTCGCGGCCTGCTGTCGGCGGCCGTCACTCGGTACTCAGTCCCCAGCCGCCACTATTTTTCCCGGTGTGCCATCCCCGCCTTACACCAGCATGTGTCTGCTAACATCACCCGTGCCCTGACCAATGCAGTTACTGCTAAGCTCCACCTAACGACTGACACATGGACAAGTGCTTGTGGCCAGGGATGCTACATTGCCCTGACAAAACACTGGGTGAACGTAGTGGAGGCTGGGAGAGACTTGTACCCTGGGATGGCACAGGTGCTACCGACGCCCAGAATTGCGGGCTCTACTTCCATCAGGGTTACCGCCAGCACCTATGTAAGTGGCTCCTCCTCCTCCTCCTCCACTTCCACCTCCGAATTCTCCGCGTGCAGCACCAGTCAGCCATCAGCTGGTAGCTGGAAGCAGTGTAGCACTGCTGTGGGGATGCGTCAACAGGCCGTGCTGAAGATGATATGCTTAGGGGATAAACAGCACACCGCCGCAGAGCTGTGGCAGGAGATAAGAGACCAGACTGAGCTGTGGCTCTCGCCACTCAACCTGCAACCAGGCAGGGTTGTTGTGATAATGGTAATGGGCGTAACTTGGTGGCGGCTTTAGAGCTCGGCAAGCTCACACACATTCCATGCCTAGCCCATGTCTTTAACTTAGTGGTTCAGCGGTTTCTGAAAACCTACCCCAATTTGCCCAAGCTACTGGCGAAGGTGTGCCGCGTGTGTGCACATATCCGCAAGTCATCAACAGCTTCAGCCGGTCTGTTGACGCTGCAGCAGCACTTGAAATTGCCAGCTCACCGGCTGCTGTGCGTCGTGAGCACGCGCTGGAACTCCACGTTACACATGTTGGCCAGGCTTTGTGAGCAGCAAAGGGCAGTAATGGAATACCAGCTGCAGCACGGTCGTCGCCTTTCCAGTCAGCTTCCGCTCTTCACAAGCGAGGAGTGGGCATGGATGTCTGACCTCTGTGAGGTGTTAAGAAACTTTGAGGAATCGACACAGATGGTGAGCGGCGATAACGCTATTGTCAGTGTAACCATCCCACTTCTGTGTCTACTCAAACGCTCGCTGCTCACAATTAAGTCCGACGCTGTTCGTGGGGAAGAGTTGGAAATGGGGTAAGAAGACATGACCCTGGGTGATAGCCAGAACACCCTCAGTTTGTCTTCTCAGCGCGTATTTGAGGAGGAGGAGGAGCAGGGGATGGTTGCCTCCGTTACACAGGGTAGTAGCCATGGAACTTTAATTCCATCTGTTCAGCATGGGTGGACAGAAGAGGAGGAAGAGAATGAGGAGATGGACAGTCATCCTCCTGATGACAACAGCGAAGTCTTGCCCACTGGTACTCTGGCTCACATAGCTGACTTCATGTTAGGCTGCCTTTCCCGTGACCCCCGTGTTATATGCATTTTAGATAACAGGGATTACTGGGTGTTCACCCTTCTGGACCCCCGCTAGAAAGAGAACTTCTCATCTCTCATTTCTCCGGTGGAGAGGACGAGGAAAATGGTGCTATACCAGAAGTTCCTTGTTGACAGATTGCTGCAAAATTTTCCATCTGATAGAGTCCATACTTCCTTGGGCAACCGAGGTGGGGAGACAGGGGGAACACACAGCACTTCCAGCAAAGGCAGGGCAACACTCTCCAAGGCCTGGGACAGTTTTATGACACCCCGCCAGCACCCTCAACATAATGCACGTCCTGGTGTCACAAGGAGGGAAAAGTTTTGGAAGATGGTAAAGGAGTATGTAGCAGACCGTGTCAGCGTCCTCAGTTTACCCCTTAGTGCCTTACAACTACTGGGTGTCCAAGCTGGACACTTGGCATGAACTGGTGCTCTACGCCTTGGAGGTGCTGGCCTGCCCTGCTGCCAGAGTTTTGTCTGAGCGGGTATTTAGTGCTGCTGGTGGCATTATAACAGATAAGCGTATCCGGCTGTCAACTGAAAATGCTGACAGGTTGACTCTTATAAAAATGAACAAGGCCTGGATTGCCCCTGACTTCTCCACTCCACCAGAGGAAAGCCACAACTGAACATAAAGGCACTTTAAATGTGTTGTTTAGTATGTACTGAATACTCTGTATTCCCATGCACCCCTTCCGCCACAAAAAAGGGTATATGGTTGAATCTTCCATTTCTCATGCTTCTCCTCCTCGTCCATCACGTATATGCCTTCTCATATAATTTTTCGGATGGTCAGCTCACCAGCAGGCCCTCACCCATAATATTTTAGATGGTCAGCTCACCAGCAGCCCTCACCCATAATGTTTAAGATGGTCAGCTCACCAGCAGGCCCTCGCCCATAATGTTTTAGATGGTCAGCTCACCAGCAGGCCCTCACCCATAATGTTTTAGATGGTCAGCTCACCAGCAGGCCCTCACCCATAATGTTTTAGATGGTCAGCTCAGCTGAAGACCCTCACCCCTAATGTTTTAGTGGGTCACCAGCAGGACAACAATCATACTTTACCTCTCCTGTATAACGTTTCCTCATCCTAAATACCTATGACATTCCCTGTAATTTTTTTGTACTCGTTCCAATGACAGGCTCTCTTAAGAGTCCTGTATTGTTATTTATCGTCACTACCTCCCTGAGTCGGTACTGGGAAATTTGCGTGCCCCCTCCTGCCTTTCTTGGAAGTGGTAGCCGTGGCCATCCCTCAGGCTCCCTCTCCGGAAGCGAACCCTGATTCCCCATTACCCGTGGTCACCATGGTAGGCGCAAAAAAGAACATCGAAAGTTGATAGAGAAGACATCCGAATAGATTGTTAACTCTAGATAATTTCTAAGCTGATCGAACGTCCCTTTGATGTTGACAAAGCGGCAGCAGGTCCTCACCTACAATTTTTTACACGGTCAGCTCAACGTCCGTTCCTCTTCCAAGTTCATTATAATCAGATGATAGTCTGGTCAACACAATCGTAATCACCGGGGGTCACATAACTAATTAGCATGGAGGAGTGTCTTTGGTTATCGGAATGAACCACACAAATCGACTCGATCCACACGCTCAAAACGGCCATACACCACCACCCACAGAATCGCAAAATAGGTATCAATCTGTCAATCCTTTCTGTGTCCGGGCCAGGTGAGGCTTCCTGTGCGTAGTCAAATTAAGCTGCAGGCTCCACTCCTGGTGGTGCCCTTCCATCAATTAGTTTAAAGTTTCAGCTTTGCAACCATACTCCCCCCGGAACCCAAAGACTTTAGTTTCCCAGAAAATGCTCGGCGGGAAATTGGAATAACGCTGCCGGGGATCGTCTTCGAACCTCCAACTTAAGTTGTTGATTAATGAAAACGTTTGTGGCAACAAAGGTTTTGCCTGTGGTTCGGCTTGTGCCGGTACAAGAATTTCACCTCTACAGGTATAATACGGATGCCACCGGCCGTTCCTCTTCCAATGAGTTCAGTTTGATCGTCCAAGAGTCCAACACAATCAAAACCACCAGCCGTCCCTCTTAGTCATGGCCCCAGTTCCGAAAATCACAAAAAAAATTGTCTGAACTTTCTCTTTATATAAAAATAAATATACAGGAAAGAATGTTTCCTAACAATTTTTCATCTAAAAGCACTTTTATCTTCGGTTTTGTGAGTTTTATGGTCAATCTGTAAAAGTGCCGTACAACTCGGGCAACATCGTTACCAGCAGTGACATTGTAGTCCGAGATGCATCCAGACATCCTCC
Organism: Bufo bufo; assembly: GCF_905171765.1. Taxonomy (NCBI): domain Eukaryota; kingdom Metazoa; phylum Chordata; class Amphibia; order Anura; family Bufonidae; genus Bufo; species Bufo bufo. The sequence continues at coordinate 485,437,818 of NC_053390.1, read as the reverse complement.
CCATGCTGTCCCCGACCCCTTTCGGTGGTGTTTTCATCAATTTCTGACCTTTTCTTATGAACCAGGCACCCTCCCCTCTTCCGAGCTGGGGGTGCCTGGTTTAATGCTCGGGTCCTCCCATTGACTTCTATAGGGCTTCGGTGGTCGGTAGAGCATTGGGGTGCTCGATCATCACTAAAAGCCAGCCATTGATAAGCAATTGAAGGTGTTTGCTTAATGCATTTAGTTTAGATAACACGTCTCATAAAGTATGTGTGTTAACTCTACTACATCTGTAGCTTGGTTAGCATCCTGTGGTTTTCTAGATAGTCGTTCAGTACTTCTAGACCTTGAACATGTGGGATGGCATTGCTGCATGCTTGCAGTTACCCACCATACTCTTGGAGTTTGAAGTGTTCTTTAGAACCTATTTTAGGCCAGTTATTCAATTTCTCTCTAAAAGCTCTTTGTACTAAGGATGACCATACCTTGCATTTAATTTTTCCCAAGCTTGATTGTAGGCTTCTTCGTCTTTTCTATAGAAGTTACCTTCAAGAACTTTCTTTGCTTCCGCACCAACATATCTCTGAAGGTAGAATAACTTGTCGACTGGACTGAAGCAATGATGCTCAATGATCATTTCAAAACTTTCCTTCCACTCTATGAACTTCAGTATGTCTCCTGAAAATACAGTAGGTTCCGGAAAGGGAAGTCTAGCTAGGACTGTTCTCTGTGGTCTTGCTGGGACAATGGTTGTAACATTCTCCTGAGCATTGCTGTGGCATCTAGGAATAGAATCATCCGGTTCTATTTTCTTAATTAGTTCTGAATTAGGTGAGTCCCTTTCTTCCTCTTTTCCGGTAGAGATAGAGGGTAAATTCAGACACCTTTTTCCTAACATTGGACTAGGCCTCTATTTGTCTTTCTGAGCAGGGATGGAAGGATAATGACTTATTTCCTCACTAAGTGCTGGATATTTCCTTCCATTCTCCTGGGAGTATGTAGGAAAGTAGGAGTCTGCTTCTTCACTTAGTACAGCTTTGAACCTATGACTACTCTGATTCATATCCTCTTCGTGTACTCTGAGTCTGGCTTCTATGATCTTAACTTCTTTTTGTCTTTACAGACTTTTCAATTCAGCTTCCATTTGATGGCGCTGTGCCTCCATTTCAGCTTCCATTTGATGGTGCTGTGCCTCCATTTCAGCTTCCATTTGATGGTGCTGTGCTTCCATTTGAGATTACTCACTAAAAACGTCTTTTTGTTCGGGGACACATTTTCTGGCCAGAGAAGGGGTACTGCGATGGGGCCCAATGTGGCCCCGCCCTATGCAAATGCATTCATGATCGCGTTCGAGGAGGACCATGTATACACAAATCCCTTGTTCCAACAATACGCTGACATTTGGTATAGTTTTATAGACAACATTTTCTGCATCTGGAGAGGACCCTTATCTACTATACACCAGTTGGTAACTGATCTAAACCAGATCTATAATGAATTAGGCTTCACCTCCCATACCAGTATGGAGGAGATAAGCTTCCTTGACACGCTTGTCAAAATTGATCCAACAGGTACACTATCTATAGATTTATACAATAAACTGACTGATCGTAATAGTCTTCTCCACTACAAAAGCTGCCATCCTAGGGTTATAAAACAGTCTCTACCTCGGTCTCAATACACACGTGTTGACCGTATCGTGAGCAACGACATGATAAAAAACATGCAATTCGATGCTATGACCAAAACAATTCTTGAATAGGGGCTACCCAGAGACCATCCTAAACAATACCTTACAAGATTTCACTGAGACCCACGGGCCGCGACCTAAAACCAACAACAAAAATAGAATTGCATGTGTAACCACGTATCATCCCCTAATGCCAAAAATCCAACAGGCCCTCAAACAACACAAGCCTCTCCTAGCCAAAGCCTATCCTAACATAAAATAATTTAATCAATCCCCCCTAACATGCTACAAAAGATCTCCCAACATCATGGATAAGTTAGTAAAAGCAGACATAAGCAGTTTTACTAAACTACCGAAACAAACTTTTTTACGGAGCAGACGACAAGGTCCGTAAAAAAGTTTGTTTCGGTAGTTTAGTAAAACTGCTTATGTCTGCTTTTACTAAATTATCCCTGATGTTGGGAGATCTTTTGTAGCATGTTAGGGGGGATTGATTAAATTATTTTATACCTTGCCTTCACTGCGCCCAATGTTCGAGCGTAATAAAAGGCGAATATGCCACACACCCACGTACTGGACAGACCATTCCATTCCGTGGATTCTACACCTGTGATTCGAGCTTCGTGATTTACCTGATAAAATGCCCATGCGGACTTGAGTATGTGGGTGAAACGACGCAACACGTTCGGGACCGTATAAGCAAGCACAAGTCGACTATTAGACTTGGGCGCACGTTCCTACCAATACCATATCACTTCCTGGACAAAAAACATAAAATTTCGCAACTCCGCTTCCAAATCTTCGAACAAATTGATCCATCCAGGAGAGGAGGTAATCAGATACACCTCCTAAGACAGCGGGAGGCATTTTGGATCCATAAAGTAGGGACACTTTCACCTAATGGTTTGAACCGCGAATGTGACTTTTTAATCAATATATGAACTTAAAAGACAATTGTAGATGTACAGTGGGGGAAATAATTATTTGACCCCTCACTGATTTTGTAAGTTTGTCCAATGACAAAGAAATGAAAAGTCTCAGAACAGTATCATTTCAATGGTAGGTTTATTGTAACAGTGGCAGATAGCACATCAAAAGGAAAATCGAAAAAATAACTTTAAATAAAAGATAGCAACTGATTTGCATTTCATTGAGTGAAATAAGTATTTGAACCCCTACCAACCATTAAGAGTTCTGGCTCCCACAGAGTGGTTAGACACTTCTACTCAATTAGTCACCCTCATTAAGGACACCTGTCTTAACTAGTCACCTGTATAAAAGACACCTGTCCACAGAATCAATCAATCAAGCAGACTCCAAACTCTCCAACATGGGAAAGACCAAAGAGCTGTCCAAGGATGTCAGAGACAAAATTGTAGACCTGCACAAGGCTGGAATGGGCTACAAAACCATTAGCAAGAAGCTGGGAGAGAAGGTGACAACTGTTGGTGCGATTGTTCGAAAATGGAAGGAGCACAAAATGACCATCAATCGACCTCGCTCTGGGGCTCCACGCAAGATCTCACCTCGTGGGGTGTCAATGGTTCTGAGAAAGGTGAAAAAGCATCCTAGAACTACACGGGAGGAGTTAGTTAATGACCTCAAATTAGCAGGGACCACAGTCACCAAGAAAACCATTGGAAACACATTACACCGCAATGGATTAAAATCCTGCAGGGCTCGCAAGGTCCCCCTGCTCAGGAAGGCACATGTGCAGGCCCGTCTGAAGTTTGCCAATGAACACCTGAATGATTCAGAGAGTGACTGGGAGAAGGTGCTGTGGTCTGATGAGACCAAAATAGAGCTCTTTGGCATTAACTCAACTCGCTGTGTTTGGAGGAAGAAAAATGCTGCCTATGACCCCCAAAACACCGTCCCCACCGTCAAGCATGGGGGTGGAAACATTTTGCTTTGGGGGTGTTTTTCTGCTAAGGGCACAGGACAACTTATTCGCATAAACGGGAAAATGGACGGAGCCATGTATCGTGAAATCCTGAGCGACAACCTCCTTCCCTCTGCCAGGAAACTGAAAATGGGTCGTGGATGGGTGTTCCAGCACGACAATGACCCAAAACATACAGCAAAGGCAACAAAGGAGTGGCTCAAGAAGAAGCACATTAAGGTCATGGAGTGGCCTAGTCAGTCTCCGGACCTTAATCCAATCGAAAACCTATGGAGGGAGCTCAAGCTCAGAGTTGCACAGAGACAGCCTCGAAACCTTAGGGATTTAGAGATGATCTGCAAAGAGGAGTGGACCAACATTCCTCCTAAAATGTGCGCAAACTTGGTCATCAATTACAAGAAACGTTTGACCTCTGTGCTTGCAAACAAGGGTTTTTCCACCAAGTATTAAGTCTTTTTTTGTTAGAGGGTTCAAATACTTATTTCACTCAATGAAATGCAAATCAGTTGCTATCTTTTATTTAAAGTTATTTTTTCGATTTTCCTTTTGATGTGCTATCTGCCACTGTTACAATAAACCTACCATTGAAATGATACTGTTCTGAGACTTTTCATTTCTTTGTCATTGGACAAACTTACAAAATCAGTGAGGGGTCAAATAATTATTTCCCCCACTGTATATGGTCTTAACATTGTTTTGTTTTTTCCAAACACCCGCTGAAAATAAATTATGTCTGCATCCGGTGAGGGTGAGATAATTTCTTCCCCAACCCCTTCACTAACTCTCCTTTAATCCCAAAAAATATTTTTTTTCATTTTATATTTTTTTCATTTACTTTTGTAATTTACCTTCAACCATCTTTTTCCCTCTTAATGTCCTCCTCTATCCATAATAACCCCTTTCCCTTTAACTTCTTATACTAGATTGTGGCTCTATTTTCTATACAATATAATAAAATAGATAGTTATTGTCTCTCTATATATAGTTGTAAGATGTCTATGATCATGTCCATCATTATATACTGCCCTCTTTGCAGTATGTATATTGCCCCTTGAGATTGCAAAAGCTATACTAAGACCAGAAAATGTAACAGTGGAACGCAAATCGTCCCCTCTCCGATCACGTGATGCCTCTGTGGAACACACGTTTGTGTCCCAGACACCACGTGATTTCTGGTCACATGACCGGAACTACAGAGAGCCCATACATTTAAGCTCGGATGGGCGCGATGCAGACGCCACACATTTGAGCCCAGATGACTCACTCCTTCCTTTAGAACAGGTAGATGGATGAATATATTTATTTTCTAGGTGACAAGCAGACCCGGCGTCCTCCCTACTAGACACCCTATACCACAATGAGTGACACCCACTTTGGGACAATAATACAATGCAGTACCACAGTCTATTCTAACTTGTTGTACTCAATTGAGCGCTGTTTTTGGTTGATGTACCCAATATATATTATTCATATATGTTCAGCAAATGTAATGCCATTTATTTTACTTTATTGCATAGCATCAGTTCCAGATATACCCAGCGTACACCATTCCGATACAGCAATCTATGGACAACTTATATTAAAGCAATTCTCTTTGATGTACACAGCATATAATACTCTGATATATATATATACAGCCACCTATAGATAATCTATGGTAGAGCCAAGGGACGTAGCTAAAGGCTCACGGGCCCTGGTGCAAGAGTTCAGCTTGGGCCCCCATTCCCTTAGTGCTTGTTGGCAGGGGGCAGGGAAGCACATAGCCTTTCTGCTGCCAGAGGCAAACATTAAAAGGGCACCCCCTCATGCCATATTCTTGACCTAACCCTTTCCCTCCAGCCAGAGGTGTAAATTGACCAGCATGCACTTTCTATAATGCCAGTGTCTTATGTGGCACAAGGTTTTTTAGGCCCCCTCAGGCTCCTCGGCCCGGTAGCAACTGCTACCTCTACACCCCCTATAGCTACGGCCCTGGTAGAGCCCTATTCTTTTATGTACCCAGCATATTCCATTAAGGTATGGGTGTGTAACCACTTACCCACATATGATAGATCCTACATACAGTATGCGGACAGATGTAGTCAGTAACCCACTATAAATGTGTAATTGCACCTAATATATAATATATACAGTCAGGTCCATAAATATTGGGACATAGACACAATTCTAAAATTTTTGGCTCTATACATCACCACAATGGATTTGAAATGAAACAAACAAGATGTGCTTTAACTGCAGACTGTCAGCTTTAATTTGAGGGTATTTACATCCAAATCTGGTGAACGGTGTAGGAATTACAACAGTTTGCATATGTGCCTCCCACTTGTTAAGGAACCAAAAGTAATAAGACAATTGGCTTCTCAGCTGTTCCATGGCCAGGTGTGTGTTATTCCCTCATTATCCCAATTACAATGAGCAGCTAAAAGGTCCAGAGTTCATTTCAAGTGTGCTATTTGCATTTGGAATCTGTTGCCGTCAACTCTCAAGATGAGATCCAAAGAGCTGTCACTATCAGTGAAGCAAGCCATCATTAGGCTGAAAAAACAAAACAAACCCATCAGAGGGATAGCAAAAACATTAGGCGTGGCCAAAACAACTGTTTGGAACATTCTTAAAAAGAAGGAACGCACCGGTGAGCTCAGCAACACCAAAAGACCCGGAAGACCACGGAAAACAACTGTGGTGGATGACCGAATAATTTTTTCCCTGGTGAAGAAAACACCCTTCAAAACAGTTGGCCAGATCAAGAACACTCTCCAGGAGGTAGGTGTATGTGTGTCAAATTCAACAATCAAGAGAAGACTTCACCAGAGTGAATACAGAGGGTTCACCACAAGATGTAGTAAAAAAATACCAAATTTACCTTTTTTTTTTTAAAAAAATTGCAAATTTCCAAGTTTCTCTACTTCTCTACTTCTATAATACATAGTAATACCTCCAAAAATAGTTATTACTTTACATTCCCCATATGTCTACTTCATGTTTGGATAATTTTGGGAATGATTTTTTATTTTTTGGGGATGTTACAAGTTTAAAAGCAAATCTTGAAATTTTTCAGAAATTTTCAAAAACCCAATTTTTAGGGACCAGTTCAGGTCTGAAGTCACTTTGCAAGGCTTACATAATAGAAACCACCCAAAAATGACCCCATTCTATAAACTACACCCCTCAAGGTATTTAAAACTGATTTTACAAACGTCATTAACCCTTTAGATGTTCCTCAAGAATTAATGAAAAATAGAGATACAATTTCAAAATTTCACTTTATTGGCAGATTTTCCATTTTAATAATTTCTTTCCAGTTACAAAGCAAGGGTTAACAGCCAAACCAAACTCAATATTTATGGCCCTGATTCTGTAGTTTACAGAAACACCCCATATGTGATCGTAAACCGCTGTACGGGCACACGGCAGGGCACAGAAGGAAAGGCATGCCATACGGTTTTTGGAAGGCAGGTTTTGCTGGACTAGTTTTTTTGACACCTTATCCCATTTGAAGCCCCCTGATGCACCCCTAGAGTAGAAACTCCATAAAAGTGACCCAATCTAAGAAACTACACCCCTCAAAGTATTCAAAACAGATTTCACAAACGTCGTTAACCCTTTAGGTGTTCCACAAGAGTTAAATTTTTTGCCAAATTTTCAATTTTAATCCATTTTCCCAGTAACAAAGCAAGGGTTAACAGCCAAACAAAACTCAAAATTTATGGCCCTGATTCTGTAGTTTACAGAAACACCCCATATTTGATCGTAAACTGCTGTACAGGCACACGGCAGGGCGCAGAAGGAAAGAAATGCCATACGGTTTTTGGTGGGCAGATTTTGCTGGATTGTTTTTTTTTTACACCGTGTCCCATTTGAAGCCCCCCTGATGCACCCCTAGAGTAGAAACTCCAAAAAAGTGACCCCATTTTAGAAACTACGGGATAAGGTGGCAGTATTGTTGGTACTAGTTTAGGGTACATATGATTTTTGGTTGCTCTATATTACACTTTTTGTGAGGCAAGGTAACAAGAAATAGCTGTTTTGGCACCGTTTTTATTTTTTGTTATTTACAACATTAATCTGACAGGTTAGATCATGTAATATTTATATAGACCAGGTTGTCACGGATGCGGCAATACCTAATATGTATACTTTTTTTTTATTTATGTAAGTTTTAGGCTGAGTTCACACGAGCGTGTCCAGATAAGGTCCGGATGCAATGCGGCAAACCCGCGCGAGTAGGTACCCAATTGCAGTCAGTTTTGACTGCGATTGCGTTCCGTTGTTCAGTTTTTATCGCGCGGGTGCAATGCATTTTGCACGCGCGTGATAAAAAACTGACTGTGGTACCCAGACCCGAACTTCTTCACTGAAGTTCAGGTTTGGGTTCGGTGTTGTGTAGATGTTATTATTTTCCCTTATACCATGGTTATAAGGGAAAATAATAGCAATCTTTTATACAGAATGCTTAGTAGGTGGTCAATTGAGGGTTAAAAAATAATTAACTCACCTTCTCCTCTTGATCGCGTAGCTGCCGGTCTCTTCTTACTTCTTTAATCATGAGCTGCCAGCTAAAGGACCTGTGGTGACGTCAGATCACATGGTCCATGTGATACTGTGACCATGTGATACTTTTTTTTTTTGTCCCACTTTGGGACTTGAACTTTTGGGGGTCTAATCCTTTACAATGCATTCCAATACTTCTGTATTGGAATGCATTGGCTGTATGAGTAATATTGTGTGTATTACTCATACAGCTTTCAGCCTGTGAGATCCAGGGTGCTGGATCTTACAGGCTCGTCACCAGAAGGCAGCAGCGCGATGCTTTCCTTAGGCACCGCGCTGCCTTCCATGCCATCGGGTCCCCCCTACAGCCGCATAGGGACCCGATGGCACCGCCACACGCCGCCGCAAACTGCAGGTAAAGACGCAAACCGCAGGTCTGAATTGATCTGCCGTTTGCGGCGATCACTGACACGGGGGGTCACGGGACCCCCCCAGCATTGTGACAGGATGCCCGCTGAATGATTTCAGCAGACATCCTGTTCCTATTAACCCCCGCCGTGCCGCAATTTAGTTTTAAAGTTATGACGTACCGGTACGTCATGGGTCCTTAAGGACGCGGGAAAAATGCCGTACCGGTACGTCATAAGTCCTTAAGGGGTTAATTGCAACACTGAAAATCTGTGTGCCTCAATTTCACTATATGTGCTTCCATTTGACAGCGCTGTGACTCGATGGCAGCTTCCATTTCAATTTCTGCTCTCTTGACAGCAAGTTGTTCACCTCAATTCATTTCTTTTGGCTGAAGTATTTGAGGACTCTGATAAATGGGTAGCACTTCTGCTAGCGAAGAAAGTGACACTTGATATTGTGGTTCCCCCTAAGAACCTAGCATAGTCTCTCATAAAAAACTCATTCATTCTACTTGCTTTAACTTCATCATAATTAGCTGCAGATGAAAGTTCTCTCCTGAGCTTTACTAAATCTTTAGTGACTGCAGTACATGTGTCCATGTTCCTTACAATATCCTGGGAAAGTGTTGTAAACAACCGCAGGTTGACATATGCTGCCATAAGCTCTGATTCAGATTCTTCTACCCTCTCTACCATATCCCTCAAGTTCCCTTTTATATTTTCTTGCTTTAGCTTTTTAAGAATGTCTTTATGTATAATTTCCACTTGTCACACATTCTGGTGAACTTTTTTTCTTTCAGTGCTGCTTCTTGCTCCAAATTTTCCAGCATCTTTAGGGTCGGTTTTCTGGCACATGATGAATGTCTTAGTTCATCTGCTTGGGCAAGACTAATGCTGCATCAGACTCTACCTCAGACAGGTTCCCTTGCTCTTCAACTTCTACTCTATCTATCTTTGCAACAGTGGCATGGTAATACTAGGCTCAGACATTTTAGTTTCAATTCTATAACAATCAATACAAATAATAAGATGCCTTTTACTTCAAATGCAATACTGACAAATGCAGAAATAAATGACTTTCACTTTAAAAACTTTAGAGTCCATATACTACAAAACTGTCCTTTGTTTTACTTTAAAGTATTTTATTCCTGAAATATGAAAATGTCTCTTTATGCCAAAACCTATATGCAATGATAAGTAAAAAAAGGAAAGCTCTGACCTTATTCTGAAGAGCAGGAACAAATGGCAGTCTTTAACCACCTCAGGACCGCCGTACGCAGGATTGCGTCTTTGCGGCGGTCCTGTTGTTCTGGGTGGACGCGCCGGTGCGTCCTCTCGCGAGGCGCGAGATTTCCTGTGAACGCGCGCACACAGGCGCGCGCGTTCACAGGATCGGAAGGTAAGCGAGTGGATCTCCAGCCTGCCAGCGGCGATCGTTCGCTGGCAGGCTGGAGATGTGATTTTTTTAACCCCTAACAGGTATATTAGACGCTGTTTTGATAACAGCGTCTAATATACCTGCTACCTGGTCCTCTGGTGGTCCCCTTTGTTTGGATCGACCACCAGAGGACACAGGCAGCTCAGTAATATGTTGCACCAAGCACCACTACACTACACCCCCCCCCCCCCGTCACTTATTAACCCCTTATTAGCCCTTGATCACCCCTGATCACCCCATATAGACTCCCTGATCACCCCCCTGTCATTGATTACCCCCCTGTCATTGATCACCCCCCTGTAAAGCTCCATTCAGATGTCCGCATGATTTTTACGGATCCACTGATAGACTGATCGGATCCGTAAAAATCATACGGACGTCTGAATGCAGCCTTACAGGGGAGTGATAAATGACGGAGGTGATCACCCCATATAGACTCCCTGATCACCCCCCTGTCATTGATCACCCCCCTGTAAAGCTCCATTCAGATGTCCGCATGATTTTTACGGATCCACTGATAGACTGATCGGATCCGTAAAAATCATACGGACGTCTGAATGCAGCCTTACAGGGGAGTGATCAATGACTGTGGTGATCACCCCATATAGACTCCCTGATCACCCCCCTGTCATTGATTACCCCTCTGTCATTGATCACCCCCCTGTAAAGCTCCATTCAGATGTCCGCATGATTTTTACGGATCCACTGATAGACTGATCGGATCCGTAAAAATCATACGGACGTCTGAATGGAGCCTTACAGGGGAGTGATCAATGACTGTGGTGATCACCCCATATAGACTCCCTGATCACCCCCCTGTCATTGATTACCCCCCTGTCATTGATCACCCCCCTGTAAAGCTCCATTCAGATGTCCGCATGATTTTTACGGATCCACTGATAGACTGATCGGATCCGTAAAAATCATACGGACGTCTGAATGCAGCCTTACAGGGGAGTGATCAATGACTGTGGTGATCACCCCATATAGACTCCCTGATCACCCCCCTGTCATTGATTACCCCTCTGTCATTGATCACCCCCCTGTAAAGCTCCATTCAGATGTCCGCATGATTTTTACGGATCCACTGATAGACTGATCGGATCCGTAAAAATCATACGGACGTCTGAATGCAGCCTTACAGGGGAGTGATCAATGACTGTGGTGATCACCCCATATAGACTCCCTGATCACCCCCCTGTCATTGATTACCCCTCTGTCATTGATCACCCCCCTGTAAAGCTCCATTCAGATGTCCGCATGATTTTTACGGATCCACTGATAGACTGATCGGATCCGTAAAAATCATACGGACGTCTGAATGCAGCCTTACAGGGGGGTGATCAATGACAGTTGGGTGATCACCCCATATAGACTCCCTGATCACCCCCCTGTCATTGATCACCCCCCCTGTCATTGATCACCACCCTGTCATTGATCCCCCCCCTGTCATTGATCACCCCCCCTGTCATTGATCACCCCTCTGTAAGGCTGCATTCAGTCTTTTTTTTGGCCCAAGTTAGCGGAATTTTTTTTTTTTTCTTACAAAGTCACATATTCCACTAACTTGTGACAAAAAATAAAATCTCACATGAACTCACCATACCCCTCACGGAATCCAAATGCGTAAAATTTTTTAGACATTTATATTCCAGACTTCTTCTCACGCTTTAGGGCCCCTCGAATGCCAGGGCAGTATAAATACCCCACATATGACCCCATTTCGGAAAGAAGACACCCCCAGGTATTCCGTGAGGGGCATATTGAGTCCATGAAAGATTGAAATTTTTGTCCCAAGTTAGCGGAACGGGAGACTTTGTGAGAAAAAAATAAAAAATATCAATTTCCGCTAACTTGTGCCAAAAAAAAAAAATTTCTATGAACTCGCCATGCCCCTCATTGAATACCTTGGGGTGTCTTCTTTCCAAAATGGGGTCACATGTGGGGTATTTATACTGCCCTGGCATTCTAGGGGCCCCAAAGCGTGAGAAGAAGTCTGGTATCCAAATGTCTAAAAATGCCCTCCTAAAAGGAATTTGGGCCCCTTTGCGCATCTAGGCTGCAAAAAAGTGTCACACATCTGGTATCGCCGTACTCAGGAGAAGTTGGGGAATGTGTTTTGGGGTGTCATTTTACATATACCCATGCTGGGTGAGATAAATATCTTGGTCAAATGCCAACTTTGTATAAAAAAATGGAAAAAGTTGTCTTTTGCCAAGATATTTCTCTCACCCAGCATGGGTATATGTAAAAAGACACCCCAAAACACATTCCCCAACGTCTCCTGAATACGGCGATACCAGATGTGTGACACTTTTTTGCAGCCTAGGTGGGCAAAGGGGCCCACATTCCAAAGAGCACCTTTCGGATTTCACTGGTCATTTACCTACTTACCACACATTAGGGCCCCTGGAAAATGCCAGGGCAGTATAACTACCCCACAAGTGACCCCATTTTGGAAAGAAGACACCCCAAGGTATTCCGTGAGGGGCATGGCGAGTTCCTAGAATTTTTTATTTTTTGTCACAAGTTAGTGGAAAATGATGATTTTTTTTTTTTTTTTTTTTTTCATACAAAGTCTCATATTCCACTAACTTGTGACAAAAAATAAAAACTTCCATGAACTCACTATGCCCATCAGCGAATACCCTGGGGTCTCTTCTTTCCAAAATGGGGTCACTTGTGGGGTAGTTATACTGCCCTGGCATTCTAGGGGCCCAAATGTGTGGTAAGGAGTTTGAAATCAAATTCTGTAAAAAATGACGAGTGAAATCCGAAAGGTGCTCTTTGGAATATGGGCCCCTTTGCCCACCTAGGCTGCAAAAAAGTGTCACACATCTGGTATCTCCGTACTCAGGAGAAGGTGGAGAATGTGTTTTGGGGTGTCATTTTACATATACCCATGCTGGGTGAGAGAAATATCTTGGCAAAAGACAACTTTTCCCATTTTTTTATACAAAGTTGGCATTTGACCAAGATATTTATCTCACCCAGCATGGGTATATGTAAAAAGACACCCCAAAACACATTCCCCAACGTCTCCTGAATACGGCGATACCAGATGTGTGACACTTTTTTGCAGCCTAGGTGGGCAAAGGGGCCCACATTCCAAAGAGCACCTTTCGGATTTCACTGGTCATTTACCTACTTACCACACATTAGGGCCCCTGGAAAATGCCAGGGCAGTATAACTACCCCACAAGTGACCCCATTTTGGAAAGAAGACACCCCAAGGTATTCCGTGAGGGGCATGGCGAGTTCCTAGAATTTTTTATTTTTTGTCACAAGTTAGTGGAAAATGATGATTTTTTTTATTTATTTTTTTTTTCATACAAAGTCTCATATTCCACTAACTTGTGACAAAAAATAAAAACTTCCATGAACTCACTATGCCCATCAGCGAATACCCTGGGGTCTCTTCTTTCCAAAATGGGGTCACTTGTGGGGTAGTTATACTGCCCTGGCATTCTAGGGGCCCAAATGTGTGGTAAGGAGTTTGAAATCAAATTCTGTAAAAAATGACGAGTGAAATTCGAAAGGTGCTCTTTGGAATGTGGGCCCCTTTGCCCATCTAGGCTGCAAAAAAGTGTCACACATCTGGTATCTCCGTACTCAGGAGAAGGTGGGGAATGTGTTTTGGGGTGTCTTTTTACATATACCCATGCTGGGTGAGAGAAATATCTTGGCAAAAGACAACTTTTCCCATTTTTTTATACAAAGTTGGCATTTGACCAAGATATTTATCTCACCCAGCATGGGTATATGTAAAAAGACACTCCAAAACACATTCCCCAACTTCTACTGAATACGGAGATACCAGATGTGTGACACTTTTTTGCAGCCTAGGTGGGCAAAGGGGCCCACATTCCAAAGAGCACCTTTCGGATTTCACTCGTCATTTTTTACAGAATTTGATTTCAAACTCCTTACCACACATTTGGGCCCCTAGAATGCCAGGGCAGTATAACTACCCCACAAGTGACCCCATTTTGGAAAGAAGAGACCCCAAGGTATTTCGTGATGGGCATAGTGAGTTCATGGAAGTTTTTATTTTTTGTCACAAGTTAGTGGAATATGAGACTTTGTAAGAAAAAAAAAAAAAAAGAAAAAAATCATCATTTTCCGCTAACTTGTGACAAAAAATAAAAAGTTCTATGAACTCACTATGCCCATCAGCGAATACCTTAGGGTGTGTATTTTCCGAAATGGGGTCATTTGTGGGGTGTTTGTACTGTCTGGCCATTGTAGAACCTCAGGAAACATGACAGGTGCTCAGAAAGTCAGAGCTGCTTCAAAAAGCGGAAATTCACATTTTTGTACCATAGTTTGTAAACGCTATAACTTTTACCCAAACCATTTTTTTTTTACCCAAACATTTTTTTTTAATCAAAGACATGTAGAACAATAAATTTAGAGCAAAATTTATATATGGATGTCGTTTTTTTTGCAAAATTTTACAACTGAAAGTGAAAAATGTCATTTTTTTGCAAAAAAATCGTTAAATTTCGATTAATAACAAAAAAAGTAAAAATGTCAGCAGCAATGAAATACCACCAAATGAAAGCTCTATTAGTGAGAAGAAAAGGAGGTAAAATTCATTTGGGTGGTAAGTTGCATGACCGAGCAATAAACGGTGAAAGTAGTGTAGGTCAGAAGTGTAAAAAGTGGCCTGGTCTTTCAGGGTGTTTAAGCACTGGGGGCTGAGGTGGTTAAGGAGACATGTATTTTATTGCTATGATGTGATGCTCTGCGCTGACTTGCAATGCTCTGTGCAGACTTGCGATGCTCTGTGCAGACTTGCGATGCGCTGCTTGCAATGTTCTGTGCTGACTTACAATTCTCTGTGCTGACTTGCAATGCGCTGGCTTGGACACGCTGCTGCAGTCTTTTGGCCTAGTGGCGGGAAACTAGCTGGCTGCAGTACGTGATCTCTCTGTGGATAGCGGTGCGGGCACTGTAAGCTCTGGACTTTGGCCTCCCACCATGCATCTCTTTTTCTCTCTAGGGATCGCAGGAGGGTTGGTTCTCTTTCTCTGACTATTTTGCCTTTGCCGTTCTGCTACTTAAAGAGTCAGCTGCAGTTTGTCTAATGCACACGTTCTATGGCCACTACGGTAGCTCCGCCGAGGTGTCTTTGCTTGCTCACTCAGGGAACAGTTGCTGCACGGCGGTATATGCTGGTGATCTGCTGCTCTAATGCGCTCTTTACTGTGTAAGTTGAGGAGTGCTATCACTTCGCCCTCTAAGGGTAATAGTTCCACTGTGGCAGGCGCAGCACTATTAAGTGTCTTTTTGCACTGTGGCATTAAAATAATTTTTATATCTCTGACTTTTAGTCTAACCAGACTGTCTATTACTCTGTAATTCCTCTAGCGCCATTCTATGGAAACAGTAGGTTTAAAGAGCACACTTGAAATAACTTCTTTATTAACTTCAACTTTTCTTCATATAACACTACCGCCTCCGCAGCAGATAGTCCATGTACAAAACACGTGTTGAATAAAGTATCCCAAAATGGTGGTATGCATAAGATGGTGGCTCAACTGTTCAATATTGTCATTTAACATAAAATGGTGGATATAGTTCTCTCTTGAGTATCTGTATTCTCATTTTAAGTTATTTAAGCACTTTATGATCTCTCTGAGAGGTATATCTGAGGTCTAACTAATAGTTCACTTGCTGAATTTGGTCGCAATTTGCAGTATGCAGTTAGCAGTAACTAGTTTCAGATTGGTTGAGTATGATCTGGTATGGTTTTATGCAATTTGGATTGCAATATGGAATTTGAATTTGGATTGTGAACTTTTTATTTTGTAATTGGTGGAGCTGTAAGTAAACACACATATAACTGGTTCAGTATACAGTTCTAATAACTATATTAACAGTAACAAACATAGGAACTGTATTAAGGTTATTGGTAGGTCTAGCTGTATAAACATATAAGCTATATTAGCAACCTAGGACAGGTCTTAGCTGGCCAGCTACACCATAGTTACAGCTCCACACATCGGCGCTCCCATGCACTTTGACAGACACCGAGAGGCTCAAGGACTGGCCAACCTTCTGTTCTACATATTTGTGCAGGGCTGGTACTGCCTTTTTGGCAAAGAAATGACAGCTTGGGACTCTCCACCTCAGCTCGGCACAAGCCATCAGTTCTCTGAAAGGTGCAGCACCAGCAACTTGGATAGGAGCACGTTCAGCTTCTGCACCGTTGGATGAGTGCACACATACGGTTGTCGCTTGGCAATCGCTTTAGTGATCGATTGCTGACGGAATGAGTGACGAGGAGTAGGAGGAGGAGGAGCAGGAGCATCTGGACCAGCAGATGATGGGAATGACAGACATGGTGGAGCCTTGACTGCTTGAAACCGGGTGCGTGCCACTGGGTGATGCAGCGGTTGCTGCAGCAGGCTAAACCACCACATTGGAGCCACCGTTTTCCTAGGCCACTGCATGGAGACGCTGCATATGTTGACGCAGGGCCGTAGTGCCAACATTGCCACCCTGGCCACGCTTCACCTTCTGCCCACAGATACTACATATGGCCATGTTCACCTCCTCCGGCGGCTTAATAAAAAACTGCCACACCGCCGAGTAGGTGATTTTACCACCAACACTATGCAGTGACTAAATGCTACCGCCGCTGCCTCCTTGAGCCCCTGCATCCCTACTTCCCGGGCAGGTGGGCTCCCAACCTCCCATTGCTGCCACCCTGCTGACTCTCGTCCACGGTAGCGACTTGCTGGCTCTGCCGCTTGCTCACAGGCAAGCTGCCACCGTCTTCTCCCGATGATGAAGCCCCTTCGTCACTCGGCTCCCAAGTACGATCAGCTACATCATCATCATCATCATCGAGTAGAGTCTACATGTCACTGATGTCCTCCTCAACGGTCTCTGTGTCAGGAGCCTGACCTCTCGCAACACCAGCTCCCATGCCACTCTACTCATCACTACTTGCCCGCCTAGCAGAGGAAGCTGCGGATGTCTCCTCCAGATCTTGTCTGGGCAGTAGCTGCTGACTCTCCTCTAGTACAGATGTAGCCGCGCTAGCGCTCATAGTAGAATCGAGTGAGCGCATAGCGATATCGTGTTTCATTAGCTAAGGAAGCTCGTAACAATAGTAGTGAGAAAAATTCAGGGTTCAATTGCTATTTGTAAACAGCAGATGGTGCATTGAACTACAGTTTCATATAGTAGTATTTATACGTAATGAAGCTGTGATGTGTGTTTAGTAATGATGCCGTGCGCTTATAATCTGTTCACAAAAAAAAAGAATTGTACAGTAGTAAGATCTTTGGGCAGTGTAATTGAGCTGTCAATGAGTTTCCATGCAGCAGGAGAGCCGCGTCTCATGCTCCGGTATAATATGTAGTCACCAGTTTAAATGGTAGCACCAGAGGTTAGTGAAGTTTCCAAAAAGGAAGAATTCAATGTAGTTGTGTGCAAAAAAGAAAAGCAGCGCACAGTATATGCTCTGCAATGCTTCTGTACTGTTTCTGTACTGCAGTGTATTATCTGCAAATTTACATGGGTTAAAACGGGAAACAACATGTGGTTTGGGGGCACGGCTTCACAAACTTACAAGCACAATTACTGTGATCTATCTATATATCTGTATCATTCTACATAGTATCTCATTTTCTACCATATAATCTATCTATCTCCAAATAGGAGGGCGACTGTTGATTATTTCTTAATTCATTCCAAAATTTTCATTCCTAGAAAAAAAAATGTGTTTATTTGTAAATAAACACAGATAAGACGTGTAGAGGTTCATCTGTTACATACTGCATAGAGTATCACATTTCTGTCTGCGGGAATATTCATATTGTGTAGAAAGAACATTCTCAGGTTGTGGTGTGATGTAATGCAGAGATCTGTGCAATATGCGTATAATAACTGTGATCTAAATTAGACATCAGATTCAGCAAATAAAGTTCCATTCCATAACAAATGAAAACTATACTATATGAGCGCTTGATCAATATATGTCAATATGCAGATGGTTATAGAAAGATATAGGGTAACTCAACCACATGAAATATACCATGAATAAATAAAATTTATAAATAAAATAATTATTAATTTAACAATGAGATCCCTCTGATGTTTTGGAAGCTCTCTGTGGACCATGAAAGACCAACTAGAGCAGCTGAACTTTATTTGGGGTAAATCAGAGGCACTTTAAATTATGGCTGGTGTATGCTGACTCCTATTTTAACAGTTATAAGAGGGTGCGCACACTTATGCAACCACAATTTTTTAGCTTTTTTTATTTTCTTCCCTCCATCTAAAAGATTTCTGTTTGTTTTTCAATTGAGTGGTACAGTTTATAGGTCACATTAAAAGTGGAAAAAGTTCCGAAATGATTTATCTTTGTCTCATTTTTTTACAGCACAGAAACCTGACATTTTAATAGGGGTGTGTAGACTTTTTATATCTACTGTATATAATAGTGTATATAGTGTATATTGTATGTTATATGTATATAATATACAGTTTTGCATGCTGCACATGTCCCTGCCCATGTCCAGCACATGTAATATCCTGGGTTTCAATGTAGCACTCAGTGTTGAAACATAATAATGATTAATCTGCACTTTCATTCCTGTATGCTGTTACATTTGCGTTAATCCATATATCTGTGCTAATCTGTATATACTGCTAATATCAGCGCTTAATTCATACAGTATGTGTCAATATGCAGATGGTTATATGGGTAAAATAATAATGAAATAAAATAGTGTATTTCCTATAATAGTGGGAAATACATTATTTTATTTATTCATGGTATCTTTCATGTGGTCTGGAAATTAAAGAAAAATTTCCTCCGATCCAGCGCTTCTGCTTTGTCATCTTCAGGGCTGTATCTATTGACCTATTTTTTGGCTGCAGCCATCATGTTCTGACTAGCTACAGCAATATAGGGAATGTCAGCGCTGCAGGCAATCAGTGACATCATACAGTACTGTAGGCATATCAGCTCAGCGCTCCATATACAGTACATCACTGCTACCTTTTCCATCACCGCTTCAGAGGTAGACCTGTGATGGAAGAAAATGGAGGAAAGGGTTAATGTGCAGTATGACAGGAGGTTAGGGGGAAGCTCCAGAACACCCAGGGTAAATAAATAAAAAAAATTGGGAGGTGTGGTTTCATTGGTTCCACAAGTCACATGCCCTCCACTGGCCATTCACATTAATAAAACTAGGTTTCATTCAAAGAATACAGCATAGCCAGCCAATGAGATAAATGTTCCCATGGTCATGAGAGCCAATCAAAGGAAAGTTAACAGGCTATTAAGGTTAATTGCCGTGTTAACAAATATGAAACTTTGTTTTGACGACCTGTCATCACCAATTAACCTTAATTGCCTGTAAATTTCCCTCTGATTGGCTCTCATGACCATGGGAACATTTATTTCATTGGCTGGCTATGCTATATTCTTTGAATGAAACCTAGTTTTATTAATGTGAATGGCCAGCGGAGGGCTTGTGACTTGTGGAACCAATGAAAACACAACTCCAGCTATAAAAAGATCTGCCTGAAAATAAAATGGCAGTCTTTTTTGTTAGAAAACTGGGATGCAGCTCCTTTTTTTTAATTTATTTTTTACTTACCCTGGGTGTTCCCCCTGACCTCCTGTCATACTGCACATTAACCCTTTCCTCCATTTTCGTCCATCACAGCTCTACCTCTGAAGCGGTAATGGAGAAGGTAGCAGTGATTTACTGTATATGGAGCGCTGAGCTGATATGCCTACAGTACTGTATGAGGTCACTGACTGGCTTCAGCGCTGACATTCCCTATACCACCGCAGCTAGTCAGAACATGATGTCTGCAGCCAAAAAAACTGGTCAATAGCTACAGCCCTGAAGATGACAAAGCAGCAGCGCAGGATTGGATAGGAGGAAATTTTTCTTTAAGGTCCGGACCACATGAAAGATACCATGAATAATTAAAATAGTGTATTTCCTTCTATTATGGGAAATACACAATTTTATTTTATTTATTCATTTTATTTATTCATGGTATCTTTAATGTGGTCCACAACTGTAATTGCATTACTCTATATCTTTCTGCAGTACCCATACAACCATCTGCATATTGACACATTCTGTATGGATTAAGCGCTGATATTAGCAATATATACGAATTAGCACAGATATATGGATTAACGCAAATATAACAAGTACAACATACTGTACTCATGGAATGAAAGTGCGGATTAATCATTATTATGTTTCAACACTGAGTGCTATATTGAAACCCAGGATATTACATGGGCAGGGACATGTGCAGCATGCAAAACTGTATATTTATTTATACATATAACATACAATATACACTATTATATACATACTATACAGTATTATATACACTATTATATACATACAATATACATACTATATACACAATGAAAGATACCATGAATAAATGAAATGAATACATAAAATAAAACTGTGTATTTCTCCCTCCCCCTTTTATTGCAGCGCTGATAGGCTGATCCTTATGAAGGCTGCCATTTTCTCTCCAGATAATTATTTTATTTATTCATGGTATCTTTCATGTGGTTGTGTTACCCTATATCTTTCTGCAGTACCCATATAACCATCTGCATATTGACACATACTGTATGGATTAAGCACTGATATTAGCGATATATACGGATTAGCACAGATATATGGATTAACGCAAATGTAACATACTGTACGCATGGAATGAAGGTGCGGATTAATCATTATTATGTTTCAACACTGAGTGCTATATTGAAACCCAGGATATTATATGTGCGGGACATGGGCAGAGACATGTGCAGTATGCAAAACTGTATATTTATTTATACATATAACATACAATATACACTATTATATACATAATATTATATACATACAATATTATATACACTATTATATACATACAATATACATACTATATACACTGTGAAAGATACCATGAATAAAGAAAATGAATAAATAAAATAAAACAGTGTATTTCTTCCTCCCGTTTCTATTGCAGCGCTGATAGGCTGATCCTTATGAAGGCTGCCGTTTTCTCTCCAGATAATTATTTTATTTATTCATGGTATCTTTCATGTGGTTGCTTTACCTTATATCTTTCTGTAGTATCCATATAACCATCTGCATATTGACATATATGGATTAAGCGCTGATATAGTATAGTCTACATTTGTTATGGAGAGGTACTTGCTGAAGCTGCTGTCTAATTTAGATCACAGTTATTATACGCATATTGCACAGATCTCTGCATTACATCACACCACAAGCCCTTTAATCATATGGCCACTCAGAATTTTGGAGATACGTAGAAACTAAGATGCTGTTGATCCATATGTTTTGGGTATTTTATCAGATATTTAATTTTTAACCTTTTGCGATATGGGTACATCTAAAGTATTGCATGTCAGTTTAACCCTTTGTTGGGTCGCGGACAATATAAAACAAATCATGATGCTATCATCGAGATCGCTGGTAACACTGAGATCACTGATAACTTTGAGCCTGCTTCTCACTGTGTATTGCGGAGTGTCTTGAATCTAGCCAGGCATGTACGCTTGGCTTCCAGACATCAAATAGTCAGTGCTTGACTTGCTGATAACAACTACTGTAGTCAGCTTTTGTACTGAATACTGTGGAGTGACTATTCTTTCTCTTTTCAGTCTCTATCAGTCAGTCTGTCACTGAGCTACCTGCCGCTTCAGCAGAAACACACACAGAACATCCTGATATATTGTTAAATTAATTTAGGGGATATATAAGGCATCACAACTATGAATTAACACATGTGGAATTATATACATAACAAACAAGTGTGAAACAACTGAAAATATCTCATATTCTAGGTTCTTCAAAGTAGCCACCTTTTGCTTTGATTACTGCTTTGCACACTCTTGGCATTCTCTTTATGAGCTTCAAGAGGTAGTCCCCTGAAATGGTTTTCACTTCACAGGTGTGCCCTGTCAGGTTTAATAAGTGGGATTTCTTGCCTTATAAATGGGGTTGGGACCATCAGTTGCATGGAGAAGTCAGGTGGATACACAGCTGATAGTCCTCCTGATTAGACTGTTAGAATTTGTATTATGGCAAGAAAAAAGCAGCTAAGTAAAGAAAAACGAGTGGCCATCATTACTTTAAGAAATGAAGGTCAGTCAGTCAGCTGAAAAATTGGGAAAACTTTGAAAGTAAGGGCTATTTGACCATGAAGGAGAGTGATGGGGTGCTGCGCCAGATGACCTGGCCTCCACAGTCACCGGACCTGAACCCAATCGAGATGGTTTGGGGTGAGCTGGACCGCAGAGTGAAGGCAAAAGGGCCAACAAGTGCTAAGCATCTCTGGGAACTTCAAGACTGTTGGAAGACCATTTCAGGGGACTTCCTCTTGAAGCTCATCAAGAGAATGCCAAGAGTGTGCAAAGCAGTAATCAAAGCAAAAAGGTGGCTACTTCGAAGAACCTAGAATATGACATATTTTCAGTTGTTTCACACTTGTTTGTTATGTATATAATTCCACATGTGTTAATTCATAGTTTTGATGCCTTCATAGTCATGAAAATAAAGAAAACTCTTTGAATGAGAAGGTGTGTCCAAACTTTTGGTCTGTACTGTATATATATATATATATATATAAATATGTATGTAATGGTGGTCCTGATGGGCCAAATTATGTATCTATCTATCTATCGCTCTCTATCTGTCAGAGGAAGACCCCAGAGTATTTATATATTGAAGCAGTTACTGTATACAGACCTCTCTTGATAATTCAATATTGGTTATTCATATAATGTATGGTATGAAAAGGCTTTTGCAAATGTTGGTTTTTGCTAATCTAGACTGTGACTATATACCCAATATTACATAGTATGGAGTGGAAGCATACCACATATTGCTCTGCATGTCTTGATAGCGATAACCAGAGTCATTTTTGCTTTTTTACTTGTAATATATATTTTTTATCTTTGCAATAAATGCATTGCTAGCTATCATCAGGTATTACATCTCTATGAAATCATGCATTGTGATTGGTAGTGGAATTATATATGTAGGACATCGTGTCTTTTTAAGAATTTTTTTGGAATTGTATATACAGTTGTGTTCAAAATAATAGCAGTCAGACATCACTAACCTGATCTATCACTGTTTTTGGTAGAAATGATATTTCTACATGGCAAATAATTTACTAGCAGGTGTAATAGAGTAATAGAAATCCAACAGACTCAACAGTCATGACATGCATGCTTCTGATTCTGTGTAATTGAATCACTAATTGAAAGGGGCATGTTCAAAATAATAGCAGTGTGGAGTTCAATGAGTGAGGTCATTCATTCTTTGAAAAACAGGTGGCAATTATTGCCCTTATTTAAGGAAGGAAGGCAGCAAATGTTGTACATGCTGGTTACAGTGCATTTCTCTCTGAAATGCTGAGGAAAATGGGTCATTCCAGACATTGTTCAGAAGAACAGCATACCTTGATTAAAAAGTTAATTGGAGAGGGGAAAACATATAAAGAAGTGCAGAAAATGATAGGCTGCTCAGCTAAAATGATTGCAAATGCTTTAAAATGGCAACCAAAACCTGAAAGATGTGGAAGAAAGCGAAAAACCACCATTCAAATGGATAGAAGAATAGTCAAAATTGCAAGGATTCAGCCAACAATCAGCTCCAGAAAAATCAAAGAAGGTCTAAAGTTACCTGTGAGTACTGTTACAATTAGAAGACTCCTATGTGAAGCCATGCTATCTGCAAGAAGCCCCCGCAAAGTCCCACTGTAGAAAAAAAGACGTGCTGAAGAGGTTACAATTTGCCAAAGAGCACATTGACTGGCCTAAAGAGGCATTTTGTGGACTGATGAAAGTACGATTGTTCTTTTTGGGTCTAGTGGCCGGAGACAGTTTGTCAGACGACACCCAAACACTGAATTCAAGCCATTAAAGACAGTGAAGCATGGTGGCGCAAGCATCATGATATGGGGATGTTTCTTATACTACGCTGTTGGGTCTATTTATTGCATACCAGGGATCATGGATCAGTTTGAATACATCAGAATACTTGAAGAGGTCATGCTGCCTTATGCTGAAGAGGAAATGCCCTTGAAATGGGTGTTCCAACAACACAACGACCCCAAACACACCAGTAAATGTGCAACATCTTGGTTCCAAACCAAAAAGATTGATGTTATAGAGTGGCCAGCCCAATCCCCGGATCATTAATCCAATAGCAAAATTGTGGGGTGACATCAAAAATGCAGTTTCTGAGGCAAAACCAAGAAATAGAGAAGAACTGTGGAATGTAGTCCAATCATCCTGGGCTGGAATACCTGTTCACAGGTGTCAGAAGTTGGTTGACTCCATGCAACACAGATGTACAGCAGTTCTCAGAAACAGTGGTTATACAACTAAATATAAGTTAAGTGATTCAAAGGAAAGCAAAATCTTCAAACATTTTTCAGTTTATACAAAACAATTGTGGGAAGCTCACCAAAATAGAGCACGGCCTGCGACCATCCAATAGCTAGACAAAAAAATATACAAAGAAAGACCAGCTCACAAGAAGTTAACTAAATCTTATTTATTTCTAACTTATAAAATCGTGCCTGGTATTTGGCCACTCATGTATACAATAATACACTCATATACTGACATGGATGTGCCAAGTAGCAATATAAGAACAATATAGTTATAAAATCAAAGAACAATTATAAATGTTATCTAAAATACAAAATATAAAAACAAATAGCAGTGTGGTTATAGTACTCACGGTCCCTCCTTGCTTTTAAGCTGTGGAGCTCTCGCAGCTTACTATATATATTTTAGACTGCAACCCTTTGTTGTTTTCGTTGCGATTCTCTTGATTGGTATACTTCCAACAGAATAATGGACAGTTCTATGGGGCGTAAGTGAGTGTCCAGTGTATTAGTACACAGTGGTGTGTGCGTTAAGTACTTGTTAGTAGTGGGGCGTAGAACCACTTACGTATCCAGTCGCTTTGCCGCCTTTGTAATGTGGTGGGTGTTTTTTTTTTTGTAGCGCTATGCGCTTCTTACCCAATGTTGGTAATGATCTGCAAGGTGACGTCTGTTAATATGCAGTCCATACATCGGCAGCTCCACA
Source organism: Bufo bufo (assembly GCF_905171765.1). Lineage (NCBI taxonomy): Eukaryota > Metazoa > Chordata > Amphibia > Anura > Bufonidae > Bufo > Bufo bufo. Next base: position 485,412,774 of record NC_053390.1, on the reverse strand, counting down.
GATGCTTTCTGGTTACTAGCGATGCTGCGTGCCTGCGCAGTATGAATTTCCGGATGCTCACAGCTCCACGTGTGTCCTTTGGCTGTTGGCGACACTGCCCGTCTGCACAATGCAGATTTCTGGACGCTCACAGCAGCACAAGTTGTTTTACTCCGATGTTCAGAACTTCGCGCATGTGCACTTCCACTTTTCAATCATCAGAATGGATATTTGGGATTTTGCTGTTCTGGAGATATATCACAAATTGTAGGGGTGCAGTCTTCTAGCCAGACGCGTTTCAAAACCACATGAGTTTGTAAAGAAGAATACAAAGACTGCTATTTTTTTGAACAGTCTAATATTCACTTTTCTTCAATTTTGTTAGAGGAACAACACACATTTGATATATTTTTCATCATGTTTTTATTTGGAATAGAATGTGTAGTGTTCCCAATGCATTTGTGTGTATGGAAATAGAAGCTATTAGAAGGATTTTGAGCTTTATTCACTTTTTTAAACACACTATTATGTTGAACACAACTTTATGTACACTTTTTAGAATGTTTATTTTTATTACAACAGTCTTATAGATATCAGTAAATAGTTGACCCTTTATGTCAAAGCAGAAGGAGGAGTGCATACCTTTGCATTAATGTAAATATTGAGAAAAATATGCAGGCCAAGCAGAATTTCCTTGTATATACACTCACCTAAAGAATTATTAGGAACACCTGTTCTATTTCTCATTAATGCAATTATCTAGTCAACCAATCACATGGCAGTTGCTTCAATGCATTTAGGGGTGTGGTCCTGGTCAAGACAATCTCCTGAACTCCAAACTGAATGTCAGAATGGGAAAGAAAGGTGATTTAAGCAATTTTGAGCGTGGCATGGTTGTTGGTGCCAGACGGGCCGGTCTGAGTATTTCACAATCTGCTCAGTTACTGGGATTTTCACGCACAACCATTTCTAGGGTTTACAAAGAATGGTGTGAAAAGGGAAAAACATCCAGTATGCGGCAGTCCTGTGGGCAAAAATGCCTTGTTGATGCTAGAGGTCAGAGGAGAATGGGCCGACTGATTTAAGCTGATAGAAGAGCAACGTTGAATGAAATAACCACTCGTTACAACCGAGGTATGCAGCAAAGCATTTGTGAAGCCACAACACGCACAACCTTGAGGCGGATGGGCTACAACAGCAGAAGACCCCACCGGGTACCACTCATCTCCACTACAAATAGGAAAAAGAGGCAACAATTTGCACGAGCTCACCAAAATTGGACTGTTGAAGACTGGAAAAATGTTGCCTGGTCTGATGAGTCTCGATTTCTGTTGAGACATTCAAATGGTAGAGTCTGAATTTGGCGTAAACAGAATGAGAACATGTATCCATCCTCTGATGGCTACTTACAGCAGGATAATGCACCATGTCACAAAGCTCGAATCATTTCAAATTGGTTTCTTGAACATGACAATGAGTTCACTGTACTAAAATGGCCCCCACAGTCACCAGATCTCAACCCAATAGACCATCTTTGGGATGTAGTGGAACGGGAGCTTCGTGCCCTGGATGTGCATCCCTCAAATCTCCATCAACTGCAAGATGCTATCCTATCAATATGGGCCAACATTTCTAAAGAATGCTATCAGCACCTTGTTGAATCAATGCCACGTAGAATTAAGACAGTTCTGAAGGCAAAAGGGGGTCCAACACCGTATTAGTATGGTGTTCCTAATAATTCTTTAGGTGAGTGTATAATACATAATGCTTTTAAGCACTGTGCCGCCCATGTCACACTTACTTATTGGCTCTTTAAATTGATGCTATCAAGTTTTATACATTTTCTGGATTACAAGGAGATTTTAAAGATAAGAATATCACACTGTAAATTGTGGCTGGCATTGTGCAACTAGACTGAATGCACCATCATTCATACTTCAGAGGCGGATACAGAAATGTCCTGGAAACAAATACAATTAAACATAGTAGAAGTACTGTGTCATCCAAAATATTTAAAAGGGGACAAGTCACTTGAGAATTACAAATGTGCCTAATGAAAACGTGAAAATTTATTTCTACACAATATGAATATACCCTCAGACAGAAATGTGATATTCTATGCAGTATGTAACAGATGAATCTCTATACGTCTTGCCTATGTTTATTTACAAATAAGGAATGAAAATTTTGGAATGAATTAAGAAATATTCAGCAGTCGCCCTCCTATTTGTTTGGCTTAACACTTTATTACCTGGGGAGGATGCGATTTATCGCACGTGCCTTTGTATGGTATTACCCTGGCTCTCACAAAGGCTACCCCTCCCCCGCATGAATGTTTCAGATATGTGTTCCCCTTGCATTTCCTTATATTCAAAGCCTCAACAACTTCCAATAAAAAAATTATAAAATTGTATCATATTTCTTATTGTTTGCTGTAAATGGAAGGATCTCCTGCGTGGGCCAGCCGTACACTCATACACACATATATATATATATATATATATATATATATATATATATACATATATATACACACACACATCCATCCATATATGTATGTTTTTTATTATAAAAAAATACATAAAAACTATTTCCCCCTATAAACCCTGAAAGAGCTAACCATATTCTTCAGTATACATTGATTGATTAATTGATATCTATTTATTGTTATCTTGATACAGTTTTCCATATATATTTTTATTTTCTATTTCTTTTTCTCTAAATACAATAATGTATATTTATCAAGCCAATTATTTTTAATATATATTTTTTTCATTTATAAGATCATAAGGATATCAATTGATTTATCGGCATCTAGTTGGTGTACATATATCTACTTCCACTGTATATATTATATATATATATATATATACACACACACATATATACACTCACCTAAAGAATTATTAGGAACACCATACTAATACGGTGTTGGATCCCCTTTTGCCTTCAGAACTGCCTTAATTCTACGTGGCATTGATTCAACAAGGTGCTGATAGCATTCTTTAGAAATGTTGGCCCATATTGATAGGATAGCATCTTGCAGTTGATGGAGATTTGAGGGATGCACATCCAGGGCACGAAGCTCCCGTTCCACCACATCCCAAAGATGCTCTATAGGGTTGAGATCTGGTGACTGTGGGGGCCATTTTAGTACAGTGAACTCATTGTCATGTTCAAGAAACCAATTTGAAATGATTCGAGCTTTGTGACATGGTGCATTATCCTGCTGGAAGTAGCCATCAGAGGATGGATACATGTTCTCATTCTGTTTACACCAAATTCGGACTCTACCATTTGAATGTCTCAACAGAAATCGAGACTCTACAGACCAGGCAACATTTTTCCAGTCTTCAAGAGTCCAATTTTGGTGAGCTTGTGCAAATTGTAGCCTCTTTTTCCTACTTGTAGTGGAGATGAGTGGTACCCGGGGGGGTCTTCTGCTGTTGTAGCCCATCCGCCTCAAGGTTGTGCGTGTTGTGGCTTCACAAATGCTTTGCTGCATACCTCGGTTGTAACGAGTGGTTATTTCAGTAAACGTTGCTCTTCTATCAGCTTGAATCAGTCGGCCCATTCTCCTCTGACCTCTAGCATCCACAAGGCATTTTTGCCCACAGGACTGCCGCATACTGGATGTTTTTCCCTTTTCACACCATTCTTTGTAAACCCTAGAAATGGTTGTGCGTGAAAATCCCAGTAACTGAGCAGATTGTGAAATACTCAGACCGGCCCGTCTGGGACCAACAACCATGCCACGCTCAAAATTGCTTAAATTCCCATTCTGACATTCAGTTTGGAGTTCAGGAGATTGTCTTGACCAGGACCACACCCCTAAATGCATTGAAGCAACTGCCATGTGATTGGTTGACTAGATAATTGCATTAATGAGAAATAGAACAGGTGTTCCTAATAATTCTTTAGGTAAGTGTGTATATATATATATATATATATATATATATTTATATTTATATCCAGTGCAGCAGCACAGACCTCATCGCTACCCTGATAGTTTGTTACAGTGTTGCACTTTGGATAAAATGTATCGTTCTGGAGCCAGACTGGATGTAATTGTAGCAAATCCTCAGCTGTGAGTAGTATTTTTGTTTACAGTCAGAAGCTGAAAACCCTTAGAGACCTCATACTTCTCAACTTTTCAATGTAAAGCAGAATGTACTAATTCATTGTAAGCAAACAGAAATACAGATTTTAGGTTGCTCCCCATTTGCCATGTGGCCCAAGAGAAGTAATGAGAGAGGAAGTTTAGCGCCCCATGGCTCGCCCTATTCACTCCTATCCATGTGCAAAAAAAAAAAACTTGCATGACTTAAAATGTGAAGTGGCATAACGTGATTCAGTGTTGTGCCTTGGACCCGTTCTGCCTGCTTTAGTCCTCAGAGTGAAATTTACACCTCTCGTACCTGTGCGGGAAGAGTGGTATCCTTTGTGAGAGCCTGAGTAATACCATATAAAGGCACTTTGCGATAAATCACATCCTCCCCAGGGAATAAAGTATTAAGCCAAACAAATAGGAGGAGGGTGACTGCTGATAATTTCTTAATTCATTCCAAAACTTTCATTCCTAGAAAAAAACATTGTTTATTTGTAAATAAACACAGACAAGATGTATAGAGATTCATCTGTTACATACTGCATAGAATATCACAAGAGCTAATAAGTAAGTGTGACATGGGCGGCACAGTTCTTGAAAGTATAATTTATTATACATGCAAGGAAATACTGCTTGGCCTATTTCCCGGTTATTGTTCTGTCGGGTATACACTCCTCCTCCTGCTTTGGCATAAAGGGTCAACTATTTATTAATATCTGTAATAAAAATAAACATTCTAAAAAGTGTACATACACTCACCTAAAGAATTATTAGGAACACCATACTAATACGGTGTTGGACCCCCTTTTGCCTTCAGAACTGCCTTAATTCTACGTGGCATTGATTCAATAAGGTGCTGATAGCATTCTTTAGAAATGTTGGCCCATATTGATAGGATAGCACCTTGCAGTTGATGGAGATTTGAGGGATGCACATCCAGGGCATGAAGCTCCCGTTCCACCACATCCCAAAGATGGTCTATTGGGTTGAGATCTGGTGACTGTGGGGGCCATTTTAGTACAGTGAACTCATTGTCATGTTCAAGAAACCAATTTGAAATGATTCGAGCTTTGTGACATGGTGCACTATCCTGCTGGAAGTAGCCATCAGAGGATGGGTACATGGTGGTCATGAAGGGATGGACATGGTCAGAAACAATGCTCAGGTAGCCCGTGGCATTTAAACGATGCCCAATTGGCACTAAGGGGCCTAAAGTGTGCCCAGAAAACATCCCCCACACCATTACACCACCACCACCAGCCTGCACAGTGGTAACAAGGCATGGTGGATACATGTTCTCATTCTGTTTACGCCAAATTCGGACTCTACAATTTGAATGTCTCAACAGAAATCGAGACTCATCAGACCAGGCAACATTTTTCCAGTCTTCAACAGTCTAATTTTGGTGAGCTCAAGCAAATTGCAGCCTCTTTTTCCTATTTGTAGTGGAGATTAGTGGTACCCGGTGGAGTCTTCTGCTGTTGTAGCCCATCCGCCTGAAGGTTGTGCGTGTTGTGGCTTCACAAATGCTTTGCTGCATACCTCGGTTGTAACGAGTGGTTATTTCAGTCAACGTTGCTCCTCTATCAGCTTGAATCAGTCGGCCCATTCTCCTCTGACCTCTAGCATCCACAAGGCATTTTCGCCCACAGGGCTGCCGCATACTGGATGTTTTTCCCTTTTCACACCATTCTTTGTAAACCCTAGAAATGGTTGTGCTTGAAAATCCCAGTAACTGAGCAGATTGTGAAATACTCGGTGCCAGACGGGCCGGTCTAACAACCATGCCACGCTCAAAATTGGTTAAATCACCTTTCTTTCCCATTCTGACATTCAGTTTGGTGTTCAGGAGATTGTCTTGACCAGGACCACACCCCTAAATGCATTGAAGCAACTGCCATGTTTTTGGTTGACTAGATAATTGCATTAATGAGAAATAGAACAGGTGTTCCTAATAATTCTTTAAGTGAGTGAATATACAATAATAAAAAAAAATCTTAAGAGAACCCTGCTGAATAATCCTAGCATAATTGTTAATTTCTAACGATAATTTGTTTTCCCTTAGTCCTAACAGCAGCACAGATGGGGTTAACGACCCCCCATGGACTGGTAGGACCGGCGGAATTATAATGAGCCCAAGTAATAATTAAACACTTAAACCTCCCCTATAAAGGAGGGAATCACCTCCAGCCCATTGTGTTATAGCAAGAAAAAACTAGTCTTACTAGGGTGGGAAATTTGTGTGCTGCTGCTAGGACTAAGGGAAAACAAATTATCGTTAGAAATTAACGATTCCCTTACGTCCTACCAGCAGCACAGATGGGGAGATAGCAAGAAGAACCCCTAGGGAGGGCCATCATGCCTGGCAGAACTAAGAATAGTCTGCCCAAAGGCCGAGTACTCAGCTAATCTGGCATCTAGTCTATAATGGGAGATGAATGTTGATTCAGAGCTCCAGGAGGCAGATTTACAAATCATGTCGAGCGGAAGAAGACTCCTCTCGGCAAAAGATGTAGCTACAGCCCTCGTAGAATGGGCTTTTACAAACCCCGGAGGGTCTAGAGATTGGGAAACAAAGGATTCCCCATTAGCCTCCTTAATCCATCGACTGATGGATGGTCTAGACGCCTTACGGCCTTTAAACTTACTGGCAAACAGGATTAGAAGATTTAAATCTTTCCAGAACTCCTTGATCTATCCACATAGATCCGGAGGCATCTCGAGACATCCAAAGGATGTATAGCAGGTTCCTCGGAGGAGGTAGAAGGTCTAGAAAGAACCGGGAGGGATATCACCTGGTTGATATTCTGGAAAGAACGAACCTTAGGCCTAAAGTACGGGAGAAATCTTAAAAGGACCCGGTCTTGCAAAAAAATTGTATAGGGCTCGTGCGCTGATAGAGCTTGAAGCTCAGAGACCCTCTTGGCCGAAGTCACAGCAAGAAGAAAAAACAAGTTTTCATGTGACAAACTTGAAATCTACCTCCTCCAAAGGCTCAAAGGGGGGAGATGCTAACCCCCTGAGAACTACTGATAAATCCCATTGAGGGATGGGTTTCAGTACAGTAGGCTTTAATCTTTCAGCTCCTTTAAGGAACCGTTTAATGAGCGGGTCCTGCGAAAAAGACTTGTTAAAACAAGCTGAAATGGCTGAAACTTGACCCCTCGAGGTAGATGGACAAAGGCCTTTGTCACAGCCATCTTGCAGAAACTGAAGGATGATGGGGAGGGGCGGATCTGCAAACGCCACCCCCTTTGAGGAACACCAAGAAGAGAATATCTGTCACGAGGGTGTCAAGAAACACGCCTGACTTCGTTATACCCGGGGTCAGGAAGTCGCAGCGGTTGGCTGCGCGCTTTATGTAAGATAGGGCTGTTTCCTTATGGTAGCTTTCTGGGTTTGCTTTGCAAACCCTTTTGGCTCACTCAGGGATCCGTAGCTCCTTCTCCTCAGCTGTTCCTTGTTCAGCACTCCCAAACCTCCTTATATTCCCCTCTCACACTTCTCTGGTTGCCAGATATAGAGCTTCCTGCCTGGACATCTATTCTGACCCTCTGGAGCTGGTGTTGCTGCGTTCTCTGGTAGTTGGTCCAGAACGCTACCCTTCGGATCCCTGTTGGACCTTTGTGGTCTATTGTGGTCGCCCACCTGGGTGAATGTGTTTGTCTGTTTTGTCTGTCCTCTCCCTGGTGTTTCCCTCTTAGTGACAGTGGTGCGGACTAGCGATCCCACCGGCCCGTTTACTATCTAGGGCTCATTTTAGGGAAAGCCAGGGTTTAGGCACGTGATCACCGCACGGGTGAGGAACCCGTCTAGGGACGTCAGGGCAGTCAGGTGCCAGCCGCAAGGTGAGTCAGGGGTCACCACCTTACCCTCTCCCTTGGGCAGGGCTTTCCCTTTTCCCTCCCTGTGCGTGACGCCGGTCATTACAATATCCTCATAATCTGTGAGTAGGCTCTCTTAGTAGAGTCTGCTCTTGAATGAAACTGCGTTCTCAGGACCGACTCTGAAAGCCCTTCTATTCTGCGAAGGGAATGATCAACCTCCAGGCTGTCAGGTTGAACCTGTGCAGATCTGGGCAGAGGTGAGTGTCCCATGACACCAGGGTCTGCCGTTGGGGGAGCCTCCAATAATGTCCCCGACTCATCTAAATGAGCTGGGTAAACCAGGATCTCTTGGCTATTACCGATCAGGCTATTACCGAGGCCTGATCCTGACGAATTTTCATCAATACCCTCGGTATCATGGAAAAGGGAGGGAAGATGTAAGCCAGCCTGAACATCCAGGATATTGACAGAACATCTATCGCCAGGGGGTTGTCCTCCCTGTAAAGGGAGCAAAACCTCTCCACCTTGGCGTTGAACTTTGTTGCCATAAGATCCACCTCTGGCATTCCACACTTGAGGACTATCTGCTTGAATATCTCCGGATGTAAAGACCACTCCACTGTTGGAAGACCGCGGCTCAACCGATCCGCTATCATATTGAGGGAGCCTCGAATGTGGATCGCAGATAAGTGTGGAAGGTTCAATTCTGCCTAATCCAGAATCACCCCGATCTCTGATAAGAGGGTAAGTGATCTTGTGCCTCCCTGCTTGTTGATGTAAAGTACCGCAATCATATTGTCTGACTGGACTTTCTCCGCTTTGCCCCGGATCTGAGGGGCGAAGTGAAGGAGGGCTAGCCGGATAGCTTGAATCTCGCGGAGATTGGATGAGATGAGCCGCTCCTGAAGAGACCAGGATCTGTGCACTGAAGAATCGTCTAGATGAGCACCCCAACCTACTTGGGACGCATCTGTTGTCAATATGACCCAGGTTGGCTGTGTCATAGACTTTCTAGAAGAATCGTCTAGATGAGCACCCCAGCCTACTTGGGACGCATCTGTTGTCAATATGACCCAGGTTGGCTGGGTCATAGACTTCCCCTCTAAAAGATGGCTCCACCATCTGAGGGAATGCCGAGTTTGCCAAGACAGGGAGCACAGGGAGTTCAGCCCGGCGGGGCTGCCATTCCATTTGGAGAGAACCTCCGACTGCAGCAGCCGGAGGTGCCATAAAGCCCAAGGGACTGCTTACGCAGACGCTGACATGAGCCCCAACATCTTCATGAGAGTCCAAATTGGAACTCGCCAAGGCACGGATAGGAATTCTGCCATGTTCTGTATTCGGGATCTTCTTTCTGGAGTCAACCGGAGAGATCTCCCAAAGGAGTCGATTATGAAGCCTAAATATCTTACTGAAGTCGACGCGCTCACGTTCGACTTCTGTCAGTTGATGATCCACCTTAGGCGGAACAGAAAGGAAATCGCTACATGAAGATGGTGGGTCAGGACCACAAAGGAAGAGGCTTTTAAAAGCCAATTGTCCAGATAAGGAATGATGGTCAGTCCTTGGAGTGCTAGCCGCCACCACAGAAACTACCACCTTGGTGAAAGTATGAGGGACAGAAGAAATGCCGAAGGGAAGCACAACGAACTGAAGGTGTCTGGTGACACCTGACACCTGGACCGCGATCCTGAGATATTTCCTCGATGGGAAGATGAGGCAGGGGAGTGGGGAAGTCTTCTGGCAGGATGGCAGGAGTCACGGGAGTCATCCAAGAACCTTGAGGAGGCCTGTAGTCAGGAGGTGGATTTTTTATCCTTGGCTCCTTCACGAGAGCGCCTCGAACCTCTTTGCTGCGCTCCCCAGTCTTCCGGGCTCTTGACTGCTGGTCAGACCTACCACCACGGTTTTGTCTGCCCCACCCCCGAAAGGACTGTTGGGGAAGACTCTTCCCCTTTTAATCTGACAGGTCTTCCATAATCTTATCCAACTCTGAGTCGAACAAATGGTTGGGTTCAAAGGGAAGGCTACATGGAATTGTCAGCGACCCAAGGCTTGCGCCACAAAGGCCTGCGGGTCGCTGACACCAGTTGCTGTTGCGCTGTATCAGACAGTAAATTCATTGCCAGGTTGACAGTCTTGAAAGCCGCCAGAATGTCGTCCCGAGACACCTTCTGATCCACATCCATCTGGATCTGGTTTAATCGAGACCGGAGGAAGGTAGAAACTTCTGTAGCAGCGATGGCCGTAGACGCGGAAGCTGCAGCTGCCGTATAACCTCTCCTGAGTGTGCACTCTGCTCTCCTGTCAAGGGGATCCTGCAGACTCGACCCATCGTCCGCAGGAACCAGAGTGCGCTTGGACAGTTTGGCAATCGCCATGTCCACCTTGGGAATGGAACCCCACGATGCCACCAAGGGTTTAGCCATCGGAAACATGGTTCTGAATCTTTAGTTCGAATCGGACCCCTTTCGGGTTTCTTCCATTCTGTGCGCATGACAGAGAGGAGGGTCTCATCCGCTTTAAAGACACAAAGTGCCCGACTAGCGGGATCAGAGGGCTCCCCCAGGTGAACATCATGGTCCCCCGACTGTAATGACCGGCGTCACGCACAGGGAGGAAAAAGGGAAAGCCCTGCCCAAGGGAGAGGGATAGGTGGTGACCCCTAACTCAACTTGCGGCTGGCACCTGACTGCCCTGATGTCCCTAGACGGGTTCCTCACCCGTGCGGCGATCACGTGCCTAAACCCTGGCTTTCCCTAAAATGAGCCCTAGATAGTGAACTGGCCGGTGGGATCGCTAGTCCGCACCACTGTCACTAAGAGGGAAACACCAGGGAGAGGACAGACAAAACAGACAAACACATACACCCAGGTGGGCGACCACAATAGACCACAAAGGTGCAACAGGGATCTGGAGGGTAGCGTTCTGGACCAACTACCAGAGAACGCAGCAACACAGCTCCAGAGGGTCAGAATAGATGTCCAGGCAGGAAGCTCTATATCTGGCAACCAGAGAAGTGTGAGAGGGGACTATAAGGAGGTTGGGAGTGCTGGACAAGGAACAGCTGAGGAGAAGGAGCTAAGGATCCCTGAGTGAGCCAAAAGGGTTTGCAAAGCAAACCCAGAAAGCTACTATAAGGAAACAGCCCTATCTTACATAGAGCGTGCAGCCAACCGCTGCGACTTCCTGACCCCGGGTATAACGGAGTCAGGCGTGGTTCTTGACACCCTCGTGACACCGACCTGATGGACTTAAGTAACTTTTGCGTCTTATCAGGAGGAAAGAAGCATGAAGTAACCTCCTCCTCATCCGAGGAGGAGGAACTCAAGGGGACTACGGACGGTCTTTCTACTGGAGCCGAAGACTCCATAGGAGTCTGAGTAGGAAGCCTCTCATCCAGCAGGCTTATAACCCCTTTGATGGATCCATCAACATAGGACTTTACCCACTGATACATATCCTGCATCGTAGGTACGGTGGAAGGTTGAACCCTCGGACGGCAGCCGTCACACCTGGAGTAGGGACAGCTATCCTCCAAAAGCGCACGACAATCATAGCACGAAAAATGTTTCCGCTTGGAAACCGCCAATCTGCCATTCGAATCCCGTGGAGGTTTTTTTTTTTTTTAAAGTCAACGGAACAAGGGATTCCCAACCAGTCTCCCAAGCTGGTTCCTACCAAGCCCCAAGCTGCTTATCTTCTGCGATCTGACGAGTGCAGGTAAATTCAGCTTAGAATAACCGTTGACCGACCTCACTGAGGGAAAAAGAAAAAAAGGATAAGTAAAACATTTGTAAAAATGATTTCAGGGATTTAGGTCAAAAGCTTAGGGCAAGGACCTCAAAGGTAGTATTTTCCAAAATACTACCTGTACCACGGGTCACACAAGAAAGGCAGCGGGAGATTAGGGAAATTAACAAGTGGCTCAAGAACTGGTGTAGGATGGAGGGGTTTGGGTTCCTGGAGAACTGGGCCGACTTCTCTGTCGGCTACAGGCTCTATCGTAGGGACGGGCTGCACCTCAATGGGGAAGGGGCAGCTGTGTTGGGGAAGAAGATGGCTAGAAGGTTGGAGGAGTGTTTAAACTAGGGACTGGGGGGGAGGGTAATTACACTTTAGAAGGGGAAGATAGTGCAGATAGAGACCGGGGGCAAGGTAGTGGGACTGGGGGAGGAATGGAAGGAGGGACTAGAACAGTTCAGAAGGAAAAGTGTAGGGTAAAAAATATACATAAACCTCTCAAATGTATGTATACTAATGCCAGAAGCCTGACTAATAAAACTGGTGAACTGGAATTAGTGATGTGTGAGGAGGACTATGACATAGTGGGAATAACGGAGACATGGCTGGATGATAGCTATGACTGGGCAGTTAATGTACAAGGTTACAGTCTGTTTAGAAAGGATCGTCAAAACCGGAGAGGTGGAGGGGTCTGCCTTTATGTAAAGTCTTGTCTAAAGACCACACTCAGTGAAGATATAAGTGAGGGACATGAACATGTGGAGTCACTGTGGGTAGAGATACATGGAGCTAAAAACAACAATAAATTACTAATAGGAGTCTACTATAAACCACCTAATATACCAGAGTCCACAGAAAATCTACTACTAAACGAGATAGACAAGGCGGCAAATCATAATGAGGTGGTTATTATGGGGGACTTCAACTACCCAGATATAGACTGGGAAACTGAAACTTGTATATCTCATAAAGGAAACAGATTCTTGGCAATAACCAAAGACAATTATCTCTCCCAACTAGTTCAGGACCCGACTAGAGGGACGGCCATACTGGACTTAATATTAACCAATAGACCTGACAGAACAACAGACGTGCAGGTTGGGGGACACCTGGGAAATAGTGACCATAAAGTAATAACCTTCCAATTATCATTCAAAAAAGCGTTTCTACAGGGAGGAACAAAAATACCAAACTTCAAAAAAGCTAAATTTAGCCAACTAAGAGAGGCCATAGGCCTAACTAACTGGGACAAAGTCCTCAAAAATAAAAATACAGCCAAAAAATGGGATATCTTTAAAAACATCCTAAAATCTCATTGTGAGAGGTACATACCGTATGGGAATAAAAGGTTAAGGAACTGTAAAGAAAGCAATAAATGACAAAAAGAAAGCATATAAAACACTAAAACAGGAGGGTAGCACGGAAGCACTGAAAAACTATAAGGAAAAAAACAGAACATGTAAAAAACAAATAAAAGCGGCCAAACTAGAGACCGAGAGATTAATTGCTAAAGAGAGTAAAACTAACCCTAAAATGTTCTTCAGTTATATAAATGTTAAAAAGTATAAATCTGAAGGTGTCGGCCCTTTAAAGAGTAATGAGGGGGGAGTCGCAGAGAGCGACGAGGAGAAAGCAAAGCTGTTAAATATTTTTTTCTCCAATGTATTCACTGAGGAAAATAAACTGTCAGATGAAATGCTGAATGTTGAAATAAATTCGCCATTAAAAGTGTCCTGTCTGACCCAGGAAGAAGTACAACAGCGACTTAAAAAGATCAAAATAGACAAAATCGCCAGGACCGGATGGCATACACCCCCGTATCCTAAGGGAATTAAGTAATGTCATAGCCAGACCCTTATTTCTGATATTTGCGGACTCTATACTGACAGGGAATGTCCCACAGGATTGGCGCATGGCAAATGTGGTGCCAATATTCAAAAAGGGTCCAAAAACACAGCCTGGAAACTATAGGCCGGTAAGTTTAACATCTGTTGTGGGTAAACTGTTTGAAGGTTTTCTGAGAGATGCTATGTTAGAGCATCTTAATGGAAATAAGCAAATAACGCCATATCAGCATGGCTTCGTGAGGGATCGGTCATGTCAAACTAATTTAATCAGTTTCTATGAGGAGGTAAGTTCTAGACTTGACAGCGGCGAATCAATGGATGTCGTGTATCTGGACTTCTCCAAAGCATTTGACACTGTACCGCATAAAAGGTTAGTATATAAAATGAGAATGCTCGGACTCAGAGAAAACGTCTGTAAGTGGGTAAGTAACTGGCTCAATGATAGAAAACAGAGGGTGGTTATTAATGGTACATACTCAGATTGGGTCACTGTCACTAGTGGAGTACCTCAGGGGTCAGTATTGGGCCCTATTCTCTTCAATATATTTATTAATGATCTTGTAGAAGGCTTGCATAGTAAAATATCAATTTTCGCAGATGACACTAAACTGTGTAAAGTAATTAACACTGAAGAGGACAGTATACTACTACAGAGGGATCTGGATAGATTGCAGGCTTGGGCAGATAAGTGGCAGATGAGGTTTACCACTGAAAAATGTAAAGTTATGCACATGGGAAGGAATAATGCAAGTCACCCATACATACTAAATGGTAAAACACTCGGTAACACTGACATGGAAAAGGATCTAGGAATTTTAATAAACAGCAAACTAAGCTGCAAAAAACAGTGTCAGGCAGCTGCTGCCAAGACCAATAAGATAATGGGTTGCATCAAAAGGGGCATAGATGCCCGTGATGAGAACATATTCCTACTACTTTACAAATCACTGGTCAGACCACACATGGAGTACTGTGTACAGTTCTGGGCTCCTGTGAACAAGGCAGACATAGCAGAGCTGGAGAGGGTCCAGAGGAGGGCAACTAAAGTAATAACTGGAATGGGGCAACTACAGTACCCTGAAAGATTATCAAAATTAGGGTTATTCACGTTAGAAAAAAGACGACTGAGGGGAGATCTAATTAATATGTATAAATATATCAGGGGGCAGTACAGAGATCTATCCCATCATCTCTTTATCCCCAGTACTGTGACGAGGAAACATCCTCTGCGTTTGGAGGAAAGAAGGTTTGTACACAAACATAGAAAAGGGTTCTTTACGGTAAGAGCAGTGAGACTATGGAACTCTCTGCCTGAGGAGGTGGTGATGGTGAGTACAATAAAGGAATTCAAGAGGGGCCTGGATGTATTTCTGGAGTGTAATAATATTACAGGCTATAGCTACTAGAGAGGGGTCGTTGATCCTGGGAGTTATTCTGATTGCCTGATTGGAGTCGGGAGGGAATTTTTTATTCCCCTAAAGTGAGGAAAATTGGCTTCTACCTCACAGGGTTTTTTTGCCTTCCTCTGGATCAACTTGCAGGATGACAGGCCGAACTGGATGGACAAATGTCTTTTTTCGGCCTTATGTACTATGTTACTATGTAAACAACCAATAAATGTTTCAGGAGAAAGGTAAAAGAAAAGAAAAGGCAGACTGGCGGATAGCTGAAAATAAGGCACCAACAAGTGGAGGAACACCAGCTTATGGGACTCTGGGAGCTAGCTTAAAAAGCATGGGCAGCCAGAGAACGACCTTCACAAAGTTTCCTTAAATAGGGGAGGGAGTGGGCTCAGAGCCGAGTCCCCGCCCCCAGAGGAGAAAACACATAACAGTAAATAAAAAGGTTTCCCCCTAGGAAGGAATACAATAAAACCTCCAACAGGAGGGAAAATCGCGAATTATACATAAAAAAAAAAATAATAAAAAATCGCAATAATGACGCGAAATCGCGTCGCAAGGAAAAAATTCCGGAAGTGACGTCAGATTCGGAAGATGGCGGCGCCCAGTGGTCGCAAGGAAAAGGACGCCGAAAAATGCACCGCAGCGGAGCACCGCGGCGAAGCACCGCTGCGCAGCGCTGGTAGCAGGTAAGCTGCCGGACAAGCCATAGTAGTAAAAGCGGAGGCAAAGCCCAAAGATAACATGAAAAAAAGATTCCCCCCTAAGAGAGGGGGAATCACCGCCCAGTCCACCTGTCCGGAGAACAGAAAGAAAACACAATGGGCTGGAGGTGATTCCCTCCTTTATAGGGGAGGTTTAAGTGTTTAATTGTTACTTGGGCTCATTAAAATTCCGCCGGTCCTACCAGTCCATGGGGGGTGGTTAACGTAAGGGAATAGCTATTTATTTCCTTCAAAGTCTAAAACTTGTTTATTGTGAAATGAGCTCATCACATTTTCTGTGTCTTGATGTCCCAAAAAAGTGCAATTACTGTGCAATTGTCTTGGCTGCCAAATGTGACAATGGTATCTTACTTTGCTATAATACATTGACCTCCTCTTGTTATTTGACACTTTCACCTCTGTGCTCAATTCCACCCAATAATATGCTCAGGCCCACTTTTCAAGCCATTTGATTGGGAGAAGGGAGGATGCTGCAATTGTAACACAGCAGTAGCGCCGCTCAGGGCTAATGCACACAAACATGTGCCGGCCGTGCCCGTATTGCATATCACAAACAACGGGTCCACAACATACGGGCAGCGGCCGTGTGGCACTGTTTCACAGATGTGGACCCATTCACTTGAATTGGTCCACAATCCAGAAGATAGAAGATATGGTGAGGAGGCACGGAGCAGAAGGCGACAGAAGAACTACGGGGCATGTTTTATTTTTGATGACAAGATCGCAAGCTTTCAGTGCTTAGTCTCTTCATAAAGCTGGTGTCACGCCCGTGTGTGGGAGGGAGACACCACATCGGACGAAGAAGGAGAGGGAACAAGGCCTGAAAGCTAGGGAAGAAAGAAGGACACCTCCTAGGTCAAATCCCTAGTCACAGTCCTGACTGGCTATCAGTATGAACAGCCCCCAAAGGTAGGTGAGTTCATACGCAGGAGTACCTAGAGTCCTAACTCACCCTATAAGACCTTGGCGATGGTGACAGGAATGAGACTACCTGTGTGAGAGTCAAGATTTTAACTTCTCCTGTAGTACACATTTGTCTCCACTAGATGGCAAATGTCAATTAGGTGCCTCATGTACATTCTCTTTGTTCTAAGATCAATTAGTGAAAGAAAGGAGGAGTTAAGTTGCTATTTTTCAAATGTGCCAATCAACTCAGGAATAAAGTTAGTAAACTACTCCCTTTTTGTCACAGAGCCAATAAACTTGCATCTAGGACCACCCATTTGTCTACCTCATGTTGCCTATATAAAAGTGTATGTAACTGAAATAAAGGATGAGATATTTTCCATGATACCAGCCTGCATTGGTCTCATTAGAGAAAGCTGTATGAGCTCATACTTATAATTCTAACTGATTTGGAGCCACACAAAAGAAGAAGTTGTGTCGTAGATTTTGCGACGACAAAATTGGCGCCCGAACAGGGACCGACGGCTTGCATAACTTCCGATTCAAACGCCAGGAGAGGACTTGCGTAAAACCATCAGACGAGGCATAAACTGCAGTAAGGTAAGAAGCTTTTATTCTTACAACCTCCTCTGAGTCTTTTGCCCAAGTGTTTTCTCAAGAGTTGAATTGGTGTTATTGCGATATAAGGGTTCAAGTTATAGCTGATCTGTCCGTTAAAAAGAACCTGTTGAAATATTCCTTCTTTGTGTGGTGGAACATGCTGAAACTAAACTGAAGTTGTTACACAGCTGAGCCGGATATCCTGTGACGTAGATTTACAGTCATGTGAAAAAATTAGGACACCCTTTGAAAGCATGTGGTTTTTTGTAACATTTTTAATAAATGGTTATTTCATCTCCGTTTCAACAATACAGAGAGATTAAAGTAATCCGACTAAACAAAGAAAACTGAAGAAAAGTCTTTTCAAGATCTTCTGTAAATGTCATTCTACAAAAATGGCTATTCTAACTGAGGAAAAAGATAGGACACCCTCACATGTATTCCCTCTTAAATTGGCTCAGATCTCACACAGGTATATCACACCAGGTGCACATAATTAGTAGATCGTTACTCTGCATGTTGAATGAGGCTTGCCCTATTTAAACCTCAGACATTTAGTTTGGTGTGCTCCTGACTGTTGAAGTGAGAGTGAGCACCATGGTGAGAGCAAAAGAGCTGTCAGAGGACTTCAGAAAAAAGATTGTAGCAGCCTATGAGTCTGGGAAGGGATTTAAAAAGATCTCAAAAGATTTTGAAATCAGCCATTCCACTGTCCGGAAGATAGTCTACAAGTGGAGGGCTTTCAAAACAACTGCCAACCTGCCCAGGACTGGTCGCCCCAGCAAGTTCACCCCAAGAGCAGACCGCAAGATGCTAAAAGAGGTATCCAAAAACCCTAAAGTGTCATCTCGAGAACTACAGCAGGCTCTGGCTACTGTTGATGTAGAAGTACATGCC
The DNA here is from genome assembly GCF_905171765.1 of Bufo bufo. Lineage (NCBI taxonomy): Eukaryota > Metazoa > Chordata > Amphibia > Anura > Bufonidae > Bufo > Bufo bufo. The sequence goes on along the minus strand of NC_053390.1, from coordinate 485,394,741 downwards.
TCTACAATCAGAAAGAGACTGTACAAGTTTAACTTGCATGGGAGGTGTGCAAGGAGGAAACCTTTGCTTTCCAAGAGAAACATCGAGGCCAGACTGACATTTGCCAGCGATAAAGTTGACAAAGACCAGGACTTCTGGAATAATGTTCTTTGGACAGATGAGTCCAAAATTGAATTATTTGGACACAACAGCAGAGGACATGTTTGGCGTAAACCAAACACAGCATTCCAAGAAAAGAACCTCATACCAACTGTGAAGCATGGAGGTGGAAGTGTCATGGTTTGGGGCTGCTTTGCTGCAGCAGGACCTGGTCAGCTCACCATCATAGAATCCACGATGAATTCTACTGTGTATCAGAAGGTGCTTGAAGAACATGTGAGACCATCAGTTAGAAAATTAAAGCTGAAGCGGAACTGGACCATGCAACATGACAATGACCCAAAACATACTAGTAAATCAACCAAAGATTGGCTGAAAAAGAAGAAATGGAGAGTCCTGGAATGGCCAAGTCAAAGTCCAGATTTGAATCCCATTGAGATGCTGTGGGGTGACTTGAAAAGGGCTGTACGTGCAAGAAACCCCTCAAACATCTCACAGCTGAAAAAGTTCTGCATTGAGGAGTGGGGTAAAATTTCCTCAGACCGATGTCGAAGACTGGTAGATGGCTACAAGAACCGTCTCACTGCAGTTATTTCAGCCAAAGGAGGTAACACTCGCTATTAGGGGCAAGGGTGTCCTATCTTTTTCCTCAGTTAGAATAGGCATTTTTGTAGAATGACATTTACAGAAGATCTTGAAAAGACTTTTCTTCAGTTTTCTTTGTTTAGTCGGATTACTTTAATCTCTCTGTATTGTTGAAACGGAGATGAAATAACCATTTATTAAAAATGTTACAAAAAACCACATGCTTTCAAAGGGTGTCCTAATTTTTTCACAAGACTGTAGTTCCCAGTCAAGGTTCTGACGAGAACCTTGGGAAAAGGGTTAATACTAATTGTCTCATAGGCAATTGGAAGTTATTAAGATTTTGTATCCCGGTGAATTGACGAGGGGTCTTCACTTTGAGAGATTGTGGGCTCAATACTATTATATCATTTGATCTTTGTGCAACTGCGCTTAAGTTTGTGGGTTCGGTGGCGATTACTTATAGTAATCGGATTCCGTTTGATCTTTGTGCAACTACGCTTAAGTTTGCGGGTTTGATAAATAGCAATTGTTTGATCTTCGTGCAACTACAATAATGGGAAATTCGAATGTAGCAGGACAGAGTGAAAAAAGGTTAACAGCGGCTCAGTTGATGAGAGAAAAAGAAGGAAAAGTTTCAGTAACTAAGTTAAAATCGTTCATGCAGGCAATTTGTATGCATGAAACTGGAAGATTAAATGAAAGCTTATGGAAAAATATATTACAAGAAAAGAAAGGGTGGCTGAGAGATAATAATAGGCTGGCGCAAGCAGACTTATGGTGGAAGTTGTCTGCAGATGTGACTGATGGAAAATTGAAAGAAATTGAGAAGAATGGTCAATATTGGTATAGTAAGATGGAGGATTTGGGTGTGGTAAGTAACAAAGAACAGAACAGTTTGCCATGCGGCATCCCTTCCCCCGCCACCTCTGTTGTAAGTAATCCTGGGTCTTGTGGTCCAACAAACAATGCTATTGCTTCTTGTGTTAGTTCCGCCTCTACACCAGGTGCTGGAATGTGCTTATCAGCACCACCCACTGTGCCTTCTGCTCCCTCAAGCCTTTCCCCACCCCCTAAAACTCTTACCATAGAGCAGCAACCGCCTCCTTATGGGGGATGGATGTGTGTGTGCAATCACAGGAATGCTGAGACAAATAGCATATGTGTTGTCTGTGGATTTCAAAGACAGGACATAATTCCCAACACTTGATTATATCCAGTGATGTCTGCCAATAACCCTTCCCAATTGTATGTCCCATCAGTTAAAAATGTACCTGCAGTGATTGCCCCTATGATGCCTACTAGAAATATTCCAGACCAGTCTACTCAATCTAGGAATGCACCCATTTTAAGTCCGACTTCAGACTTGAGTGGATTTCTATCACAGGAAAGTATAGGGTATCCAGCATCATTTTTGGATATGCGAAACCTGATGCACCCAGTTTCCCCTGTTATAACATCTACGCCAAATCCACCTCGACCTAATCTATCCTATCGTACGCCCAGGTACCTTAACCCTGGAGCTGCTCCTCTCAGGGGTCCAAATGACATCCCTGATGAGCCTGTGTATCGCCCTTGGTCCCCTAGTGAGATGCTGGCCATGATGAGTAGAATCCCCAATCCAGAGGACTTACCCATGCCGTTCTGTAGAGAGTTAGCGAAGATACGGAAAGCTTTCTCATGTTGCTGGAGGGATTTAGAAGATTTAGTCCAGTGTAAAGCTGGTGACTCCTTCTCTCAGATTATAGCCTCTGCAGTGGGATGTTATGAGGGAGATGATACTACTTTGTTGTCCGGTGAGCGATACATAGTAAGACTCACGGAATGGGGGAGAAAGCGATTAGGTGATCAGTCTGTTACGTTGTCGGATATGCATCAGGATAAAACGGAAAGTGTGGAGAAATTCTACACTAGACTCCAGCAAAGATGGGTGGATTTGGGCTTTGAGTATACCTCAGACATGCATGAGAGAATTTTGAGTGCTGCTTTTGTGGATGGTCTTAGGGAAAGCATTCGCAAGGGTCTGGTATCAGCTAGGCCTGAATGGAGAACTATACAGCCCTCCATTTTATTACAAGTAGCAAAGGGGGTAGAGTCTGAATTCAACAAAAGATCGAAGGCAGGTGTGGCCGCATACCAGCACTTTCCCCAAAAAGGGGGAAGGAACGCAAAGTATCGCTTAAGATGTTTTAACTGTGGCAAGGTGGGGCACTTTATGCGGGATTGCCAAACTCCTAATCCATGGGAGGAAGAAGAGGAGGAGAGAGCTCAGCCCCCTCAAATGCGACGCCCATAGGGAGTTGGCAATCCAGAGTCAAATGCTGTGCCCCTACTAAAAATTCAAACCTTAGGGCCTGCCCCAGTTGTCTCCTTGGCAATCAATGGGGGGGAGCCCATCCCCTTTTTGATTGACACTGGAGCAGCCAAAACTGTTATTCGCAGCAAACACGTAAAAAGATCCCTCATGTCTGAGGATAGTATTCCATGTGTAGGAGTAGATGGTAATGAGGTTCCTACTCCTCTAACAAAGCCAATACAAATTGCATTTGCCCCAAACCAACAAATGCTAAGTCGCCTCTTAGTCAGTGACACCGCCCCTGTTAATTTGCTAGGAGCAGATGTGTTGCAGAGAATATATGCGCAGATAACATATCTTCCTGATTGTACTGTGAAGTTACAAGGCAAACTAGGAGAAGAGGATATATGTCTCCTAGCAGCCTGTGATTATAATCCATTCCACATGTACGTGTCTACACTCTCTGAAGAGGGCGTGTCCCTTCTGCTGCAACAATTACCTGCACATCTGTGGGCCTCCGGACCTACAGATGTTGGCCGTTTATCTGTCCCTCCAATGATGATAGAACGTAAACCTGATGCTCCTTTACCTCGGAAGGCACAATATCCCCTCAGTATACAACAAACGGATGCCATCACCAAAATAGTACATGATTTTGTCAGTAATGGGGTACTAATTGAAACCACCTCTCCATGTAACACTCCCTTGTACCCCATTAAGAAAAGGGGGGAAAAAGGTCAGCCAGTGCAGTATAGAATGGTACATGATCTTAGGGCTGTTAATGAGGCTACAGTTTTTAATACCCCTGTGGTACCAAACCCACATACATTGTTGGCACAGATTCCCCACAGCGCCACCCATTTCACTGTGGTGGATCTTGCAAATGCATTTTTCTCAGTTCCATTACATCCAGATTGCAGATATCTTTTTGCTTTCACACATGACAGGAAGCAATACACCTGGACGGTCTTAGCACAAGGTGCCCATAATTCCCCCAGTATGTACAGTACTGCCTTAGCCCAGGTTTTAGCGGATTGGCCCATTCCATCTGAAGGAGTTGTCTTACTCCAATATATAGATGACTTACTTCTTTGCTGCCCGGGAGAGGAGGTGTGTAAACAAACTTCGTTGTCTCTTCTCACCTTCCTGGCTGCAAATGGCTGTAAAGCTTCCCGCAAGAAGCTTCAATTTTGTTGTACCACTGTCACCTTTCTAGGGCACTGTATATCTGCTGGGATTAGACATCTCACCCCAGACCGTATAACTGCAGTCCAACAAATTCCTCTGCCGACTACAGTGGGGGCTCTGAGAATTTATTTGGGTCTAGTCTCATACTGTAGGCCTTGGATCAGAAATGCCTCTGCTCTTTTGCAACCCTTGTATGATTGTCTCACCTCTCTTCCTTTTTCATTGACAGATAAGGCCGTGGAGAACTTCCATACATTAAAACTAGTCATCAGTTTTACACCAGCATTGGGTCTACCGGACTACAATAAAGATTTCAGACTTTATTGCACTGAATGTCTTGGCCATGCTTCAGCTGTTCTCACACAAGCTAGGGCTGGCCAACAGCGTCCAGTGGCGTATTACTCTGCCAGACTCGATCCAGTGGCTAGAGGAGCGCCATCTTGTGTCCGTGCGGTAGTGGCTGTACAACTCATGCTTGACAAAAGCTCTGAGATTGTGCTCAATTATCCAATCACTGTTTTTGTCCCTCATGACATCTCAGCCATTCTCACACAAGTACAGCCTAAACACCTGTCCACTGCCAGACACCTTAGACTAGAATGTGCACTACTTATGCCACCAAATGTCACCATCAAAAGGTGCACAACTTTGAATCCAGCTACTCTGCTGCCTCTGGGGGGGGGAGGGAGTAGTAGTATGAGTCATCTAGGTGAATATCTTCCTGACCTGGAAGATAAACACGACTGTCTCCAATTAATGTCCCAAGAGACAGCAGGGTTTGATCACGTGGTAGATACTCCCTTAGAAAACCCAGATTTAGAGCTCTTTGTGGATGGATCGCGGTATGGTGTCCAGGGGAAGTTCTATACTGGATATGCAGTTGTCACTCAGCACGATACGATCAAAGCGGAATCACTGCCCTCTCACATGTCTGCACAGGAAGCTGAACTTAAGGCTTTGGAAGAGGCCTGCAGGTATGCGGAGGGTAAAATTGCAAACATCTATACAGATTCCAGGTATGCTTTTGGGATCACCCATGATTATGGTCCAATTTGGAAGGCTAGAGACTTCCTTACAGCAAATGGCAAGCCAATTAAAAATGGCAAAGGGGTGAAAGCCCTAATGGACGCTCTGCTGTTGCCAACGAGGGTGGCCATTATGAAAATTAAAGGCCATTCGTCAGGAAAAACTCTTGAAGCTCGGGAAAATCATCGAGCTGATCTGGCAGCAAAAGCTGCTGCACAGAAACCCAGAGATGATCCTGTAGGGATAGCAGTAGTACAAGAGCAAATTTCCCTGCCAGTCAACTATGAAACATTAAAAACCTTACAGTCTCAAGCAACCACTGAGGAAAAGGCAGTATGGATAGAAAAAGGAGCTGTGATGACCCCAAAAGGAACATGGCAACTTAGAGGAAAGCTGTGTTTGCCCCGTGCTTTGTTCCCAGTCACAGCCCAGGCCACTCATGGGAATACTCACCTGTCCAAAACTGCCATGACTGCTCTTGTTAATAGTCACTGGTATGCCCCAGGATTCAGTGTAACTGCAGCCAAATTCACTCAGGCTTGTATGATTTGTGCACATCACAACATAGGAAGGACAGTAAAAACACCTTTGAGGCACACTCCCAGGCCCGATTTCCCCTTCCAAAGACTGCAAATAGATTACATCCAACTACCCAAAGTGGGGACCCTAGAATACGTCTTGGTATGTGTAGATCTGTTTTCAGGGTGGCCAGAGGCCTATCCTGTGGCCAAAGCCACTGCACAAAACACAGCCAAGAAACTTCTGAATGAGATAGTTTGCCGGTATGGGGTCCCAGAGACAATTGAGAGTGACCGAGGTTCTCACTTTACAGGGGAGGTCATGCGTGAAATTATGGGAGCCCTGGGTATTGAACAAGCCTTCCATACTGCGTATCACCCACAAAGCAGCGCTAGAGTAGAGCGACTCAACGGGACAATTAAATCAAAAATACAGAAGGCCATGGCTGAACTGAATAAGCCATGGACAGAGTGTCTACCCTTGGCACTCTTCTCCATCCGGTATACACCTAACCGGAAGACAGGCCTGAGTCCATATGAAGTACTCTTTGGGAATGCCCCTAGACTAGGACTCTATTTTCCACAACAACTCCAGATGCAGCATAATAGTCTTTCAAAGTACGTTATCTGTCTTACAAACAGACTGTCTAATGTGTATTCCCAAGTTTTTGCTTCTCTTCCAGATCCAGACAGCATAGAGGCAACTCATTCTCTACAACCAGGAGATTGGGTAGTGGTGAAACGACACGTGCGGAAAGTTCTAGAACCACGATTTGAGGGTCCACATCAAGTACTGTTAACCACCGCCACTGCTGTCAAGTTGGAAGGAAAGCCTAATTGGGTCCACGCATCACACTGCAAAAAAAGTACCAGAACCTCAAGTGCTGGAATGACTGCAAGGGCCGTAATATCTTTTCATGTCTTACTGTTCATTTTATATTGTACAGGGGAAAATGCACAGTCAGATCAAATCCAAAATTCCATATTTAGAACATTATTAATACAAGGGAATCAGAATACAATTACATCTCCTACAGCTTCACCCATGATTGACAAAATGGCCTTAGAGACAGGGTTTTCAGACACAAATGTATGGCTAGAATGGATCCGCTATACGGTTCTTTCCCAGAAGCGATCCAACTGCATAGCATGTGCTGCAGCTCGACCTCATTTGGGTACGGTACCTTTCCCTTTGAGTGAGGTTACCGATCCTGAGGGTTTCAAGTGCATCCTTAAGATGTACACTGAAACCATTCCCAGTAATGACACCTCCCGCTGCAGGACATTAGAATTACTCTATCCTATTGTTCATGATAAAGATCATATGGGTTTCGGTATAACGCCATACCCTGGAAATTATACCTGTTTCAATCGTAACGGTACAGGCAAAGACATTGGTGTTTTCCCTCCAGGATATTGTTCCTATAACATCTATCTAAATGAGACAAGTAGTGACTCTGATGCTTACCCTGACAAATGGTTTGTCCACCAAGGTTATCAACATGCGGATATCTGGTGGTTGTGTGGAGACCTGAAGCTCCGACCCAGGATACGAATGGAATGGATTGGCCAATGTACCTTGATTAAGGTGCTGATGCCATTTGTTCTATTTTCGACTCTTGAGTGGGAGCAAGTCAGTACGCAAGCCAATGTCCGGTCACGGCAAAGGAGGTCACTCCCTACAGCTTTTGATTCTCTGTATACATAGATGCTATAGGAGTCCCTAGAGGAGTTCCTGATGAATTCAAGGCTAGAAACCAGATAGCTGCTGGTTTCGAATCAATACTTCCAATAATTGGCGTAAATAAAAATGTAGGATGGATTAACTATTTGTATTATAATCAACAGAGATTCGTAAATTATACCCGAGATGCAGTAAAAGGAATATCGGAACAACTGAGCTCTTCATCGGTGATGGCGTTACAGAATCGACTGGCCCTCGACATGATCCTAGCGGAAAAAGGAGGCGTCTGCAAGATGATCGGAAGTACCTGCTGCACCTTCATTCCGAACAACACTGCCCCTGACGGAAGCATCACAAAGGCTTTGAATGGACTGACTTCTTTATCGAATGAACTAGAGGAAAACTCTGGAATCAACAACCCCATTACTTCATGGCTAGAACAGTGGTTTGGGAACTGGTCTAATGTGTTAGCCAATATGTTAATGACACTGGTGGTAGTACTTGTGGTATTGGCATTAATAGGGTGTTGTGTGATTCCTTGTTTTAGAAAAATTGTTTTTAAAATGTTCAACTCAACCACACCTGCAACAACCATGTACATACATTGTGAAACTGACAGACCTAAAGATTATTTGGAGAACCTCTTTGAGGAACGCGATTCCGTCCTAAAACAAATGAAATCTTGTTGATAGTTGCGGAATAAATAGAACCAGATGAAGGCAAACCCGAAAGGGAGTTGGGGGGACCTGGTGAAGCAATAAGGAAAGTCCAGCTCTTCGCCGTTTAGGGCGTTGGGAGAGTACCTCACATTGCTTATTCATCTTGTATCTATTTACCGCAAAAAGGAGGGATTTGTGAGAGTCAAGATTTTAACTTCTCCTGTAGTACACATTTGTCTCCACTAGATGGCAAATGTCAATTAGGTGCCTCATGTACATTCTCTTTGTTCTAAGATCAATTAGTGAAAGAAAGGAGGAGTTAAGTTGCTATTTTTCAAATGTGCCAATCAACTCAGGAATAAAGTTAGTAAACTACTCCCTTTTTGTCACAGAGCCAATAAACTTGCATCTAGGACCACCCATTTGTCTACCTCATGTTGCCTATATAAAAGTGTATGTAACTGAAATAAAGGATGAGATATTTTCCATGATACCAGCCTGCATTGGTCTCATTAGAGAAAGCTGTATGAGCTCATACTTATAATTCTAACTGATTTGGAGCCACACAAAAGAAGAAGTTGTGTCGTAGATTTTGCGACGACACCTGTTCCTACAGAAAGGAAGGACGACCAGGAGTCTCCCTCAGGCCTACAGCAAAGGGCAGGGGTAAAACAACACACAGATAAACCAACACAAAATGCAAAAGGGAAATGAAACACTTAACTTTCCAGGAGCTATGGCAGTAACTGGAACTCAGCCGAGAACCAAACACCAACAGACCACAGATACCACTGAAGCTGTAAACCGCAGAGCATTGTGGGAGAAGCAACTATAAAGAAAGCTAAATGACCACAATAACAACACCTGGAGGATAAAGATGTGGCCAGTATCAGAAACAACACAGATGTCTATTGAACCACAAGGAAACCTGTCAGATAAAAGCACGTGGTGCCAGTCTCACAAATCTTCTGTCACCCACTGTGGCGAGGACGTCCGTATGTCTCGGTACATCCGTGACAACAGTACATAGAAATAGTGACGTAGATGAGACAAGTGATTTAAAGAAGATCAATATGAGTAAATAAAGGGCTGTTTCACACGGCTGTTTCACATGGCCTTTTTTCCACAGAATCATAGTGACATAAAGCTGTCAGTATGATTCTGTGGAAATAAGGTCAAGCAGAGGCACATAGCATTATAAACAGGGCCGGATTAAGAGCATCATGGGCCTGGTGCTGAGGATTTTGCTGGGCCTTTTTATGGAACTGCACTCAGTGTCTTAATTACACTTAAAGTATTTTGTTCCTGCAACTACCCCTTCATTTGGCATCTATCTTGGCAACATGGAGGGGGACCACGGGAGGGGGACCCTGAGGGTGGGGGCACCCTCAGGGCACTAAAGTGTCAGGAAAACCGCTTTGTTTTCCTGACACTATAGTGATCATTTAACATGACTATGAAGATTACGGTTTTCTAGCTGCTGTGGACTGTGGACAACAGCAGCTAGAAACAGTAATTTTCATAGAGCTGTGTTATGATTTATGGACACAGCTCTCAGCATGCTTAGCCAGCCTGCTATCTGGCTGTGCTTCTTGAGAGTCACAGTCCACAGGCTCAGAAACAGCCTGTGGACTGTGACTCAAGATGCAAAGCCAGATAGCAGGCTGGCTAAGCATGCTGAGAGCTGTGTCCATAAATCATAACAGCACTATGATTGCCCTCCCTTCCAACTGGATGAGTTTATCTGATACCTGCTCCAGAAGCTCCTGCTGTCTCGTGGGCTGGTGTGGCTGAGCACTGTGGGCCGTGTGCTGGTCGAAACTGCTGAGCAGGTTGTACACAGCGCAGCGTGCAGGAGGGATAACCGCGGGCGCACTGAGGTCATATCCGGCGGGCCGGCATTACAGGAACCGCACCAGCTAGTCTGGCGTCCTGCCGCCGGATATCCTGTGACGTATATCCGGCAGCTGGACGTCAGAGCAGCTGGTGCTGTTCCTGTAATGCCGCGGCCCGCCGGATATGACCTCAGTAGTGATGGGAAGTTCGGATCTTTCAAATGAACCGATTCATGAATCGGATCTTCGGTTCACTTGTTGAGTCACTGACTGCTGAGCTGACTCGCAAGTGAACCGAAGACTCTAGGTGCCGGTGCGCATGCGCAGATGCTATCCATTCGATTCACTTGCTGCTGCTGACTCAGTCGGCTCTTCAGCTCTCTAATGAGTGAGTCAGGATCAGGAAGAGCGACGCCAGACAGGAGGACTCAGGACAGGAGTCAGGAGCTGTCACTGTGGTGTGCATTGTTGTCTGTTGTGCATTGTTACCCACAGTGACAACAGTCTGACACTGACAGTAGTACAACGAACCAAGTGAAGTGAAATGTGAATGCACGCACAGGGAAAACTATGTGCTGAATTGATAACAGTATTACAGTAACAGTCACTGGCTGATAATAAAATAGTCCCCACAGTCCCCACTTAACGGAATCCATAAAGGAGATGTGAACCCACCCTTAGTTATATAGCTACTGAATAAGATTCCTTTAACATATATATCTCCTGAGAAGCCAATTTGATCTTAAAGGGTTAATTCAACCTGTAATCTAAACTCTGTGTCATCTGTCACTTCTCTCATCTCTCTGCTCCTGTCCCTTAATCTTATCACTGCTGCAACAAAAGCAGCCGACAGCCTCAGTGTGACCTGTTCTAGTGACTGACGGCTCAACTCAAAGAATCGAATGAGTCTCTAACTAGTCGGATCTTTAGATTCTTTTAACCTGAGACTCATTCGATTAATTTATATTCTTAGGGCTCTTTCACACTTGCGTTGTTGGGATCCGGCGTGCACTTCCGTTGCCGGAGGTGCCCGCCGGATCCGGAAAAACGCAAGTGTACTGAAAGCATTTGAAGACGGAACCGTCTTCCAAATGTGTTCAGTGTTACTATGGCACCCAGGACGCTATTAAAGTCCTGGTTGCCATAGTAGGAGCGGGGAGCGGGGGAGCGGTATACTTACAGTCCGTGCAGCTCCAGAATGACGTCAGAGCGCCCCATGCGCATGGATGACGTGATCCATGCGATCACGTGATCCATGCGCTTGGGGCGCCCTGACGTCACTCTGGAGCGCCCGGGGAGCCGCACGGACGGTAAGTATACTGCTCCCCCGCTCCCCACTACACTTTACCATGGCTGCCAGGACTTTAGCGTCCCGGCAGCCATGGTAACCACTCTGAAAAAGCTAAATGTCGGCTCCGGCAATGCGCCGAAACGACGTTTAGCTTAAGGCCGGATCCGGATCAATGCCTTCCAATGGGCATTAATTCCGGATCCGGCCTTGCGGCAGGTGTTCCGGATTTTTGGCCGGAGCAAAAAGCGCAGCATGCTGCGGTATTTTCTCCGGCCAAAAAACGTTCCGTTCCGGAACTGAAGACATCCTGATGCATCCTGAACGGATTTCTCTCCATTCAGAATGCATGACTAGGGTATTGTTTAGACTACTCGGGTCTTCCTATCCTTACCCCTCTTACCAACCCCCGGTTTACCAAATAAGAGTCAGACTCAAGAATCGGATTAAATTCGGCCACAGCAGCCGTTTTATTACATAACATAACAGCACATGAATAATTTAACATTAACTCCAATACCAAGTAAATGACGAGGGAAGTCCTAGAAGCCCACATAAGATAAATTACCAAACCAAATGGCAACTCCATCTTGCCCCCAGCCGATGAATGCCAGCTCGGAGGCACCAGGTGATGGGCGCCTAATCCTTGATTCCTGATAACCGATGAGAGTCCAGCCCCACCCGTGGGGGCCCTCCCATTCTCCACTAACACCATATCCACCAACTTCTAGGACCTCCCACCGCCACGACTGCCGCGACAATACCACACCATCTCCATGCCACCATTCATCAACCCTCGCTCACTATCCCCATGCTTTTTTCTTTTTTTTTTTTTTTTATAACTTTAAAAAATACCGTCCCCCCGATACCCTGCAAATAAGGGCGGGTGGGTGGGAGTTGGCTAAACCGCCCAAACAAAATGGCACCCCGAACCCCTCTTCCCCCATACTATATATACCCCTCACCACACCCCCTTTTGTTACCCCGGCAACCCCTCCATCTCCCGGCTGCAAACCTAATTAACCCTTCCACCGCCTGACTCCTCGCCAACCAAACCAGCGTCATGCTGGCCTCCCTTTAGCTCCGCTTTTAGTCCGGCCTCACTTGACTAGGGTATTGGTTAGACTACTCGGGTCTTCCTATCCTTACCCCTCTTACCAACCCCCCGTTTACCAAATAAGAGTCAGACTCAAGAATCGGATTAAATTCGGCCACAGCAGCCGTTTTATTACATAACATAACAGCACATGAATAATTTAACATTAACTCCAATACCAAGTAAATGACGAGGGAAGTCCTAGAAGCCCACATAAGATAAATTACCAAACCAAATGGCAACTCCATCTTGCCCCCAGCCGATGAACGCCAGCTCGGAGGCACCAGGTGATGGGCGCCTAATCCTTGATTCCTGATAACCGATGAGAGTCCAGCCCCACCCGTGGGGGCCCTCCCATTCTCCACTAACACCATATCCACCAACTTCTAGGACCTCCCACCGCCAACAGCGCGCAACTTGACCACCTTAAGAATGCGCGCTCCGCCACATCCTCAGAGCCACCTCAATACCAGTCTGGATTCCTAACGCCCATAAATCAATTCCCACCGCATTAAGGTGCACACCATCAGCCCTCCAAAACTCGCCCACACCATCCTCAAGCTCAGCATGCCGCACCGCAACCGCCCCGTTCCTAGCCATAAACCTGCCGACCACCCTGTTTACCTTAATGCGGGCCTTGTTTAACCTATCCACAGACCGCGCACCCCTCCACGTCCGCCTAGGCACAATATCGGACCAAACCGTAATCATGCCTGGAAACAAAGCCCATAACCTCAGTAGGTCAAATTTAATATCTCTAATCAATTCCCTGAACGGCCGCGAACCCAAATCATTCCCCCCAACGTGTAATACCAAAACGTCTGGGGGGCGATCCAAGCGCACAAACCTATGCACCTCCCTCAAAACCGCACCCCAAAGCATACCTCTCATCCCGAGCCACCGCAACACCGCTACCTCGTGTGCAAATCCCAATTGCCGCCCGTTCTGTCGGACATCCGCTCTTATTGCCCCCCAAAACACGAACGAGTGTCCAAGTATCCACACCAAGGCCGCCTGTGAACCTAGAATGAAACAACAACAAAAAACAGCCGCATTAACAACAGAAACACCTCCTACACCCATCACAATCTCCCAATCCTCACATACGAGCGAAAACGGATAGACTCCCAACGCCCTATCTTCTTTATCACCTCCTCACTCAATCCCCATCTTGCCGCCTCTGTCGCAGCGCCAATCCTGAAAGAGTGCCCTGTATAACCTACCGCATCCATCCCCAACAATTTCAAGCACCGCTTAAAAATTGCCAAGAATTGAAAACGAGACAGGAATGACCCGTCTTCGTGTCTCAGAAAAGGCTCAATACCTATGCCCCTCCCCCCAGCGTACTCCCGCAAACACCTGATCGGACAAAGCGGACATCCCGGAACCTCAAACAGAGACAACCGCCTTCCCCTGCCCTCACAGTCCGTTTTCGACTTCCGTATACGTATTTCCACCCGATCCACATACAAATCCACATCCTCCAACCGCAAACCCCCTGCCCTCGATACACTACTGCTTACCAATTCCCCTAACCGAAATGCCCCAAAAAAAGCTAAAGAAAAAGCCGCTTTAAATAAGCAAACCTCCCATCTAGACCTGCAAACTGCCTCCAACTGAGCCCCCATATCAATCAACAACTGAAAAGACACTGGTCTTCTAGCATCCTCCACCCGTTTTTCCCTCCTCCACCCCTTCAATAGTTGTCTCACCGAAAATGTTTTTGTAAAATCCAAATAACCCCTCAACCGAAACCCAAAGGCCAACCCTGCCACACACCTATTCAGCCGTGCAACAGACCAACCTTCCTCCCTAATGTGACCCAAAAATAACAATAACGCCATCTCCCAGTCCCCTTCCTGTAAACCTAACTGCACACACCAACTTTCCCAATCCTCCCATGCCTTACCATACGCAGCCCAGGTGCCAGGACACAAGGAAGCCCGAACCAGCCCCATTACCGTTCCTCCAAGATTTCCCACAGACATGCTGGACAATCCAACCCCTCGGCCTCCGCCTCCGGAACCAGCTGATGAAACCGATCCAACTGAAAACGAGAAAGGGCATCCGCAATACAGTTAGAAACTCCCGGAACATGGACCGCCACAATCCAAGCATTGATGGACAAACATTTAAGCACTAAAAACTGCAACAGCTTCACAACCGGCGGAGATGACGCGGAAAGACTATTAATTGCTTGCACCACTCCCATATTGTCACAATGGAACCGCACTTTTTTGTTCGCAAATTTTTCCCCCCACAGCACCACCGCCACTACAATTGGAAACAGTTCCAGCAACGCCAAATTCCTGACCCAACCCTTAGCAACCCAAGAGTCCGGCCACTTTCCCGCGCACCATTTGCCCTGACAGTACACCCCAAAACCAACCCCCCCAGCCGCATCCGAAAACAGCTCAAAATCAACATTACTCACAACCCCCCCCATCACCAACGTCTTCCCGTTATACAACTCCAAAAACTGTGCCCACACCTCCAGATCTCCCCGTAACTCCTTACCCAGCCGAATAAAATGATGAGGAGACTTAACCCCTGCAGTCGCGAGAGCCAAACGCCTGCAAAAAATCCTCCCCATTGGCATAATCCTGCATGCAAAGTTAAGTTTACCCAACAAAGACTGTAAATCCCTCAACCTAATTTTTGCCACCCGTTTTGCCCTACCGACTACCAATCTCAAATTCACCAACTTATCTTCCGGCAACCTGCATTCCATTCTCACCGTGTCAATAACAATCCCCAAAAAACACAACTCAGTACCTGGCCCCTCTGTCTTCCCCTCCGCCAACGGAACCCCGAACTCACCAAAAACTGCCTGCACCGTGTGCAACAGCAACGAACACACTCCCGAACCTGCCGGGCCTAGACACAAAAAATCATCTAAATAATGAATAATTGAAGAGCAACCGGACACCTCAACTATCACCCATTCAAGAAACGAACTAAATGCCTCAAAATAGGCGCACGACAAGGAGCACCCCATCGGCAAACACCTATCCACAAAATAACTCCCCTCCCAACAACAGCCCAACAGGTGCATGCTCTCCGGATGCACCGGTAACAAACGGAACGCCGCCTCAATATCTATTTTTGCCAGCAACGTTCCCGGGCCCAACTTCCGTACCCAATCCACAGCCGCATCAAATGACGTATAAATCACCGAACATAATTCAGGATCTATCCCATCATTGACCGACGCCCCCTTTGGAAAAGAAAGGTGATGAATAAGCCGAAACTTATTCGGCTCTTTCTTGGGAACCACCCCTAACGGTGACACCCTCAGGTTCACCAACGGCGGAACGGGAAACGGCCCCGCCATTCTACCCAACATCACTTCCTTGGCCAATTTCTCAGAAACTACCTCCCGATGCTCTAAAGCTGACCTCAAATTCTTAGGCACCCCATACCCTTGCCCCGAAACTGACGGAATAACAAAACCCACTCGAAAACCTTCAGCCAGCAACCTCGCCGCCTCCCGCCGCGGGTACCTATTTAGAAACCGTGCCATCCTTTCCACTTGCACCGGCGTCAGACCCTTTTCCAACATTGTCCCCCCCTCTCTGCCGACCTCCCCTAAAGCATCGATTCGCTCCATGAGACCCTCCACAATTGGTACACTCGTGCTTGAACTTACACTTTGCACCAAATTTACAGTTTCCGTCATTAAACAAGAAACACAACCCTCTTGCTGAAGCTGCCGCGAAATTCCCTTGACCTGACCCCCCCGACTCCCCCCGAAAGGGCTGCCCAGACCGTACCGGGGCTGTTACCCTTAACCACAGCCCAATATCCTTGTGGTCCCACCGTATGTTAGGCCGGACCGCCTTCCTCTGACGGAATTGCTCGTCATATCGGAGCCAACCCGTACCCCCATAAACCCGGTATGCCTCCCCAATCGCGTCCATATAACAAAACAGCGCCGAACAACATTCCGGCGCCTTTTCACCAATGACGCTAGCCAAAATTGCGAACGCCTGCAACTAGTTAGCAAACGTACGCGGAATCAAGCGGTAGCGCCGCTTCTCATCCTCCTCTTTTTTACCCTCATCCTTCCTTACCTTATCTAGCTGAAACCTTTCCAACGGGAGCAGGGAAAATATTTCCACATACTCCCCCCTCCAGATCCGTTCCCTAACCTCCTGTTTTAAGTGCGCCCCTAAAGGACCCTCAAAACACACGTACATCTCACCCCGTGCACCGTCATCCACTCTCGGCCTATCCTCCTCACCCCCAGCCTGAGTTTGCACTGACGCCGACCCCACTGACATCGAACTCGCCCCCGTGTCCGTCCCCCTGGCCCCAGGCCCCACACCCCAAGCCGGCAGCGGCGATGCTCCTCCCGCCCCGACCCCCGACAACCACCCAGCTACTCCACCCAAGATCTTACCCAGGCTCCTACCCACCTCCTCTGGCCGTCCTGCACCCCCGACGCCCCCCGGACAGCCCAGTAAAGACAAAAAGGGACCCCATGATATCTCACCAGGGCGCGCGGGTGCTGTGAATCCCGCCGCCGCTAATCCGGCATCCAGACGCTCCATTTCACCAACAGGACGTTCCGCAGATGTACTTGCCGCGCTGCATCTGTCTTCAGGCCGCACTGTTACTTCTCCCTCAGCATCCCTCCAGCTTCTGCCTGGCATGGCAACAGTCAAATGGGGGGCGTGGCCATCTCCGAAATCACTGGAAGCATGGGGCCTGTGCAAATCCTGGGGAGCCTCCTGCACAGCCCGTACGACTGCGGACCCTCTCCCACGCTGAGCGGCCCCCCCAGAATCGGACACACTGGGGGAAACCGCAGACCCTGGTCCGGATCCGGCCGACGCTGCTGCAGAGAGCGGGGGGAGGGGGGTTACATCCCCGCTCTGCTCATGGGCCCGCCGCTGCACTGGATTCCTCCCACGGCGGGGACGCCTGACTGAAGCCTGCTGCGCCGCTCCCCGCCGTGAAGGGTCCCCGGAGGGGCTCCGCAATCGGCGTCTGACCCGTGGGGTTTCATCCGGGCTTAAGCGCGCCGGCGGTCGGGCCCGCCGCGGCCGTCTAGCCCCGACCTCAGGAATCACCGCCGCCACTGGGGGTCCCTGAAGCAGGCCTCCTAACTGCTCCCTCAACCAGTCGGGTCCCCGGGCTTCCGCCTCCATCCTGATCTGCGCCAGCATTTCTTCCACTGACATGGTGAGGAGTCAGGTACGTCAGTTGGCTAAACCGCCCAAACAAAATGGCACCCCGAACCCCTCTTCCCCCATACTATATACACTGCGTGCAGAATTATTAGGCAAATGAGTATTTTGACCACATCATCCTCTTTATGCATGTTGTCTTACTCCAAGCTGTATAGGCTCGAAAGCCTACTACCAATTAAGCATATTAGGTGATGTGCATCTCTGTAATGAGAAGGGGTGTGGTCTAATGACATCAACACCCTATATTAGGTGTGCATAATTATTAGGCAACTTCCTTTCCTTTGGCAAAATGGGTCAAAAGAAGGACTTGACAGGCTCAGAAAAGTCAAAAATAGTGAGATATCTTGCAGAGGGATGCAGCACTCTTAAAATTGCAAAGCTTCTGAAGCGTGATCATCGAACAATCAAGCGTTTCATTCAAAATAGTCAACAGGGTCGCAAGAAGCGTGTGGAAAAACCAAGGCGCAAAATAACTGCCCATGAACTGAGAAAAGTCAAGCGTGCAGCTGCCAAGATGCCACTTGCCACCAGTTTGGCCATATTTCAGAGCTGCAACATCACTGGAGTGCCCAAAAGCACAAGGTGTGCAATACTCAGAGACATGGCCAAGGTAAGAAAGGCTGAAAGACGACCACCACTGAACAAGACACACAAGCTGAAACGTCAAGACTGGGCCAAGAAATATCTCAAGACTGATTTTTCTAAGGTTTTATGGACTGATGAAATGAGAGTGAGTCTTGATGGGCCAGATGGATGGGCCCGTGGCTGGATTGGTAAAGGGCAGAGAGCTCCAGTCCGACTCAGACGCCAGCAAGGTGGAGGTGGAGTACTGGTTTGGGCTGGTATCATCAAAGATGAGCTTGTGGGGCCTTTTCGGGTTGAGGATGGAGTCAAGCTCAACTCCCAGTCCTACTGCCAGTTTCTGGAAGACACCTTCTTCAAGCAGTGGTACAGGAAGAAGTTTGCATCCTTCAAGAAAAACATGATTTTCATGCAGGACAATGCTCCATCACACGCGTCCAAGTACTCCACAGCGTGGCTGGCAAGAAAGGGTATAAAAGAAGAAAATCTAATGACATGGCCTCCTTGTTCACCTGATCTGAACCCCATTGAGAACCTGTGGTCCATCATCAAATGTGAGATTTACAAGGAGGGAAAACAGTACACCTCTCTGAACAGTGTCTGGGAGGCTGTGGTTGCTGCTGCACGCAATGTTGATGGTGAACAGATCAAAACACTGACAGAATCCATGGATGGCAGGCTTTTGAGTGTCCTTGCAAAGAAAGGTGGCTATATTGGTCACTGATTTGTTTTTGTTTTGTTTTTGAATGTCAGAAATGTATATTTGTGAATGTTGAGATGTTATATTGGTTTCACTGGTAAAAATAAATAATTGAAATGGGTATATATTTGTTTTTTGTTAAGTTGCCTAATAATTATGCACAGTAACAGTCACCTGCACACACAGATATCCCCCTAAAATAGCTAAAACTAAAAACAAACTAAAAACTACTTCCAAAAATATTCAGCTTTGATATTAATGAGTTTTTTGGGTTCATTGAGAACATGGTTGTTGTTCAATAATAAAATTAATCCTCAAAAATACAACTTGCCTAATAATTCTGCACTCCCTGTATACCCCTCACCACACCCCCTTTTGTTACCCCGGCAACCCCTCCATCTCCCGGCTGCAAACCTAATTAACCCTTCCACCGCCTGACTCCTCGCCAACCAAACCAGCGTCATGCTGGCCTCCCTTTAGCTCCGCTTTTAGTCCGGCCTCACTTTAGGATAATCCTGATCAGGATTCTTCCGGCATAGAGCCCCGACGACGGAACTCTATGCCGGAAGACAAGAACGCAGGTGTGAAAGAGCCCTTAGACTCCTTGTACAGACGACTCAGAGCTGCTAGTGCTTGCCTTGCCTCAGCTCTGATTGGTTGGTGGGCGGGGAGGGGAGGGGCTGGCAGAAGCAGCTTCCACTCTAGGATCATATTACGCTCCTCCCAAGTCCCTCCCTCAGGCTCCCTGCTGCCAGCGTGAGGTGAGCGTCTCTGCATTGTCTGTGCTCTATGTGACAGCTGACAACACAGGACTTTTAGCGCGGGCCGCTCCCGACGGCCTTTTGGCTGGCGGATGGGCCTATTTTATGGTAGACCCTGGAGCTGCAGCTCCATCAGCCCCTACGTTAATCCGGCCCTGATTATAAATCATGACAATGCTGTGCGCTCCTGCAAGTCCAGAGCGGTGGATCACACTCACACACGGAGCGTGATTCCCGCAATGGACTGCTACAACAGCCCAACAGCCCAAACAGTTGTAGCAGTAAATTGTTGACACAACCCTTAGGCCCCTTTCAGATGAGCAGGTCCCATGCTCTGGACACGCAGTGTGGGTATGCAATAGCACCCGTCCTGCCATACCAGCACTGCTGGGGTCGCATAGCATTATATTGATTTATGATGCTATGTAACCCTTAGAGCTCTGGAATATATTTGATAACACTGACATAATGCTGGAACTTCTATCTTCATTCAGCAGGACCTGCGCCGACGTCACCTCGCTCACCACGTGGTGAGCGCAATGACATCAGCGCAAGTCCTTTTGCAGGTCCTGCAAGAAGAAGAAAGAAGATGATAACGGCTGCGCGTTCAAGTGGATGAGGTAAGTAATTTTTTTATTATTTTTTAACCCTTAATGGACATTTCACTTAGCATTCTGTATTAAAGAATGCTATTATTTTCCATTATAACCATGTTATAATGGAAAATATTAAAATCTAAGGAACACCGAGCCCTAAACTTAAACTTCAGTGAAGAAGTCCGGGTTCGGGTCTGGGTACCACATTCAGTTTTTTATCACGCGCGTGCAAAACGCATTAAAAAGCTTTGCACTCACGTGAAAAAAACTGAACAACGCAACGCAATCGTAGACAAAACTAAAAAAATTGCATGCGCACTCGCACGGGTTTCCCACAATGCGCCCGCAACGCATCCGGACCAAATCTGTGATGCCCATGTGCAAGGGGCCTAAGTGTTACATAGCATCATAAATCAATATAATGCTATGCAACCGCGGCAGTGCTCCGTAGTTCAGGACGGGAGTTTTTCCTGACACACGCTGCGAGTCCAATGTATGGGACTTGCTCATGTAAAAGGGGCCCCTTAGACTTAAAAATGTAGCACAGCTCTATCTGCAATGCATTCGTGAAAAACACTTTGGCAGCCAGCAGTAGATCATTTTAGCTATAGCAATTGTTTGTGTCAGAAATTTTCTTTCTGGTGTTTTTGAGGGCTTTTGCAGTTTTTGGTGCATTTTTTGCTGATGTTTTATCAGCCTTTTTAAGTGGGAAAAAGCCATTTTCAGATGTTGTATGCAACTCTAGGGTAATATTACACCCAGGAAAAATGTTTTATTTGTAGAGGTGTTTTTCTTCTCTGAGGCTCATTGGGACAATGGCATTTAAAAAAAAAATCATAACATGCTCTGGGTCTGGTGTTTTTTCTCCCATAGGCCCCCATTGTGTTTAGTTTTTTTGCATCTTCAAAAAGACTTGTGTATTAGTATTTTAATGCTTTTACGGAGAAAGTGACATCACAAGGGGATTACTTTCCTATAAAAAAAAAGTCAAGTATACAAAAACTGCCTTTAAAATCCTAAGTGCTAAAACACACTATATGGGCAAAAACATCAAAAAAAAATATACCTTTAAAAAGCTACAAAAAAAAAGATTAAGGCAAGATCAGTCTTTTTTTTATTTTTTACATGTTTTTTTCTCAGAAAATACCAAGGAACAAAACTAGATTTGATTAATTCACAAATGTTATACAAATGGCATTTCTACTTCACATTATCAACTATAAAATATCAATTTGATCAACATTTCTAGGAATGTCTTACCTGTTCTTCCAAAGTAGCCATGCCCTTATTTCTGAGCCGGAGAGTTTCTTTCCCATCGGACATTTTCCCTTCACTGGCACATTTATTGGGTTTGCCTCTTTGCCCAATCATATCTAGGAGAACACAATAATAGCAAATTTTAACCAGCAGCCATAATTGTGTTTTAAGATTTGACATTATATAACATTCATAACATTATCAAGTCTCCATCTTAAATAGGTAATGAATGTCTGTTTAAAAGGATTATCCAGAATTTAAATATTGATCAGTGGGGTCTGACTTCCAGCACCTCCACTGATCAATTGTTGATGAGGGCACCACACTCAGGTTAGGGCTCTTTCACACTTGCGTTCTTGTCTTCCGGCATAGAGTTCGGTCGTCGGGGCTCTATGCCGGAAGAATCCTGATCAGGATTATCCTAATGCATTCTGAATGGAGTGAAATACGTTCAGGATGCATCAGGATGTCTTCAGTTCCGGAACGGAACGTTTTTTGGCCGGAGAAAATACCGCAGCATGCTGCGCTTTTTGCTCCGGACAAAAAACCGGAACACTTGCCGCAAGGCCGGATTCGGAATTAATGCCCATTGAAAGGCATTGATCCGGATCCGGCCTTAAGCTAAACGTCGTTTCGGCGCATTTCTGAATGGTTACCATGACTGCCGGGACGCTAAAGTCCTGGCAGCCATGGTAAAGTGTAGCGGGGAGCAGTATACTTACAGTCCGTGCGGCTCCCGGGGCGCTCCAGAGTGACGTCAGGGCGCCCCAAGCGCATGGATCACGTCATCCATGCGCATGGGGCGCTCTGACGTCATTCTGGAGCGCCCCAGGAGCCGCACGGACTGTAAGTATACCGCTCCCCCGCTCCCCGCTCCTACTAGGGCAACCAGGACTTTAATAGCGTCCTGGGTGCCATAGTAACACTGAAAGCATTTGGAAGACGGTTCCGTCTTCAAATGCTTTCAGTACACTTGCGTTTTTCCGGATCCGGAGTGTAATTCCGGCAAGTGGAGTACACGCCGGATCCGGACAACGCAAGTGTGAAAGAGCCCTTAGTGCTGTGGCTTCTTCCTTGGCCTGTAATGTCACGTCCATTAGTCACAAGACCTTTGTGCAGCTCAGTCCAGGGGCGTAACTAGAAGTGCCTGGGCCCCACAGCAAATTTTTTTTATGGACCCCCCCAGCCCCCGGCCAATTTTTTATATACTATTTTTACCCCCACCTGTCCTTTTTATTTTTGATAAAAATCTTTTTTATTTATATGCAAATTACCTTCCTAACGTGCCCAAAGGGCTGTCCCTCTGGCCGTTTGTGCCCAGCTGTGTCCATTATCGCCAAGGCCAGTGCCGTCCCGCTATCATTTATTCACTGCTGTCCTCGTCTTTTTTTTTTCTAAGTGTGCCGTAGTCTCGCGCATGTGCCGATGTTACTCACGTGTGGGCCCGTGCGGTGTCCTGGCAGCAGCCTCAAGTAATGTTATCGAGCATGCACCAGAAAGCGGAGAAAGCTAGCACATGCGTGATTACACTACTTTAGGCTGCTGCCAGGACACCGCATGGGCCCGGACATGAGTAACATCAGCGCATGCGCAAGACTACGGCGCACTTAGAAAAAAAAAAAGACGAGGACAGCAGTGAATAATTAACAGCGGGGCGGTGGTGGGCTTGGCGATAATGGGCACGGCTGGGCACAAACGGCCGGAGTGACAACCTCTTGGGCACGATAGGAAGGTAATTTACATATAAATAAAAAAAATTTAACTTGACTGACACGCTGTCGGGCCCCGGGCCCCTTGTCAGCCCGGACCCTGAAGCAGCCACTTCCCCTGCTTCCCCGGTAGTTATGCCACTGGCTCAGTCCCATTCAAGTGAATAGGATTTCACTGTAATACGAAGCACAGTCGCTATACAATGCATGGCCTTCTGGTT
Organism: Bufo bufo; assembly: GCF_905171765.1. Classification (NCBI taxonomy): domain Eukaryota; kingdom Metazoa; phylum Chordata; class Amphibia; order Anura; family Bufonidae; genus Bufo; species Bufo bufo. The sequence continues at coordinate 485,371,446 of NC_053390.1, read as the reverse complement.
GGTATGCTGTGAGGAGGTAGCAGCACAGCCTGTCAAACAAACAGCTGATCGGCAAGGTTGCTGAGAGTTAGACCCCCAACAATTTTATAATGATGACCTATCCTAAGAATGGACCATCAGTATTTGAATCTAAGAAACCCCTTTAATTTCCGTTTTAGCAATTTCTTTTTTTTTTTAATCAGATAATTTTAATTAGCAATTTTTCAAAACAAAAGATGTACATACATCTAATCCCCCCCCCCCCCCCCCCCTCCCACCCTCCCAACAGTCCCTTTCAAGGCAAAAGCAATATATCAAAGTTCCAAGATAATGAAAAATTCAGTTCGGCATGTCAATTAAATCATGACATAAAGCTCGACACAGGATTATACGTCTTTGCATGTAGGCATATACATCTGAGCAATGGTATACAGCAGTTGTGTAGAGGACTTCATACAAACATGGTATTTTGTACATATATATTTTATATTTTATATAGACACCTCCTAGGATGGCTTTATATCTAAATCTGCCTAGATTTGTTCCTTATTCTCCTTTTATCATCCCTACGTATTGGCCCACTCATACCTCCATACACCCTCTCACACCTGAATATTATAGTGTTGGATCCAGAGAGACCAGATTTTTTCAAATTTTTTTAGACTATTCCTTTTACAATAAACAAATTGTTCAAGGCGTATCAGTGAATGTACCTTGTTCTCCAGCTCATTCACTGTTGGCGGCTGTCTATCCAACCAGTGAAATGCTATTACCTTTCTCGCCTGGTACAACACTCGAAGGATAGCCAGTCTTTTCTCCGCCATTTCCTCCGACAATTCCACACACCCCAAAATACAAGTCACAATTGTCATACTTAGTCTAATTTCAAATACATTCTTTAATATCTCCTCTACTCCCTTCCAGTACCTCCTTAATCTGGGGCAATTCCACATTAGGTGAATAAGATCAGCGTTCGCCACATCACATCTTGGGCAACAGTCGTCCATTCTGTACCCTATCTTTTTTAGTATTACTGGTGTTCTATATACCCGATGCACTAACAGGAGCTGAGATACCCTATGAGCTTCGCTTACCGCCACCTTAGTAGCATCCTTCCTCCATTTCTCATATAGTGGAAAATCTTGCTTTTTAAACTGTGCTTCCATAAGGCAAGCATAATTCAATGAAATGACCCCCGTTGTGCCCCCACTCGTCTTTACCAAATCTATTACTAAATTTTTCTGTGCAGGACTTACCTCCTCTATCTGTCCTTGGGCACGCAATGCATGTCTGAGTTGTAGGTATAAGTAAAATTGGGACCTCGGTAGCCCAAATTCCTGCTGTAATTTACTGAATTCCTTAAGGATATTATTCTCAAACAACTGCTTCATATATTTAAGTCCCTTTGCCTCCCACACCCGTATTCCATCAACTTTGTCCACCTCCCTATACATGAAATTCGGCCAGATATGAGTAAGATCCGAATACCCTTTTATGCCTATAACCTCCCTGGCTTTCCACCGTGTATTATGTATGGATCGCAGTATTTTATGCGTACTACCCTTTTTATGAAATGTGCCATCCTCCAGAGATGCCCTCAAGTTGTTACTCCCCACCAGTACCTGAATAATTTTGCCAGCTGTGCTCAGGCCCTCCGTCGACTCCCATCCTCTCATATGCTGTAATTGTGCCGCCAAATAATACATCCACGGATCCGGAACTCCCAGCCCCCCATTGGTCTTAGGCCTACATAAAGTCGCCAACTTAATTCGTGGTACGCCCTTCTTCCAGATAAGGTCTCTAAATATTGCATTTACCACATAGAAGATTCTTAGAGGTATCCACACTGGGGCGTTATGCAATATGTACAGGGAGTGCAGAATTATTAGGCAAGTTGTATTTTTGAGGATTAATTTTATTATTGAACAACAACCATGTTCTCAATGAACCCAAAAAACTCATTAATATCAAAGCTGAATATTTTTGGAAGTAGTTTTTAGTTTGTTTTTAGTTTTAGCTATTTTAGGGGGATATCTGTGTGTGCAGGTGACTATTACTGTGCATAATTATTAGGCAACTTAACAAAAAACAAATATATACCCATTTCAATTATTTATTTTTACCAGTGAAACCAATATAACATCTCAACATTCACAAATATACATTTCTGACATTCAAAAACAAAACAAAAACAAATCAGTGACCAATATAGCCACCTTTCTTTGCAAGGACACTCAAAAGCCTGCCATCCATGGATTCTGTCAGTGTTTTGATCTGTTCACCATCAACATTGCGTGCAGCAGCATCCACAGCCTCCCAGACACTGTTCAGAGAGGTGTACTGTTTTCCCTCCTTGTAAATCTCACATTTGATGATGGACCACAGGTTCTCAATGGGGTTCAGATCAGGTGAACAAGGAGGCCATGTCATTAGATTTTCTTCTTTTATACCCTTTCTTGCCAGCCACGCTGTGGAGTACTTGGACGCGTGTGATGGAGCATTGTCCTGCATGAAAATCATGTTTTTCTTGAAGGATGCAGACTTCTTCCTGTACCACTGCTTGAAGAAGGTGTCTTCCAGAAACTGGCAGTAGGACTGGGAGTTGAGCTTGACTCCATCCTCAACCCGAAAATGCCCCACAAGCTCATCTTTGATGATACCAGCCCAAACCAGTACTCCACCTCCACCTTGCTGGCGTCTGAGTCGGACTGGAGCTCTCTGCCCTTTACCAATCCAGCCACGGGCCCATCCATCTGGCCCATCAAGACTCACTCTCATTTCATCAGTCCATAAAACCTTAGAAAAATCAGTCTTGAGATATTTCTTGGCCCAGTCTTGACGTTTCAGCTTGTGTGTCTTGTTCAGTGGTGGTCGTCTTTCAGCCTTTCTTACCTTGGCCATGTCTCTGAGTATTGCACACCTTGTGCTTTTGGGCACTCCAGTGATGTTGCAGCTCTGAAATATGGCCAAACTGGTGGCAAGTGGCATCTTGGCAGCTGCACGCTTGACTTTTCTCAGTTCATGGGCAGTTATTTTGCGCCTTGGTTTTTCCACACGCTTCTTGCGACCCTGTTGACTATTTTGAATGAAACGCTTGATTGTTCGATGATCACGCTTCAGAAGCTTTGCCATTTTAAGAGTGCTGCATCCCTCTGCAAGATATCTCACTATTTTTGACTTTTCTGAGCCTGTCAAGTCCTTCTTTTGACCCATTTTGCCAAAGGAAAGGAAGTTGCCTAATAATTATGCACACCTAATATAGGGTGTTGATGTCATTAGACCACACCCCTTCTCATTACAGAGATGCACATCACCTAATATGCTTAATTGGTAGTAGGCTTTCGAGCCTATACAGCTTGGAGTAAGACAACATGCATAAAGAGGATGATGTGGTCAAAATACTCATTTGCCTAATAATTCTGCACGCAGTGTATAACAACTGGGGCATTAGTATCATTTTGATCAGGTTAGTTCTACCTATCAATGACAACGGCAGTTTTATCCATGCATTTACCTTCTGCTTAAACTTTTGCAGCAAAGGGGTGATATTCAGCCTCTCAAAATCTGAATCATTACAGGAAATTTGAATACCTAGATATTTGAAAGACTGAACAATCTGTAAACCCTCAACATTCGATCTAGCCTGGCTATTATCTTTCCTCAGAGGCATCAGCACAGATTTTGTCCAGTTAATACACAAACCTGACATCTTCCCAAACCTATCTATCACCTCCATTGCCGCAGGAAGAGACACCGTCCAGTTATCTAGAAATAGTAACAAGTCGTCTGCATACAAGGCTACTTTCTCTGTTAGGGAACCATACATAAAACCCTTAATCTTCTCAGAAGTCCTGATAGCTTCCGCTAATGGTTCGACTGCAATTGCAAATAATAGAGGTGATAGAGGACAGCCCTGTCTTGTCCCTCTATATAATGCAAAGCTATCTGACAGGTTACCATTAACTCTAACTTTTGCTGTCGGATCTTTATACAGGAGTTGGATCCAGTCTATGAAGGTGGTGCCAAACCCTAATTTCTGCAGTACCTTCCATAAATACCTCCAATCCACACTATCGAATGCTTTGGCCGCATCGAGAGATGCGACCGCCGCATTCGGATTGCAAGCCTGCCCCTGAATATTTAGGAAAAGGCGCCTGATGTTAACCGCCGTTGACATGCTTGGCATGAAACCTGCCTGATCTGGATGAATAAGCTTAGATATAATCGTATTCAGGCGATTTGCCAAGATCTTCGCTAGAATCTTAATATCCACCTGGAGGAGTGAAATAGGCCTATATGACTCCGCCTCCATTATATCTTTGCCCGGTTTCGGAATGACCACTATTGTCGCCTCTGTCATGCTGGGGGGCAGCTTTTTCTGCGTTTTGGCCTCCTTAAAGACTTCCAATAACTGAGGCAGCATCACTGAGGCAAACCGCTTGTATATCTCCACCGGCAGCCCATCACTTCCTGGAGCCTTATTATTGGACATACACGCCAACGCCGTCTCCAACTCATTAACTGTTATAGGGGAGTCTAATTTAGTTCGCTGTTCAGTTGTAAGAGTTGGCAATTGCAGACCCGCAAGAAATGAATCAATCTCTGCGTCTGATGCCATTAATCGGGAGGCATATAAGTTTGAATAAAACCCATTCATTATTCCTAGTAACTGTTCCGGAGCACTACATTGAACCCCAGATGCATCTTTGAGAGTCGCTATATAACTAGAAGAACGCTGTGCTCTGGATACCATAGCCAACATTCTCCCTGTCTTTTCTCCCTCTTCATAATAAACCTGTTTCTGGAAAAACTGTTTGTTTCTAGCGTTAAGCAATAGTCTATCATTTAGCTCTTTTTGTGCCCCTACCCATATCTCCCTGTGCCTATTAATAGGTTGTTCTACATATGTAGCCTCAGCCACTTCCATCACTCGTGTTAGGGCCTGTACCTTAGCTCTAGTTTCGCTTTTTTTTCTATTTACCTGCGCTATAAGTAACCCTCTGACAAAGGCTTTCATAGTGTCCCATACAATCAGTCTTGAAGTGTCCGGCAAATTAATCCTAAAGAACTCTTCCAATCACCCCTTAATATTATCCACGTCCACTAAAAGAGGAAGCCAGAACGGATTAAACGTCCATGATCCACCATTTCCTATCCTAACAGGTTTAAATGGAGCGGACATTAATAATGGAGAATGATCTGTCAGCCGTCTAACTAAGTATCTAACTTCCTGTACTAGTTGCCCCATTTCTTTGTTTACTAGTGCTAAGTCAATCCTAGATAGTGAGCCAAATGAACTAGAGCAACAAGAGTATTGCTGCAGCTGTGGGTTCCTTTCCCTCCATATGTCCACTAGAGCCACCTCCTGTAATAACCTCCCAAATGAGGTATAATCATCTGTTGGATTCCTCACCGCCATCCCCATCCTAGGGCATATTACGTTGTTAAAATCTCCCAGTATGAGAGCTGGTACCCCTGGGAAGTCTGCTATAAAAGATAGAACCTTTCTGACCACTATTGGAGAGTATGGTGGAGGAATGTACACTCCACATATAACACATAACCGACCATATAGAGTGCCATATAAGCATACATAGCAACCCTCATCATCCACCCTGTTGGAAAGACAGCAAAATTGGATGTTTTTATGAATCAAGATGCTGACCCCTCTTGCATATGTGGAATACGTGGAGTGATATCCCGATCCCGCCCACGATGGTTTGAGTAAGTGTGCCTGTTCCGGCAATAAATGGGTCTCTTGTAGGCAGCATATGAGAGGATGTAGCGGCCGGATGCTCTCCATAATTGCTCTTCTTTTGGCCGTGTCTTTAATCCCACGCACATTCCAACTAAGGAATTTAACACAATCAGCCATTAGTACTAGAAAACTGTCTACTGCCTAGTGCGTTACGAGTCTGTCTCCCACACTCTGGAGGATGGCACATCACATTCCATTTCACACACCTCCACTTCCAACCTTTCATCCATACATACCGATAACCGCTTTGCCTTTCAACATTCCCCAATCCCCCCCCCTCTGAAACCCTGCCATACAATGACAAAAACTAAAGAACATTTCAAAGTACTGGGCTTACCAACCGGCCCCAGACCACGCCCGTGTATCAGGCCCGTGGGATTACACTTTACCCGTTAGCAAGACCAGTAGTGACCCTTCGCTGACAAACAGTATCAGCGAGAGGAGCACAACTAGAGATAATTGAGTAAAATACAGTGTGCAAACTAATAGCCGTCCGCACTTCTGCTATTACAACTGATCGCCATTTCTCCCTCCACACTTTTCCCGGCATAATAACATACGTCAGATAACACAGTGCATAGAATATAGGACATATGACATATGACACCTTCTTCAGATATAACGGACAGTTTAACTACCCTGTCACTAAGATGTATATAAGTATGCATTTCCCCGCCATTTTTTGCATCATAAAATATGCTTTTTCCACATTTGCTATTATTTAGATAGCATTCTGTACTCCCTCCTGATTCCTCCTCTCTCTATAGTGCTTTTAACAAATAAACAGTGCAACTAAATAAAATCAAGAGAAAGGAAGTTATACACTTAAGGGATATTTAGACCACCATTTCGGTAGACTGAGATACGTCTCTTCATGCAGGAGGCTGTTGTTCCATCCGTATCTGTCTTTCATTCCTGTCCAGCCACCTATTTGCCTCTTTGGGATCCTCAAAGAAACTTGTCATGTTCAGGGCTACCACTCGCAACCTGGCTGGGTAGATCATAGAGTATGGGACTCCCAGACCTCTCAGCCGCTTTTTAACTTCCATAAATCGGGCTCTTTTTTTCTGCACCTCCATAGAGTAATCTGGGAACAATGATATTTTATGTCCCTCCACGGATAAATCTGGCATTTCTCTGGCCTTACGGAGAAGGATGTCCCAGTCCCTATAATGCAATAGTTTGGCCAGAACTGTCCTCGGCGGAGCTCCCGGTGGTAGAGGCCTAGTAGGTACTCTGTGGGCTCGCTCAACTGCGAATAACGGTGTCAGAGAGTCTGGACCAAACTGCTCTTTCAGCCATGCTTCAAAATATTCGGTAGGATTTCTGCCCTCCACCTTTTCCGGCATTCCTACTATGCGTACATTATTTCGGCGCAATCTGTTCTCCATGTCATCTTGCTTGGCCGCCAATGCACTTAGTATTCGGGCATGCTCCGCTACATCCCCCTTTAGAGGTTGCACCTCATCCTCCACATCCCCCATCCTGTCTTCTAGTGCTGTTGTGCGTTCTGCAAGTTTTTTAAAATCATGTCTCATAATGGATATGTCCTCCTTAATGGCGCCCACCTGGACCGTCAGGGCATTAAGAGATCTCCCACATTTAGATATGGCGTGCATCACATCCTTAAGGGTGGGTTCCCCCGAGTCCGAGTCGCCAGTTTGTATTGATCATTTGATGAAGTAAGTCAATCAGACTTTTGTACAACTTACTTTCTATCTATCTGGGGTGGAATTAGAATTATGTGAGCCTCAGTCTCTACCACACCACAAGACCTAGTGGCATTCCTACAGTCTTTAAAGATATATCTCCCCTCCCAAAAAAATTATAATAACAATACAATTTTCTACAGATGATAATACATCTCAAAATACTGTAATACAGTAATGCATTCAACAAATAATACCACTGTACAATTATCCAATATTATCACCATACGGTTACTGAACAAAAGCAATATGAGCAAATATTAACACTGCACAAATAATACCACCAAAGATGCACCAAACCAGTTGATAAAGACTCGGGATCTTTACAAACTTTCCAGAATGTAATCCAGCATCCGAACCCCAGTTTTTCAGGTTTGCTTCGGACGAATCCAGTAAAATGGAGGGCAGCACCGTTTTACTGCACATGTCGGTGTGAAAAAGCACTAGGAATGAAGAAGGATTCTTACATGACTCTCAGAGAAAGTGGAGGATGGAGGGCTTGCAGGGATGTGTCATTCAGTGTTGGGCTGTGAATGAGTGTGGATGGGTCTAGCAGTGTTTGACAGAAAAACAATCTTAGGAACAGTCAAAAGTCACAAGCTCAAAACTGTACAACACGTATTTAAACATCCATAGGATAGATATAGCATTCAAAATCTCTGTGAAAACACCTGAAATACTAGTCCGAACTCTGTGTCAGGGCATCTCCTCATAGTTAATCATTTTTTGTTTAACTTTAGGAAAACAGCATACATGTGTCTTACAATATGCAGGGAAGAGGACGATAATATCTGTGAATGATAATGTGACATAGTAGGCAAAAATCCATATTGTTTCATATCCACACAGTTAAAATTTTTATTTTTTTGGGAGGAGAAAGTTGGGGAAGCAGCATATACGTGTCTTACAATATGCAGGGTAGCAGAGTTAACATTCACAGTCGAAATGTGTTAACTAAATGTGGTAACTTACCAAGTGTGACTGTTAACTCTGCTACAACTGTAGTGGGCCAAAATCCATGTTGTTTCATCTCCACACAGTTTACATTTTCTTTGCTTGAAGTTTGGGGGAAAAAAGCATATATGTGTCTTACAACCGCAGGGTAACAGAGGATAATTATAAAAAAGTGGTGGGGTGGAGGGCACTCAAATAACTGGGTATATAGATATATGAAGAGATATAGGTCAATACAGATTAATATATAAAAGATTGTTTAATGATTGAGTATAGAATATAAAATGTACACCATAAGTGGTGAATAAAACCGTAGGTAGGTCCTGATATATTCAAGTACGTAGTACTCAGATAGCAATTACCACAAAGTAATGTGGTATTGAGATAGAATAAAACATGTACTCAAGTAAGATATATATATCACTGTATAATATAGTTTAGCGTCTCTGGGCTCCGGCGTCTCTGGTTACGTCCCACGTGGTATGGAGGATGGCGTCCCACGTGACCGGAGAGATGTCTGCGTCACTGCGGTCAGCTGAGTAGTTACGTCAGCTGTTGCAGCCGGCTCTATTGAATAGATATGTTGCGGTCTTTCTTTGTAAAAATCCTTGGGAGTTTAAACCATTATGGGTCAAAATACTGTCTATAATGTAACCAAACGCATTTCGGTGCACTCTTGCACCTTCATCAGTGGTAGACAGTATTACTGATCGCCTTCTTATTTATAGGGGAGGGATCATTAAGGTGTCCTGGGAATTGGTAAAGTGCGGGATGGATCCAATAGCTGTGTTTCCATGTATACAACATGAGGACTATGTGTACATGTGACTCTGCCATATGCATGATCATAGCAGGGTCCATGTATCATCATAAGGATATGTTAAAATAGTAATAAGATTGTAATAAGCAATAAGATTAAAATAAATATGAATAAATATAAGTGAGGGGTGAGGATAAGAACAAAGTATATTTGGGGTAAAATTTCTCCTATTGGGCCTCCAATATAGAGCTATATTAGAATATATGGAAATATAGGAATATCTATATGGATGTATAAAAGGTATAATGACAGCGGGGCCCGTGCAGTGACTGTATTCTACTACACGAGCCCTGCTCACTGTATAATCGTATCTCTAATGGTTAATTGTTATGTATATACCGTAATTGCATAATCAGCGCCTGTATACTTACAAGCGCTCGGTAGGTAGCAGAGAGGAGGGAGGAGGCAGGCCGGGAGGACGGGTGCTGGCAGCGTGAGTCACTACGTCACGCGCCTGCGCCGCCTGCTTCATTCATAAAGTGGGAGGCGCAGGCGCGTGACGTAGTGACTGACGCTGCCAGCGCCTGTCCTCCCGGCCTGCCTCCTCCCTCCTCTCTGATACCTACCGAGCGCTTGTAAGTATACAGGTGCTGATTATGCGATTACGGTATATACATAACAATTAACTTTTAGAGATACGATTATACAGTGAGCGGGGCCCGTGTAGTAGAATACAGTCACTGCACGGGCCCTGCTGTCATTATAAAAGCAGATGCCGGCCCCCAGCCCCTCCCTCACAGCTGATACACCCGCCGCGCGGCATCACGGCGGGTGTATCATTGAAAATTCAGCAAAATCAGCAGCATTCGCCCCATAAGACGCACTGCTATTCCCCCCCCACTTTTGGGGGGGAAAAGTGCGTCTTATAGGGTGAAAAATACAGTATTATATTTAGCAAAGCTGTTAAATATTTTTTTATCCAATGTATTCACTGAGGAAAATAAACTGTCAGATGAAATGCTGAATGTTGAAATAAATTCCCCATTAAAAAAGTGTGCTGTCTGACCCAGGAAGAAGTACAACAGCGACTTAAAAAGATTAAAATAGACAAATCGCCAGGACCGGATGGCATACACCCCCGTATCCTAAGGGAATTAAGTAATGTCATAGCCAGACCCTTATTTCTGATATTTGCGGACTCTATACTGACAGGGAATGTCCCACAGGATTGGCGCATGGCAAATGTGGTGCCAATATTCAAAAAGGGTCCAAAAACACAGCCTGGAAACTATAGGCCGGTAAGTTTAACATCTGTTGTGGGTAAACTGTTTGAAGGTTTTCTGAGAGATGCTATGTTAGAGCATCTTAACGGAAATAAGCAAATAACGCCATATCAGCATGGCTTCGTGAGGGATCGGTCATGTCAAACTAATTTAATCAGTTTCTATGAGGAGGTAAGTTCTAGACTTGACAGCGGCGAATCAATGGATGTCGTGTATCTGGACTTCTCCAAAGCATTTGACACTGTACCACATAAAAGGTTAGTATATAAAATGAGAATGCTCGGACTGGGAGAAAACGTCTGTAAGTGGGTAAGTAACTGGCTCAATGATAGAAAACAGAGGGTGGTTATTAACGGTACACACTCAGATTGGGTCACTGTCACTAGTGGAGTACCTCAGGGGTCAGTATTGGGCCCTATTCTCTTCAATATATTTATTAATGATCTTGTAGAAGGCTTGCATAGTAAAATATCAATTTTCGCAGATGACACTTAAACTGTGTAAAGTAATTAACACTGAAGAGGACAGTATACTACTACAGAGGGATCTGGATAGATTGCAGGCTTGGGCAGATAAGTGGCAGATGAGGTTTAACACTGACAAATGTAAAGTTATGCACATGGGAAGGAATAATGCAAGTCCCCCGTACATACTAAATGGTAAAACACTCGGTAACACTGACATGGAAAAGGATCTAGGAATTTTAATAAACAGCAAACTAAGCTGCAAAAAACAGTGTCAGGCAGCTGCTGCCAAGGCCAATAAGATAATGGGTTGCATCAAAAGGGGCATAGATGCCCGTGATGAGAACATATTCCTACTACTTTACAAATCATTAGTCAGACCACACATGGAGTACTGTGTACAGTTCTGGGCTCCAGTGAACAAGGCAGACATAGCAGAGTGGGAGAGGGTCCAGAGAAGGGCAACTAAAGCAATAACTGGAATGGGGCTACTACAGTACCCTGAAAAATTATCAAAATTAGGGTTATTCACGTTAGAAAAAAAGACGACTGAGGGGAGATCTAATTACTATGTATAAATATATCAGTGGTCAGTATAGAGATCTATCCCATCATCTATTTATCCCCAGGACTGTGACTGTGACGAGGGGACATCCTCTGCGTTTGGAGGAAAGAAGGTTTGTACACAAACATAGAAAAGGATTCTTTACGGTAAGAGCAGTGAGACTATGGAACTCTCTGCCTGAGGAGGTGGTGATGGTGAGTACAATAAAGGAATTCAAGAGGGGCCTGGATGTATTTCTGGAGTGTAATAATATTACAGGATATAGCTACTAGAGAGGGGTCGTTGATCCAGGGAGATATTCTGATTGCCTGATGGGAGTCAGGAAGGAATTTTGTGAGGAAAATTGGCTTCTACCTCACAGGGTTTTTTTGCCTTCCTCTGGATCAACTTGCAGGATGACAGGCCAAACTGGATGGACAAATGTCTTTTTTCGGCCTTATGTACTATGTTACTATGTTCCTAATTATTTAATTAAAATATTATTCAATTATTTTATATATATAAGTTTAACCACCTCCGGACCGCCTAATGCAGGATCGCGTTCCGGAGGCGGCAGCCCTGCGCAGAGTCACGCATATACGCGTCATCTCGCGAGACGCGAGATTTCCTGTGAACGCGCGCACACAGGCGCTCGCGTTCACAAGAACCGAAGGTAAGCGAGTAGATCTCCAGCCTGCCAGCGGCGATCGTTCGCTGGCAGGCTGGAGATGCGATTTTTTTTAACCCCTAACAGGTATATTAGACGCTGTTTTTATAACAGCGTCTAATATACCTGCTACCTGGTCCTCTGGTGGTCCCTTTTGTTTGGATCGACCACCAGAGGACACAGGCAGCTCAGTAATAAGTAGCACCAAACACCACTACACTACACCCCCCCCTGTCACTTATTAACCCCTGATCACCCCATATAGACTCCCTGATCACCCCCCTGTCATTGATCACCCCCCTGTCATTGATCACCCCCCTGTAAGGCTCCATTCAGATGTCCGTATGTTTTTTATGGATCCACGGATACATGGATCGGATCCTCAAAACACATACGGACGTCTGAATGGAGCCTTATAGGGGGGTGATCACCCCATATAGACTCCCTGATCACCCCCCTGTCATTGATCACCCCCCTGTAAGGCTCCATTCAGACATCCGTATGTGTTTTGCGGATCCGATCCATGTATTCGTGGATCTGTAAAAAACATACGGACGTCTGAATGGAGCCTTACAGGGGGGTGATCAATGACAGCCCCCCTGTAAGGCTCCATTCAGAAAAAATTTTGGCCCAAGTTAGCGGAAATTTTTATTTTTATTTTTTTCTTGCAAAGTCTCATATTCCACTAACTTGTGTCAAAAAATTTAATCTCACATGAACTCACCATACCCCTCACGGAATCCAAATACGTAAATTTTTTTAGACATTTATATTCCAGACTTCTCACGCTTTAGGGCCCCTAAAATGCCAGGGCAGTATAAATACCCCACATGTGACCCCATTTCGGAAAGAAGACACCCCAAGGTTTTCCGTGAGGGGCATATTGAGTCCATGAAAGATTGAAATTTTTGTCCCAAGTTAGCGGAAAGGGAGACTTTGTGAGAAAAAACAAAAAAAAAATCAATTTCCGCTAACTTGTGCCAAAAAAATAATAATTCTATGAACTCGCCATGCCCCTCATTGAATACCTTGGGGTGTCTTCTTTCCAAAATGGGGTCACATGTGGGGTATTTATACTGCCCTGGCATTTTAGGGGCCCTAAAGCGTGAGAAGAAGTCTGGGATCCAAATGTCTAAAAATGCCCTCATGAAAGGAATGTGGGCCCCTTTGCGCATCTAGGCTGCAAAAAAGTGTACCACATCTGGTATCACCGTACTCAGGAGAAGTTGGGCAATGTGTTTTGGGGTGTCTTTTTACATATACCCATGCTGGGTGAGAGAAATATCTTGGCAAAAGACAACTTTTCCCATTTTTTTATACAAAGTTGGCATTTGACCAAGATATTTATCTCACCCAGCATGGGTATATGTAAAATGACACCCCAAAACATATTGCCCAACTTCTCCTGAGTACGGCAATACCAGATGTGTGACACTTTTTTGCAGCCTAGGTGGGCAAAGGGGCCCACATTCCAAAGAGCACCTTTCGGATTTCACCGGCCATTTTTTACAGATTTTGATTTCAAACTACTTCTCACGCATTCGGGCCCCTAAAATGCCAGGGCAGTATAACTACCCCACAAGTAACCCCATTTTGGAAATAAGACACCCCCAGGTATTTCATGATGGGCATAGTGAGTTCATGGAAGTTTTTATTTTTTGTCACAAGTTAGTGGAATATGAGACTTTGTAAGAAAAGAAATTAAATAATAAATCATCATTTCCGCTAACTTGTGACAAAAAATAAAAAATTCTAGGAACTCGCCATGCCCCTCACGGAATACCTTGGGGTGTCTTCTTTCCAAAATGGGGTCACTTGTGGGGTAGTTATACTGCCCTGGCATTCTAGGAACCCTAGTGTGTGGTAAGTAGTTTGAAATCAAAATATGTAAAAAATGACCTGTGAAATCCTAAAGGTGCTCTTTGGAATGTGGGCCCCTTTGCCCACCTAGGCTGCAAAAAAGTGTCACACATGTGGTATTGCCATACTCAGGAGAAGTTGGGCAATGTGTTTTGGGGTGTCATTTTACATATACCCATGCTGGGTGAGATAAATATCTTGGTCAAATGCCAACTTTGTATAAAAAAAAAAATGGGAAAAGTTGTCTTTTGCCAAGATATTTCTCTCACCCAGCATGGGTATATGTAAAATGACACCCCAAAAAACATTGCCCAACTTCTCCTGAGTACGGCAATACCACATGTGTGACACTTTTTTGCAGCCTAGGTGGGCAGAGGGGCCCACATTCCAAAGAGCACCTTTCGGATTTCACCGGCCATTTTTTACAGATTTTGATTTCAAACTACTTCGCACGCATTTTGGCCCCTAAAATGCCAGGGCAGTATAACTACCCCACAAGTGACCCCATTTTGGAAAGAAGACACCCCAAGATATTTCGTGATGGGCATAGTGAGTTAATGGAAGTTTTTATTTTTTGTCACAAGTTAGTGGAATATGAGACTTTGTAAGAATTTTTTTTTTTTAAAAATCATAATTTTCCGCTAACTTGTGACAAAAAATAAAAAGTTCTATAAACTCACTATGCCCATCAGCGAATACCTTAGGGTGTCTACTTTCCGAAATGGGGTCATTTGTGGGGTGTTTGTACTGTCTGGCCATTGTAGAACCTCAGGAAACATGACAGGTGCTCAGAAAGTCAGAGCTGCTTCAAAAAGCGGAAATTCACATTTTTGTACCATAGTTGGTAAACGCTATAACTTTTACCCAAACCATTTTTTTTTACCCAAACATTTTTTTTTATCAAAGACATGTAGAACAATAAATTTAGAGAAAAACGTATATATGGATGTTGTTTTTTTTGCAAAATTTCACAACTGAAAGTGAAAAATGTCATTTTTTTTGCAAAAAAATCGTTAAATTTCGATTAATAACTAAAAAAGTAAAAATGTCAGCAGCAATGAAATACCACCAAATGAAAGCTCTATTAGTGAGAAGAAAAGGAGGTAAAATTCATTTGGGTGGTAAGTTGCATGACCGAGCAATAAAAGGTGAAGGTAGTGTAGTGCAGAAGTGTAAAAAGTGGCCTGGTCATTAAGGGTGTTTAAGCTAAGGGGGCTGAAGTGGTTAATGACCTATCCCCAGGATAGGTCATCAATATGAGATCAGCAGGGGTACAACACCCGGCACATGTATAAGAAGTATTTATATAAGTGAATGGGATGGCTTTTAATTATACCTGCCCCCCACTGAGATGTAGATGGCGAGCAGGTAAGCATTAAAGTGAAGGCCACGCTCACACGGCATGCTGCCTGCTCTTCAACCAGCTGATAAGCGGGGTTGCCAGGTGTTGGACCCCCGCCAATCTAATATCCTGAGGATAGGTCATTAATATTAAAATCCAGGAAAACCCCTTTAAATATGATTAATAAAGTTAAATTATTTGTTCTTCTATGTTATCATCATGATATTAAATGCTGTTGGATCTGCAAAGGATATTGGACAATATCCGTACTGCTTCCCTGCTCTACCCCTTTTCCTCACCTAACCTCTGTCTTTTGGATTTGTTTCTGTAGTAACCCAGGCCAGGTGTACTATACATTATATAGTGTTATGTATTTTACTTTGTTTCCTGGCTACTAGGCCAGCATCACCTATGGGGCATGGAGGGTCTTAGTTATGAAGAAGGATTAAATGAATAAAATGTATTTCATCTTAAGATTAGATGTGTAAGGGGAGAATGATTAACCTATACAAATATATAAATTGGCCATACAAAAAATACAGTGAAAAACTGACAAGAGGGCATTTTGCCTCCAACTGGAGAAGAAAAAGTTCAGTCTCCAGAAGTGTCAAAGTTTCTTTACTGTGAGAACTATGAACCTGTGGAATAGACTTCCTCAGGATGTGGTCACAGCAGCAACAGTGGACAGTTTTAAAAAGGGCTTAAATGAATTTTATGACATTAAGGCCTCATGCACACGACCGTTGTGTGCATCCGTGGCCGTTGTGCCGTTTTCCATTTTTTTTCGCTGACCCATTGACTTTCAATGGGTCCGTGGAAAAATCGGAAAATGGACCGTTTTGCAGCCGCATCCGTGATCCGCGTTTCCTGTCCGTCAAAAAAATATGACCTGTCCTATTTTTTTTGACTGACAACGGTTCACGGACCCATTTAAGTCAATGGGTCTGTGAAAGAACACGGATGCACACAAGAATGGCATCCGCGTCCGTGATCTGTGGCCGTAGGTTACTTTCATACAGATGGATCCGAAGATCCGTCTGCATAAAAGCTTTTTCAGAGCTGAGTTTTCACTTCGTTAAAACTCAGAACCGACAGTATATTCTAACACAGAGGCGTTCCCATAGTGATGGGGACGCTTCTAGTTAGAATATACTACGAACTGTGTACATGACTGCCCCCTGCTGCCTGGCAGCACCCGATCTCTTACAGGGGGCTGTGATCCGCACAATTAACCCCTCAGGTGCTGCACCTGAGGGGTTAATTGTGCATATCATAGCCCCCTGTAAGAGATCAGGGGCTGACAGGCAGGAGGGGGCAGACCCCCCTCCCTCCCCAGTTTTAATTTCATTGGTGGCCAGTGTGCGGCCCCCTCCCTCCCTCTATTGTATTATCATTGGTGGCCAGTGTGCGCCCCCCCCCCCCGGCCCCCCCTCTATTGTTTTAATATCATTGGTGGCCAGTGTGCGGCCTCCCCTCTCCCCCCCCCCGATCATTGGTGGCAGCAGAGAGTTCCGATCGGAGTCCCAGTTTAATCGCTGGGGCTCCGATCCGTAACCATGGCAACCAGGACACTACTGTAGTCCTGGTTGCCATGGTTACTTAGCAATATTAGAAGCATCATACTTACCTGCTGCGCTGTCTGTGACCGGCCGGGAGCTCCTCCTACTGGTAAGTGACAGATCATTAAGCAATGCGCCGCACAGACCTGTCACTTACCAGTAGGAGGAGCTTCCGGCCGCTCACAGACAGCGCAGCAGGTAAGTATGATGCTTCTAATATTGCTAAGTAACCATGGCAACCAGGACTACAGTAGTGTCCTGGTTGCCATGGTTACCGATCAGAGCCCCAGCGATTAAACTGGGACTCCGATCGGAACTCTCCGCTGCCACCAATGATCGGGGGGGGGAGAGGGGAGGCCGCACACTGGCCACCAATGATATTAAAACAATAGAGGGGGGGCTGGGGGGGGGGCGCACACTGGCCACCAATGATAATACAATAGAGGGAGGGAGGAGGGTCGGGGGGGCGCACACTGGCCACCAATGATAATACAATAGAGGGAAGGAGGGGGGGCCGGGGGGGCCGCACACTGGCCACCAATGATATTCAAACTGGGGCGGGAGGGGGGTCTGCCCCCTGCTGCCTGGCAACCCCTGATCTCTTACAGGGGGCTATGATAAGCACAATTAACCCCTTCAGGTGCGCCACCTGAGGGGTTAATTGTGCTGATCACAGCCCCCTGTAAGAGATCAGGTGCTGCCAGGCAGCAGGGGGCAGTCATGTACACAGTTCGTAGGATATTCTAACTTGAAACGTCCCCATCACCATGGGAACGCCTCTGTGTTAGAATATACTGTCGGATATGAGTTTCACGATCTAACTCAAATCCGATGGTATATTCTAACATAGAGGCGTTCCCATGGTGATGGGGACGCTTCAAGTTAAAATATACCATCGGATTGGAGAAAACTCAGATCCTATGGTATATTAACTCCTGACTTTACATTGAAAGTCAATGGGGGACGGATCCGTTTGCAATTGCACCATATTGTGTCAACGTCAAACGGATCCGTCCCCATTGACTTGCATTGTAATTCAGGACGGATCCGTTTGGCTCCGCACGGCCAGGCGGACACCAAAACGACCCACGGACGAAAAAACGGTCATGGATCACGGACCAACGGAACCCCGTTTTGCGGACCGTGAAAAAATACTGTCGTGTGCATGAGGCCTAATGCTTATGAAAATGTGCAGAAATCTGAGTCTCACTTCCTTCTGGGAATCACATCCCAATCTATCCCTTGGTTGAACTTAATGGACTTAATGTCACGACCATGGTCATGGTCGTGACTCCCCCTCATGCAGTTGCCTGCGGTTTGGTCTGTTGTCAACCACATGGTAAGGACTGCTGGTATGTTACCTCACATGTGGTTGCCGCTGGCAACATGATTGTATTCACAGTATAGCAGCCTGAGCTGTTGCTAGGCAGCTTGCTGTGAAGGGCATGCGGTAGCACCTGGCAACCTCTCTTTGTATGTGTGCACTTTCCCTGTTTGTTGTGCACGAGGTTGTTGTATGTGTGTATTGTGAGACTTTCCTTCACTTGCGGTTGTCCGTGGCAACGTGTGGATTTGTGTACATGTAGTGGCAGTGTCTCGGCCTTCTGGCTGATCCCTAGGACATGGTTGCCACGCATGTCATTGCCTGCGGTAACAGCTGCAGTGTAATAGTTTATTGTACACTTCCCCTTTAAGTGGCTTTTTCCCTTGCCTGGTGTAGGAAGGTTTAACTCCCTTCTTGGTGTGTGAACACTGGGTGTGTGTCTGTGTGGGTGTGGCCACTTGGGGCTATTTAGTCTCTGCTGGATGCCTGTAGCTGAGGGGTACTTCAGCTATATGCTGGAGTCATCCTCCTGGTATTATACCATCTTCCAGTGAGGGCCACCCTTGTGGTCATAAAACCAATGTATGATGTCAAGTTGATGTGTTATCCTTTCCGTGTTTATTACAGCTATGGATGTCCTGGTTACCTGTGTGTTTTGTGGTGTGCTGTCTCCTTGGTGTTTGTGTGGACAGCAATATTGGTGCATGGGTTTCAGTCAGCAAGGCTGTGGCAGGTAGGTTTGGAACTAGTGTTGTTCACCTGCCATATCCATATGTCTGTATGTGTTTCCCCTTCCTTGCAGCTTGGCCAGTGAGACTCCTGTTCCTCCGCATCTAGGAGGAACAGGTCTTCTTACCCAGCTCCTAGTTCAGGGCCACCCTGAGGGCTAATAGGGACCCCAGGTTCCGGAGTATGAGCCCTCCTACCATCAGGGTCGGCTCATACAGCTAGGAGTCAGGGTCAGATTAGGGACGCGGAGGTGACCTGCTCCCTAATTCTGTCGTCCTGGTCGAGCAGCGAACAAACATCTTCTGGCATCGCACGGCTGAGGGTTTCCCCCATCCTCAGTCGTGACACTTATGTCTTTTTTCAGCTGTATTAATTATGTAACTACGTAACTTAAATGCTGAATAGCCACCAACCAACCTGCCTCCAAATCCTTGCTTGTGTCAGAGAAGAACTGAACTTAAAGCCTACTGCTACTGTTGGTATTTCAAGTTCTATGTTGCATTTTGTAAAGACTTTGATGTCCAACTCTGACCTCAATTTTAGCACTATAATTCCACTGCACCGATTTTCAGGGAGCAACTGCCTGAGGAACTACACTGTGACACAAAACATAAGGGCCACTATCACTGCTATCCTCTACACCTGCTACTCAGGGGATCACAGCATTTGAAAATGCAATAAAAACAGTTTTTAAAAAACAGACTCTTGAAAGATGCTAAGAAAAAATATACAAACCGGATTCCAAAAAAGTTGGGACACTAAACAAAAATTGTGAATAAAAACTGAATGCAATGATGTGGAGATGGCAAATGTCAATATTTTATTTGTAATAGAACGTAGATGACAGATCAAACGTTTAAGTTGATTCAAAATTTTACAGTGTCAACAAATCCCCAAAAAGTTGGGACAAGTAGCAATAAGAGGCTGGAAAAAGTAAATTTGAGCATAACGAAGAGCTGGAAGACCAATTAACATTAATTAGGTCAATTGGCAACATGATTGGGTATAAAAGCTTCTCAGAGTAGCAGTGTCTCTCAGAAGCCAAGATGGGTAGAGGATCACCAATTCCCACAATGTTGCATAGTGGAGCAATATCAGAAAGATGTTACCCAGCGAAAAATTGCAAAGACTTTGCATCTATCATCATCAACTGTGCATAGCATCATCCGAAGATTCAGAGAATCTGGAACAATCTCTGTGCGTAAGGGTCAAGGCCGTAAAACCATACTGGATGCCCGTGATCACCGGGCCCTTAAACGACACTGCACCACAAACAGGAATGCTACTGTAAAGGAAATCACAGAATGGGCTCAGGAATACTTCCAGAAACCATTTTCAGTGAACACAATCCACTGTGCCATCCGCCGTTGACAGCTGAAACTCTACAGTGCAAAGAAGAAGCCATTTCTAAGCAAGATCCACAAGCTCAGGCGTTTTCACTGGGCCAGGGATCATTTAAAATGGAGTGTGGCAAAATGGAAGACTGTTCTGTGGTCAGACGAGTCACGATTCAAAGTTCTTTTGGAAATCTGGGACGCCATGTCATCCGGACCAAAGAGGACAAGAACAACCCAAGTTGTTATTAACGCTCAGTTCAGAAGCCTGCATCTCTGATGGTATGGGGTTGCATGTGTGCGTGTGGCATGGGCAGCTTGCATGTCTGGAAAGGCACCATTAATGCAGAAAAATATATTCAGGTTCTAGAACAACATATGCTCCCATCCAGACGTCATCTCTTTCAGGGAAGACCCTGCATTTTTCAACAAGATAATGCCAGACCACATTCTGCATCAATCCCAACACCATGGCTGCGTAGGAGAAGGATCTGGGTACTGAAATGGCCAGTCTGCAGTCCAGATCTTTCACCTATAGAGAACATTTGGCGCATTATAAAGAGGAAGGTGCAACAAAGAAGGCCCAAGACGATTGAACAGTTAGAGGCCTGTATTAGACAAGAATGGGAGAGCATTCCTATTTCTAAACTTGAGAAACTGGTCTCCTCGGTCCCCAGACATCTGTTGGGTGTTGTAAGAAGAAGGGGAGATGCCACACAGTGGTGAAAATGGCCTTGTCCCAAATTTTTGGGGATTTGTTGACACCATGAAATTCTGATTCAACATATTTTTCCCTTAAAATGGTACATTTTCTCAGTTTAAACTTTTGTTCCGTGATTTATGTTCTATTCTGAATAAAATATTAGAAGTTGGCACCTCCACATCATTGCATCAGTTTTTATTCACGATTTGTATAGTGTCCCAACTTTTTGGGAATCCGGTTTGTAATTGCTGTGCCATCAAGGCCATGTGAAATTCATACAATATTTATGTTGAAACATTTTCAAAATGTTGGCAACCACTGTAAATGCTGTGAAGTTTGGGAAATTCATAACTTACCAAAAGCTCGTTTTGGTTGGACCAGACGTAGCGTAAATCTTTCTGATTTTGGAAGTTCCCTCAACATCTTTGCCACTTCATAGTGCCGACATCCAACAATGGTGTGATCGTTTATTGCTTCGATATTATCACCTACATTCACAGTTTTAAGTCGGTCAGTAATGCTGCCCTCTTTAATTCTCTAATTGGAACAATTGGAGGTTACAAAATGGAAATTAGTGAAAATATGTCCATCACAAAGCATGCAGTATATTTAAATAATTTCTCATTGGTAATCATATTCCTTGTGGATACCTATTATTTGAACCTGTGAAGCTTGCTCAGGCTGCCAATTTAAAAGGAAGTGTTTGCTATGGACAATCCCAACTTGTTATAAGGGTTCTGGACAAAATGTCCCCCTGTTGGGCTCCCAGATGCATTCTGTGGGGAAACATGGCAGTGAGTTTTTAATTTTAAGTACCCTGCAGTGTCACCACAGGTGAAATGGAGCATTAGACATTACTCATTTAAGGGGAACCTGTCACCAAGAAAATGCAGTGCAATCTGCAGGTGGCATGTGATCTAGCAGGAGGAACTGAGCATTTTTAGATATAGTTGTAGGGGAAATTAGCAAAATGTGTAATTTATTTATTAAAATATCAGCTCTTTCTGGCCACTTGGCTATTAAGCTCAGAAAAAGCTGTGATTTAGGCCTCATGCACACGACCATTCTGTTTTTTGAGGTCCGCAAACCGCGAATCCGCAAAAAACGGAAGCCGCCCGTGCTGCCTTCCACAATTTGCGGAACGGAACGGGCACCGGCAATATAAATGCCTATTCTTGTCTGCAAAGCGCTGACAAGAATAGGACATGTTATATTTTTTTAGCAGGGCCGCGGAATGGAGCCACGGATGCGGACAGCACACGGAGTGCTGTCTGCATCTTTTGTGGCCCCATTGAAGTGAATGGGTACGCATCCGAGCTGCCAAAACAGCGGCTCAGATGCGGACCCAAACAACGGTCGTGTGCATGAGGCCTTCAACAAATAAATTACACATTTTCATTAATTATTTCCCATGAAATGATATATCATTCTGCCCAGCTCCTCCTATAACATAATGCCTGCAGATTGCCCTGCATTTTTATGGTGACAGATTTCCTTTAAATCAATGGCTCATTGTAACCTGTATATCCTCAAGTGATTATGATCCTGAATATAGGATCCCTTCTGTTACCTCATTTCTGTAATGGAATATATGAATGCCCGATACCATAATTATTATTGAGTTGGGGGGTCTACATTTTTGTAAAAAATTTGGGGGGAAATTAGCAAAATTAAAAAGAGGGTGCAAGTAAACTGAAGTTAGATAATTCTATAACCCCATGAAGAACTACGTATGACTGATTTAAAGGCTATTTACACCTTTGGAGGCAATTTTTGTTTAGGATTGAATTGTACTAATTTTTGGCTAAAAATCATATTTTCCTTTGGCTTTTATTACAAATATTGAGCCATTCTGTCACAAAGGGTTAAATGTTTTTCTAACTGTGTGACTGGTACCATCACTTTCACTTTGTGCTGATCATCTAATAACCCTTATCTCTAAACTACTAAGCGGCCATAAAAAACTATTTAACCCCTACTACCAGGGCCAGTTTTAACACTCCTGCCCAGACCATTTTTTGCAAATCTGACATGTGTCACTTTATGTGGTAATAACTTTGGAACACTTTTACTTATCTAAGTGACACATTGTACTTCATTAAAGTGGTAAATTTGACTCAATATATTTCACCTATATTTATAAAAAAGGGAATGAATGTAGTACAGCGGCTCTAACCTCCTGTATCTGCTAGGTATGGTGCACAACCCTTGCGACCTACCCCCTGGTCGAGATAATAGAAATGGCTGATATGTAAACAAGTAGGGGGCACTCTGTTGCCAGATGGACGATATTGTTAACTGATGGTACAATTCACGTAGATAATACAATTTAGTAGAATTTATTGTATAGGATAAAAAAGTATGGTGGTGTAGGTCACTTACAACAAACTAAACATTAACCTCTTCCAGACACATGACGTATCAGTACGGCATGTTGTCCCGGTACTTAAGGACACATGACGTACCGGTACAGTATGTGTATTTCCGATCACCTGCAGTTTGCGGCTTTTACATGCGGTTGCGGTCGGCGGTGCCATAGGGTCTCCGTGGGGCTGTAGGGGGACCCGATGGCAAGGAAGGCAGCGTGATGCCTTACTGAGGCATCTGCGCTGCCTTCCGGGGAAGAGCCTGTGAGATCCAGCCCCCTGGATCTCACAGGCAGGAAGCTGTATGAGTAATACTCACTGTATTACTCATACAGCCAATGCATTCCAATACAGAAGTATTGGAATGCATTGCAAAGGATTAGACCCCCAAAAGTATAAGTCCCATAGTGGGACAAAAAATAAAGTGAAAAAAAAAGTTGAAAAAATAAAGTTTTCCCACCCAAAAATTTAAAGTTTCAAGTAAAAATAAACAAAAACGTCATTTTCCCCAAATAAAGTAAAAAATAGGGGGGGAGGTATACATATTAGGTATCGCCGCGTCCGTATCGACCGGCTCTATAAACATATCACATGACCTAACCCCTCAGATGAACACCGTAAAAAATAAAAAAATAAAAACTGTGGTAAATAAACCATTTTTTTGTCACCTTACATCACAAAAAGTACAACAGCAAGCGATCAAAAAGGCATTTACCCACCAAAATAGTACCAATCTAACCGTCACCTCATCCTGCAAAAATGAGCCCCTACTTGAGACAATCGCCCCAAAAATAAAAAAAAATATGGCTCAGAATTTGGAGACACTAAAACATAATTTTTGGGGTTTTAAAAAAGCTATTATTGTGTAAAACTTACATAAATTAAAAAAAAATATATACATATTAGATATCACCGCGTCCGTATCGACCGGCTCTATAAAAATGTCACATGACCTAACCCCTCAATTGAACACCGTAAAAAAATTTTAATAAAAACTGTGCTAAATAAACCATTTTTTGTCACCTTACATCACAAAAAGTGTAATAGCAAGCGATCAAAGTCATATGCACCCCAAAATAGTGCCAATCAAACCGTCATCTCATCCTGCAAAAATCATACCCTACCCAAGAAAATCGCCCAAAAACTGAAAAAATTATGGCTCTCAGACTATGGAAACACTAAAACAGGATTTTTGGGGTTTCAAAAAAGAAATCATTGTGTAAAACTTACATTAAAAAAAAGTATACATATTAAGTATCGCCGCGTCCGTATCGACAGGCTCTATAAAAAAAAAAAAAAATCACATGACCTAACCCCTCAGATGAATACTGTAAAAAATTTAAAATAAAAACTGTGCTACATAAACCATTTTTTGTCACCTTACGTGATGTAAGGTGACAAAAAATGGTTAATTTAGCACAGTTTTTATTTAAAATTTTAAGTCTAATAGGAAGTGATCATAAAGTCATATGCACCCCAAAATAGTTCCAATCAAACCGTCATCTCATCCCGCAAAAATCATACCCTACCCAAGATCCAAAAACTGAAAAAATTATGGCTCTCAGACTATGGAAACACTAAAACATGATTTTTTTTGTTTCAAAAAAGAAATCATTGTGTAAAACTTACATTTAAAAAAGTATTAGGTATCACCGCGTCCGTGACAACCTGGTCTATAAAAATACCACATGATCTAACCTGTCAGATGAATGTTGTAAATACCAAAAAATAAAAACGGTGCCAAAACAGCAATTTTTTTTGTCAACTTACCTCACAAAAAGTGTAATATAGAGCAACCAAAAATCAAAAATCATATGTACCCTAAAATAGTACCAACAAAACTGCCATCCTATCCCGTAGTTTCTAAAATGGGATCACTTTTTTGGAGTTTCTACTCAAGGGGTGCATCATGGTGTCAAAAAAACAGTCCAGCAAAATCTGCCTTCCAAAAACCGCATGGCATTCCTTTCCTTCTGCACCCTGCCGTGTGTCCGTACAGCGGTTTACGACCACATATGGGGTGTTTCTGTAAACTACAGAATCAGAGCCATGAATATTGAGTTTTGTTTGTTAACCCTTGCTTTGTAACTGGAAAAAAATTATTAAAATGGGAAATCTGCCAAAAAAGTGACATTTTGAAATTGTATCTCTATTTTCCATTAATTCTTGTGGAACACCTAAAGGGTTAACAAAGTTTGTAAAATCAGTTTTGAATACCTTGAGGGGTGTAGTTTCTAGAATGGGGTCATTTTTGGGTGGTTTCTATTATGTAAGCCTCACAAAGTGACATCAGACCTGAACTGGTCCTTGAAAAGTGGGTTTTTGAAAATTTCTGAAAGATTTCAAGATTTGCTTCTAAACTTCTAAGCCTTGCCAAAAAATAAAATGTCATTCCCAAAATGATCCAAACATGAAGTAGACATATGGGGAATGTAAAGTAATAACTATTTTTATAGGTAATACTATGTATTATAGAAGTAGAGAAATTGAAACTTGGAAATTTGCAAATTTTTCAAAATTTTGGTCAAATTTGGTATTTTTTTATAAATAAAAATGCTTTTTTTTTTTTTACTCCATTTTACCAGTGTTATGAAGTACAATATGTGACAAAAAAAAACTCTTAGAATGGCCTGGATAAGTCAAAGTGTTTTAAAGTTATCACCACATGAAGTGACACTTGTCAGATTTGCAAAAAATGGCCCGGTCCTTAAGGTGAAATTGAGCCCGGTCCTTAAGGAGTTAAGGACAATAGATAAAATACAATATACACAATTTGGCGCCAAAAATATAAAAAAGTGTGACCACTGAGGAAGGGGCTAGTTCAGGCCCCGAAACGCGTTTGGTTTTTAGCAACTATTACTATTTATGAATTCTACACCAATGTATTTCTGGATGTGAGCAGTACAAGTACAAGTTTCGCTCACATTGTTGCAGCTTGCAAGTCAATACAGGCGCGCGCCTTAAACAGTGACATCATCTGAGGCAGTCCGGCCTCCTCATGCACCCCTCCGATCACGTGGACCCATTCCGATCATGTGACCTGGCAAAATCATGTGAAACAACGCGGCAGGTCCTAGGCATACAACAGACGTCTGATCGCATGCCAACTGGATCATCCAAGCGAACCACTACCGGACAAAATGCCTTCAGGAGGGGTAAAGTACATATAACCTTTTCTGCGCCAAATTGTGTATATTGTATTTTATCTATTGTCCTTAATGTTTAGTTTGTTGTAAGTGACCTACACCACCATACTTTTTTATACTATACAATAAATTCTACTAAATTGTATTCTCTAAGTGAATTGTACCATCAGTTACCAATATTGTCCATCTGACAACAGATAGTAGAGTGCCCCCTACTTATTTATTAAAAAAATATATAATTTACCAAATATTTGGAAAAATTAGCAATTTAAAAAATTTCAATTTCTCTGCTTTTACAACAGAGAGTGATACCTCATAAAATATTTATAACTCAACATTCCTCATATGTCTACTTTATGTTGGCATCATTTTGAAAATGTAATTTTATTGTTTTGGAAGTTAGTTTAGAATTTTAGAAACAATTCTTAAAATTTTTAAGAAAATTTCCAAAACCCACTTTTTAAGGACCAGTTCAGTTATAAAGTCACTTTGTGGGACTTACAAAGTAGAAACCAGCCATAAATGACCCCATATTACAAACTACATCCCTCAAGTTATTCAAAACTGATTTTACAAACTTTGTTAACCCTTTAGGTATTCCATAAGAATTAAAGGAAAATGAAGATAAAATGTAACTTTTTTGGCAGATTTTCAATTTTATTCAATTTTTTTATGTAACACATCAAGGATTAACAGCCAAACAAAACTCAATATTATTACCCTGATTCTGCAGTTTACAGAAAGACCCCACATGTGGTGGTAAACTGATGTAAGGGCACACGGCAGGGCACAGAAGAAAAGGAGCGCTGCATGGTTTTTGGAAGGCAAATTCTACTGGTCTGATTTTTAGACACCATGTTCCATTTCAAGCTGATGCACCCCTATAAAAGAAACTCCCAAAAATTGACCCTTTTTCAGAAACTATGGGATAAGGTGACAGTTTTATTGATATTTTGGGGTACATATAATTTTTGATCGCTCTATATTATGCTTTTTGTGAAGCAAGGAAACCAAAAAATGACTGTTCTGGCACAGTTTATATTTTTTGTTTTTTAAAATGTTTATCTGACAGGTTAGAAGATCATGTGCTATTTTTATAGAACAGGTTGTTATAGACGCGACGATATCAAATATGTCTATTTTTGTTTCAGTTTTACATAATAAAGATTTTTAGGAAAAAAATTATTTTTTAGTCTCTCCATATTCTGAGCCATAGTTTTTTGTTTTTTTCGGCCGATTGTCTTATGTAGGGGCTAATTTTTTGTGGGATGAGGTGACAGTTTTACTGGTACGGTTTGATTGGTATGCTCCACAGATGACTGAAAAGAAAAAAATCCACAGACTGCTACTACAGCATCTCAGCTATGTACACACAAAAAGAATCCATATTTTTTAAAAAGACCAGTTTAATAAATGAGCTTAAAATAAGTACAATGCAATAAAAAATATTACCCCCAAAGGTGTACATATCCTTTGAAGCATAAAACAGTTTTTGTGGCCACATTACAGCTTTTTGAAAGAAGCAATTAGAATTCCTTTAATCCGGGATCACTAGGTTATAGCTGAGCAATTACTAAATATTCCTGTTATCAGACAACCTCAGACAAGTTTAAGTATATTGCTACTATCATTAGTTTAGGGTGAATTCACACAGCCATATGTATTTTGCAGTCTGCAAAATGTGGATCTGCAAAAAATACGGATGAAATCCGTGTTGCATCAAATTTTTTTGGCAGACCCATTGTAACAATGCCTATTCTTGCCGACAAAACAGTTCTCTATCTTTTTTGAGTGGCAGAAGAACAGACATATTGATGTAGACAGCACATGGTGTGTTATCTGCATAATTTGCGCACCCATTGAAACAAATGGGTCCATATCCGATCAGCATAAAAATTTGCTTCGGATGCAGAACAAAAATATGGTTGTGTGAATGGGCCTAAGTCAGATGAATTTCCTAACTGGTTAGTTCTCTTGGCTATAGACTTTCTGTTGTCCCTCTTCTGGAATTCCACGATATATTGCTGTTCTATGATGCAAACAAGTGCATTAATACTACATTAAAGAAGACCTTTCACCAGAATAAAGTATCTAAACTGACTATACAGACGTGTAGAGCGGCGCCCAGGGATCCCCCTGCACTTACTGTTATCCCCGGGCGCCGCTCCGTTCTCCGGTTATAGCCTCCGGTATGTTCATAGTTAGGCTCCACCCAGGGGAACCTGCCGCGGTCTCCTTCTCCTATGCTGTAGCGCTGGCCAATCGCAGCGCTGGCCTACAGCATAGGAGAAAGAGACGCCGGCAGGTTCCCCTGGGTGGAGCCTAACTATGAACATACCGGAGGCTATAACCGGAGAACGGAGCGGTGCCCGGGGATAACAGTAAGTGCAGGGGGATCCCTGGGCGCCGCTCTACACGTCTGTATAGTCAGTTTAGATACTTTATTCTGGTGAAAGGTCCTCTTTAAGTTATCATTCATTAGAATTACATGTATTATTTAATTCTCCCATTTATTCTGTTATAGGAACTCAAAACTCCAAAAATGTACCTTTATGAATGCATATCCAGCTCCATTATCAGTGATTGTGAGGCCCAAGGCATCTTCTGTTTTAGTGATCTCAACTTCTTTGGTTTCCCCTCTAACATGTGCAAAGATAAAATCTTCCAAACCAATCTGACCACCAAGAAGCTTCTGCATATCCACCTTGTGTGTGTTCAGTGTGCAGAACAAAATCTATGAAAAAAAGCAATTGCTTATACACCAGACGTAGATTAGGGGAATATTGATATTTGGTTATATACTACAGTATGAAACTTTTAATTATTACTAGGCTGTTGTAAACTATTGCAATTTTTAAACCTATAGATACTCGCATTCAATAGAAACCAGTTAAAGGTTCAGACAAAGCATTTTAATAAATATCTCATGTCCTGCTGTTCAAGAGGTCATTCCAGTGCTCCTATTGCTCCTCAGATGTTTCCAAATATACAACAGAGTTGCATGTAGTGCTGCAGCTGTGCTTGATATACCATACATTTCACCAGAGGGAGTGTTTGCGTTTAACCCCTTCACTACCCCTACCTCCGCCGTACAAGTGCAGCGGGCACCATATCCGGCAGGTTTATGCTATTTAAAATAGCAGAGACCCCCAGCACATGTATGCAATCAGCCATAAGGCTGATCACATACATTTTCCTCTTCAAATGCCATGGTCAAATGCGACTATGGCATCAGAGCAGACCGGAAGCGGAAGCCGCA
This sequence comes from Bufo bufo, assembly GCF_905171765.1. Classification (NCBI taxonomy): domain Eukaryota; kingdom Metazoa; phylum Chordata; class Amphibia; order Anura; family Bufonidae; genus Bufo; species Bufo bufo. Next base: position 485,341,706 of record NC_053390.1, on the reverse strand, counting down.
CGCTTCATCTCCGGTCACAGCGATGCCCGGCTGAGATCAGGGAACTTGTTACATTGCTCTAATAGACTGAAGCTTCAGGCAGGCTTCGCAGTCTATTAAAGGAATATACCAATACAGGCCACTAGGTGGCAGCACTGTATTGTTATATTGAACATTAAGTGTTCAATGATGGCTATATAGCCATCAATGAACACAATGGGCAATCTAATGATTGCCAGTTATAGTCACCTAGGGTGACTTAAAAAAAAAGTAAGAAAAAAGGAAGTCAATTTTATTTTTTTACAAATATAAAAAAATAAAAATATATATAACAGTTCAAATTACCACCCTTTCCTTAAATTGAAAATACTTAACCAATAAAAAAAAATAAACACGTGCAAAAATGCCCATACAATTAAAATATAACAATATTAATCACATACAGTAAAGGGTGTAATGGGAAAAAAATAACAGCCAATTCGGCATTTTTTGTCAATTCAACTCCCCAATAATCTTTTGATAAAAAATGATCCAAAAATTGCACACACTTCAAATTTGTATCACTAAAAAGTACAGATGGCACTCAAAAGCCCTCACAGAGCCCCATACACATAACTACAAAAAAAATTATAGTGATCAGAATATGTGCATAATTTTTTGTAGGTTTTTTTTTTTTTTTTTAATTAAAATGCAAGAAACATTATACAAGTGTGGTATCGTTGTAAACCATACTGACCTGGAGAATGAAGATAACAGGTTAATTTTACCGCGTAGTGTACGATGTAAAAAAAAAAGTTAATTGAAACCTTTGTCAGAATTGCATTTTTTCCCAATTCTACCCCATTTGGAATTTGTTTTCTGATTCTCACTACATGGTATGCAATGGTAAATGGTTCCATTAGAAAGTACAACTTGTCCCGCACAAAATAAGCCCTCATAAGGCTATGTTAATGGAAAAATAAAAAAGTTAGGACTATAGGAAGGCGAGGAGTAAAAAACAAAAACGCAAAAATGAAAAATTGCAGGGTCCTCTAAGGGTTTACAATGGCATGTGTGACACAGTGAGAGGTTTGGTCTGAGAAAACAGGTATTTTCCTCCCAGCATGTGCTGCTGGGATTATTTACAGCCAGATGAGGTCAAATACCGGACCGGATTTTAAATGCCGGTCAGGGTTTTGGCAGAACCTGGCTGTCCTTAAATAGGCAGCTGGGCTCAGAAGCCATGTCTCTGTGTTGGGATCTGGGAGCCTTATGTCTGGATGAAGGCTTGCTACCTGTTTGGCGTGAAAACAGGTTGGTGCTGCTATCAGCAAGGACTCTTTGAGGCAGAACTGCCGCATGGTGTGAATTACCACCAACACCGCAAGGTGACTTTTTGTTTGAATATGACTGCTTGTTTTGTCACTTGCCTAAAGAGTGAATAAAACACTGAACTGTTTGATCCAAAGAACTTGTTGTTGCCTCTATACTGCGTCTGCTAATCCTGTCTACCAGAGCAAGTTCCCAAAATTGGTGGAGGAGCGGGCAAGAGAAGTGAGGTTGGCGTGAATGCCGATATTTTTGTTTCTGCATTTTTCATGCACAGTTGTATGTCGTACATTAAACCAGCTGTATTGCAACCAGTGCCCCACAACAAAATGGAGGCTGTTGTGAAGGTCCTCTTGGAGGCTAATCTGCAGCAGCGAGAGACAAACTTGCAGCAACATGAGGCTAATAAGCAGCAGCAGGAGACTAACCATTTGCTGCTACAACAGGTGATGGCTTTACAGACCCCGAGCGTCCAAGATGCCCGGAAAGCAGTCCGTTCCACGATTCCTAAGATGACCCCCGCAGACGACATCAAAACCTACCCTGTGACCAGTGGGCTGAGTTTGTCACTACATTCCTGGAATCCAATTCCCAGCGGGTGTATTTTCGACTTGCCGGACGATCAAGTGGCAGACTACCAAAAAGTAAAGGGTGAGATTTTGGCAAGACTGGGGGTGAATGTGTTGGTCCGGGCCCAGTGGGTAAATCAGTGGGGGTTTAAGCCAGCTGAGCCTGCGAGGACCCAGTATTATAACTTAATCCACCTCTTGCAAAAAGTGGCTACAGCTGTCAAGCCTTGCCCTGTGAATGTGTGGACGTCTGTCAGACTGGCTGCACATGTCTGACTTCTCTGTTTGTTTTGATTTGGGTTTGAGCTGGATCCACCTTCCCTCAGGTGTACTGGGTTTCATTGTTAGTGAGGCTATTTATCCCTCCTTCCCCCAGTGGCCTGTGCGGTTTATAGTTCTTTCCTGGGAGCTCTTGATTTGTGGTGGATCGTTTGCTCCAGCTCTGCTCAAGATAAGTCCTCTCCTTTATTTCCCTTTGTGTGCTTTATCTAGGCCTCTAGGGAGACGCTTGCTTCCTCCTGGTTTGAAGAAGCAGGTTGCCTCTTTTCTTTTCCCTGCTGCTTAGGTTTTGCCCAGGGTGTTTAGGTTTAGGCACGAGGGCATGTGCATTTCCACCCTAAGGGTATGCACATGGGCACATCAGTTTCAGGAAAGCTTTTAGGGATCGCTAGGAGGTGACCCTTTTCTCCCTAGCTTTTGGACCTAGTCGTTTGTTGTGTTTGGTTATTTCCCCGCTTACCTACCTATCGTGATATTATAACCCGCCCAAAAAACTGTCATATCCCTGCTGTTTGCGAAATGGAGGCTATGGATGCCTTGGTTGATCGCATGCAGGGATTATCGCTGGAGGTTGCTGATCTCCGCAGTTCTGTTTCACAGTGTCAGAATGCTCTGGCGTCTGGGGCCGTTGGAGGAAATCAGGTCTGCTTAGAGTCTAAAGTCGCTCTCTCAGGGGGGTGGTGATGTCATCTGTTGACGAGAATCAAAGAGTGGGGATCATTATATCTCTGCTCAAAGGGGACGCGCAGTCCTGGGCTTTTTCTCTGGCGACCATTTCACCATCCCTCCAGTTGGTGGATGAATTTTTTAGAGCCTTGGGCTTGATTTATGATGACCCAGTCCGGGTCTCTATGGCTGAATCTAAGCTGCGCAGTTTGTTACAGGGAGAACGTACTGCAGAGTCGTATTGTGCAGAATTTAGAAGATGGGCAACTGACTCGGGGTGGAATGATTCTGCATTCCGGAGTCAGTTTTGTCAGGGGCTATCTGAGAGGTTAAAGGTGCCCTTGCTTTTCATGAGTATCCCGATTGATTGGAGACGGCCATGTCTTTGGCAGTGTGGCTTGATAGACGTCCTAGAGATAGGTACAAGATTCCTCTCGAGTGGGGGGGTCCCGTCTGTAAGTGGATCCGTCCCACCTAGTCCCCGGGGTAATATGACTTTTGAATCTGGGGCAGGAGAGGAGCCTATGCAGTTGGGCCAGGTTTCCTTTCGCTCAGGTGATAGGGATTTTAGGAAGCTGAATAAGCTATGTTACTTCTGTGGAAAAGAAGGTCATTTTGTTTGTGTGTGTCCTTTTATTAAGCCTTAAAGTGGTAATGAAAAACTACGGAGGTATTCACATAAAGAGAAAAAAAAAAAAGACTTCCCTGACTCTTGATAGTGTGAATGGGGAGTCTGAGCAAGCGAATATTCATTCTCCCGGCAATACTCATTTCCTCCTGCCTGCCATGGTGCCGCTAGACTCAGGAAATTTTGATTTTGAGGTATTATGTTGACAGTGGTGCGGGGGTAAACCTTATTGATTTTCAGTTCCTCCAAAATCTTGGTTGTAGAACTAGCACTTTAGATAAAGAGATACCAGTGTTTGCTATTGATTCCTCCCCTCTCACAAAAGAGTCTTAGGCTCCATTCACACATCCGCAATTCCGCTCCGCATTTTGCAGAACGGAATTGCGGACCCATTAATTTCTATGGGGCGGCACAATGTGTGGCCCAGATCCGGAATTGCGGACCCGCACTTCCAATCCCGAAAAAATAGAACATGTCCTATTCTTGTCCGCAATAGCGGACAAGAATAGGTATATTCTATTAGTGTTGGCAATGTGCGGTCCGCAAAATGCGGAATGCACATTGCCGCTGTCCGTGTTTTGCGGATCCGTGGATCTGCAAAAGACACGGATGTATGGATGGACCCTTACTCATATCGTTCATGACATTCAGTTAAGGGTGGGTGATTCACATGTGGAATCTCCGAATCTCCTCCTTTCTTCACAGTTAGATTGCCGTAATCTCGCGATGCGCGAGCTCACGCATGCGCAGTCCCTTCCCTGAGGCTGATGCCAGCACAGAGAAGGAACACTATACCGGCATTGCGCATGCGGGAGCTCGCGCATCGCGAGATTACGGCAATCTAATTGTGAAGAAAGGAGGAGATTCGGAGGACGCAGGCGGTGCTGGGCTCCTTCACAGGGGGCGTGGCTGGGCACCAAGAAGGTTAGTACAGCCCCTTGGGCACCTTACGAGGCTCATTTACATATCTCTAAAATCATTTTTTAAACACAATAAAAGGACACAGCTTTATGGGACAGGTATATTACGGACATTCTAGCGGCGATCTAGCCGTGCATGTCCGCATCTCTATAGGCTAAAACGAGGTGACAGAATCCCTTTAAGAGGAGTTTATAATCTCATCAGAATTAAGGAAGGAGATGAGTGGAAAACGGTCTTGAATGCACCCGAAGGTCATTTTGAGAATCTTGTCATGCCCTTTGGTTTAACTAATGCGCCAGCAGTCTTTCAGCGATTTGTCAATGATATTTTCCATCATTTAGTGGGAAGGTTCATTGTTATTTACCTTGATGATATACTAATTTACTCACCCGATTTGGAGACCCATCAGGATCATGTGAGACAGGTGTTGTCGATCCTTCGGGAGAATAAATTGTATGCAAAATTGGAAAAATGTGTATTTGCTGTTCAGGAGCTACCGTTTTTAGGATATCCGCTTTCTGACTCTGGTTTTCGTATGGACCCCGAAAAGGTCCGGGCGGTACTGGAATGGGACTGGCCTGAGAATCAGAAAGCTCTGATGCGGTTTTTGGGTATTACCAATTACTACTGAAAATTCATCTTGAATTATTCCACCATTGTAAAACCTTTGACAGATATGACTAAAAAAGGCTCCGACTTGGTCGGATGAGGCATTACAGGCCTTTCTGCTATTAAGAAATGTTTTGTGTCTGCTTCCATTGTGATGCAACCTGATGTGTCTCAACCGTTCATTGTGGAGGTTGATGCATCAGAAGTGGGGGTCGGAGCAGTTCTGTCGCAGGGTCCATCCCCTAGCAAATGTCATCCGTGTGCTTTTTTCTCGAAGAAACTCTCGGCAGCTGAAAGAAATTATGATGTAGGAGATAGAGAGTTGTTGGCCATTAAATTGGCCTTTGAGGAATGGCGTCATTGGTTGGAGGGGGCTACTCATCCTATTACGGTATATACTGACCACAATAATTTGGCTTTCCTGCAGTCTGCTAAGCGCCTGAATCCTAGACAGGCTAGATGGTTACTGTTTTTTACTAGGTTAAATTTTGTGGTCACTTTTCGCCCTGGGGTTAAAAACATCAAGACAGATGCTGTCACCGCCACTTCTGTGAGAAGGTCTGTTAGATGTTCTTCTCTACCTGCATGAAGTTCTTTGTTTTGGTTTCACTTTGTCATCTCCTTTCCTTCTCCCAGCTGTCACCTATTTACACTAATTGTCTCCCTTTATATTCCCTCCCATACTGCCTCACTTTGCGGTTTATACTTCTTCTTGGATTGTGTTCACTGCTGGATGCTGCTTCTGCTGATTGCTCAGATAAGTCTGTTTCCTTTATTTGTGTTTCCTTGCTGGCTTGATTCTAAGTGACCCTGACTCCGTCCGTATTAAGTGCAGGGAGCCGGTGGTCGTGTCCCCTCACTATTATAGGGTTTTCAGGTGTCACATAGTATGAGGTACGTGGACATGCAATCGTCTACCATAAAGACCTTTGCATGGGCATAGCAGTCAGGGAGAGCTCTAGGGGTTCTCCTTAGTTTGGGATCAAGCCAGTCGGATGTTTATTTATAAGTTCCAGCTTTCTGCAACACCATCCGTGACATTTGCGTTGTCACGTAGTTTTCCTGGGGGGAGTGATTCGGAGGATCCCGCTCCGATTTTGGCTGATGGGGTGGTGGTTTCCGCATTGTACCACGAGTTGGAGAATGAGGTGTTGGGGGCCCAGGAGGAGGCTCCTGATTCTTGTCCTCCAGACAAGTTGTTTGTTCCTGCTGAACTGCGATACAAGGTGTTCAAGGAATATCATGATACGGTCCTTGGAGGACATCCTGGAAGCAAATCCACCATAGATCTTATTTCCCGGAGATTCTGATGGCCAGGGTTGTGCAAGGGTGTGGAGGGTTATGTGACAGCTTGTGAGACCTGTGCACGTGTGAAGGTGGCTCACACTGGGCCTTCAGGATCCCTTCTTCCTTTATCCATCCCGTCTCGTCCTTGGACGCATTTGTCCATGGACTTTATTACAGAGTTCCTCTGGGAAAACTGATTTTGGTGGTAGTGGACCGCTTCAGTAAGATGGCCCACTTTGTACCGTTGCCTAGCTTGCCCAATGCCAAAACTCTCGCTCAGGTTTTTATCGATAACATTGTGAAATTACATGGCATTTCCTCTGATGTGGTGTCTGACAAAGGGACGCAATTTGTTTCCAGGTTTTGGAGGGCGTTCTGCTCTCGTCTGGGAATTCAACTGTCTTTTTCTTCGGCTTTTCATCCCCAGTCGAATGGTCAGACCTGGAGACCTATTTGAGGTGTTTTGTTGCCGAGAGCCAGGATGACTAGTCCTCGTTCTTGTCTCTAGCCGAATTTGCCTTGAATAACCGTAGACAGGAGTCCACTGATAAGTCGCCATTTTTTGGCGCATATGGTTTTCACCCACACTTTGGTACTTTTTCTGGGACTGGATCTTCTGGGATGCCAGAAGAGAAGAGATTTTCTTCCGCCTTGTCATCTATCTGGTGGAAGATCCAAGTTAATTTAGAAAAGATGGGTGAAAGATATAAATAGATGGCTGACAGGAGACGTATTAATGGTCCGGACGTGTGTGTGGGTGAATCGGTGTGGTTGTCCACTAGAGACATTAAGCTGAAGGTACCATCTTAGAAATTGGGTCCAAGATTTATTGGCCCTTACAAAATCTCTGCGATTGTCAACCTGGTGGCGTTTCGTCTGGATCTTCCGCAGACCATGAAGATCCATAATGTGTTTCACAGGTCTTTATTAAAGAAATATGTGGAACCTGTGGAACCATCTCCATTGCCAACTCCCCCTGTCCTGGTGGATGGCAATTTGGAGTTTGAAATCTCTAAGATTCTCGACTCACATGTTCTTCGGGGTTCCCTCCAGTACCTGGTGCACTGGAAGGGATACGGTCCCGAGGAAGGAATGTGGGTTCCGGCTGCTGATGTTCCGCCTGGTGAGGGCCTTTCACAGGACACATCCGGATAAAGTTGGTCTGGGGTGTCCGGAGGTCACCCGTAGAAGGGGGGGTACTGTCACGCCTTGCCCTGTGAATGTGCGGAGGTCTGTCAGACTGGCTGCACATGTCTGACTTCTCTGTTTGTTTTGATCTACGTTTGAGCTGGATCCACCTTCCTTCAGGTGTACTGGGTTTCATTGTTAGTGAGGCTATTTATCCCTCCTTCCCCCAGTGGCCTGTGCGGGTTATAGTTCTTTCCTGGGAGCTCTTGATTTGTGGTGGATCGTCTGCTCCAGCTCTGCTCATGATAAGTCCTCTCCTTTATTTCCCTTTGTGTGTTTTATCTAGGCCTCTAGGGAGATGCTTGCTTCCTCCTGGTTTGAAGAAGCAGGTTGCCTCTTCCCTTTTCCCTGGTGCTTAGGGTTTGCCCAGGGTGTTTAGGTTTAGGTACAAGGACATGTGTATATCCACCCTAAGGGTATGCACATGGGCACAGCAGTTTAGGGAAATCTTTTAGGGATCGCTAGGAGGTGACCCTTTTCTCACAAGCTTTTGGGCCTAGTCGTTTGTTCTGTTTGTTTTCCTGTGTTTGGTTATTTCCCCGCTTACCTGTCACGGCGGGGAGTGGGGGAAACCCCCCACCGTGCGGTGTCAAAGGGTAAAAGGGGATCAGCCTGGCCAAAAGGAGAAATAAGGGAGCAGGTCACCTCCTACAGCTTCCCTAATCCTCTCCCTGACTCCTCACCATATGAGCGGACCCCGATGGTAGGACGACTCATACTCAGGATTCCTAGAGACCCTAAGTCGCCCCGGTAATCCCTCACCAAGGAGCAGGGAAGAGACGACCTGTTCATCCCAGTAATGGAGGAACAGGAGTCTCTATCTGAGGCCAGGCTGCAAGGAGAGGGGAACACATACAGCTTAACCACCTCAGCCCCCTTAGCTTAAACACCCTTAATGACCCGGCCACTTTTTACACTTCTGACCTACACTACTTTAACAGTTTATTGCTCGGTCATGCAACTTACCACCCAAATGAATTTTACCTCCTTTTCTTCTCATTAATAGAGCTTTCATTTGGTGGTATTTCATTGCTGCTGACATTTTTACTTTTTTTGTTATTAATCGAAATTTAACGATTTTTTTTGCAAAAAAATGACATTTTTCACTTTCAGTTGTAAAATTCTGCAACAAAAACGACATCCATATATAAATTTTGCTCTAAATTTATTGTTCTACATGTCTTTGATAAAAAAAAATGTTTGGGTAAAAAAAAAAATGGTTTGGGTAAAAGTTATAGCGTTTACAAACTATGGTACAAAAATGTGAATTTCCGCTTTTTGAAGCAGCTCTGACTTTCTGAGCACCTGTCATGTTTCCTGAGGTTCTACAATGGCCAGACAGTACAAACACCCCACAAATGACCCCATTTCGGAAAGTAGACAGCCTAAGGTATTCGCTGATGGGCATAGTGAGTTCATAGAACTTTTTATTTTTTGCCACAAGTTAGCGGAAAATTATGATTTATTTTTATTTTTCTTACAAAGTCTCATATTCCACTAACTTGTGACAAAAAATAAAAACTTCTATGAACTCACTAAGCCCATCAGCAAATACCTTGGGGTGTCTTCTTTCCAAAATGGGGTCACTTGTGGGGTAGTTATACTGCCCTGGAATTCTAGGGGCCCAAATGTGTAGTAAGTAGTTTGAAATCAAAATCTGTAAAGAATGGCCGGTGAAATCTGAAAGGTGCTCTTTGGAATGTGGGCCCCTTTGCCCACCTAGGTTGCAAAAAAGTGTCACACATGTGGTATCTCCGTACTCAGGAGAAGTTGGGCAATGTGTTTTGGGGTGTCATTTTACATATACCCATGCTGGGTGAGATAAATATCTCGGTCAAATGCCAACTTTGTATAAAAAAATGGGAAAAGTTGTCTTTTGCCAAGATATTTCTCTCACCCAGCATGGGTATATGTAAAAAGACACCTTAAAACACATTGCCCAACTTCTCCTGAGTACGGGGATACCAGATGTGTGACACTTTTTTGCAGCCTAGGTGGGCAAAGGGGCCCACATTCCAAAGAGCACCTTTCGGATTTCACCGGCCATTTTTTACAGATTTTGATTTCAAACCACTTCTCACGCATTCGGCCCCTAAAATGCCAGGGCAGTATAACTACCCCTCAAGTGACCCCATTTTAGAAAGAAGACACCCCGAGGTATTTCGTGATGGGCATAGTGAGTTCATGGAAGTTTTTATTTTTTGTCACAAGTTAGTGGAATATGAGACTTTTTTTTTTTTTTTTTCTTACAAAATCAGCATTTTCCGCTAACTTGTGACAAAAAATAAAAAATTCTAGAAACTCGCCATGTCCCTCACGGAATACCTTGGGGTGTCTTCTTTCCAAAATGGGGTCACTTGTGGGGTAGTTATACTGCCCTGGCATTCTAGGGGCCCTAATGTGTGGTAAGTAGGTAAATGACCTGTGAAATCCGAAAGGTGCTCTTTGGAATGTGGGCCCCTTTGCCCACCTAGGCTGCAAAAAAGTGTCACACATGTGGTATCGCCGTATTCAGGAGAAGTTGGTCAATGTGTTTTGGGGTGTCTTTTTACATATACTCATGCTGGGTGAGAGAAATATCTAGGCAAAAGGCAACTTTTCCCATTTTTTATACAAAGTTGGCATTTGACCAAGATATTTATCTCACCCAGCATGGGTATATGTAAAATAACACCCCAAAACACATTGCCCAACTTCTCCTGAGTACGGCGATACCAGATGTGACACTTTTTTGCAGCCTAGATGCGCAAAGGGGCCCACATTCCTTTTATGAGGGCATTTTTAGACATTTGGATCCCAGACTTCTCACGCTTTAGGGCCCCTAGAATGCCAGGGCAGTATAAATACCCCACATGTTACCCCATTTTGGAAAGATGACACCCCAAGGTATTCAATGAAGGGCATGGCGAGTTCATAGAAATTTTCTTTTTTTGGCACAAGTTAGCGGAAATTGATATATTTTTTTTTTCTCACAAAGTCTCCCTTTGCGCTAACTTGGGACAAAAATTTCAATCTTTCATGGACTCAATATGCCCCTCACGGAATACCTTGGGGTGTCTTCTTTCCGAAATGGGGTCACATGTGGGGTATTTATACTGCCCTGGCATTCTAGGGGCCCTAAAGCATGAGAAGAAGTCTGGAATATAAATGTCTAAAAAATTTTACGCATTTGGATTCCGTGAGGGGTATGGTGAGTTCATGTGAGATTTTATTTTTTGACACAAGTTAGTGGAATATGAGACTTTGTAAGAAAAAAAATATATATTTCCGCTAACTTGGGCCAAAAAAATGTCTGAATGGAGCCTTACAGGGGGGTGATCAATGACAGGGGGGTGATCAGGGAGTCTATATGGGGTGATCACCCCCGTCATTGATCACCCCCCTGTAAGGCTGCATTCAGATGTTCGTATGCATTTTGCGGATCCGATCCATGTATCAGTGGATCCATAAAAATCATACGGACATCTGAATGCAGCCTTACAGGGGGGTGATCAATGACAGGGGGTGATCAGGCAGTCTATATGGGGTGATCACCCCCGTCATTGATCACCCCCCTGTAAGGCTGCATTCAGATGTCCGTATGAGTTTTGCGGATCCGATCCATGTATCAGTGGATCCGTAAAAATCATACAGACATCTGAATGCAGCCTTAAAGGGGGTTGATCAATGACAGGGGGGTGATCAGGTAGTCTATATGGGGTGATCACCCCCATCATTGATCACCCCCCTGTAAGGCTGCATTCAGATGTCCGTATGCATTTTGCGGATCCGATCCATGTATCAGTGGATCCGTAAAAATCATACGGACATCTGAATGCAGCCTTACAGGGGGGTGATCAATGACAGGGGGGTGATCAGGGAGTCTATATGGGGTGATCAGGGGTGATCAGGGGTGAATAAGGGGTTAATAAGTGACGGGGGGGGGTGTAGTGTAGTGTGGTGCTTGGTGCTACATATTGCTGAGCTACTTGTGTCCTCTGGTGGTCGATCCAAACAAAAGGGACCACCAGAGGACCAGGTAGCAGGTATATTAGACGCTGGGTTAAAAAAAAATCGCATCTCCAGCCTGCCAGCGAACGATCGCCGCTGGCAGGCTGGAGATCCACTCTCTTACCTTCCGATCCTGTGAACGCGCGCGCCTGTATGCGTGCATCCACAGGAAATCTCGCGTCTCGCGAGATGACGCACGGATGTGTCCAGGAGGAATGAATCAACCACCTTCCGGACGCATCTGTGCGTTAGGCGGTCGGGAGGTGGTTAAGAAGATGGCAGTTAAGCGTAACCAATAAACACACTTACCTGCCACAGACACACTGACTGGAACCCGTGCACTAGTGCTGCTGTCCACACAAACATTAAAGGACACAGCACACACCACAAAACCACACAGTAACCCCGAACCACCATAGCTGCAATAAACATGAGACAGGGGAATGTCTAGTAAACATGTTGGACACCAAACACCACCAGACATGTAACACCAAACTAGACATACAAACACCCTGAACATAACCCACTCCATACAAATAGGGACAGGAAGGGAAGGAGACACCGGGATAACATTGGTGACCACAAGGGTGGCCCTCACTGGACAGATAGTAAAAGCCAGGAACAGAGAACCACCAGCATGCACCAAGGCTGGAGGAACCCTCAGCTTCAGGCATCCAGCAGAGGCTAAATAGCCCAAGCAGCCACACCCACACACACACACAAACCCAGTGTTCACAAAACACTAGGAAGGGAGTTAACCCTTCCAACACCAGACAGAGGAAGGAAGCCACTTAAAGGGGAAGTGCACACACAAGCATGCCAATCCATACGTTACCACCGGCAACAGCATGCGTGGCAACCATGTCATAGCAATCACCCAGAAGGCCAAGACACTGCCACCGCATGCTCTCACAGCAACACATTGCCGCGGGCAACCGCAAATGTGGCAACAGTGTCCCAGCGTAAACCAAAGGCTGTGACATTACCTACCTATCGTGACAACAGCCTGATGTGCTGAGTCCCCCGGCTATGATGGATAGATTATTAGCCGATATGTTCTGGAGGGATTTGCCATACCCTCTTCAGCACTGGATCGGTCAGGTGTCTCCTAGCAATGCCCTTGAGATGGTGGACCTGGTGGAACGTTATGAAGCTACCAGGAATCTAAGAGGAGTGTTAGGTCGGGAGGGGGGTTGGTAAACCCTGGAAATTTTCACCCCAGTCCCGGAGATTTGAGCCGATAAAACCTGGGATGTACCCATGGTGGACCTGGCTCTGATAGTCTGCTGTCGGTGTCAGGAGCCTGGCCATGGAGCTGACTGTCCCCATCGGGTTGAGCCCATGGACACTAACTATGGCTACCGTCAGTCGCTATATGCCAGGAGGCTTCGTGCAACAAGTACCCCAGAGTCTCGAGATCACTTGTGCCAAGTGGAAGTGGGAGACACTCCGGCGGAGGCTCTGCTTGACTCCGGGAGTCTGGTGACTCTAGTAAGGGCTTCCTTGGTGCGGTCCACTGAGTATACTGGCTGGAAAGTCGGGGTGATGTGCATCCATGGAGACCTAAAAGACTACCCTACCATGCTGGTGTCTCTAACCACGGTGGACAGTAGATGGACCCACGAGGTGGCTGTCACCACAAATCTACATTATGAACCCCTAATAGGGAAAGACTTCCCGGGCTTCCCGGCACTGTGGCCTGCTATGAGAGTGACTGATACCCATGAGACAGGGGTAACCCTAGCAGAGTGGCCCAGCTCAGAGGCGAGACCAGAACCCTGGGAACCTGAGACCAAAGGGCCAGCACTAGGGGTGACCGCCACTTCAGTGGAAGAGGGGGAGACAACCCCGCTAAGTGTGATGGTGGGAGATGTGGAGGACTTGCCGCAGGGTCCTGAATTGGCAGACCTTAATGTCTCCGGGGATAATTTTGGTACCGCCCAACGTCGGGACCCAACCCTATACCGCGCCTGGGAAAATGTGTTAATAGTACATGGTGAACCACAACAACCTGGGGAAGAGTCTTTTTTTTTTCCGTTTTGTGGTTCATCAAGATATGTTGTATCGGGTAAACCAACTACGTGGTAAGCCTATTAAACAGTTGGCGGTCCCCAAGGCTTATCGCAAGCTTGTGTTAGATCTAGCCCATCAACGCGTTCTCGGGGGTCACCGGGGGCTGCAGAAAACTCAGGATCGTATTCTACAGCGGTTTTACTGGCCCAGTATATTCAAAAAAAAGTGGAAGAGTTTTGCAAGTCTTGCCGGACCTGCCTGATAACTAGCCCCCAGTCACATTTCCGTAGTCCCCTAGTACCTCTCCCGATTATCGAAGTACCGCTTAACCGAATAGCTATGGACCTCATAGGCCAAGTAGCAAAGTCCTCCAGAGGGCATCAACACATCTTAGTCATTCTAGACTACGCCACTCGGTAGCCGGAGGCGGTGCCATTGCGACATACCTTGGCAAAACTCGTAGATAAGGAGTTAATGGAGATGGTTTACCGAGTAGGACTACCTAAAGAGGTTCTGACTGACCAAGGGACCCCTTTTATGTCCAAGGTGATGAGGGAACTCTGTAAGTTGCTGCACATAAAACAACTACGGACGTCCGTTTACCATTTCGGAAACAGACGGTCTGGTAGAACGGTTTAACCAAACATTAAAAAATATGTTAAAAAAGGTAGTGTCTCCTTCTGCCCTATCTCATGTTTGCAGTGCAAGAGGTACCCCAGCCTCTACTGGGTTCTCTCCCTTCGAACTGCTATATGGCAGACATCCTAGCGGTCTCTTGTACGTGGCCAACCCACTCCACATAAAAGTGTCATTGAGTACGTTACCCAGATGCAAGATCGGATAGAGACAGTGCTGCCTCTTGTTAGGGAGCATATGGAGGCAGCTCAGTGAGCCCAGAGTCGGGTATATAATAGTCAGGCTCTTGTCCGAATCTTTAACTCGGGTGATCATGTCTTGGTTCTGGTGCCGACCATGGACAGTACGTTCTTGGCTAGGTGGCAGGGGCCCTACGAGGTACTCGAGAAAATTTTAGATGTAAACTACAAGGTACACCAGCCAGGGCGGCAAAAGCCGGAGCACGTTTACCAGGTGAATTTACTAAAACCGTGGAAAGATAGGGAAACCTGTACAGAAGACAGCCCGAGGCCAGGATTTCTAGGAGAAGAGGTACCGGCCCCTCTGTCTGATGCAAGAGAGGCGGCTGCCACAGGAAAAATTGCTGACAGCCTCTCCTCTAAACAGACTCAGGAGGCCAGGGAGTTCGTTAGTCGGAACATGAATGTGTTCTCGAACCTCCCTGGACAAACTTCCATAATCCAGCTGTCACGGCCACGGCTATGGTCGTGACTCCTCAACCGCATGCGGTTGCCTGCGGTTTGGTTTAGGTCTTCAATCACAGCTGAGGGCCGCTGGTTTGTGGCCTCACCTGTGGTTGCCGCGGGCAACTAGTTGTATGGTGTTTGTTTCAGCAGAGCAGCCTGAGCGGTGCTGGGCAGCTTGCTGCATTGCATGCGGTTGCACCTAACAACACTCATGTTGGGTGTTATGTTTGTTTGTCTGTTGTGCACTGTGTTTTGTGTTGTGTGTGCACTAGGACTCTTCCCTTCACTGTGGCTGCCCGTGGCAACGTTTGGTTGGATGTGTACATGTGGTGGCAGTGTCCCGGCCTGCGGGCTGACTCCCAGGACATGGTAGCCACCCATGTCGTTGCCTGCGGCAACAGCCACAGTGTGATCTTGGTTTGGTCACTTCCCCTTTAAGTGGTGGTTTCCCTTCCCTGGTGTTGGAAGGGTTAACTCCCTTTTTGTGTGTGTGAGACACTGGGTGTGTCTGTGTGGGTGTGGCCTCTTAGGCCTATAAAGCCTCAGTGTTTGGCATGTCTCAGTGGGTTGCTTCAGCCATGTGAAGCTGGAGCAGCCTCCTGTGTATATCATCTGCCAGTGGGGGCCACCCTTGTGGTCATAGGTTTATCTGTGAAGTATTAGTTATGTTTGCATGATGTTCAGTTGATGTTTCCCTTTGTTTTCTATTTAGTGCAACTATGGATGTCCTGGTTACCTGTGTGTTATGTGTGCTATGTCCCTTTGTGTTCTGTGGACATGAGTAGTGCATGCATGGGTTCCAGTCAGCGTGGCTGTGACAGGTACGTGTGGAACTTGTTTAGTTCCCCTGTCATATCTGTATGTTGTATGTGTTCCCCCATTCCTTGCAGCTTGGCCAGTGAGACCCCTGTTCCTCCGCGTTCAGAAGGAACAGGCCGTCTTACCCTGCTCCTAGGTTAGGGCCATCTTGAGGACTAGCAGGGACTTCAAGGTTCCGGTGCATGAGCCCTCCTACCATCAAGGTTGGCTCATGTAGCTAGGAGTCAGGGTCAGGTTAGGGATGCGTTTAGGAGGTGACCTGCTCTCTAATCCTGTCGTCCTGACCGAGCCGCCTTACATCTTCGGGCATCGCACGGCTGAGGATTTTCCCCATCCTCAGCCGTGACAGTATGACCACAAGGGTGGCCCCCACTGGCAGATGATATACACAGGAGGCTGCTCCAGCTACACATGGCTGAAGCAACCCACTGAGACATGCCAAACACTGAGGCTTTATAGGCCTAAGAGGCCACACCCACACAGACACACCCAGTGTCTCACACACACAGAAAGGGAGTTAACCCTTCCAACACCAGGGAAGGGAAACCACCACTTAAAGGGGAAGTGACCAAACCAAGATCACACTGTGGCTGTTGCCGCAGGCAACGACATGGGTGGCTACCATGTCCTGGGAGTCAGACCGCAGGCCGGGACACTGCCACCACATGTACACATCCAACCAAACGTTGCCACGGGCAGCCACAGTGAAGGGAAGAGTCCTAGTGCACACACAACACAAAACACAGTGCACAACACCCAACATGAGTGTTGTTAGGTGCAACCGCATGCAATGCAGCAAGCTGCCCAGCACCGCTCAGGCTGCTCTGCTGAAACTAACACCATACAACTAGTTGCCCGCGGCAACCACAGGTGAGGCCACAAACCAGCGGCCCTCAGCTGTGATTGAAGACCTAAACCAAACCGCAGGCAACCGCATGCGGTTGAGGAGTCACGACCATAGCCGTGGCCGTGACACCAGCATGACATTGTCACTGAGCCTCAGGCAAAAGTCTGATTAAAACCATACCAGGTGCCCGAGGCTCGGCGACAAGCCATATCGGAGGAGGTGCAGCTAATATTGCAGCTAGACATCATTGAGGAGTCAAAAAGTGAGTGGGCCAGTCTTATAGTATTGATAACCAAGCCGGAGGGGAATTTGCAGTTTTGTAAAAACTTTCGAAAACTTCGATGTGTATCCCATGCCCGGGTGGATAAGCTCATCGAGAGGTTAGGACAAGCCCGGTATTTCTCTGTTTTGGACCTCACAAAAGGGTATTTGGCAGGTGCCCTTAATGGAGGCTGCCAAAGAGAAAACTACCTTCATTACGCCTGAGTGGTTGTATCAATATAAGGTCTTACTAGTGATGAGCGAGCATGCTCAGCCGAATACCTGTTAGGCTCGAGCATCGCTATGGTCAGGACATGGCGGTACTTGGCCGAGTACCGCAAGTGCTCGAACGCCATGCTCGAGTCTCCTCCCCGCACCTTTCACGGCTGCTAAGCAGCCAATTTAAACGTGCAGGTAAGTAAAGCCATCACTATAATGCCAGTACCCATGTTGGTGAAGAACAATGCTGGAAAATGCATTGTTCTTCACCAAACTCTTGTTGGATTGTTGGAAGAAGTTGCTGTTGGAGGGTGTTTTGGTACCATTCTTTATTCATGGCTGTGTTTTTGGGCAAAATTGTGAGTGAGCCCACTCCCTTGGATGAGAAGCAACCCCACACATGAATGGTCTCAGGATGCTTTACTGTTGGCATGACACAGGACTGATGGTAGCGCTCACCTTTTCTTCTCTGGACAAGCCTTTTTCCAGATGCCCCAAACAATCGGAAAGAGGCTTCATCGGAGAATATGACTTTGCCCAAGTCCTCAGCAGTCCATTCACCAAACTTTCTGCAGAAGATCAATCTGTCCCTGATGTTTTTTTTGGAGAAAAGTGGCTTCTTTGCTGCCCATCTTGACACCAGGCCATCTTCCAAAAGTCTTCGCCTCACTGTGCGTGCAGATGCGCTCACACCTGCCTGCTGCCATTCCTGAGCAAGCTCTACAATGGTGGCACTCCGATCCCGCAGCTGAATCCTCTTTAGGAAACGATCCTGGCGCTTGCTGGACTTTCTTGGATGCCCTGAAGCCTTCTTAACAAGAATTGAACCTCTTTCCTTGAAGTTCTTGATGATCCTATAAATTGTTGATTGAGGTGCAATCTTAGAACAATGATTTCAAGCATCACCCTCCTTTGAACATGTCAAGTCTGCCATTTTAACCCATTCAGCCTGACATAATGATCTCCAGCCTTGTGCTCGTCAACATTCTCACCTGAGTTAACAAGACGATTACTGAAATGATCTCAGCAGGTCCTTTAATGACAGCAATGAAATGCAGTGGAAAGTTTTTTTGGGGATTAAGAAGGACTATGCAATTCATCTGATCACTCTTCATAACATTCTGGAGTATATGCAAATTGCTATTATAAAAACCTAAGCAGCAACTTTTCCAATTTTCAATATTTATGTAATTCTCAAAACTTTTGGCCACGACTGTACTGTCTCTGTAATGTGTGCGTGTAATACACATCAGTGACATATACAGTACTCCATCCGAAAACTGTTTCTTAAGGGCATTTTCCAATAATCTGGTCCAAAGTGTGTTGTTTTCTGTGACATATACAGTACGCCATCCAAAAACTATTTCTTTAGGGCAAATTTAACTAATCTGGGCCTAATATAGTGTCCATATTCTGTGTGTTTCTGTGACATATACTGTCCTGCATCTGAAAATCTGAGTTTGTATTGCAAATTCCAATAATCTAAGCCTAATCTTGTGTCTATAGTGTTGTTTTTTTGTGACATATAGTACGCCATCCGAAAACAGTTTCTTTAGGGCAAATTTAACTAAATCAGGGCCTAATATAGTGTCTATGTTCTGTGGGTTTCTGTGACATATACTGTCCTGCATCTGAAAACTGAGTTTGTATTGCAAATTCCAATAATCTAAGCCTAATCTTGTGTCTATAGTGTTGTTTTTTGTGACATATAGTACGCCATCCGAAAACAGTTTCTTTAGGGCAAATTTAACTAAATCAGGGCCTAATATAGTGTCTATATTCTGTGGGTTTCTGTGACATATACTGTCCTGCATCTGAAAACTGAGTTTGTATTGCAAATTCTAAGAATCTGAGCCTAATCTAGTGTCCATAGTGTTGTTTTCTGTGACATATACTGTACGCCATCCGAAAACTGTTTCTGTAGGGAAAATTCCAATAATCTGGACCTAATATAGTGTCCATATTCTGTGGGTTTCTGTGACATACAGTCAGGTCCATAAATATTGGGACATCGACACAATTCTAAAATTTTTGGCTCTATACACCACCACAATGGATTTGAAATGAAACGAACAAGATGTGCTTTAACTGCACACTGTCAGCTTTGATTTGAGGGTATTTACATCCAAATCAGGTGAACGGTGTAGGAATTACAACAGTTTGCATATGTGCCTCCCACTTGTTAAGGGACCAAAAGTAATGGGACAGAATAATAATCATAAATCAAACTTTCACTTTTTAATACTTGGTTGCAAATCCTTTGCAGTCAATTACAGCCTGAAGTCTGGAACGCATAGACATCACCAGACGCTGGGTTTTATCCCTGGTGATGCTCTGCCAGGCCTCTACTGCAACTGTCTTCAGTTCCTGCTTGTTCTTGGGGCATTTTCCCTTCAGTTTTGTCTTCAGCAAGTGAAATGCATGCTCAATCGGATTCAGGTCCAGTGATTGACTTGGCCATTGCATAACATTCCACTTCTTTCCCTTAAAAAACTCTTTGGCTGCTTTTGCAGTATGCCTTGGGTCATTGTCCATCTGCACTGTAAAAGCACCGTCCAATGAGTTCTGAAGCATTTGGCTGAATATGAGCAGATAATATTCCCCGAAACACTTCAGAATTCATCCTGCTGCTTTTGTCAGCAGTCACATCATCAATAAATTCAAGAGAACCAGTTCCATTGGCAGCCATACATGCCCACGCCATGACACTACCACCACCTTGCTTCACTGATGAGGTGGTATGCTTAGGATCATGAGCAGTTCCTTTCCTTCTCCATACTCTTCTCTTCCCATCACTCTGGTACAAGTTGATCTTGGTCTCATCTGTCCATAGGATGTTGTTCCAGAACTGTGAAGACTTTTTTAGATGTCGTTTGGCAAACTATAATCTGGCCTTCCTGTTTTTGAGGCTGACCAATGGTTTCCATCCTGTGGTGAACCCTCTGTATTCACTCTGGTGAAGTCTTCTCTTGATTGTTGACTTTGACACACATACACCTACCTCCTGGAGAGTGTTCTTGATCTGACCAACTGTTGTAAAAGGTGTTTTCTTCAGCAGGGAAAGAATTCTTCGGTCATCCACCACAGTTATTTTCCGTGGTCTTCCGGGTCTTTTGGTGTTGCTGAGCTCACCGTTGCGTTCCTTCTTTTTAAGAATGTTCCAAACAGTTATTTTGGCCATGCCTCATGTTTTTTCAATCTCTCTGATGGGTTTGTTGTGTTTTCTCAGCCTAATGATGGCTTGCCTCACCGATAGTGACAGCTCTTTGGATCTCATCTTGAGAGTTGACAGCAACAGATTCCAAATGCAAATAGCACACTTGAAATGAACTCTGGACCTTTTATCTGCTCACTGTAATTGGGATAATGAGGGAATAACACACACCTGGCCATGGAACAGCTGAAAAGCCAATTGTCCCCTTACTTTTGGTCCCTTAACAAGTGGGATGCACATATACAAACTGTTGTAATTCCTACACCGTTCAACTGATTTGGATGTAAAAACCCTCAAATTAAAGCTGACAGTCTGCAGTTAAAGCACATCTTGTTCGTTTAATTTCAAATCCATTGTAGTGGTGTATAGAGCCAAAAATGTTAGAATTGTGTCAATGTCCCAATATTTATGGACCTGACTGTATACAGTACACCATCCGAAAACGGTTTCTTTAGCGTAAATTTAAATAAATAATCAGGGGCCTGTCCTCATCTACTGCCTTTGTAGTGTGTGCGTGTAAAAAACATCCGTGACACATACAGTATTCCACCAGAAAACAGTTTCTTTAGGGCAAATTCCAATAATCTGGGCCTAATCTAGTGTCCATAGTGTGTTGTTTTCTGTGACATATACAGTGCGCCATCCGAAAACTGTTTCTTTAGCGTAAATTTAAATAATCAGGGGCCAGTCCTCATCTACTGTCTCTGTAGTGTGTGCGTGTAATACACATCCGTGACATATACAGTACTCCATCCGAAAACTGTTTCATTAGGGAAAATTTAGCTAATCTGGGCCTAATCTAGTGTCCATATTCTGTGGGTTTCTGTGACATTGTCACGGCCTTGGTGTTGTACACTGTGACACCTTTGCCATAAATGCCGGTTACCAGGGGCAACGCGTGGTTGTCTGCATGTGTGTTCTTTGCTCCCCTTCTCCTGGTTCCTCCTCTGTCTGATGCTGGAAGGGTTAATTCCCTGGCTGGGTGTGGTCACTTGGGGTTTATTACCTGTGGCTCCCTGGCTGGAGTCAGTGGTACTCCAGCCGTCGTTGCTGCTGGAGCACTGCTCCAGTCCAGGGTGTTCTGTCTGCTCAGTCCTTGAGGGCCACCTAGCGGGACATCGATGTCTCCTGCGATGTCTCTCCGTTGTCTTGTCTAGTGGTTGTTACATGTCTGGTCCCTTGGTGTTTGTAGTCCAGCATGTTTGCTAGACTTGTTCCTGTGTTGTGGGGGGCTGGTTTCCTGGAGGGGTGAACCATAAGCCTGCATGCAGCGCTGCCTGGGGCTGCCGTGCACCTTGCGGCATGGGGTCCAGGCAGTAGCTGGTGTGCTGGATACCTGTGTGTGGGTGTTGTTGGTAAAGTGTCCTGTTTGGTGTGTGGGCTCCTGTACTTAAGCACAGGTTCCAGTTATGGTGGCTGCGGCAGGTAAATGTGTTTCTGTGTACTTACCTGCCGATTTAGTTACTGCATTCAGTCTCCTACTTTTCTTTGCAACTAGGCCATTTGAGACTCCTGTTCTTCTGTTTCTTGGAAGAACAGGTCGTCTCTCTCCTGCTCCTATGAAAGGGATCATAAGGGAGACTCAGGGCCAAAGGTATCCTGGGTATGAGCCGTCCTACCATCCAGGTCCACTCATACGATGAGGAGTTAGGGCGAGGATTAGGGATGCTTTAGGAGGTGACCTGCTCCCTGATCCCGGCGTCCTGGTCTAGCTGCTTTCCCTTTTATACCTGACATTGTACGGTGGGGGGGTTTTCCCACTCCCCACCGTGACATACATATACTGTCCTGCATCCGAAAACGGAGTTTAATATCTTCATCAGCGAAATTGCAGAAGTCCTCAATGGTAAGGTGTGTCTTTTTGCTGATGACACAAAGATTTGTAACAGGGTTGATGTTCCTGGAGGGATATACCAAATGGGAAAGGATTTAGGAAAACTAGAGGAATGGTCAAAAATCTGGCAACTAAAATTTAAATTTGATAAGTGCAAGATAATGCACCTGGGGCGTAAAAACCCAAGAGCAGAATATAGAATCAGTGAAACAGTCCTAACCTCAGTATCTGAGGAAAGGGATTTAGGGGTCATTATTTCAGAAGACTTAAAAGGTAGGCAGACAATGTCATAGAGCAGCAGGAAATGCTAGCGGAATGCTTGGGTGTATAGAGAGAGGCATTACCAGTAGAAAGAGGGAGGTGCTCATGCCGCTCTACAGAGCACTAGTGAGACCTCATTTGGAGTATTGTGCGCAGTACTGGAGACCATATCTCCAGAAGGATATTAATACTTTGGAGAGAGTTCAGAGAAGAGCTACTAAACTAGTACATGGATTGCAGTAACAAGGAGTTTAAGCATGCATGGGATAGGCATACGGCCATCCTTCATATAAGATAGGGTCAAGGGTTATTCATAGTATTCAGTATATTGGGCAGACTAGATGGGCCAAATGGTTCTTATCTGCCGACACATTCTATGTTTGTATGTTTCTATAATCTAGTGTCCATAGTGTGTGGCTTTCTGTTACATATACTGTACATTACGCCATCCGAAAACTGATTCTTTAGGGCAAATTTAACTAATCAGGGCCTAATATAGTGTCTATATTCTGTGGGTTTCTGTGACATATACTGTCCTGCATCCGAAAACTGTGTTTGTTTTTTAAATTCCAATAATTTGAGCCTAATCTAGTGTCCATAGTGTGCTGTTTTCTGTGACATACAGTACGCCATCCGAAAACAGTTTCTTTAGGGCAAATTCCAATATTCTAGGCCTAATATAGTGTCCATAGTGGGTGGCTTTCTGTGACATATACAGTACGCCATCCGAAAACTGATTCTTTAGGGCAAATTTAACTAATCAGGGCCTAATATAGTGTCTATATTCTGTGGGTTTCTGTGACATATACTGTCCTGCATCCGAAAACTGTGTCTTTAGCGGTCTCTAAAACAATCTGCGCCACATCTAGTGACAAAACCATTAATATAAAGAAGGCGAGCACTAAGAGACGGGAAGTGAGCATGATGCTGATGGTGCACGCAGAGGCCGTGGCCCTGGGCGCAATGAAACTGTGCCTGCTGCCAGTGCGCCAAAAAAAACAACAACATCCACCGTACCCAGATTCATGTCCAACTTACCTTGGCAGCGCAGGACAACACTATCCAAGTTGGACCAGTGCAAACAGTTGGTCGGTTGGATTGCTGAAAATATTGCTTCCAGTCGGTTAAGCACCACCCTCTTTCCACCAAGACCAGTCTCTGTAGCCAAACGAGAGGCCTGCCAAACGAGTGATCCCACATTCGGATATTCCGAGGAACTCTTTCCAGCGCCACTATTACATGTGGCCCTCGCGCCAAGCACACTTGAAGAGGGAGCTGAGATATTGTGCCCTGATTCCCAACCTCTTGAGCCTTCACAGTATCAAGAAGATGACGGTGGTGAACGGAAATCATTAGTTCACGAGGTGGATGATGATGAGACACAGTTGTCAATCACTGAGGTTGTGGTTAGGTCAAGTCAAGAGGATGAGCAGAGTGAGGAAGTGGAAGAGAAGGTGGTTGACGATGAGGTCACTGACCCAACATGGGAAGGTGAAAAGCCGAGCGAGAACAGCAGTACAGAGGGGGAGGGATCCGCAGCACCGCAACAGGCTGAAAAAGGTAGTGGGGTTGCAAAAGGGAGAAGTCGACCCACACCAAACAGGCCCGCAACCGTTACACCGAGCCCCCCCCATGCATAAATCTACCTTGCGGTAGGTGTTTCGCTGTATGGCACTTTTTTTTTAGGAAAGTGCAGACGACAAAAGAGTGGTAGTGTGCAACCTGTGCCGTACCAAAATGAGCCGGGGCGTGAACACTAGCAACCTCACCACCACCAGCATGATCCACCACATGGCATCCAAGCACCCTAATAAGTGGGTCGAATGCCTGGGTCCACAATCTGGGTCTGCGAGTCACACCACTGCCTCCTCTTCCCCTGTGTTACGCACGGCTGGCCAATCCCCTGCCGAAGGCGCAGGCCCCTGATGCCCATCGCCCTGCACCTGGACCTTGGCATGAACCATCAGCAACAACATTCACTTCCCTGTCCCAGTGCAGCGTCCAAATGTCCATAACACAGTCATTTGAACGCAAGCGCAAATACCCACCCACAGGCCATAGCACTTAATTGTCAACTTTCAAGATTACTGGCCCTTGAAATGTTGCCATTTAGGCTTGTGGACACTGAGGCCTTCCGCAGCCTTATGTCAACAGCTGTCACTCGGTACGCAGTCCCCAGCCGCCACTATTTTTCACGGTGTGCAGTGCCCGCCTTACACCAGCATGTGTCCCAGAACATCTCCCGTGCTGTAACCAACGCAGTTACTGGGAAGGGCCACTTAACCACGGACAAACGGACAAATGCTGGTGGACAGGGATGCTACATTTCCCTGACCGCACACTGGGTGAATGTGGTGGAGGTCGGGAGTGAGTCGTACCCTGGGATGGCACAGGTGCTACCCATGCCCAGGATTGCAGGCCCTATGTCCATCAGGGTCTCCGCCAGCAGCTATGTTGCTGGCTCTAACCCCCACTTCTCCTCCTCCACCGCCTCCTCCACTTCAGTTGCTAGCTGGAAGTGTAACATCCTGAAGTATGTCACTAAACTTCTGTCACCCTGCTTCATAATGTTAGGTGTATATGTGTATTACCATCTTGTGTGATTTAACTGTGCATTGCCATTATATGTATTTTTAGGCCTGTATTATATATGTGCTGTAATTTCAATGTACACCAGCAGGTGGCAGCAGTATGTAGCAGACCATAGTCAGTATCTAGCCTGGAATAGTCCATTCCAGCCTAGGCTCCTCTGTGTGAGCAGAGGTGGGCTGGCCCCATGCCCTGTCTCATGAGGAGGAGAAGGCATTTAGTGAGTGTAACCAGCCCCCCTGCTGGGGAAGTCTGTGTTGGTAGGAGCTCCCAGTTACAGGGATCCCAACCTAGGATCCAAACCTCAGCTGAGTGCCCCAAATTCAGCGCAAGCCACATGGCTTAAAGAAACTATAGGTAGATTTGGAGGTTTCTCAGATGGAATTATTATCTTAGTGGGTGACATCAATATGACTTTGGTACCTTCTCTAGATTCTTCTACGGGCTCGTCCTCACTCTCTGGAGTAGCGATAAGCAAAGTAAAATTGGCCCTCTCCCAACTAGGGTTGGTTGATGTGTGGAGAGCGATGCACTCCAACGAGAAGGATTACACATACTTTTCGGCGGCTCACAAATCCTATCAGAGATTGGACTACATTTTTCTTGGTTCTAATAATCTCCAGCATTGTGTTTCCTCTACTATCGGAGGTATTCTTCTCTCTGATCATGCACCCGTTTTCGTCACATACTTGGTGTCGACTTTGCCCAAGTCCGAATTTAGATGGAGACTCAATGAGACCTTATTGAACGGGTCCAGTATTCCAAAGGTGACCGAGATTCTTGAAGAATATTTCCGTTTAAATGAGGATACCAACACATCTCCGGTAATTTTGTGGGCTGCTCACAAAGCTGTAATAAGGGGCCATCTAATCGCCCTTGGGTCTCATGTTAGGAAACAAAAACAGAAGAAGATAGATGATCTCACTTCTGAGATCTCTAGATTGGAGAAGCATCATAGAAGACAGCTGTCGGAGGCTGTATTGGCGCGCCTGGACACCTTGCGTTCGGAATTAAAAAATATATTAAACACCAATACAGCCAAATTATTTTTAGCAAATCAATTTAAATACTATGCTCATGGTAACAAGGCTTCAAAGGTGCTGCTGGCACAAACTAAGAGGACACCTTAAGAAACAAAGAGGAAATTAGCTGCGTTTATCTCAAGTCTTAAAACAAGAGATGACCAAGTTATTCATAAAACAGATCTTATAGCAGACCAATATTGTAAGTTTTATAGTCAACTATATAACCTCAGGGATTCCTCAACCACATCTCATACCATATCTAAGACCCAAATAATACAACAATGGTTAGAGACTTTAAATATACCCAAATTAAAACCTGATCAAATTGCCACTCTGAACTCTCCATTCACTATTACGGAGTTACAAACAGCTTTAAAAAACTCCCCTCTTCATAAAAGCCCCGGCCCTGATGGTCTCCCAATTGCTTACTATCTCACCTTTCAAAACATACTTCTGCCACGTTTTGTTAAGGTTTGCAATGAGGTGAGGGGGGGGGGGGGTCATTCACCAGTGACATGCTGGCGGCACAAATTACCATCATACCCAAACCTAACAAAGACCATTCACTCTGTTCGAACTATAGGCCTATTTCGCTTCTCAACAACGACCTTAAACTATATGCTAAAATGCTAGCTAACAGGTTAAAAATTTACCTGCCGGATCTTATATCTGCTGAGCAGGTCGGGTTTATACCCGGCAGGGAAGGAAAAAATAATATTATCAGGGTTGTACAACTGATGCAATGGGCTCAACATACAAAAACTCCCCTAGCAATTCTCAGCATGGACGCAGAGAAGGCTTTCGACAGAGTGGATTGGTTGTTCATGACTCAGACTTTGGTCAAGTTTGGTATTCCAGACGCTTTCATTACAAGTGTGATGGCAATGTATCAAAAGCATACTGCACGTGTCCTGGTGAACGGCACACTCTCTCCGACGTTCAGTATTTCTAACGGGACAAGACAGGGTTGCCCCCTATCCCCGCTGCTCTTTGTTCTGGTAATTGAAACCCTCTTACAAGCATTTCGGAACAACGTAGCAATTAAAGGTATTCAAATTGGTGCAACGATTCATCAGACTGCAGCTTTTGCGGACGATGTGTTGCTGTTCATCACCAATCCTGAAACGGCTTTCACAGAGATTGCGTCATTGCTTCAAGATTTCCATGAGATGTCTAATTTCCTAGTTAATCTTTCCAAATCCACAATCTTAAACGTCTCTTTGCCGACAGCGACCATGCTCAGTCTACAAAGTTCTGTGGTCTTCCACTGGGCAACTGGATATATCACCTTTTTAGGTATTAAATTGACCTCTAGTTTTTCTCGGTTGTTTCCCGAAAACTTCCACCCTCTTCCAAAACGTTTGGAAGATCTAATAAGTTCATGGGATATCCCATTTGTGTCTTGGTTTGGCCGTAGAACTTTGATTAAAAGTGTTCTCATGCCCACTGTTTTATATTATATTCAAGCGTTGCCGATACCAATTCCCAAAGCCTTTTTTAAAAAAATACAGAGCATCCTCCTGAAATTTTTATGGGGGGGGAGGAAAGCTAGGTTACCCTTTAAACAGGTCAAACAACGGACATATAAAGGGGGCATGGGTATACCTGATATATACATATACCACAAAGCAGTGATGTGCATGCGCTGTTTGGAATGGCTAAGAACCTATACAAACCGTTTAGACCTTTTAACAGAAGACAACATGGCCAACATCCCATTGCGTTCTTTGCTGTTTATGGAGGGCTCGGTTGCTAAGTATACACTGAAAACACACAGTTCTATAACTATATATACATTACGTGTATGGTTAGAATCAAATTGGCTCGCATCATTATCCCCACACTATCCGATTTTAATGCAAATAAGGGATGCTTTTTTCCAAGCTCCTGTCCAGTTTCTAGATACTCTACCGTTGAGAGCGAAATCTCTCATTTCCCCCATCTTGAGCCTTTACAGGGAAGACGACATCCCTTCATTCGAAGATCTTCGCACACATCCGTTGCTATCTAACCTTTCTACGTTTCATTTGGCTTACTTGTTACAACAAATAAAAAAAATACTTTACGGGTCTCCCGATTGCACCAACTCACACTCCCTTTGAAAAACTGGCCTTACAAAAAAAGGAACCAAAAGGTAAAATATCGCAGTTATATGACATCCTACTCTTAAAACAGGGATCAGAGACCCCTAAGTTCATTCAACAGTGGGTAGAGGATCTGAATATTTATTTATCCCCCTTAGAAGTAAAACAGGCGCTTAGGACGTTTCTTAAGGTGTCCAGGTGCGTCAAGTTGCAAGAGAACAGCTACAAAGTTTTAACAAGATGGTATTACACACCTCATAAACTTCATCGCATGTTTCCAGAGTGTAGCCCTATGTGCTGGAGATGCAACCTTGAGGTGGGCACGCATGCCCATATCTGGTGGGAATGCACCAAAATAACCTCTTACTGGCAGGAGATTTGTAAGATTATATCTAATTTATCTAGCCTGAAAATACCCTTATGCCCTAAAGTTTGTCTCTTGGGAGTTTTAGGAGAAACTAGAGGCCCCAAATATAATCACTCATTAAGTAACACATTGTTAGCTGCAGCTAGACTTATGATAGCAATAGCATGGAAACAATCTAATCCTCCGTCTATTCAAAACTGGATACTTAAATGCGATCAGCTCTTCCGCTTAGAACAGATAGCACACTGGGATGCTCGCACCCCTGTGAAGTTTGAAAATATTTGGAACCCTTGGAAGTCTTTTAGGAATTTCTCGGGAGTGTGATTTCTCAACGCAAAGGGTAATTTATTGAGAAAGGGAGTCTCCACTTGCGCATTTGAACCTCATTTATGGTACTTATTTGAATTGCCTGCTTCCGGATGGAATTGTGATAAGACATATCGTGTTGCACCGGCCTCAATGGTAATCCATAACATATCAAGCTCTCCTTCCCCCCCCCCCTCCTTTTCCATTTTATTTTTAAGTTATGTCTATGTCTTCCCCTTTCCATTTGTATCATTTTATTTCCTTCTACAGTTTTTCTT
The DNA here is from genome assembly GCF_905171765.1 of Bufo bufo. Lineage (NCBI taxonomy): Eukaryota > Metazoa > Chordata > Amphibia > Anura > Bufonidae > Bufo > Bufo bufo. The sequence goes on along the minus strand of NC_053390.1, from coordinate 485,312,843 downwards.
TAGTTAGTTGATATTTGGTCTATATAGATCTCTAATGGAAGTATCTTCGCCTTATTGTCAAGATCACTAGGGTAATGTACGCTCAGGATATATATTTATGTTTACTTCCAAAATGGTGAAACACTGTCGACCTGTATGTTCAGTTTTTGTGTTAAAAACTAATAAAAACAATTTTAAAACAAACCTCAGCTGAGGTCATAGATCACTCTTCCCAGCCTGAGCCATCAGCCTCAGCTGGTTGATAAGAAAGCAGCTATCTACAGAACTATAGATCTCCAGGAAGAAGAAATCATACCCTGCGAGCAGTCCTGTGAGTACAGATCCAAAGACCAAGAGAAACCAAATACCTCCTCAGCTAGTCAGGCCCAAACAAAGCAGACTAAAGTCAGAGCAGAAGACAGATACCTGCCAGATCTACTAGGCATATGTATAAGAAGCAGAATAGATATAAATTCCTGCCACATATTGCCAATACCTGCTGGGATCCAAGACTATTGCTGTAACTTGTATGGATCAAAGCTGCCAATCATTAAGTAAAGACAAGTTGGATCGTATTACCTGTTTGGATCTCAATTATTCCTCAATTTCTCCTACTGACCACACTCAATTTTATTGCAAGTGAGCCAGGATTCAGGAGTCCAGCCGTACCAAGGTAGGAGACACCGTTGACACTACCATATCTGCTACACAGAGACATTATCCCCCTCTGGCATTCCGCACCTGGTACATGAGTTATAACATCTTAAAGGGCCCTGCTACAGTACCTGCGCAAGCTGCAATTGGCGTCACGAACTACTACACATATATCCTGACCCACTGCATAGCTGACCCACTGTACCAGTGTCCTGCTCATTGCAGAAGCAGTGTAGCACTGCTGTGGGTAAGCGTCAACAGGCCGTGCTGAAGTTGATCTGCTTAGGGGACAAACTGCACACCGTCACAGAGCTGTGGCAGGGTATAAGAGACCAGACCGAGCTGTGGCTCTCGCAACGCAACCTACAACTATGTTGTGTATGACAATGGCCGTAACTTGGTCGCGGCTTTGGAGCTCGGCATCTGACACACATCCCATGCCTAGTCCCTAGTCCACGTCTTAAACTTAGTGGTTCAGCGGTTTATAAAAATCTACCCAAATTTTCCAGAGCTACTAGTGAGGGCGTGCCACGTGTGTGCCTATTTCCACAAGTCATCCACAGCTTCAGCCGGTCTGTCAACGCTGCAGCAGTGCTTGTTGTGCGACGTGAGCACGTGCTGAAACTCTACGTTCCACATGTTGTCCAGGCTTTCTGAGCAGCAGAGGGCAGTTGTGGAATACCAGCTGCAACATGGTCGTCGCCTTTCGAGTCAACTTCCACTATTCACAAGCGAGGAGTTGGCATTGATGTCAAACCTCTGTGAGGTTTTAAAAAACTTTGATGAATCCACACAGATGGTTAGTGGCGATAACGCTATTATAAGCGTAATCATACCACTGTTGTGTCTACTCAAACGATTGCTGCTCACAAATAAGCATGACGCTCTGAATGTGGCAGACGAGGAAATGGGGGAGGACATTACACTGGGTGATAGTCAGCCCACCCTCAGTTCGTCTTCTCAGCGCGAATCGGACCATTAAGAGGAGGAGGAGGATCTGGAGACAGTTGCCTCTGCTACAGAGGGTAGTACCCATGAAACTTTAATTCCATCTGTTCAGCGTGGATGGGCAGAAGAGGAGGAGGAGGATGAGAAGATGGAGAGTCATCCTGATGTCGACATCGACGTCTTGCCTGTTGGTACTCTGGCCCTTATGGTTGACTTCATGTTAGGCTGCCTTTCCAGCGACCCTCGCATTATACGCATTTTAGATAACACGGATTACTGGGTGTTCACCCTTCTCGACCCCCGCTACAAAGAGAACTTTTCATCTCTCATTCCTGTGGTGGAGAGGACGAGTAAAACGGTGCAATACCAGAAGGTACTTGTTGAGAGATGGCTCCAAAATTTTCCATCTGACAACGCGGCTGGCAAAGTTCGTACTTACTTAGGCAACCAAAGAAGAGAGACAAGGGGAACACACAGCAGATCCAACAAAGCCAGGGCAACACTCTCCAAGGCATGGGACACTTTCATGACACCCTTCCAGCAACCTCACCCTGAAGCGCGACCTAGTGGTACAAGGAGAGAAAGGTTTTGGAAGATGGTGAAGGAATACATAGCAGACAGTGTCAGCGTCCTAAATGATCCCTCAGTGCCTTACAACTACTGGGTGTCCAAGCTGGACATGTGGCACGAACTTGCGCTCTACGCCTTGGAGGTGCTGGCCTGCACTGCCGTCAGCGTTTTGTCTCATCGTGTATTTAGTGCTGCTGGCGACATTATAACAGATAAGTGTATCCGCTTGTCCACTGGCAATGCTGACAGGTTGACTCAGATAAAAACAAACAAACAAGGCCTGGATTGCCCCTGACTAGAGTTGAGCGGACACCTGGATGTTCTGGTTCGGCAGGTTTGGCCGAACTTGAAAAAAAAGTTCGAGTTCGGACCCCGAACTTGACCTAAACTTGACGCCGAACCCCATTGAAGTCAATGGGGACCTGAACTTTTGGGCACTAAAATGGCTCTAAAATAGTCCTGGAAAGGGCTAGAGGGTTGCAAAAGGCATCAAAATGTGCTTAAGAACATGGCAACTGTTCTGCAAACAAATGTGGATAGGGAAATGACTTAAAATAACATAAAATACTGAACAAACAAAAATAACAATCTGGATCTAGGAGTAGGAGGTTGAGGAGGCGGTGGATGGGTGGATGTGGCGGTGTAGGTTGACATGGCGGTGTAGGTGGAAGCGGTGGTGAAGGAGGAATAGGTAGCCAACACTGATTTGTGTTATTTTTTCTTTTTAAATTGGGGTATCCCCTAAAATATTAGGACATATAACAAAATAAAACAAAGAATAAGTGCAATTGAGTACAAGAATGGATGGTTGAGGCTGGTATAAATGTCTATTCTGCACAAGGTACGGAGAAGTCCTGTGGGATCCATGCCTGGTTCATTTTAATAAACGTAAGCTTGTCCACATTGGCTGCGCCTGTGATAATGCTCTCTGCCGTGCTAAACACATGTTCACACATACACAGGCTGCAGAGCAGGTCAACACCTCCAAGGCTGACAAAGCTTTTCCACATTTTGGCCATGCTAACCCTGCCTTCTCAGGTGCTGGCGGTGCCCCAGCTGCGTTGGCGACCTCTTCCTCTGCCTTCGCCTTGTGCTTCCACTGTGCCCCCGCTGTCAGGTTGGAATGCCATCATCAGCATGCGCTTGTAGTCGCGCATCTTCCGATCAGTAACAAATGTTTTCACTGAATTTAGTTCCCTGTCAGCAATGCAGAGCAGGGGTTAATTCACAGCAAAAGGGGGTTCATGTCACCCAGCAATAGAACAGAGGATTTTGAGAGATTTAGGCCCCTGTCAGCAATGCATAGCAGGGGTTTATTCACAGAAAAAGGGGGTTCATGTCACCCAGCAATAGAACAGAGGATTTTGAGAGATTTAGACCCTAGTCACCCAGGCACAGCAGGGGTTCATTCACGGCAAAAGGGGGTTCATGTCACCCAGCAATACAACAGAGGATTGTGAGAGAAGTAGGCCCCTGTCATCAATGCAGAGCAGGGGTTCATTCACGGCAAAAGGGGGATTATGTCACTCAGCAATACAACAGAGGATTTTGAGAGATTTAGGCCCCTGTCAACAATGCAGAGCAGGGTTTCATTCACGGCAAAAGGGGGGTCATGTCACCCAGCAATACAACAGAGGATTTTGAGAGATTTAGGCCACTGATAGCAATGCAGAGCAGGGGTTCATTCACGGCAAAAGGGGGTTAATTTCACCCAGCAATAGAACTGAGAATTTTGAGAGATTTAGGCCCCTGTCAGCAATGCATAGCAGGGGTTTATTCACAGCAAAAAGGGGGTTCATGTCACCCAGCAATAGAACAGAGGATTTTGAGAGATTTAGGCCCCAGTCACCCAGGCACAGCAGGGGTTCATCCACGGCAAAAGGGGGTTCATGTCAGCTAGCAATAGAACAGAGGATTTTGAGAGATTTAGGCCCCTGTCATCAATGCAGAGCAGAGATTCATTCATGGCAAAAGGGGGATCATGTCACCCAGCAATAGAACAGAGGATTTTGAGAGATTTAGGCCCCTGTCACCCAGGCACAGCAGGGGTTCATTCACAGCAGAAGGGGGTTCATGTCACCCAGCAATACAACAGAGGATTTTGAGAGATTTAGGCCCTAGTCACCCAGGCACAGCATGGGTTCATTCACGGCAAAAGGGGGTTCATGTCACCTAGCAATAGAACAGAGGATTTTGAGATTTTTAGGCCCCTGTCAGCAATGAGGAGCAGGGTTTAATTCATGGCAAAAGGGGGTTCATGTCACCCAGTAATACAACAGAGGATTTTGAGAGATTTAGGCCCCAGTCACCCAGGCATAGCAGGGGTTCATCTCACTCAGCAATAGAACAGAGGATTGTGAGAGATTTAGGCCCCTGTCATCAATGCAGAGCAGGGGTTCATTCACGGCAAAAGGGGGATCATGTCACCCAGCAATACAACAGAGGATTTTGACAGATTTAGGCCCCAGTCACCCAGGCACAGCAGGGGTTCATTCAAGGCAAAAGGGGCTTCATGTAACCCAGCAATAGAACAGAGGATTTTGATAGATTTAGGCCCCTGTCAGCAATGCAGAGCAGGGTTTCATTTACGGCAAAAGGGGGTTCATGTCACCCAGCAATGCAACAGAGGATTTTGAGAGATTTAGGCCCCAGTCACAGAAGGGGTTCATTCACGGCAAAAGGGGGTTCATGTCACCCAGCAAAACAACAGAGGATTTTGAGAGATTTAGGCCCCAGTCACAGCAGAGGTTCATTCACGGCCAAAGGGGGTTCATGTCACCCAGCAATACAACAGAGGATTTTGAGAGATTTAGGCCCCAGTCACCCAGGCACAGCAGGGATTCATTCATGGCAAAAGGTAGTTCATGTCACCTAGCAATACAACAGAGGATTTTGAGAGATTTAGGCCCCTATCAGCAATGCAGAGCAGGGGTTCATGTCACCCAGCAATACAACAGAGGATTGTGAGAGATTTTGGCCCCTGTCATCAATGCAGAGCAGAGGTTCATTCACGGCAAAAGGGGGTTCATGTCACCCAGCAATACAACAGAGGATTTTGAGAGATTTAGGCCATTGTCAGCAATGCAGAGCAGGGTTCATTCACGGCAAAAGGGGGTTCATGTCACCCAGCAAAACAACAGAGGATTTTGAGAGATTTAGGCCCCAGTCACCCAGGAACAGCAGGGGTTCATTCACGGCAAAAGGGGATTAATTTCACCCAGCAATAGAACAGAGGATTTTGAGAGATTTAGGCACCTGTCAGCAATGCAGAGCAGGGGTTCATTCACGGCAAAAGGGGGTTCATGTCACCCAGCAAAACAACAGAGGATTTTGAGAGATTTAGGCCACTGTCAGCAATGCAGAGCAGGGTTTCATTTACGGCAAAAGGGGGTTCATGTCACCCAGCAATGCAACAGAGGATTTTGAGAGATTTAGGCCCCAGTCGCAGAAGGGGTTCATTCACGGCAAAAGGGGGTTCATGTCACCCAGCAATACAACAGAGGATTTTGAGAGATTTAGGCCCCAGTCACCCAGGCACAGCAGGGATTCATTCATGGCAAAAGGTAGTTCATGTCACCTAGCAATACAACAGAGGATTTTGAGAGATTTAGGCCCCTGTCAGCAATGCAGAGCAGGGGTTCATGTCACCCAGCAAAACAACAGAGGATTTTGAGAGATTTAGGCCCCAGGCACAGCAGGGGTTCATTCAAGGCAAAAGGGGGTTCATGTCACCCAGAAATACAACAGAGGATTTTGAGAGATTTAGGCCCCAGTCACCCAGGAACAGCAGGGGTTCATTCACGGCAAAAGGGGATTAATTTCACCCAGCAATAGAACAGAAGATTTTGAGAGATTTAGGACCCTGTCAGCAATGCAGAGCAGGGGTTCATTCATGGCAAAAGGGGTATCATGTCACCTAGCAATACAACAGAGGATTTTGAGAGATATAGGCCCCAGTCACCCAGGCATAGCAGGGGTTCATTCTCGACAAATGAGGGTTTATGTCACCCAGCAATAGAACAGAAGATTGTGAGAGATTTAGGCCCTTGTCAACAATGTAGAGCAGGGGTTCTTTTACGGCAAAAGGGTATTCATGTCACCCAGCAATACAACAGAGGATTTTGAGAGATTTAGGCCCCTGTCAGCAATGCAGAGCAGGGGTTCATTCACGGCAAAAGGGGGATCATGTCACCTAGCAATACAACAGAGGATTTTGAGAGATTTAGGCCCCAGTCTACAGGCAATGCAAGGGTTCATTCACGGCAAAAGGGGGTTCATATCAACCAGCAATACAACAGAGCATTTTGAGAGATTTAGGCCCCAGTCACCCAGGCAGAGCAGGGGTTCATTCATGGCAAAAGGAGTGTTCATGTCACCCAGCAATACAACAGAGGATTTTGAGAGATTTAGGCCCCTGTCAGCAATGCAGAGCAGGGGTTGTTTCACGGCAAAAGGGGGTTCATGTCACCTAGCAATACAACAGAGGATTTTGAGAGAATTAGGCCCCTGTCAGCAATGCAGAGCAGGGGTTGTTTCACGGCAAAAGGGGGTTCATGTCACCCAGCAATACAACATAGGGTTTTGAGAGATTTAGGCCCCAGTCACAGCAGGGAATCATTAATGGCAAAAAGGTAGTTCATGTCACTCAGCAATAGAACAGAGGATTTTGAGAGATTTAAGCCCCTGTCAGCAATGCAGAGCAGTGGTTCATTCATGGCAAAAGGGGGATCATGTCACCGAACAATAGAACAGAGTATTTTGAGAGATTTAGGCCCATGTCAGCAATGCATAGCAGTGGTTTATAAACAGCAAAAAGGAGGTTCATGTCACACAGCAATAGAACAGAGGATTTTGAGAGATTTAGGCCCCAGTCACCCAGGCACAGAAGGGGTTCATTCACTGCAAAAGGGGGTTCATGTCACCCAGCAATAGAACAGAGTATTTTGAGAGATTTATGCCCGTCAGCAATGCAGAGCAGAGGTTCATTCACGGCAAAGGGGGGGGATCATGTCACCCAACAATAGAAGAGAGGATTTTGAGAGATTTTGGCCCCTGTCAGCAATGCATAGCAGGGGTTTATTCACAGCAAAAGGGGGTTCATGTCACCCAGCAATAGAACAGAGGATTTTGAGAGATTTAGGCCACAGTCACCCAGGCACAGAAGGGGTTCATTCACTGCAAAAGGGGGTTCATGTCACCCAGCAATAGAACAGAGTATTTTGAGAGATTTAGGCCCCGGTCAGCAATGCAGAGCAGGGTTTCATTCACGGCAAAAAGGGGGATCATGTCACCCAGCAATACAACAGTGGATTTTGAGAGATTTAGGCCCCTGTCAGCAATGCATAGCGGGGATTTATTCACAGCAACAGGGGGTTCATGTCACCTAGCAATAGAACAGAGGATTTTGAGACATTTAGGCACCAGTCATCCAGGCACAGCAGGGATTCATTAATGGCAAAAGGTAGTTCATGTCACCTAGCAATAGAACAGAGGATTTTGAGAGATTTAGGCCCCTGTCAGCAATGCAGAGCAGTGGTTCATTCACGGCAAAAGGGGGATCATGTCACCCAGCAATAGAACAGACGATTTTGAGAGATTTAGGCCCCTGTCAGCAATGCAGAGCAGGGGTTCATTTATGGCAAAAGGGGGTTCATGTCACCCAGCAATAGAACAGAGGATTTTGAGAGATTTAGGCCCCTGTCAGCAATGCAGAGCAGGGTTTTATTCACGGCAAAAGGGGGCTCATGTCACCCAGGAAAACAACAAAGGCTTTTGAGAGATTTAGGCCCCAGTCACAGCAGGGGTTCATTTACAGCAAAAAGGAGGTTAATGTCACCCAGCAATACAACAGAGGATTTTGAGAGATTTAGGCCCCAGTCACCAAGATACAGCTGAGGTTCATTCATGGCAAAAGGTAGTTCATGTCACCCAGCAATAGAACAGAGGATTTTGAGAGATTTAGGCCCCTGTCACCCAGGCACAGCAGGGGTTCATTCACAGCAGAAGGGGGTTCATGTCACCCAGCAATACAACAGAGGATTTTGAGAGATTTAGGCCCTAGTCACCCAGGCACAGCATGGGTTCATTCACGGCAAAAGGGGGTTCATGTCACCTAGCAATAGAACAGAGGATTTTGAGATTTTTAGGCCCCTGTCAGCAATGAGGAGCAGGGATTAATTCATGGCAAAAGGGGGTTCATGTCACCCAGTAATACAACAGAGGATTTTGAGAGATTTAGGCCCCAGTCACCCAGGCATAGCAGGGGTTCATCTCACTCAGCAATAGAACAGAGGATTTTGAAGGATTTAGGCCCCTGTCAGCAATGAGGAGCAGGGTTTTATTCACGGCAAAAGGGGGTTCATGTAACCCAGTAATACAACAGAGGATTTTGAGAGATTTAGGCCCCAGTCACCCAGGCACAGCAGGGGTTCATTTACGGCAAAAGGGGGTTAATGTCACCTAGCAATACAACAGAGGATTTTGAGAGATTTAGGCCCCAGTCACCAAGATACAGCAGAGGTTCATTCATGGCAATAGGTAGTTCATGTCAGCCAGCAATAGAACAGAGGATTTTGAGAGATTTAGGCCCCTGTCAGCAATGCAGAGCAGTGGTTCATTCACGGCAAAAGGGGGATCATATAACCCAGCAATACAACAGAGGATTGTGAGAGATTTAGGCCCCTGTCAGCAATGCAGAGCAGGGGTTCATTCACGGCAAAAGGGGGTTCATGTCACCCAGCAAAACAACAGAGGATTTTGAGAGATTTAGGCCCCAGTCACCCAGGCACAGCAGGGGTTCATTCAAGGCAAAAGGGGGTTCATGTCACCCAGAAATACAACAGAGGATTTTGAGAGATTTAGGCCCCAGTCACCCAGGAACAGCAGGGGTTCATTCACGGCAAAAGGGGATTAATTTCACCCAGCAATAGAACAGAAGATTTTGAGAGATTTAGGACCCTGTCAGCAATGCAGAGCAGGGGTTCATTCATGGCAAAAGGGGTATCATGTCACCTAGCAATACAACAGAGGATTTTGAGAGATATAGGCCCCAGTCACCCAGGCATAGCAGGGGTTCATTCTCGACAAATGAGGGTTTATGTCACCCAGCAATAGAACAGAAGATTGTGAGAGATTTAGGCCCTTGTCAACAATGTAGAGCAGGGGTTCTTTTACGGCAAAAGGGTATTCATGTCACCCAGCAATACAACAGAGGATTTTGAGAGATTTAGGCCCCTGTCAACAATGCAGAGCAGGGGTTCATTCACGGCAAAAGGGGGATCATGTCACCTAGCAATACAACAGAGGATTTTGAGAGATTTAGGCCCCAGTCTACAGGCAATGCAAGGGTTCATTCACGGCAAAAGGGGGTTCATATCAACCAGCAATACAACAGAGCATTTTGAGAGATTTAGGCCCCAGTCACCCAGGCAGAGCAGGGGTTCATTCATGGCAAAAGGAGTGTTCATGTCACCCAGCAATACAACAGAGGATTTTGAGAGATTTAGGCCCCTGTCAGCAATGCAGAGCAGGGGTTGTTTCACGGCAAAAGGGGGTTCATGTCACCCAGCAATACAACAGAGGATTTTGAGAGATTTAGGCCCCAGTCACAGCAGGGAATCATTAATGGCAAAAAGGTAGTTCATGTCACTCAGCAATAGAACAGAGGATTTTGAGAGATTTAAGCCCCTGTCAGCAATGCAGAGCAGTGGTTCATTCATGGCAAAAGGGGGATCATGTCACCGAACAATAGAACAGAGTATTTTGAGAGATTTAGGCCCATGTCAGCAATGCATAGCAGTAGTTTATAAACAGCAAAAAGACGGGGCGCATGCGCGCGGCTCACGAGAAGGACATGCTTCAGTGAGCTCCGCTCCGCACATCGAGAAAAACCCTAAATAAAGCGCCTATATCGGGCTCCAATTATCCTGAAACTTGATGCAGGGGTCCCCGAAGATGACCCGCACCAAGGGGAAATCTAAGATACCGGGCACTCCGGTCCAGTCACAGACTTTGCCGGAGATCTTCAGAATGACCAGGCAGACTGTCATGGCGGACGCACCAGAAATTCCCGCCAGCCCAGCTCCATCGGACGGAGACGAGCCTCCACAAGAAGCATCAGACCGACAGGTTGGTCAGGGGGACTTATACAAGAACATTGCGGCCCTATTTAAAGCTGAATTATCCCAGGCAGTCTCGGACTTTACACGCCAAATCCAAGATCTGGGTAACAGAGTCACAGACCTGAAAGCCAGAACAGACGACTTGTCTGACACACTGGGCCGCGATCGGGAGGACATTGACTCCCATGAAGCTCAACTGACAGAGCTGGAACTTAAGATAGAAGACCTTGAAAACAGGTCCCGGAGGGGCAACCTCAGAGTTAGAGGCCTGCCTGAGTCATTTACTGACCTACAATCCACTTTGTCTGAGTTGTTCGCCACCTTACTCCCCCAGTCAGAACCGCATTTTCTGAAAATGGATCGCGTCCATAGATCTCTGGGTAAACCGCGGAACCCAGACCTTCCTAGGGATGTAATCCTTAAGTTCCACCACCCTGACACAAGGGACAAGGTTCTAGCAGCAGCAAGGGACAAACCCGACCTACCTGGTCTCCCCCAAACTGTCCACCTCTACGCTGACCTAGCGCCATCCACTCTCCGTAGGCGCAGGGAAATGAGGCCGGTTACACAGGCCTTACAGAAGAGTAATGTTAGATACCGGTGGGGGTTTCCCTTTAACTTGTCCTTCCAGCTGAATTCCCGTTCACACACAATCCATACTGTGACGGAGGGACTAGAAGCACTACGGAGGGCCGGGATCCCATACGATCATCAAGACTTGCCGTCTGCCTTACCGAAACCGCAGAGACCAGCAAGAGTCTGGACAAAAGTTCCATCCTCCTCGAATGGTTCCACCAGACAACGGAACACCTGACTTTTCAGCTCAGCACATCTAGAGTGTGGTAACAGTCATGAATATTTGAAGTGACCGCTGATGGGTAGAGATGGCCCGAACTATCCGACGGCGAACAGTTCCCGGCGAACATAGCTTGTTCGCGTTCGCCTCTGCCGGGCGAACACATGCGATGTTCGGTCCGCCCCCTATACATCATCATTGAGCAAACTTTGACCCTGTACCTCACAGTCAGCAGACACATTCCAGCCAATCAGCAGCATACCCTCCCTCCCAGACCCTCCCACCTCCTGCACAGCATCCATTTTAGATTCATTCTGAAGCTGCAGTCTTAGTGAGAGGAGGGAGACTGTAACTGCTGCTGATTTAATTGGGAAATCGATAGCTAGGCTAGTGAATTCAGTGTCCACTCCAGTCCTGAAAGACTCATCTGATCTCTGCTGTAAGGACAGCGTCCTGACAGCACCCCAAAAAGCCCTTTTTAGGGCTGCAACATTAGTCTGCTTTTTTTTTTTCCTTTATATACATATTGCAGTTGCCTGGCCTGCCTGTGTGTGAGGAGCTGCAGGCCCACAGACTGTAGTGTGCCCACTGCCAGTGCTCACCCCTGTCATTCCGTGTGGCACAGGACTTTGCTTAAAAAAAGGCACTTAATTTTTACACTTTAATCTAAGGTTAGTTGCCTGCCAGTGTGTGTCAGGCTGACTTCCACTGACTGTAGTGTGCCCACTGCCAGTGCCCACCACTCATACCGGCTGGCACAGGACTTTGCATAAAAAAGGCATTTAATTTTTACACTTTAGTGTAATTTCAGCTGCTTGCCTGCTGCTAGTGTGTGTCAGGCCGACTTCAACTGACTGTAGTGTGCCCACTGCCAGTGCCCACCCCTGTCATCCCGTGTGGCACAGGACTTTGCTTAAAAAAAAGGCACTTCATTTTTACACTTTAATCTAAGGTTAGTTGCCTGCCAGTGTGTGTCAGGCCGACTTCAACTGACTGTAGTGTGCCCACTGCCAGTGCCCACCCCTGTCATCCCGAGTGGCACAGGACTTTGCTTAAAAAATAGGCACTTAATTTTTACACTTTAATCTAAGGTTAGTTGCCTGCCAGTGTGTGTCAGGCTGACTTCCACTGACTGTAGTGTGCCCACTGCCAGTGCCCACCACTCATACCGGCTGGCACAGGACTTTGCTTAAAAAAGGCATTTAATTTTTACACTTTAATGTAATTTCAGCTGCTTGCCTGCTGCTAGTGTGTGTCAGGCCGACTTCAACTGACTGTAGTGTGCCCACTGCCAGTGCCCACCCCTGTCATACCGAGTGGCACAGGACTTTGCTTAAAAAATAGGCACTTAATTTTTACACTTTAATCTAAGGTTAGTTGCCTGCCAGTGTGTGTCAGGCTGACTTCCACTGACTGTAGTGTGCCCACTGCCAGTGCCCACCCCTGTCATACCGAGTGGCACAGGACTTTGCTTAAAAAATAGGCACTTCATTTTTACACTTTAATCTAAGGTTAGTTGCCTGCCAGTGTGTGTCAGGCCGACTTCAACTGACTGTAGTGTGCCCACTGCCAGTGCCCACCCCTGTCATCCCGAGTGGCACAGGACTTTGCTTAAAAAATAGGCACTTAATTTTTACACTTTAATCTAAGGTTAGTTGCCTGCCAGTGTGTGTCAGGCTGACTTCCACTGACTGTAGTGTGCCCACTGCCAGTGCCCACCACTCATACCGGCTGGCACAGGACTTTGCTTAAAAAAGGCATTTAATTTTTACACTTTAATGTAATTTCAGCTGCTTGCCTGCTGCTAGTGTGTGTCAGGCCGACTTCAACTGACTGTAGTGTGCCCACTGCCAGTGCCCACCCCTGTCATACCGAGTGGCACAGGACTTTGCTTAAAAAATAGGCACTTAATTTTTACACTTTAATCTAAGGTTAGTTGCCTGCCAGTGTGTGTCAGGCTGACTTCCACTGACTGTAGTGTGCCCACTGCCAGTGCCCACCACTCATACCGGCTGGCACAGGACTTTGCATAAAAAAGGCATTTAATTTTTACACTTTAGTGTAATTTCAGCTGCTTGCCTGCTGCTAGTGTGTGTCAGGCCGACTTCAACTGACTGTAGTGTGCCCACTGCCAGTGCCAACCACTGATACCGGGTGGCACAGTAGCTTGCCGATAAATAAGGCATTTAATTTTTAGACAGTAGTCTAAATTCAGTTGCTTGCCTGCTGCCAGTGTGTGTCAGGCCCGCTTCCACTGACTGTAGTGTGCCCACTGCCAGTGCCAACCACTGATACCGGGTGGCACAGTAGCTTGCCGATAAATAAGGCATTTAATTTTTAGACAGTAGTCTAAATTCAGTTGCTTGCCTGCTGCCAGTGTGTGTCAGGCCCTCTTCCACTGACTGTAGTGTGCCCACTGCCAGTGCCAACCACTCATACCGGGTGGCACAGTAGCTTGCCGATAAATAAGGCATTTAATTTTTACACTTTAGTGTAATTTCAGTTGCTTGCCTGCTGCCAGTGTGTGTCAGGCCCGCTTCTACTGACTGTAGTGTGCCCACTGCCAGTGCCAACCACTGATACCATCTCCCCGTTCGAAAAATCTATTCAATAAATGGCACCCAGATTGGGGACGTTAGAGGGATTAAACTGATGAGAATAGTACTACAGAAAATACCACTCATATCGGGTGTGACAGTAAATTGCACGGCGCAGACGCAGTCACCGTGGATAAAAACAAAGGGGAGGGAGCCAGCGTTTTTTTAACCATCTCCCCGTTCGAAAAATCAATTCAATTGACCTTTCGGGGACCCTTGGTGTTGTACGTGGCTGGGTGGAGGAAGAAACCTTCAATGACATCACCGGGACGTGGCTAGCTTGGTATCCAACCTTGTGCAAATGGGGAGTTTGCGGTTGTGCAAATGAACTGTTTGCGGTGCATTAAAAGGGGAGTTTGGTCTGTCAATGTCTGTGATGCGGGCGTAACCCTTACACTACCTGATCGATACAACATCATACCTGATCGTATACACACACTGGATGTTTTAAAGCACGTTATTCCAAACAATTTAGGAATGTTAGTTGATTTATGCCCTTTATGGATTAAAACCCGACTCTGCGTCCACTACGTAATTTTCCATGGGAGTTTTGCCATAGATCCCCCTCCGGCATGCCACAGTCCAGGTGTTAGACCCCTTGAAACAACTTTCTCATCACTATTGTGGCCAGAAAGAGTCCCTGTGGGTTTTAAAATTCGCCTGTCTATTGAAGTCTATGGCGGTTCGCCCGGTTCGCCAGTTCGCGAACATTTGCGGAAGTTCTCGTTCGCTGTTCGCGAACTGAAAATTTTATGTTCGCGACATCACTACTGATGGGGACTTTAGTTCTAAATTACTTAAATATAACATCAGGCCTGTTTTACTACTATAGGGTCTCGATATCGCGGATTTTCATGCTACCCCTGATTATGGGATGTTATGAGAAGGTGATGTCAGCTAATAATAGGCTGACTCCTTTTTCCTATATTCCACCTTGTTCGACTTTTAAGATGGGACCTTTTGGTTCCACTTTACATTTCCTGTACCCTCAGGATGTTATGATGTTTTACTGTATTAATGTTTTACTCTTGGATTATGCGGTCATGAATGTCAATGTGAGCGCTGAAGTGAGAGAGGGGATCAGGGTGGAGATGTCTCGGGGAGCAGATGATGTCGGGTCATGTCACTATGGAAACTCATTCCTAATAATACTATTATGTGTAAACTAATAACTCACAATGTAAGGGGTTTTAATTCCCCTAGGAAAAGGAAAACTGCCTTTGCAACTTACCTTAAACATGCACCTGACGTCATCTGTCTCCAAGAGACGCATTTCACACCAGCGTCACACCCGAGATATTTCCACCCACAATATTCTAACTTTCACTCTTCCTCCTTTACATCAAAATGTAGGGGGGGTAATCACTTTACTGAGAAACTCGTTTTCTTTTACTGTGACTCAGACTTGTATTGACCCCAACGGGAGGTATGTTATTTTAGTTGGAACTCACCAAGAAGAATCCTACTGTATTGTCAATTCATACGCACCCACAGATGACCCTATCCGCTTCTTTGAAACTGTAAGCAGGGTAATTGAGACACTTACATTTCAAAAATTGATATGGTGTGGGGATTTTAATTTCACACTCCATCCAGTATTGGACCGTTCTGTTCCCCCCGCTGCTCCTCGCCCGGCAGCTAAAGTGAAGTTGATTGACCAGGTCATGCACTCATTATTCTTGGCGGACACGTGGAGGGAACACAATGGCTCACAGAGGGGATATACATACTACTCACCTGCCCATCAGCTATATACTCGGATCGACATGATATTAGCATCCACCTCCATTTTACCATACATGTCTTATTCTAGGCACGTTGTATCATCATGGTCAGATCACGATCTAGTTATATCTGAATTTATGACGTCATGTCAAATGAAGGCCCCCTTCCAATGGAGGTTGAATGAATCCATCCTTACTAATCCTACCATATTCTCCCAGCTACAGGAGGATATTGTAAACTTCTTTACTGAAAACAATACTCCTGATATTAATCCTATGACACTTTGGCTGACTCACAAAGCTTTTATGAGGGGAAGGTTAATAAGAGTCGCCTCCAAGAGAAAGAAGGATAGGTCCCAGGCTCAGTTAGGGTTAGAGGCCAAATTAAATAGGTTGGTCTGGGCCCACCAAAGATCCCCTACGTTATACCTGCTCAAAGCAATAAAAGATGTGAAACAACAACTGAATATGGTACTCTCGAACAATACTGAGAAAGCCCTTAGATGGACTAACTCCTTTTACTATAAATATTCGAATAAGCCGGACAAACTGCTTGCACGCCAACTTAAGTCTAAACAGAGGATCAACCAGGTTTTTCAGATTCGTACCAGGCCAGGACAGATTACCTTTATCCCAGACACCATTCATGCAATCTTCCATGATTATTATAAATCCCTTTACTCAGCCCCGGAGAGTAGCTCCAGTACACACATTAACAGCTTCCTATCATCTATTCGACTTCCTTCGATAACACCGGAAGCTCAATCTGAATTAAATAGCCCTATCACGGCAGAAGAAGTGACCTATACCATTAATTCCTTAAAACTAGGTAAAGCCCCAGGACCAGACGGGTATTCTGCATTATATTATAAGAAATTTAGCCACCATCTTATCCCCCATATAACAAATTACTGTAATCTACTGCTGCAAGCCTCCACTCCCCCTGAAGAGTTTTTAAAAGCGTCAATCACAGTTATTCCCAAGCCCAATAGAGACCCACTACTCCCATCCAATTATAGACCAATATCCCTTTTAAACATCGACAATAAAATTTTCACCTCTATATTAGCCAACAGACTTAAAAATTTTCTCCCATCTCTTGTGCATAAGGACCAAGTTGGGTTTATACCAGGAAGGGAGGCCCCTGATAATATCAGGAAGATCCTGAATGTCATACACTCATCCAACAAGAATAAAGCCCCTTTAGCTCTCCTAGCACTTGATATTGAAAAGGCTTTCGATACTGTAGCCTGGTCCTACCTTTATGAAGTTCTCTCAAGAATGGGAGTTAGTGGTCACTTTCTGGCTGCTATACAGGCCATCTATTCTAATCCGGAGGCCTACCTTAAGCTTCCCTCCACTAGGTCTTTTCCCATACGCATTAACAGAGGTACGAGACAGGGATGCCCTCTTTCCCCAGCTCTATTCGCCCTAGCCATAGAACCCCTGGCCATTCATATTAGATCACATCCTGACATAAAAGGTTACTCAACAGGGGGGTCAGAATATAAACTTAGTCTGTTTGCAGACGACCTACTACTAACTATTACTAACCCCATAGTTACTTTCCCCTCCCTCTTAAAATTACTGGAATCCTTTACTAAAGCATCAGGTCTGACTATTAATCACACCAAGTCCGAATTACTCCTATGCAATACCCCTGACTCTACTAGGGTAGCGTTGATCCATAATTTTCCCTTTCAATACAGACCCCAGCACCTTACTTACCTAGGGACCCAGATGCCAAGTAGTCTGGACTCTGTCTATAAAATTAATTACCTGCCTATCTACCGCAAGATACGACAAGACATGCTGGCATGGCAAACCATGCAAATATCTTGGATAGGTAGAATAAATATAATCAAAATGGTGATCCTACCTAGGCTGCTATATCTATTTAGGACCTTACCAATACCAGTCCCTATAAAGGACCTTGAGTCCTTACAGAGGGACGTGATGAGATTTGTCTGGGCAAATAAACGGCAGCGCATATCTAGAGTAACGATATGTAGGCATAGATCTCAAGGAGGCTTGTCAGTACCTGATTTTGCGAAATATTATAGGGCTGCGAGATTGGCCCAGATGTTTCTGGCCCTTCTTGACCCGCGAGAACATCCTATCTGGATTGGGCTGGAACTTAACAGTTTTAAACCCTACACTTGGAGGGCCTTAATCTGGTCAACCTCTCCCATTCCTCAGGTTCTGCAGGCTAACTCTATACTGTCTTACTATTCTATTCTGCTTTGGAGGTCGGTCCGATTTAAGTTCACATTGCAGGCCAATCCTTCATCATTAGAATACCTATTGGGAAATCCTGCATTCCTACCAGGTACTCAACCCCAAACACTGGACTGGTGGGTAAACAATAACTTGTGTTCTTTACTCAAGTTTCTGAATAAAGGCAAGCTGATCTCTATTTCAGATTTTAAAGAGAAGTTCTCTCCCCCCACTAGAGAACACCATGCCATGTGCCAAATTTTCTCCTTTTTCAGATCAATTTTACCATCGGACCGCCCTGTTGAACTAACATCATTTGAACGTTCAATCAATTTCTCTCTATACAGACAGGGGTTATTATCCAGAATGTATGCAGCACTAAATGCAGTTCCAGCAGGCCATAAGATGCCATACATGAGGGCTTGGGAAGAGGATTTAAACCGAGAATTTTCACCCTCCAAGTGGTCGGAGCGTTCAATAATTCTTACGAAGGGCTCTTGGCAGGTCACTTTGGCCGAATCCTCGGTAAAGGTGCTTCATAGGATTTATATGGTCCCAGCCCGCCTGCATTGTATATACCCAGAGGTTTCCCCAATATGTTTTAGAGGGTGCGGTGAAGTGGGATCTATGCTACACACGTGGCGAATAACTAGGAGGTTTTGGAACAAGGTGACTAACTTAATTTCATCAGTTTTGGATTACCCCTATCCCACGACAGTAGCCTTCTGTTTACTGGGAGATAAACCTCACAGACTTTCCTTTGCCAGATTCAAACTCGCCCAATTCATACTTATGGCAGCCAGGATACACATTGCCTTTAAATGGCGATCAAACTCTCTATCCTTTCAAGCTGTTCTAGACAGGGTCAATAAAATATTATTGTTTGAAAAACTCTCAGCCATTCGCACTGACACATACGCCATCTTTGAGAAAGTGTGGGAGCCGTGGATAACTTCCCCCCAGTCTCCAGACATCCGATACACTATCTCGCTCTGATTTTGTGTGATATCAAAAAGGCTTTTGTTAATGTTGTCCTTACTCTCTCCACTTGTATTTATGATTATACTGTCTAAAAATTCATGGCTTACTGCGATACATGTCTTGTATAACTCCAAGAAACTTTTTTGTTCTATGTTCTTTGCTGTATCAACTACCTATGTAATTTTATTCAATAACCCAATAAATGATCTTTGAAACTATAAACAGCAAAAAGGAGGTTCATGTCACACAGCAATAGAACAGAGGATTTTGAGAGATTTAGGCCCCAGTCACCCAGGCACAGAAGGGGTTCATTCACTGCAAAAGGGGGTTCATGTCACCCAGCAATAGAACAGAGTATTTTGAGAGATTTAGGCCCGTCAGCAATGCAGAGCAGAGGTTTATTCACGGCAAAGGGGGGGGATCATGTCACCCAACAATAGAAGAGAGGATTTTGAGAGATTTCGGCCCCTGTCAGCAATGCATAGCAGGGGTTTATTCACAGCAAAAGGGGGTTCATGTCACCCAGCAATAGAACAGAGTATTTTGAGAGATTTAGGCCCCGGTCAGCAATGCAGAGCAGGGTTAAAAAGGGGGATCATGTCACCCAGCAATACAACAGTGGATTTTGAGAGATTTAGGCCCCTGTCAGCAATGCATAGCGGGGATTTATTCACAGCAACAGGGGGTTCATGTCACCCAGCAATAGAACAGAGGATTTTGAGAGATTTAGGCACCAGTCATCCAGGCACAGCAGGGATTCATTAATGGCAAAAGGTAGTTCATGTCACCTAGCAATAGAACAGAGGATTTTGAGAGATTTAGGCCCCTGTCAGCAATGCAGAGCAGTGGTTCATTCACGGCAAAAGGGGGATCATGTCACCCAGCAATAGAACAGACGATTTTGAGAGATTTAGGCCCCTGTCAGCAATGCAGAGCAGGGGTTCATTCATGGCAAAAGGGGGTTCATGTCACCCAGCAATAGAACAGAGGATTTTGAGAGATTTAGGCCCCTGTCAGCAATGCAGAGCAGGGTTTTATTCACGGCAAAAGGGGGCTCATGTCACCCAGGAAAACAACAAAGGCTTTTGAGAGATTTAGGCCCCAGTCACAGCAGGGGTTCATTTACAGCAAAAAGGAGGTTAATGTCACCCAGCAATACAACAGAGGATTTTGAGAGATTTAGGCCCCAGTCACCAAGATACAGCTGAGGTTCATTCATGGCAAAAGGTAGTTCATGTCACCCAGCAATAGAACAGAGGATTTTGAGAGATTTAGGCCCCTGTCACCCAGGCACAGCAGGGGTTCATTCACAGCAGAAGGGGGTTCATGTCACCCAGCAATACAACAGAGGATTTTGAGAGATTTAGGTAACTGTCAGCAATGCAGAGCAGGGGTTCATTCAAAGCAAAAGGGGGTTCATGTCACCAAGCAAAACAGAGGATTTTGAGAGATTTAGGCCCCAGTCATCCAGGCACAGCAGGGGTTCATTCACGGCAAAAGGGTGTTCATGTCACCCATCCATACAACAGAGGATTTTGAGAGATTTAGGCCCTAGTCACCCAGGCACAGCATGGGTTCATTCACGGCAAAAGGGGGTTCATGTCACCTAGCAATAGAACAGAGGATTTTGAGATTTTTAGGCCCCTGTCAGCAATGAGGAGCAGGGTTTAATTCATGGCAAAAGGGGGTTCATGTCACCCAGTAATACAACAGAGGATTTTGAGAGATTTAGGCCCCAGTCACCCAGGCATAGCAGGGGTTCATCTCACTCAGCAATAGAACAGAGGATTGTGAGAGATTTAGGCCCCTGTCATCAATGCAGAGCAGGGGTTCATTCACGGCAAAAGGGGGATCATGTCACCCAGCAATACAACAGAGGATTTTGACAGATTTAGGCCCCAGTCACCCAGGCACAGCAGGGGTTCATTCAAGGCAAAAGGGGCTTCATGTAACCCAGCAATAGAACAGAGGATTTTGATAGATTTAGGCCCCTGTCAGCAATGCAGAGCAGGGTTTCATTTACGGCAAAAGGGGGTTCATGTCACCCAGCAATGCAACAGAGGATTTTGAGAGATTTAGGCCCCAGTCACAGAAGGGGTTCATTCACGGCAAAAGGGGGTTCATGTCACCCAGCAAAACAACAGAGGATTTTGAGAGATTTAGGCCCCAGTCACAGCAGAGGTTCATTCACGGCCAAAGGGGGTTCATGTCACCCAGCAATACAACAGAGGATTTTGAGAGATTTAGGCCCCAGTCACCCAGGCACAGCAGGGATTCATTCATGGCAAAAGGTAGTTCATGTCACCTAGCAATACAACAGAGGATTTTGAGAGATTTAGGCCCCTGTCAGCAATGCAGAGCAGGGGTTCATGTCACCCAGCAATACAACAGAGGATTGTGAGAGATTTTGGCCCCTGTCATCAATGCAGAGCAGAGGTTCATTCACGGCAAAAGGGGGTTCATGTCACCCAGCAATACAACAGAGGATTTTGAGAGATTTAGGCCATTGTCAGCAATGCAGAGCAGGGGTTCATTCACGGCAAAAGGGGGTTCATGTCACCCAGCAAAACAACAGAGGATTTTGAGAGATTTAGGCCCCAGTCACCCAGGAACAGCAGGGGTTCATTCACGGCAAAAGGGGATTAATTTCACCCAGCAATAGAACAGAGGATTTTGAGAGATTTAGGCACCTGTCAGCAATGCAGAGCAGGGGTTCATTCATGGCAAAAGGGGGTTCATGTCACCCAGCAATAGAACAGAGGATTTTGAGAGATTTAGGCCCCTGTCAGCAATGCAGAGCAGGGTTTCATTCACGGCAAAAGGGGGTTCATGTCACCCAGCAAAACAACAGAGGATTTTGAGAGATTTAGGCCACTGTCAGCAATGCAGAGCAGGGTTTCATTTACGGCAAAAGGGGGTTCATGTCACCCAGCAATGCAACAGAGGATTTTGAGAGATTTAGGCCCCTGTCAGCAATGCAGAGCAGGGGTTCATGTCACCCAGCAAAACAACAGAGGATTTTGAGAGATTTAGGCCCCAGGCACAGCAGGGGTTCATTCAAGGCAAAAGGGGGTTCATGTCACCCAGAAATACAACAGAGGATTTTGAGAGATTTAGGCCCCAGTCACCCAGGAACAGCAGGGGTTCATTCACGGCAAAAGGGGATTAATTTCACCCAGCAATAGAACAGAAGATTTTGAGAGATTTAGGACCCTGTCAGCAATGCAGAGCAGGGGTTCATTCATGGCAAAAGGGGTATCATGTCACCTAGCAATACAACAGAGGATTTTGAGAGATATAGGCCCCAGTCACCCAGGCATAGCAGGGGTTCATTCTCGACAAATGAGGGTTTATGTCACCCAGCAATAGAACAGAAGATTGTGAGAGATTTAGGCCCTTGTCAACAATGTAGAGCAGGGGTTCTTTTACGGCAAAAGGGTATTCATGTCACCCAGCAATACAACAGAGGATTTTGAGAGATTTAGGCCCCTGTCAGCAATGCAGAGCAGGGGTTCATTCACGGCAAAAGGGGGATCATGTCACCTAGCAATACAACAGAGGATTTTGAGAGATTTAGGCCCCAGTCTACAGGCAATGCAAGGGTTCATTCACGGCAAAAGGGGGTTCATATCAACCAGCAATACAACAGAGCATTTTGAGAGATTTAGGCCCCAGTCACCCAGGCAGAGCAGGGGTTCATTCATGGCAAAAGGAGTGTTCATGTCACCCAGCAATACAACAGAGGATTTTGAGAGATTTAGGCCCCTGTCAGCAATGCAGAGCAGGGGTTGTTTCACGGCAAAAGGGGGTTCATGTCACCTAGCAATACAACAGAGGATTTTGAGAGAATTAGGCCCCTGTCAGCAATGCAGAGCAGGGGTTGTTTCACGGCAAAAGGGGGTTCATGTCACCCAGCAATACAACATAGGGTTTTGAGAGATTTAGGCCCCAGTCACAGCAGGGAATCATTAATGGCAAAAAGGTAGTTCATGTCACTCAGCAATAGAACAGAGGATTTTGAGAGATTTAAGCCCCTGTCAGCAATGCAGAGCAGTGGTTCATTCATGGCAAAAGGGGGATCATGTCACCGAACAATAGAACAGAGTATTTTGAGAGATTTAGGCCCATGTCAGCAATGCATAGCAGTGGTTTATAAACAGCAAAAAGGAGGTTCATGTCACACAGCAATAGAACAGAGGATTTTGAGAGATTTAGGCCCCAGTCACCCAGGCACAGAAGGGGTTCATTCACTGCAAAAGGGGGTTCATGTCACCCAGCAATAGAACAGAGTATTTTGAGAGATTTAGGCCCGTCAGCAATGCAGAGCAGAGGTTCATTCACGGCAAAGGGGGGGGATCATGTCACCCAACAATAGAAGAGAGGATTTTGAGAGATTTTGGCCCCTGTCAGCAATGCATAGCAGGGGTTTATTCACAGCAAAAAGGGGTTCATGTCACCCAGCAATAGAACAGAGGATTTTGAGAGATTTAGGCCACAGTCACCCAGGCACAGAAGGGGTTCATTCACTGCAAAAGGGGGTTCATGTCACCCAGCAATAGAACAGAGTATTTTGAGAGATTTAGGCCCCGGTCAGCAATGCAGAGCAGGGTTTCATTCACGGCAAAAAGGGGGATCATGTCACCCAGCAATACAACAGTGGATTTTGAGAGATTTAGGTCCCTGTCAGCAATGCATAGCGGGGATTTATTCACAGCAACAAGGGGTTCATGTCACCTAGCAATAGAACAGAGGATTTTGAGAGATTTAGGCACCAGTCATCCAGGCACAGCAGGGATTCATTAATGGCAAAAGGTAGTTCATGTCACCTAGCAATAGAACAGAGGATTTTGAGAGATTTAGGCCCCTGTCAGCAATGCAGAGCAGTGGTTCATTCACGGCAAAAGGGGGATCATGTCACCCAGCAATAGAACAGACGATTTTGAGAGATTTAGGCCCCTGTCAGCAATGCAGAGCAGGGGTTCATTTATGGCAAAAGGGGGTTCATGTCACCCAGCAATAGAACAGAGGATTTTGAGAGATTTAGGCCCCTGTCAGCAATGCAGAGCAGGGTTTTATTCACGGCAAAAGGGGGCTCATGTCACCCAGGAAAACAACAAAGGCTTTTGAGAGATTTAGGCCCCAGTCACAGCAGGGGTTCATTTACAGCAAAAAGGAGGTTAATGTCACCCAGCAATACAACAGAGGATTTTGAGAGATTTAGGCCCCAGTCACCAAGATACAGCTGAGGTTCATTCATGGCAAAAGGTAGTTCATGTCACCCAGCAATAGAACAGAGGATTTTGAGAGATTTAGGCCCCTGTCACCCAGGCACAGCAGGGGTTCATTCACAGCAGAAGGGGGTTCATGTCACCCAGCAATACAACAGTGGATTTTGAGAGATTTAGGCCCTAGTCACCCAGGCACAGCATGGGTTCATTCACGGCAAAAGGGGGTTCATGTCACCTAGCAATAGAACAGAGGATTTTGAGATTTTTAGGCCCCTGTCAGCAATGAGGAGCAGGGATTAATTCATGGCAAAAGGGGGTTCATGTCACCCAGTAATACAACAGAGGATTTTGAGAGATTTAGGCCCCAGTCACCCAGGCATAGCAGGGGTTCATCTCACTCAGCAATAGAACAGAGGATTTTGAAGGATTTAGGCCCCTGTCAGCAATGAGGAGCAGGGTTTTATTCACGGCAAAAGGGGGTTCATGTAACCCAGTAATACAACAGAGGATTTTGAGAGATTTAGGCCCCAGTCACCCAGGCACAGCAGGGGTTCATTTACGGCAAAAGGGGGTTAATGTCACCTAGCAATACAACAGAGGATTTTGAGAGATTTAGGCCCCAGTCACCAAGATACAGCAGAGGTTCATTCATGGCAATAGGTAGTTTATGTCAGCCAGCAATAGAACAGAGGATTTTGAGAGATTTAGGCCCCTGTCAGCAATGCAGAGCAGTGGTTCATTCACGGCAAAAGGGGGATCATATAACCCAGCAATACAACAGAGGATTGTGAGAGATTTAGGCCCCTGTCAGCAATGCAGAGCAGGGGTTCATTCACGGCAAAAGGGGGTTCATGTCACCCAGCAAAACAACAGAGGATTTCGAGAGATTTAGGCCCCAGTCACCCAGGCACAGCAGGGGTTCATTCAAGGCAAAAGGGGGTTCATGTCACCCAGCAATACAACAGAGGATTTTGAGAGATTTAGGCCCCAGTCACCCAGGAACAGCAGGGGTTCATTCACGGCAAAAGGGGATTAATTTCACCCAGCAATAGAACAGAAGATTTTGAGAGATTTAGGACCCTGTCAGCAATGCAGAGCAGGGGTTCATTCATGGCAAAAGGGGTATCATGTCACCTAGCAATACAACAGAGGATTTTGAGAGATATAGGCCCCAGTCACCCAGGCATAGCAGGGGTTCATTCTCGACAAATGAGGGTTTATGTCACCCAGCAATAGAACAGAAGATTGTGAGAGATTTAGGCCCTTGTCAACAATGTAGAGCAGGGGTTCTTTTACGGCAAAAGGGTATTCATGTCACCCAGCAATACAACAGAGGATTTTGAGAGATTTAGGCCCCTGTCAGCAATGCAGAGCAGGGGTTCATTCACGGCAAAAGGGGGATCATGTCACCTAGCAATACAACAGAGGATTTTGAGAGATTTAGGCCCCAGTCTACAGGCAATGCAAGGGTTCATTCACGGCAAAAGGGGGTTCATATCAACCAGCAATACAACAGAGCATTTTGAGAGATTTAGGCCCCAGTCACCCAGGCAGAGCAGGGGTTCATTCATGGCAAAAGGAGTGTTCATGTCACCCAGCAATACAACAGAGGATTTTGAGAGATTTAGGCCCCTGTCAGCAATGCAGAGCAGGGGTTGTTTCACGGCAAAAGGGGGTTCATGTCACCCAGCAATACAACAGAGGATTTTGAGAGAATTAGGCCCCTGTCAGCAATGCAGAGCAGGGGTTGTTTCACGGCAAAAGGGGGTTCATGTCACCCAGCAATACAACAGAGGATTTTGAGAGATTTAGGCCCCAGTCACAGCAGGGAATCATTAATGGCAAAAAGGTAGTTCATGTCACTCAGCAATAGAACAGAGGATTTTGAGAGATTTAAGCCCCTGTCAGCAATGCAGAGCAGAGGTTCATTCACGGCAAAGGGGGGGGGGATCATGTCACCCAACAATAGAAGAGAGGATTTTGAGAGATTTCGGCCCCTGTCAGCAATGCATAGCAGGGGTTTATTCACAGCAAAAGGGGGTTCATGTCACCCAGCAATAGAACAGAGGATTTTGAGAGATTTAGGCCCCAGTCACCCAGGCACAGAAGGGGTTCATTCACTGCAAAAGGGGGTTCATGTCACCCAGCAATAGAACAGAGTATTTTGAGAGATTTAGGCCCCGGTCAGCAATGCAGAGCAGGGTTTCATTCACGGCAAAAAGGGGGATCATGTCACCCAGCAATACAACCGTGGATTTTGAGAGATTTAGGCCCCTGTCAGCAATGCATAGCGGGGATTTATTCACAGCAACAGGGGGTTCATGTCACCTAGCAATAGAACAGAGGATTTTGAGAGATTTAGGCACCAGTCATCCAGGCACAGCAGGGATTCAATAATGGCAAAAGGTAGTTCATGTCACCTAGCAATAGAACAGAGGATTTTAAGAGATTTAGGCCCCTGTCAGCAATGCAGAGCAGTGGTTCATTCACGGCAAAAGGGGGATCATGTCACCCAGCAATAGAACAGACGATTTTGAGAGATTTAGGCCCCTGTCAGCAATGCAGAGCAGGGGTTCATTCATGGCAAAAGGGGGTTCATGTCACCCAGCAATAGAACAGAGGATTTTGAGAGATTTAGGCCCCTGTCAGCAATGCAGAGCAGGGTTTTATTCACGGCAAAAGGGGGCTCATGTCACCCAGGAAAACAACAAAGGCTTTTGAGAGATTTAGGCCCCAGTCACAGCAGGGGTTCATTTACAGCAAAAAGGAGGTTAATGTCACCCAGCAATACAACAGAGGATTTTGAGAGATTTAGGCCCCAGTCACCAAGATACAGCTGAGGTTCATTCATGGCAAAAGGTAGTTCATGTCACCCAGCAATAGAACAGAGGATTTTGAGAGATTTAGGCCCCTGTCACCCAGGCACAGCAGGGGTTCATTCACAGCAGAAGGGGGTTCATGTCACCCAGCAATACAACAGAGGATTTTGAGAGATTTAGGCCCTAGTCACCCAGGCACAGCATGGGTTCATTCACGGCAAAAGGGGGTTCATGTCACCTAGCAATAGAACAGAGGATTTTGAGATTTTTAGGCCCCTGTCAGCAATGAGGAGCAGGGTTTAATTCATGGCAAAAGGGGGTTCAGGTCACCCAGTAATACAACAGAGGATTTTGAGAGATTTAGGCCCCAGTCACCCAGGCATAGCAGGGGTTCATCTCACTCAGCAATAGAACAGAGGATTTTGAAGGATTTAGGCCCTTGTCAGCAATGCAGAGCAGTGGTTCATTCACGGCAAAAGGGGGATCATATAACCCAGCAATACAACAGAGGATTGTGAGAGATTTAGGCCCCTGTCAGCAATGCAGAGCAGGGGTTCATTCACGGCAAAAGGGGGTTCATGTCACCCAGCAAAACAACAGAGGATTTTGAGAGATTTAGGCCCCAGTCACCCAGGCACAGCAGGGGTTCATTCAAGGCAAAAGGGGGCTCATGTCACCCAGAAATACAACAGAGGATTTTGAGAGATTTAGGCCCCAGTCACCCAGGAACAGCAGGGGTTCATTCACGGCAAAAGGGGATTAATTTCACCCAGCAATAGAACAGAAGATTTTGAGAGATTTAGGACCCTGTCAGCAATGCAGAGCAGGGGTTCATTCATGGCAAAAGGGGTATCATGTCACCTAGCAATACAACAGAGGATTTTGAGAGATATAGGCCCCAGTCACCCAGGCATAGCAGGGGTTCATTCTCGACAAATGAGGGTTTATGTCACCCAGCAATAGAACAGAAGATTGTGAGAGATTTAGGCCCTTGTCAACAATGTAGAGCAGGGGTTCTTTTACGGCAAAAGGGTATTCATGTCACCCAGCAATACAACAGAGGATTTTGAGAGATTTAGGCCCCTGTCAGCAATGCAGAGCAGGGGTTCATTCACGGCAAAAGGGGGATCATGTCACCTAGCAATACAACAGAGGATTTTGAGAGATTTAGGCCCCAGTCTACAGGCAATGCAAGGGTTCATTCACGGCAAAAGGGGGTTCATATCAACCAGCAATACAACAGAGCATTTTGAGAGATTTAGGCCCCAGTCACCCAGGCAGAGCAGGGGTTCATTCATGGCAAAAGGAGTGTTCATGTCACCCAGCAATACAACAGAGGATTTTGAGAGATTTAGGCCCCTGTCAGCAATGCAGAGCAGGGGTTGTTTCACGGCAAAAGGGGGTTCATGTCACCTAGCAATACAACAGAGGATTTTGAGAGAATTAGGCCCCTGTCAGCAATGCAGAGCAGGGGTTGTTTCACGGCAAAAGGGGGTTCATGTCACCCAGCAATACAACATAGGGTTTTGAGAGATTTAGGCCCCAGTCACAGCAGGGAATCATTAATGGCAAAAAGGTAGTTCATGTCACTCAGCAATAGAACAGAGGATTTTGAGAGATTTAAGCCCCTGTCAGCAATGCAGAGCAGTGGTTCATTCATGGCAAAAGGGGGATCATGTCACCGAACAATAGAACAGAGTATTTTGAGAGATTTAGGCCCATGTCAGCAATGCATAGCAGTGGTTTATAAACAGCAAAAAGGAGGTTCATGTCACACAGCAATAGAACAGAGGATTTTGAGAGATTTAGGCCCCAGTCACCCAGGCACAGAAGGGGTTCATTCACTGCAAAAGGGGGTTCATGTCACCCAGCAATAGAACAGAGTATTTTGAGAGATTTAGGCCCGTCAGCAATGCAGAGCAGAGGTTCATTCACGGCAAAGGGGGGGGATCATGTCACCCAACAATAGAAGAGAGGATTTTGAGAGATTTTGGCCCCTGTCAGCAATGCATAGCAGGGGTTTATTCACAGCAAAAAGGGGTTCATGTCACCCAGCAATAGAACAGAGGATTTTGAGAGATTTAGGCCACAGTCACCCAGGCACAGAAGGGGTTCATTCACTGCAAAAGGGGGTTCATGTCACCCAGCAATAGAACAGAGTATTTTGAGAGATTTAGGCCCCGGTCAGCAATGCAGAGCAGGGTTTCATTCACGGCAAAAAGGGGGATCATGTCACCCAGCAATACAACAGTGGATTTTGAGAGATTTAGGCCCCTGTCAGCAATGCATAGCGGGGATTTATTCACAGCAACAAGGGGTTCATGTCACCTAGCAATAGAACAGAGGATTTTGAGAGATTTAGGCACCAGTCATCCAGGCACAGCAGGGATTCATTAATGGCAAAAGGTAGTTCATGTCACCTAGCAATAGAACAGAGGATTTTGAGAGATTTAGGCCCCTGTCAGCAATGCAGAGCAGTGGTTCATTCACGGCAAAAGGGGGATCATGTCACCCAGCAATAGAACAGACGATTTTGAGAGATTTAGGCCCCTGTCAGCAATGCAGAGCAGGGGTTCATTTATGGCAAAAGGGGGTTCATGTCACCCAGCAATAGAACAGAGGATTTTGAGAGATTTAGGCCCCTGTCAGCAATGCAGAGCAGGGTTTTATTCACGGCAAAAGGGGGCTCATGTCACCCAGGAAAACAACAAAGGCTTTTGAGAGATTTAGGCCCCAGTCACAGCAGGGGTTCATTTACAGCAAAAAGGAGGTTAATGTCACCCAGCAATACAACAGAGGATTTTGAGAGATTTAGGCCCCAGTCACCAAGATACAGCTGAGGTTCATTCATGGCAAAAGGTAGTTCATGTCACCCAGCAATAGAACAGAGGATTTTGAGAGATTTAGGCCCCTGTCACCCAGGCACAGCAGGGGTTCATTCACAGCAGAAGGGGGTTCATGTCACCCAGCAATACAACAGAGGATTTTGAGAGATTTAGGCCCCAGTCACCCAGGCACAGCAGGGGTTCATTCACGGCAAAAGGGGGTTCATGTCACCTAGCAATAGAACAGAGGATTTTGAGATTTTTAGGCCCCTGTCAGCAATGAGGAGCAGGGATTAATTCATGGCAAAAGGGGGTTCATGTCACCCAGTAATACAACAGAGGATTTTGAGAGATTTAGGCCCCAGTCACCCAGGCATAGCAGGGGTTCATCTCACTCAGCAATAGAACAGAGGATTTTGAAGGATTTAGGCCCCTGTCAGCAATGAGGAGCAGGGTTTTATTCACGGCAAAAGGGGGTTCATGTAACCCAGTAATACAACAGAGGATTTTGAGAGATTTAGGCCCCAGTCACCCAGGCACAGCAGGGGTTCATTTACGGCAAAAGGGGGTTAATGTCACCTAGCAATACAACAGAGGATTTTGAGAGATTTAGGCCCCAGTCACCAAGATACAGCAGAGGTTCATTCATGGCAATAGGTAGTTTATGTCAGCCAGCAATAGAACAGAGGATTTTGAGAGATTTAGGCCCCTGTCAGCAATGCAGAGCAGTGGTTCATTCACGGCAAAAGGGGGATCATATAACCCAGCAATACAACAGAGGATTGTGAGAGATTTAGGCCCCTGTCAGCAATGCAGAGCAGGGGTTCATTCACGGCAAAAGGGGGTTCATGTCACCCAGCAAAACAACAGAGGATTTCGAGAGATTTAGGCCCCAGTCACCCAGGCACAGCAGGGGTTCATTCAAGGCAAAAGGGGGTTCATGTCACCCAGAAATACAACAGAGGATTTTGAGAGATTTAGGCCCCAGTCACCCAGGAACAGCAGGGGTTCATTCACGGCAAAAGGGGATTAATTTCACCCAGCAATAGAACAGAAGATTTTGAGAGATTTAGGACCCTGTCAGCAATGCAGAGCAGGGGTTCATTCATGGCAAAAGGGGTATCATGTCACCTAGCAATACAACAGAGGATTTTGAGAGATATAGGCCCCAGTCACCCAGGCATAGCAGGGGTTCATTCTCGACAAATGAGGGTTTATGTCACCCAGCAATAGAACAGAAGATTGTGAGAGATTTAGGCCCTTGTCAACAATGTAGAGCAGGGGTTCTTTTACGGCAAAAGGGTATTCATGTCACCCAGCAATACAACAGAGGATTTTGAGAGATTTAGGCCCCTGTCAGCAATGCAGAGCAGGGGTTCATTCACGGCAAAAGGGGGATCATGTCACCTAGCAATACAACAGAGGATTTTGAGAGATTTAGGCCCCAGTCTACAGGCAATGCAAGTGTTCATTCACGGCAAAAGGGGGTTCATATCAACCAGCAATACAACAGAGCATTTTGAGAGATTTAGGCCCCAGTCACCCAGGCAGAGCAGGGGTTCATTCATGGCAAAAGGAGTGTTCATGTCACCCAGCAATACAACAGAGGATTTTGAGAGATTTAGGCCCCTGTCAGCAATGCAGAGCAGGGGTTGTTTCACGGCAAAAGGGGGTTCATGTCACCCAGCAATACAACAGAGGATTTTGAGAGAATTAGGCCCCTGTCAGCAATGCAGAGCAGGGGTTGTTTCACGGCAAAAGGGGGTTCATGTCACCCAGCAATACAACAGAGGATTTTGAGAGATTTAGGCCCCAGTCACAGCAGGGAATCATTAATGGCAAAAAGGTAGTTCATGTCACTCAGCAATAGAACAGAGGATTTTGAGAGATTTAAGCCCCTGTCAGCAATGCAGAGCAGAGGTTCATTCACGGCAAAGGGGGGGGGATCATGTCACCCAACAATAGAAGAGAGGATTTTGAGAGATTTCGGCCCCTGTCAGCAATGCATAGCAGGGGTTTATTCACAGCAAAAGGGGGTTCATGTCACCCAGCAATAGAACAGAGGATTTTGAGAGATTTAGGCCCCAGTCACCCAGGCACAGAAGGGGTTCATTCACTGCAAAAGGGGGTTCATGTCACCCAGCAATAGAACAGAGTATTTTGAGAGATTTAGGCCCCGGTCAGCAATGCAGAGCAGGGTTTCATTCACGGCAAAAAGGGGGATCATGTCACCCAGCAATACAACAGTGGATTTTGAGAGATTTAGGCCCCTGTCAGCAATGCATAGCGGGGATTTATTCACAGCAACAAGGGGTTCATGTCACCTAGCAATAGAACAGAGGATTTTGAGAGATTTAGGCACCAGTCATCCAGGCACAGCAGGGATTCATTAATGGCAAAAGGTAGTTCATGTCACCTAGCAATAGAACAGAGGATTTTGAGAGATTTAGGCCCCTGTCAGCAATGCAGAGCAGTGGTTCATTCACGGCAAAAGGGGGATCATGTCACCCAGCAATAGAACAGACGATTTTGAGAGATTTAGGCCCCTGTCAGCAATGCAGAGCAGGGGTTCATTTATGGCAAAAGGGGGTTCATGTCACCCAGCAATAGAACAGAGGATTTTGAGAGATTTAGGCCCCTGTCAGCAATGCAGAGCAGGGTTTTATTCACGGCAAAAGGGGGCTCATGTCACCCAGGAAAACAACAAAGGCTTTTGAGAGATTTAGGCCCCAGTCACAGCAGGGGTTCATTTACAGCAAAAAGGAGGTTAATGTCACCCAGCAATACAACAGAGGATTTTGAGAGATTTAGGCCCCAGTCACCAAGATACAGCTGAGGTTCATTCATGGCAAAAGGTAGTTCATGTCACCCAGCAATAGAACAGAGGATTTTGAGAGATTTAGGCCCCTGTCACCCAGGCACAGCAGGGGTTCATTCACAGCAGAAGGGGGTTCATGTCACCCAGCAATACAACAGAGGATTTTGAGAGATTTAGGCCCTAGTCACCCAGGCACAGCATGGGTTCATTCACGGCAAAAGGGGGTTCATGTCACCTAGCAATAGAACAGAGGATTTTGAGATTTTTAGGCCCCTGTCAGCAATGAGGAGCAGGGATTAATTCATGGCAAAAGGGGGTTCATGTCACCCAGTAATACAACAGAGGATTTTGAGAGATTTAGGCCCCAGTCACCCAGGCATAGCAGGGGTTCATCTCACTCAGCAATAGAACAGAGGATTTTGAAGGATTTAGGCCCCTGTCAGCAATGAGGAGCAGGGTTTTATTCACGGCAAAAGGGGGTTCATGTAACCCAGTAATACAACAGAGGATTTTGAGAGATTTAGGCCCCAGTCACCCAGGCACAGCAGGGGTTCATTTACGGCAAAAGGGGGTTAATGTCACCTAGCAATACAACAGAGGATTTTGAGAGATTTAGGCCCCAGTCACCAAGATACAGCAGAGGTTCATTCATGGCAATAGGTAGTTTATGTCAGCCAGCAATAGAACAGAGGATTTTGAGAGATTTAGGCCCCTGTCAGCAATGCAGAGCAGTGGTTCATTCACGGCAAAAGGGGGATCATATAACCCAGCAATACAACAGAGGATTGTGAGAGATTTAGGCCCCTGTCAGCAATGCAGAGCAGGGGTTCATTCACGGCAAAAGGGGGTTCATGTCACCCAGCAAAACAACAGAGGATTTCGAGAGATTTAGGCCCCAGTCACCCAGGCACAGCAGGGGTTCATTCAAGGCAAAAGGGGGTTCATGTCACCCAGAAATACAACAGAGGATTTTGAGAGATTTAGGCCCCAGTCACCCAGGAACAGCAGGGGTTCATTCACGGCAAAAGGGGATTAATTTCACCCAGCAATAGAACAGAAGATTTTGAGAGATTTAGGACCCTGTCAGCAATGCAGAGCAGGGGTTCATTCATGGCAAAAGGGGTATCATGTCACCTAGCAATACAACAGAGGATTTTGAGAGATATAGGCCCCAGTCACCCAGGCATAGCAGGGGTTCATT
The DNA here is from genome assembly GCF_905171765.1 of Bufo bufo. Lineage (NCBI taxonomy): Eukaryota > Metazoa > Chordata > Amphibia > Anura > Bufonidae > Bufo > Bufo bufo. Next base: position 485,279,366 of record NC_053390.1, on the reverse strand, counting down.
CTCGACAAATGAGGGTTTATGTCACCCAGCAATAGAACAGAAGATTGTGAGAGATTTAGGCCCTTGTCAACAATGTAGAGCAGGGGTTCTTTTACGGCAAAAGGGTATTCATGTCACCCAGCAATACAACAGAGGATTTTGAGAGATTTAGGCCCCTGTCAGCAATGCAGAGCAGGGGTTCATTCACGGCAAAAGGGGGATCATGTCACCTAGCAATACAACAGAGGATTTTGAGAGATTTAGGCCCCAGTCTACAGGCAATGCAAGTGTTCATTCACGGCAAAAGGGGGTTCATATCAACCAGCAATACAACAGAGCATTTTGAGAGATTTAGGCCCCAGTCACCCAGGCAGAGCAGGGGTTCATTCATGGCAAAAGGAGTGTTCATGTCACCCAGCAATACAACAGAGGATTTTGAGAGATTTAGGCCCCTGTCAGCAATGCAGAGCAGGGGTTGTTTCACGGCAAAAGGGGGTTCATGTCACCCAGCAATACAACAGAGGATTTTGAGAGAATTAGGCCCCTGTCAGCAATGCAGAGCAGGGGTTGTTTCACGGCAAAAGGGGGTTCATGTCACCCAGCAATACAACAGAGGATTTTGAGAGATTTAGGCCCCAGTCACAGCAGGGAATCATTAATGGCAAAAAGGTAGTTCATGTCACTCAGCAATAGAACAGAGGATTTTGAGAGATTTAAGCCCCTGTCAGCAATGCAGAGCAGAGGTTCATTCACGGCAAAGGGGGGGGGGGGTCATGTCACCCAACAATAGAAGAGAGGATTTTGAGAGATTTCGGCCCCTGTCAGCAATGCATAGCAGGGGTTTATTCACAGCAAAAGGGGGTTCATGTCACCCAGCAATAGAACAGAGGATTTTGAGAGATTTAGGCCCCAGTCACCCAGGCACAGAAGGGGTTCATTCACTGCAAAAGGGGGTTCATGTCACCCAGCAATAGAACAGAGTATTTTGAGAGATTTAGGCCCCGGTCAGCAATGCAGAGCAGGGTTTCATTCACGGCAAAAAGGGGGATCATGTCACCCAGCAATACAACCGTGGATTTTGAGAGATTTAGGCCCCTGTCAGCAATGCATAGCGGGGATTTATTCACAGCAACAGGGGGTTCATGTCACCTAGCAATAGAACAGAGGATTTTGAGAGATTTAGGCACCAGTCATCCAGGCACAGCAGGGATTCAATAATGGCAAAAGGTAGTTCATGTCACCTAGCAATAGAACAGAGGATTTTAAGAGATTTAGGCCCCTGTCAGCAATGCAGAGCAGTGGTTCATTCACGGCAAAAGGGGGATCATGTCACCCAGCAATAGAACAGACGATTTTGAGAGATTTAGGCCCCTGTCAGCAATGCAGAGCAGGGGTTCATTCATGGCAAAAGGGGGTTCATGTCACCCAGCAATAGAACAGAGGATTTTGAGAGATTTAGGCCCCTGTCAGCAATGCAGAGCAGGGTTTTATTCACGGCAAAAGGGGGCTCATGTCACCCAGGAAAACAACAAAGGCTTTTGAGAGATTTAGGCCCCAGTCACAGCAGGGGTTCATTTACAGCAAAAAGGAGGTTAATGTCACCCAGCAATACAACAGAGGATTTTGAGAGATTTAGGCCCCAGTCACCAAGATACAGCTGAGGTTCATTCATGGCAAAAGGTAGTTCATGTCACCCAGCAATAGAACAGAGGATTTTGAGAGATTTAGGCCCCTGTCACCCAGGCACAGCAGGGGTTCATTCACAGCAGAAGGGGGTTCATGTCACCCAGCAATACAACAGAGGATTTTGAGAGATTTAGGCCCTAGTCACCCAGGCACAGCATGGGTTCATTCACGGCAAAAGGGGGTTCATGTCACCTAGCAATAGAACAGAGGATTTTGAGATTTTTAGGCCCCTGTCAGCAATGAGGAGCAGGGTTTAATTCATGGCAAAAGGGGGTTCATGTCACCCAGTAATACAACAGAGGATTTTGAGAGATTTAGGCCCCAGTCACCCAGGCATAGCAGGGGTTCATCTCACTCAGCAATAGAACAGAGGATTTTGAAGGATTTAGGCCCCTGTCAGCAATGCAGAGCAGTGGTTCATTCACGGCAAAAGGGGGATCATATAACCCAGCAATACAACAGAGGATTGTGAGAGATTTAGGCCCCTGTCAGCAATGCAGAGCAGGGGTTCATTCACGGCAAAAGGGGGTTCATGTCACCCAGCAAAACAACAGAGGATTTTGAGAGATTTAGGCCCCAGTCACCCAGGCACAGCAGGGGTTCATTCAAGGCAAAAGGGGGTTCATGTCACCCAGAAATACAACAGAGGATTTTGAGAGATTTAGGCCCCAGTCACCCAGGAACAGCAGGGGTTCATTCACGGCAAAAGGGGATTAATTTCACCCAGCAATAGAACAGAAGATTTTGAGAGATTTAGGACCCTGTCAGCAATGCAGAGCAGGGGTTCATTCATGGCAAAAGGGGTATCATGTCACCTAGCAATACAACAGAGGATTTTGAGAGATATAGGCCCCAGTCACCCAGGCATAGCAGGGGTTCATTCTCGACAAATGAGGGTTTATGTCACCCAGCAATAGAACAGAAGATTGTGAGAGATTTAGGCCCTTGTCAACAATGTAGAGCAGGGGTTCTTTTACGGCAAAAGGGTATTCATGTCACCCAGCAATACAACAGAGGATTTTGAGAGATTTAGGCCCCTGTCAACAATGCAGAGCAGGGGTTCATTCACGGCAAATGGGGGATCATGTCACCTAGCAATACAACAGAGGATTTTGAGAGATTTAGGCCCCAGTCTACAGGCAATGCAAGGGTTCATTCACGGCAAAAGGGGGTTCATATCAACCAGCAATACAACAGAGCATTTTGAGAGATTTAGGCCCCAGTCACCCAGGCAGAGCAGGGGTTCATTCATGGCAAAAGGAGTGTTCATGTCACCCAGCAATACAACAGAGGATTTTGAGAGATTTAGGCCCCTGTCAGCAATGCAGAGCAGGGGTTGTTTCACGGCAAAAGGGGGTTCATGTCACCCAGCAATACAACAGAGGATTTTGAGAGAATTAGGCCCCTGTCAGCAATGCAGAGCAGGGGTTGTTTCACGGCAAAAGGGGGTTCATGTCACCCAGCAATACAACAGAGGATTATGAGAGATTTAGGCCCCAGTCACAGCAGGGAATCATTAATGGCAAAAAGGTAGTTCATGTCACTCAGCAATAGAACAGAGGATTTTGAGAGATTTAAGCCCCTGTCAGCAATGCAGAGCAGTGGTTCATTCATGGCAAAAGGGGGATCATGTCACCGAACAATAGAACAGAGTATTTTGAGAGATTTAGGCCCATGTCAGCAATGCATAGCAGTAGTTTATAAACAGCAAAAAGACGGGGCGCATGCGCGCGGCTCACGAGAAGGACATGCTTCAGTGAGCTCCGCTCCGCACATCGAGAAAAACCCTAAATAAAGCGCCTATATCGGGCTCCAATTATCCTGAAACTTGATGCAGGGGTCCCCAAAGATGACCCGCACCAAGGGGAAATCTAAGATACCGGGCACTCCGGTCCAGTCACAGACTTTGCCGTAGATCTTCAGAATGACCAGGCAGACTGTCATGGCGGACGCACCAGAAATTCCCGCCAGCCCAGCTCCATCGGACGGAGACGAGCCTCCACAAGAAGCATCAGACCGACAGGTTGGTCAGGGGGACTTATACAAGAACATTGCGGCCCTATTTAAAGCTGAATTATCCCAGGCAGTCTCGGACTTTACACGCCAAATCCAAGATCTGGGTAACAGAGTCACAGACCTGGAAGCCAGAACAGACGACTTGTCTGACACACTGGGCCGCGATCGGGAGGACATTGACTCCCATGAAGCTCAACTGACAGAGCTGGAACTTAAGATAGAAGACCTTGAAAACAGGTCCCGGAGGGGCAACCTCAGAGTTAGAGGCCTGCCTGAGTCATTTACTGACCTACAATCCACTTTGTCTGAGTTGTTCGCCACCTTACTCCCCCAGTCAGAACCGCATTTTCTGAAAATGGATCGCGTCCATAGATCTCTGGGTAAACCGCGGAACCCAGACCTTCCTAGGGATGTAATCCTTAAGTTCCACCACCCTGACACAAGGGACAAGGTTCTAGCAGCAGCAAGGGACAAACCCGACCTACCTGGTCTCCCACAAACTGTCCACCTCTACGCTGACCTAGCGCCATCCACTCTCCGTAGGCGCAGGGAAATGAGGCCGGTTACACAGGCCTTACAGAAGAGTAATGTTAGATACCGGTGGGGGTTTCCCTTTAACTTGTCCTTCCAGCTGAATTCCCGTTCACACACAATCCATACTGTGACGGAGGGACTAGAAGCACTACGGAGGGCCGGGATCCCATACGATCATCAAGACTTGCCGTCTGCCTTACCGAAACCGCAGAGACCAGCAAGAGTCTGGACAAAAGTTCCATCCTCCTCGAATGGTTCCACCAGACAACGGAACACCTGACTTTTCAGCTCAGCACATCTAGAGTGTGGTAACAGTCATGAATATTTGAAGTGACCGCTGATGGGGACTTTAGTTCTAAATTACTTAAATATAACATCAGGCCTGTTTTACTACTATAGGGTCTCGATATCGCGGATTTTCATGCTACCCCTGATTATGGGATGTTATGAGAAGGTGATGTCAGCTAATAATAGGCTGACTCCTTTTTCCTATATTCCACCTTGTTCGACTTTTAAGATGGGACCTTTTGGTTCCACTTTACATTTCCTGTACCCTCAGGATGTTATGATGTTTTACTGTATTAATGTTTTACTCTTGGATTATGCGGTCATGAATGTCAATGTGAGCGCTGAAGTGAGAGAGGGGATCAGGGTGGAGATGTCTCGGGGAGCAGATGATGTCGGGTCATGTCACTATGGAAACTCATTCCTAATAATACTATTATGTGTAAACTAATAACTCACAATGTAAGGGGTTTTAATTCCCCTAGGAAAAGGAAAACTGCCTTTGCAACTTTCCTTAAACATGCACCTGACGTCATCTGTCTCCAAGAGACGCATTTCACACCAGCGTCACACCCGAGATATTTCCACCCACAATATTCTAACTTTCACTCTTCCTCCTTTACATCAAAATGTAGGGGGGTAATCACTTTACTGAGAAACTCGTTTTCTTTTACTGTGACTCAGACTTGTATTGACCCCAACGGGAGGTATGTTATTTTAGTTGGAACTCACCAAGAAGAATCCTACTGTATTGTCAATTCATACGCACCCACAGATGACCCTATCCGCTTCTTTGAAACTGTAAGCAGGGTAATTGAGACACTTACATTTCAAAAATTGATATGGTGTGGGGATTTTAATTTCACACTCCATCCAGTATTGGACCGTTCTGTTCCCCCCGCTGCTCCTCGCCCGGCAGCTAAAGTGAAGTTGATTGACCAGGTCATGCACTCATTATTCTTGGCGGACACGTGGAGGGAACACAATGGCTCACAGAGGGGATATACATACTACTCACCTGCCCATCAGCTATATACTCGGATCGACATGATATTAGCATCCACCTCCATTTTACCATACATGTCTTATTCTAGGCACGTTGTATCATCATGGTCAGATCACGATCTAGTTATATCTGAATTTATGACGTCATGTCAAATGAAGGCCCCCTTCCAATGGAGGTTGAATGAATCCATCCTTACTAATCCTACCATATTCTCCCAGCTACAGGAGGATATTGTAAACTTCTTTACTGAAAACAATACTCCTGATATTAATCCTATGACACTTTGGCTGACTCACAAAGCTTTTATGAGGGGAAGGTTAATAAGAGTCGCCTCCAAGAGAAAGAAGGATAGGTCCCAGGCTCAGTTAGGGTTAGAGGCCAAATTAAATAGGTTGGTCTGGGCCCACCAAAGATCCCCTACGTTATACCTGCTCAAAGCAATAAAAGATGTGAAACAACAACTGAATATGGTACTCTCGAACAATACTGAGAAAGCCCTTAGATGGACTAACTCCTTTTACTATAAATATTCGAATAAGCCGGACAAACTGCTTGCACGCCAACTTAAGTCTAAACAGAGGATCAACCAGGTTTTTCAGATTCGTACCAGGCCAGGACAGATTACCTTTATCCCAGACACCATTCATGCAATCTTCCATGATTATTATAAATCCCTTTACTCAGCCCCGGAGAGTAGCTCCAGTACACACATTAACAGCTTCCTATCATCTATTCGACTTCCTTCGATAACACCGGAAGCTCAATCTGAATTAAATAGCCCTATCACGGCAGAAGAAGTGACCTATACCATTAATTCCTTAAAACTAGGTAAAGCCCCAGGACCAGACGGGTATTCTGCATTATATTATAAGAAATTTAGCCACCATCTTATCCCCCATATAACAAATTACTGTAATCTACTGCTGCAAGCCTCCACTCCCCCTGAAGAGTTTTTAAAAGCGTCAATCACAGTTATTCCCAAGCCCAATAGAGACCCACTACTCCCATCCAATTATAGACCAATATCCCTTTTAAACATCGACAATAAAATTTTCACCTCTATATTAGCCAACAGACTTAAAAATTTTCTCCCATCTCTTGTGCATAAGGACCAAGTTGGGTTTATACCAGGAAGGGAGGCCCCTGATAATATCAGGAAGATCCTGAATGTCATACACTCATCCAACAAGAATAAAGCCCCTTTAGCTCTCCTAGCACTTGATATTGAAAAGGCTTTCGATACTGTAGCCTGGTCCTACCTTTATGAAGTTCTCTCAAGAATGGGAGTTAGTGGTCACTTTCTGGCTGCTATACAGGCCATCTATTCTAATCCGGAGGCCTACCTTAAGCTTCCCTCCACTAGGTCTTTTCCCATACGCATTAACAGAGGTACGAGACAGGGATGCCCTCTTTCCCCAGCTCTATTCGCCCTAGCCATAGAACCCCTGGCCATTCATATTAGATCACATCCTGACATAAAAGGTTACTCAACAGGGGGGTCAGAATATAAACTTAGTCTGTTTGCAGACGACCTACTACTAACTATTACTAACCCCATAGTTACTTTCCCCTCCCTCTTAAAATTACTGGAATCCTTTACTAAAGCATCAGGTCTGACTATTAATCACACCAAGTCCGAATTACTCCTATGCAATACCCCTGACTCTACTAGGGTAGCGTTGATCCATAATTTTCCCTTTCAATACAGACCCCAGCACCTTACTTACCTAGGGACCCAGATGCCAAGTAGTCTGGACTCTGTCTATAAAATTAATTACCTGCCTATCTACCGCAAGATACGACAAGACATGCTGGCATGGCAAACCATGCAAATATCTTGGATAGGTAGAATAAATATAATCAAAATGGTGATCCTACCTAGGCTGCTATATCTATTTAGGACCTTACCAATACCAGTCCCTATAAAGGACCTTGAGTCCTTACAGAGGGACGTGATGAGATTTGTCTGGGCAAATAAACGGCAGCGCATATCTAGAGTAACGATATGTAGGCATAGATCTCAAGGAGGCTTGTCAGTACCTGATTTTGCGAAATATTATAGGGCTGCGAGATTGGCCCAGATGTTTCTGGCCCTTCTTGACCCGCGAGAACATCCTATCTGGATTGGGCTGGAACTTAACAGTTTTAAACCCTACACTTGGAGGGCCTTAATCTGGTCAACCTCTCCCATTCCTCAGGTTCTGCAGGCTAACTCTATACTGTCTTACTATTCTATTCTGCTTTGGAGGTCGGTCCGATTTAAGTTCACATTGCAGGCCAATCCTTCATCATTAGAATACCTATTGGGAAATCCTGCATTCCTACCAGGTACTCAACCCCAAACACTGGACTGGTGGGTAAACAATAACTTGTGTTCTTTACTCAAGTTTCTGAATAAAGGCAAGCTGATCTCTATTTCAGATTTTAAAGAGAAGTTCTCTCCCCCCACTAGAGAACACCATGCCATGTGCCAAATTTTCTCCTTTTTCAGATCAATTTTACCATCGGACCGCCCTGTTGAACTAACATCATTTGAACGTTCAATCAATTTCTCTCTATACAGACAGGGGTTATTATCCAGAATGTATGCAGCACTAAATGCAGTTCCAGCAGGCCATAAGATGCCATACATGAGGGCTTGGGAAGAGGATTTAAACCGAGAATTTTCACCCTCCAAGTGGTCGGAGCGTTCAATAATTCTTACGAAGGGCTCTTGGCAGGTCACTTTGGCCGAATCCTCGGTAAAGGTGCTTCATAGGATTTATATGGTCCCAGCCCGCCTGCATTGTATATACCCAGAGGTTTCCCCAATATGTTTTAGAGGGTGCGGTGAAGTGGGATCTATGCTACACACGTGGCGAATAACTAGGAGGTTTTGGAACAAGGTGACTAACTTAATTTCATCAGTTTTGGATTACCCCTATCCCACGACAGTAGCCTTCTGTTTACTGGGAGATAAACCTCACAGACTTTCCTTTGCCAGATTCAAACTCGCCCAATTCATACTTATGGCAGCCAGGATACACATTGCCTTTAAATGGCGATCAAACTCTCTATCCTTTCAAGCTGTTCTAGACAAGGTCAATAAAATATTATTGTTTGAAAAACTCTCAGCCATTCGCACTGACACATACGCCATCTTTGAGAAAGTGTGGGAGCCGTGGATAACTTCCCCCCAGTCTCCAGACATCCGATACACTATCTCGCTCTGATTTTGTGTGATATCAAAAAGGCTTTTGTTAATGTTGTCCTTACTCTCTCCACTTGTATTTATGATTATACTGTCTAAAAATTCATGGCTTACTGCGATACATGTCTTGTATAACTCCAAGAAACTTTTTTGTTCTATGTTCTTTGCTGTATCAACTACCTGTAATTTTATTCAATAACCCAATAAATGATCTTTGAAACTATAAACAGCAAAAAGGAGGTTCATGTCACACAGCAATAGAACAGAGGATTTTGAGAGATTTAGGCCCCAGTCACCCAGGCACAGAAGGGGTTCATTCACTGCAAAAGGGGGTTCATGTCACCCAGCAATAGAACAGAGTATTTTGAGAGATTTAGGCCCGTCAGCAATGCAGAGCAGGGTTTCATTCATGGCAAAACGGGGTTTATGTCACCCAGCAATAGAACAGAGGATTTTGAGAGATTTAGGCCTTTGTCAGCAATACAGAGCAGGGGTTCATTCACAGCAAAAGGGGGTTCATGTCACCCAGGAAAACAACACAGGATTTTGAGAGATTTAGGCCCCAGTCACCCAGGCACAGCAGGGGTTCATTCATGGCAAAAGGTAGTTCATGTCACCCAGCAATACAACAGATGTTTTTGAGAAATTTAAGACACTGTCAGCAATGCAGAGCAGGGGTTCATTCACGGCAAAAGGGCATTCATGTCACCTAGCAATAGAGCCGAGGATTCTGAGAGATTTAGGCCTTTGTCAGCAATGCAGAGGAGGGGTTCATTCATGGCAAAAAGGGGATCATGTCACCCAGCAATACAACAGAGGATTTTGAGAGATTTAGGCCCTAGTGACCCAGGCATAGCAAAGGTTCATTCATGGCAAAAGGGGGTTTATGTCAACCAGCAATTGAACAGAGGATTTTGAGAGATTTAGGCCCCTGTCAGCAATGCAGAGCAGGGTTTCATTCATGGCAAAACGGGGTTTATGTCACCCAGCAATAGAACAGAGGATTTTGAGAGATTTAGGCCCCTGTCAGCAATGCAGAGCAGGGGTTCATTCACGGCAAAAGGAAGTTCATGTCACCCAGCAATACAACAGAGGATTTTGAGAGTTTTAGGCTTCAGTCACCCAGATACAGCAGAGGTTCATTCATGGCAAAAGGTAGTTCATGTCACCCAGCAATAGAACAGAGGATTTTGAGAGATTTAGGCCCCAGTCACCCAGGCATAGCTGGAGTTTATTCACGGAAAAAAGGGGGTTCATGTCACTTAGCAATAGAACAGAGGATTTTGAGAGATTTAGGCCCCTGTCAGCAATGCAGAGCAGGGTTTTATTCACAGCAAAAGGGGGTTCATGTCACCCAGGAAAACAAGAGGATTTTGAGAGATTTAGGCCCCAGTCACAGCAGGGGTTCATTCACGGCAAAAGGGGGTTCATGTCACCCAGCAATACAACAGATGATTTTGAGAGATTTAAGACACTGTCAGCAATGCAGAGCAGGGGTTCATTCACGGCAAAAGGAAGTTCATGTCACCCAGCAATACAACAGAGGATTTTGAGAGTTTTAGGCTTCAGTCACCCAGATACAGCAGAGGTTCATTCATGGCAAAAGGTAGTTCATGTCACCCAGCAATAGAACAGAGGATTTTGAGAGATTTAGGCCCCAGTCACCATGGCACAGCAGGGGTTCATTCACGGCAAAAGGGGGTTCATGTCACCCAGCAATACAACAGAGGATTTTGAGAGATTTAGGCCCCAGTCACCCAGGCACAGCAGGGGTTCATTCACGGCAAAAGGGGGTTCATGTCACCCAGCAATAGAGCAGAGGATTTTGAGAGATTTAGGCCTTTGTCAGCAATACAGAGCAGGGGTTCATTCACAGCAAAAGGGGGTTCATGTCACCCAGGAAAACAACACAGGATTTTGAGAGATTTAGGCCCCAGTCACCCAGGCACAGCAGGGGTTCATTCATGGCAAAAGGTAGTTCATGTCACCCAGCAATAGAACAGAGGATTTTGAGAGATTTAGGCCCCAGTCACCCAGGCACAGCAGGGGTTCATTCATGGCAAAAGGTAGTTCATGTCACCCAGCAATAGAACAGAGGATTTTGAGAGATTTAGGCCTTTGTCAGCAATGCAGAGGAGGGGTTCATTCACGGCAAAAAGGGGATCATGTCACCCAGCAATAGAGCCGAGGATTCTGAGAGATTTAGGCCCCTGTCAGCAATGCAGAGGAGGGGTTCATTCATGGCAAAAAGGGGATCATGTCACCCAGCAATACAACAGAGGATTTTGAGAGATTTAGGCCCTAGTGACCCAGGCACAGCAAAAGTTCATTCACGGCAAAAGGGGGTTTATGTCACCCAGCAATTGAACAGAGGATTTTGAGAGATTTAGGCCCCTGTCAGCAATGCAGAGCAGGGTTTCATTCATGGCAAAAAGGGGATCATGTCACCCATCAATACAACAGAGGATTTTGAGAGATTTAGGCCCCAGTCACCCAGGCACAGCAGGGGTTTATTCACGGCAAAAGGGGGTTCATGTCACCCAGCAATACAACAGAGGATTTTGAGAGATTTAGGCCCCTGTCAGCAATGCAGAGCAGGGTTTCATTCACGGCAAAACAGGGTTTATGTCACCCAGCAATAGAACAGAGGATTTTGAGAGATTTAGGCCCCAGTCACCCAGGCATAGCAGGAGTTCATTCACGGAAAAAAGGGGGGTCATGTCACTTAGCAATAGAACAGAGGATTTTAAGAGATTTAGGCCCCTGTCAGCAATGCAGAGCAGGGTTTTATTCACAGCAAAAGGGGGTTCATGTCACCCAGGAAAACAAGAGGATTTTGAGAGATTTAGGCCCCAGTCACAGCAGGGGTTCATTCACGGCAAAAGGGGGTTCATGTCACCCAGCAATACAACAGAGGATTTTGAGAGTTTTAGGCTTCAGTCACCCAGATACAGCAGAGGTTCATTCATGGCAAAAGGTAGTTCATGTCACCCAGCAATAGAACAGAGGATTTTGAGAGATTTAGGCCCCAGTCACCATGGCACAGCAGGGTTTCATTCACGGCAAAAGGGGGTTCATGTCACCCAGCAATACAACAGAGGATTTTGGATAGATTTAGGCCCCAGTCACCCAGGCACAGCAGGAATTCATTCACGGCAAAAGGGGGTTCATGTCACCCAGCAAAAGAGCAGAGGATTTTGAGAGATTTAGGCCTTTGTCAGCAATACAGAGCAGGGGTTCATTCACAGCAAAAGGGGGTTCATGTCACCCAGGAAAACAACACAGTATTTTGAGAGATTTAGGCCCCAGTCACCCAGGCACAGCAGGGGTTCATTCATGGCAAAAGGTAGTTCATGTCACCCAGCAATAGAACAGAGGATTTTGAGAGATTTAGGCCCCAGTCACCCAGGCACAGCAGGGGTTCATTCATGGCAAAAGGTAGTTCATGTCACCCAGCAATACAACAGATGATTTTGAGAAATTTAAGACACTGTCAGCAATGCAGAGCAGGGGTTCATTCACGGCAAAAGGGCATTCATGTCACCTAGCAATAGAGCCGAGGATTCTGAGAGATTTAGGCCCTTGTCAGCAATGCAGAGGAGGGGTTCATTCATGGCAAAAAGGGGATCATGTCACCCAGCAATACAACAGAGGATTTTGAGAGATTTAGGCCCTAGTGACCCAGGCATAGCAAAGGTTCATTCACGGCAAAAGGGGGTTTATGTCACCCAGCAATTGAACAGAGGATTTTGAGAGATTTAGGCCCCTGTCAGCAATGCAGAGCAGGGTTTCATTCATGGCAAAACGGGGTTTATGTCACCCAGCAATAGAACAGAGGATTTTGAGAGATTTAGGCCCCTGTCAGCAATGCAGAGCAGGGGTTCATTCACGGCAAAAGGAAGTTCATGTCACCCAGCAATACAACAGAGGATTTTGAGAGTTTTAGGCTTCAGTCACCCAGATACAGCAGAGGTTCATTCATGGCAAAAGGTAGTTCATGTCACCCAGCAATAGAACAGAGGATTTTGAGAGATTTAGGCCCCAGTCACCCAGGCATAGCAGGGGTTCATTCACGGTAAAAGGGGGTTCATGTCACCCAGCAATACAACAGAGGATTTTGAGAGATTTAGGCCCCAGTCACCCAGGCATAGCAGGGGTTCATGTCACCCAGCAATTGAACAGAGGATTTTGAGAGATTTAAGCCCCTGTCAGCAATGCAGAGCAGAGGTTCATTCACAGCAGAAGGGGGTTCATGTCACCCAGCAATAGAACAAAGGATTTTGAGAGATTTAGGCCCCTGTCAGCAATGCAGAGCAGAAGTTCATTCACAGCAGAAGGGGGTTCATATCACCCAGCAATAGAACAAAGGATTTTGATAGATTTAGGCCCTTGTCAGCAATGCAGAGCAGGGGTTCATTCATGGCAAAAAGGGGATCATGTCACCCAGCAATACAACAGAGGATCTTGAGAGGCCCTAGTCACCCAGGCATAGCAGGGGTTAATTCACGGCAAAAGGGGGTTCATGTCACCCAGCAATACAACAGAGGATTTTGAGAGATTTAGGCCCCAGTCACAGCAGGGGATCATTCATGGCAAAAGGTGGTTCATGTCACCCAGCAAAAGAACAGAGGATTTTAAGAGATTTAGGCCCCTGTCAGCAATGCAGAGCAGGGGTTCATTTACGGCAAAAGGGGGTTCATGTCACGCAGCAATACAACAGAGGATTGAGAGAGATTTAGGCCCCTGTCACCAAGGCACAGCAGGGGTTTGCATATGCCAAAAATGGTAAGATGTTACACAACAATTGAAAATAAGATTTTTTTCAATTTAGGGCCCTATATTTGGCATTTTTTTTAATAAAAATTACTCTAAAATAGTCCTTGAAAAGGGTACAGGGATGTTAAGGCAGTAAAATGTGCTTAAGAGCATGGCAACTGCTCTGCAAACAAATGTGGATAGGGAAAGAACTTAAAATGAAATAAAATAATAAAAAAAAATTTTAACCTGCAACTCCGATAAGGAGGTGGATATGGAGTCGGAGGTTGAAAAGGCGATGAATGTGGTGTTGTAGGTGGAGGCAGCAATGGAGGAGGAACAGGTAGCCAACAATGTTTTTTTAATATTTTTATTGGGGTAGGTAGCCCCCAAAATATTGGGACAAATAATAAAAAAGAAAACAAAGAATCATTGCACTTGACTTGAGTACAAGAATGTATGTTTGATGGTGGTATAAATGTCTATTCTGCACAAGGTACAGACAAGTTTTGTGGGATACAAACCTGGTTCATTTTAATGAACGTGAGCTTGTCCACGTTGGCTGTGGACAGGCGGCTGCGTCTGTCTGTAATGACGCCTCCTGCCATGCTAAATACACGTTCAAAGAGTACACTGGCTGCAGGGCAGGACAGCACCTCCAAGGCATACAGAGCAAGCTCTGGCCATGTGGACAATTTGGAGACCTAGAAGTTGAATGGGGCAGAACCATCAGTCAGTACGTGTAGTCGTATGCACAGGTACTGTTCCACCGTGTTGTTCAAATGCTGCCTCCTGCTAACACGCTCCATATCAGCAGTTGGGGCCGGTTGTTGCGGCGAGGTGACAAAGCTTTTCCACATGTCGGCCATGCTAACCCTGCCTTCTGAGGTGCTGGTGCTGACAAAGCTACGTTGGCAACCTCTTCCTCCTCCCCTGCCTTCGCCTTGTGCTTCCACTTGTCCCCCGGCGTCAGTCTTCCGATCACGCTCCAGTGACAGAATTAAGGACGGCACATTGTCTTTGTAATGGGGATCCAGCAGGTTGGCTGGCCACCCAGTAGTAAGCACACGTTAAAATGTAAGCAACTCTGCAGTCGTTGCGCAGGCACTGCAGCATGTAGTCGCTCATGTGTGCCAGGCTGCCCAGAGGTAAGGGCAAGCTGTCCTCTGTGGGAGGCGTATCGTCTGCGTCCTCCGTATCCCCCCAGCCACGCACCAGTGATGGGCCCGAGCTGCGCTGGATACCACCCCGCTGTGAACATGCTTCATCCCCATCCCCATCCCCATCCTCCTCCTCCTCATCATCCTCCAGTAGTGGGCCCTGGCTGGCCAAGTTTGTACCTGGCCTCTGCTGTTGCAAAAATCCTCTTTCTGAGCCACTTCTAAAAGACTGGCCTGAAAGTGTCAGAGATGACCCCTCTTCCTCCTCCTCGTCCTGGGCCACATCCTCTTCCATCATCGCCCTAAGTGTTTTCTCAAGGAGACATAGAAGTGGTATTGTAACACTGATAACGGCATCATCGCCACTGGCCATGTTGGTGGAGTACTCGAAACAGCGCAACAGGGCACACAGGTCTCGCATGGAGGCCCAGTCATTGGTGGTGAAGTGGTGCTGTTCCGCAGTGCGACTCAACCGTACGTGCTGCAGCTGAAACTCCACTATGGCCTGCTGCTGCTCTCACAGTCTCTCCAGCATGTGCAAGGTGGTGTTCCACCTTGTGGGCACATTGCATATGAGGCGGTGAGCGGGAAGGCCGAAGAGCAGACAGCCGAGCGGCGGCAGGATGAGAACGCCGGAAGCGCGCACAGACGGCCCACACTTTATGCAGCAGCTCAGACATGTCGGGGTAGTTGTGAATAAATTTCTGCACCACCAAATTCAGCAAATGCGCCAGGCAAGGGATGTGCGTCAAGCCGGCTAGTCCCAGAGCTGCAACGAGATTTTGCCCAATATCGTACACCACCAGGCCGGGCTTGAGGCCCACTGGCAGCAACCACTCGTCGGTCTGTTGTTCTATACCCCGCCACAACTCCTGCGCGGTGTGGGGCCTGTCCCCCAAACACATCAGTTTCAGAATGGCCTGCTGACGTTTACCCCTGGCTGTGCTGAAGTTGGTGGTGAAGGTCTGTCGCTGACTGGATGAGGAGGTGGTAGAAGAGGAGGAGGAAGCCGAGTAGGAAGAGGAGGCAAAGAATGATGCCTTGAGATCCTTGGCGGCGGAAGGACGTGCGCCAAACAGCTCTCCGCCTGGGGCCCAGCCACCACTACATTTACCCAGTGTGCAGTTAGGGAGATATAGCGTCCCTGGCCGTGCTTACTGGTCCACGTATCTGTGGATCTGTGGACCTTGCCACAGATGGCGTTGCGCAGTGCACACTTGATTTTATCTGATACTGGGTTGTGCAGGGAAGGCACGGCTCTCTTGGAGAAGTAGTGGCGGCTGGGAACAACATACTGTGGGACAGCAAGCGACATGAGCTGTTTGAAGCTGTCTATGTCCACCAGCCTGAATGACAGCATTTCATAGGCCAGTAGTTTAGAAATGCTGGCATTCAGGGCCAGGGATCGAGGGTGGCTAGGTGGGAATTTACGCTTTCTCTCAAAAGTTTGTGAGATGGAGAGCTGAACGCTTCTGTGTGACATGGTGGAGATACTTGGTGACGGAGGTGGTTTTGTTGGTGGCACATCCTCTGTTTGCTGGGCGGCAGGTGCCAACGTTCCTCCAGGGGCGGAGGAAGAGGCCTAGGCAGCAGCAGAAGAGGTAGCAGGGGGAGCCTGAGTGAGTTCCTTATTTTTAAGGTGCTTATTCCACTGCAGCCCGTGTCTCGCATGTAGATGCCTGGTCATGTAGGTTGTGCTAAGGTTCAGAACGTTAATGCCTCTTCAGGCTCTGATGGCACAGCGTGCAAACCACTCGCGTCTTGTCGTCAGCACATTGTGTAAAGAAGTGCCAGGGAACTCCTTGAAGCTGCCTTTGGTGTGCTCGGTCCCTGTTGACGGTGGCCAGTAGCAGGCGAACTGTTTTGGCGACGGCTGTTCTGCTTTTGCACCCTGCTCCCGCTTTTGCTACGCTGTTGGCTCGGTCTCACCACTGCCTCTTCCTCCGAACTCTGAAAGTCAGTGGCACGACCTTCATTCCATGTGGGGTCTATCACCTCATCCTCCCCTGCATCGTCTTCCACCCAGTCTTCCTCCCTGACCTCCTTTTCGGTCTGCACACTGCAGAAAGACATAACAGGTGGCACCTGTGTTTCATCATCAGAGACGTGCTGAGGAGGTATTCCCATGTCCTCATCAGGAAACATAAGTGGTTGTGCGTCAGTGCATTCTATGTCTTCCACCCCTGGGGAAGGGCTAGGTGGATGCCCTTGGGAAACCCTGCCAGCAGAGTCTTCAAACAGCATAAGAGACTGCTGCATGACCTGAGGCTCAGACAGGTTCTCCAATATGCATGGGGGTGATGTGACAGACTGATGGGCATGGGTTTCAGGCGCCACCTGTGCGCTTTCGGCAGAAGACTGGGTGGGAGATACTGTGAATGTGCTGGATCCACTGTCGGCCACCTATTGACTAGCGCCTGTACTTGCTCAGGCTTTACCATCCTTAGATCCTATCCCAGATGTGCAGTATATTAGAGGCTTTTTTCACCCCAGTATCCAAAATGCTGTATTTTTTCTATAATAAATGTGACAGTGACTTATGCATGTGTAATCACAGATGTGCAGTATATTAGAGGCTTTTTTCACCCCAGTAACCAAAAAGCTGTATTTCTGTCCTAAATGTGACAGTGACTTATGCAAGTGTAATCACAGATGTGCAGTATATTAGAGGGTTTTTTCACCCCAGTAACCAAAAAGCTGTATTTCTGTCCTAAATGTAACAGTGACTTATGCATGTGTAATCACAGATGTGCAGTATATTAGAGGGTTTTTTCACCCCAGTAACCAAAAAACTGCATTTCTGTCCTAAATGTGACAGTGACTTATGCATGTGTAATCACAGATGTGCAGTATATTAGAGGCTTTTTTCACCCCAGAAACCAAAAAGCTGTATTTCTAACCTAAATGTGTTAGTGACTTATGCATGTGTAATCACAGATGTGCAGTATATTAGAGGCTTTTTTCACCCCAGTAACCAAAAAACTGTATTTATGTTCTAAATGTGACAGTGACTTATGCACGTGTAATCACAGATGTGCAGTATATTAGAGGGTTTTTTCACCATAATAACCAAAAAGCTGTATTTGTCCTAAATGTGACAGTGACTTATGCATGTGTAATCCCAGATGTGAAGTATATTAGAGGGTTTTTTCACCCCAGTATCCTAACAGCTGTATTACTGTCCTAAATGTGACAGTGTCTTAAGCACGTGTAATCACAGATATGCAGTATATTAAAGCTTTTTTCACCCCAGTATGCCAAAGCCGCACTTATGGCCTAAATGTGACAGTGATTTATGCACGTGTAATCACAGATATGCAGTATATTAGAGGCTTTTTTCACCCCAGTATGCCAAAGCCGTATTTCTGTCCTAAATGTGACATTGACTTATGCATGTGTAATCACAGATGTGCAGTATATTAGAGGGTTTTTTCACCCCAGTAACTAAAAAACTGTATTTCTGTTCTAAATGTAACAGTGACTTATGCATGTGTAATCACAAATGTGTAGTAAATTAGAGGGTTTTTTCAACCTAACCACAAAGCTGTATTTCTGTCCTAAATGTGACAGTGACTTATGCATGTGTAATCCCAGATGTGCAGTATATTAGAGGGTGTTTTCATCCCAGTATGCCAAAGCCATATTTCTGTCCTAAATGTGACAGTGACTTATGCATGTGTAATCATAGGTGTGCAGTATATTAGAGGGTTTTTTCACCCCAGTAACCAAAAGCTGTATCTCTGTCCTAAATGTGACAGAGACTTATGCAAGTGTAATCCCAGATGTGCAGTATATTAGAGGCTTTTTTCACCCCAGCAACAGAAAACTGTATTTATGTCCTAAATGTGACTGACTTATGCATGTGTAATCACAGATGTGCAGCATATTAGAGGGTTTTTTTTTCACCCCATTAACCAAAAAAACGGTATTTATGTCCTAAATGTGACAATGAATTATGAATGTGTAATCACAGATGTGCAGTATATTAGAGGCTTTTTTCACCCCAGTATGCCAAAGCCTTATTTATGGCCCAATGTGACAGTGACTTATGCAAGTGTATTCATAGATGTGCAGTATATTAGAGGGTTTTATTCACCCCTAACCGAAACTTCTGTCCTAAATGTCACAGTGACTTATACAAGTGTAATCAAAGATGAGCAATATATAGAGGTTTTTTTCATCCCAGTAACCAAAAAAAAGTATTTCTGTCCTAAATTTAACAGTGACTTATGCACGTGTAATCACAGATGTGCAGTATATTAGAGCGTCTTTTTCACCCCAGAACGAAAAGCTGTATCTCTGTCCTAAATGTGACAGACTTATGCAAGTGTATCCCAGATGTGCAGTATATTAGAGGCTTTTTAACCCGAGTAACCAAAAAAGCTCTTATTTCTGTCCTAAATGTGACAATGACGTATGCAGGTGTAATCACAGATGTGCAGTAATTAGAGGTTTTTTTCACCCAGTAACCAAAAACTGTATTTCTGTCCTAAATGTGCAGTGACTTATGAATATGTAATCACAGATGCGCAGTATATTAGAGGGGTTTTTTCACCCCAGTAAACAAAAAGCTGTATTTCTGTCCTAAATGTGACAGTGACTTATGCATGTGTAATCACAGATGTGCAGTATATTAGAGGCTTCTTTAACCCCAGTAACCAAAAGCTATATTTCTGTCCTAAATGTAACAGTGACTTATGCAGGTGTAATCACAGATGTGCAGTATATTAGAGGGTGTTTTCACCCCAGTAACAAAAAAGCTGTATTTCTGTCCTAAATGTGACAGTGACTTATGCATGTGTAATCACAGATGTGCAGTATATTAGAGGGTTTTTTCACCCTAACCGAAATTTCTGTCCCAACTGTGACAGTGACTTATGCAAGTGTAATCACAGATGTGCAGTATATTAGAGGGTTTTTTCACCACAATAACCAAAAAGCTGTATTTCTGTCCTAAATGTGACAGTGACTTATGCAAGTGTAATCACAGATATGCAGTATATTAGAGGCTTTTTTCACCCCAGTATGCCAAAGCCGTATTTATGGCCTAAATGTGACAGTGACTTATGCATGTGTAATTACAGATGTGCAGTATATTAGATACTTTTTTCACCCCAGTATGCCAAAGCCATATTTCTGTCCTAAATGTGACAATGACTTATGCATGTGTAATCACAGATGTACAGTATATTAGAGGGTTTTTTCACCACAATAACCAAAAAGCTGTATTTCTGTCCGAAATATGACAGTGACTTATACTGCACATCTATGATTACACATGCATAGTAGAGGCTTTTTTCACCCCAGTAACCAAAAAGCTGAATTTCTGTTCTAAATGTGACAGTGACTTATGCATGTGTAATCACAGATGTGCATTATATTAGAGGCTTTTTTCACCTCAGTAACAAAAAACTCTTTTATTGTCCTAAATGTGACAGTGACTTATGCAAGTGTAATCCCAGATGTGCAGTATATTAGAGGCTTTTTTCACCCCAGTATGCCAAAGCCTTATTTATGGCCTAAATGTGACAGTGACCTATGCATGTGTAATCCCAGATGTGCAGTATATTAGAAGGTTTTTTCACTCCAGTAATTAAAAAGCAGTTTTTTGGTCCTAAATGTGACAGTGACTTATTATTATTATTATTATTATTATTTATTATTAAAGCGCCATTCATTCCATAGCGCTGTACATATGATAAGCGGTGCACATACATAAAACAGACAATTGCACTAATCATAAACAAGACAAGTTACAAACTGGTACAGAAGGAGAGAGGGCCCTGCCCGTGAGGGCTTACAATCTACATTATGCAAGTGTAATCCCAGATGTGCAGTATATTAGTGGGTTTTTTCACCCCAGTAACCAAAAAGCTGTATTTCTGTCCTAAATGTGACAGTGACTTATGCTTGTCTAATCACAGATATGCAGTATATTAGAGGGTTTTTTCACCACAGTATGTCAAAGCTGTATTTCTGGACTTGCAGATAGCCTATGCTGGTTTACTATCGTTGCATAAAATGGCTGCCGATCATGTATTGATATTGACTAACTGAAGAAAAAAAGTTTGTTTTCAGCAGTAGTTGGCTCAGGGCAGGCTTAAAAAAGTTGTGCACTGCACCCACAAAATACTTTTTCTGTAGATCGCTGAGTACATAAACCAGTTCTTGATGAGATTTCTTCCTGATCTCTCCCTCACAGCAGCTGCAGCCTCTCCCTACACTAATCCGAGCAGCGCTACGTGACTCCAGCTTAAATAGAGGCTGGGTCACATGCTGCAGTTGGCCAATCACAGCCATGCCAATAGTAGGCATGGCTGTGATGGCCTTTTGGGGCAAGTAGTATGACGCTTGTTGGTTGGCTGCTTTGGAGTCTTTCAAAAAGCGCCATAAAAATCGCCGAACACGAACCCAAACTTTTACGTAATGTTCGGGTTCGGGTTACGGGGGCCGAAAACCCTAAAGTTCGGTACTAACCCGAACTTTACAGTTCGGGTTTGCTCAACTCTACCCCTGACTTCTCAACTCCATCAGAGGAGAGCTGAGTTGATGATGAACAATAAAGGCAATTTCAATCTATCATTTATAAAGTACTCAATCTACTGTAGTGTATTCCCATGCACCTTTTCCACAAAAAAAAGAGTATATGGTTGAATCTTGTTTTCGATTCCTCCTCAGACAGATTGTATATTTTGCTAACACTCTAATATTTTAATAGGGGTAGCTCAACTACAGGCCTCAACTCAGCAGCAGGCCCTCGCATATAATGTTTTACAGGGTCAGCTCACCAGCAGGCCCTCACCCCGAATGTTTTAGAGAGTCTGCTCAGCAGCAGGCCCTAGCATATAATGTTTTACAGGCTCAGCTCACCTGCAGACCCTCGCATATGTTTTACTGGGACAGCTCAACTGCAGGCCCTCACCTAAAATATTTTACAGGGTCAGCTCACCTTCTGATGACGACAGCGAAGTCTTGCCTGTTGGAACTCTGGCACACATGGTTGACTTCATGTTAAGCTGCCTTTCCCGCGATCCGTGCGTGATATGCATTTTAGACAACACTCATTACTGGTTGTTCACCCTTCTTGACCCCCGCTACAAAGATAACTTCTCATCTCTCATTCCTCTGGTAGAGAGGACAAGCAAAATGGTGCTATACCAGAAGGTCCTTGTTGAAAAATTGCTCCAAAGTTGAAAGGGCAGACATCCAAATGGATCGTCGCCATCATGGGGACGTGCGATCGCCTAGAAGTTATCGAGAGTCAACAAAGCGGCAGCAGGCCCTCACCTACAAGACCAGTCTCAGTAGCCAAGAGTCTGGTCAACACAATCCTCACCATGATGGCACACTGGGTGAACGTTGTGGAGGCCGGGAGCAAGTTGGCTGCTGGCACCAGACTTGCCCTCCAATAGATCCTCGTTAACGGAAAGTGTACTCATTCCAAAACAGGGCTGCTTAGGGTGCTGTATTGTATTATCGTCACTACCTACCAGAGTCGGGAGTGTGTAATTGCCGCACGCCTGCTGCCTTCCTTGGAATCTTGTGCTTTAATAACCTGACCCACCCTCTCTGGGTGGTCACAATTAGCAAAAAAAAAAGTGGCAAGCCAACAACAGCCAATCAAATTTCAGCCATTGACCTCTGATGTGGTATCTCTTTCTCAAGCTCCCTCTCTGGCATCGAACACCGATTCCCCGTTATTCATGATCTCCATGGTAGGCGCAGAAAAGAACATCGAAAGTTGATAGGGCAGACATCCAAATGGATTGTCGCCGTCAAGGGGATGTGCAATCGCCCAAAGGTTATCTAGAGTCACCAATGCGGCAGCAGGCCCTCGCCCTAAGGTTTTAGATGGATAGATCAGCAGGCCCTTGCTTCAAATGTTTGAGGGTCACCAGCAGGCCATCAATCATAATTTTTCAAGGGTGTGTATGATGCCCTCCTATGTGTAACAAAGGGTGTTTTAGAGTGTCGGTTCCTTGTAATTTTTGGCAGCCCTTTCACTTAGTGCATAGGCTTTATGAGTGTAAAAGTCCCACTACCTGAGAAATTGTACCACAATGTGAATGAGGCCCTCCTTTATGCGATATACAGGCTGTTTCGGAGTGCCTGTTGCTTGTAATTTTTTGCAGCACTTGCACTTTATATACAATTGAATATACTGGAAAGAATGTTTCCTAGCAATTTTTCCTGTAAAATAGATTTTTTTGGGTAGGGTTGAGCGAAGCCGAAACTGTAAAGTTAGAGTTCGTACCGAACTTTAGGATTTTTGTACCCCGAACATTCCCATAAAAGTTCGAGTTCGGTGTTCGCCGTTTTCTTGGCACTTTTGAAAGGCTGCAGACCAGCCAACAACAAAGCGGTTAACTTGTTGGCTGTGATTGGCCAGAGCAGCATGTGACCCAGGCTCTATATAAGCTTAAGTCACGTAGCGCTGCACGTCACTCTGCTGTTACAAGTGTAGGGAGAGGATGCTGCTGGACTTTTGATTTCAGGGAGAGAATAGGACAGAATCTAACTCAGCGATCTACAGAGAAATAGTGGTGTGGGTGCAGGGCACAATAGTTTTACCCTGCCCTGAGGCCATTGACCAAAAAAATAACAACTTTTATCATTCTGTTAGTTAGGTGGGCGGTGACGGCCATTTTATGCAAGCTCAGTGCACCAGCACTGCATCTGAGCTTTTGGGACATTGGAAATCACAATTTTTTTGGCAAACTACAACATCTGAATTAGTCAGTGTGCAATTTAAAGAGGACCTTTCACTAGAATAAAAAATCTAAACTAAGTATACAGACATGTAGAGCGGCGCCCAGGGATCTCCCTGCACTTATTATCCCTGGGTGCCGCTCCGTTCTCCCGGTATAGCCTCCGGTATCTTCATATGTTAGGCTCCACCCAGTGGAACCTGCCGGCATCTCTTTCTCCCATGCTGTAGCGCTGGCCAATCGCAGCGCTCAGCTCATAGCCTGAGAAAAAAAAAACTCTCAGGCTATGAGCTGAGCGCTGCGATTGGCCAGCGCTACAGCATGGGAGAAAGACGCCGGCAGGTTCCACTGGGTGGAGCCTCCATATGAAGATACCGGAGGCTATACGGGAGAACGGAGCGGTGCCCAGGTAAAACAGTAAGTGCAGGGAGATCCCTGGGAGCCGCTCTGCATGTCTGTATAAACACACTTTTGTTTTTAAAAAAAATGTATTTTCCAGATCTGCAAGTGTTAAATTCAAGTTTAATATATACAGCTTTCATATTCTGTTACCAAAAAAACACTTTTTGGCAATCTACAACATCTAATTAGTCAATGTGCAATTTAAGCTAGAAATACACCCATCATTTTTTGGGGTTTTGAAAAACACACTTTTCTTTTCCAAAAACAGTATTTTCCAGATCTGCAAGTGTTGAATTCAAGTATAATATATACAGCTTTCATATTCTGTTACCAAAAAAACACTTTTTTGGCAATGTACAACATCTTAATAAGTCAGTGTGCAATTTAAGCTAGAAATACACCCCTGTCAAATCAGTTTTAAACAAACACTTGGTTTGGGCACAAAAAAATTAGTTGGCAGCCTTTGATGCAGATGTCATTGTTGTGAGATACACCCTTAATACATTAGGGTTACATTCAGAGATTTTTAAATACCGCCATTTGGTGCACCAATATTGAATTCAGGCTTAACACTGGTTCAGGCCGTGTGAGATACACCCTCTACATACAGGGGTTTGATTTAGGGATTGAAATACAGCCATTTTGGGCAAAGAATATTTAATTTAGGCCTACACTGGTTCAGGCCCTGTGAGATACTCCCTCTACATACAGGGGTTTGATTCAGGGATTTGAAATACAGCGATTTGAAATACAGCCATTTTGGCCAAAGAAATATTTACTTCAGGCCTACACTGGTTCAGACCGAGTGACATACTCCCTCTACATACAGGGGTTTGAATCAGGCATTTGAAATACAGCTATTTTGTGTAAAGAACTATTTACTTCAGGCCTACACTGGTTCAGGCCCTGTGAGCTACTCCCTCTACATACAGGGGTTTGAATCAGGCATTTGAAATACAGCCATTTTGGGAAAATAAATATTTAATTCAGGCCTACAGTGGTTCAGACTGTGTGAGATACACCCTTTACATACTGTCGTTCTATTCTACTATTAAACACCCATTAAAGGGCAAGATCCTAAATTTAAAAAATATGAGGAGAGCGTCAAATAAGGGACGTGGTCCAGGTCGTGGTGCTGCTGGTGGAGCTCCTGTTGCAGGGAGTGGACGTGGTCGATCTGTGCCTGCTACAAGCACAAGTGAAACCCCTTGCTCAGGTGTGATTAGGCGACAAAACCTGCAGCGGTATTTGGTCGGGCCTAATGCTGCTCTACGACTAGTGAGGCCTGAACAAGTACAGGCGATAGATTGGGTTGCTGACAGTGGATCCAGTTCCTTAACAATGTCTCCCACCCAGTCTCCTGCTGAAAAGACCACAGTTGGCACCTGCAGCCGATGTCCATCAGTCTTTCACCTCACACCCTTGCAATCAGCCAAGTAGTCTGAGCCCCAAGTCATGTAGCAGTTTTTTCTGCTTTTTGATGTCTCTGTTAGCAGTGTTTCCCAGGGCCATCCACCTAGCCCTGCCCCAGAAGTGGAAGAGATTGAGTGCACCGATGCCCAACCACTTATCTTTCAAGATGAGTACATGGGAGGACCATCGCAGCACATCTCGGATGATGACGAAACACAGGTGCCAACTTCTGGGGCTTTCGAAAGTGTGCAGCCAGACAAAGAAGAGAGGGGTGAAGACTGGGTGGAAGATGATGTGGAGGACGATTAGGTCCTCGACCCCACATGGAATCAAGGTCATGCGAGTGACCTATGTAGTTCGGAGGAAGAGGCGGTGATCGCATAGAGCCACCAGCACAGCAGAAGAGGGAGCAGGGTGCAAAAGCTGAGCTTCCGTCCTCTAGACAGTACGTCTCCTACTGCCCACCGCAGCAAGGGACCGAGCACACCAAAGCCAGCACCAAGGAGTTCCCTTCAGACAATGTGCTGTTGACAAGACACGAGTGGTTTGCATGCTGTGTAATAAGAGCCTGAAGCGAGGCATAAACGTTCTCAACCTGAGCACAACCTGAATGACCAGGCATTTAAGTGCAAAGCACGAGCTGAGCTGCAGTGGAGTAGACACCTCAAAAACCAAGAAAGGTCTCTGGCTCCTCCTGCTTCCTCTTCTGCTGCAGTCACGGCCTCTTCATCTGCAATGAGCAGGACACTGGGTCAGTTATGCAGTGGGTCAGTATATATGTGTAGTAGTTTGTGACGCCAATTGCAGCTTGCGCAGGTACTGTAGCAGGGCCCTTTAAGATGTTATAAGCTCACGTACTAGGTGAGGAATGCCAGAGGGGGATAATGTATCTGTTTAGCAGATATGGTAGTGTCAACGGTGTCTCCTACCTTGGTACGGCTGGACTCCTGAATCCTGGCTCACTTGCAATAAAATTGAGTGTGGTCAGTAGGAGTAATTGAGGAATAATTGAGATCCAAACAGGTAATACGATCCAACTTGTCTTTACTTAGTGGTTGGCAGCTTTGATCCATACAGTTACAGCAATAGTCTGGGGTCCCAGCAGGTATTGGCAATATGTGGCACTAATTTATATCTATTCTGCTTCTTATACATATGCCTAGTAGATCTGGCAGGTATCTATCTTCTGCTCTGTCTGTAGTCTGCTTAGTAGGGGCCTGACTAGATGAGGAGGTACTTGGTTTCTCTTTGTCTTTGGATCTGTACTCACAGGACTGCTCGCAGGGTATGATGTCTTCTTCCTGGAGATCTATAGTTCTGTAGATGGCTGATTTCTTGTCAACCAGCTGAGGTAGATGACTCAGGCTGGGAAGAGTGATCTTGGGCCTCAGCCGAGGCTTGGTTCCTAGGTTGGGATCCCTGTTTCTGGGAGCTCCTACCAACACAGCCTTCCCCAAGGAGGGGGCTGGTACACACTAACTAGAACTTTCCTTCCTCCCCATGAGGCAGGATGTGGGAACATTCCACTCCTCCTCAAAGAGGGGGGAGGTAGGTTGGAATAAACTATTCCAATCTAGCAATACTAAACTGGCTAAGATCCTGTTACATACTGCTGTCACCTACTGGTGTACATTGAAATTACAGCAAATATATAATACAGACCTAGAAAAACATATCATGGCAATGCACAGTTAGATTACACTAGATGGAAATACACATATACACCTGACATTATTGTAGCAGGGATACAGAAGTTTAGTGACATACTTCAGGATGTTACACATCCACCCACCTCTGGAGTGACAGTGCCACCTGCCACCCCGCAAACAGAGGGGTGCCAGCAACACCAACACCTTGGTCACCAAGCATCTCCACAATGTCCCACGCAAACGTTCAGCTCTACATATCCCAAACGCTGGAGAGGAAGAGGAAGTACCCCCCTACCCACTCGCGATCCCTAGCCCTGAATGCCAGCATTTCTAAATTACTGGACTTTGAAATGCTGTCATTCCGTCTGGTGGAGACGGATAGTTTTAAATGCCTTATGGCGGTGGCTGTCCCACAGTGTGTCGTGCCCAGCTGCCACAACTTTTCAAGGCGAGCCATCCCTTCCCTTCACAACCAAGTAGGGGACAAAATCAGGTGTGCACTGTGCAACGCCATCTGTGGCAAGGTGCACCTGACTACGGATACGTGGACCAGTAAGCACGTTCAGGGCCGTTATATCTCCATAACAGCACACTGGGTAAATACAGTGGCGGCTGGGCCTGAGGTGGATAGCAGTTTGGCACATGTCCTTCCACCACTGAGGATTGAAGGGCGCTTCAGTTTGCCTCCTGTTGCTTCCTCCTGCTACTCTGCTTCCTCATCCTCTACCAGCTTCTCATCTGGTCAGCCTAACACCTTCACCACCAACTTCAGCACAGCCAGGGGTAAACGACAGCAGGCAGTTTTAAAACGTATCTGTTGGGGGGACAAACCCCACACCGCGCAGGAGCTGTGGACGGGCCTTGAACAACAGACCGATGAGTGGTTTGTGCCAGTCAGCCTCAAGCCTGGCCTGGTGGTGTGCGATAATGGGTGAAATCTCGTAGCAGCTCTGGGACTAGCCAGTTTGACGCACATCCCTTGCCTGGCGCATGTGCCTGAATTTGGTGGTGCAGAGATTCCTTAAAACTTACCCTGATATATCAGAGCTGCTGCATAAAGTGTGGGCCGTCTGTGCGCACTTTCGGCATTCTCACCCTGCTGCTGCTCGCCTGTCAGCGCTGCAGCGTAACTTCGGCCTTCCCGCTCACCGCCTTATATGCGACGTGCCCACAAGGTGGAACTCCACCTTGCACATGCTGGCCCTATTGTGCGAGCAGCAGCATGCGATAGTGAAGTTTCAGCTGCAGCACGCACGAGTGAGTCGCTCGGTGGAACAGCACCACTTCACCACCAATGACTGGGCCTCCATGCGAGACCTGTGTTCCTTGTTGCGCTGTTTCGAGTACTCCACCAACATGGCCAGTGCCGATAACGCCGTTCTCAGCATTACTATCCCACTTCTATGCCTCCTTGAAAAACGCTCCTGGCGATGATGGAAGAGGATGTGGCACAGGAGGAGGAGGAGGAAGAGGGATCATTTCGTAGGGTTTCCGGCAAGTTATTCCCAAGTGGCTCAGAGGGTGGGTTCCTGCACCCACAAACCCAAGGTACACAAGTGTCCAGCCAGGGCACAGTTCTGGAGGATGAGGAGGTGCAGGATGAGGAGGAGGAGAAACCATGTTCCCAGCAGGGTGGCACCCAGACCAGCTCATGGCCATCACTGGTGCATGAATGGGGGGGATACAGAGGATACAGATGATACACCTCCCACAGAGGACAGCTTTTCGTTGCCTCTGGGCAGCCTGGCACACATGAGCGATTACATGCTGCAGTGTCTCCGCAACGACCGCCGAGTTGCCCAAATTCTAACTTGTGCTGATTACTGGGTGGCCACACTGCTGGATCCCCATTACAAGGACAACGTACCGTCCTTAATTCCCTCTCTGGAGCGTGATCGTAAGATGCGCGAGTACAAACGCACGCTGGTAGACGCGCTGCTGGTGGCATTCCCACCTGACAGCGGGGGCACAGTGGAAGCACAAGGCGAAGGCACAGCACGAGGAAGAGGTCGCCAATGCAGCTGGGGCACCGCCAGCACCTCAGAAGGCAGGGTTAGCATGGCCGTAATGTGGAAAAGCTTTGTCAGCACGCCACAACAACCAGCACCACCAGCTGATATGGAACGTCTTAGCAGGAGGCAGCATTTCAACAACATGGTGGAGCAGTATGTGTGCACACGCCTACACGCACTGAATGACGGGTCTGCCCCCTTCAACTTCTGGGTCTCCAAATTGGGCACATGGCCTGAGCTTGCCCTTCACACCTTGGAGGTGCTGGCCTGCCCTGCAGCCAGTGTATTATCTGAACGTGTGTTTAGCACGGCAGGGGGCGTCATCACAGACAAGCGCAGCCGCCTGTCAACAGCCAATGTGGACAAGCTCACGTTCATTAAAATGAACCAGGCATGGATCCCACAGGACTTGTCTGTAGCTTGTGCAGAATAGACATGTATACCGGCACTAAGCAGCCATTGTTATACTGCAGCGCAATTGCTCATGTTTGTATTTTGGATATTTCACACTCTTTTGGAGTGTACCTTAATTTTACAAAATTAAGTTAAAACCAAAAACCTGTTTTGGCTATCTCGTCCTCCACCACCTCCGCTTCCACCTACTCCGCTACATCCACCGCCTCCTCAAACTCCTACTCCATATGGAACTCCACCTCATAAATCAATTTATTTTTTACGTGTTTTTTATTTTATATCATTTCACTACTTTGTCATTTACATTTTCTGGTGAAATTACCCAATTTTGGGTGTATAGTACACTGCTATACCTAGTAGGCCGGTTAACAAAAAAGAAAAAATTGGCAGTTACATTTTCTGGTGAAATTCAGCAATTTTTTGGTGTGATGTACCAATGCTATACTTATTAGACCGGTAAAAAAAGAAATAACATTTGTCAGTTAGATTTTATGGTCACATTTACCAATTTTTGGGTGTAATATACCCCTCCTGTACCTAGTTGACAGCTTAATAAATTTCATTAATTTTTATTTTACATTTTCGGTTGACAATAAACAATTGTTTTCTGTCATAGACCCCTGCTCTACCAAGTAGACAGGTTAATTAATTTTTGTAATTTTTCTGTTACATTCTTGGGTTGACATTATACACTGCGTGCAGAATTATTATGCAAATGAGTATTTTGACCACATCATCCTCTTTATGCATGTTGTCTTACTCCAAGCTGTATAGGCTCGAAAGCCTACTACCAATTAAGCTATTAGGTGATGTGCATCTCTGTAATGAGAAGGGGTGTGGTCTAATGACATCAACACCCTATATTAGGTGTGCATAAATTATTAGGCAACTTCCTTTCCTTTGGCAAAATGGGTCAAAAGAAGGACCTTGACAGGCTCAGAAAAGTCAAAAATAGTGAGATATCTTGCAGAGGGATGCAGCACTCTTAAAATTGCAAAGCTTCTGAAGCGTGATCATCGAACAATCAAGCGTTTCATTCAAAATAGTCAACAGGGTAACAAGAAGCGTGTGGAAAAACCAAGGCGCAACATAACTGCCCATGAACTGAGAAAAGTCAAGCGTGCAGCTGCCAAGATGCCATTTGCCACCAGTTTGGCCATATTTCAGAGCTGCAACATCACTGGAGTGCCCAAAAGCACAAGGTGTGCAATACTCAGAGACATGGCCAAGGTAAGAAAGGCTGAAAGACGACCACCACTGAACAAGACACACAAGCTAAAACGTCAAGACTGATTTTTCTAAGGTTTTATGGACTGATGAAATGAGAGTGAGTCTTGATGGGCCAGATGGATGGGCCCGTGGCTGGATTGGTAAAGGGCAGAGAGCTCCAGTCCGACTCAGACGCCAGCAAGGTGGAGGTGGAGTACTGGTTTGGGCTGGTATCATCAAAGATGAGCTTGTGGGGCCTTTTCGGGTTGAGGATGGAGTCAAGCTCAACTCCCAGTCCTACTGCCAATTTCTGGAAGACACCTTCTTCAAGCAGTGGTACAGGAAGAAGTCTGCATCCTTCAAGAAAAACATGATTTTCATGCAGGACAATGCTCCATCACACGCGTCCAAGTACTCCACAGCGTGGCTGGCAAGAAAGGGTATAAAAGAAGAAAATCTAATGACATGGCCTCCTTGTTCACCTGATCTGAACCCCATTGAGAACCTGTGGTCCATCATCAAATGTGAGATTTACAAGGAGGGAAAACAGTACACCTCTCTGAACAGTGTCTGGGAGGCTGTGGTTGCTGCTGCACGCAATGTTGATGGTGAACAGATCAAAACACTGACAGAATCCATGGATGGCAGGCTTTTGAGAGTGTCCTTGCAAAGAAAGGTGGCTATATTGGTCACTGATTTGTTTTTGTTTTGTTTTTGAATGTCAGAAATGTATATTTGTGAATGTTGAGATGTTATATTGGTTTCACTGGTAAAAATAAATAATTGAAATGGGTATATATTTGTTTTTTGTTAAGTTGCCTAATAATTATGCACAGTAATAGTCACCTGCACACACAGATATCCCCCTAAAATAGCTAAAACTAAAAACAAACTAAAAACTACTTCCAAAAATATTCAGCTTTGATATTAATGAGTTTTTTGGGTTCATTGAGAACATGGTTGTTGTTCAATAATAAAATTAATCCTCAAAAATACAACTTGCCTAATAATTCTGCACTCCCTGTACAATTTTAGACGTGAATAAACCCCTGCTCTGCATAGGTGACAGGGAATAAAATTTCTGAACTGCTTCTTTAATTGATGCGCGCCACCTCCTTTGATTCAATGCTTAAACTTAAACAAGTTGTACCCCATTTAAGCTTCAATACTTTGTCCCACATTTCCGCTATACTCTTTTGGCCAACATTTGCGCCTCAATAGCTTTTCCCACAAATCCGCTTGACACTTTTGGGCCACATTTGGGCTTCTGTAATTTGTCCCAGATTTGCGCCTCAATAGCTTTTCCCACATTTCTTCTCGATCCCAATTTTTTAAAATAAATTTGTGGTCGGATCGGCTATCAGAAAGGTGAACCTAACCTATCTAACCCTATCTACAATGAGCAGTAGAATTATGCCATAACTGCTGTGGAAGGGTAGCCTAAAGTGGGCTACCCTAATGTGAAGTGACTGTAAGATGGTGTGGGTGGGTGCGTGAAATCAGCTGAATCGGCGTCAGCCTGGGCCCACAGGTGCCTAAAAAATAGCCTAGTAATCAGCCAGCCTGGTCCCACAGGTACGTATGAATAGCCTTGTAATCAGCCTCCCCTCCCACAAATGCAGCAATATCTTGCTTATACTTGTGGTCGGATCGGCTATCAGAAAGGTGAACCTAACCTATCTAACCCTATCTACAACGAGCAGTAGAATTATGCCATAACTGCTGTGGAAGGGTAGCCTAAAGTGGCCAAAAAGAGCAGACCTTAGTTTAGAGTAATATATACATACCGTTACGACACCCACCTTTGAACGAAAGACCTTTCACAATGAAGGTGCGGAATATACCGTATATAACACAGTGACTTCCATCTACCTTACCTCTTTGTCTTGTGCATCGGCACATCGTTCTTGGAGATGGTTAATGCTGATGCGATTGAAAGAGTGGCCGGTAACCAGAAATGATTTACTCCTATGTACGCTAACACATGACCATACAACGAGAAGGTCTGAATCCTGAGAGCTGCAGACTGAAACAAACAATGGTGAATCTGTCGGAAGGGCCCAAATTAACTCCAACCATTCGCCAAGGGCCCTGATAGGACACCAACTGTTCCTGGTGGCAAAATACTTCATCGCTACTTATTCCCCAGGCCAAACTTTATTTTATTTTTATTTTTTATAAAGGAGCCAAAAAATTAGAACATGGCGTATGCCGTCTTACTCTAGTAGTAGATTAATTGAAATGTGTAAACTCACCAGGCCTGGGGAATCACAAACAGGAATATATGCCTATTTCGATTAACGAGCTAATGTTGCCTGTAATAAGGACAGACGTACACCATACCTGCAGTTGTAACAGAAAATAAGCTTAAGGTCGTGATAAACTATGTATACTGTGCCTGTAGTCGTGATATGCTTTGTCGTGTCTGTAGACGTGGCAGACTTCGTAAATTGCACCTTATTACTGTACCTCCTACTGGAAGACAGACCGATACCCAGGAATTAGGCCGGACACCAACACCCTCAGCCCGAGTTTGTAGATGAAGTAAGCCTGCCTGGGAGAAGGTGATGTCCGCAAAGGCAGGCTCGGGATGACGGCTTATAAAGAAAACAATGATTTCCTTTTATACCCAACAACCTAGAAATTAAAAGTTAGAGAAAACAATAATGTGAGTGAGGCTCTAATGACACAATCCACCAGAAGAAATTGTATTGCGAGCCACAGATGACAGCCATGCGAGCGGGTCTGAAGGCAGAAAAAGACATGGAACCTACTTGTGGTGGGACCACGCAGCCGGCCTTGAATGGAGGAGTTTATGTGTGTAAAATCTAAACGGAGAAGCCATGAGTGGCAGACTCTAATGGCTGAGCCATGCGTGAGGGACTCTAATGGCGGAGTCATATGTGTAAACCTAAAACGGAGAAGCCATGCGTGAGAGACTAATGGCAGAGTCATACGAGGGAGACTAATGGCGGAGTCATACGTGTAACTAAAACGGAGAAGCCATGCGTGAGAGACTCTAATGGCGAAGTCGTATGCGTAAACCTAAACGGAGAAGTCATGCGTGAAAGACTCTAATGGCGGAGCCATGCGTGAGAGACTCTAATGGCGAAGTCGTATGCGTAACCTAAACGGAGAAGCCCTGTGTGAGAGACTCTAATGGCAGAGCCATGCGCGAGAGACTCTAATGGCGGAGTCGTATGCGTAACCTAAACGGAGAAGCCCTGCGTGAGAGACTAATGGCGGAGTCAAATGTGTAAACCTAAACGGAGAAGCCATGTGTGAGAGACTAATGGCGGAGTCATACGTGGGAGACTAATGGCGGAGTCATACGTGTAACTAAAACGGAGAAGCCATGCGTGAGACTCTCTAATGGCGGAGCCATATGCGTAAACCTAAACGGAGAAGCCATGCGCGAGAGACTAATGGCGGAGTCAAATGTGTAAACTAAAACTGAGAAGCTATGCGTGAGAGACTAATGGCGGAGTCATCCGTGAGAGACTAATGGCGGAGTCATACATGTAATAAAACCGGAGAAGCCATACGTGAGAGACTAATGGCGGAGCCATGCGCAAGAGACTAATGGCGGAGTCATATGTGTAAACCTAAAACGGAGAAGCCATGCGTGAGAGACTAATAGCGGAGTCATCCGCGAGAGACTAATGGGGGAGTCATCCGTGAGAGACTAATGGGGGAGTCATCCGTGAGAGACTAATGGGGGAGTCATCCGTGTAACTAAAACGGAGAAGCCATGCGCGAGAGACTCTAATGGCGGCGTCGTATGTGTAAACCTAAAACTGAGAAGCCATGCGTGAGAGCCTCTAATGGCGGAGTCATATGTGTAAACCTAAAATGGAGAAGCCATGCGTGAAAGACTAATGGCGGAGTCATACGTGAAAGACTAATGGCGGAGTCATCCGTGTAACTAAAACAGAGAAGCCATGCGCGAGAGACTCTAATGGCGAAGTCATATGTGTAAACCTAAAAACGGAGAAGCCATGCGTGAGAGCCTCTAATGGCGAAGTCATATGTGTAAACCTAAAACGGAGAAGCCATGCGTGAGAGACTCTAATGGCGAAGTCATATGTGTAAACTAAAACTGAGAAGCCATACGTGAGAGACTCTAATGGCGGAGCCATGCGTGAGATTAAAAAACGGAGAAGCCATGCGTGAGAGACTCTAATGGCGAAGCCATGCGCGAGAGACTCTAATGGCGAAGTCATATGTGTAAACTAAAACGGAGAAGCCATGCGAGACTCTAATGGTGGATTCCTTTTTTTTTTTTTTTTTAAACAGATGGGAGAAAAACAAGAGCCAGAGGCATTGCAGTTCGCTAAGAGAAGACCCTTATCGTGACAAACGAATGAACTACTGTGAAAACATAGTAGGGGCTTACTCCTATTGGCCCACTGACCGCTGGGGAGCCATTTGGTTAACTGGGGCAGGAGACCAATCTGAGTGAATACGAACCAGAAGTCAAGGAGACCAGTCTTAGTGAATGCAAACCAGGACTAAAGAACACCACAAATTTTTAAAATTTTTTTTTTTTTAAGTGAACAGAAAAGTAGACCTATGGAATGTAACAAACCACCAAGGAAAGAAACGTAAGCCTGAAAGAAAAGCAGCTATGTTTATCGGAAGAGTAGTATCAGAGCGGTGCGCCGTTTGCCCGTTTGCCCTAGTAAGAATACTGAGTAACCATAATGTAGCAATGAAAGGAAATGCAGCTTTAAGAGTATAACACGTAATGTAAGAACAAGTGGGTGAATGCAGCTCTGGATGTGAGTGGTGTCTAAAACATGGTATGGGCACAGCTCTGAGTACGAGCATGAAGAGCATGGTATAAAGCAGCCGTATTAACGTAAAGCAACAGCGGACGCATGAACGCAGCTCTAGTAGTGTATGGTGTATAGGACAAAATGTAAATGCAGACACACAGACGTAGTTTTGAAGGTAACAATCCTAACCACAATCATATGACCATTAGCGCCAAACCCCCTTTGTCCCAGAACACTGCAAATCGCGGACCGCAGTGTGAGTCCTGTGCAGCAAGGTCGATGCTACCGTGAGCGCCAGCATTCACATGGCACCTTTTGCTGTTTACCAAGATGTGAACAAGCTGCCACAAAAAGGTGCAGTTTTTTTTTTTTTTTTTAAATCGACCATTGATCCATATTTACCATCAATTAACACAGCGTGCATAGCTTGAGCCCCCTGCAGACACGCGCCCCGCATGTGAACCAGGTATCGGAAAACATACAACCATGCCTACTCTAAGCACATGCTACCCCAATAACTGTATGCAATGGCCCCACCAGGCCTCTGAATAGCCAGACAAACAATACTAACAACCATCGTTTGACCATTAGCGCCCAAACTCTGCTTCATCACAGAGCGCTACATGTTGCGGACCGCAGCGTGGGTCCCGTACAAACAACTCCGATCCTACCATGAATACTAGCGCCCTCCTGAGACATTCTGCCGTCGCCCAGCCGTAAGGAGCCTGCACACCATGCTGCTGTATCTTAGAGCTGACCCAGAGGTAGTGAAATCAGCTGAATCGGCGTCAGCCTGGGCCCACAGGTGCCTATAAATAGCCTAGTAATCAGCCAGCCTGAGCCCACAGGTACGTATGAATAGCCTTGTAATCAGCCTCCCCTCCCACAAATGCAGCAATATCTTGCTTATACTTATCTCCCTTAAATTTGGTCTCTTTTTCTCACGCTCCCTCTCCGGCCTGGAACCCTGATTCCCTGCCATCCATAATCACCATGGTAGGCGCATAAAAGAACATTGAAAGTTGATAGAGCAGATATCAAATTGGATCGTGAACATCACGGGGACGTGCGACATGGTGGGGCAGTAAGTATGCACAGGCCTACACAAACTAACTGACAGGGGTCAGCCCCTGCAACTTCTGGTTCTGCAAACTGGGCACATGGCCTGAGCTTGCCCTTTACGCCTTGGAGGTGCTGGCCTGCCCTGCAGCCGGTGTATTGTCTGAACGTGTGTTTAGCATGACTGGAGGGTTATATTTCACAATGTTCTGGGAGTACCCTAATTTAAAAATATATAAATTAATTTTAAAACAAAAAGCAGTGTAGGCTACCTCCTCCTCCTACACCGCCACATCCACCGCCTCCTCAACCTCCTACTCCATATGGACCTGGTCCTCCTAGATCAAGATTATTATTTTTTATATTTATGTATTTTATGTTATTTTAAGTCATTTCCCTATCCACATTTGTTTGCAGAGCACTTGCCATGCTCTTAACCACATTAAGACGACATTTGCAGCCCTCTAGCCCTTTCCATGACATTTTTACAGCCATTTTAGTGCTCAAAAGTTCGGGTCCCCATTGACTTCAATGGGGTTCGGGTTCCTAACTCGAACTTTTTTCTGAAGTTCGGCCGAACCCGTCGAATCTGAACACCCAGGTGTCCGCTCCACTCTATCAGTCTGTAAAAGTGGTTGTCTCCCATTGACATCCATTATACTCGGGTTCTCGGCCGAGCACACAAATATAGCAATGTGTTTGGGGCAAACACCCAAATTCTTTGGTGCTCGATCATCACTACGTCTTACACTTTGGTCTGCATAGCGCCCCCAACACTTTTTAATGACTAATGGACATTGCGCTTTCTTCCACATCGTCGGTATGCTTAATTTTACCTGGACAATATTGTCATCCACAGTACCGATTGGGAAAGTCACCTACCCAAAATGCAGGCTGTAGTCGACTCCCTTCGGAAAGCTGGCCTAACCGCTAACCCGAAAAAATGTGTGATAGGGTTAGAAGAGACTAAGTATATGGGGTATTGCATTGGGCAGGGAGTCATCAAACCTCAAGTGAACAAAATAGAGGCGATACAGAATTTGCCAAGACCTGTCACCACAAATAAAGTAATTCCTGGGAATTGTGGGCTATTACATGAGGTTTGTTCCCCACTTTGCTACTCTAGCCGCGCCCTTGACAGGACTCTTGAAGGGACACAAGTCAGTGATGGTTCGCTGGGATGATCGGATGGAAGAGGCTTTCTCCACTTTCAAGTCGGCCCTGTGCGGGTCCCCGGTTTTGGTGACGCCCGACTTCAAAAGGGAGTTTATAGTTCAGACCGATGCCTCCGAAGTAGGCTTCGGTGCTGTACTGTCTCCCCATTGTCTTCCTCCGCCGTAAGCTCACCGCAGACGAAACCCGGTATAGTATAGTGGAGAGAGAGTGCCTGGCTTTTAAGTGGGCACTAGAATCTCTCAGCTATTATTTATTGGGGAGAAAATTCCGCCTGGTGACTGACCACTCCCCTCTCAAGTGGATGAGCCAGGACGAGGACAGAAATGCCCGGGTCAACCAATGGTTTCTCTCCCTACAAAACTTTACATTTTCGGTGGAACACAGGGCAGTCCGGTTACAGGGAAACGCGGATGCCCTGTCCCGGGTACACTGTCTGGCGTGTGTTCACCCCCTCAGGGTTGAACAAAGGGGGGGGGGTATGTGACACAGTGAGAGGTTTGGTCTGGGAAAACAGGCATTTTCCTCCCAGTATGTGCTGCTGGGCTGATTTACAGCCAGGTGAGGTCAAATACCGGACCGGATTTCAAATGCCTAGCTCTGATATGATACAATCTGAGAGACTTAGCCAATATATTTTGATCAAAACACATATGTACTCGCCTACCAAGTGTGAATGTGCTCCTATTATCTGGGGAATAGCATTCTTGTGCACTTTTTGACTCGCCTATACCACATGGAACTTTGATTAGGTGCTGTGCGTGCTCCTCCTCTCATTGGTTGCTGGATGCACATAGAGGTAAATAGGAGTAGCACACTATATGTGCAGGGTCTGCTCTCCTGAATGTAGATGCCCAACATAAGTAGGTTTAGCATAGGACCTGCCTTACTTGAGACCACCTTGGCGCGGGTAGGCAGGCACAGATGTGTTTTGATCAAAATATATTGGCTGAGAGTCTTGGATTATATCATATCAGAGTGAGGGCTTGGTCCATATATAATACTTGCATCTGTTGTGTTAGTGCATTATTATCTGTTGTTTTCTGTGATTTTTTTTCATAAATGTAACCATGGACATCCGCATATTTATTTATCATATTGTGCAGGATGTTTTTATCTTCGTTTTTTATCTTTTCTCTGTGATTTTTATATCCAGAGAGTTCCCCATAACAGGGACCTCCACAGAAACCCACCCCCTTAACAGTGACCTCCACAGTGCCCTGCCCCCATAACAGTGAACTCTATAGCAGCCCGCCCCTATAATAGTGACCTCCATTGCGGCCTGTTCCCTTAATAGTGACCTCCTCAGCATCCAACCACCTTAACAGTGACCTCCACAGCACCCCGTCACCTTAAAAATTATCTTTACAGTGTCCTGCCCCTTAACAGTGACCTTCACAAAGTTTCTCCCCTTAACAGTGAGCTCCACAGTGCTCTGCCTCCTTAACAGTGACCTCCACAGTTCCCTACCCTTTAACAGTGATCTCTACAGTACCCCACCCCCCTTAACACTGAACACCACAATATCCCTCCCCATTAATAGTAACCATCACAGCACCCCATGCCCTTAACAGTGACTTCCACATCACCCGGCCCCTTAACTTTGACCTCCATTGCACCCCACTCCTTTAACTGTGACCTCCACAGCACACTACCACCTTAACTGTGACCTCCATAGTGCCGCTTCTCCTTAATTGTGACCTCCATAGCAGCCCGTCCGCTTAACTGAGACTTCCACAATGCCCCGCCCCCTTAACTATGACCTCCACAGTGCCCCACCTCTTTAACTGTGATGTCCACAGCACCCCACTCCCTTAACAGTGACCTTCATAGCATTCCATCCCCTTAATAATGACCTTCAAAGTGCCAGACACCCCTAACAGTGACCTCCACTGTTCCCTCCGCCTCTTAACAGTGAGCTCTACAGCAGCTTCCCCCTTAACAGTGAAGAAAATCGCTGATTTCTTATGGAAATCTGGGGAATGTCAGTAAGGTGAAGACTGAAGGACCTGCAAGCTTCTATTGACCAATAGGGGTTATGTGACCGTGTGTAAGTCAGCTAGAATATGACTGAAAGACCTGCTAGCTTGTATTGGCTAATATGGATCATCTGATGGTGCCATGCTTGCATTTTTTGGGAATATCTCAAGAGCAGTACATCCTAAAGAGCTGAAACCTTTACGAAAACCTTCCCAGACACCCAATATACCTATATGCCAAATTTGGTGCAGATCGGTCCAGTCGTTTACCCATGCATAAAGAACAGACAGACAACAGACAAAAATTCATTTTTATATATATATACACTAGCAGGATTACCCGGCTTTGCACAGATATATTATTTTTTGTTTGTGTAGTGGCCCCATAAGAATTACCCAGTTTTGCACTGGTTTATGTATTTGCTACTGGTTTGAGGCCAGTGTTTCCCTTAAAGTAAACCTTTTTCTACAAAATAGAAATAAATGTATTCTTAAAGATTATATATTTAATCATACAGGAAACAAATTAAACATTTCAATAATGTCAATAATTGTGTATGTAACAGTAGAATACAAAAGGCAGAAAACATTTTTATTTAGTAGAAATCTAAGACAGCACTCTTGGATAAACTACATTTTCTGTCCTGTTCTCTGGTTTCTGCCTGAGCCAACTCTAGAGCAGTCAACATATAGTTGTCCATGAAAGAAGCAGGGTAGTTCCAAGTCGACACCAGCAATTTTCAGGGATTGGCCTTGTGCCTTTTTAATTGTCATTGCAAAAGAAAGTCGAACAGGAAACTGTAGTCTCTTAAAATGCAATGGTGAATGCTTGTCATTGTAAATTAGTCGGATGCGAGGAATAGAGAAATCTTAATTCTAGGAACAGCCAGTCAGTATTGTAGCCTCAATCACATGGGGCATTCATTGTTTGACACAGAGTCGGGTTCCATTGCAAAGTCGTGGTGCATCAACATTACATTGTTCCTGGGAGCCAAAATTGCCCGTTCACTAAGCCATGGAAAGTAAACCTCCCTCCCTTGTGCAAATATGTGAGCAATGCCAGAAAATACATTGTTCTTTAAGTCAGAAAGTGATGAAACAATGTTGCAGAATTTTGCAGGAAGAGACACATTTCTACATGCATCATTGAGCTGGCCGCTTCCAAGCTGTAACAGCATTTGGGCAAATTGCTGTGCAGTATCTTGGCCAGAAGTTAGGGCACGCATATTTGTACTGAGAGTAAGGCTCTTAAAAAAAAGCCAAAGTGGTGAAGCTTTCAGGAAAGCATTCAGCTCATCAGCTACCTTGCCTCTTTGCACAATTGGCAATGTCTCCCTAAAGTCTCCAGCCAGTAAGAGCAATATTCCCTCCTCAGTTTCCTATTTTGTCTGCAGTCTTGGAGTGTTTTGTTGACTGCTTCTAAGCCATGATTGTGTGCCATTGTGCATTCATCCCAGACAATGAATTCGCATCTTCTGAGAACATCGCCAATGGCTGATTTTGCATTCAAATTGCAAACAGGTGTTTCCTCCCTGGTCAAATCAAGTGGCAACTTGAAAGTGGAGTGTGCAGTCCTGCCACTATTCAGTAAAGTGTCAGCTATGCGAGATAAAGCAGTTGCAAGGGCAATGTCACCAGCACTTCGTACTTTGGCATGAAGTAGATTAATGAGAAACGTTTTTCCTGTTCCTCCAGGAGCATCCAGGAAGTAGATGCCTCCGGTGTTGTTTTGAATATCTTAAAGAAGAGTTTCATAAACTTTCTTTTGTTCTGGCACATTGTCGCATGGACTCATTTGCAGAATCATATTGTGTTAGTTGGCAAAGATCATAAGAGGTTTCTCTGAGAAACTACTAGCCAACTTGTTGATGATTAGTCAACTGCAGCGAATTATAATGTTCTTGTTGCTGGGCAAGGTGCAGAACATCTTCAGCCATTTGTTGTTTGTATTGTTCCCAGAGCTCGTGAGGTTTGGAAGGATGGCAGCATGTGAGAATTAGTGTTGGGCGCAAATATGCGAATCGCAAATATTAATTGTGAATATCGGCACTTCGAGAATTTGCAAATATATAGAATATAGTGATATACAGTACAGACCAAAAGTTTGGACACACCTTCTTATTCAAAGAGTTTTCTTTATTTTCATGACTATGAAAATTGTAGATTCACACTGAAGGCATCAAAACTATGAATTAACACATGTGGAATTACATACATAACAAACAAGTGTGAAACAACTGATAATATGTCATATTCTAGGTTCTTCAAAGTAGCCACCTTTTGCTTTGATTACTGCTTTGCACACTCTTGGCATTCTCTTGAGGAGCTTCAAGAGGTAGTCCCCTGAAATGGTTTTCACTTCACAGGTGTGCCCTGTCAGGTTTTATAAGTGGGATTTATTGCCTTATGAATGGGGTTGGGACCATCAGTTGCGTTGAGGAGAAGTCAGGTGGATACACAGCTGATAGTCCTACTGAATAGACTGTTAGAATTTGTATTATGGCAAGAAAAAAGCAGCTAAATAAAGAAAAATGAGTGGCCATCATTACTTTAAGAAATGAAGGTCAGTCAGTCAGCCGAAAAATTGGGAAAACTTTGAAAGTAAGGGCTATTTGACCATGAAGGAGAGTGATGGGGTGCTGCGCCAGATGACCTGGCCTCCACAGTCACCGGACCTGAACCCAATCGAGATGGTTTGGGGTGAGCTGGACCGCAGAGTGAAAGCAAAAGGGCCAACAAGTGCTAAGAATCACTGGGAACTCCTTCAAGACTGTTGGAAGACCATTTCAGGGGACTACCTCTTGAAGCTCATCAAGAGAATGCCAAGAGTGTGCAAAGCAGTAATCAAAGCAAAAGGTGGCTACTTTGAAGAACCTAGAATATGACATATTTTCAGTTGTTTAACACTTGTTTGTTATGTATATAATTCCACATGTGTTAATTCATAGTTTTGATGCCTTCATAGTCATGAAAATAAAGAAAACTCTTTGAATGAGAAGGTGTGTCCAAACTTTTGGTCTGTACTGTATATATTCATAATTTCTAATATTCAACTTTTTTTTTCATCAGTAACCTCCCTTCTTGCTTGTGGGCCAATGAGAATGCTGCAATGTCTTTGTCTGAGCTTAGCAACATTCCTAGCAACCAATAGGAAAGTTGCCTACCCCTTACTATATAAGAACATCCCCAGCAGCCAGACCTGCTAAAATGTGAATTTTCATGTATTTCGCCAAAATATGTGCATCGTTAGTGACGATTAGTGCAATTGCAAATATATTGGAGCACTCTAACTACATATAAAGCCATTTTTAATGTTCTGCCGTGCCAACCATTTTCTCCAGTCTCAGGAAACTTCTAGCAGCTTGAAAAATGAAGCAAAAGTGACCCACGCCTGTATTTCGCATGCATTACGGGAATATTACATTGCTGATTTTTCGCAATCAAGAAAAAAATCTCAAATTCGCGAATATATGATATTTGTCCAAATATTTGTGAAATATCGCGAATTCGAATATAAACCCTGCCGCTCATCACTAGTGAGAATGATCGCAAACAGCGCCGTGATTTTGACAGGTGAATTGCTTATCACTGCCTCCTGAATGCAATCATGCCACTGTTGGTCATTGTCAAGTAAGCCAAGTCTCAAACATGCTTCTTTGTATGAGTGACAAAACTTACCGTTGACAGTTAGGAGTGCTTCAAAGGATGTTGGACCTCAAATAACATAAAGCAACACACGAAGATAAAAGCATTCTTTAAAGTTAGGATGAACAGTGTAGACTCTGCCATGTGTATTAGTAGCAACA
Organism: Bufo bufo; assembly: GCF_905171765.1. Classification (NCBI taxonomy): domain Eukaryota; kingdom Metazoa; phylum Chordata; class Amphibia; order Anura; family Bufonidae; genus Bufo; species Bufo bufo. The sequence goes on along the minus strand of NC_053390.1, from coordinate 485,236,153 downwards.
ACAACTTGACCTGGAATGCGTGTGCCTTGTTTGCGAGATTGCCATGTCTTTGCATTAGTCCATCTCAACCTCAACATAAAGCAGTGTCCTTGCAAATTCGTCTCTCTGACACAGTTAAAAAAAAATGCCGTCAGAGTTGTTCTAGGTGGATTCTGAGCGCTTTGTGTTGCATTGTCAGTAGTAAAATACACTCTCTGGCCATTTGCCAAGTGAACAGAGAGATGCTGAACCATAGGATGTCTCTTATGAATGAAAGTTCGCCAGACAGCTTCATTGCTACTTGTGTAGCGGCCATGTTGATACTGTTGAACTTTATTAGCAACAGTTTCATAATTTGTAATAACAAAAGTCTATTGATCAGAACCCTTATAAATGTAGCTGAGACAGAATTGCAGAACTCAACATTAATGTGAGCATAAAATACTTTGCACAAAAGTGGTGAATATGGGACAAAAACCTGTTGTCAATTTCAACATTGGCCATGCACACAACCTGATAACCATTTTCAACAGTTTGACCCTTTTGATAAAAGAGAAACCACCCTCTCCAGGCTTTCTACGCTGGTACAATGGGTAGCCTTCACCATCGGTCTGCGTTTCAGATAATAGCTACCTTGGGTATCTCTTTTTGTGCTTGGTGATGGTCTGAAGAGTGCAGAATCCATTTCCTTCTTGGGTATATTCCAGTTTGGCAGAATCTTTTCCTTAAGCTACAATAAAATGTGAGAGTCTGGCAATCCTTGTTTTTGCCATTCTATTGCATAACATCAACACTGGGGTTCTCCAAAAACACAACCCTTGGTGAGAAAATCCATTAGCTTGTTCAGTTTTAGCTAAAAGACATGTCACACAATCTTGACGAGGCTAGGGAAATGCATGGTCTTAATTTCTGGCCAATCTGAATTAGATGTGAAAGTAATAAAGAGGTGTGGCCGACCATATTTGCAGATATATGTCATGCAATCTTGGGCATGCTTATGCATGTGCCTCGGGTTGCCAATAAAGCATGAAGGCAGAATGACCTGTCGTCCAACAATGTCAGGTTTCCTGTCAGTACGAATTGCATCCAGGAGGTTGATGTATTCTGTTGCAAGCAGTTGTGCCTGATGTGTTGCAATATAAGTTAGCCTTTCAGCTTCAACCTTAACATACACGTCGACCAACAATTGGTGAGTCAAGTCACCAAAGGCCAGCATCCAGTTTGTAATGCCAGGATCACTGCTGTGAATCATAATCATGGAGGCATAAAAGTCCATGCACAATACAGTCTTATCCTAGGATGGTAACCCATTTATAATCTGAGGAATAGAAATGGCCTAGCGGTTCGCCCAGCGGTAGTTTCGCGGCGAAATTTGCGTGTTTGCGATTCGCCGAACATGCGAACATATGGAGAAATTCGCGCCCGCCATATTCTTTTACATTGTGAAGAATTTTGACCCATGACACATTCATCAGGTTGTACAGGACAGCCAATTGAGACATTTCAGCACATGGACATACCCCCTACCTTATAAATAAACCTGATCTGGCCGCCATTTTACATTCAGTATTTTGCCAGTGTAGGGAGAGGTTGCTGTGTGGAGCAGGGACAGGCTGTTAAGGACACCAAACACTAGCTAATAGGGCCACAAAAGTCATTTCAAGCACTAGTATAGGTGTGCTATCGATATGTGTGATACACAGAGGGGTGCGATATACTTATAATATACTTTTATAATGAGTAAAAAACACATAGATCTCTACAGTGATCACCTGGAAGTCAGGGGACTAGGGGCTTACTAGGGCCATTTTTTTATAGGGTAAGGTTCCGGACGGGGTCGCTCTTATCAGGGCAGGTGGTCTGTGATTAGGCTATCAGTGCCAGAATAGCACCCCCCTGAAGGGCAATATCAGGGACAGTTCTTTGCCCACCCTGTCCTTCAATACCACATCATCATCTAGCAAAAAACAACAAATTGACCCAAAGTGTCCCTTTATAGGGAAGAGGGGGAAGCCAGTGTCCACCCAATATAAACCCCAAAAAGAGGGACACATAGAGGTAAGACTCGGTAAAAGCTTCCGAGTTGAATAGCGAAAACAAAAGGAAAGGAGCTCATAATACCAAAAAAATTCATATTTATTGAGACATGATTAAAAAGATAACAAGGATAGAAGCAATAAATGAATGTGATGCCAAAAACATGATGAAATGGGAGCGGGGGACAAAAAGAACAAAAACGCCACCCTGGGAGAAAAAACACACGGATCAAAAGGGCATGGTACAATGTATATATATATATATAGCATGGGAATCAAATACTGAATAAATAATCTCACCCATGTACAGTACAAAAGCAATGAAGTACCAGGTGAGATACCTGTCAACGCATGTCACCTCAGTAAGTAGAGATAGGTATGCAGTCAAAAAATAATAATAAAGATGGAGGTATGCTGCAGACCAAAAAAATGCAATGAATAAGTGGAGGAGAACAGCAGGAGACAAGGGGCTCACCAAAACCGGAACCGTGTGCAAGAAAGACCCTTTCCTTTTGTTTTCACATCATCATCTAGCCCAGGGATGGATGTTTTTTTGCTTTCCCTCCTGGATTCATCGATGTGCACTGGAATCCCCCCGGATTGTGGTAGGACATATGGTTTCTGATTTGGTGCCGCCGAGTACCAGATTTAGTGCCGCCGAGCACTTGTTATTGCCTACCACATCTATGATTTTTGCCTAACTTTAATAATTTTATTTATTTTCATTTTGAGGGATATCTTTTCCATTCACACGTCCACAAAATGGGTCCGCATCCGTTGCGCAATTTTGCGGAACGGGTGCAGACCCATTCATTTTCATTGGGGCCGGAATGTGCTGTCTGCATCCGCATTTGAGGATCCACATCCGCATTTGCGGATCCGCACTTCCACATCTGTGCTTCCGTTTCCGCAAAAAAATAGAACATGTCCTATTCTTGTCCGCAATTGCAGACAAGATTAGGCATTTTCTATTATAGTGCCAGCGATGTGCGGTCCACAAATTGCGGAATGCACATTGCTGGTGTCCGTGTTTTGCGGATCCGCAAAACACTTACGTACGTGTGAATGGACCCGCATAGTAAAATTATTAAAGGTTACGTTTTATCTTCATGTATATTCTAATAGATTGCCTTCCTTGTACAATGTTATAATATACTTTCTATGTTAGAAAGTATATTATAGTGCATTTGTATTGTGCGGCAGTTGTGTGCGGTTCTGCTGTGATACTGCAGGTATATAGAGGGACAAGCGTTATTGGAACAAATAATTTCTACTGGTGTGATATACCAGTCGTCCCCCCAAAAAACTGATTGAAGCGGGGTGTTATATACCAATATACTTTCTTTATAGTGCAATTGGGTACTGTATAGTGCATTTGCGCATGCGCTTACGTGAAAATTATATTGCCGATATTTCGCATTGAAAAAAACAATTAATGGAGATGGTATGTCACTGTCCATGTTGTGGGACTATTTGTGCACTTCTAGTAATTATTTCTTGGCTGCAAATATGAGCTGAAGGTTTTTCAGTTTCGCCTGCCATTAAAATGAATGGGACCCGCAGCAAACTTGCGGTTCGCGAACATTTGATCGCGTTCGCGAACTGTCCCGGCAGATGTTCGTACATCCCTACTGAGGAATGTAAAAATTATAGCCATCCTGGGCATTCCACAAAACCAATGGATACTGTGAAATTAATTTATCCTTTGTAACATATTGTCTCTCTTGTGTAAGTTAATGTCCCGCCTATCAGAATTTTCCGTAACCATGAGTATGGCAACTTCATTGATAGTAAGTGCATTAAATGTTCTATGATGCTGGCCTCGCAATGCTTTGTCAGCTTGAATGACTAGTTTGCATGCAGGTGATGGTATTCTTTCAATGACAGCCTTAGGCCTCATGCACACGGCCGTCCCCAATGCACAGGCAATATCCATGCGGCAGCCGGAACGGATTGAGACCCATTCATCTTGAATGGGTCCGTGATACGTTCGCACCATAAAAAAATAGAACAATTTTTTTGCGGTGCAGAGGCACGGACAGAAACACCATGGAAGCACTCCGTAGTGCTGTCGTGCCTCCGTTCTGCAACGCAGCTCTGGATTTTGGAACCATTCAAGTAAATAGGTCTGCATCCGTGATGCGGGGAGCACACGGCCGGTGCCCGGATATTGCGGACCCGCTGTTTGCGGGCCACAGCCGACAACGGCTGTGTGCATGAGGCCTTAAACAATCGTACATATGGATTGTGCTGGTGCAACATATTTTGAACCATACAGATTATATGTGGCTTAGTGAGGGCATTGTTTCTATGACTGGTATATATTTCTGCAGAGCTGTCACCCATGAAAAAATAAACTGAAGATGTAAAGGCAATGCTTCTAAATTGTCTTCATTAAATGGTGAAAAAAGAGATCCAATTGTGTGATAGACTTGCCCCTGGGTCTTGAAGGTGGGCATGCATCCCTGCTCCAACACACGTTTTCCATATTCAAATGAGGTCATCTGGAAGGCATTATTGTATACCCGGATATTTTTGAGAAACTCGGCAAAGTGAGGGGAGGAACCATCAAGGAAAGTTATAAGCTCTTCTAGTGGATCAGCTAAATTGGGTATTCTGACCTTTCCGCCAGAGCAGCACAACCTTTGTACTTAAATGCACTACAGTGTTCACATTGTTTATGAATTTGGCCAATCTGAAGAAACCCTGTGTGATCACATTGGGATTGGGAATCATAATGGAAAGCAGCATAATGCATATCAGCCCAGACAGTAGCTTGTCAATTAGAATATCGGACCTGGTCATCCTCGAGACGGGCTTGGTTTGTTGGGGAGTTTAAGCAGCTTGTTGTAGACTATGACGTAGCTTTTAATCCTGGAGACGGGCTTGGATCTGCTGGGGAGTTTCAGCAGCTCGTTGTAGACTATGACGTAGCTTGTCATCCTGGATAGAGTCTTGGATCTGCTGGGGAGTTTCAGCAGCTTGTTGTAAACTATGACTTTGCTTGTCATCCCCGAGACGGGCTTGGGTCTTGGGGAGTTTCAGCAGCTCAATGTTGTCTGTGACATATCTTGTCAGATTGGAGATGGGCTTGGGTCTGTTGAGAGTTGCTCAAACAGCATCCATGCGTTTTGCAGCAGGAGTCTTGCGTACAACTGCAGTTTTCATGTTTGGAAGCATGAGTAGTGTAAAAGCTTTTAAATTTATAAGAATGCTGACATCGAGTATGGCAGTCCAGTATAGGTACAGTCTATTTATGGGTATGTTATGGAAACCTGGTAAATTAAATGTGAACTTATATTGGCTGATACAAGTCATATGACTGAATATTTAAGGACCTGCGAACTGCTATCGACTAATACAGGTCATAATTAGCTTGGTTGTAAAAACCTGGTGTAAAACTGTGTGTATTTCAAGACTGAAGGAGCTGCGAGCTTCAATTGGATAATAAGGGTCATGTGACTATGTGAATGACAGTTAGAATGTGAGTGAAGCTGCGCGCTCCTATTGGCCAATACATTTTGTGGGAATATCTCAGGAACGGAACAGTTTTACACTAGGTTTCCATAACAACCCAGCCATTTTTCCTCATGACTGTAAATCATCTTTAACCCGTAGGATACCAGCGCCAAAATATGTACTGGGAAATGGGTCAGAAATCCCAGCGCCGATCTACGGCAGGGGTCCGGAAGTCACTGATAGCCGGACCCCTTTTGTATGCGCATTAATGCTCACACTGCCATGGTCAGCGCTGACCGTGTCACGTGCGGTATCCTCTGATGGGTCCTGTGTGTCCATTGGGTCCCCGCGCTGCTGTGACCCGAAGGCTTGGACAGCAGCCTAATGCCTTTCTTGGGCATCGTGGCTGCCATCCGTGTGAGCCTCTGAGATCCAGACAGAAAGCAGGCTGTAAGTGTAAAACGTTGTTCTAATACTGTACGGAGCAGAAGCTCCGTACAGTATTAGAATGTATTGGCTCCGACGAAGTGAAGTTATTGGTTCAGTAACTTCATAAATTTATTTGTACTGTAAAAAAAGCTTTCCCGAACTCGGGTTTGGTTCTAAGTGGTATTGTAATGCATTGTAAAGGGGATCAGACCCCCAAAAGTTGAAGTCCCAGAGTGGGACAAAAAAATAAAGTTAAAAACGTGTAAAAAAAATAAAGTTTAAAAAAATAAATAAAGTTTCAAGTAAAAAAAAAAAAGCGTCCTTTTCCCCCCAGCCAGGTGAACGCCATAAAATAAAAATAAATAAAGAACTGTGCCAAAAAAGCCATTTTCTGGTCACCTTGCCTCACAAAAAGTGTAATACCAAGCAATCAAAAAGGCGTATTTAGCCAAAAATGGTACCAATGAAACCGTCATCTCATACCGCAAAAATAGAGACTCAACTTAAGACAATCGGCCAAAAAAATAATCAAATAAATATGGCTCTCAGGAAAATGGCAACAAGATTTTATTCTGTTCAAAAAGGCTTTCACTGTGTAAAGCTTAACAAAAATGAAAATTATAGACATATTAGGTATTGCCACATTCATAGCAACCTTCTTTATAAAAATATCCCATTATATGTCCCCTCAGGTGAATGCTGTAAAAAAAAACTTTAAAAAAAAACTATGCCAAAACATCATTTTTTTTTTTCAACCTTGCTTTACAAAAAGTGTAATGCCAAGCAATCGAAAAGTCTTATCTACCCCAAAATGGTACCAATGAAAATGGCACCTCATCCCACAAAAAATAAGCCCCCACATAAGACAATCACTTAAAAAATAAAAACCAATGGCACCCGTAAACCAATCTATTAAAATCTGCACTGCAAAAGCCATATGGCACTCCTTCCGTTCTGAGTGCTGCCATGTGCCCCCACAGCAGTTTACCACCACATATGGGGTGTTGCTGTATTCAGGAGAAAATGGGTAATACATTTTGGGGTGATTTTTATCCTGTTCACCCTTGTGAAAATGAAAAATTTGGGGCTAAAGAAACATTTTATCAGAAGAAATGAAACTTTTCATTTTTACAGCCAAGTGTTTCCACATTCCATAAAATGCTTAGGGGGTCAAAGCGGTCAGTACCCCCTTAACATATTCTTTAAGGGGTGTGGTTTCCAAAATGGGGTCACTTTTTCAGGGTTTCCACTGTAGGGGTACGTCAGGGTCTCTTCAAATACAAAATGGTGCCTAAAAACCATTCTAGCAAAATCTGCCTCCAAAATCCATTTGGCGCTCCTTTCCTTCTGACCACTGCCATGTGCCCATAGAGCAGTTTAACACCACATATGGGATATTTCTGTAAACTGCTAAATTAGAGTCATTTATATTGAGGTTTATTTTGTTGTTAACCCTTGCTGTGTTGCAAGGAAAAATTATTAACATAAAAAATCTTCCAAAAAAGATTTTTTTTTAATTTCACCTCCATTTTTCTTTAATTCTTGTGGAACACCTCAAGGGTTAAAAAAGTTTGAAACATAAGTTTTGAATCATTTGGGGTGTGTAGTTTCTTAAATGGAGTCATTAATGGGTGGTTTCCATTACATAAGCCTCTCAAAATCACTTTCTAACTGAATTGGTGCTTAAAAAAATGGTTTTGGAAATTTAGTTGAAAATTTTAAAAAATTACTTCTAAACTTCTAAGCCTTCTATCGTCCTAAAAAATTAAATGACATTTACAAAATTATATCAACATAAAGTAGACATATGGTGAATGTTAAGTAATAAATATTTTATGAGGTATCACTTTCTAAGCAGTGAAATGCAGTGAAATTGAAATTTAGAAAATTGCAAACTTTTCAAAATTTTTGGTACATTTTGGATTTTTTCCTAACTAAAGGTGAAATATATTGACTCAAATTTATGAGTGTCATGAAGTACAATGAATCACGAAAAAACTATCTCAGAAAGGTTTGGATAAGTAAAAGAGTACCAGTCATTACCACATAAAGTGACATGTCAGATTTGCCAAAATCAGCCTGGGATTTAAGGTGAAAAGTGGCTCGGTACTGAAGGGGTTATAGGGAAAGGGTGCTGTGGATGACACTGTTAATGAAGCAGAGTGCTTTGGAGGTCACAGTTAAGGGGCAGGCTGCTGTGGAGGTCACAGTTAAGGGGATGGTTTGCTATGAAGGTCAGTGTTAAGGGATCGGGTGCTGTAGAGGTCACTGATAAGGGGGCAGGTTATTGTGCAAACCATCATTAAGCAGACGGGGTACTGTGGAAGTCACTGGTAAAGGGGCGGACACTCTGGAGGTTACTGTTAAGAGAGCAGAGCACTGTAAAGGACACCGTTAAGGGGGCAGGCCGCTGTGGTGGTCACTGTTAAAGGGGTGAGAATTGTGGAGGTTACTGTTAAGGTAGTGGAATACTGTGGAGGTCACTATTAAGGGAGCGGGGTTCTGTGGAGGTAACTGTTAAAGGGGTAATGTAGAGGTCACCGTTAAAGGGGTGGGGCAGTGTGAGGGGGTCACTGTTAAGGGGCAAGCCACTGTTAAAGAGGTGGCATACTTTGGAGGTCACTGTTAGGGGGACGAGGTACTGTGGTTGTCACTGTTAATGGGGCGGGGTACTGTGGAGGTTACTGTTAAGGTAGCAGGAAACTGTGGAGGTTTCTGTTAAGGTAGCAGGGAACTGTGGAGGTCACTGTTAAGGGAGTGAGATATTGTAGAAGTCACTGTTAAGGGCTGCTGTACAGGACACCGTTAAAGGGGTGGGGCGGTGTGAGGGTCTCATTGTTAAAGGGGAGAGCCACTGTTAAGGGGGTGGCAAACTTTTAAGGTCACTGTTAAGGTGGCGGGACTCTGTGGATGAAATAGGAGAGAAAGAAAAAAAAGAGAGGACAGCGCCTCATGTGTGGTACTGCTGACAATATTGATGTATATGCGCAGAAAATTTGCTTACCAGAGGTTGTTGTGAGATAGTCACAACAGCTGTATAGGCTCTTGCTGGTGTATATCCCGACCAGCAAACGGGTGCTTGGCTGCAGCCTGGGTTCCTACCTGCGCCTAAAATCGTACGGGTGCTGGCATGGAAGTAACCTTGTACCTGATAAAAATAGATGAACCTCTTCTGCGAGCGCTGCCAAGGATACCATCTAGATCATGGGTGTCAAACATGCAGCCCGGCAAAGATATCCATTGCTCTGGTTACGCTTCCATAGCAGGCAGAGCGGACGGCACCAGTAACGTCACTCACTGACGTCGCGCTTCTGCTCCGCCTGCTTCATTCATAAAGTGGGCGGAGCAGGCGCCAGTGAGTGACGTTACTGCTGCCGTCCGCTCTGCCTGCTATTGAAGCTTAAGTAAGTGCTTTATTTATAAACGTGAATCCTTATCCTGTTATTAAGTTGAACTAACACTGCCCTCTCCCATGTTCCCATGTTCCCCTGTATCCCCACAGCACTTACTTTAAGCTTCAATAGCAGGCAGAGCGGACGGCAGCAGTAACGTCACTCACTGGCGCCTGCTCCGCCCACTTTATGAATGAAGCAGGCGGAGCAGACGTGCGACGTCAGTGAGTGACGTTACTGGTGCCGTCCGCTCTGCCTGCTATGGAAGCGTGTTCGTAAGTGCTGTGGGGATACAGGGGAACATGGGAGAGCGCAGCGTTAGTTCAACTTAATAACAGGATAAGGATTCACGTTTATAAATACTTCGGTGAGCAGAGGGCCGGTGTATTGGGGGACACTGTTATGAGGGGGATCTGTGGATGACATATAGCAGTGTCATCCACAGATCCCCCCCATAACAGTTCCATCCACAGATCCCCCCACCTCATAACAATGCCATCCACAGATATCCCACCCCATAGCAGTACCATCCACAGATATCCCACCCCATAACAGTTCCATCCACAGATCCCCCACCTCATAACAATGCTATCCACAGATCCCCCACCTCATAACAATGCCATCCACAGATCCCCCATAACAGCACCATCCACAGATCCCCCACCCCATAACAATGCCATCCACAGATCCCCATAACAGTGCCATCCACAGATCCCCCATAACAGTGCCATCCACAGATCCCCCATAACAGTGTCATCCACAGATCCCCATAACAGTGCCATCCACAGATCCCCCATAACAGCACCATCCACAGATCCCCCACCCCATAACAATGCCATCCACAGATCCCCCCCACCCCATAACAATGCCATCCACATATATCCCACCCCATAGCAGTACCATCCACAGATCCCCATAACAGTGCCATCCACAGATCCCCATAACAGTGCCATCCACAGATCCCCATAACAGTGCCATTCACAGATCCCCCACCCCATAACAATGCCATCCACAGATCCCCCCCCACCCCATAACAATGCCATCCACATATATCCCACCCCATAGCAGTACCATCCACAGATCCCCATAACAGTGCCATCCACAGATCCCCATAACAGTGCCATTCACAGATCCCCCACCCCATAACAATGCCATCCACAGATCCCCCCCACCCCATAACAATGCCATCCACAGATATCCCACCCCATAACAATGCCATCCACAGATATCCCACCCCATAGCAGTACCATCCACAGATCCCCATAACAATGCCATCCACAGATCCCCATAACAGTGCCATCCACAGATCCCCCATAACAGTGCCATCCACAGATCCCCCATAACAGTGTCATCCACAGATCCCCCATAACAGTGTCATCCACAGATCCCCCATAACAGCACCATCCACAGATCCCCCACCCCATAACAATGCCATCCACATATATCCCACCCCATAGCAGTACCATCCACAGATCCCCATAACAGTGCCATCCACAGATCCCCATAACAGTGCCATTCACAGATCCCCCACCCCATAACAATGCCATCCACAGATCCCCCCCACCCCATAACAATGCCATCCACATATATCCCACCCCATAGCAGTACCATCCACAGATCCCCATAACAGTGCCATTCACAGATCCCCCACCCCATAACAATGCCATCCACAGATCCCCCCCACCCCATAACAATGCCATCCACAGATATCCCACCCCATAACAATGCCATCCACAGATATCCCACCCCATAGCAGTACCATCCACAGATCCCCATAACAGTGCCATCCACAGATCCCCATAACAGTGCCATCCACAGATCCCCCATAACAGTGCCATCCACAGATCCCCCATAACAGTGTCATCCACAGATCCCCATAACAGTGCCATCCACAGATCCCCCATAACAGCACCATCCACAGATCCCCCATAACAGTGCCATCCAAAGATCCCCCATAACAGCGCCATCCACAGATCCCCCATAACAGCGCCATCCACAGATCCCCCATAACAGCGCCATCCACAGATCCCCCATAACAGTGCCATCCACAGATCCCCCATAACAGTGCCATCCACAGGTCCCCCATAACAGTGCCATCCACAGGTCCCCCATAACAGTGCCATCCACAGATCCCCCACATGACAGTGCGTCATCCACAGATCCCCCATAAGAGTGTCATGCACAGACCACCATTAATTCAAAGCCCACCAAAAGCACAACTTTTGGTTAAAAATATTTTTTTCTTATTTTCCTCCTCAAAAACCTAGGTGCGTCTTATAGTGAAGTTTAATATTTGTATATATATATAGGTCTCACTTGTGTTATTGGGCAACGGGATGTTGGGGGTCAGCAGTCATGAAACAACAATGTTGTTCTATGAAAATGTACGATTTTTTTTTTTTTTTTTTGATGCGGCCCACATAAACTTAAATTTTGTTTTTTTGGCCCATGTTAGCCTTTGAGTTTGACATGCTTGATCTAGATGAAGTGTGTAGTTAAAATGGCTTTAATTCGTCTACGCGTTTCAGGGGTGAATTACCCCCTTCATCAGGACAGTAAAAGGGGTGTCCTGATGAAGGGGGTAATGCACCCCTGAAACGCATAGACAAATTAAAGCCATTTTAACTACACGCTTCATCTACAGTTGCAATAAAAAAAATATGTGAACCCTTTGGAATTATATGGATTGCGTCAGAAATTGGTCATAAAATGTGATCTGATCTTCATCTAAGTCACAACAATAGACAATCACAGTCTGCTTAAACTAATAACACACAAAGAATGAACTGTTACCATGTTTTTATTGAACACACCATGTAAACATTCACAGTACAGGTAGAAAAAGTATATGTACCCCTGGATTTAATAACTGGTTGAACCTCCTTTGGCAGCAATAACTTCAACCAAACGTTTCCTGTAGTTGCAGATCAGACGTGCACAACAGTAAGGAGTAATTCTTGACCATTCCTCTTTACAGAACTGTTTCAGTTCAGCAATATTTTTGGGATGTCTGGTGTGAATCGCTTTCTTGAGGTCATGCCACAGCATCTCAATCGGGTTGAGGTCAGGACTCTGACTGGGCCACTCCAGAAGGCGTATTTTCTTCTGTTTAAGCCATTCTGTTGTTGATTTACTTCTATGCTTTGGGTCGTTGTCCTGGTGGACAGATGGCCTTAAGTTCTCCTGCAAAATGTCTTTATAAACTTGGGAATTAATTTTTCCTTCGATGATAGCAATCCGTCCAGGCCCTGACGCAGCAAAGCAGCCCCAAACCATGATGTGCCCACCACCATACTTCACAGTTGGGATGAGGTTTTGATGTTGGTGTGCCTCTTTTGCGCCACACATAGTGTGTGTTTCTTCCAAACAACTCAACTTTGGTTTCATCTGTCCATACAATATTTTGCCAGTACTGCTGTGGAACATCCAGGTGCTCTTGTGCAAACTGTAAACGTACAGCAATGTTTTTTTTGGACAGCAGTGGCTTCCTCTGTGGTATCCTTCCATTAAAAATCCATTCTTGTTTAGTGTTTTACATATAGTAGATTCGCTAACAGGGATGTTAGCATATGCCAGGGACTTTTGTAAATCTTTAGCTGACACTCTAGGATTCTTCTTCACCTCATTGAGCAGTCTGCGCTGTGCTCTTGCAGTCATCTTTACAGGACGGCCACTCCTAGGGAGAGTAGCAGCAGTGCTGAACTTTCTCCATCTATAGACAATTTGTGTTACCGTGGACTGATTAACAGCAAGGCTTTTGGAGATACTTTTATAACCCTTTCCAGCTTCATGCAAGTCAACAATTCTTAATCGTAGGTCTTCTGAGAGCTCTTTTGTGCGAGGCATCATTCACATCAGGCAATGCTTCTTGTGAAAAGCAAACCCAAAACTGGTGTGTGTTTTTTATAGGGCAGGGCAGCTGTGACCAACACCTCCAATCTCATCTCATTGATTGGACTCCAGTTGGCTGACACCTCACTCCAATTAGCTCTTGGAGATGTCATTAGTCTAGGGGTTCACATACTTATTCCACCTGCACTGTGAATGTTTACATGGTGTGTTCAATAAAAACATGGTAACATTTAATTCTTTGTGTGTTATTAGTTTAAGCAGACTGTGATTGTCTATTGTTGTGACTTAGATTAAGATCAGATCACATTTTATGACCAATTTGTAGAGATATCCATATCATTGCAAAGGGTTCACATACTTTTTCTTGCAACTGTATATGATATCCTTGGCAGCGCCCGCAGAAGAGGTTCATCTATTTTTATCCGGTACAAGGGACTCTGTGGAGGTTGAACCGGCTTGGGTATATTTCTACAAATTTATTTAATGTTTTTGTGGGTTGACAGTGTCCCCATAACAGTGACCTCTACAGCACCACATCCCTTTAATAGTGACTTCCCCAGCACCCCCCCCCTTAACACTGCCCCCCCCCCAGTGCTCTGCACCCTTAAAATGTGACCTCCACATCACCCCACCTGCCCTCCTAACAAAGACCTCCACAGCAGCCTGCCCCCTTAACACTGACCCTCCACAGCAATCTACCCCCTTAACAATGACCTCTACAGCACCTCGCCCCTTAACTTTGACCTCCACAGCAGACCGCCCCCTTAACAGTGATCCTCCATAGCAATTTAACCCTTAACAATGACCTCCACAGTGCCCTGCCTCCTTAACAGTGACCTCCACCATTCCCTGCCCCCTTAAAAGAGACCTCTACAGTGCTCACTCTTTTAACAGTGACTTCCACAGTACTCGCTCCCTTAACAATGACCTCCACAGTACCCCAACCCCTAATAGTGACCTCAACAGTACCCCACTCAATTAATAGTGACCTCAATAGTACCTCCACAGCACCCCGCCCCCTTAACAGTGAACTACACCATTCCCTGCCCCTTAACAGAGACTTTCACAGCACTCGCTCCTTTAACAGTGGCTTTAACTGTACTCACTCCCTTAACAATGACCTCCACAGTACCCAAACCCATTAACAGTGACCTCAAAAGTACTCTGCTCCCTTAACAGTGACCTCCACAGTGGCTGCCCCTTTATTAATGACCTCCACAATAGCCCATCTCCTTAACAGTGATTTCCACAATAACCCTCCCCCTTAAAGGGGTTGTCCGGGTTCAGAGCTGAACCCGGACATACCCTTATTTTCACCCAGGGAGCCCCTCTGAGGCTAGCTTTGGAGCATCTCATGCTCCGATGCGCTCCCTTGCCCTGCACTAGATTGCGCAGGGCAAGGGCTCTTTTTTTTTCAATAAAAGTTCCGCCCAGCAGTGTGTTTGGTGACGTCACCAACTCTGATGGGCGGGCTTTAGCGCTGCCCTAGCAGTTTTACTGACTAGGGTAGCGCTAAATCCCGCCCATCAGTGCCGGTGACGTCACCGAGATTCCTGGCAGCCCCATGGAGAGCCCCGGTACGTCACCGGATCTCCAAAAAATGCCTTTGCCCTGTGCGATTTAGCGCAGGGCAAAGGAGAGCATCGGAGCATAAACTGGTCCGATGCTCCTGTCAGGGGGGCTGCCTGGGTGAAAAGGGAGGTATGTCCGGGTTCAGCTCTGAACCCGGACAACCCCTTTAACAGTGACCTCCACAGCGCTCAGTTCCCTTAAAATGTGACCTCCACAAAACCCTGCCCCCTTAACAGTGACTTCTACAGCACCTCTCCCCCTTAACACTGACCTCCACAGCATCCAGCCCCTTAACAATGACCTCCATAGCGGACCATCCCCTGGACTATAAACTCCACAGCAGCCTGCTGTCACTACCAGAGCTTTGGGACGTTCTCACAGCTCTGTTTCTCCACCCCTGTGATGATGTCACTACTAGAGCTGGGAGGAGTTCTCACTGCTCCGTTTACTTTCTGTTTCCTTCCTCCCAGCTGTTCCTCCTGCGTTTGATTTCCCTCCCTTTATATCATTCCTCCTCCTATTGTAAGGTGTGGATTATATTTCTCATTTGAGTTGTAGCTCTTGCTTGAGTATAGTCACTTGTAAGCTATCATTTCACTGGACCTGTGTTCTGCTGCAGCAAGTACTCCGGATATTGCCAGCTCTCCTTGGATCAGTCTTCTCTGCTGCTGCAGCTCCTTCAGCTAAGTGTGCAGACATTATTGTGTATCTGTTTATTTCCTGACTGGATCTGAGGCGACCACGGTTCCCTCCATATACTGAGCAGGGCACCGGTGGCCGTGCCCCTTCCACTAGTGTAGGGGTTACAGTGGTCATCAGTCTTAGGTACGCGGGCATGCCTTGTTCCACCATTTGGATCCGGGCATGTGCTTTAGCAGCATAGGGAGAGCTTTGAGGGTCTGACAGGGGTCACCCTTTATCCTCCCTAGTTTGGGTCCGGTCAGTAGCTCCATTTACAGTGTATGCTCTTGTTGCTCACATACAGCCGTGACACCTGCCCCCTTAACTGTGACCTCCACAGCACTCCACTCCCTTAACAGTGTCATCCACAGTGCCCTGCCCATATAAAAGTGACCTACAGCAGTGAAGAAAATGGCTGGGTTGTTATGGAAACCTGATATAAAACTGTGTGTATGTTGATACTGAAGGACCTGCGAGCTTCTACTGGCTGATAAGAGTCATGTGACCATGTGTATAGCAGTTGGGATATGAGAGAAAGACCTGTGGGTAGTGATGGACAAACATCGGCCGGGATGATTTGCGAACGCGATCAAATGTTCGCGAACCGCAAGTACACGGCGGGCCCCAATTCACTTTAATGGCAGGCGAACCTGAAAAACCTTCAGGTCATATTTGAAGCCACCAAATACTTACTAGAAGTGCACAAATCGTCCCACAACATGGACAGTATTATGCAAGCGGGTGTGGAGCAACTGCGCCACTGACTGGGTATACTCCGGAGGGGCGTAACTAAGCAGCTACCTGGTATTCACTAGAGCCCCTAATGGTGGGGATAGGCTTGGGCCGTAGGGTAGCTGCCAGGTGCCACTCCAGAGTAGTCCCCAAGTCAGTGGCAGCTGACCAGGGGGTCAGAGTGCTCGGTGCAAGCACCAAGGGGACTTACGAGGCCTGGAGGTATGGGTCAGGACAGGCGGCAATCAAGATCCGAGGTCAGGGGCAGGCGGCAAACAGGCAAAGTCCATAAACGAAGTCCGAGGTCAGAGGCAGGTGGCAGAAAGCAAAGTCCAGGAGTTCAATAGCAGGATTCGGTACACAAGAAGGCGGACAAGATAAACACCTTTGCACAGGAACTAGACAGGCTAGACACTGAGGTTGCTTTAAGTGCCTTTAAATACCTGCTGCAATCCGGCCATTAGCTGCTGAGACAGAGGGCGTGTATGTGTTGCCACATAGGAAAGAGAGACACACCCACGCAAGCTTCAGCACCAGTGCAAGTCTCCAGCAGCAAGGAAACACTGGTATGGATTACATGTAGCAAAGTTAAGTTAGTTGCTAGGCGGCAGGAGAAAAAAGAGGGAGCCCGGAGCCCATGCCTGCGGATAGGGGCAGCAGCGCCGGCACGGGCCGCTGGGCTAACAGACAGTGACATACCACAGGGGGATCAATGGCAAAAATTGCCCCCAAAAATATGTATTTTATTCAGGGGCCATTTTTCTGCGTCTTAAAGGGAAATTCTCAGAATTGTGCCCTGCTGGAGCCTAGAAAAATGTTATTTTAGGCCACGGGAGTACAGGCGCCAAACATTAGGCATTAACCTGACAGAAAACATCAAGTGATTTTGTGGCTGGAGGTATATTAGACGGACACTGGATATCAATTTTACTGCAGGCCAGTACAAATAGGTGTCAAATACGTATGTTTAAAAGAACAAAAAATATAAAATTGGATTAAAAACAAAGCTAATGAAATCCCCCCTCTTGAACAAAAAACTAATGATAATAGTTGAAATTCGAAAACACGTGGTCGTCGTCAATAGGTGTTGAATTCCTCCGAGGCCCCAACATTAGGCAGAAAAGAACAAGTAATTATGTGGCTGGAGGCATATTAGAAGGTCATTCAATATCAATTTTACTGCAGGCCAGTGTAGTACAGGCCCCAAACATTAGGCATTCACCGGACAGAAAAGAAATTGATAATGTGGATGGAGGTACATTATGCTGTCACTGTATAACAATTTTACTGTTGGCCAGTTAGATTACAGGCCCCAAAAATTATGCATTCACCGTACAGAAAATATCAAGTGATTATGTGGCTGGAGGTACATTAGGCGGTTACCGTACAACAATTTTAATGTTGGCCAGTTAGATTACAGGCCCCAAAAATTAT
This sequence comes from Bufo bufo, assembly GCF_905171765.1. Taxonomy (NCBI): domain Eukaryota; kingdom Metazoa; phylum Chordata; class Amphibia; order Anura; family Bufonidae; genus Bufo; species Bufo bufo. The sequence continues at coordinate 485,218,587 of NC_053390.1, read as the reverse complement.
GCATTCAACGTACATAAAGAACAAGTTATTATGTGGCTGGAGGTATATTAGACTGTCATCAGATATCAATTTTACTGCAGGCCAGTACAAATAGATGTCAAATACATATGTTTAAAAGAACAAAAAATATAAAATGGGATTAAAAACATGGCTAACGAAATCCCCCCTCTTGAAAAAAAAAAACAAATGATAATAGTTGAAATTCAATTACACATGGTCGTCAAAGGTGTTGAATTCCTCTGATGCATGTCTCATTCAGTTTTAGAAATGTGAGGTAGTCCACACTGTCATGAGCTAGGCGCTTATCGGTCACGATTTCCCCCCTGCTGCGCTAAACATCCTTTCGGACAGGACACTCGACAAGGGGCAAGCCAAGACTTCCATGGCAAATTGTGCAAGCTCTGGCCACAGGTCAAGCGTGCACACCCAGTAGTCCAGGGGTTCCTCGCTTCTCAGAGCGTCCACTTTGGCCGTTAACCCGATGTAGGACACCTGTCGGTCTAGGCGTTCCCTGAGGCTGGATCCGGAGGACAGCTGTCGATGGGTTGGCTGCAAGAATGATCTCATATCCAAAGTGACCAACACATCTTCAAACTGCCATCTTCTTGCATGAGCTGTAGGATTGGTACTCGCAACTGTTTCTCTGTCAGTGGAAATTCCTCTGCCAGCGGCCGCAGCAGCAGAATGCAGCATCTCTCACAGCAAGGCCTGGAAATGCTGCATTCTGACAGCCCTCTTTGATGCTGGTAACATGTCCACCATTTTGTGTTTGTATCGGGGGTCTAAGTACGTTGCCACCAGTACTGGTCCTTGCCCTTTATGCTTTTTATACAGGGTCCCTGTTCAAACACTGGAGCATGAAGCCCCCCATTTGCACTAAATTTGAAGCAGTGGGGCGGCCTGGCTCCTGCTCATCACTTCTGCTCATCGTCGTCTTTGGTCTCCTCCCCCCATCCACGGACAACACCAGGGATCCCAGAAAAGTTTAAAGCCTGCTCTTCCTGCTCCTCCCCCCTTCCCAGGCACCATCCTCCTCTGACTCCTCTTCAGACTCCTGCCGACTTGTCTCAGATGGAGTAGCCCCCCTGGGAATTCATTCAGCATTGCGACTTCCTTATCTTCCTGCTCCTGCTTCTCAACGGCTTGATCAATGACACAACGCAATGCACGCTCCAGAAAGAAGGCTTAAGGTATGATGTCACTGATGGCGCCCTGGCTGAGACTGACCAGTTTGGTGATCTCATCAAATGGCCGCAGAAATCTGCATGCGTCGCGCATGAGCAGCCACTGGTGCGGTGGAAGAAAAAAAGCTCCCCAGAACCTGTCCTGCCGCAGAGTTCATACAGGTAGTCGTTAACGGCACGTTTCTGCTGGAGAAGCCAAACAAGCATATACAAGGTGGAGTTCAGCGTGTCGGGCAGTCACAAAACAGACATCTGACAGGCAAGTGGTGTCGCCGCTGAACGTCAGCAAGGCGAGCCATGGCCGTGTAAGATCTTCTAAAATGGCCAGAGATTTTCCTGGCGTGCCGCAAGATGTTATTTTGCACGTGTGTCATTTTGCCCTGTTTCAGTGCGCTCAGCAGATTGGCACCATTGTCGCACACCACTGCGAGCGGGGTTAGCCACTGATCGGCCTGTGACCGCAAAGCTGAAAGCAGTGCAGGACCAGTGTGACTCTTGGCTTCCAGGCACAACAGCCGCAGCACAGCATGGCAACGTCTCACCTGGCACGTCAAATAGGTTTTGGGGAGCTGGGGGGGTGCAGCGGAAAAGGCGGTAGCAGTGGAAAAGGAGGAGTCAGCCGAGGAGGAGAAGGAGGATGGAGTAGGAGGAGGAGGAGGAGGAGGAGAAGAAGAGGCAGGTCTGCATGCAATCCGTGGCGGTAACACCAAATCCATATGGGTGCACCAGGTTACATGCTTGACGGCCGTCAGAAGGTTCACCCAGTGGGCAGTAAAAGTTATGTACCTTCCCTGCCCGTGTTTGCTAGAACACGTGTCTGTGGTCAGATGTATCTTAGCACCGACACTGTGTGCCAGAGATACATTCAGTTGCCGTTGAAAGTGGCCATATAGCTCTGGGATGACCTTTTGGGAGAAATTCCTTCCGGGGACCTTCAATTGCGGTGTGCCAATGGCCTCCAAGTTCACCAATTGATATGGCAGTAGTTGGCGGGCTAGCAGTTCCGACAAGCCAGCGGTCAGCCGTTGGGCAAGAGTATTATCAAGTGTCATCTATTTTTATGCTCTAACATTTGGGCCACGGAAGTCTGCCTTGTGCCAGATGAACGCGACGATGGCACGGTGGAATGGGGAGTGGAGGACAAAAGGGAGGAGAGAGAAGCAGAAAAGGCAGGATGGGGAGCACCAGGAGTGTGGCTTTGTGGATTCTGATGGCGTTGCTCCCACTGGGCTCGGTGATGGGAGGCCAGGTGCCTTCTTAAGGCGGTCATCCCTAGGTGAGAGTTGGGCTTACCGCGACGTGTGCATTGACAGCACAGGCTGCAGATGGCAACACTATTATCAGCAGCTGACAAGTTAAAAAAAGCCCACACTGTGGATCCATATGCTGGCGTCCTGGGAGTGCCAGATGTGACCGTGCATGGTGGATGGCTCGCTCAAGATACATTTGCAGTCTGCTTTTTGCCTCCTGTGCACTGCGAGTTCTGCCTGCCTCTCCTCCTCCCTATCTGCTGCTCCATCTCTCCCTCTGAATTCCCCTCCTCTTCCTCTCTTGTGGGCACCCACGTGACATCCATCAACACGTCATCATCGTCAACTTCACCACCACTGACATTAGAGATCTCGGAGTAGGCAGCAACAGCGGGGACCACCCTCCTTGGGTTGATCTGGGAACTGTCGTCAGACTGCTGGGTGGTGGCCGTTGCTACCTCCTCTTCCTCATCCGATGCCAAGAATGGCTGCGCATCGGTATGGTTTGGGAATCGATGGGAAAATAATTACTCTGACTCGAGTGGAGGGGCTATGGTGGTGGTGGTGGTGGTGTCTTTGGTGGTGCACACAGCAAAGAGTGAGGAGGGTGCCGATACAGAGGATGAGAAGGGGGCAGAAGCGGAAGGCTGTGTGAGACACTCATCCAAATCTGGTGCGTCCTTTGACGTAATCGCACACACCTTCTCCAACTTCCCACTTAGGCTCCGACCTGGTGCACCTGCCCGACCCCTACCACCCCTGCAGAATGGCCGGCTGTCACCGCCACTTCTGTGAGAAGGTCTTTTAGATGTTCTTCTCTACCTGCATGAAGTTCTTTGTTTTGGTTTCACTTTGTCAGGGGGTAGATTTTTCTTCGTGGTCGGTAGATGCGCTTAAAGCCTTTTCTAGTATCAAAGAGAGTTTTGCTTCCGCTCCCATTTTAGTACAACCTGATGTCTCTCTACCTTTTATTGTTGAGGTGGACGCTTCTGAGGTGGGTGTGGGTGTGGTCTTATCTCAGGGTCCCTCTCCTGCCAAATGGCGACCGTGTGCCTTTTTCTCAAGGAAACTCTCCTCTGTAGAGAGAAATTACGATGTGGGTGATAGGGAGTTGTTGGCCATCAAATTAGCTTTTGAGGAATGGCGCCATTGGTTAGAGGGAGCCAGACATCCTATTACCGTGTTTACAGACCATAAGAATCTGGCCTACTTGGAATCGGCCAAGCGTCTGAACCCGAGACAGGCCAGATGGTCTTTGTTCTTTTCTAGGTTTAATTTTGTTGTTACGTTCCGCCCTGGGGTTAAAAATTAAAAATGTGAAGGCGGATGCCCTGTCACATTGTTTTCCGGGAGTGGGGAACTTTGAAGACCCGGGTCCCATTTTGGCTGAAGGGGTGGTCGTCTCTGCTCTTTATCCTGATTTGGAGGCAGAGGTTCAGGCAGCCCAGGCAGAGGCTCCTGATCTTTGTCCCCCTGGGAGGTTGTTTGTGCCTCTCGCTTTACGACACAAGGTTTTTAAGGAGCACCACGATACTGTCCTTGCTGGGCACCCGGGGAGCAGAGCCACAGTGGATCTCATTGCTCAGAGATTCTGGTGGCCGGCTCTTCGTAAGACGGTTGAGGGTTTTGTGGCAGCCTGCGAGACCTGCGCTCGTGCCAAGGTCCCTGTAACGGTCCTACAGGCTCACCTGAGTCAGAGGACCACTGGCTGGAGGTAGGAGTGGAGCCCAGTGGCAAGGACCGCAGGCAGGTAGTAGGTGCAGGAAGTCTGGCAGAGGCGTAGTCGGTAGGCAGGCGGTAGGTCAGGGCAGGCGGCAGTAAGCGTGGTCAGACAATCCGGATGGCAACGGTGGTAGCAGTTCAGTAGGTAGGGACAAGCAGAAGAGTAGTCGGTAGGCAATTCCTGGTCAGCAGTGGACTTTCAATAGTAACAAGAGCAGCAGATGAGGAGACGCTTGATCAAGGCTCAGGAGCTCAATAATCAGCAAACTGGAGTGCAAGGGGCTGGACTTATATAGGGAAGTACCAGGTGTGGGGAATCAAGGGTAATGAGCAAGGCTTGGCAAGACTGAGGTTAACTAATAGGCTTCAGGGAGGAATGTCCAGAGAGGACGGTAGCCTAGTAAGCAGGGCTACCGCCTGGGATGTGGCTGGTCACAGGTTCGAATCCCGACAGTACTCCCCCCCTTCCAAGGTGACCTCCGGGCACCGCAGGGGCAGGCTTTACCAGTCTGGGGGCGTGGACATTTTCTTCTCGCTCCCAGGAGTTATCCTCAGGAGGGTAACCCTCCCACCCAATTAGGTATTGTAGTCTTCCCCGGTGGATCCTGGAGTCGAGAATCTTTGCGACAACATATTCTTCTTCACCCTGTACCCTCACGGGTGGTGGAGGGGGAGAGTGGCGGCCTGTGAAGGTGTTCTCCACGTATGGCTTGAGGAGAGAGCAATGGAAGACAGGGTGCACCCTAATGGAGTCCGGAAGGTCGAGACGGAAAGTGACCTCGTTGATTTGTGCGGTGATCCGGAACGGACCCATGTATCTTTGGGCAAATTTTTTGGAGGGGACCTTCAATCTGAGGTTCCTGGTGGACAGCCACACCTTGTCTCCCACATGGAAGCCCGGGGTGGGTTTGCGACGTCTGTCTGCTCCCTGTTTAAAGCGCCTCTGGGCAAGCTGGAGGTTGTCTATAATGTTCTTTTGTGCCTCCTGTAGGGTTGTTAGGCGTTCGGCCACTGCTGGGAGGGTGGAGGCGACGGGTAGGTGGGGAATGAACACCGGGTGCGAGCCTGTGTTAGCAAAGAAGGGGCTGTGCTTGGTTGAGCTGTGCTCAGCATTGTTGTAGGCGAACTCGGCCGTGGGGAGATGATCCAGCCAGTCATCCTGCAGGTGGGAGCTGAAACAGCGTAGGTATTGCTCTAGGGTCTGATTAGTTCTCTCGGTCTGCCCGTTTGACTGAGGGTGGAAAGCAGAGGACAGGTTCACTTTAACCCCGAGCGCCAGGCAGAAGTTCTTCCAGAACTTTGAGGCAAATTGTACGCCTCGGTCGGAGACCACGTCGTCCGGGATCCCATGCAGCCTGAAAACCTCTCTGAGAATAAGATCGGCCGTCTGTTTGGCTGTGGGTAGGCCTTTGTAGGGGATGAAATGGGCCATCTTGGTGAGACGGTCGACCACGACCAGGATGGTGTTCATCCCTTTTGAAGGAGGAAGGTCTACCACAAAGTCCATGGAGATCGAGCCCCAGGGGCGGGAGGGAATCGGGAGGGGTTGTAACAGACCCACGGGAGAGGAACGAGGAGTCTTATTGCGGGCACAGACCGTGCACGAGGAGATGTACCTCTTGATGTCCTCCTTGTATGTTGGCCACCAGAAGGAGCGGGAGAGAAGCTCCTGGGTCTTTCTTGTGCCAAAATGACCGGCCACCTTGGAGTCATGGTTGAGTTTGAGCACTTCGAGCCGTGCGATTTCTGGTACATATAGTTGTAGGTCCTGATGAAACCAATGACTGTTCTTAAACGTAAGGCTGACATTGCCTGTGGGGTGGGAGAGGAAGGGGTCATTTTCATATCCTTCTTTGATTGTGCCCAGGAGTTCTTTAGAGTAGGTGGCCCCTACGACCCTTCTCTCGGGTAAGATGTTATTTTGGCCCTTGTTACTCTGTGAGGGCTCGGAAAACATTCTGGAGAGGGCGTCAGCCTTGCCGTTTTTTGATCCAGGGCGATAGGTGATGAGATAGTTGAAGCGGGAAAAGAATAGGCTCCATCTGGCCTGTCTGGCTGAGAGTCTCTTAGCGCTGCGGATGAACTCGAGGTTCTTGTGGTCAGTTAGTACGATTATGGGGTTGGTGGCTCCCTCCAGCAGGTGTCTCCACTCGGAGAAGGCATCCTTGATCGCCAGTAGTTCTTTGTTCCCGATGTCATAGTTCTTCTCGGAGGGGGACATCTGGCGGGAGAAATATGCGCACGGGTGTAATAGCATCCTCTCCCCTGTCCGTTGTGACAAAACTGCCCCCACCGCAGAGTCTGATGCATCCACTTCGACTGTAAATGGGAGCTCGGGGTTCGGGTGGATTAGGATTGGGGCAGAAGTGAAGAGGAGTTTCAACTTGGTGAAGGCCTCCTGGGCCTCGGGTGTCCAGGAGAAGGGGACTGCCTTCTTGGTGAGTTGGGTGATTGGTGCTATGACCTTGGAGAAGTTCCGGATAAACTTCCGATAGAAGTTGGCGAAGCCAATGAATCTTTGTATCTCCTTCTCGTTTTTCGGAACGGGCCAGTTCATCACAGCTTGGACCTTCCCCGGGTCCATACTTAGGCCCTCTGGGGAGATGATGTATCCGAGGAACTGAGTGGTGGTTCGCTCAAACTCGCATTTCTCTAGCTTGATATAGAGAGAGTTCTGTCTGAGTCTCTGCAGTACCCTGCGGACGTGTTCGCGGTGCTGCTCGAGGTCTTCAGAGAAGATCAAGATGTCGTCCAGGTAAACGACTACAAACAGATCCAGCATGTCCCTGAGGACGTCGTTAATGAAGTGCTGGAAGGTGGCGGGAGCATTGCAGAGTCCGAAAGGCATGACCAGGTACTCGAAATGACCATAACGTGTCCGGAAGGCGGTCTTCCATTCGTCCCCAGGGCGGATTCGGACGAGGTTGTAGGCCCCTCGAAGGTCGAGTTTGGTGAAGATCTTCGCTTCCCGGAGTCTCTCAAGGAGTTCGGAAATCAGTGGGAGCGGGTACCGGTTTTTTACGGTTATGTCATTAAGCTTTCTGTAGTCTATGCAGGGACGCAGGGAGGAGTCTTTTTTCTCTACGAAGAAAAAGGGGGCTCCCGCGGGGGAGGTGGAGGGCCGGATGAACCCCTTCCTCAGGTCCTCGTCCAGGTACTCTTTCAGAGCCTTGAGTTCAGGCTCTGAGAGGGAGTAGATACTGCCAAAGGGTATTTCGGCCCCGGGCAACAGTTCTATAGGGCAGTCGTAGGGTCGGTGTGGTGGCAGCTTGTCTGCGTTTTTCTTGTCGCAGACATCCTGGAACTCGCGGTATTGAGGGGGTAGCAGATCCTTGACGGATAGTTTAGAGATGGTGGTGTCTTCGGGTGGAAGGACGGGTTTGTGGGAGCAATTTAGCGTGCAGAACTCGGATGGGAATCGTATGCAGCGGGTTTCCCAGTCCACCAAGGGGTTGTGGGTGGCCAACCATGGGATGCCCAAGATCACTGGGAACTTCGGGGAAGCGATCAGAGAGAAGTGGATCTTTTCACGGTGATCTGGTTCTATGAGGAGTTGTAGTTCGGTGGTCTCGTGAGTGGCCGGCCCCGAGGAGAGTGGGGATCCGTCGACGGTTTCCAGGTCAACGGGGGCTGCCTTGATTGTCCGTGGAATGTTCTTTTCGCGGGCGAAGGTTAGGTCCATGAAGTTGCCTCCCGCCCCGGAGTCTAACATCGCTGAACAGGGGAGTTGTCGCCCCTCAATGTCGATGAGGATCGGGATGATGAAGTGGGATCCATGAGCCGCCGTGTTGTTATTTTCAGGGGCTGCTGGCGGGGTTGGAGTTTGTGGTTGCTCCTTTACCGTGACGGCAATAGTCTTTCGGATCTTATGAGGACATTTGATGGCAAAATGACCCGGCTCCCCACAGTAGAGGCAGAGGTTTTCGGCCAGCCTTCTCTCCTTCTCAGCTGTGGATAGAGACCTACATAGAGCGTCGACCTGCATAGGTTCAGTTACTGACTGGGGGTCGCGCTGGGCGGTGGAAGAGAAGGAGTAAGTGGGTCTGTGGTCCGAGGACCAGAGTCTTTCTTTCTTCCTCTCGGAGAGTCTTTGATCTATCCGGATGCATAACTGAATGAAGTCATCCAGATCGTCCGGGGCCTCAACTCTGGCGAGTTCGTCCTTTATTAATTCTGACAGGCCTCGCCGGAATTGGCTTCTCTGTGCCGCTGGGTTCCAGGTGGTGTCCGTGACCCAACGGCGAAACTCGGCGGTGTATTCGGCGACGGAGCGTCTCCCTTGCCGCAGACCATGTAGTCGCGCTTCGGCTGTCGCACAGCGGTTGGGGTCATCGAAGACTTGGCTCATGGCGGTGATGAAGTTGTTTAGGTTGTCCAGGAGCTGACTGTTAGTCTCCACGTATGGTGATGCCCATTCTAATGCTTCATCCGTCAGGAGATTGACCACGAATAGCACCTTCTTTTTCTCGGTGGTGAAGGGGGCCGGGTACATCTGAAAATAGATGCGGCATTGGTTTAGAAACCCCCGATACTGGCGTCTGTCGCCGCTGAATCTTGATGGGAGTGGCATGCGGGTGTCTGCGGGCGCGCCGCGGAAGTCCAGGAGTTGCCTCTGTAGTTCAATAATCTCCCTCTGTTGGCTTTGGACTACGCCTTGGAGCTGGGCAAATTTCTCCTGATATGTTGTACCAAATTCCTGAAGTTCGGAGACCTGCTTACGCAGAGTGGCCATTGCGGACTCCATAGTTTTGGCTGATTATTCTGTAACGGTCCTACAGGCTCACCTGAGTCAGAGGACCACTGGCTGGAGGTAGGAGTGGAGCCCAGTGGCAAGGACCGCAGGCAGGTAGTAGGTGCAGGAAGTCTGGCAGAGGCGTAGTCGGTAGGCAGGCGGTAGGTCAGGGCAGGCGGCAGTAAGCGTGGTCAGACAATCCGGATGGCAACGGTGGTAGCAGTTCAGTAGGTAGGGACAAGCAGAAGAGTAGTCGGTAGGCAATTCCTGGTCAGCAGTGGACTTTCAATAGTAACAAGAGCAGCAGATGAGGAGACGCTTGATCAAGGCTCAGGAGCTCAATAATCAGCAAACTGGAGTGCAAGGGGCTGGACTTATATAGGGAAGTACCAGGTGTGGGGAATCAAGGGTAATGAGCAAGGCTTGGCAAGACTGAGGTTAACTAATAGGCTTCAGGGAGGAATGTCCAGAGAGGACGGTAGCCTAGTAAGCAGGGCTACCGCCTGGGATGTGGCTGGTCACGGGTTCGAATCCCGACAGTCCCTCATTCACGGCCATCGGGTTCTCTCCTCCCGTTACCCATTCCTTACCGTCCTTGGACGCATCTGTCCATGGACTTCATTACGGACCTGCTTCGTTCCTCGGGGAAGACTGTGATTCTGGTAGTAGTGGACAGTTTTAGCAAAATGGCGCATTTTATTCCCTTTTCTGGGTTACCCAATGCTAAGACACTGGCGCAAGCGTTTATTGATCACATTGTTAAATTGCATGGCATTCCTTCAGACATCGTCTCTGATAAGGGCACGCAATTTGTTTCCAGATTCTGGAAGGCCTTCTGTTCTCGCTAGGGGGTTCGGTTGTTGTTCTCTTCTGCTTTTCACCCGCAGTCGAATGGTCAGACCGAACGCGTCAATCAGAATCTGGAGACATATCTGCACTGTTTTGTGGCGGAGAATTGGGAGGATTGGTGTTCTTTTTTGTCCCTTGCTGAGTTTGCTTTAAATAACAGTCGCCAGGAGTCCTCTAATAAGTCACCATTTTTTGGTGCATATGGGTTTTATCCGCAGTTTGGGACATTCTCTGGAGAGGGGTCTTCTGGTTTACCTGATGAGGAGAGATTTTTCTCGTCTTTGTCATTTATTTGGCAAAAGATTCAGGGTAATCTGAAGAGGATGAGTGAGAGATATAAGCGTGTGGCGGATAAGAGACGTGTGCCTGGTCCAGACCTGAATGTGGGTGATCTGGTGTGGTTGTCTACAAAGAATATCAAACTGAAGGTTCCCTCCTGGAAGTTGGGTCCTAAGTTTATTGGGCTTTACAAGATCTTGTCCGTCATCAATCCCGTTGCCTTCCGTCTTGATCTTCCTCAGACTTGGAAGATCCATAATGTTTTTCACAGGTCCCTATTAAAACCTTATGTCCAACCCACTGTACCCTCCTCTTTGCCTCCTCCTCCGATTGTTGTTGATGGTAATCTTGAATTTCAGGTCTCTAGGTCTCCAGTACCTCGTTCATTGGGAGGGTTATGGTCCTGAGGAGAGGATGTGGGTCCCAGTGGCGGACATTAAGGCCACTCGTCTTATCAGGGCTTTCCATAGGTCTCATCCTGAGAAGGTGGGCTCTGAGTGTCCGGAGTCCACCCGTAGAGGAAGGGGTACTGTCACCGCCACTTCTGTGAGAAGGTCTGTTAGATGTTCTTCTCTACCTGCATGAAGTTCTTTGTTTTTGGTTTCACTTTGTCATCTCCTTTCCTTCTCCCAGCTGTCACCTATTTACACTAATTGTCTCCCTTTATATTCCCTCCCATACTGCCTCACTTTGCGGTTTATACTTTTTCCTGGATTGTGTTCACTGCTGAAGGCTGCTTCTGTTGATTCCTCAGATAAGTCTGTTTCCTTTATTTGTGTTTCCTTGCTGGCTTGATTCTAGGTGACCCTGACTCTGTCCGTATTAAGTGCTGGGAGCCGGTGGTCGTGTCCCCTCACTATTATAGGGTTTTCAGGTGTCACATAGTATGAGGTACATGGACATGCAATCGTCTACCATAAAGACCTTTGCATGGGCATAGCAATCAGGGAGAGCTCTAGGGGTTTTATAGGGCTCACCCATATGCTCCTTAGTTTGGGATCAAGCCAGTCGGATGTTTATTTATAAGTTCCAGCTTTCTGCAACACCATCTGTGACACCGGCCTCTTCCTCTGCCTGTTATTTTCAAAATGACCCTGTGACAAAGTCCCTATTGAAGAGCAGTATTTGTGGAAGCAGGTATATAGAACCGCTTAATGATTATTTGCTGGAAGCAGGTTTATCAAACCACTTAATCATTTTTTGTGGAGGGGCAACTGGTATATCACAAAAGTTGAAATTATTTGTTCCAATAGCGTTTGTCCCTCTGTATAGCTGGGGTATCTCAGTAGAACCGCACACAACTCCTGCAAATTACAAATGCACTATATGGAAAGTATATTCTAGGTATATTACACCCCTGCATCAATCAGTTTTTTTGAGGGGCAACTGGTATATCACACCAGTTGAAATTATTTGTTCCAATAGCGTTTGTCCCTCTTTATAGCTGCGGTATCTCAGCAGAACCGCACACAACTGCTGCACAATACAAACACACTATTTAGAAAGTATATTATAGGTACAGTGCCTTGCAAAAGTATTCACCCCCTTTGACTTTTTTTGTATTTTGTTGTCTCACAACCTGGAATTAACATGGATTGTTTGAGGATTTGCATTATTTAATTTACAGAACATGCCCACAACTTTGAAGATTTTTTTTTATTTTTATTGTGAAGCAAACAACAAATAGGACAAAATTACAGAAAAAGTCAATGTGCATAACTATTTACCCCCCTAAAGTCAATACTTTGTACAGCCACCTTTTGCGGCAATCACAGCTCCAAGTCACTTTGGATAAGTCTCTATGAGCTTGCCACATCTTACCACTGGGATTTTTGCCCATTCCTCCTTGCAAAACTGCTCCAGCTGCTTTAAGTTGGATTGTTTGCGCTTGTGAATCTTTAAGTCTGACCACAGATTTTCTATTGGATTGAGATCTGGGCTTTGACTAGGCCATTCCAACACATTTACATGTTTCCCCTTAAACCAATCAAGTGTTGCTTTAGCAGTGTGTTTGGGGTGATTGTCCTGCTGGAAGGTGAACTTCCGTCCTAGCCTCAAATCACGCACAGAGTAGTACAGGTTTTACTCAAGAATATCCCTGTATTTAGCACCATCCTTCTTTCCCTCAACTCTGACCAGTTTCCCAGTCCCGGCTGCTGAAAAACATCCCCAAAGCATGATGCTGCCAACCACCATGTATCACTGTAGGGTTGGTGTTCTTTAGGTGATGTGATGGGTTGGGTTTGCGCCAGACATAGCGTTTTCTTTGATGGCCGAAAAGTTTAATTTTAGTCTCATCAGACCAGAGCAGCTTCCTCCATACATTTTGGCAGTCTCCCACATGCCTTTTCGCAAACTCACAATGTGCCTTTTTGTTTTTAGCTGAAAGTAATGGCTCTCTGCCATAAAGCCCAACTCTATGGAGCGTACGGCTTATTGTCGTCCTATGTATAGATACTCCAGTCTCTGCTCTGGAATTCTGCAGCTACTCCAGGGTTACCTCTGTGCTGCCTCTCTGATTAATGCCCTCCTTGCCCGGTCCATGGGTTTTGGTGGGCGGCCATCTCTTGGCAGGTTTGTTGTTGTGCCATGTTCTTTCCATTTGGTTATGATAGATTTGATGGTGCTTCCGGGGATCATCAAAGATTTGGATATTTTTTTAATAACCTAAACCTGACTTGTACTTCTCAGCAACATTGTCCCTTACTTGTTTGGAGAGTTCCTTGGTCTTCATGGCAGTGTTTGGTTAGTGATGCCTCTTGCTTAGGTGTTGCAGCCTCTGGGGCCTTTCAAAAAAGGTGTGTATATGTAATAACAGATCATGTGACACTTAGAGATGTCCCAAATAGTTTACCGGCGAATAGTTCCCGGCGAACATAGCTTGTTCGCGTTCGCCGTGGCGGGCGAACATATGCGATGTTCGGTCTGCCCCCTATTCGTCATCATTGAGTAAACTTTGACCCTGTACCTCACAGTCAGCAGACACATTCCAGCCAATCAGCAGCAGACCCTCCCTCCCAGACCCTCCCACCTCCTGGACAGCATCCATTTTAGATTCATTCGGAAGCTGCATTCTTAGTGAGAGGAGGGACAGTGTAGCTGCTGCTGATTTAATAGGGAAATCGATAGCTAGGCTAGTGCATTCAGTGTCCACTACAGTCCTGAAGGACTCATCTGATCTCTGCTGTAAGGACAGCACCCCAAAAAGCCCTTTTTAGGGCTAGAACATCAGTCTGCTTTTTTTATTTTTTTCCCCTGTGTAATCTAATTGCAGTTGCTTGCCTGCCAGCATGTGTGTCAGGCTCACAGCGTATACTGTGCCCACTTGCCCAGTGCCACCATATCTGGTGTCACAAGCTTTTGACTGTGAATTGTAAAATAATAGCAGTCAGTTTGCTTCACACGTGTGCGTTTCAGGGCCTGCCAGGGCACAGTGTCACACCAGTGCAACTCATATCTGGTGTAACAGTGGTGTACATTTAAAAAAAAAATACAATTTTGACTGTAATAGATTGAATAGCAGTTAGTTGTCTGCAAGAGTGTGTGTCAGGCTTACAGCGTCTACTCTGCCAACTTCTGCCAGTGCACAGTGCCACTCATATCTGGTGTCACAGTAGCTTGCACGCATAGTACAACTTAACTAATCTAAAAAAAAATGACAGGCAGAGGCAGGCCACCCCGCAGGGGCCGTCGTGGTCGTGGTGCTGTGATTTCCTTTGGCCCTAGAATAATGCCCAGTGTTCAGAGGCCACGTACCCTGAACTCGAAAAGTTCTGAGGACATAGTTGACTGGCTAACACAGGACACCCAATCCTCTACAGCTTCCGCTCGGAACCTTGACGCACCATCCTCCTCCAGCTTAGCTTCAGGCACCTCTCAAGTTACCACTCGCCCGGCTGCCGCCACCACCAACACTAGCACCACAGCCGCTTCACTTGATCTGTCAGAGGAGTTATTTACACATCAATTGGAAGAAATGAGTGATGCGCAACCATTATTGCCAGAGGATGTAGGTAACAGGGATATGTCTCTGTCAGGCAGCATTACACACATGGACGTACGGTGTGATGATGATGATGATGTTGTACCCGCTACTGCTTCCTTTGCTGAGTTGTCAGATACAAGTGAAGCGGTTGATGATGACGATGTGTCCGTGGATGTCACGTGGGTGCCCGCTAGAAGAGAAGAAGAACAGGGGGAAAGTTCAGATGGGGAGACAGAAAAGAGGAGGAGACAAGTTGGAAGCAGGGGGAGGTCGTCGCAAGGAGCTAGTGGCACAGTCAGACAGCATGCAGCAGCACCCGGGGTCAGCCAGACAGCACGTCAATCAACGCATGATGTTGCCACCACCAGAATGCCGTCATTGCAGAGCTCAGCAGTGTGGCATTTTTTTTGTGTGTCTGCCTCTGACAACAGCGATGCCAATTGCAACCTGTGCCAAAAGAAACTGAGTCATGGGAAGTCCAACACCCACCTAGGTACAACTGCTTTGCGAAGGCACATGATCGCATATCACAAACGCCTATGGGATCAACACATGAGTACAAGCAGCACACAAACTCAAAGCCGCCATCCTCCTCCTGGTCCAGCATCTTCAGCCACGTCAACCACTGCTGTCCTCCTTGCCCCCTCTCAACCATCCGCCACTCCGTCTCTAGCCTTGAGCAGTTCCTGCTCATCTGCCCACAGTCAGGTGTCTGTCAAGGACATGTTTGAGCGTAAGAAGCCAATGTCACAAAGTCACCCCCTTGCCCGGCGTCTGACAGCTGGCTTGTCTGAACTCTTAGCCCGCCAGCTTTTACTATACAAGCTGGTGGAGTCTGAGGCGTTCCAAAAATTTGTAGCTATTGGGACACCGCAGTGGAAGGTACCCAGCGGAAAAATTTTTTGCACAAAAGGCAATCCCCAAACTGTACTCGATTGTGCAAAAGGAAGTAATGGTATGTCTGGCACACAGTGTTGGGGCAAGGGTCCATCTGACCACTGATACCTGGTCTGCAAAGCACGGTCAGGGCAGGAATATCACCTACACTGCGCATTGGGTAAACCTGCTCACGGCTGCCAAGCATGGAATGCGTGACTCTGCAGAGGAGTTGGTGACACCGCCTCGACTTGCAGGCAGGCCTGCTGCCACCTCCTCTACTCCTCCTACTCCATCCTCTTCCATAACCTCCTCGGCTGAGTCCTCTTCTGCTGCTGCATCTTGCTCCACATCAACGGCACCCCCCCAGCTACTCAGGGGCTATTTCAAATCCCGGATACGGCAGTGTCATGCCGTCTTGGGGTTGACTTGCCTGAAAGCAGAGAGTCACACCGGACCAGCACTCCTGTCCGCCCTGAACGCACAGGTGGATCAGTGGCTGACTCCGCACCAACTGGAGATCGGCAAAGTGGTGTGTGACAACGGAAGCAATTTGTTGGCGGCATTGAATTTGGGCAAGTTGACACATGTGCCGTGCATAGCACATGTGTGTAATCTGATCTTACAACGCTTTGTGCATAAGTACCCAGGCTTACAGGACGTCCTCAAGCAGGCCAGGAAGGTGTGTGGCCATTTCAGGCGTTCCTACACGGCCATGGCGCACTTTTCAGATATCCAGCAGCAAAACAACATGCCAGTGAAGCGCTTGATTTGCGACAGCCCGACACGTTGGAATTCAACACTCCTAAAGTTAGACCGCCTGCTCCAACAAGAAAAAGCCGTTAACGAGTATTTGTATGACCGGGATGCCAGGACAGCCTCTGCGGAGCTGGGAATTTTTTTGCCACATTACTGGACGCTCATGCGCAATGCCTGTAGTCTCATGCGTCCTTTAGAGGAGGTGACAAACCTAGTCAGTCACACCGAAGGCACCATCAGCGACATCATCACATTTGTTTTCTTCCTGGAGCGTGCCCTGCGAAGAGTGCTGGATCAGGCCGTAGATGAGCATGAAGAGGTAGAGGAAGAGTTGTGGTCACCTTCACCACCAGAAATAGCCTTATCAGCATCGCTTGCTGGACCTGCGGCAACGCTGGGAGAGGATTGTGAGGAAGAGGAGTCAGAGGAGGAATGTGGCTTTGAGGATGAGGAGGAAGACCAACCACAACAGGCATCCCAGGGTGCTCGTTGTCACCTATCTGGTACCCGTGGTGTTGTACGTGGCTGGGGGGGAAGAACATACCTTCAGTGAGATCACTGAGGACGAGGAACGGGACATGAGTAGCTCGGCATCCAACCTTGTGCAAATGGGGTCTTTCATGCTGTCGTGCCTGTTGAGGGACCCTCGTATAAAAAGGCTGAAGGAGAACGACCTGTACTGGGTGGCCACGCTACTAGACCCCCGGTATAAGCATAAAGTGCCTGAAATGTTACCGAATTACCGCAAGTCGGAAAGGATGCAGCAGTTCCAAAATAAATAAAAAAGTATGCAGCGTATAAGGGTGATGTCACAGCACAACGGGAATCTAACAGGGGAAGAAGTGAAAGTAATCCTCCTCCTCCCACGACCACGCCGGCAAGGACAGGACGCTTTACAGACGTGTTGTTGATGGAGGACATGCAGAGCTTTTTAAGTCCTACGCATCGCCACAGCCCTTCGGGGTCCACCCTCAGAGAACGACTCGACCGACAGGTAGCAGACTACCTCGCCTTAACTGCAGATATCGACACTCTGAGGAGCGATGAACCCCTTGACTACTGGGTGTGCAGGCTTGGCCTGTGGCCTGAGCTATTCAAATTTGCGATAGAACTTCTGGCCTGCCCTGCTTCAAGTGTCCTGTCAGAAAGGACCTTCAGTGCAGCAGGAGGTATTGTCACTGAGAAGAGAAGTAGCCTAGGTCAAAAAAGTGTAGATTACCTCACCTTTATTAAGATGAATGAGGGATGGATCCCGAAGGGACTGACAGTGGGCGATACATTCGACAAAAAAAGGCCTGATGAGATGAGCTGCCTTGGACTAAAAATGGTCCACATGCTGCAGTATTTTATCTCTGAATGCCGGATGACTTGCGTGACTTATCCGCCACCAACTAGGGTTCAAGCCGCAATGTTTTAGGGCACTTTCTGCCTGGGAAACAAACATCAATTTTTCTGGCCACTGCTACAGCAGCGGCTGCAACAATATCTAATTTTTTAGGCATGTGTACATGCCTAATTTTTCTGGCCTCTGGTGCTGCACTGTGGCTTCAAAAACCAAACAAAAAAAAGGCACATACATGTGTCTATTCCCCTTCGTGATCGTTACCTTGTCGTGGTGAAGGAGCTTGCGTATCACAATGAAGCAACCAACACTATGAGTGTGTTGGCAATGGCAATGTTGGCACACCCCCGATGATAAGGTCGTTGCTTCATTGTGAACAGACCAAAAGCGATCGGCTGGATAATTTTGCATAGAAAAAAACATTAATTTTCTTTGTGATCATCTAAGGTGATCATTAAAGCCTACTAGGCCAACAATGGGCCCACACTGCAGAATCATTGTTTTCTGGGTCACTTAACTGTTACTGAACTACCTCAGCACGACCATAGGCTTTGTAAAACCCCCATCGCCTGCAATCTCCCAAAGGAGCGGTGTGTTATGTTGTTCTATTCTTATCTGGTGGCACATTATATTGCACGCGCAGTGCCCCAAATTTGAAGTAGGAGGACCGACCAAGCATCTTTTTCCATCTCCCGGTTCCTAAAATCGATGCCATATACACGTCCCCTGATAGGGGATGTAACAGGGATTAAACTGATAAGAATAGAACTACTTAACACACCACTCCTATGTGGTGGCACATTAGATTACATGCGCAGTGCCCCAAATTTGAAATAGGAGGACCGACCAAGCATCTTTTTCCATCTCCCGGTTCCTAAAATCGATGCCATATACACGTCCAATGATAGGGGACGTAACAGGGATTAAACTGATAGGAATAGTACTACTAAACACACCTTATAATAATGCAGAGAGAGGCAACGCAGAGAGAGGAGTCTGAAGAAGAGGAGTCAGAGGAGGAAGGTGGCTTTAAGGAGGTGGAAGACCAACCACAGCAGGCGTCCCAGGGGGCTTGTTGTCACCTTTCGGGGACCCTTGGTGTTGTACGTGGCTGGGTGGAGGAAGAGACCTTCAATGACATCAGTGAGGACAAGGAACGGGACACGGCTAGCTTGGTATCCAACCTTGCGCAAATGGGGAGTTTGCGGTTGTTTACGGTGCGTTAAACGGGGAGTTTGGTCTGTCACTGTTAAGCGGGCGTAACCCTTACACTACCTGATTGATACAACATCAGACCTGATGTTTTAAAGCACGTTATTCCAACCAATTTAGGAATGTTAGGTGATTTATGCCCTTTATGGATTAAAACCAGACTCTGCGTCAACTATGTAATTTTCCATGGGAGTTTTGCCATGGATCCCCCTCCGGCATGCCACAGTCCAGGTTTTAGTCCCCTTGAAACAACTTTTCCATCACTATTGTGGCCAGAAAGAGTCCCTGTGGGTTTTAAAATTCGCCTGTCTATGGCGGTTCGCCCGGTTCGCCCGTTCGCGAACACTTGCGAAAATTCACGTTCGCCATTTGCGAACGGAAAATTTTATCTCTAGTGACACTTAGATTGTACACAGGTGGACATCATTTCATTTATTATGTGACTTCTGAAGGTAATTGGTCGCACCAGAGCTTTTTATGGGCTTCCTAACAAAGGGAGTGAATACATACGCACATGCCAATTTTCTGTTTTCTATTTCTAAACAATAGTTTTATTTATATATTTTTATCATTTCACTTCACCAACTTAGACTATTGTGTTCTGATCCATCACATAAAATTCAGATTAACAAAACATTGAAATTAAGGCTGTAATGTAACAAAATACGAAGAAAATCAAGGGGGTGAATACTTTTGCAAGGCACTGTATATCAGACCCCTGCCTCAATCAGTTTTTTTTTTGGGGGGGGGGGGGCAACTGGTATATCACACTAGTTGAAAATATTTGTTCCAATAGCGTTTGTTCCTCTGTATAGCTGCCGTATCTCAGCAGAACCGCACACAACTGCTGCACAATGCAAATACACTATATGGAAAGTATATTATAGGTATATCACACCCCTGCCTCAATCAGTTTTTTTGGGGGGCAACTGGTATCTCACAACAGTTGCAATTAGTTATTCCAATAGAGTTTGTCCCTCTGTATAGCTGCAGTATTGCAGCAGAATTGCACACAACTGCTGGACAATTCAAATGCACTATAATATACTTTCTATGTTAGAAAGTATATTATATCACACCCCTGCTATCGATAGCACAGTCCTTAAAAGGGCTTTTTTGACCCTATTAGCTAGCGTTTGGTGTCCCTAACAGTATGTCCCTGCTCCAAACAGCAACCTCTCCCTACACTGGCAAAAGACCGAATGTAAAATGGCAGCCAGATCGGGTTTATTTATAGGGTAAGGGGTGTGTCCATGTGCTAAAATGTCTAAATTGGCTGTCCTGTCCCCCCTGATGGATGTGTCATGGGTCGGCGCGTGCGAATATCACCATATGTTCGCATGTTGTGCAAATTGCGAACGAGCAAAATTTGCCACGAAACGACAGCCGGGCGAATCGCAAGGCTATTTTTTTTATATATATATCAGGAATGGTATGTCCTAGAGAGCTTAGACGCGGTCTAAAACCTTCTCAGACACCTGATGTACATATGTGCCAAATGTGGTGCAGATCGGTCAAGTTGTTTGCCGAACAGACAGACAGAAATTCATTTATATATGAGTGGCAGGATGACCCGGCTTCGCACCGATATATTTTAACTATTTCATTTAATCTCTGTGTGTAAAGTTTAAAGATTTCCACAGTGTTCCTCATAACAGTGACCTATACAACACCCCTCCCCCTTAATAGTGACCTCCACAGCAGCCATCCCCCTTGACTTTGACCTCCACAGCAGCCCGCCCCCATAACAGTGTCCTCCACAGCAGCCTAGCCCCTTAACACTGACCCTCCACAGCTGCCCACCCCCTTAACTTTGACCTTCACAGCAGCCTGCACCCTTAAGTGACCTCCACAGAGGCTTAAACCCTTAAAAATGACATCCACAGCACCTCGCCCCCTTAATAGTGATCTCCACAGTGATCCGCCCCTTAAAAGTGAGCTCCACAGTGCCCCACCTTGTTAACTGCGCCCTTCACAACCCCCCACCCCCATAACAATGTCCTCCACAGCAGCCCAGCCCCTTAACACTGACCCACCACAGCAGCCCACCCCCTTAACTTTGACCTTCACAGAAACCCGAACCCTTAGGATCGGCAATGTGCGTTCCACATTTTGTGGACCGCACATTGCCGGCACTAATAGAATATGTCTATTCTTGGCGGCAAGAATAGGATATGTTCTATTTTTTTGGGGAACGGAATTGCGGACCAGGAAGTGCGTGTCCGGAATTCCGTATCCCGGCAGCACATTGTGCAATTTTGCGGAACGAAATTTCGGACGTGTGAATGGACCCTTAACAGTCACCTCCACTGAGGCTCAAACCCTTAAAAATGACATCCACAGCACCTCGCCCCCTTAACAGTGACCTCCACAGTGATCTGCTCCTTACCAGTGACCTCAACATGCCCCACCCTGTTAACTGTGGCCTTCAAAACCCTCCACCCTCATAACAGTGTCCTCGACAGCAGCCCAGACCCATAACACTGACCCTCCACAGCAGCCCACACCCTTAATTTTGACCTTCACAGGCAATGTGCCAGAACCCTTAACAGTGACCCGCCCCTTCAAAGTGACCTCCACAGTGGCTCGCCCCCTTAACAGTCACCCCACAATGCACCACCCCCTTAAAAGTAACATCTACAGCACCCTGCCCCCTTAACACTGACCTCCACAGTGGCTCACGCTGATCTACCCCATAACAGTGACCTCCACAGGGCCTCACCTGCTTAACACTGACCTCAACAGCAGCACACACCCTTAACAGTGACCACCCCACAGCGGCCAACCCCCTTAACAGTGACCTCCACAGCATTCCACCTCCTAACAGTGATATCCACAGCTACCCATCCCTTAACAGTGACCGCACACACTGACCTGCCCAGGGCCCAACGACTTTAAGAGTGATCCCCCATGTGACTATGTGAATGGCAGTTAGAATGTGAGAGAAGCTGTGAGCTTCTACTGGCTAATACGTTTTTTTTGGTCATATCTCAGGAACGGCACGTCCTAGTTTAAAACCTTCCCGGACACCTGATGCACCTATATGCCAAATTTGGTGCAGATCGGTCCAGTCGTTTGGCTGTGCATAAAGAACAGACAGAAATACATTTTTATATATATAAGAGACTGGATATATATATATATATATATATATATATATATGCGACCTGGTTTTGCATGGGTATATCACCCATAACAGTGACCTCTACAGCACCCCGTCCCCTTAAGGCCTCATGCACATGACCATATGTATTTTGCGGTCCACAAAAAATTGATCCGTAAAATATATGGATGACATCCATATGCATTCCATATTTTGCGGAACGGAACAGCTGGCCCCTAATAGAACAGTCCTATCCTTGTCCATAATGCGGACAATAATAAGACATGCTTTATTTTTTTGTAGAACGGAAATACAGACATACAAAAATGGAATGCACCTTCCATTTTTTTTTGCAGACTCATTGAAATGAATAGTTCCGTATACGGTCTGCAAAAAAAAAAACGGAACGGACACGGAATGAAAATACGTTTGTGTGCATGATGTCTAACAGTGAACACCACAGCCCCCACCCCTTAACACTGACTCCCCACAGTGCCCAACCTCCTTAAAATGTGACTCCACAGCAGTCCACCCCCTTAACTTTGACCTCCACAGCACTCCACCCTCTTAACAGTGACCTTCACAGTGCCCTACCCACTTAACAGTGACCTACACAGTGCCCTGCCCCCTTAACAGAGGCCCCCACAGCATCTGCCCCTTTAACAGTGACTTACACAGCACCCCGCTGCCTTAACAGTGACTTACACTGTAGGCCTGCCCCCTTAACAGTGACCTCCACAGTACCCTGCCCCCTTAACAGTAACCTCCACAGTGCCCGCCCCTTTAACAGTGACTTCCACAGCGGCTCGCCCCCTTAACAGAGACCTCCACAATACCCCATTCCCTTAACAGTGACTTCCACAGCAGATGCCCCTTTATCAGTGACCTCCACAGTACCCTGCTCCCTTAACAGCCATCTCCACAGTGCCCGACACTAACAATGACCTCCACAGCAGCCAACCATTTATTAGTGACCTCCACAGTACCCCATCTCCTTAACAGTGATTTCCAAAATAACTCACCCCTTTAACAGTAACCTCCACAGCACTTTGTTCCCTTAAAATGCGACCTCCATAATACCCCGCCCCCTTAACAGTGACCTCTACAGCACCCTGCCCCTTAACACTGACCTCCATAGCAGACAGTCCTCTTAACTGGGACCTCCACAGCAGCCTCCCCCCTTAACTGTGACCTCCACAGTACTCGGCTACCTTTAACAGTGTCATCCACAGTGCCCTGCCCCTTTTAAAGGTCACCTACAACAGTGAAGAAAAATGGCTGGGTTGTTATGGGAACCTTGTGCAAAACAGATTTTATGTCAAGACTGGAGGACCTGCGAGCCTCAATTGGCTGATAAGGGTCATGTGACGGCGTGTGAAATACTTGCAAGCTTCTATTAGCTAATGCAGGTCACGTGATGTGCCATATTAGCATTTTTTGGAAATATCTCAATAACTGTACGTCATGGAGACCTGAGACCCGGTCTAAAACCTTCCCAGACACCAGATGTACCTAGGTGACAAATTTGGTGCAGATTGGTCCAGTCGTTTGGCCATGCATAAAGAACAGACAGACAGAAACTTACATCACATGACCTGCATTAGTCAATAAAAGCCTGCAGGTCTTTCACTCATATTCCAACTGCCATACACACAGTCACATGACCCTTATCGGCCAATTGAAGCTCGCAGGTCCTCCAGTCTTGACATACACCATACACACAGTTTTACACCAAATAGCCATAACAACCCAGCCATTTTTCTTCACTGCTGTAGGTCACCTTTAAAGGGGCAGGGCCCTGTGGATGATACTGTTAAGGGAGCAGAGAACTGTGGAAATCACAGTATAGGGGGCAGGCTGCTGTGAAGGTAACAGTTAAGTGGACAGTCCGCTATGGAGATCAGTGTTAAGGGGCAAGGTGCTGTAGAGGTCACTGTTAAAGGGGCGGGGTGTTAGGGAAAGCACATTTTAAAGGAACGGAGCTTTGTGGAGGTCACTGTTAAGGGGGCGGCTGATGAAGAGGTCACTGTTAATGCAGCGGGGTGCTGTGTAAGTCACTTTTGGAGGGGCGGGCACTGTGGAGGTTACTGTTAAGGGGGCTGGGCACTGTGGAGGTCATTGTTAAGGGGTGGTGTCACGACTGTGACTGATCCAGACAGGTCTGGGAGGAGAAGGTCGCAGCGACTTGCTACACGCGATAGCTTGTGAGTTTGCTCCGTGGTTCAGGGTATGTCATCTGGGTTTTGCCTTGTGAACCTTTTTGTCCTGACTGGGAGTTTGTAGGCATCCTTCTCAGGTGAGTCCTGTCTGCCACTCCCAGCTACTATATTAGTTTCACTTTCACTTGCAGTCATTGCCAGATATAGACCTTACTTCCAGTTCTATTCTGACCTTTGAAGGAGATCGTTTGATGGTGTTGCTGTGGAGCTCTTGTCCGGCGTGGACTGTCGTGATTGGGATCGCCTTCTCTGCTCGTGACTGGATAAGTCTATCTCTGCTGTTTGTTTGTTGCTGTCTTCCCCTGCTGTTCTCCTAGACATGAGTGATGGTGACTAGTGCTCCCATCGGCCTTTCCCCACTCTAGGCTTTAGGGTGACTGAGGGTTTAGGCATCCTGCTCGCCGCACGGGTTCACACCCTGTCCAGGGTATCAGGGCAGACAGGTGCCAGCTTAGGGTTAGTCAGGGGTGGCCATACTATTCCCATCCGTAGATAAGGGTCCCCCTTCCCCTCCGTCTGGTGCGACACGACTGCTGCTGGAGTAGCGGTCGTGACAGTATATCTGGCCTTTAAAAAAAAAAAAGTGACATTTCTTTTTTTTTTTTTTTTTTGCTTGCCGTTTTGCTTTTTCTGTTCCACTATGGATCCGGTTACGGTTTTGGCAAAACAATTTCAGGGATTATCCCTTGAAGTGGCAGGATTAAAAGCAACAGTGCTGCAGCAGCAATCCTTGGGTTCCACCGTTGCTACGGAAACCAAGGTACTCCTGAGCCAAAAGTGGCTTTACCTGATAGGTTCTCAGGAGGGAGAGACCAATTTGTAACCTTCAGAGAAGCTTGCAAATTGTTCTTCAGGTTACGCCCTAGATCCTCCGGCGGTGAGGAACAACGGGTGGGTATTGTAATTTCTCTCCTGCAAGGAGATCCGCAGGCTTGGGCTTTCTCCCTACCATCAGACTCTCTGGCCTTACGATCAGTGGAGGAGTTTTTTGAAGCCCTGGGTCTCGTATATGATGACCCGGACAGGGTCTCACTGGCTGAGTCTAAGCTACGTGGACTTCGGCAAGAGAACCGGTCTGCTGAACTATATTGTTCCGAATTCCGTAGGTGGGCTACTGATACGTTATGGAACGACTCGGCCCTTAGGAGTCAGTTCTGCCAGGGGTTGTCTGAAAAATTAAAAGACGCGCTGGCGGTATACGAGGTCCCTGGGTCTCTGGAGGCTGCTATGTCTCTGTCCATAAGAATCGACAGACGACTCAGGGAGAGACTATTAAATTTTACGGAGGCCTCTATAGGGCAGGGATCGGTTTGTTATGATCCAGTCGAACCAATGCAAATAGGGGGCGCCACTAGACGGGTGAATCCTCTAAAGTTCCGCTGTAGGTCAGAGGTTTGTTTTCGTTGTGGGGGGAGGGGTCATTTTGTAAAGGTTTGTCCCTCAGAACCCAAGAGACCACAAACAAAGGAGCCGCCGGGAAAACTAGAGTCCCCAGATTGTGCGGAGGATAACAGTCTGGGCGTATTCGTTTCCTCCATACGCATGTCTCAATTTTTGTTGTCCGCTACCGTTGAGGCGGGCAATAAGAATGAGATCTGTTCCGTCTTTTTGGACAGTGGGGCGGGGGTCAACTTGGTGGATTCACGGTTTGCTCAGGCTCTGGGTTTTACTCCAGAACCGATACGCAGAACTATTCCTGTTTTTGCCATCGACTCCTCCCCTCTTACTCAGAAAGAGTTAACTCAGATCATTCATAACATCCATCTGCAGGTAGGGGACCTCCATAAAGAGCATATCTTGTGTTATGTCCTGGACGGTCTTCCGGCTCCTATGGTATTGGGGCTTCCCTGGCTGGTGACTCACAATCCAGTGGTGGATTGGCAGGCCGGGGAGATTGTGGAGTGGAGTGAACATTGTAAGGACAACTGCTTGAGTAGTAGGTGCTCTACACTCTCTGTAACATCTTTACCTGCCTTTCTGTCAGATTTTATGGATGTGTTCTCTGAGAAGGGTTGTCAGGGGTTACCACCTCATCGTCCATATGATTGCCCGATTAATCTACTACCTGGGGCCAAACTACCTAAAACCCGGTTATACAATCTTTCCGGCCCAGAGAGGAAGGCTATGAAAGATTATATTTCGGAGAGTTTGGCTAAGGGACACATCAGACCCTCTTCTTCACCTGTGGCTGCAGGGTTCTTTTTCGTTAAAAAGAAAGATGGGGGCCTACGTCTTTGCCTGGATTTCCGGGAATTAAACCGGATAACTATCCGAGCTCCCTATCCTCTTCCTCTCATTCCCGACCTCTTTAATCAGGTTGCTGGTGCTAAATGGTTCTCCAAAATGGATCTCAGAGGAGCCTATAACCTGGTTCGCATCAAAGAGGGGGATGAGTGGAAGACGGCTTTTAATACTCCGGAAGGGCATTATGAAAATCTGGTCATGCCATTTGGTCTTACTAATGCGCCTGCGGTATTCCAACATTTTGTCAACGATATTTTTAGTCACCTTATCGGGAGATTTGTTGTGATATATCTTGATGACATCCTGGTCTATTCCCCGGATCTGGATACACATAAGATCCATGTGAGACAAGTGCTGCAGATATTAAGGGCCAACAAATTGTTTGCCAAGTTAGAAAAATGTGTGTTCGCCGTAAAAGAACTGCCATTTCTGGGGTATGTGTTGTCAGATTCAGGTTTCCGCATGGATCCAGAGAAAGTCCGGGCGATTATAGACTGGGATCTGCCTGAGAACCTGAAGGCATTGCAACGCTTCCTGGGGTTTGCCAATTTTTATAGAAAGTTTATAAAAAACTATTCCTTGGTGGTCAAACCACTGACGGACATGACCCGAAAGGGATCCGATTTTTCCAAATGGTCACATGCAGCCAAAACTGCCTTTGCAACTCTGAAGGAGAGATTCACCTCGGCCCCTATTCTCGTACAGCCAGATGTCTTGCTTCCTTTTATTGTAGAGGTTGACGCATCAGAGGTGGGGGTGGGAGCGGTACTATCTCAGGGCCCGTCCCCTGGTGAATGGCGTCCGTGTGCTTTCTTTTCGAAGAAATTGTCTACTGCAGAAAGGAACTATGATATTGGCAACAGGGAACTTTTGGCTATTAAGTTGGCTTTTGAGGAGTGGCGTCATTTTTTGGAGGGGGCGGTTCATCCAGTCACGGTGATTACTGATCACAAAAACGTATTATATCTGGAGTCTGCTAAACGTCTCACCCCTAGACAGGCTCGGTGGTCGTTATTTTTTACTAGGTTTAATTTTGTAATAACCTATCGCCCGGGGGCAAAAAATACTAAGGCGGATGCATTGTCTCTAAGTTTTCCTGGAGGGGGTGATGTTGAGGTACCAGAGCCCATTTTGCAAAAGGGGGTGGTGGTCTCTGCATTACACTCAGGTTTGGAGGGAAGGGTGTTGGAAGCTCAGGGGGACGCCCCGGCCTCCTGCCCCTCGGGTAAACTGTTTGTGCCAGAAAATTTACGACTGGAGATACTAAAAGAACACCTTAACTCCACACTGGCAGGACACCCAGGTAGTAGGGCAACCTCTGAGTTAGTGTCTCGTCGGTTCTGGTGGCCTAAATGGCGCCAGGAGGTGTTGAATTTTGTGTCTGCATGTGCCACTTGTGCTCGTTCTAAGGTAGATCATACTCGTCCGGCAGGGCGTCTTTTACCTCTGGCCATCCCCAACAGGCCTTGGACGCACCTGTCAATGGATTTCATTACGGATCTACCAGTATCAGCGGGGAAAACTGTTATTCTTGTAGTCGTTGACAGATTCAGTAAAATGGTGCACTTTATTGCTCTTGCCGCATTGCCTAATGCTAACACACTGGCTCAGGTTTTTATTGACCACATCGTGAAGCTTCACGGGGTCCCTTCCGATATTGTTTCGGATCGTGGTACCCAATTCGTTTCTAAATTTTGGAAAGCTTTTTGTTCTCGTTTAGGGGTTCATCTGTCGTTTTCTTCATCTTTCCATCCACAGTCCAACGGTCAGACTGAACATACCAATCAAAACCTAGAGACATATTTGAAATGCTTTGTTTCCGAAAATCAGGAGGAATGGTCATCTTATTTACCGTTAGCCGAGTTTGCCATTAATAATCGTTGTCAAGAATCCACCGATAAGTCACCATTTTTTGGTGCGTATGGTTTCCATCCTCAGTTTTGTACGTTTAGTGAGGGGGGGCCGTCTGGGATTCCCGAGGAGGAACGATTTGCGTCTTCACTTTCTTCAGTGTGGCAGAGTGTGCAAGAAAGTTTGAAGAGAATTGGTGGTACATACAAACGTGCGGCTGATAGGAAGCGCTCTGAAGGTCTGGACCTTGGGGTGAATGACTTGCTGTGGTTGTCTACCAGAAATATCAAGTTGAAGGTTCCCTCGTGGAAATTAGGTCCGAGATTTATTGGTCCTTATAGGGTAATTAAGATCATTAACCCGGTGGCTTTTCGTCTGGAGCTACCTCAGACTCTAAGGATCCATAATGTCTTCGACAGATCTCTGCTTAAGAGATATGTAGAACCTCCTGAACCATTGCCACTACCGCCTCCACCGGTGGTTGTTGATGGCAGTCTTGAGTTTCAGGTAGAAAAGATTGTTAATTCACAATATGTTCGCCGCTCTCTTCAGTATCTGGTGCACTGGAAAGGTTATGGTTCTGAAGAGAGAATGTGGGTTCCAGCATCAGAGATAAAAGCGGACAGACTCATTCAGGCTTTTCATAGCTCCCATCCGGAGAGGCCTGGTCTTGAGGGTCCAGGGGCCCCTCGTAGAAAGGGGGGTACTGTCACGACTGACTGATCCAGACAGGTCTGGGAGGAGAAGGTCGCAGCGACTTGCTACTCGCGATAGCTTGTGAGTTTGCTCCGTGGTTCAGGGTATGTCATCTGGGTTTTGCCTTGTGAACCTTTTTGTCCTGACTGGGAGTTTGTAGGCATCCTTCTCAGGTGAGTCCTGTCTGCCACTCCCAGCTACTATATTAGTTTCACTTTCACTTGCAGTCATTGCCAGATATAGTCCTTACTTCCAGTTCTATTCTGACCTTTGAAGGAGATCGTTTGATGGTGTTGCTGTGGAGCTCTTGTCCGGCGTGGACTGTCGTGATTGGGATCGCCTTCTCTGCTCGTGACTGGATAAGTCTATCTCTGCTGTTGTTTGTTTGTTGCTGTCTTCCCCTGCTGTTCTCCTAGACATGAGTGATGGTGACTAGTGCTCCCATCGGCCTTTCCCCACTCTAGGCTTTAGGGTGACTGAGGGTTTAGGCATCCTGCTCGCCGCACAGGTTCACACCCCGTCTAGGGTATCAGGGCAGACAGGTGCCAGCTTAGGGTTAGTCAGGGGTGGCCATACTATTCCCATCCGTAGATAAGGGTCCCCCTTCCCCTTCGTCTGGTGCGACACGACTGCTGCTGGAGTAGCGGTCGTGACAGGTGGGCCATTGTGGAGGTTACTATTAAGGCAGTGGGGGACTGTGGAGGTCACTGTTAAAGGGGCGGGCACTGTGGAGGTTACTGTTAAGGGGGCAGGGTACTGTGGAGGTCATTGTTAAGGGGGTGGGCCATTGTTGAGGTTACTATTAAGGCAGTGGGGCACTGTGAAGGTCACTGTTAAAGGGGCGGGCACTGTGAAAGTCACTGTTAAAGGGGCGGGCGCTGTGGAGGTTAAAGTTATATATGATTACCCAATATATTATAGTATGCAAGCACAGCAACCACTGATGGATTGCAGGGTGGTCGTAACCATGGAAACAAGCAGTTTGCTATGTAATGTTATGGAAAAATGAATCAAGCCAACAAAAGTAGGCAATATGTAAAATTACTATATATTAGTAAGTGCCTTGTATTAAAATGGTATTCTGGTTGGCTATCTCTGGAACTCTCATAGAAATTAATGAAACAGCCGATGCATGTGCAACCAGACACTCCAGTCATTTCAGGGCAGCTGCAGGGGGTACAAGGCCCCTGTTCTTGTGAACTTTGAGTGTCCCAGTGGTAGGACTCCCACCGATGTAATAGTTATCGCCTGTCCTGAGGATAGAGGACAACTATCCCCAACCAAAATTCCCCTTTAACTTTTCTCTACATGATAAATGCCATTTGCTGAAGTGAGTGTGGGATCTCATTTTTTGCAGGACGATCTGTAGTTTTTATTGATACGATTTTGGAGTGTGTGTGACTTTCTGATCACATTTAATAAAATTTTTTGGGGGTAAATGAAGCTATGGAAAATGGCAAATCGACCATTACATTTTTATTTTTTCATTACCCCATTTGTTGTATGGCAGGGATGTTCAACCTCTAGCTGTTGCAAAACTACAACTCCCAGCATGCCCTAATAGCTGTAGACTGTCCAGATATACTGGGAGTTATAGCTTTGCAACAGCTGGGGGGCTGCAGGTTGGGCATCCCTGTCGTATGGTATAAATATTTTTATATTTCAATAGTATGTGCGTTTTCCGCTTCATACATATATGACAGCTACGGATGAGATTGATCTCTTGACCTCTATAGGGGCAGGAAATACACAGAGAGAGAGTTTAAGAAGCCCCCACCCACTCTCACCCTCAGTGTTTTTCCTCAGTTAGGCCGCACAGAGTAACGATTGGCTTACCAATCTCCTCCTCAGCCCTCCCACAGCTTATGCGAAAGCTGGGCTGGTAGGTTAATGTGGATCTCGTCTCCGACTTGGGAGGCCTGATTTCACTGGGGCTGGATGCAGTCTTCCTTCCCATCATTTCGTGGAAGCAGACCGGCAGGTGTAAGGACGCCGAACGGGCCAGAGACTTTGCTGCATTCTGCCGCTTCTGGAGGGGGCGGAGCTTATCGGGGCACACGTCATCACGTTGGTCAGGCGGTTCCTGATGACGTCAGACACCGTTCTTTCAAACAAGTGCGGGAGCGCATAGCCAGCGTCTCCCCCCAGCCTCTGCAGCAGCGATGTCTGCCCCGGAAGCGCCTGGGACCCTCGGCGATTGCACAGACCCACTCCAATCGTGAGTCTCCCAGTGGGAAAAACCTGCATATCTACCTGTATATGTTGCCTTCTTAGTCCATGGGCCTGATTAGGGTTGCTCCTCTTTCTGCCTAGGTTAAAGAAATGAAATCAAAAACAAAGTATCTTAAGTGCATTAATTGCTCCCAAAAATTACCGGAAGGACATAAGAAAAAGCTCTGCAAAATTTGCATTAGCGACCTTCTGAAGGAAGAGCAACCGTCCATCATGACAGAAATTAAGACCATGATTCAGCACGAAATCAGATCATCATTGGCCTCTCTCCAACCCCCTTCAAAATGTGCCTCCAACGAAAAAACCGAAGTTATCTGTTCCATCCTCCTCAAATTCTGAGGACATGGAAAAAGGAGTGTCAGCATTTAAACACGATCTTGATCAGGATCAGTTATCAGAGGAGGAGATAATAGAGGAAGAGGAAGGGGGAAAAAAAATGTTCTCCTCTGAAGACATGGACGAGCTTATTAAAGCCGTCAGGGAAACCATGGGCATTAAAAACATCCAAAAAAACTGATCTGTTCAGGATGAAATGTTCGGGGGATTACGTACCAAAAAAGCTACGGTCTTTCCCATTAATGAAAATATAAAAGAAATGATTATTGACGAATGGTCAGATCCTAAAAAAAAAAATAGTGGTCTCTAAAGAATTTAGGAAAAGGTTACTTTTTGACCCAACCGAATCAAAAATCTTTGACGAGACCCCTAAAATTGACGTTCAAGTGGCTAAGGTCGCAAAAAAGACTTCCTTACCATTTGAAGACGTGTCCCAACTACGTGACCCCATGGAACGGAAAGCAGATTGCCTTCTAAGAAAGTGTTGAGAAACCTTGATGTTTGGAATTAAAACAAATATCGCGGCTACTTCGGTGGCTAGAGCCATGTATTTCTGGCTCAACGAATTAGAAGGTCATATAAAAAATAAGACCCCTAGGGAAGAGATTCTTCAGTCTATTCCCCTCTTAAAATCTGCCACGGCATTTTTAGCAGACTCTTCTGCTGAATCAGTCAGGTTTGCCGCAAAAGATGCCGCCTTCTCTAACTCTGCCAGGCATGCACTGTGGATGAAATCCTGGGGGGGAGGCGATAAAATTTCTAAATCTAAGCTGTGTTCCATAGCATTCTCGGGGGTATACGTTTTAGGACCGGTACTTGATAAAATATTAGAAAAAGCCGCCGACAAAAAGAAAGGCGTCCCGGAAGAACAAAAAAGGAAATTTTTTCGCCCCTACAGTCAACAATCCAAATCCTACAGAGGCAAAGGCAAATCTGGTCGCTGGAGCTACCAGAAGGGAGGCAAGGGCCGGGGCTTCCTCTGTAATCCCCAAAACAAGCCAAGTGAAAAAACAATGATAACATAGTAGGGGGAGGTTAAAAAAAATGTTTAGCCCGGTGGAATATTACAACATCAAACCCTTGGGCACTAGACATTGTAAAAAACTGTTACAAAATAGAATTTACCTCCACCCCACCCAAAAGGTTCCAGGTAACGTCCCACGATCCAAATACCCTTTCAAAAATCCGGCCGGGCATGATAGAATTAAAAAAGTCGAGGGTAATAAAACAAGTCCGAATACCAGAGGAAAAACAAGGGTTTTACTCAAGACTTCTTAATCCAGAAACCGAATGGATCTTCCAGAACCATCATAAACTTAAAATATTTAAACAAGTTCAATCGCTAGTCAGAACATGGAGTACTGTGTACAGTTCTGGACTCCTGTAAACAAGGCAGACATAGCAGAGCTGGAGAGGGTCCAGAGGAGGGCAACTAAAGTAATAACTGGAATAGAGAAACTACAGTACCCTGAAAGATTATCAAAATTAGGGTTATTCACTTTAGAAAAAAGGCGACTGAGGGGAGATCTAATTACTATGTATAAATATATCAGGGGTCAGTACAGAGATCTATCCCATCATCTATTTATCCCCAGGACTGTAACTGTGACGAGGGGACATCCTCTGCGTCAGGAGGAAAGAAGGTTTGTACACAAACATAGAGGATTCTTTACCTTAAGAGCAGTGAGACTATGGAACTCTCTGCCTGACGGGGTGGTGATGGTGAGTACAATAAAGGAATTCAAGAGGGGCCTGGATGTATTTCTGGAGCGTAATAATATTACAGGCTATAGCTACTAGAGAGCTACAACGACCCGTTGATCCAGGGAGTTATTCTGATTGCCTGATTGGAGTCGGGAAGGAAATTTTTATTCCCCTAAAGTGGGGAAAATTGGCTTCTACCTCACAGTATTTTTTTTTGCTTCCTCTGGATCAACTTGCAGGATGACAGGCCGAACTGGATGGACAAATGTCTTTTTTCGGCCTTATGTACTATGTTACTATGTATAGCGTACAAATGTACAAAAAATTCTAAATGGAATCCTTCTCCTCAATCATGCCCTTAATAAGTAAGGGGGCATACATGACGTCCGTAGACCTCAAAGATGCATACTATCACATCCCTATACATCAAAATTCGCAAAAAATTCTACGGTTTGCCCTGCCAGGCCCGAATCATCAAATTCATCATTACCAATTCTGCGCTCTTCCGTTCAGCATTTCATCCGCACCAAGGATCTTTACAAAACTTGAAGTAGAAATGCTGCCCTCCCTAAGGGAAGCGGGACTTGCAATTTTCCCATATCTAGACGACTTTCTTCTAGTGGGAAATTCAGTAGTAGAGACAGTCACAAACACGGAGACCTTCTTACAGAAAGTTTCCAGCCTAGGTTGGCTGATAAATATAAATAAGTCTTCCCTAATACCGTCATGCAACAAGAAATTCCTGGGGTTAATCCTAGATTCAGATGCCCAAAAGACTTTACTACCTCGGGAAAAAATAAAGGCCATAATAGAAAAGATTGGAAGATTCCAAACCCAAAACAGTACCTTGATCAGAAGCGCAATGAGTATCCTAGGTCTCATGACCTCCTGTATACCAGCGGTCGCCTGGAGCCAAGCCCACACAAGAACCATCCAATCCTGGATTCTAAACATCTGGAACAAACATCCGTCATCCTTGGACAGGATAATAAAAATTCCCCGCCAAGTAAAAATAGACCTAAATTGGTGGAAAATAGAATCCAAACTTACCAGGGGGGTCTTCTGGCAAAAAGAGCCAGGAGTACAGGTGGTAACCGACGCAAGCGCAACAGGATTGGGTGCAATAGTGGGCTCCTCAAACTGGCAAGGAAAATGGGCAGAACAGATAAAAAAACTAATCATCAAACTACAGGGAGTTAAGAGTGGTCTGGGAGGTTCTAAAATCAAACCCAGTTTTATTAAGCGGCAAACACCTAAAAATATCCTCAGACAATTCAACAATAGTCGCCTATCTGAAACATCAAGGAGGCAAAAAAGTCTGAAAAACTAAAATCCATAACAAGGAAAAAAAAATTTTGGGCCAGAAAGAAACGTCTTATCCATCACAGCCATTCACTTGAAAGGTTCAGAGAATGCCGAGACAGACTTTCTAAGCAGACAAACTCTAGACCCAAGGGAATGGTCTCTAAATCCAGCCATATTTCAAAAATTTATAAACAAGTGGGGCCAACCACAAATAGACCTATTCGCATCCAAAAGGAATGCAAAGGTCAACCGTTTCTGCTCACTCAATCAGAGGGAAAGTCCATGGGCAGTGGACGCATTTTCAATAAAATGGAACTGGCATCTAGCCTACGCATTTCCTCCATGGGCATTAATAGCCAAGGTTATTCAGAAAATCCTCACGGATCCAGTTACAGTGATTCTAATCACCCCCTATTGGCCCAAGCGAACCTGGTTTCCCATCCTGAGAAATCTATCCTTGGAAGATCCATGGCTGATTCCGTTCCAGAACGACATTCTCTCACAGGGTGCAATTTAAATCCAAACCCAGGACTCTTCAAACTGGCGGCTTGGATCCTGAAAGCGAGATCCTAAAGGAGCAGGGGCCTCTCAAATTTTTCAGACGCGCTGATGCCCATGTGTTTTGTTTTATTATTTATGTATTTTTTTTTTTATTCTTCGAAAGGGGGATGATTTAAATTTTAAAATTTAGAAGTAAAAAAAAATTCCTTAGACCTTAAGTATAAGCTCCGTTTGTGGTTATCCTATGTTGGCCTGCATAGGAACTGCAGTTCTAATACACTGGGGTTCTTCAAAGAGAATCTGCACATTAGAGCTAAAGACCAGCTTTCCCAATCACCGAATAGGGAAGCCAGTCCTAACCTGGAAGTGCACACTTCCAGATTTTTCACCATTTAGATGCCGTGGTCACATTTGACTATGGCATCTAAAGGGTTTAATGCCTGCGATGTGCGTTATTGCCCATCACAGATATTAACCGAGACCCGCTGGCTAGGGCACCCGCTGTGCTTGCCATATTTAAAGACCCTCCCAGCACCATACATGTAAACTGCTGGGAGTCTAAGTTTTAATAACAAACCTGGCTAACTTACGATATGCTAGAATTACTATGATATAATAATTCTGCCACATCTCCAGGAGACCTGTGCAACAGAAGATGAAATCCACGCCAGCATAAATCTAAGGAGATATGAATAACCGTTTTCTGGTGCACATAATGGAAGATTTGTCTGTAGAATGGTGATGATGGAGGAGAAGTGGAAAAAGGAGCAGATTTTACAGGTAAATGACGCACAACAGTAATAAATTCCTCGGTAGAGTTTAGAATGATAGAAAGAGGTTAATGGTAATATTTAAGGTGTTTTAGAACTGTAAAGGAGTACAATTCTGTAATGTCTGCAGGGACGATTAGGTGTTACATCATGTTATTATGTTACATAATATGAATTACATATTACAAGCTGTGCTCATCCAAATGGTAGCTGCAGTCAAAACGAATTTTTAGGGTAGACTGAGGCAGCACATCTGAGGTAAAATACCAACCATACTGCCAATAGGTCTGCATATTATTATTATTATTATTATTATTATATTTTTAAACCCCTAAAGTTCTCCCTTTAAATATTTAGCTTAAAGGGGTTATCCGAGTTATTTTTTTGTTCTTTCTATGTTCCTAACTAAGCAAATGTAACCGCTTTCCAATGAACTCACTTTATCTCCGGTGGCTGGTTTCTCAGATTTCACAGAGCGTCACATGACCTGTGATGTCAGCTTCTCGCCCTGCTCTGATAAAGGTCGTTTACAAGCCTGTAAACGAGACGTCACTGTGCTGGCCACGCCCCCTTCCACTGCCGTCTACTCTCTGCTAGGATTCTTAACCCCTTCAGCTGCACAGCTCTGCAGGCAGTGAGAGACAATTCTGGGCACATGATCTGACATACTAGAGAGAGCATTACACAAAAAAGTAGGGGGAAGATCCTGTGTGTATTAGCAGTGTCATTATACAGCTGGGACATGTAGTTCTACACATACAACATGCTGCAGAGTCTCCCAGCACTCAGGGCAGCTCTTGTATTCACTCCCTTAGCAGTGTCATTATACAGCTGGGACTTGTAGTCCTACACATACAACATGCTGCAGAGTCTCCCAGCAGGCAGACATGTCACTCAGGGCAGCTCTTGTATTCACTCCCTTAGCAGAGCAGGGGGAGGGGCAGAGATTGTTTTTATTGCATGTAAACAAAGGGCCAGAAAAGAACCAGGGAAATGAGGAAAAATATATATTTTTTTTTTTGCATAAAACTTGCTTAGCTCAGTTATATATCAGATTTTCAGTGCTATATTATTTTTTTTCATAACTCGGATAACCCCTTTAAGACTACTCTACACAGCACTGTGGCATTAAGCAACTAAAATACAATAACAATGGAAGTCCTAGCTAAACATCATTTATTTATTTATAAAAGATTAAAGCATTACTGTTAAAAAAAACATCAGATGTAATGGAATGCAGAAATGCAAGTGATTTTATGTTTGACATATTGTATAACCTTGTATAAGCATAAATGTCTACATTTACCTGATCTCCTGAATCCTCTGGAATGGTTAGTTTGTTTTTGAAATAGTGGAAAAAAAAATCTTACCTCTGTTGGTGATATGTTGAACACCTCTGCAATTTTGGCGTAAAGCTCCTTGACGTTAGTAAAGCCCTCGATTTTTCCAGTTGGGCTACCATGAGCTAATTGAGTATGGAAAACCAGTCTTGGTCTAGCTCTTGGTGGATGCGGAGGTGTGGTGTTTCCCTGAGCTGACTTAGCTGGGTCATTTTGCTTAAATTCTTTTGACTTGAGTGTTGTTTCTCTTGAGCCACTGCATTCATTTTCTTCATGGTCCACTCTGTTCTCCATTAATTCAGTTTATGAATGCTCTGCCTGTTTTTTGTGCTGCTGCCTGATCTGCGTAGTATCTCCACTTTGCCAAAAACGTGCTAGAAATACAATAAAACAGATAGCATTGGCAGATAAATAATTGATGCTAGGTTGTGCAGCATGTGCACCTTGTAAAGTAATCCCTTGAGTATAAATAGCAGTAATTTAATCTCACAACTAAGGTGGGGCTTCACTGCAATGTCAGCTGTGTGCATGGAAAAATCTCTCTAGTTAGAGTAAATTCAATTAACATCTTAACCCTTTCAACCCCGGGCCCTTTTTATTTTTTTTGCAAATCTGACATGTGTCACTTTATGTGGTAATAACTTTGGAACACTTTCACTTATCCAAGCCATTCTGAGACAGTTTTTTCTCGTGACACATTGTACTTCATGAAAGTCATAAATTTGACCAGAAGAAAGGACCGGCACTCGCTGAAATGGATACTTATTTTTCTTATTTATTGCCACATGAAGGAACAAGTAAGTGACTTGTTTCGACTCTAATTGAGTCTTTGTCAAACAAGTAAAAGTGCAGCTAACCAAATTTCAATAGCCCGCCGGATCTGGCGTCATAGAGTATGACGTCAGGTCGTCAAGGCAACATATAAACAAAAGGAAATAACGATACTGACAATACAAATGGGAATACACAGAGTTACACACTGAAAATTCATTATTAGACAGATTAGTACGCTCATTTTGCTATTATGCTAATTGTTGGCACAACATTTGGTTAGTTCTTAAAGGGACAATACACAATAAAAATCTGAAATAGTATATGCAATATTCGTCATGTTTTCTGTAAGAAAGTAAAAGAAAAATATCTGTTTAGTGATAACCATTCACCATATAGATAATAGATAATAAATCATGAATCCAGATAAGGATTCAAGAGATATTCAAGACATATAGGGAGAATGCCTCACAGAAGAAAATTAAGCTTGTATTCGCGATTCAGGGCCTTTGGATCCAAGGTCTGCAACCTATGGATCCAGAAGGCCTCGCATTTTTTCAACATCTGAATCCTATCACCACCCCTCCGTGGTGGTAAAACTTTCTCTATAATTTGGAAACATAGTTGGGAGACATTATGATGACATTGTTCGAAATGAAAAGGAATTGGTAATAATAGATTCTTTCTCTGTATAGTTGATTTGTGTTCACAGAACCTGTCTTTCATCAGAGTTGATGTCTCACCAACATATACCAGCCCTTCAATATGTATTTGTGTAAGGGGCTTACGGTAGTACAGTGAAGAGCCCTGGGAAAGCAGGGAATGAGTGCAGTCTGTTGTGGTGTGCCGAAACCGAGGATGAGGTAGGCCTGAGAAAGAAGAGGGCCTACCCAAGGAAAAGATATGGAAGAAATGAGTTGTAAATGAGTGGAGTGGTGGGAGGGTCAAAGCTCAGACCTCAAATGATGCAGGAGCCAGGTAAGGGGAGTGCCCTAAATAGGCTGGAGGCGGACCTCAGCCCCTCCCACAAATCCAGGCAAATTGCCTTAATACTTGTGTAAGGGGCTTACGGTAGTACAGTGAAGAGCCCTGGGAAAGCAGGGAATGAGTGCAGTCGGTTGTGGTGTGCCGAAACCGAGGATGAGGTAGGCCTGAGAAAGAAGAGGGCCTACCCAAGGAAAAGATATGGAAGAAATGAGTTGTAAATGAGTGGAGTGGTGGGAGGGTCAAAGCTCAGACCTCAAATGATGCAGGAGCCAGGTAAGGGGAGTGCCCTAAATAGGCTGGAGGCGGACCTCAGCCCCTCCCACAAATCCAGGCAAATTGCCTTAATACTTGTGTAAGGGGCTTACGGTAGTACAGTGAAGAGCCCTGGGAAAGCAGGGAATGAGTGCAGTCGGTTGTGGTGTGCCGAAACCGAGGATGAGGTAGGCCTGAGAAACAAGAGGGCCTACCCAAGGAAAAGATATGGAAGAAATGAGTTGTAAATGAGTGGAGTGGTGGGAGGGTCAAAGCTCAGACCTCAAATGATGCAGGAGCCAGGTAAGGGGAGTGCCCTAAATAGGCTGGAGGCGGACCTCAGCCCCTCCCACAAATCCAGGCAAATTGCCTTAATACTTGTGTAAGGGACTTACGGTAGTACAGTGAAGAGCCCTGGGAAAGCAGGGAATGAGTGCAGTCGGTTGTGGTGTGCCGAAACCGAGGATGAGGTAGGCCTGAGAAAGAAGAGGGCCTACCCAAGGAAAAGATATGGAAGAAATGAGTTGTAAATGAGTGGAGTGGTGGGAGGGTCAAATCTCAGACCTCAAATGATGCAGGAGCCAGGTAAGGGGAGTGCCCTAAATAGGCTGGAGGCGGACCTCAGCCCCTCCCACAAATCCAGGCAAATTGCCTTAATACTTGTGTAAGGGGCTTACGGTAGTACAGTGAAGAGCCCTGGGAAAGCAGGGAATGAGTGCAGTCGGTTGTGGTGTGCCGAAACCGAGGATGAGGTAGGCCTGAGAAAGAAGAGGGCCTACCCAAGGAAAAGATATGGAAGAAATGAGTTGTAAATGAGTGGAGTGGTGGGAGGGTCAAAGCTCAGACCTCAAATGATGCAGGAGCCAGGTAAGGGGAGTGCCCTAAATAGGCTGGAGGCGGACCTCAGCCCCTCCCACAAATCCAGGCAAATTGCCTTAATACTTGTGTAAGGGGCTTACGGTAGTACAGTGAAGAGCCCTGGGAAAGCAGGGAATGAGTGCAGTCGGTTGTGGTGTGCCGAAACCGAGGATGAGGTAGGCCTGAGAAAGAAGAGGGCCTACCCAAGGAAAAGATATGGAAGAAATGAGTTGTAAATGAGTGGAGTGGTGGGAGGGTCAAAGCTCAGACCTCAAATGATGCAGGAGCCAGGTAAGGGGAGTGCCCTAAATAGGCTGGAGGCGGACCTCAGCCCCTCCCACAAATCCAGGCAAATTGCCTTAATACTTGTGTAAGGGGCTTACGGTAGTACAGTGAAGAGCCCTGGGAAAGCAGGGAATGAGTGCAGTCGGTTGTGGTGTGCCGAAACCGAGGATGAGGTAGGCCTGAGAAAGAAGAGGGCAAAAATGGAAATAAACCAGTTTAATGTAGCCAATTGATATATCAATAGCTCAACCCGACATGTTTTGGAAAGCCACTCTTAACTCTTGTGTTGGATTGGGAATGTATTGCGCGTAAGCGGATGACTTCCAGCGCCCCAATTTCCTGATGACATGAGTGAGGATGTTGGCACTGGAGGCTGTGGACGTGGCTCCAATGCGAAAGGAGTGCCCTGAGTAGTTGACTGCGTTGAGGCCTAGTTGTGTGAGGGATGACCTGACATGGGACATGAAGGTGGCGGTGGTGAGTACCGAACCATGTAGTTGAAGTAGCGGTTGAGAGGGTAGAAACTTGTGACGCTGATTGTAAGCATCCAGAACCCTGACTGGACACCATCTGTTGTGCGTGGGGTAATATAAAATGTTGACGGGTAAGTGCTGACTATTCTTGGAGTGAGGTAAGGACAGGATGTAGTGATCCATGTGTTTCGACAAGTGGGAGACAAGAAGACAAGGTGAGGTTTGGGTCGTGGAGGTTGTAGTGAATTTCCCGGGTCTCAGGAATCTGTAGAAGGCCAAATAAATTGCCGTTTTGATGATGGAGTTGGTATCTGTTTCAAGAGGCGTGGCGTCCAGCAAGTCGGATAATGCTTTGAAGATATGATTGTTTATGGGTAGCCTCTGGGCTGGACGTGCGGGTTCCGTTTTCTGAATACCTCTGAGTATGGTTTTGATCCGGTGCGAGGACATGAAGCTGATGATATTGGGGTGTATGATTAGCATATGATGTTGAATGCCAGTGAGATATAGTTTGATGGTGTTGTATGACATTTTGAGTTTGAGGTGGCAAAAAGAAGCAAACCCCGGAAGAGACGTCATGAAAAAAGGGTGCGTGATGTTGTGTTCCAACAGGAACCTGTTGAATAGTGTGAACGCTCTGTCGTATGTTCTATGTGTATTGTCTGACAGTGATAAGCGGGACAAAGACTGGCTATGCCGCATGATGCCTTCTAATCCAGAATGAGCTGTTGAAATGATGGAGTGATGGAGGCCGTAGGTGACGCTGATGGGAGAGCTTGATGAAATGCCTGAAATTTGAAGCGAGACAGATTGTCAGCTGCCGTATTGCACACCCCCGGGACATGGGAACAATGTAAGAAGAAATTATTGCAAGCGGCCAACCAAGTAAATCTCCGCAGAAACCTCACGATTGTGAGGGATTTGGACCGATCTTTGTTGATGATCTGGCAGGTCGCCTGGTTGTCTGAATAGCACCGGACCGACATGTTTTCCCATGAATGACCCCACGCCACGGCAGCCGCCACAAAGGGGTAGATCTCGAAAAGCGCTGAGGCAGTGGAGAATCCTTCCAACCCCGGACCGCAGGAGGCCAGCTGCCCCACAGCCAATCGTTCCCAAAAATGGCCGCGAAGCCTGTGGTAGATGCCGCATCTGACCAGATGGAGGGGGAAGAGTCCGACAGCTGAGGGAGAAACAAGCCCCCGCCACTCCAGGTGGACAGAAATCTCCCCCACATGCCCAGATCTGCCGCAGCGTGGGCATCCAGGGACAACCTGTGTGAGTCGGGTAGGAAAAAAAGGGGGAGAGGTGCAGGAGCCGTGATATAAATGAGCGACCCTGAGGTATGATGCGCATGGCAAAGTTCAGGGAGCCCAGCAGGGACTGCAGTTCTTTGCGGTTGCCGGTGTCGAGTTGAAGGTAGTTGTCAATGTGGGCGAGAATGTCCTGGATCTTCCCGGATGGCAAACTGGCTTGCATTGAGGCTGAATCCAACTGGGTACCCAGGAAAGGTGATGACCGTGTCTGGCCCTTCTGTCTTCTTGGTGGCGATGGGTACCCCAGGTTCCTCCTCCGGTATTATGTGCGCCGGGCTGACTTCTTGGTCCTCCAGGCTAACGGTCGGCGTGATCACTGGCAATCCGGCCGGCGCCAGTGACGCTGCCGGTGGTGGCCCTGCCAAGGAGAGGATCGTGGTGACCGATTCCAGCTTCTCCAACCTGGCGTTGACTTTAGACATGGATGTCATTGGAGAGGACAGCATGGCATGTATATCCCCTGTGCTGGACTGGCTAGGTCCTTACCCTGCCTCCCTGTTATCGGTTGGCGTGCGCAGCAGCCGGAAAAGCTCTGCTTTCCTCGCCGTGGCGGGGAAGGGAACATGCCGTCACCTTAACTCCGTCGTTATGCGCGGGATTGTCCAGGATCTGATGGATGCTGGACTGGCTAGATCGTCTCCCTGGGTAGCAGTGACGGATCTAGCAGGGGTGCCAGGTAGGGAGAAGTTCTTTATCCCTTCCAGAGACATAGTAAAACAAAACAGTTGATTAGCTTGGGGAAACACAGGATCGTGCTGGCAAGCTAGCTAGGCCGGATGGCGAAAAATTATACTTGCCAGGTGACAGTTGAGGCCCTGCTAATTTGCCAAGCGGCTTGAGAGGCTCTACCTATGATTTGGCACGAGGGGTTAATGAGGCCACTTGTGGTGGTGGCAGGAGCGTTGGCCTCTCGGTGACTGTAAGACAGGACTAGGGGAAGGGAGTGACAGGTGAGGCCCTCTCTATGCAACACGCGAGGCGGCTTACTAACGAGTTGGCGCGGTGGGCGGTTGCCTCTGCACGTTTGAGGCGGGGTGTCGGCCTCGCGGGACCACTAACTGATGGCGAAGCCAAGAAGGGGGTACCTAGTGGGATTATAGTGCCCCTAAAACCAGCACGCTGACCCTAACGGGACCATCCGAAATGTAAGGAGAAAATCGTTTAAGAGCAGGTGTACGTACCTGGTAGCAAGAAAAAAAAAAAGAAAAAAAAATTCTGGACACACGTGCGACGCAAATAAGCTTAAGCTTGACCGCCTAAAAAAAGGGGGGGGGGACAGAAAGTAGTATGACGAGAGTGGACTGTGGTATAAACAGTAGCATGACCCGAGAGGATCATAAAGTGAATATGCAATAATGCAGCGCCTGTGCGGGTGATGTGCGAAATGAGGCCTGTGATTCATTACGTGGCGGAGCGTGTGATCGTGCGGACTGTATGGATTTCCCGTTTTTTTTTTTTTGTTTGTTTTTTATAATTTTTTTTTTTTCGTTTTTTTTTTATGGTGGAACGTGTGGCCATGGACTATATGGCGGGTTTCCCTTTATTTATTTTTATTTTTTTATTATTTTTGTATTTTTTATTTTATTTGACCCTGGGGCAAAGTGGTGGGTTTATGTTTATGTGTGGGGGCTGTTTGACCTAATGGCGGTGGGGTGTTTTAACAAGGAGGGTTTGTGTGCAAGGCAAAACAGGCTGGATGCCCCCTGGACTGTGTAGCCTGTGTGGGTGGGGGCATGACGCTGAACTACTGGCCCGGAGCTCCGCCGGCCAGTCAGGAGGTCGGACAGACCCGGCGGCGGCACCCTGCACCAGCCGCAACGGCGGACGGCCGCCGGGACACCGCGCATGCGCAGTACCCCGGCCGCGCGTGCGCAGACCAAACGCAGAGACGCGGCCGGCCGCCATCGACAGCACGGCAGGAGGAGCGGGGGAACGGGACTGGAGGCAGCGGGGAGGGGGGGGGTCGCCTTGAAGCAGCGTGCGTGCCCGGCGGTGCTGAACATGAGGGAGGGTGTGAGCAGTGTGGCCCTTTCAGCTGCGCAAGGTCATGTGAGCAAGTGTGTGATTTTTTGGCCCTGCTGTGACATGAAACGGGGGGGGGGGGGCCATGAATGTAAGTGAGTTGCAGGGTGGTTTGTTGAACTGGAATGGGAGGAAAAACCCCCGGAACAATAACCTGGGCTGGCTTGCTGCAGGGTGGTGACTGGAGTAGCGCTGCTGTGTGGTCGTATCCCTTGCCTCATAAAAGGCATGACAGACATGAAATGCAAGTGACTTGTGAGCGAGAAACCGTGACATGAGGGCAATGATTGTGAAATGGAATGGTACAGGGGCAGGCACCGGGACGCGGCCGTGCGCCATCGGCCGTGCGGCAGGAGGAGCGGCGGAACAGGAAGGAGGCGGTGGGGAGGGGATGCTTGTGGCAGCGGTATGCCCAGTGGAGGCGGACATGAATGGAGGGTGTACCAGGTGCACCGCAGCTGGCACCTGTAGCCGTGCACATGAACATGAGTAGGGGGGGGCATGAATGTGGATGATGTGGGGTGATATGAACTGACCCAGAAATGGGGAATGAGCCTGGAACCACCAGGGTGCTGATCGGAGTGTTAGTACTGTGGGAAGACGCCAGAATAAGATATGAGAGAAATGAGATGCCGGTGATTGATGCGAGAAGCCGTGACATTGGTGCAGCGTGTATGAGATGAAACAACCGAAATGGGGGATTAACCCAGGAACCATTGGCCGCCTGCTGCAGAGCTGTTGACCGGAATGGTGGTACGGTTGTGAACAAATTGTGTATGAACAGGCGTGACAGAAATGAATACAGGTGACTTGTATGAAAAATCCGTGACATTGGTGCGCGTTTGATGAAATGAAATGAACCGGTACCGGGGGCAACCGTGCGCCCCGGCTGTACCGTATGGATGACTCAGAAAACCACTGTCTGCATGCCGCAGGGGTGTTGACCGGAGTGGTGATACAGTGCAGATAACTTATGCATGACCAAGACATGACAGAAATGAAATGCTGGTGACTTGTGCGAGAAAGCCGTGACATTAGTGCAGCGTTTGGTGAAATGAACAGAAATAGGGGATTGCCCAAGAAAACGACTGCATGCTTGCCGCAGGGGGGCCGACCGGAATAGTGGTACGGTGTGGACAAATTGTGCATGAACAAGGCGTGACAGAAATGAAATACTGGTGACTTGTAT
Organism: Bufo bufo; assembly: GCF_905171765.1. NCBI lineage: Eukaryota > Metazoa > Chordata > Amphibia > Anura > Bufonidae > Bufo > Bufo bufo. The sequence continues at coordinate 485,173,943 of NC_053390.1, read as the reverse complement.
GAGAAAACAGTGACATTGGTGCAGCGTTTGGTGAAATGAATTGAACCGGTACAGGGGGCAACCGTGAGGCCCCGGCTGCACCGTATGGATGACTCGCAGTTTAACGGGCAAACGTGACCCACAGTGAACCGAGTGAGGCCGGAAAAAATAGAACCGAAATGCTCCAAATCCAGAACGGATGGCAACGAAAAACTCCCAGAAATCCAGCGACTCGCAGGTAACTCTCCAGGAACTCCACAAGCGACCTCCTCTCTCAAAGCTCAGACCTCAAATAATGCAGGAGCCAGGTAAGGGGAGTGCCCTAAATAGGCTGAGGCGGACCTCAGCCCCTCCCACAAATCCAGGCAAATTGCCTTAATACATAACAAAATTGCTATTACACGTGAAAAAACCTTTAATGGGAAATGTTTCCCCTGTATGTGGATGAGTAAGGTATTCTCCCCTGATAACACTGGAGCAATGGATACACTGCAAACAAGGAAATGTACCCTTCCTGGTTGTGGATATTGTAATTTGTCGTGATAAGCTATTACAGCTCCCTATGTCAGCTCTAATTATAGTGTCTCTAAAATGTTTGGGCCTTTTATAACATACCATAGGTAAACTCTGAAATTCCTGTATTGTTGGGTATGCCTTCCTTATGATGTCCCAATGTTTATTAATGACACTCCTGAATGTATTTATCCAAGGGTGGTACTTTATTGTAAACCGTATACGTGTCTTGTTTGTTTGGTGTTGTACTGATCCAAACACTATGTTGGTCAGCTTGTCACATTCATGTTTTAACAGGGATTCTGGATACCCCCTTGTTAAGAACTTTTTTGTCATTTCCTCAAGTCTGGTCTCATTGACTATGGGATCTGAGACTATTCTGACTACATGCCGAAATTGTGAATATGGTAAGGATTTTTTAACTGCAGATGGATGATTACTTGTGAAATGCAGAAGACTATTTCTGTCGGTTTCCTTGACGTATAAATCAGTCTGTACTAAACCTCCTTCATTGTGAATGATCCAGGAGTCCAGGAAATTTATCCTCTTGCTATCCTAATGTATGGTAAATTGGAGTTCTTCCCATATGGAATTCAAATGAGTAGAGAAGTCAAGTAAGGATTGAATGCCGCCCCGACATACGCAAAAAATGTTGTCGATAAAATGACGCTACAAAATGCAGTGTTTCTTATAAGATTCATTACCATAAATGTATGTGTGTTCAAACCAAGCCATATAACAATTTGCGTATGGCGGTGCGGCATTCGAACCCATCGCAGTTCCCCGCCGCTGTTGGTAAAATGTATCCTGAAATAGGAAATCATTTTCTTTCAATACAGTTTCAAGAAGTTGCATGAAAAACTCCTTCTCTTGGGATGTGTAGGTGGAAGACTCAAGAAGCCATTCTACTGCTGTAAGACCCTTTGTGTGTTCTATTGAGGTATAGAGACTGCATACGTCTAAGGTCACCAACAGATCGTTACTCTGCACTATGAGATTCTGTATTTCTCTGAGAAAGTGTCTAGTGTCCAGCAGAAAGGAAAGGGTATTTTTGTCAGAGGTGTAAGGACCTTTTCCAAAAATATAGCAGGTGGAGACAGAATAGAATTAGTGGATGCCGCTATAGGATGTCCGGGGGGATGTGTTAGAGATTTATGAATTTTCGGTAAGGTATAAAAAAACGGTGTTATTGGATGTTGGTTAATTAAAAAATTACTCAATTTGTCGTCTAGCACATCTCTATCCCTAAAATCTGTTACAACATCAATGAGTTTCTGTTTATTGCTATAAACTGGATCTTGTGTTAGAGGCTGATAAGTATCCATTTCTGCTAATTGACCCAAAATTTCTGCAACATAATAATCCTTATCCATTAAAACAAGGGCACCCCCCTTGTCCGCCGGTTTAAAAATCAATGACTCATCAATTAACATGGAATGTAATGCATCCCTTTCAGACACTGTCAAAATGAAAAATATGCAAATTGCCTTGTTTAAAATCATGCAATAATTGTGATATATCCCTATGCACCAGTGATATAAACGTCTCCACAGGGTGGTGTGTTTTTGGTGGTTGAAAATTACTTTTAACTCTAAGATTGAATTGTTGCAGTGTTAGTTTATTTGTATCCACCAATGCCACTCGGGGAGACATCTACTCACTGGTACCAAAGTGAGCCTTCAAACGCAGGGGCGTAGATAAGGGGGGGGTATAGGGGGGTTCAAACCCCCCCCCCCCCCCTCCAGAGTGTCTGTCCTCCTAACTAGTGATGTCCGGTTCATGAACGAATCGTTCATTTGAATCGATTCAGTTCACTGAACCGGAGGACTGGAGTCAATTCACCTGACTGAGCTGATCCGTTTGAAACAGCTCAGTCACATAGCACACAGACAATAGCAGAGACGCCGTCGCTGGCAGCAGGGAGGGACTCGGGAGGAGCGTAATATGATCCTAGAGTGGAAGCTGCTTCTGCCAGCCCCTCCCCTCCCCGCCCACCAACCAATCAGAGCTGAGGCAAGGCAAGCACTAGCAGCTCTGAGTCATCTGAGTCACACAAGTAAGTAGAGGGAGTCTAAGAATAGAAATGAATCGAATGAGTCACAGGTTAAAAGAATCTAAAGATCCGACTTAGTTAGAGACTCATTTGATTCTTTGAGTTAAAAGAACTGTGAGTCAGAGTCACCAGAACAGTTTACACTGAGGCTGTCCTGTAAGACTGTTGTCACTGTGGGTAACAATGCACACCACAGTGACAGCTCCTGAGTCCTCCTGTCCGGCGTCCGCTTCCCTTGAATCCCTTCACTATCACTATAATCACTCTTCCTGACTCACTCAGTCAGAGAGCTCAGAAATAGAATGTACCAAGAGCCGACTGAGTCAGCAAGTGAATCGAATAGATAGCATTCGCGCATGCTCACCACCTAGAGTCTTCGGTTCACTTGCGAGTCAGCTCAGCAGTCAGTAGACTCAGCAAGTGAACCGCCTCCGTGACTCAGTCTCCCGGCGGCCGGCCACGTAACGTCACGCGCCTGATCCGCCTTCATTAATAAAGTGGGAGGAGCATGCGCCTGCGGCGTGACGTAGTGAGTAACGTCATGTTACGCTGCCGCCGGCCGCCTAGTTTTAGTGTTTGAAGAGCGGGAGCCAGCCTGGAGCCTATCTGGAGTCCTGACAGTCCCAGTCCCAGTAAGTTAGTAGTGATAGATTATTAGATAGTTAGTAGTACATATACTTTGCACAAGTAGCTCACTTAGTCACTTACATAAGGAACGGCGGGTCCGTCTTACAATAGGGACACTGTCAGGGACACTGTTATGGGGGGGGGGGGGGAGATATCTGTGGATGTGGATGATGACTCTTATAATTTGAGAAAGCAGAACCATCCCCAGGAAAAAAAATTATCTACGGCCCTGTTCAAACGCACATTACGAAAGAACCGTTGACTGTCCATTTCTAATCCAAAAGTGTCCACATTTACTGTTGGACTAAAAGATAATCCTTTTTGTAATACTTGTAATTGGATTGGACTCATATTTTTTGATGAGATATTGAAAACCAAAGTCTCTTCTATACCTGGGACCGTGTTGTCCTCGGAGCGTTTATACCTCCTATAATTGCGTCCTGCCCTTCTGGTGTTCTTTTTATGTTGCGCTGTTTTCTCCCTAAAAAATAAGGTTGATGACGTGTGCCAGAGGTATAGTCGCTCCCTGAGCCAGAAGACTGGGAATCCATTCGCCGTGTTTGCCATCTGGGTAAAGGAATCGCAGTTCCCAAGGAGTCTTGCCATTTGTATATTCTTTTGGTTTGATAATCCTCAGAGTCTCTGGCAAATTTATGATGTTTAGTGTTCTCTATGTCCTTTTTAAGGTCAGAGCAGATTTTTTCTACCTGGGATTTTAGGGCAGTGAAATCATCTGCAGTTAATGAATCATGTAACTGCTGTTCAATAGATGCAATATTTGCTTTAGTTTAAGTAATAGCACTGGCAAGGTGTTCAATTGTAAGGACCATCAAATCATGTGAGCACTTATTTAAAATGCTATCAAAAACTGGGTACAATAATCAGCATTCATCAAAACTAAAGCCTAATTCGGCCAATAACCTCACTTGTCCCAGATAATAAAACTTAACTTTTAATAAGGTGTTTAAGAATACTTGTAAATAAATGTAAGCTAAAGAAGATTAAAACTATCTGATGCCTTGTCAGTAATGAGCTTGATGTGCTATAGTTGCTATGACCAGCGGGGGTGCACTCCCCAGGTCACACACTTGGATACTATATAGCAATCAGTGCTGTAGCGTCCTGTATGTTTGGTGATAGTATATATCAGCCACTATTTGCTTGTCTAACTGAATGAACTAACGCTGTGCTGCACTATTCACTTGAAACTGACAGGTATATCAGAGGCTAAAACCACTAAACTCCCCCCATGTTAAAACATGAACGTGACAAGCTGACCAACATAATGTCTGGATCAGTACAACACCAAACAAACAAGACACGTATACCGTTTACAATAAAGTACCACCCTTGGATTAATAAATTCAGGAGTGTCATTAATAAACATTGGGACATCATAAGGAAGGCATACCCAACAATACAGGAATTTCAGAGTTTACCTATGGTATGTAATAAAAAGGTCCAAAAATATTAGAGACACTATAATTAGAGCCGACATAGGGAGCTGTAAAAGCTTATCACGACAAATTACAATATCCACACCCAGGAAGGGCACATTTCCTTGTTTGCAATGCATCCATTGCTCCAGTGTTATCAGGGGAGAATACCTTACTTATCCACATACAGGGGGAAAATTTCCCATTAAAGGTTTTTTCCCGTGTAGTAGCAATTTTGTTATATACATATTGAAGGGCTGGTATATGTTGGTGAGACATTAACTCGGATGTAAGACAGGTTCTGTGAACACAAATCAACTATACGGAAAAATAACCTATTATTACCAATTCCTTTTCATTTCAAACAATGTCATCATAATGTCTCCCAACTACGTTTCCAAATTATAGAACAAGTTTTACCACTACGGAGGGGTGATGATAGGATTCAGATGTTGAAAAAATGCGAGGCCTTCTGGATCCATAGGTTGCAGACCTTGGATCCAAAGGGCCTGAATCGCAAATACGAGCTTAATTTTCTTCTGTGAGGCATTTTCCCTATATGTCACGAATATCTCGTGAATCCTTATCTGGATTCATGATTTATTATCTATTATCTATATGGTGAATGGTTATCACTAAACAGATATTTTTCTTTTACTTTCTTACAGAAAACGTGACTAATAACTATTTCAGATTGTGTTCTGTCCCCTTATGTTGCCTTGACGACCTGACGTCATACTCTATGACGCCAGATCCGGCGGGCTATTTAAATTTAGTTTACTGCACTTTTGCTTGTTTGACAAAGACTCCATTAGAGTCAAAACGCGTCACTTACTTGTTCCTTCATGTGGCAATAAATAAGAAAAAGAAGTATCCATTTCAGTGAGTGCCGTTCCTTTCTTCTGGATGTTTGCGGGACGCCGACCCGGACACGTGCACCGCATATGAATATTGGAGTTCTTCCTTGTTGTTACTCATAAATTTGAGTCAATATATTTCACCTTTATATATGAAAAAATCCTAAATTTACCAAGAATTGGGAAAAATTAGCAGTTTTGAACTTCAAATTTCTCTGCTTTTAAAACAAAAAGTGAAACCTCATAAAATATTTATTACTTAACATTCCCCATATGTCTACTTTATGTTGGCATCATTTTGTGAATGTTTTATTTTTTTTAGGACATTAAAAGGCTTAGAATTTTAGAAGCAATTCCTAAAATTTTTAAGAAAATTTCCAAAACCACTTTTATGGACTATTTTAGAAATGACACCCCTCATCGTCGGGGCTCTCTGGATCACCACTTAGGTATTCATGCCATTGTTTTTTCAGTAACCGTTCATTATATTATCCATGTACTATGTACTTTGCACTTTATATTGATGTACTGTATTTGGTTTTAGTATTGTGCTGACGGCTCTGACTGGGTCCATATATTATATGCCCATTTTGGGTTATCTCTGTGACCTTGTCAGTATTGGGGTATACATTGCCTAGTGGTGTTCCGTTTTTATACTGTGTGTTCTCCATTCACCATTGTATTGTCTTTCATTGTATTTTATTGGATTCTCTGTCTCTTTTTTGAGATTATAATAAAGTTTATATTCATTGCTATTTGTGCTAGTTTCTCTCTGAGTTGGATTCCTTCATGACGAACTTGAACAAGAATGATCTCAACATCCACCTTACATATAAGTCTGGCCGAAGTGATATGGATTTTTTGGACGTACTTTTACAAGTGGACCAGGACGGCTATATTCATACTAATGTCCATCGGAAACCCACCTCTGTTAACAGTCTTCTACATGCTGGGTCTTCTCATCCAAGGAAACTGATTGAAGGTATCCCTACGGGTCAATATTTGCCACTCAGGCGAATATGCTCTAATGACGATCTCTTTGAAAAGCGAGCGCAGGAATTGACCAAGAGATTTAGGGAGAGGGGCTACACTGAATCCTCACTGAAGAGGAGTTATTTCAGAGCTAAGCGATCTGGAAGGGATGATCTCCTACAACAACGGCCAAAGGTGATAAAGAATTCCCAGAGGAGTATGGTACGTTTTATTACCACTTTTAATTCGGGTCATAATGCTGTGTTGAAATCATTGAAGAAACATTGGAATATTTTGTACATGGACCCTATTTTGAAACAACATCTACACTCTAGACCTTCTCTTACCTTCCGACGAGATAACATCTGGGATGCTCTGGTCCACAGTCATTATCAGGGGACCATTCCTCCCAGATTGTTTGGCTCCAAGGGCCCCAAATGGGGTTGTCGTCCATGCGGGAATTGTGTTGCCTGTGCCAACATTTTAACCACGACTTCTTTTACAGATTCCACAGGCCATAAGACTTACCAAATTACCCATACGATCACCTGTAATACCATTGGGGTAGTCTATGCTGCGAGTTGTCCGTGTGGTCTTCAATATGTGGGTCTCACCTCACGCGAATTGAAGCGCCGGACTAGAGAACATGTGTTGGGGATACAGTCTGCTGCGAATGAGGAGGATGATACCTGTCTCAAGACGACTCCACGTAATTTTAAAGGCCCACCATTCTTGCGATGGTTCCCTTTTGAAGGTAAGAGGTATACATAGGGTCTTCGTAGGAATTAGGGGTGGCAATTGGAAACGTATGTTGGCCCAACGCGAAGCCAAATGGATTTTCCAACTCAATATGGTCACTCCCTATGGTTTGAACGAGGGTCTTAGTTTTGCCCCCTTTCTATAATTGTCTTATCAACACCCAAAGACTGTCCGCGGATGAGGGATTTTTTATTCTTATTTATTTTTGGCGTTCCTTTGTGAATTCATATATGTGTGTGTTCATATACATGTGTGCGTGTATGTCCGGCTGGTATACATTCACACATGGTTGCTTTTAGGTCTTATCAACTTGGAGGTATGACCATTCGGCAGGTTGTTTACCTGTATGTATTTATATATTTGTCTTATCTCTGTGAATTTTAATTATGTCTTTTTGTTAGTTATCTAGGTGTGGCTGCTCTTTATGTGATCGATTCCTGACCTGACAAAATCTCTTTTTGGAGAAGATTTTACGGAAGAATTTGTATACAGGGGCTTTTGATTGCATTTTTATTAATTCCCAACATCTATATAATTATATAACCTTATCTGCATTGCTATCCTAATCTTTTTTTGCACTTGTATGTACCTGATTATTATTTTTATTTATTGGTTGTATTTTTGCACCTATTACACGTTGATCTGCAAATTTTCCATGAATATGGATTCTTCACAGTTATTCTTCACACTATTTCAGTGCTTTTCACTTTTCATATATGCACTTCCTGCACTTTCCTTGTGTGTGTGTGTGTACGCGCACACATGTGCTCGCAGTGTGTTGCGCCATCACACACACATCATTCTCCTCTCTTGATCACATGCACTCCTGTCCCATTAGTGCACAGGTTTACATTATACATCTATTTAAACTTTGGTTTTATGTTCAATCCCTCACGTCCTATATATATATATATATATATATATATATATATATATACATATATTGTTATGTACTCTCTATATTGATTTAATATATTGTTGCTGTTGCGCTTCACTAGTTTTACTTATGGTACTGTGTTCTTCGGCGTTCGGATATATGCGTTCCAATGGTCATGTGATCGTTTTTTTGCGTTCCATGCCCGTTGTAGGCATTTCCGGTATGGCCGATTTTATTATTTTGTATTATTATGTACACTTTGTCTATATTTTTCTTATGATGTTGGCAGTCCAAGTGCAATCATTTCTGTTACTTTATATCTACTATATACATATGTCCAAGTGTTTGTATGCCCCCGTCTTGTTCTTCTCCCGAACCGGAAGTGACGCATTGCGTCTCACGACGCGGTGCGTTCCTCCTGGTTAACGGAAGTGATGCGGTGCGTTCCACGGTGGAAAGCATGCGCCTCTCTTCTGTGTGTGGCCACACATATGCTATGTCTTTTCCCAGCTGCTTATAGTTTTAATCAGTTATCCACCTATAAAAGGCACCCTATTAGCATCACCTGCATATACACCCCTTGAGGAAGCTTACGCGAAACGTGCGTCGAGGCTCTCTGGATCACCACTTAGGCATTCATGCCATTGTTTTTTTAGTAACTGTTCATTATATTATCCATGTACTATGTACTTTGCACTTTATATTGATGTACTGTATTTGGTTTTAGTATTGTGCTGACGGCTCTGACTGGGTCCATATACACTGCTCAAAAAAATAAAGGGAACACAAAAATAACATCCTAGATCTGAATTAATTAAATATTCTTCTGAAATACTTTGTTCTTTACATAGTTGAATGTGCTGACAACAAAATCACACAAAAAAAAAAAATAAGGAAATCAAATTTTTTAACCCATGGAGGTCTGGATTTGGAGTCACCCTCAAAATTAAAGTGGAAAAACACACTACAGGCTGATCCAACTTTGATGTAATGTCCTTAAAACAAGTCAAAATGAGGCTCAGTAGTGTGTGTGGCCTCCACGTGCCTGTATGACCTCCCTACAACGCCTGTGCATGCTCCTGATGAGGTGGCGGACGGTCTCCTGAGGGATCTCCTCCCAGACCTGGACTAAAGCATCTGCCAACTCCTGGACAGTCTGTGGTGAACCGTGACGTTGGTGGATAGAGCAAGACGTGATGTCCCAGATGTGCTCAATTGGATTCAGGTCTGGGGAATGGGCGGGCCAGTCCATAGCATCAATGCCTTCGTCTTGCAGGAACTGCTGACACACTCCAGCCACATGAGGTCTAGCATTGTCTTGCATTAGGAGGAACCCAGGGCCAACCGCACCAGCATATGGTCTCACAAGGGGTCTGAGGATCTCATCTCGGTACCTAACGGCAGTCAGGCTACCTCTGGCGAGCACATGGAGGGCTGTGCGGCCCTCCAAAGAAATGCCACCCCACACCATTACAGACCTAATGCCAAATCGGTCATGCTGGAGGATGTTGCAGGCAGCAGAACGTTCTCCACGGCGTCTCCAGACTCTTTCACGTCTGTCACATGTGCTCAGTGTGAACCTGCTTTCATCTGTGAAGAGCACAGGGCGCCAGTGGCGAATTTGCCAATCTTGGTGTTTTCTGGCAAATGCCAAACGTCCTGCACGGTGTTGGGCTGTAAGCCCAACCCCCACCTGTGGACGTCGGGCCCTCATATCACCCTCATAGAGTCTGTTTCTGACCGTTTGAGCAGACACATGCACATTTGTGGCCTGCTGGAGATCATTTTGCAGGGCTCTGGCAGTGCTCCTCCTGTTCTTCCTTGCACAAAGGCGGAGGTAGCGGTCCTGCTGCTGGGTTGTTGCCCTCCTACGGCCTCCTCCATGTCTTCTGATGTACTGGCCTGTCTCCTGGTAGCGCCTCCATGCTCTGGACACTACGCTGACAGACACAGCAAACCTTCTTGCCACAGCTCGCATTGATGTGCCATCCTGGATAAGCTGCACTACCTGAGCCACTTGTGTGGGTTGTAGACTCCATCTCATGCTACCACTAGAGTGAAAGCACCGGCAGCATTCAAAAGTGACCAAAACATCAGCCAGGAAGCATAGGAACTGAGAAGTGGTCAGGTCACCACCTGCAGAACCACTCCTTTATTGCGGGTGTCTTGCTAATTGCCTATAATTTCCACCTGTTGTCTATCCCATTTGCACAACAGCATGTGAAATTGATTGTCACTCAGTGTTGCTTCCTAAGTGGACAGTTTGATTTCACAGAAGTGTGATTGACTTGGAGTTACATTGTGTTGTTTAAGTGTTCCCTTTATTTTTTTGAGCAGTGTATTATATGCCCATTTTGGGTTATCTACTTATTAAGCAGTATCTCTGTGACCTTGTCAGTATTGGTGTATACATTGCCTAGTGGTGGTCCGTTTTTATCCTGTGTTCTCCATTCACCATTGTATTGTCTTTCATTGTATTGTCTTTCATTGTATTTTATTGGATTCTCTGTCTCTTTTTTGAGATTATAATAAAGTTTATATTCATTGCTATTTGTGCTAGTCTCTCTCTCCTTTCGGTGTTATACTTGGCGTGTAGGCTTAGCACGTGTACTCACGTTTGTGAGTAATCTATTATTGGTGTCTACCCCTCAAGTTATGCAAAACTGATTTTACAAACTTTGCTAACTCTTTAGGTGTTCCACAAGAATTAAAGGAAAATGGACATGAAATAAAAAAAAAGTAAATGCAAAATTTTTTGGCTGATTTTCCATTTTATTAAAAAAAATTCTGTGACACATCAAGTTAACAGGAGGGATGAGCGAATCAGCTTCGGATGAAATATCTGAAGTCGATTTGCATAAAACTTTGTTTGAATTCAGTACGGAGCGAGCGCAATGTACAGTATTATAATGTATTGGCTCTTATAAGCCGAAGTTATTACTTTATGAAGTCTTGTGAGACTTCGGGTAATAACTTCAGAAGTTAATTTCTACTGTTAAAAACCTTTTACTGAACTCGGTTTCGGTTCCAAGTGGCTCATAGAAGTCAATACACTCTAATACTGTATGGAACGATCACAAGTGTGAACTCAGCCTTACAGGTCAATGTTAGCATCAGCTCTAATTTATCACCGTGGACACAGTGCCCAGAAATTCAAGTATGGGCCCAATGACAGTGGGAAGGGTGTCAGCAATAAGTCTGTGTGCACATCACTGTTTATTTATGATGGATCAGAAGAACAGCCAAAAAAAAGCAAATCCTGTAGTTTAAGCATCCTCATTCACACCATCAGTATTTGGTCAGCATTTCAGCAGTATTCGTAAGGCAAAAACAAGAGTGGGTCCAAAACAGAGATAACATGTGATGAAAATATTTGCATGTCTTCCGTGTTTTGGACCCAATCATGATTTTGGCCTCCAAATCATGATCAAATCCTGATGCAAAATGAACGTGTGATAAATGCCTCTTTCTCAATTTGCATATGTTTTGGGCATTTTTTAATCTACAACCATTTTTATTCAGATGGAAAATAAATCCTGTATGTAGGACTTTAATGGCCTCTATAACACTGTCAGTATTTGGTCAGTATTGATAAGGCAAAAGTAGGTCCAAAACAGAGATAACATAGGATGGAAATATTTGCACGTTTTCTGTGTTTTGGACCCACTCCTGCTTTTGGTCTCCAAATCATGATCAAATCCTAATGAAAAATACTGACCGTGTGATAGAGGCCGTATGGACGCCGAAGTAACAGGACCCATTTTTTTTTCTTCTTCTGATGGATGTAATGTCAACATGGTCAAATAAGAACACAAGTGTCCCTGTAACAGATTGGTGAGGGTAGCAACGGCATGGAGAAAAACAATAGTGGCCCCAGAACAGACTGGTGCGGGTGGCAACAGCATGAAGAGTAACAATAGTTGCTCCAGAGTGGGGAGGTGGGCAACAGCAGTGGCAGTAACATCACAAGATGGTGGCAGATAACAATAGGGGCAGATGGCAGCAGGCGTGTGGCATCAGGCAGGTGACAGCATCAGAATAGCAGCAGCAGCACGTCGGCAAAAGTAACGGGCCATTTGTCACACTGCAGTCAGATCATTACTGTCAGAATGATCTACAGTAGTCCAGTGATGGCTAACCTCTGGCACTCCAGCTGTGGTGAAACTATGACTCCCAGCATGCTTCATTCATTTCTATGGAGTTCTGAAAACAGCCAACCAAGTGCACATCTTGGGAGTCATAGTTTTACCACAGCTAGAGTACCGGAGGTTAGTCTTCACAGATCTAGTATGTTGTACCAGTGTCTGGAAATCCTGGTTGATCCAGGCCTGATTCATCTTTATAAAGGTTAGTCTTTCAACATTTTGTGTTGAAAGGCGAGTCCTCTTTGGGCTAATTATACCACCCGTCGCACTAAACACCCGTTCTGATGCCACACTACTGGCCGGGCAGGAAAGCTTCCCCAGGGCAAACTCACCCATTTGCGAGCACAATTGAAGTTTGGCTGACCAGGTGATCTTGGACCTGGGGTGATAGGGTGCAGTCCAAGTATGCCACCACTGGCTGGTTCAGATTCTGCTCGATATCCTGCTGCTGCTGGGTGGTTTCTTCAGCAAATGGGTGAAGAAAAATGCTCATCAGGGACTTAAGTTGCTTCTGATGGAGCTGGTGCTGCTCCTGCTTCACCCCCCTCCCCCCTCCAGAAGTCATGGCAGTGGAGCGCAAATTCAAAGGGTCCCCTCAGTTAGACCTTAATGAGGATGGGCAGTGGTGCACGTAGTCAGCGACCAATTGACTACCAAGAATGTCTTGATAGTAGTTGAGTTTTTCATCCCTCTCAGAAGGTGTAAAAAAAATAAAAGGCCCCCAATTTAGACCAGTAGCAAGAGTCTAACATTTCGGATAGCCAGTAGTCATCCCTCTGACAACTGGGGATAATGGGGCTGTCACTGGAGGGTGGAGTTCCATTGTGTGGAAATGTCATGTATTAGGAAATGTAGGGGACACCATTCTGCCTTTCAGCTCAAAGAGGTGTGTTTTGCACGGCAAGAGTGGCTTAAGTGCATATAAAGTTTCATGGACATTTTTAACAGCTCTTGCAGTTCAGTGGAAGACTTAAAGGCTATGTACACCTTTGGGGCAATTTTATTTTATTATTGCATCGTACTTATTTCGAGCTAAAAACCTTTTTTTTATTTTATTTGTCCTTATTAAAAATATAGAATCCTTTTTTGTGTACATAGCTGAGATGCTTCAAAAGCAGGCTTTAGATTTTCCATCATTTGGGGAGCTGATGGGGTCCTTATCTCTGCTCTCTGGCATTACAAACACTCATTATAGCTCAGTTCCTATCTTACTGTTAAGAATGTTGCATAAATAGGTGTTTATGACCGCGTTGTAGTTTAAAAATAAAATGTATTAGATCAAGTGCACAAAGTCACACAGTTAGAAAAACTGTTAACTTTTTGAGAAACAATGGCTCAAAATTTATAACAAAGGCTAAATGAAAATATGATTTTCAGTCAAAAATGAGTAAAATGCATTCATAAACAAAAATTTCCTCCGAAGGTGGAAATGGCCTTTAAGGAACCGGGTGACAATAAGATTGAAGATGTGCGCCATGGGGTCAGTCCTCCTTGGTGCAATGCAGACAGAATGTTCTTCCCATTATTGGTTCAACATACAGCAGAGCTGGTACAGAGAAGAAATGACGGCTTGGGAATCTCCACCTTGGGTGGGCACAAGTCATTAGTTCTCTCAAATGTTCAAAGTCCACGATATGGAAAAGGAGGGACTGTAGTACCAGCAACTTGGCCATGTGCATGTTCAGCTTTTGCCCAGTTGGATGAGTGCAATTGCCTTAGAGATCGTCTGCTGGCAAAATATGTGACAAAATATGTGACAAGGAGTAGGAGGAACGACAGCTTCCTTCTGTTGAGGATAAGCAGCTCTGACTGCTGGAGAAGACGTGCAAGCCGCTGGGAGATGCAGCGGTTGCTGTGTGGGACTGTAGCACTACATTAGTGCCACAGTTTTCCCATGCAACATTATGGTGGCACTCCATGTGTTGACCCAGGGCCGTGGTGCCAACATTAGCACCTTGATCGCGCTTCACCTTCGGCCGAAATAATTGGCCATACCAACACAATAACGTCCTCCAGCAACTTGATAAAAAAATTCCCACACTGCCGAGTATGTCATTTTACCCCCAACACTCTGTGCTAACTGCCTGTCACTTCCTAACTATAACTGTGCAACCCTCTGTATTGTAAGACACATGTACATAGCCATGTTGTTATTTTCACAAAAGAAAAATAGAAAAAATAGAATTTTAATTTTGTTAGGAGATGCCCTGACATATTATGAATAGTATTTTACGTTTTCTCAAACACTACCCGCTGTATTGTAAGACACATGCTTCATGCATAACTGTATTTCTATATTTCGCAAACCGGTCTGGAAATGCCCTAATACAGATTTTGGCATAGTATCTCATGTTCCCACTCAAACGCTAACCTCTGTATTATAAGATTTGTGATGTACACTTGTGTTCTGTAATGCTATATTTTGCAAAAAAAAAGTCTAACGGTCTGAGATGCCTTGACACACTTTTTACTATTATTTCACATTATCACATTTCAAACGCTACCCTCTGTATTAAAAAAGACACATTGCAGCTATGTTTTGCAAAAAAACAAACATTTAACAACTGTCTAGAGATGCCTTGACACAGATTTAGAACTAGTATTTCACGTCATCACTCATAGAATTCAAATGCTACCTGCTGTATTATAGGACACATTTTGCACACTTGTATTCTACATTGCTATATTTTGCAAAAATAAGTAATTGAACTCTCTAGAGATGCCCTGACACAGATTTTGGACTAGTAATTCGCATTTTCACTCAGAGATTTAAAACGCTATCATTTACAGATTTCAAACGTTATTGTTAGGCCTGGGCCTTCTGCCATAACTCCCCCCGTCTCACCTGTCATATCCCCAGCATGTTCTGCCTCCCTGTTGCTGTTTCAGCCAGATAGGGCAGGGGTGCACCTGCCAGACACGTCCTCTGGCCATGCTGCCTCTGCGCTTCTTTCAATGCTGGTATCCCCCATAGGGGCACGCTCCCACCACTTCCTGTCATTTATGATTCCAGGGGCATGTGCTTCCTGCTTCCCAGCACAGCCCCTGGGCGGAGTTACAAATTTAAACAGCAGCTTCCTCTCCTAGGAAGTTGCTCGAGTCTTGAGTTACTAACAGTAATATTGAAGGTGTTCTGTTCTGATCTTCTGTGTGTTTGACCATTCTGGTTGTCTTCCTTATACATTGACTACTGGAACTGTCTGACCCTCTGCACCGTGCCTATACCTGATACCAGCTTCTGACTTGTCTCTGACCACGCTTCAGCTTTTGACAATCATCATCATTATGCCTCCAGTCTTCTCTGCAATACCACTTCTCACCACCGTGTCTGCTATTGGACTCAGTTCACGCTAACTGCGGCTGTAACTTGAGCTATTGGAGCGTTACCTCCTGTCAGCTGTCAACCACATTTGATAATCCTGTAGGTAGTGGTTCCGTTTTTCTCTTGCTGCGTTCTGTCCTGTCTCATGTGAGAGTGCTGAATCTCCAGGGGTTAGTGTTTGCAAACCCTTGGTTGGGACAAATAATTCACACTATCTCTGGTTTGACCAGTGGGTCCCAGAGGTACCCTCTGTATTATAAGCACATGTTGCACACTTCTATTCTGTATTGCTGTATTTGCAAAAAAAATATAAAAAAAATGTAACTATCTGAAGATGCCCTGACCCAGATTTCGGCCTACTATTTCATGTTATTTCATGTGTACTTTATAAAAAACACTTGTATTCTGTATTATTATATTAAGCAAAATTAGAAAAAATAAAAGTTGAACTGTCAGGAGGTTCCCCAACATTTTTCTGGACTAGTATTTTTAACGTTTTCACTTAGAAATTTAATACTCTACCATCTGTATTGTAAGACACACATTGCACATGTAACTATATTGCTATTTTCCAAAATCCACCCCCCCCCCCAAAAAAAAAAATATTAAACTGTCTGGAGATGCTCTAAGAATTCGTACTAGTATTTCACGCTTTTACTTAAATGCTACCCTCTGTATTGTAAGACATAGAATTTGACATTGTTTTACAATACAGACTGTAGCATTTTAAATGTCTGGGTTATAACGTGAAAAACTTGCATTGCAAATGTAACTATATTACTATTTTCCCACTCACCCCTCCCCCAAAAAACTAAACTGTCTGAAGAAGTCATGACACTGTATTTCACATAATCGCTCATTATTAGAGATGAGCAAAGTTTTCAAAAAATCGTTTTGCGCGCTTTGCCGGATATCTCCAAGAAATTTGCTTCATTAGGGTACTTTCACACTTGCGGCAGGACGGATCCGACAGGCTGTTCACCATGTCGGATCCGTCCTGCGGCTGTTTCGCCGTGCCCCCGGGCCGCCGCTCCGTCCCCATTGACTATAATGGGGATGGGGGCGGAGCTCCGGCGCAGCACGGCGGTGCACGGCTTAAGGCCGCCGGACTAAAATTACTGCATGTCAGGTTTTTTAGTCCGGCGGCTTTCTCCGTGCACTGCCGTGCTGCGCCGGAGCTCCGCCCCCATCCCCATTATAGTCAATGGGGACGGAGCGGGGGCACGGCGAACAGCCGCAGGACGGATCCGACATAGTGAACAGCATGTCGGATCCGTCCTGCCGCAAGTGTGAAACTAGCCTTAGAAATTAATTTGTCACGAAGCGCCTTAAATCAGGTCTATCCTGGGCTGCAGGTAAAATTTAGGGAGAATGAATCTTGGTTTAGATTACTGTGCAGTGCAGCAGTTATTGTGCATCAGAATAAGGCCTCATGCACACGACCGTTGTGTGCATTCGTGGCCGTTGTTCCGTTTTCCGTGATTTTCTGCGGACCCATTGACTTTCAATGGGTCCGTTGAAAACTCGGAAAGTGCACCGTTGTTCATCCGCGGCCGTGATCCGTGTTTCCTGTCCATCAAAAAAATATGACCTGTCCTATTTTTTTGACGGACAACGGTTCACGGACCCATTCAAGTCAATGGGTCCGTGAAAAAACACGGATGCACACAAGATTGGCATCCGCGTCCGTGGCCGTTGGCAACTTTCACACAGATCGCAGATCCGTCTGCATAAAAGCTTTTTCAGATATGAGTTTTCACTTCGTGAAAACTCATATCCGACAGTATATTCTAACACAGAGGCGTTCCCATAGTGATGGGGACGCTTCAAGTTAGAATACACTGAGAACTGTGTACATGACTGCCCCCTGCTGCCTGGCAGCACCCGATCTTTTACAGGGGGCTGTGATCCGCACAATTAACCCCTCAGGTGCCGCACCTAAAGGGTTAATTGTGCGTATCATAGCCCCCTGCAAGAGATCAGATGCTGCCAGGCAGGAGGGGGCAGACCCCCTCCCTCCCCAATATTATATTCATTGGTGGCCAGTGCGGCCTCCCCTCTCCCCCCCCCAGTTAAAATCACGTTCCAAATCCCCCATCATTGGTGGCCAGTGCGGCCTCACATCTCCCCCCCCCCCTAGTTAAAATCACGTTCCGAATCCCCCATCATTGGTGGTCAGTGCAGCCTCATCTCTCCCCCGCCTTGTTAAAATCACATTCCGAATCCCCCATCATTGGTGGCCAGTGCGGCCTCACATCTCCCCCCTAGTTAAAATCACATTCCCCCATCATTGGTGGCAGTGGAGAGTTCCGATCGGAGTCCCAGTTTAATCGCTGGGGCTTTGATTGGTAGCCATGGCAACCAGGACGCTACTGCAGTCCTGGTTGCCATGGTTACTTAGCAATTTTTAGAAGCATTATACTTACCTGCGAGCTGCGATGTCTGTGACCGGCCGGCGCTCCTCCTACTCGTAAGTGACAGGTCTGTGCTATAAGCAATGCGCCGCACAGACCTTTCACTTACCAGTAGGAGGAGCACGATCTAATTCAAATCCGATGGTATATTCTAACATAGAGGCGTTCCCATGGTGATGGGGACGCTTCAAGTTAAAATATACCATCGGATTGGAGAAAACTCCGATCAGATGGTATAAAAGGGACTCCTGACTTTACATAAAAAGTCAATGGGGGACGGATCCGTTTGCAATTGCACCATATTATGTCAACGTCAAACGGATCCGTCCCCATTGACTTGCATTGTAATTCAGGACGGATCCGCTTGGCTCCGCACGGCCAGGCGGACACCAAAACGGCTTTTTTTTCATGTCCGTGGATCCTCCAAAAATCAAGGAAGACCCACGGACGAAAAAACGGTCACGGATCACGGACCTACGGACCCCATTTTTGCGGACCTTAAAAAAAAACATGAGGCCTAACAGGTAAGTAACATATGTAGATGTGCGCATCATCGCGCTGGCCACTAAAAATTCTAGCTAACCCCTAGCTAAACCAAAAGCAAAGTATACAGCAGTTTTCAGTAAACTAACACAAAAACCTTCCTACTGTAGTAAAATGAATATATACATTTTATTGATATACCTTAAACTCCTATAAAATAATTAGAGATGAGCAAATGGAAGCTGACGAAGTGGAATTTGATCCGAATTTCAGAAAAAAATTCGATTCGCACCAAAGCCGAATTTCCTTGTGCTTCGTGGTAACGAATCACATTTTTTCCTAAAATGGCGGCTGCACGTGTGAGGACATGGAGAAAGGAACTCTGGGAAGGTGGGATCACCCATAATGCCATGCATGCAGCCAATCAGCCCTGTGATGTCACAGCCCTATAAATAGCGGCAGCCATCTTAGATTCTGCAATTTACCAGTGTTCTTAGTGCAGGGAGAGACGTCTGCAGGCGCTAGGGACAGTGATAGCAAAGACTTGATTGTGGTGAAAAAACTACACTGCTCAAAAAAATTAAGGGAACACACAAATAACACATCCTAGATCTGAATTAATTAAATATTCTTCTGAAATACTTTGTTCTTTACATAGTTGAATGTGCTAACAAAATCACACAAAAAAAAAAAAAAATGGAAATCAAATTTTTTAACCCATGGAGGTCTGAATTTGGAGTCACCCTCAAAATTAAAGTGGAAAAACACACTACAGGCCAATCCAACTTTGATGTAATGTCCTTAAAACAAGTCAAAACGAGGCTCAGTAGTGTGTGTGGCCTCCACGTGCCTGTATGACCTCCCTACAACGCCTGTGCATGCTCCTGATGAGGTGGCGGACGGTCTCCTGAGGGATCTCCTCCCAGACCTGGACTAAAGCATCTGCCAACTCCTGGACAGTCTGTGGTGCAACGTGACGTTGGTGGATAGAGCGAGACGTGATGTCCCAGATGTGCTCAATTAGATTCAGGTCTGGGGAACGGGCGGGCCAGTCCATAGCATCAATGCCTTCGTCTTGCAGGAACTGCTGACACACTCCAGCCACATGAGGTCTAGCATTGTCTTGCATTAGGAGGAACCCAGGGCCAACCGCACCAGCATATGGTCTCACAAGGGGTCTGAGGATCTCATCTCGGTACCTAATGGCAGTCAGGCTACCTCTGGCGAGCACATGGAGGGCTGTGCGGCCCTCCAAAGAAATGCCACCCCACACCATTACTGACCCAATGCCAAACTGGTCATGCTGGAGGATGTTACAGGCAGCAGAACGTTCTCCACGGCGTCTCCAGACTATGTCACGTCTGTCACATGTGCTCAGTGTGAACCTGCTTTCATCTGTGAAGAGCACAGGGCGCCAGTGGCAAATTTGCCAATCTTGTTGTTTTCTGGCAAATGCCAAACGTCCTGCACGGTGTTGGGCTGTAAGCACAACCCCCACCTGTGGACGTCGGGCCCTCATATCACCCTCATGGAGTCTGTTTCTGACCGTTTGAGCAGACACATGCACATTTGTGGCCTGCTGGAGGTCATTTTGCAGGGCTCTGGCAGTGCTCCTCCTGTTCCTCCTTGCACAAAGGCGGAGGTAGCGGTCCTGCTGCTGGGTTGTTGCCCTCCTACGGCCTCCTCCACGTCTCCTGATGTACTGGCCTGTCTCCTGGTAGCACCTCCATGCTCTGGACACTACGCTGACAGACACAGCAAACCTTCTTGCCACAGCTCGCATTGATGTGCCATCCTGGATAAGCTGCACTACCTGAGCCACTTGTGTGGGTTGTAGACTCCGTCTCATGGTACCACTAGAGTGAAAGCACCGGCAGCATTCAAAAGTGACCAAAACATCAGCCAGGAAGCATAGGAACTGAGAAGTGGTCAGGTCACCACCTGCAGAACCACTCCTTTATTGGGGGTGTCTTGCTAATTGCCTATAATTTCCACCTGTTGTCTATCCCATTTGCACAACAGCATGTGAAATTGATTGTCACTCAGTGTTGCTTCCTAAGTGGACAGTTTGATTTCACAGAAGTGTGATTGACTTGGAGTTACATTGTGTTGTTTAAGTGTTCCCTTTATTTTTTTGAGCAGTGTATTTATAAGTGCAGATAAAGGATAGGGAAGGATCGTTCCACAGCATTTGTGTAGAACAGGGTTCAGTAGGGGAGGTTACAGACTGGGTAATAGGAACAATCCTATTACACCTTGGTGCACTGACTGAGGATCCAAATTGCCATTAAACAGCTCTGTCATTCCAGCAAACCATTCTTGTTATTGGGGTGCAAGTGCTGTTTGATACAGCCATTAACAGAGTTTATTACAAGGAAATATTTCTAGAGTACATCTTATTTGCCCCTGTGCGGTGCAGTTATATGTTGGGAAGCCCTTTTTGTCGTGTTTTAGTGGCAAAAGAAAAATATACTTGCCCTTGTGCGGTGCAGTGATATACTCTAAAGCCCTGTTTGCTGTGTATTAGTGGCAAAATTCAAATATATTCACCGTTCTGAGTTGCACTTATTTGTTGAAAAGCCTTTTGTGTTGTGTAAATATGTACCCAAAATAGTACCAACAAAACTGCCACCTTAGGGTACTTTCACATTTGCGTTAAACTTTTCCGGTATTGAGTTCTGTACTAGGGGCTCAATACCAGAAAAAAAATTGATCAGTTTTATCCTAATGCATTCTGAATGAAGAGCAATCCGTTTAGTATGCATCAGGATGTCTTCAGTTCAGTCACTGTACGGTTTTTGAATGGAGAAAAAAATAATAATATATTGTAGGGGTTTAGCTCTTCTCCGGGGGTGATTCACACAAATATCGTCGCCAGACACCAAGTTTCTGGTCCAAACATCACTTTATTTGGCTCCTCAGCAATCCAAACATAAATGGTACAAAATAAACACCTGCCCGGCTGGGCTCTAACTAAACATATAATATCCTGACTCACCTAAAGTCACAGTTCACACCCTGTGAACACATGCGGCTTTCTCAGCCAAAGTCCCACAGCCTCCTGGCTGTACAGAGCACAGTACGCCCACTGTCTGCAGTCCAGTGTTTCTTGTGGGGGATTGGGGCTCAGTAGTCCGCCTGACTATGGCCCTGCGACCCTCCCAGGCGTCGCTGCGTCCCCCAACTTCAGGCTATCTCCCAGCCTTGTGGTCCCTCAGCCTTGCCCAGCTGAGACCACACAGACAGAGCCTCCAGGCCTCTGTCCACAGGTAACACACTACCCCCTTTCTGACACTCTGGGAGGTGCCTTATGGCAGGCTGATTACCTCCAGCTTCTCTCACCTGTGGTGGAACAGGGGTGTGGACCACACTATCCACCCCTTCCTTGCCTCTAACCTGAGTGAGACCTGTCACTGTCTCACAATATATATATATATATATTTTTTTTTTTTTTTCTCCGTCCAAAATTGTATATATATATTTTCTCCGTCCAAAATTCCGTTACACTTGCCAGAATGCCAGATCCGGCATTATTTTCCATTGAAATACATTAATGCCGGATACGGCCCCAAGTGTTCCGGAAAAACGGAACCGGTTTTGCGTTCTGCGCAAGCGCAGACCTTTAAAAATGTGGAAAAAAATGAATACCGGATCAGTTTTTCCAGATGACAACCGGAGAGACGGATCCAATATTGCAATGCATTTGTGAGACGGATCCGCATATGGATCCATCTACAAATGGTATCCGTTTGCATAAAGATTGCTGGATCCGGCAGGCAGTTCTGGCGACTGAACTGTCTGCCGGAATCCAACAGTGCAAGTGTGAAAGTACCCTTATCCCATAGTGTCCAAAATGGGGTCACTTTTTGGGAGTTTCTAATCTAGGGGTGCATCAGGAGGACATGGCAATTTAAAATTATCCCAGTGAAATCTGCCCTCCAAAAACCATATATTGCTCCTTCTCTTCTGCACCCTCCCATGTCTCCATACAGCAGTTTATGATTACAAATGGGGTGTTTCTGTAAACTACAGAATCGCATGCGCATCGCGGGCCTGCAAAACTTAGAGGACAAGTTCATCATCAGCCTGCCAGCCAATGATCGTGGCTGGCAGGCTGGCGATTTTCAAAAAAACAAATGAAAAGCCAGATAACACATCATATTAGTAAATATGATGTGTTAAATGGCTTGTCTGCTCCTCTGCTGGTCCTTTTCGTCGGTTGGTTCCAGCAGAGGAGCAGACATCACAGTGGAGTAGCACCAAACACTTCACCTTAGCCCCAGATCACCCCCATCACCCGAATTAACCCCTTGATCACCCCTTGATCGCCCCTGTCAATCACCTAGTGAAAGGAAAAAAGTGATCAGTGTAAACTGTCACTTTTTTTTTTCACTGGTATTGACTGTTAGGTTTTAGGATAGTTTAGGCCCCTTGGTTAGGTAGTTTAGCGTCAGTTAGCGCCCAGCCCACCGCACCGCAGTCACTGATTCGCTGATTAGCGTATCGCTAATCAGCATTTGTACTTTTATAGTATCTGTAAGTGACCAAAACTGATCAGTCAGATCTATAATTGTATTAGTGTCACCTTAGCTCGCCCTCCACCCAAAACGCAGTGTTTGCCCGATCAGGCCTGATCGGTCGCCCACACGTGCGTTCACCCACACCCGCCCCGCCGCAGTGACAAAAAATATATATTTTTTTGATCACTGCACAATCACTTTCCAAGCGCTGCGGCGATAAAAAAATCAGTTTTGATATTTTTTATCAACCGCAGCGGCCTCCGGTACTTCGCTAGCCTACCCTTTGTAAGACAGGCTTGCTTTTTTTCTTGGGTAGTCTCAGGGAATACCCCTAAATTTAGTAGTCCAAATGTCAAACAGGGGGTATTCTTCTGAAGAGGCCTACAGGATTCTGACCCAGTCGGATGAGGAATGGGAACCCTCATCTGACGAATCTAGCCGGTCAGAATATGAACCTGTGGAAAGCAGTGGCAGTCTGACCCAAAGTTCGGACGAGGAGGTGGAGGTCCCTGATAGAACCAGGCGTACCCGGCCCCGTGTCGCTAGACCACAGGTTGCGCAGGATCCGCTTCAAGAGCAGCAGAGTGGGGCTGGCGCTGTCGGATCACGTGGTGAGGCATACACCAGCAGCGCAGCCCTCCCTGGACCTAGTACCAGCACTGCCGTACAACATGGTGAAGTGGCGAGCACCAGAAGGGCAGTTGAAGCTGGTACGGTGGCACGTAGTTACCCCGTCGCAGCCACCGCACAGACAGGCCCGTAGAGCCCCTAGAGTCCCTGAGGTGCTGGCAAATCCTGATTGGCAGTCACCAACTTCAGCTGCACCATTAGTTCCCCCTTTCACCGCCCAGTCTGGAGTTCGGGTTGAGACAGCTCAGATCGGTTCGGCCCTGGGATTTTTTGAGCTGTTCTTGACTGCGGAGCTCTTGGACTTAGTCGTGGCAGAGACAAACCGGTATGCCACTCAATTTATATCTGCCAACCCGGGAAGCTATTATGCCCAGCCTTTCTGGTGGAAACCAGGCCAAGTTTCCGAAATTAAAATTTTTCTGGGCCTTCTCCTCAACATGGGTCTAACCAAAAAGCATGAATTGCGGTCATATTGGTCCACGAACCCGATTTATCACATGCCCATGTTCTCTGCTGCCATGTCCAGGGCACGATTTGAGGCCATCCTGCGTTTCCTGCACTTTAGCGACAACACCACCTCCCGTCCCAGAGGCCACCCAGCTTTTGACCGGCTCCACAAAATTCGGCCCCTCATAGACCACTTCAAACAGAAATTTGCAGATTTGTATACCCCAGAGCAAAACATCTGCGTAGACGAGTCCCTAATACATTTTACCGGGCGCCTTGGCTTCAAACAATACATCCCAAGCAAGCGCGCCCGGTATGGGGTCAAATTGTATAAGCTCTGTGAAAGGGCCACAGGCTATACCCACAAATTTCGGATCTATGAGGGAAAAGATCAGACCCTGGAGCCGGTCGGTTGCCCTGACTACCTGGGGAGCAGTGGGAACACAGTCTGGGACTTGGTGTCACCCTTATTTGGCAAGGAGTACCATCTTTATGTGGACAATTTCTACACGAGTGTTGCCCTCTTCAGGCATTTGTTCCTAGAACAGATTGGCTGCTGTGGCACCGCACGAACTAGTCGCGTGGGCTTCCCCAACGGCTCGTTACCACCCGTCTTGCAAGGGGGAGAGGGCTGCCTTGTGTAACGAAGAACTGCTCGCGGTGAAATGGAGAGACAAGCGTGACGTTTACATGCTCTCCTCCATTCACGCAGACACGACAATACAAATTGAGCGAGCAACCCGTGTCATTGAAAAGCCCCTCTGTGTCCACGACTATAATTTGCTCATTGGAGGGGTGGACTTCAATGACCAGATGTTGTCTCCGTATTTAGTTTCCCGACGCACCAGACGCTGGTATAAGAAGGTGTCTGTATATTTATTTCAATTGGCTGCATATAATAGTTTTGTTCTCTACAGTAAGGCTGGGAGAACGGGATCCTTCCTCAAATTTCAGGAAGAGATCATTGAGAACCTCCTGTATCCAGAAGGTTCCGTGGCCCCATCCACCAGTGTAGTTAGCCGTCTACACGAGGGACATTTCCCCAGTGTCGTTCCTGGTACCTCAACCCAACCGTCACCCCGAAAAAGATGTTGTGTCTGTAGCAGGAGTGGAATAAGGCGTGACACCCGCTATTTCTGTCCTGACTGTCCTGACCACCCTGCCCTATGCTTTGGAGAGTGTTTCCGGAAGTACCACACACAGGTACACTTAGCATAGGGATTGCATCTCACAGGACAGGCACACAGGGCTATTAGGGCCCTTTTACTCACAGCTGCTGCAAACCTCTTCTTTCACCTGGGATAAAGTGCATAATGTACTTCGCCACATCTTTGGGCGCTTTGCGCTTTGCACATTGTCCCATGGGGAAGGAGAGGTTTGTCCTATAAAAGGTAAAAAAAAAAAAAAAAAAAAACACCAGTAAGCAAAAAAGTTAACTTCAGTTCAAAAAAGTTAAAAAAAAGTTTATATGTTCTGTTCAAAAGTTATTATAAAGTGAATAAAATTTATTGCGTTGCGGCCTGGTTTTTTCTTTTTTTTTTTTACCTTCCAGGTGGACCAACCGATCGACTAGCTGCAGCACTGATGTGCATTCTGACAGAAGCATTGCGCTGCTGTCAGATTACACACAAGTCGGTGTATGTGGCGCTGCAAGACGAGATTTCTCCTTTGCAGTAAAAGATACGTTTGCCGAGGCATATGAGCTGAGGAGGTGGCGGTGTTCATATGCTTTGGCAAACACTTTGTATATATATAAAAAAAAAAAAATGCCGGCAATGATTTATTCATCCACATCGATTGATGTGAATGGATAAATCTGGTTTGCCAGGGCATACGGGCTAAGTGGGTATGGATGTTGGGCGGAGCTCCTATGTCCTGGCAGACGCCTTTCCCCTCCTTTTTTTTTTTTTGGCAGAGATTTTTTCATCCACATTGATCGATGCGAATGAAGAAATCTGTGCCGTTCATTTTTTTCTTTCAGCCCAGGGGCTGAACGGAAAAAAAAAATCTCATTACCCGTATGCTCAATATAAGGAGAATAGCAGAAACTCCTAATGCTGGCCATACATGTAATGATTGCGGAGACCCTCAAATGCCAGGGCAGTACAAACACCCCACAAATAACACCATTTTGGAAAGAAGACACCCCAAGGTATTCGCTGAGGGGCATATTGAGTCCATGAAAGATTGAAATTTTTGTCTCAAGTTAGCGGAAAGGGAGACTTTGTGAGAAAAAAAACCAAAAAATCAATTTCCGCTAACTTGTG
Organism: Bufo bufo; assembly: GCF_905171765.1. Lineage (NCBI taxonomy): Eukaryota > Metazoa > Chordata > Amphibia > Anura > Bufonidae > Bufo > Bufo bufo. Next base: position 485,147,642 of record NC_053390.1, on the reverse strand, counting down.
CCAAAATTTTTTTTTTTCTATGAACTCGCCATGCCCCTCATTGAATACCTTGGGGTGTCTTCTTTCCAAAATGGGGTCACATGTGGGGTATTTATACTGCCCTGGCTTTTTAGGAGCCCTAAAGTGTGAGAAGAAGTCTGGGATCCAAATATCTAAAAATGCCCTCCTAAAATCAATTTGGGCACCTTTGCGCATCTAGGCTGCAAAAAAGTGTCACACATGTGGTATCGCCGTACTCAGGAGAAGTTGGGGAATGTGTTTTGGGGTGTCATTTTACATATACCCATGCTGGGTGAGATAAATATCTTGGTCAACTGCCAACTTTGTATAAAAAAATGGGAAAAGTTGTCTTTTGCCAAGATATTTCTCTCACCCAGCATGGGTATATGTAAAATGACACCCCAAAACACATTGCCCAACTTCTCCTGAGTACGCAGATACCAAATGTGTGACACTTTTTTGCAGCCTAGGTGGGCAAAGGGGCCCACATTCCAAAGAGCACCTTTCGGATTTTACCGGCCATTTTTTACAGATTTTGATTTCAAACTACTTACCACACATTTGGGCCCCTAGAATGCCAGGGCAGTATAACTACCCCACAAGTGACCCCATTTTGGAAAGAAGACACCCCAAGGTATTCGCTGATGGGCATAGTGAGTTCATAGAAGTTTTTATTTTTTGTCACAAGTTAGTGGAATATGAGACTTTGTAAGAAAAAAAAATCATCATTTTCCACTAACTTGTGACAAAAAATAAAAAGTTCAATGAAGTCACTATGCCCATCAGCGAATACCTTAGGGTTTCTACTTTCCGAAATGGGGTCATTTGTGGGGTGTTTGTACTGTCTGGCCATTGTAGAACCTCAGGAAACATGACAGGTGCTCAGAAAGTCAGAGCTGCTTCAAAAAGCGGAAATTCCCATTTTTGTACCATAGTTTGTAAACGCTATAACTTTTACCCAAACCATTTTTTTTTTTACCCAAACATTTTTTTTTATCAAAGGCATGTAGAAAAATAAATTTAGAGAAAAATTTATACACTGCTCAAAAAAATAAAGGGAACACAAAAATAACACATCCTAGATCTGAATTAATTAAATATTATTCTGAAATACTTTGTTCTTTACATAGTTGAATGTGCTGACAACAAAATCACAAAAAAAATAAAATATGGAAATCTAATTTTTTAACCCATGGAGGTCTGGATTTGGAGTCACCCTCAAAATTAAAGTGGAAAAACACACTACAGGCTGATCCAACTTTGATGTAATGTCCTTAAAACAAGTCAAAATGAGGCTCAGTAGTGTGTGTGGCCTCCACGTGCCTGTATGACCTCCCTACAACGCCTGTGCATGCTCCTGATGAGGTGGCGGACGGTCTCCTGAGGGATCTCCTCCCAGACCTGGACTAAAGCATCTGCCAACTCCTGGACAGTCTGTGGTGCAACGTGACGTTGGTGGATGGAGCGAGACGTGATGTCCCAGATGTGCTCAATTGGATTCAGGTCTGGGGAACGGGCGGGCCAGTCCATAGCATCAATGCCTTCGTCTTGCAGGAACTGCTGACACACTCCAGCCACATGAGGTCTAGCATTGTCTTGCATTAGGAGGAACCCAGGGCCAACCACACCAGCATATGGTCTCACAAGGGGCCTGAGGATCTCATCTCGGTACCTAATGGCAGTCAGGCTACCTCTGGCGAGCACATGGAGGGCTGTGCGGCCCTCCAAAGAAATGCCACCCCACACCATTACTGACCCAATGCCAAGCCGGTCATGCTGGAGGATGTTGCAGGCAGCAGAACATTTTCAACGGCGTCTCCAGACTCTGTCATGTCTGTCACGTGCTCAGTGTGAACCTGCTTTCATCTGTGAAGAGCACAGGGCGTCAGTGGCGAATTTGCCAATCTTGGTGTTTTCTGGCAAATGCCAAACAACCCCCACCTGTGGACGTCGGGCCCTCATATCACCCTCATGGAGTCTGTTTCTGACCGTTTGAGCAGACACATGCACATTTGTGGCCTGCTGGAGGTCATTTTGCAGGGCTCTGGCAGTGCTCCTCCTGTTCCTCCTTGCACAAAGGCGGAGGTAGCAGTCCTGCTGCTGGGCTGTTGCCCTCCTACGGCCTCCTCCTCGTCTCCTGATGTACTGGCCTGTCTTCTGGTAGCGCCTCCATGCTCTGGACACTACGCTGACAGACACAGCAAACCTTCTTGCCACAGCTCGCATTGATGTGCCATCCTGGATAAGCTGCACTACCTGAGCCACTTGTGTGGGTTGTAGACTCCGTCTCATGCTACCACTAAAGTGAAAGCATCGGCAGCATTCGAAAGTGACCAAAACATCACCCAGGAAGCATAGGAACTGAGAAGTGGTCAGGTCACCACCTGCAGAAACACTCCTTTATTGGGGGTGTCTTGCTAATTGCCTATAATTTCCACCTGTTGTCTATCCCATTTGCACAACAGCATGTGAAATTGATTGTCACTCAGTGTTGCTTCCTAAGTGGACAGTTTGATTTCACAGAAGTGTGATTGACTTGGAGTTACATTGTGTTGTTTAAGTGTTCCCTTTATTTTTTTTGAGCAGTGTATATGGATGTCGTTTTTTTTTGCAAAATTTTACAACTGAAAGTGAAAAATGTCATTTTTTTGCAAAAAAATTGTTAAATTTCGATTAATAACAAAAAAAGTAAAAATGTCAACAGCAATGAAATACCACCAAATGAAAATGGTCATTAAGGGTGTTTAAGCTATGGGGGCTGAGGTGGTTAAAAAAGTGGGTTTTGCTTTCAAAATTCTAGGCCTTCTAACATCCGCAAAAAATAAAATGGTAATTATAAAATCCAAACATAAAGTAGACATATGGGAAGTGTAAAGTAAAAATTTTATAAGGTATCACTATATGTTGATTTAAATTTGGAAAGTTGTGAATTTTTTCCAATTTTCTGGTAAATTTCGGATTTTTTTTGTACATAAAAATTTTATATATTGACTCAAATCTACCGCTATCATGAAGTACAAAGTGTCATGAGAAAACAATTTCAGAATGGCTTGGATAAGTAAAAGTGTTCCAAAGATATTACCACATAAAGTGACACATGTTAAATTGACAAAAAAATAACGGCCTGGTCATTAAGGTGAAATATGCGAATACAGAAAGGATCACCCTTCGGCGCAAAAAAGGACCGGCCAGTTGGAGTTAGTAGCAATCTTCAAGGTTTATGGATTATAAAATCACGCATTTCGGGGAAACAACTCCCCTTCTTCAGGTGAAAAAAAAGGTTGCTTAAAATAACATCATAAGGGCAGATATATATACACACGTTTCAAATAGAAAAAAACTCCTAAAACAAAGGTCAAAGGAGAGGAAGGAGGGGGTGGTCCCTGGGTTCAGGGGTGATCATAGAGAAATCCCTATAAAAATACATAAAAAACGTTCTCAATGAAAATATTTGGGAATATTTAATCAGAGGCTTCTTTTATATATGGTAAAAGTATGCTTATTTATAAAGGAAATCATGCTGGTAGCATGATTGCATCAAACTGCAAAGGTCACATGACTAGAGTTGAGCGAACACCTGGATGTTCGGGTTCGAGAAGTTCGGCCGAACTTCCCGGAAATGTTCGGGTTCGGGATCCGAACTCGACCCGAACTTCGCCCTGAACCCCATTGAAGTCAATGGGGACCCGAACTTTTTGGCACTAAAAAGGCTGTAAAATAGCCCAGGAAAGGGCTAGAGGGCTGCAAAAGGCAGCAAAATGTAGGTAAATCCCCTGCAAACAAATGTGGATAGGGAAATGAATTAAAATAAAAATAAAATAAATTAAAATTAACTAATATCAATTGGAGAGAGGTCTCATGGCAGAGAATCAGGCTTCCTTTCATAGCAGAGAATCAGGCTTCACGTCACCCACCACTCGAAGAGGCCATTGTCAGATATTTAGGCCCCGGCACCCAGACAGAGGAGAGAGGTCCCATAGCAGAGAATCAGGCTTCATGTCATAGCAGAGAATCAGGCTTCAAGTCATAGAAGAGAATCAGGCTTCATGTCATAGCAGAGAATCAGGCTTCACGTCACCCACCACTGGAACAGGCCATTGTCAGATATTTAGGCCCCGGCACCCAGACAGAGGAGAGAGGTCCCATAGCAGAGAATCAGGCTTCATGGCATAGCAGAGAATCAGGCTTCACGTCACCCACCACTGGAACAGGCCATTGTCAGATATTTAGGCCCCGGCACCCAGACAGAGGAGAGAGGTCCCATAGCAGAGAATCAGGCTTCATGTCATAGCAGAGAATCAGGCTTCATGTCACCCAACACTGGAACAGGCCATTGTCAGATATTTTTAGGCCCCGGCACCCAGACAGAGGAGAGAGGTCCCATAGCAGAGAATCAGGCTTCATGTCATAGCAGAGAATCAGGCTTCATGTCACCCAACACTGGAACAGGCCATTGTCAGATATTTTTAGGCCCCGACACCCAGACAGAGGAGAGAGGTCCCATAGCAGAGAATCAGGCTTCATGTCATAGCAGAGAATCATGCTTCATGTCACCCAACACTGGAACAGGCCACTGTCAGATATTTTTAGGCCCCGGCACCCAGACAGAGGAGAGGTTCATTCCACTTTGGGTTGCCCCGCAATATAATGGTAAAATGAAAATAAAAAAAGGATTGAATGAGGAAGTGCCCTGGAGTACAATAATATATGGTTAAGGGGAGGTAGTTATAAATGTCTAATCTGCACAAGGGATGGACAGGTCCTGTGGGATCCATGCTTGGTTCATTTTTATGAACGTCAGCTTGTCCACATTGGCTGTAGACAGGCGGCTGCATTTGTCTGTAATGACGCCCCCTGCCGTGCTGAATACACGTTCAGACAAAACGCTGGCCGCCGGGCAGGCCAGCACCTCCAAGGCATAAAAGGCTAGCTCTGGCCACGTGGAAAATTTGGAGACCCAGAAGTTGAATGGGGCCGAACCATCAGTCAGTACGTGGAGGGGTGTGCACACGTACTGTTCCACCATGTTAGTGAAATGTTGCCTCCTGCTAACACGTTCCGTATCAGGTGGTGGTGCAGTTAGCTGTGGCGTGGTGACAAAACTTTTCCACATCCGTGCCATGCTAACCCTGCCCTCAGAGGAGCTGGCCGTGACACAGCTGCGTTGGCGACCTCTTGCTCCTCCTCTGCCTTCGCCTTGGGCTTCCACTTGTTCCCCTGTGACATTTGGGAATGCTCTCAGTAGCGCGTCTACCAACGTGTGCTTGTACTCGCGCATCTTCCAATCACGCTCCAGTGCAGGAAGTAAGGTGGGCACATTGTCTTTGTACCGGGGATCCAGCAGGGTGGCAACCCAGTAGTCGGCACACGTTAAAATGTGGGCAACTCTGCTGTCGTTGCGCAGGCACTGCAGCATGTAGTCGCTCATGTTTGCCAGGCTGCCCAGAGGTAAGGACAAGCTGTCCTCTGTGGGAGGCATATCGTCATCGTCCTGCGTTTCCCCCCAGCCACGCACCAGTGATGGGCCCGAGCTGCGTTGGGTGCCACCCCGCTGTGAACATGCTTCATCCTCATCCTCCTCCACCTCCTCCTCATCCTCGTCCTCCTCATCCTCCAGTAGTGGGCCCTGGCTGGCCAAATTTGTACCTGGCCTCTGCTGTTGCAAAAAACCTCCCTCTGAGTCACTTCAAAGAGACTGGCCTGAAAGTGCTAAAAATGACCCCTCTTCCTCCTTCTCCTCCTCCTCCTGGGCCACCTCCTCTTCCATCATCGCCCTAAGTGTTTTCTCAAGGAGACATAGAAGTGGTATTGTAACGCTGATAACGGCGTCATCTCCACTGGCCATCTTGGTAGAGTACTCGAAACAGTGCAACAGGGCACACAGGTCTCGCATGGAGGCCCAGTCATTGGTGGTGAAGTGGTGCTGTTCCGCAGTGCGACTGACCCGTGCGTGCTGCAGCTGAAACTCCACTATGGCCTGCTGCTGCTCGCACAGTCTGTCCAGCATGTGCAAGGTGGAGTTCCACCTGGTGGGCACGTCGCATATGAGGCGGTGAGCGGGAAGGTCGAAGTTACGCTGTAGCGCAGACAGGCGAGCAGCGGCAGGATGTGAACGCCGGAAGCCCGCACAGACGGCCCACACTTTATGCAGCAGCTCTGACATGTCGGGGTAGTTGTGAATGAACTTCTGCACCACCAAATTCAGCACATGCGCCAGGCAAGGGATGTGCGTCAAACCGGCTAGTCCCAGAGCTGCAACGAGATTTCGCCCATTATCGCACACCACCAGGCCGGGCTTGAGGCTCACCGGCAGCAACCACTCGTCGGTCTGTTGCTCTATACCGCGCCACAACTCCTGTGCGGTGTGGGGCCTGTCCCCCAAACATATGAGTTTCAGAATGGCCTGCTGACGTTTACCCCGGGCTGTGCTGAAGTTGGTGGATTAAGGTGTGTGGCTGACTGAATGAGCAGGTGGAAGAAGAGGAGGAGGAAGCAGAGTAGGAGGAGGAGGCAACAGGAGGCAAAGAATGTTGCCCTGCGATCCTTGGCGGCGGAAGGACGTGCGCCAAACAGCTCTTCGCCTGGGGCCCAGCCGCCACTACATTTACCCAGTGTGCAGTTAGGGAGATATAGCGTCCCTGGCCGTGCTTACTTGTCCACGTATCTGTGGTTAGGTGGACCTTGCCACAGATGGCGTTGCGCAGTGCACACTTGATTTTATCGGATACTTGGTTGTGCAGGGAAGGCACGGCTCTCTTGGAGAAGTAGTGGCGGCTGGGAACAACATACTGTGGGACAGCAAGCGACATGAGCTGTTTGAAGCTGTCTGCGTCCACCAGCCTGAATAACAGCATTTCATAGGCCAGTAGTTTAGAAATGTTGGCATTCAGGGCCAGGGATCGAGGGTGGTTAGGTGGGAATTTACGCTTTCTCTCAAATGTTGGTGAGATGGAGAGCTGAACGCTGCCGTGTGACATGGTTGAGATGCTTGGTGACGGATGTGGTGGTGTTGGTGGTACATCCTCTGTTTGCTGGGCGGCAGGTGCCAACGTTCCTCCAGAGGCGGAGGAAGAGGCCGAGGCGGCGGCAGCAGCAGAAGAGGTAGCAGGGGGAGCCTGAGTGAGTTCCTTGTTTTTAAGGTGTTTACTCCACTGCAGTTCATGCTTTCCATGCAGGTGCCTGGTCATGCAGGTTGTGCTAAGGTTCAGAACGTTAATGCCTCGCTTCAGGCTCTGATGGCACAGCGTGCAAACCACTCGGGTCTTGTCGTCAGCACATTGTTTGAAGAACTGCCACGCCAGGGAACTCCTTGAAGCTGCCTTTGGGGTGCTCGGTCCCAGATGGCGGTGGCCAGTAGCAGACGGACTCTCTTGGCGGCGGGTGTTCTGATTTTGCCCACTGCTCCCTCTTTTGCTACGCTGTTGGCTCGGTCTCACCACTGCCTCTTTCTCCGAATTCTGAAAGTCAGTGGCACGACCTTCATTCCATGTGGGGTCTAGGACCTCATCGTCCCCTGCATCGTCTTCCACCCAGTCTTCCTCCCTGACCTCCTGTTCAGTCTGCACACTGCAGAAAGACGCAGCAGTTGGCACCTGTGTTTCGTCATCATCAGAGACGTGCTGAGGTGGTATTCCCATGTCCTCATCATCAGGAAACATAAGTGGTTGTGCGTCAGTGCATTCTATGTCTTCCACCGCTGGGGAAGGGCTCAATAACTTCACACGCTACCGTGCATTTCCAAGTCTAATTCTGTCCGTAAACGTATACCTGTCATCCAGCGCCTAAATACTAGTCCTACAATTTATATTCAGCTAAATCTGTCGTTACTGCTGTGCCTGTATTAGTGTAATATGGTACCTAAATAGATAGCCAGATAGTGTTAGGTGCCTGTAAAAAAAGGCCTGAATTTGAATTCAATACATTGGGCTAAATAATTTTTTTCTTATTGTGGTGAACGGTAACAATGAGGAAAACATCTAGTAAGGGACGCGGACATGGTCGTGGTGGTGTTAGTGGACCCTCTGGTGCTGGGAGAGGATGTGGCCGTTCTGCCACAGCCACACGTCCTAGTGAACCAACTACCTCAGGTCCCAGTAGCAGCCAGAATTTACAGCGATATTTGGTGGGGCCCTATGCCATTCTAAGGATGGTAAGGCCTGAGCAGGTACATGCATTAGTCAATTGGGTGGCCGACAGTGGATCCAGCACGTTCACATTATCTCCCACCCAGTCTTCTGCAGAAAGCGCACAGATGGCGCATGAAAACCAAGCCCATCAGTCTGTCACATCACCCCCATGCATATCAGGGAAACTGTCTGAGCCTCAAGTTATGCAGCAGTCTCTTATGCCGTTTAAAGACTCTGCTGGCAGGGTTTCCCAAGGGCATCCACCTAGCGTTTACGGACAGAATTAGACTTGGAAATGCACGGTAGCGTGTGAAGTTATTGAGGATGACCCTATCCGCACCTTCAATCTAATATACCCTTTTATGGATAGATTTAACCTTGGCCTGATAGAGCAGAAACCACTAATTTAGGGAATTGCTAAGTTGGGAATTGTATTCAACCCAGAACAAAAACTGTGCTTCGGCAGACAGCAGACAGTATTACAATTGGCTAGCCACAGCTGAAACACCAGATTTAGGGTACTGCTATTTTGGCAATTGTATTTTACCCCTCAATAAAATAGCAAGCACAGCCAAGCCCCTGATGTAGGATATAGCAAAAAAACAACAACACACTATTGATGGTTAAAAATGGACTTGGTGGCAGCTTGTGCTGGCGCACCACAAGACACAAAATGGCCGCCGATCACCCCAGAAAAAAGTGACTGAAAAACGCTCTGGGCAGCCTTAAAACAGTGAGCAATTGAATAGCAGAGGTTGTATGATACACAGCTGTATATCGATAACTTCAGTAAATAAATCCCTGCCTAATCCCGCCCTAACAGCAGCAGCTGCATCCTATCCCTACACTGATCAGAGCAGAGTGACGTGCGGCGCTACGTGACTCCAGCTTAAATAGAGGCTGGGTCACATGCTGCACTGGCCAATCACAGCCATGCCAATAGTAGGCATGGCTGTGATGGCCTCTTGGGGCAAGTAGTATGACGCTTGTTGATTGGCTGCTTTGCAGCCTTTTAAAAAGCGCCAAGAAAGCGCCGAACACCGAACCTGAACCCGGACTTTTACAAAAATGTTCGGGTTCGGGTCCGTGACACCCCAAAATTCGGTACGAACCCGAACTATACAGTTCGGGTTCGCTCATCCCTACACATGACCGCAACTAGCAGGTCACGTGCCATATATCCATTGGAGCCAGACACCCAGGTGCTGAGCGCCTGCTCCCAGCAAACCACGTGTCTGCCGCACTGCTGCCTAGGCAACCAGACGCCGGAAGAACTGAGTTCTCCGGCGTCTGGGCGGGGCGAAGGTCACATGGCCACTAGCATCGGTCAGGTGTGCCGATCACGTGTTGGAGAAATTGACCACATGACACTGGTGTTGCCAGGGCAACAGTGATGCCAGAAACAGGCGGCTGACGATTATAATTCATAGTGAGAACGCTACAGGCTGGTTGGAAAAGGAATGTTGGGGGAATTTAGAATGCTAAAATATAACATTACTAAAATGGAATTTTTAAAAAGGCATAAATAGAAATAAATCTATAGTTGTATAAAACCATCAATTGTATAGTATTACCATACATAAAAGGACATTGTACACAAAATATGGGTTTAATTTTAGAACCCAATATTGCAATACATAAAATTATTTCTGTTAGTTAAACCAACTATACAATGGATGTGGAATAGGGGGGCATCAGGACCAGAGGTGCGGGCCTTATTATAAAATGGTCTGTTTCACGGTACCTCCTTAGGAACTGTAATTATAGTCTTAGGCTAGATATAACTCTATACCAGATTATAAATTCAATTCAGGGATCAAATGTGTAGTGGGTGAGCTACGGTCTAAACTATGGGATAGAAAGTGCTGGTGCTTAATAAGAGCACCCAGAATGGGCCCTTATCCCAATTTTCACTATGCCTGAAGGGTCTTTTAATATGGCTATAGAAAAAATGGGGATCTTATAGTTATTGGGCTTTATTTGGATCATCAGTCTGAAATCAGTATTTGTGATATAGAGCTTTTTCTAGGCCCCAGTTTTCATTTTCACAGATTTATTTCGAAGGCTTTGTTTAGACCGTTTGGATTCAAGCAGTTCACCTTGAAAATCCAGAACATTTCCCGTCTTTTTAAGGCTTGGCCAGTATTTCGACAGTCATTTGGTATTTTTTCGATGGGCATTACTTTGAAACCTGCAAACATAGAAACATAGAATGTGTCGGCAGATGAGAACCATTTGGCCCATCTAGTCTGCCCTATATACAAAATACTATGAATAGCCCTTGGCCCTATCTTATATGAATAATGGCCTTATGCCTATCCCATGCATGCTTAAACTCCTTCACTGTATTTGCAGCTACCACTTCTGCAGGAAGGCTATTCCATGCATCCACTACTTTCTTAGTAAAGTAATACTTCCTGATATTACTTTTAAAACTTTGCTCCTCAAATTTAAAACTATGTCCTCTTGTAGCAGTTTTTCTTATAAATATTCTCTCCTCTTTTACCTTGTTGATTCCCTTTATGTATTTAAAAGTTTCTATCATATCCCCTCTGTCTCGTCTTTCTTCCTTGCTATACATGTTAAGGTCCTTTAACCCCTTAAGGATTCAGCCCTATTTCACCTTAAGGCCATTTTTTGCAAATCAGTGTCATTTTAAGTGCTGATAACTTTAAAATGTTTTGACTTATCCAGGCCATTCAGAGATTGTTTTTTCGTCACATATTGTACTTCATGACACTGGTAAAAGGAAGTAAAAAAAATTAATTTTTATTTATAAAAAAATACAAAATTTACCAAAAATTTGTAAAAAAAATTGCTAATTTCCAAGTTTCAATCTCTCTACTTCTATAATACATAGTAATACCTCCAAAAATAGTTATTACTTTACTTTCCCCATATGTCTACTTCATGTTTGGATCATTTTGGGAATGATATTTTATTTTTTGGGGATGTTACAAGGCTTGGAACTTTAGAAGCAAATCTAGAAATTTTTCAGAAATTTGCAAAAACCTAATTTTTAGGTATCAGTTCAGGTCTGAAGTCACTTTGCGAGGCTTACATAATAGAAACCACCCAAAAATGACCCCATTCTAGAAACTACACCCCTCAAGGTATTCAAATCTGATTTTACAAACTTTTTTAACCCTTTAGGTGTTCCACAAGAATTAATGGAAAATAGAGATACAATTTCAAAATATAACTTTTTGGGCAGATTTTCCATTTTAATAATTTTTTTCCAGTTGCAAAGCAAGGGTTAACAGCCAAACCAAACTCAATATTTATGGCCCTGATTCTGTAGTTTGCAGAAACACCCCATATGTGTTTGTAAACCGCTGTACGGGCACACGGCAGGGCGCAAAAGAAAAGAAATGCCATACGGTTTTTGGAAGGCAGATTTTGCTGGACTGGTTTTTTTGACACCATGTCCCATTTGAAGCCCCCCTGATGCACCCCTAGAGAAGAAACTCCATAAAATTGACCCCATCTAAGAAACTACACCCCTCAAGGTATTCAAAACTGATTTTACAAATGTCGTTAACCTTTTAGGTGTTCCACAAGAATTAATTAAATTTTTTGTTATTTACAACATTCATCTGACAGGTTAGATCATGTGATATTTTTATAGACCAGGTTGTCACGGATGCGGCGATACCTAATATGTATACTTTTTTTTTATTTATGTAAGTTTTACACAATGATTTCTTTTTTGAAGCAAAAAAAATCATGTTTTAGTGTTTCCATAGTCTGAGAGCCATAATTTTTTCAGCTTTTGGGCGATTACCTTGGGTAGGGTATTATTTTTGCGGGATGAGATGACGGTTAGATTGATACTATTTTGGTGGACAAACGCCTTTTTGATCGTTTTTTATTTTTTACGGTGTTCATCTGAGAGGTTAGGTCATGTGATATGTTTATAGAGCCGGTCGATACGGACGCGGCGATACCTACTATGTATACTTTTTTTCCCCCTATTTTTTACAAATTTTTTTTTACTTTATTTGGGGAAAATGATGTTTTTGTTTATTTTTACTTGAAACTTTTGATTTTTTGGGGGGAAAACTTTATTTTTTTCCACTTTTTTTTTTCACTTTTTTTTTTCTCCCACTTTGGGACTTGATCTTTTCGGGGTCTAATTCTTTACAATGCATTCCAATACTTCAGTATTGGAATGCATTGGCTGTATGAGTAATACAGTGAGTATTACTCATACAGCTTCCAGCCTGTGAGATCCAGGGGGCTGGATCTCACAGGCTCATCACCGGAAAGCAGCGCGATGCCGCATGGGGACCCGATGGCACCGCCACACGCCGCCGAAAACCGCAGGTAAAAGCCGCAAACCGCAGGTCTGAATTGACCTGCGGTTTGCGGCGATCGCCGACACAGGGGGGTCACGGGACCCCCCGCGCATTTAGCCAAGGTGCCTGCTCAAGGATTTGAGCAGGCACCGGGTTCCGACCACCGCCCGCCGGGCGGCAGTGATCGGAAATACACATGACGTACCGGTACGTCATGGGTCCTTAAGGACTCGGGAAACATGCCGTACCGGTACGTCATAAGTCCTTAAGGGGTTAATCTTTCCTGGTAAGTTTTATCCTGCAATCCATGTACTAGTTTAGTAGCTCTTCTCTGAACTTTCTCCAAAGTATCAATATCCTTCCTGAGATGCCTCTCCCTATACACCCAAGCATTCTGCTAGCATTTCCATCTGCTCTATGACATTGTCTTCCTACCTTTAAGTCTTCTGAAATAATGACCCCTAAATCCATTTCCTCAGATACTGAGGTTAGGACTGTATCACTGATTTTCTGCTCTTGGGTTTTTACGCCCCAGGTGCATTATCTTGCACTTATCAACAATAAATTTTAGTTGCCAGATTTTTGACCATTCCACTAGTTTTCCTAAATCCTTTTACATTTGGTGTATCCTTCCAGGAACATCAACCCTGTTACAAATCTTTGTGTCATCAGCAAAAAGAAAATAAATTTAAGTCCCTTTAGGGACCCTTGGGATATAATATGCAATTACTGAACGGACCAACAATCCCTTTAGGGGTCTCTAACTAATAATAAAATTATATCTTTATTTTGTTCATTTAAAATGTACACTCAACAAGAAAACCCATTGTTAAAATTGTCAGGGTACAGTGAGATGTCAAGTTGGCTATTGTCTACTACTGGTTGCTAATAGCAACTCACAGGGCTTGTCCATTGCAGCCCTTATTTGATATATCAATGCCTATCAGGTGCATTACTTTGGGCATGCTCGGACCTGGAAACTTATGAGTGTATGATTGTATCACTCCGAGGGGCAATATTGATCAACCAATATGTTTCTTTTATTTTGTATTTTGTTATTTTTTGTCTTGTATTTGTTTTATTATTTATTATGGAGCCCTATCACTACCACACACCCACCAAGTGTATCAGCCTGTCAGAGAATTCATTGTATCTAAATGTGTCTATGCCTGGGAGATGTTCCAACTTTGGCAACAATTCAATATCTCCTCAGGCACTTATGCTCTGTAAGCTGATAGATAACACAGGTGGGTGCATTGGTCTCCTACTGGCTCCTACTAGTTCTGTCCTCTGTGAGGATTTAATTGCGCCAAAAGCGCTAATAGGGAGGACTTAATATCTAAAAAATACAGAAAAGACCCGATACAGGATGAAAAAAGGATAAGATGCATTGGTACCTACGATTGCAATAACCAACAGATAATGAAAATTTAAAAAAATCATTGGAAGATACTTACCAGTGATGAAGAGTTGAGCACGGTGTTGTCGCCATATCCGAGTGTCACATATAGAAGGGGACAAAATCTCAGGGACAAGCTTGTTCATAGATTTCTTCCTAAAAGAGAGACAACAAATAAAAATTGGTTAAAATCTAGCATTACAGGTTCCTTCCCGTGTGGCAATTGCACTTTTTTCAAATATGTACCTAGAGTGAAGAAATTCAAAAATCCAACAGATGGACGTGAATATATAATAAGAGAATTTTTCAACTGCCGCGGTAGCGGCATCATTTATGTTGCATCGTGCAACTGTCCAAAATTATATGTGGGCAAAACCACACAGGAACTAAGACGGAGGATCACATCAGCGCCATAAATACTGAAAAAGACACGTCAGTCTATAGGCATATTACATATGCCCACGATGGGAATCTTGAAGTACTAAAACTTTGGGGACTGACGAAGATTATTTTGGGACCAAAAAGTGGCAATCTAGATCAGAAGCTCCTGCAGGAAGAAGCCAAATGGTACATAGATTACAGACCTTGAGCCCAAGGGGCCTCAATAAAGGCTTTTCCTATACGGCATTCATTTAACTTTTTTTTTTTTTAAAAAGCATACAAATAAAAGATTGTTACAAAAGTAGACAAGAAGAAACGTAAATAGACCCTCTTTTATTTGCGAAGGCAGCACTCCCCATCTGGCACATTATGAATTTAATAATAGTGCATGTATACTCTCTGTGTACTGTCGAGTGCCTGCAGACCTTACAGACTCTAGAATCCATGTCCTATCAAGTATAATGGTCCTCAAAAGTAGCGTACAGGTAGCTGTGATCGAGTATTCACTAGTCACCTTTTAATAAAACTGATCGGGCAAATAATGTATTTTCCATAGTCCTACTGAAAAATTGTAATAATAAGTGATATAGAATCAGATGGATCGCTGTAAGATATATGTGGTGATTTAAATGACAACAGAATTCACAATAGCCCCTGCTTATTAATATGTTCTGGCAGAGGATTGATATACAGTACAGACCAAAAGTTTGGACACACCTTCTCATTCAAAGAGTTTTCTTTATTTTGACTATGAAGGCATCAAAACTATGAATTAACACATGTGGAATTATATACATAACAAACAAGCGTGAAATAACTGAAAATATGTCATATTCTAGGTTCTTCAAAGTAGCCACCTTTTGCTTTGATTACTGCTTTGCACACTCTTGGCATTCTCTTGATGAGCTTCAAGAGGTAGTCCCCTGAAATGGTCTTCCAACAGTCTTGAAGGAGTTCCCAGAGATGCTTAGCACTTGTTGGCCCTTTTGCCTTCACTCTGCGGTCCAGCTCACCCCAAACCATCTCGATTGAGTTCAGGTCCGGTGACTGTGGAGGCCAGGTCATCTGGCGCAGCACCCCATCCCTCTCCTTCATGGTCAAATAGCCCTTACTTTCAAAGTTTTCCCAATTTTTCGGCTGACTGACTGACCTTAATTTCTTAAAGTAATGATGGCCACTCGTTTTTCTTTACTTAGCTGCTTTTTTCTTGCCATAATACCAATTCTAACAGTCTATTCAGTAGGACAATCAGCTGTGTATCCACCTGACTTCTCCTCAACGCAACTGATGGTCCTAACCCCATTTATAAGGTAAGAAATCCCACTTATTAAACCTGACAGGGCACACCTGTGAAGTGAACACCATTTCAGGGGACTACCTCTTGAAGCTCATCAAGAGAATGCCAAGAGTGTGCAAAGCAGTAATCAAAGCAAAAGGTGGCTACTTTGAAGAACCTAGAATATGACATATTTTCAGTTGTTTCACACTTGTTTGTTATGTATATAATTCGAAATGTGTTAATTCATAGTTTTGATGCCTTCAGTGTGAATCTACAATTTTCATAGTCATGAAAATAAAGAAAACTCTTTGAATGATAAAGGTGTGTCCAAACTTTTGGTCTGTACTGTATATCTATCTATTTATATTAAATAAAAGTACTGTGGTGCTTGGAGAATGATTCTATACACTACTATCAGTGATTTAGCCCTGCCCTAGGATTTGGCAGAGTGACCGGCATGAATTAGTTAACGGACATGGAATGACTGGGAGTCACATCACCTAAAGGGGAGGTAACAATAACACCCGACCTACCTGCGACGGACCCAAAGAGCAATGAGCGCAGAACATAGACGCAAGATGATGCGCTCTCTTCTGATAGGATTGGAAATATGTCAGTAAGAGGTAGCGAAGCTCTCAGTGGTCACAGCTATGAGATGGGTGTGACTCAGCGCTACACAAATAGAGGTCACTGGGAGCGCACGAGCGCCTATACCCCACTTCCCCTGACGAAGCCACGCAAGTGGCGAAACATGTCGGGAGGGGTGTATTAGTTTAGCGCTTCATACTTTTAGACTGAGGTCACTGAAATAATTCAGGAGCATTAGGAGCGGCACAATCAGGCTATAGGCAGTACTCACTGTGGAGGGAAGCAATTAGTATATTTCACACCGATCTAATATCAATCCTCACAGAGGACAGAACTAGCAGGAGCTAGTAGGAGACCAACGCACCCACCTGTGTTATCTATCAGCTTATAGAGCATAAGTGCCTGAGGAGATATTGAATTGTTGCCAAAGTTGGAACATCTCCCAGGCATAGACACATTTAGATACAATGAATACTCTGACAGGCTGATACACTTGGTGGGTGGGTGGTAGTGATAGGGCTTCACAATAAATAATAAAACAAATAAAAGACAAAAAATAACAAAATACAAAATAAAAGAAACATATTGGTTGATCAATATTGCCCCTCGGAGTGATACAATCATACACTCATAAGTTTCCTGGTCCGAGCATGCCCAAAGTAATGCACCTGATAGGCATTGATATATCAAATAAGGGCTGCAATGTACAAGCCCTGTGAGTTGCTATTAGCAACCAGTAGTAGACAATAGCCAACTTGACATCTCACTGTACCCTGACAATTTTAACAATGGGTTTTCTTGTTGAGTGTACATTTTAAATGAACAAAATAAAGATATAATTGTATTATTAGTTAGAGACCCCTACAGGGATTGTTGGTCTAACAGACCATTCAGTAATTGCATCAGCAAAAAGACACACCTTACCATCAAGGCCTTCTGCAAATTCGCTGATAAAGATATTAAACAATATGGGTCCCAGAATAGATCCCTGAGGTACCCCACTGGTAACAAGACCATGGTCTGAATATACTCCATTAACTACAACCCTCTTTTGTCTGTGCCTCAGCCACTGCCTAATCCATTCAACAATATGGAAGTCCACGCACAAACACTGCAATTTATTGATAAGCCTTCTATGTGGTACAGTATCAAAAGCCTTACTAAAGTCTAGATAAGCGATGTCTACTGCACCTCCGTCATCTATTATTTTAGTCACCCAAACAAAAAAAATCTATAAGATTAGTTTGACATGATCTCCCTGAAGTAAACCCATGCTGTTTTTCATCTTTCAATCCATGGGATTTTAGATGTTCCACAATCCTCTCCTTAAGTATGGTTTTCATTAATTTCCCCACTATTGATGTCAGGCTTACTGGCCTATAGTTGCCCAATTCCTCCCTACTACCTTTCTTGTGAATGGGCACAACATTTGCTAATTTCCAATCTTCTGGGACGACTCCTGTTACCAGTGATTGGGTAAATAAATCTGTTAATGGTTTTGCTAGTTCACCGCTAAGCTCTTTCAATAGCTTTGGGTATATCCCATCAGGCCCCTGTGACTTATTTTTATTAATTTTAGACAGCTGACTTAGAACCTCTTCCTCTGTAAAGACACATGCATCAAATGATTCATTAGTCTTCCTTTCTAACTGAGGTCCTTTTCCTTAATTTTCCTTTGTAAAAACTGAACAGAAGTATTCATTGAGGCAGTCAGCTAGTTCTTTATCTTCTTCCATATACCTTCCTTCTTTTGTTTTTAATTTGGTAATTCCTTGTTTTAGTTTCCTTTCTTTATTTATGTTTCTGAAGAATGTCTTATTGCCTTTTTTCACTGACTGAGCTAATTTCTCTTCTGCCTGTGCTTTAGAAGCTCGTATAACTTGTTTGGCCTCTCTCTGCCTAATCTTATAAATTTGCCTGTCATCTTGTTTGTTTGTTTTTTTGTTTTTAGATATAATTACTAAATACTATCTTTTTGTTTTTAATGATTTTGGCGACTTCTGCTGAGTACCACAGTGGTCTCTTCCTTTTTTTGCTTTTACTGACAAGCCTAATACAATTATCTGTTGCCTTCAATAGTGCCACTTTTAAGTAGTCCCATTTCTCCTGGACTCCATTGAAACTGTTCCAATCTGATAGGGACTCGTATACCACTAATCTAATTTTAGAAAAGTCCGTTTTTCTAAAATCTAAGACTTTTGTTTTTGTGTGGTGTGACTCAGTCACTGTACTTATAGTAAACCACACTGACTAAAGATCACTAGATCCCAAGCTTTCCCCTACAGTAATATCAGATACCAAATTCCCATTTGTGAATACAAAATCTAAAATGGCCTCCTTCCGGGTTGGCCCCTCAACTACTTGCTGTAGAGATAATCCCAGTAGGGAATTTAGAATATCTGTACTCCTGGCAGAAGTAGCTATTTTGGTTTTCCAGTTTACATCAGGAAGATTAAAATCTCCCATAATGATAACTTCTCCTTTCAATGTCATTTTAGCTATATCCTCAACTAGTAGATCATCTAATTCTTTGACTTGGCTAGGTGGTCGAGTTACCTCATGATTATCAAGCTGCAAGGTAACTCAAACTGACTCTAAATTGGTCTCTCTAACTTGTATTAAATTAGATTTTATGCTGTCTTTCACATATAGGGCCACCCCTCCCCCTTTCTTGCCTTCTCTGTCTATCCTATATAGAGAGAACCCTGGTATTGTTATATTCCAGTCATTACTCCCATTGAACCATGTCTCACTAAAAGCCACTAAATCTATATTCTCAGATGCCATTATAGACTCAAGTTCATTGATCTTATTTCCTAAACTGCGAGCATTTGTAGACAAGACTCTGAGCTTGTCATTTCTTAACCTATGTGCTACTGGCATTGTTCCGGGGGGCAGTCGGACTGCTGGATTATCACTCTTTTGCCCCCTTTTCCTAGTTTAAATGCTCCTTAGCAAATACTTTGAACTGTTCACTGAGGACATTCGTTCCCTTGAGAGAAAAATGCAAACCATCTTTCTTGTACAGTTCTTTTCCATTCCAACGAGAGCTAACATGAGACACAAAGCCAAACCATTGGTTCAGACACCATTCACCAAGGCATACATTGAATTCCTTAATGCGCATCTTCCTGTCATTCTGAAGGTTATGCACAGGCAAAACTGCAAAGAATGAAACAGTTGATGCAACCTCCCGTATATCATTTCCAAGTGTGTGAAAAGCTTCCTTCACCTTTGAAACCTCATTGCAAGCCAGATCATTTGTCCCAAAATGGACAATAACATCCACCTACCTTTCCTGCTTTGCTTGCCTAACAATATTAAGGATACGTCGTCTATCCCTGCTAGCTGTAGCACCAGGGAGACATCTCACAACACCATTTTCCTCAAACTTCACACCTCTTTTGATAGAATCACCCACCAACAGCTGCTTACTATCAGTCCTCACCTTATCCTTTTTGTCTTTGGCTGCAGTCTGGCATACTTTAGGCATGGGAGATGCTTGTTTCTCACCCACTGTGCCTGAGCCATCCTCCATGTTCTGAAAGTGCTGCAAATGAATTATGGAGAGCCACAGACTGTGGGACATGTCTTCTATCAACAACTCTCAGTCTACCAGAATCTGCTGTAATCCATCTTCCATTTCTAGGGGGCCTCTGTGGCAGTGGCATTGCAACATTCCCAGCCTGAGTTTGTTTAGCAGTTAATTTACAAATCTCAGATTTCAAAAATGATATTTCCTGCTGCATTATGGAGAGCTGTCTACAGATCAGACAGCATCCAAACCTCCGAAGAGTTGAACCTGAAATAAAATCACAATTCCTGCACCGAACTAGGTCTGCCATTTTAAAGGCGAAAGATTTTAAACAAACAAATCTTACTTTTTTAGATTGTATCCACCTCCAGATTACCTCCTGAGTATCTCCTGAATATCTCAGATGCCCTTATAAATGCAGCACTTGAGAATGCAGCAAGCTATAATTAGGCAAACTAATACTATGTGGCTATACACTGCGTGCAGAATTATTAGGCAAATGAGTATTTTGACCACATCATCCTCTTTATGCATGTTGTCTTACTCCAAGCTGTATAGGCTCGAAAGCCTACTACCAATTAAGCATATTAGGTGATGTGCATCTCTGTAATGAGAAGGGGTGTGGTCTAATGACATCAACACCCTATATTAGGTGTGCATAATTATTAGGCAACTTCCTTTCCTTTGGCAAAATGGGTCAAAAGAAGGACTTGACAGGCTCAGAAAAGTCAAAAATAGTGAGATATCTTGCAGAGGGATGCAGCACTCTTAAAATTGCAAAGCTTCTGAAGCGTGATCATCGAACAATCAAGCGTTTCATTCAAAATAGTCAACAGGGGCGCAAGAAGCGTGTGGAAAAACCAAGGCGCAAAATAACTGCCCATGAACTGAGAAATGTCAAGCGTGCAGCTGCCAAGATGCCACTTGCCACCAGTTTGGCCATATTTCAGAGCTGCAACATCACTGGAGTGCCCAAAAGCACAAGGTGTGCAATACTCAGAGACATGGCCAAGGTAAGAAAGGCTGAAAGACGACCACCACTGAACAAGACACACAAGCTGAAACGTCAAGACTGGGCCAAGAAATATCTCAAGACTGATTTTTCTAAGGTTTTATGGACTGATGAAATGAGAGTGAGTCTTGATGGGCCAGATGGATGGGCCCGTGGCTGGATTGGTAAAGGGCAGAGAGCTCCAGTCCGACTCAGACGCCAGCAAGGTGGAGGTGGAGTACTGGTTTGGGCTGGTATCATCAAAGATGAGCTTGTGGGGCCTTTTCGGGTTGAGGATGGAGTCAAGCTCAACTCCCAGTCCTACTGCCAGTTTCTGGAAGACACCTTCTTCAAGCAGTGGTACAGGAAGAAGTCTGCATCCTTCAAGAAAAACATGATTTTCATGCAGGACAATGCTCCATCACACGCGTCCAAGTACTCCACAGCGTGGCTGGCAAGAAAGGGTATAAAATAAGAAAATCTAATGACATGGCCTCCTTGTTCACCTGATCTGAACCCCATTGAGAACCTGTGGTCCATCATCAAATGTGAGATTTACAAGGAGGGAAAACAGTACACCTCTCTGAACAGTGTCTGGGAGGCTGTGGTTGCTGCTGCATGCAATGTTGATGGTGAACAGATCAAAACACTGACAGAATCCATGGATGGCAGGCTTTTGAGTGTCCTTGCAAAGAAAGGTGGCTATATTGGTCACTGATTTGTTTTTGTTTTGTTTTTGAATGTCAGAAATGTATATTTGTGAATGTTGAGATGTTATATTGGTTTCACTGGTAAAAATA
The DNA here is from genome assembly GCF_905171765.1 of Bufo bufo. Taxonomy (NCBI): domain Eukaryota; kingdom Metazoa; phylum Chordata; class Amphibia; order Anura; family Bufonidae; genus Bufo; species Bufo bufo. The sequence goes on along the minus strand of NC_053390.1, from coordinate 485,126,245 downwards.
AATAATTGAAATGGGTATATATTCGTTTTTTGTTAAGTTGCCTAATAATTATGCACAGTAATAGTCACCTGCACACACAGATATCCCCCTAAAATAGCTAAAACTAAAAACAAACTAAAAACTACTTCCAAAAATATTCAGCTTTGATATTAATGAGTTTTTTGGGTTCATTGAGAACATGGTTGTTGTTCAATAATAAAATTAATCCTCAAAAATACAACTTGCCTAATAATTCTGCACTCCCTGTATATACACACACTCCCACAAAAGCTCCTCCGCAACAACAAATGTATCACCTTAATCACCTATGCTCATTTGCAATCAGACAATAGCAAGAACCTGTCTAACAAATTCCTTACCTGTTTTTAAGTACAGTGTCTGAGTATCCACCAGAAACACAGCTGAAGTTCTGCTGTTTTGAAGCACAGTGTCTGAATATCCACCAGAAACGCAGCTGAAGTTCTGCTACAGTGGAAAAGCTCCAAGTTAGTCTAAGTTAGTCTCCTGAATATCTCAGATGCACTTATAAATGCAGCACTTGAGAATGCAGCAAGCTATGCAGCAAAGCTCCCCTCGTGGTGTTTAGCCGGTCCCACTCACCCCAAAAGCACCCTTTTTACTATTTTTTATAGTAGATTTTAATTTGCTGGGTGCTCGATTCTGTAGTTTACAGAAACACCCCATATGTGGTCGTAAAGTGCTCTACGGGCACACGGCAGGGCGCAGAAGGAAAGGAATGCCATACGGTTTTTGGAAGGCAGATTTTGCTGGACTGTCTTTTTGACACAATGTCCCATTTGAAGCCCCCCTTGACAGGGGCGGAGCGTGGAGGGGGTGCCCCGGTCGCCACACTGCAGGGGTCACTGGCCGCTGACACAAGAAAATCTTAAATCGCTGTGTTTTTTCCCCCCCAACACACAGCGCAGCAGAGCAGAGTGAGGAGCGGTTGAGCATCACAGGCAGGGTAAAGGTTAAATCACATGAACGGTAGAGACCTGCTGCAACTGACAATATCACGTGACATTCCATTTCCTTGGTCACGGGTCAGAAGCTGGCGCGCGGCACAGAGAAGGAGGTCGGGTCATGGATGGCTGCTCAGGAGTGTCAGCGCAGGGAGGGAGAAAGAAACAGCGTCTGTCAGTACAGGAGACTCTGAGGAGGAGCCGAGGTTCATGTGAATACTGTGGATGTGCTGAGGACAGGGAGGACTGTGAATTAAGGGGGTTTTGTGCAAGATTGGAGGTGTCTAAGATTGTAAGGAGGGAGGCAGTGTAGAATTGTATGGAGGGAGGCAGTGTATGATTGCATGGAGGGGGGATGTGCATTGTATGGAGGGAGGCAGTGTAGGATTGTATGGAGGGAGGCAGTGTAGGATTGTATGGAGGGGGGCTGTGTAAGATTGTATGGAAAGGGTACCTCACATGACCTCCTGCGCCTTGTCTTGCTGGATGATGTGATGACGTGGCGCAGAAGGGCACAGTGTGACTGCCTGCACCAGGACGCTGGAGCTCAGGCCATAGACGACGACAAAGAGGATTACAGGTGAGTATTTTATTTTAATTTTATTTTAATGAATATTCTAATGCATGCAATATTAGGGGCACAACGGGAATGGGGGAGAGCATTTCATAAACTCCGGAAGGGGAATTTTATATATTAATAAACAGGGGGCCATTATCTACTAATAAGACAGAGGGGGAACTATATATACTAATAATACAGAGCGGCCATTACATATATTATAAATACAGAGGGCAATATACATATAGACACCAAGGGGTGAGGGGCGTTATAATACAGGGGGCACTGCAGTGGGGGTTTAGAAATACAGTAGTGGCTACTACAGGGGCATTATAACTACTGGGGGCACTAAAGGGGTGCCATATAGATCAGCCTTATTACTTCTGTGGGCTCTATAGGGGCCTTATCGAGGGGTCTTAAATTAGGGGTGCTGTGGGAGCATTATTATTGAGCATGATATGGAGGGCATTTCTAATAGGGCTGCTATTGGGGCTACTGTAGGGGTACTATTACTATTGAGGACAGTATGGAAGCACTATTACTATTGGGGGGATTATCTGCATGGTACTGTTGTCTGCAGTACAGTATTGGGGGTAGCAGCATGACAATGTTGGGGCACAAATAGGCGGAGGATTATAGAAAAGTAAGAAAACTAAGATGTCTGTGTGTTAAACTCTACAGAAATGACATATGCCTGGAAGAAATAATAATGGAGGTCTGATCTTTAAAAGGAGAAGATGAGGAAAGAGAACATCTACATCAGAGGAGACGTCACTGGATGTAAGAGGTATGTGCGCTGTATTATCCAGCATGTTTTGTAGAGTTGTATGTAATGTAAATCCAAATATCTGTTTAACACTAGGGCTGGGAGAAAGGCTAGAATCAGCCCTTCCCTTTAAGCCACTGAGGGCCTCTATAGGCCCACACCACCACAGCTGGCCGAAGGTCACACTATGTCAGTTCTGAATTCTAGGGCCTCTCACCACAACAATGCGGCCCCAGAACTCATAACATGTATAATCCATGGCGTGTACAATACCCTTGTCTTAACATGCCGAGTCTAGCCAGCATCAGGATGTTCTGTGCGGGGGTCTCAAAGCTGGTTCTGCCTCCTTCTTCTTACAGCGCTATTGTTGTGTCTTGCTTGAAGAAGAGAGTGACAATTCAGGTGACATCTACTGTACTTCATTATCTGTACTCAGAGCATTATCACTGTGTTAATTGCGGTGTTACATAGGATTGCAGGTTGGTAAAAAGAGGCGGGTCCACTGGTTAGGAAGGGGGTGGGCGCAATACTTGGCTTGCCTCGGGCGCTGGCAACCCAAGCTACGCCACTGCCCCTTGATGCACCCCTAGAGTAGAAACTCCAAAAAAGTGACCCCCTTTTAGATACTATACCCCTCAAGATATACAAAACTGATTTTACAAACTTTGTTAACCCTTTAGGTGTTCCACAAGAATTAATGGAAAATAGAGATGACATTTCAGAATTTCACTTTTTTGGCAGATTTTCCATTTTAATCCATTTTTTCCAGCTACAAAGCAAGGGTTAACAGCCAAACAAAACTCAATATTTATGGCCCTGGTTCTGTAGTTTACAGAAACACCCCATATGTGGTTGTAAACTGCTGTACAGGCAAAAGGCATTGCGCAGAAGGAAAGGAACGCCATATAGTTTTTGGAAAGCAGATTTCACTGGGATAATTTTAATCTGCCATGTCACATTTGAAGACCCCCTGATGACCCCCTAGAGTAGAAACTCCAAAGAAGTGACCCCATTTTAGAAACTACACCCCTCAAGGTATACAAAACTGATTTTACAAACTTTGTTAACCCTTTAGGTGTTCCACAAGAATTAATGGAAAATAGAGATGACATTTCTGAATTTCACTTTTTTGGCATATTTCCCATTTTAATAAATTTTTTCCAGTTACAAAGCAAGGGTTGACAGCCAAACAAAACTAAATATTTATGGCTCTGATTCTGTAGTTTACAGAAACACCCCATAGGTGGTCGTAAACTGCTGTACTGGCACACGGCATTGCGCAGAAGGAAAGGAACGCCATATGGTTTTTGAAAGGAAGATTTTGCTGGACTGGTTTTTTGACACCATGTCCCATTTGTAGCCCCCTGATGCACCCCTAGAGTAGAAACTCCCAAAAAAATTACCCCATTTTGGAAACTACAGGATTAGGTGTCAGTTTAGTTGGTACTATTTTAGGGTACATATGATTTTTGATTGCTCTATATTAGACTTTTTGTGAGGCAAGGTAACAAGAAATAGCTGTTTTGGCACTGTTTAAATTTTTTGTTATTTACAACATTCATCTGACATCTGACAGGTTAGATCATGTGGTATTTTTCTAGAGCAGGTTGTTACGGACGCGACAATAACAAATATGACAATTTTTTTTTTTCACTTTTACATAAAGCATTTTTGAAAAAAAAATATTTTGTTAGTGTCTCCACATTCTGAAAGCCGTAGCTTTATTTATTTTTTGGGCGACTGTCTTGTGTAGGGGATGAGATGACGGGTCGATTGGTAATATTATAGAGTGCATATGACTTTTTGATCGCTTGCTATTACACTTTTCGTGATGTAAGATGACAAAAAAATGGCTTTTTTACACAGTTTTTTTTACGGTATTCACTTCAGGGGTTAGTTCATGTGATATTTTTATAGAGCAGGTTATTACTAGAGTTGAGCGGACACCTAAATGTTCTGGTTCGACGAGTTCGGCCGAACTTGAAAAAAAGTTCGGGTTTGGGACCCGAACTTGACCCCGAACCCCATTGAAGTCAATGGGGACCCAAACTTTTGGGCACTAAAATGGCTCTAAAATAGTCCTGGAAAGGGCTAGAGGGCTGCAAAAGGCATCAAAATGTGCTTAAGAGCATGGCAACTGTTCTGCAAACAAATGTGGATAGGGAAATGACTTAAAATAACATAAAATACTGAACAAACAAAAATAAAAATCTGGATCTAGGAGTAGGAGGTTGAGGAGGCGGTGAATGGGTGGATGTGGCGGTGTAGGTTGACGTGGCGGTGTAGGTGAAAGCGGCGGTGAAGGAGGAATAGGTAGCCAACACTGATTTGTGTTTAAAATATTGGGACATATAACAAAATAAAACAAAGAATAAGTACACTTGAGTACAAGAATGGATGGTTGAGGCTGGTATAAATGTCTATTCTGCACAAGGTACGGACAAGTCCTGTGGGATCCATGCCTGGTTCATTTTAATAAACGTAAGCTTGTCCACATTGGCTGTGGCCTGTGATAATGCTCTCTGCCGTGCTAAACACACGTTCACACTATACACTGGCTGCAGGGCAGGTCAGCACCTCCAAGGCTGACAAAGCTTTTCCACATTTGAGCCATGCTAACCCTGCCTTCTCAGGTGCTGGCGGTGCCCCAACTCCGCTGGCGACCTCTTCCTCCTCCTCTGCCTTCGCCTTGTGCTTCCACTGTGCTCCCGTTGTCAGGTGGCAATGCCATCAGCAGCGTGCGCTTGTAGTCGCGCATCTTACGATCAGTAACAGATGTTTTCACTAAATTCTGTTCCCTGTCAGCAATGCAGAGCAGGGGTTCATTCACGAAAAAAGGGGGTTCATGTCACCCAGCAATAGAACAGAGGATTTTGAGAGATTTAGGCCCCTGTCACCCAGGCACAGCAGGGGTTCATTCACAGCAAAAGGGGGTTCATGTCACCCAACAATAGAACAGAGGATTTTGAGAGATTTAGGCCTCTGTCACCCAGGCACAGCAGGGGTTCATTCACAGCAAAAGGGGGTTCTTGTCACCCAGCAATAGAACAGAGTATTTTGAGAGATTTAGGCCCCTGTCACCCAGGCACAGCAGGGGTTCATTCACGGCAAAAGGGGGTTCATGTCACCCAGCAATAGAACAGAGGATTTTGAGAGATTTAGGCCCCTGTCACCCAGGCACAGCAGGGGTTTATTCACAGTAAATGGGGGTTCATGTCACCCAACAATAGAACAGAGGATTTTGAGAGATTTAGGCCTCTGTCACCCAGGCACAGCAGGGGTTCATTCACAGCAAAAGGGAGTTCTTGTCACCCAGCAATAGAACAGAGTATTTTAAAAGATTTAGGCCCCTGTCACCCAGGCACAGCAGGGGTTCATTCACGGCAAAAGGGGGTTCATGTCACCCAGCAATAGAACAGAGGATTTTGAGAGATTTAGGCCCCTGTCACCCAGGCACAGCAGGGGTTCATTCACGGCAAAAGGGGTTTCTTGTCACCCAGCAATAGAACAGAGGAATTTGAGAGATTTAGACCCATGTCACCCAGGCACAGCAGGGGTTCATTCACGGCAAAAAGGGGTTCATGTCACCCAGCAATAGAACAGAGGATTTTGAGAGATTTAGGCCCCTGTCACCCAGGCACAGCAGGGGTTCATTCACGGCAAAAGGGGGTTCATGTCACCCAGTAATAGAACAGAGGATTTTGAGAGATTTAGGCCCCTGTCACCCAGGCACAGCAGGGGTTCATTCACGGCAAAAGGGGGTTCTTGTCACCCAGCAATAGAACAGAGGATTTTGAGAGATTTAGGCCCCTGTCACCCAGGCACAGCAGGGGTTCATTCACGGCAAAAGGGGGTTCATGTCACCCAGCAATAGAACAGAGGATTTTGAGAGATTTAGGCCCATGTCACCCAGGCACAGCAGGGGTTCATTCACGTCAAAAGTGGTTTCTTGTCACCCAGCAATAGAACAGAGGATTTTGAGAGATTTAGGCCCCTGTCACCCAGGCACAGCAGGGGTTCATTCACGGCAAAAGGGGTTTCATGTCACTCAGCAATAGAACAGAGGATTTTGAGAGATTTAGGCCCCTGTCATCTAGGCACAACAGGGGTTCATTCACGGCAAAAGGGGGTTCTTGTCACCCAGCAATAGAACAGAGGATTTTGAGAGATTTAGGCCCTTGTCACCCAGGCACAGCAGGGGTTTGTATACGCCAAAAATGGTAAAATGTCACCCGACAATTGAAAATAAGAATTTTTTTCAATTTAGGGCACTAAAATTGGCACTTTTTTTGCATTAAAATGGCTGTAAAATAGTCCTTGAAAAGACTAGAGGGATGTAAAAGGCAGTAAAATGTGCTTAAGAGCATGGCAACTGCTCTGCAAACAAATGTGGATAGGGAAATAACTTAAAATGAAATAAAATAACAAAAAATTACAAATTATTAACCTGCAACTCAGAGAAGGAGGTGGATATGGAGTCGGAGGTTGAGGAGGCAGTGAATATGGTGTTGTAGGTGGAGGCAGCAATGGAGAAGGAGGAAGCCAACAATGTTTTTATTTTATTTTTTATTGGGGTAGGTAGCCCCCAAAATATTGGGACAAATAAAAAAAAAAAGAAAACAAAGAATCATTGCACTTGACTTGAGTACAAAAATGTATGTTTGATGGTGGTATATTTGTCTATTCTGCACAAGGTACAGACAAGTTTTGTGGGATCCAAGCCTGGTTCATTTTAATGAACGTGAGCTTGTCCACATTGGCTGTGGACAGGCGGCTGCGTCTGTCTGTAATGACGCCTCCTACCGTGCTAAATACACGTTCAGAGAGTACACTGGCTGCAGGGCAGGCCAGCACCTACAATGCATACAGGGCAAGCTCTGGCCATGTGGACAATTTGGAGACCCAGAAGCTGAATGGGGCAGAACCATCAGTCAGTACGTGTAGGCGTGTGCACAGGTACTGTTCCACCATGTTGTTCAAATGCTGCCTCCTGCTAACACGCTCCTTATTAGCAGTTGGGGCCGGTTGTTGCGGCGAGGTGACAAAGCTTTTCCACATGTTGGCCATGCTAACCCTGCCTTCTGAGGTGCTGGCGCTGACACAGCTGCATTGGCGACCTCTTCCTCCTCCCCTGCCTTCGCCTTGTGCTTCCGCTTGTCCCCCGGCGTCAGTCGCTCTCAGGAGCTCGTCTACCAGCGTGCGCCAGTAGTCGCGCATCTTCCGATCACGCTCCAGTGAGGGAATTAAGGACGGCACATTGTCTTTGTAACGGGGATCCAGCAGTGTACTCAGCACACGTTAAAATATGGGCAACTCTGCAGTCGTTGCGCAGGCACTGCAGCATGTAGTCGCTCATGTGTGCCAGGCTGCCCAGAGGTAAGGGCAAGCTGTCCTCTGTGGGAGGCGTATCGTCTGCGTCCTCCGTATCCCCCCAGCCACGCACCAGTGATGGGCCCGAGCTGCGTTGGATGCCACCCCGCTCTGAACATGCTTCATCCCCATCCTCCTCCTCCTCATCCTCCTCCAGTATTGGGCCCTGGCTGGCCAAATTTGTACCTGGCCTCTGCTGTTGCAAAAATCCTCTTTCTGAGCCACTTCTAAAAGACTGGCCTGAAAGTGATAGAGATGACCCCTCTTCCTCCTCCTCGTCCTGGGCCACATCCTCTTCCATCATCGGCCTAAGTGTTTTCTCAAGGAGACATAGAAGTGGTATTGTAACGCTGATAACGGCGTCATCGCCACTGGCCATGTTGGTGGAGTACTCAAAACAGCGCAACAAGGCACACAGGTCTTGCATGGAGGCCCAGTCATTGGTGGTGAAGTGGTGCTGTTCCTCAGTGCGACTCACCCATGCGTGCTGCAGCTGAAACTCCACTATGGCCTGCTGCTGCTGCTCGCACAGTCTCTCCAGCATGTGCAAGATGGAGTTCCACCTGGTGGGCACGTCGCATATGAGGCGGTGAGCAGGAAGGCCGAAGTTACGCTGTAGAGAAGACAGCCGAGAGGCGGCAGGATGAGAACGCCGGAAGCGCGCATAGACGGCCCGCACTTTATGCAGCAGCTCTGACATGTCGGGGTAGTTGTGAATGAATTTCTGCACCACCAAATTCAGCACATGCGCCAGGGAAGGGATGTGCGTTAAACCGGCTAGTCCCAGAGCTGCAACGAGATTTCGCCCATTATAGCACACCACCAGGCCGGGCTTGAGGCCCACTGGCAGCAACCACTCGTCGGTCTGTTGTTCTATACCGCGCCACAACTCCTGCGCGATGTGGGGCCTGTCCCCCAAACACATCAGTCTCAGAACAGCCTGCTGATGTTTACTCCTGGCTGTGCTGAAGTTGGTGGTGAAGGTCTGTTGCTGACCGGATGAGGAGGTGGTAGAAGAGGAGGAGGAAGCCGAGTAGGAAGAGAAGGCAACAGGAGGCAAAGAATGATGCCCTGCGATCATTGGCGGCGGAAGGACGTGCGCCAAACAGCTCTCTGCCTGGGGCCCAGCCGCCACTACATTTACCCAGTGTGCAGTTAGGGAGATATAGCATCCCTGGCCGTGCTTACTGGTCCACGTATCTGTGGTTAGGTGGACCTTGCCACAGATGGCGTTGCGCAGTGCACACTTGATTTTATCCGATACTTGGTTGTGCAGGGAGGGCACGGCCCTCCTGGAGAAGTAGTGGCGGCTGGGAACGATGTACTGTGGGACAGCAAGCGACATGAGCTGTTTGAAGCTGTCCGTCTGCACCAGCCTGAATGACAGCATTTCAAAGGCCAGCAGTTTAGAAATGCTGGCATTCAGGGCCAGGGATCGAGGGTGGCTAGGTGGGAATTTACGCTTTCTCTCAAAGGTTTGTGAGATGGAGAGCTGAACGCTTCCGTGTGACATGGTGGAGATGCTTGGTGACGGAGGTGGTGTTGTTGGTGGCACATCCTCTGTTTGCTGGGCGGCAGCTGCCAGCGTTCCTCCAGAGGTGGAGGAAGAGGCCGAGGCAGCAGCAGAAGAGGGAGCAGGAGGGGCCTGAGCCCTTTCTTGGTTTTAAAGGTGCTTACTCCACTGCAACCCATGTCTCGCATGTACAGTCGTGGCCAAAAGTTTTGAGAATTACATAAATATTGGAAATTGGAAAATTTGCTGCTTAAGTTTTTATAATAGCAATTTGCATATACTCCAGAATGTTATGAAGAGTGATCAGATGAATTGCATAGTCCTTCTTTGCCATGAAAATTAACTTAATCCCCAAAAAAACTTTCCACTGCATACCATTGCTGTCATTAAAGGACCTGCTGAGATCATTTCAGGATTCGTCTTGTTAACTCAGGTGAGAATGTTGACGAGCACAAGGTTGGAGATCATTATGTCAGGCTGATTGGGTTAAAATGGCAGACTTGACCTGTTAAAAGGAGGGTGATGCTTGAAATCATTGTTCTTCCATTGTTAACCATGGTGACCTGCAAAGAAACGCGTGCAGCCATCATTGCGTTGCATAAAAATGACTTCACAGGCAAGGATATTGTGGCTACTAAGATTGCACCTCAATCAACAATTTATAGGATCATCAAGAACTTCAAGGAAAGAGGTTCAATTCTTGTTAAGAAGGCTTCAGGGCGTCCAAGAAAGTCCAGCAAGTGCCAGGATCGTCTCCTAAAGAGGATTCAGCTGCGGGATCGGAGTGCCACCAGTGCAGAGCTTGCTCAGGAATGGCAGCAGGCAGGTGTGAGCGCATCTGCACGCACAGTGAGGCAAAGACTTTTGGAAGATGGCCTGGTGTCAAGAAGGGCATCAAATAAGCCACTTCTCTCCAAAAAAAACATCAGGGACAGATTGATCTTCTGCAGAAAATATGGTGAATGGACTGCGGAGGACTGGGGCAAAGTCATATTCTCTGATGAAGCCTCTTTCCGATTGTTTGGGGCATCAGGAAAAAGGCTTGTCCGGAGAAGAAAAGGTGAGCGCTACCATCAGTCCTGTATCATGCCAACAGTAAAGCATCCTGAGAGCATTCATGTGTGGGGTTGCTTCTCATCCAAAGGAGTGGGCTCACTCACAATTTTGCCCAAAAACACAGCCATGAATAAAGAATGGTACCAAAACACCCTCCAATAGCAACTTCTTCCAACAATCCAACAACAGTTTGGTGAAGAACAATGCATTTTCCAGCACGATGGAGCACTGTGCCATAAGGCAAAAGTGATAACTAAGTGGCTCGGGACTAAAACGTTGACATTTTGGGTCCATGGACTGGAAACTCCCCAGATCTTAATCCCATTGAGAACTTGTGGTCAATCCTCAAGAGGCGGGTGGACAAACAAAAACCCACTAATTCTGACAAACTCCAAGAAGTGATTATGAAAGAATGGGTTGCTATCAGTCAGGAATTGGCCCAGAAGTTGATTGAGAGCATACCCAGTCGAATTGCAGAGGTCCTGAAAAAGAAGGGCCAACACTGCAAATACTGACTCTTTGCATAAATGTCATGTAATTGTCGATAAAAGCCTTTGAAACGGATGAAGTGCGTGTAATTATATTTCACTACATCACAGAAACAACTGAAACAAAGATCTAAAAGCAGTTTAGCAGCGAACTTTGTGAAAACGAATATTTGTGTCATTCTCAAAACTTTTGGCCACGACTGTAGATGCCTGGTCATGCATGTTGTGCTAAGGTTCAGGTTAATGCCTCGCTTCAGGCTCTGACGGAACAGCGTGCAAACCACTCGGGTCTTGTCGTCAGCACATTGTGTGAAGAAGTGCCATGCCAGGGAACTCCTTGAAGCTGCCTTTGGTGTGCTCGGTCCTTGGTGACGGTGGCCAGTAGCAGGCGAACTGTTTTGGCGATGGCTGCTCTGCTTTTGCACCCTGCTCCCACTTTTGCTACGCTGTTGGCTCGGTCTCACCACTGCCTCTTCCTCCGAACTCTGAAAGTCAGTGGCACGACCTCATCGTCCCCTGCATCGTCTTCCACCCAGTCTTCCTCCCTGACCTCCTTTTCGGTCTGCACACTGCAGAAAGACGCAGCAATTGGCACCTGTGTTTCCTCATCATCAGAGACGTGCTGAGGTGGTATTCCCATGTCCTAAACAAGTGGTTGTGTGTCAGTGCATTCTATGTCTTCCACCCCTGGGGAAGGGCTAGGTGGATGCCCTTGGGAAACCCTGCCAGCAGAGTCTTCAAACAGCATAAGAGACTGCTGCATGACTTGAGGATCAGACAGGTTCCCCGATATGCACGGGGGTGATGTGACGGACTGATGGGCATGGGTTTCAGGCGCCACCTGTGCGCTTTCTGCGGAAGACTGGGTGGGAGATAATGTGAACGTGCTGGATCCACTGTCGGCCACCCAATTGACTAGCGCCTGTACTTGCTCACGCCTTACCATCCTTAGAAAGGCATTAGGCCCGACCAAATATCGCTGTAGATTCTGGCGGCTCCTAGGACCTGAAGTAGTAGGTTCAGAAGGACGTGTAGCTGTGGCAGAACGGCCACGTCCTCTCCCTGCACCAGAGGCTCCACCAACACCACCACCACGACGATGACCGCGTCCCTTTTTAGATGTTTGCCTCATAGTTAGCGTTCACAAAGCAAAGTAAAAAGTAGTTAAGTCTGTTAAAAATAAATAAACGCCAATAAAAACCCTGATGTAGGGTATTGCACAAAAATTTTTTACATCCCAGATGTATAGTATATCAGAGGGTTTTTTCACCCCAGTAACCCGTATTTCTGGCCGAAATGTGACAATCACTTATGCATGTCTAATCCCAGATGCGCAGTATATTAGAGGGTTTTTTCAGCCCAGTATGCCAAAACTGTATTTCTAGGCTAAATGTGACAATCACTTATGCACGTGTATTTCCACATGTGTAGTATATTTGAGGCTTTTTTCACCCCAGTATGCCAAAGCCGTATTTCTGGCCTAAATGTGACAATCACTTATGCACGTGTAATCCCAGATGTGCAGTATATCAGAGGCTTTTTTCAGCCCAGTGTGCCAAAGCCGTATTTCTGGCCTAAATGTGACAATCACTTATGCTTGTCTAATCCCAGATGTGCAGTATATCAGAGGCTTTTTTGACCCCAGTAACCAAAAAGCCATATTTCTGGTCTAAATGTGACAATCACTTATGCATGTCTAATCCCAGATGTCCAGTATATTAGAGGGTTTTTTCACCCCAGTAACCAAAAAGCCGTATTTCTGGCCTAAATGTGACAATCACTTATGCACGTGTAATCCCAGATGTGCAGTATATCAGAGGCTTTTTTCACCCCAGTATGCCAAAGCCGTATTTCTGGCCTAAATGTGACAATCACTTATGCACGTGTAATCCCAGATGTGCAGTATATCAGAGGCTTTTTTCAGCCCAGTAAGCCAAAGCCGTATTTCTGGCCTAAATGTGACAATCACTTATGCATGTTGTGGGAGATTAGCTAGTGGGGATCACCTTTTTCTGAAAACAGACAGTCCGTATGGATGCAGTTTCCTTGAAAATCTGTCTGGTTGCCAGGTTTATTTAGCCAAAAAGGTTTGCACAGCAGAAAACAAACAAAACAGAAAGTAAATCCTTGCCGTCCGGCGCTAAGCTATACAGTCGTGTCCTGACTATACGGCGCGGGGCTGCTCCCCGACACCCCAACACAAATGGTAAAGCAAACCTTTTGTTTTTCTCGCATCCAAACGTAGCTGTCACGAGGGTGTCAAGAGCCACGCCTGACTCCGTTATACCCGGGGTCAGGAAGTCGCAGCGGGTGGCTGCGCACTCTATGTCTAAAGACAGTGCTGTTTATTAATGGTAGCTTTCTGGGTTTGCCTTGCAATCCTTTTTGGCTCACTCAGGGATCCGTAGCTTCTCCTCCTCAGCTGTTTCTTGTCCAGCAATCCCAACCTCCTTATATTCCCATCTCTCACTTCTCTGGTTGCCAGATATAGAGCTTCCTGCCTGGACTTCTATACTGACCCACTGGAGCTGTGTGGCTGTGTTCCCTGGTTGTTGTTCCAGAACGTTACCCTCCGGCTCCCTGTTGGGCCTTGGTGGTCTGCTGTTGTCGCCCACCTGGGATTATATGTTTGTCTGTATTGTCTGTCCTCTCCTTGGTGTTTTCCTCTTAGTGTCAGTGGTGCGGACTAGTGATCCCACTGCCCCGTTCACTACATAGGGCTCATCTTAGGGAAAGCCAGGGTTTAGGCACGTGATCGGCGTACGGGTGAGGAACCCGTCTAGGGACGTCAGGGCAGTCAGGTGCCAGCCGCAAGGTGAGTCAGGGGTCACCATCTTTCCCTCTCCCTTGGACAGGGCTTTCCCTCCCTTTGCGTGACGCTGGTCATTACATTATATCTGGCCCTTATTTTGTGTAGGTAAAAAAAAAAAAAATAACAACTTTTTCTTTCTACCTACTTAGAATAAAATATGGATCCAATTGCTTCAAGGCCTGTCTTTGGAGGTGTCAGGACTGAAGGCGTTGGTCCTCCAGCAACAGCAGCAATTGCTACAGACCGCAAGCCCAGCGGTTGCTACAGGTAACCAGGTTGTTGTGGAACCCAAGGTTGCTCTTCCTGACAGATTTTCTGGGGGAAGGGACAAATTTGTGACGTTCCGTGAGGCCTGTAAATTATATTTTAAACTGCGCCTTTACTCCTCTGGTAATGAAGAACAGCGGGTGGGGGTTGTTATTTCCCTGCTTCAGGGGGACCCACAATCCTGGGCGTTCTCTTTACCCACTGATTCCCAGGCTCTCCGGTCAGTGGATGAATTTTTTGGGGCCTTGGGTCTCATATATGACGACCCTGACCGAATCGCACTGGCTGAATCAAAGTTACGGAGACTTCTACAGGGAGAGCGGCCAGTAGAGGAGTATTGCTCAGAGTTCCGTAGGTGGGCTACGGATACCCAGTGGAACGACCCGGCTCTCAGGAGTCAGTTCTGCTCTGGGTTATCCGAAAGGATTAAGGATGCGCTTGCGCTGTATGAGACTCCCTTTTCCCTTGATGCGGTTATGTCCCTCTCTATCAGGATAGATAGACGTCTTAGGGACAGATTGAAAAATCCGGAGCAACTGGTAACCCCTCCCAAGCAGCAGTTAGTCTGTACGGACTTAGACGAGCCTATGCAGCTAGGAGGAACTACTCGTCAGGTACGTCCTCCTGAGGCTCGCCGTAGGCGTGGGGTTTGTTTTTTCTGTGGGGAGAGGGGTCATTTTATTAATGTCTGTCCTTCCTTTCTCAAAAACAAAAGACCGTCGGAAAACTACTAACCCCAGGCTGTGTAGAGGATGTCAGCCAGGGGGTATACGTTTCCTCCATACAAACATCGCATTTTGTGTTGCCAGCGGTTGTTGTTTTTGGTGTTAAGACGGAGACTATTTCTTTTTTTCTAGACAGTGGAGCAGGAGTAAATTTGATAGATGCCCATTTTGCCCACACTATGGGTTTGTCTCTCTGTACGCTACAGAGACCTATTCCCATATTCGCTATTGATTCTGCTCCTCTGTCTCAGAGAAACCTCACTCACATTGTCCATAACTTACACATTCGGGTAGGGGACCACCATAACGAGTTGCTTTCATGTTAGGTTCTGGAGGGGCTTCCCACTCCTGTGGTGTTGGGTCTTCCCTGGTTGGTAGCGCACAATCCAGTGGTGGATTGGCAGGCCAGGGAGATATTGGAGTGGAGTGAGCAGTGCAGAGAAAATTGCTTAAATAGCAATTGCTTAGTCGCCTCCATAGCTACCCTACCTACATTTGTTTCGGACTTTGAGGACGTTTTTTCTGAAAAGGGTTGCCAGAAGTTACCACCTCACCGTCCTTATGATTGCCCGGTTAACCTGATTCCCGGTGCAAAATTACCCAAGACCAGGTTATATAATCTTTTGGGTCCGGAGAGACAAGCCATGAAAGATTATATCTCCGAGAGCTTGGCTAAGGGACACATCAGACCCTCTTCTTCACCCGTGGCTGCAGGGTTTTTCTTCGTTAAAAAGAAAGATGGGGGCCTGCGTCCTTGCCTAGATTTTTGCGAATTAAACCGGATAACCATCCGAGACCCATACCCTCTTCCTCTCATTCCTGACCTGTTTAATCAGATTGCGGTTGCTAGGTGGTTCTCCAAACTTGATCTTAGGGGGGCCTACAATCTGATTCGTATGAAGGAAGGGGATGAGTGGAAGACAGCTTTTAACACCCCTGAGGGGCATTATGAAAATCTAGTTATGCCTTTCGGTCTGACCAATGCTCCTGCTGTCTTCCAACATTTCGTTAATGACATTTTTAGTCATCTTATCGGCAGGTTTGTGGTGATATACCTAGATGATATTTTTATTTATTCGTCTGATCTGAAAACACATGAGGTGCATGTCAGACAGGTACTGCAGGTCCTACGGACGAATAAATTATATGCTAAAATTGAAAAGTGTGTCTTCGCCGTTCAGGAAATACAGTTCCTAGGTTATTTATTATCTGCTTCAGGTTTCCGTATGGATCCTAGGAAGGTCCAGGCAATTTTAGATTTGAGGTTCTCAGGAAGATCCCAAGCACTGCAACGGTTCTTGGGCTTCGCAAATTTCTATAGAAAGTTCATTAAAAATTATTCGGTGATTGTAAAACCCCTTACTGACATGACTAGGAAGGGGACTGATTTTTCTAAATGGTCTGACGCCGCTAAAATTGCTTTTTCCTCTCTAAAAGAGAGGTTTACCTCGGCACCTGTACTAATCCAACCTGATGTCTCCCAGCCTTTTATTGTTGAAGTTGATGCGTCAGAGGTGGGAGTGGGGGCTGTGCTGTCTCAGGGTCCGTCTCCTGGCAAATGGCGTCCTTGTGCGTTCTTTTCTAAAAAAAACTATCTGCAGCAGAGAAGAACTATGATATTGGCAATAGGGAACTATTAGCTATTAAACTAGCGTTTGAAGAATGGCGTCACTTTTTAGAGGGGGCAATCCACCCCGTCACTGTGATTACGGACCACAAAAACCTTCTGTACCTCGAATCAGCTAAGCGTCTCACCCCTAGACAAGCTAGGTGGTCGCTATTTTTTTACCAGGTTTAACTTTGTTATTACCTATCGTCCTGGGGCAAAAAATACCAAAGCAGATGCACTATCTCGTTGTTTCCCTGGAGGGGGTAATGTGAGTGATCCGGTACCCATTCTACAAAGAGGAGTGGTTGTCTCTGCGGTACACTCTGTTCTGGAGGGGAAGGTGTTAGAGGCCCAGGGGGACGCCCCGGTCTCTTGCCCCTCAGAGAAATTGTTTGTACCGTTAAACCTGCATCTCGAATTATTAAAGGAACATCATAATTCGGCACTTGCTGGGCACCCGGGTAGTAAAGCAACCTTGGAGCTATTGTCTCGTCGTTTTTGGTGGCCAAGGTTGCGTCAGGATGTAATGGATTTTGTGTCTTCCTGTTCTACTTGTGCGCGCGCGAAAGTCTCTCATACACGTCCTGCAGGGTCTTTATTGCCACTTGTCATTCCCAATAGGCCATGGACACATCTGTCAATGGATTTTATCACTGACTTACCTTTGTCTGCGGGTAAAACAGTTATCTTGGTAGTAGTGGACAGGTTTAGAAAAATGGTACACTTCATTGCGTTACCCGCACTACCTAATGCTAAGACTCTTGCTCAGGTATTCATCAGTGAAATCGTGAAGCTTCACGGGGTCCCTTCCGATGTTGTTTCGGATCGGGGAACCCAGTTTATTTCTAAATTTTGGAAAGCTTTTTGTTCCCGTTTGGGGGTACACTTGTCCTTTTCCTCAGCTTTCCATCCTCAGTCGAATGGACAGACTGAGCATACCAACCAAAACCTTGAGACATATCTAAGATGTTTTGTGTCTGAACACCAAGAGGTGTGGTCATCATATTTACCGTTAGCCGAGTTTGCCATAAATAATCGCCGTCAGGAATCTACTGGCAAGTCACCATTTCTTGGTGCATATGGTTTTCATCCTCAATTCTGTACTTTCAAAGAGGGGGGGTCTTCTGGGGTTCCCGAAGAGGAACGGTTTTCGTCATCTCTTTCCTCTGTATGGCAGAAAGTGCAAGCTAATTTGAAAAATATGGGAGGTAAATATAAATGCATGGCTGATAAGAGACGGTCGCCAGGTCCGGACCTAGGAGTGAATGACTATGTGTGGTTGTCTACTAGGAATATTAAATTAAAGGTTCCCTCTTGGAAACTGGGTCCTAGGTTCATTGGCCCTTACAAAATAGTAGCCATCATTAACCCCGTGGCTTTTCGCCTGGAGCTACCTCAGACTTTTAAAATCCATAACGTCTTCCATAAGTCGTTACTCAAGAAGTATGTTCCACCTCTAGAACCGTCACCGCTGCCACCTCCTCCTGTTGTTGTGGATGGTAATCTAGAGTTTCAAATATCCAAAATTGTTGATTCTCGTTGGGTCCGCCGCTCTCTTCAATATCTGGTGCATTGGAGGGGTTACGGTCCCGAGGAAAGAATGTGGGTTCCAGCGTCTGAGGTAAACGCCGACAGGTTAGTTCGGGCTTTTCATGCCTCTCATCCTGAGAGACCTAGTCCTGAGTGTCCGGAGGCCCCTCGTAGAGAGGGGGTACTGTCACGAGGGTGTCAAGAGCGACGCCTGACTCCGTTATACCCGGGGTCAGGAAGTCGCAGCGGGTGGCTGTGCGCTCTATGTCTAAAGACAGTGCTGTTTATTAATGGTAGCTTTCTGGGTTTGCCTTGCAATCCTTTTTGGCTCACTCAGGGATCCGTAGCTTCTCCTCCTCAGCTGTTTCTTGTCCAGCAATCCCAACCTCCTTATATTCCCATCTCTCACTTCTCTGGTTGCCAGATATAGAGCTTCCTGCCTGGAATTCTATACTGACCCACTGGAGCTGTGTTGCTGTGTTCCCTGGTTGTTGTTCCAGAACGTTACCCTCCGGATCCCTGTTGGGCCTTGGTGGTCTGCTGTTGTCGCCCACCTGGGATTATATGTTTGTCTGTATTGTCTGTCCTCTCCTTGGTGTTTTCCTCTTAGTGTCAGTGGTGCGGACTAGTGATCCCACCGCCCCGTTCACTACATAGGGCTCATCTTAGGGAAAGCCAGGGTTTAGGCACGTGAACGGCGTACGAGTGAGGAACCCGTCTAGGGACGTCAGGGCAGTCAGGTGCCAGCCGCAAGGTGAGTCAGGGGTCACCATCTTTCCATCTCCCTTGGACAGGGCCTTCCCATTTCCCTCCCTTTGCGTGACGCCGGTCATTACAGTAGCTCTCTCTTCAGCAACACAGGTTATGGTTCTGAGACTCAGCACATAAGAGCCCTGTTGTGCTCTCTTCCTGTTTATTTAAAGTCCACCTGGAGGTGAACTCCAGTGGATCACAATCTCTGGACCGGAACCAAGCCTGCCACTGAGCCTGGAATAACCCGGGTCGGATTCCGGTTCAGTCCCTGACAACAGAGCGCATGCTAGGTGAAACATACCTATCATGCACCACCTCGCCTCGCATACCGTCACATATCCTTCCCCTCTGCTCTAGCCCCCGCGGCTGAGCAACTGTCCCCAGCATACAGTGCATGCGGGAGAGGGCATCCGCATTGTTTTGGAGCTTGCCCGGCCTATGCTCTACTGAAAACTTAAAGGGCTGTAAGGCCAGAAACCATCTTGTCACACGGTTATTTTTTTCCCTGTTGTCACACATCCACTTTAGGGGTGCATGATCGGTGACGAGCTTAAACGACCTTCCCAGTAAGTAATATTTCAGAGAGTCTAGGGCCCATTTAATAGCGAGACATTCCTTCTCGACAATGGCATAGTTCCTTTCATGCTTGTTCAGCTTTCGGCTCAGGTATACCACTGGGTGCTCCTCACCATCTCTGGTTTGGGATAGGACAGCCCCTAGGCCCACCTCAGAGGCGTCCGTCTGTACCACAAACTCGTTTGAGAAGTCCAGGGTTACCAACACCGGTAGTACACAAAAGGCCCGCTTTAACTTCTGGAAGGCCTCCTCGGCTTCAGGATTCCATTTAACCATGGCTGACCCTCTGCCCTTTGTCAAGTCGGTCAGAGGGGCGGCAATGGTGGCAACGTCGGGTATAAACCGCCGGTAATACCCCGTAATGCCAATAAAGGCCCGAATTAGTTTTTTGTTTACTGGTTGGGGCCATTTTTGAATTGCCTCAATTTTATTGGTCTGGGGTTTGACCAGTCCCCGGCCAATAACGTAGCCAAGGTATTTGGCTTCCTCCAGGCCTATGGCACACTTTTTTGGGTTGGCCGTGAGACCTGCTTTCTTAAGGGAATCTACCACTGCCTGTACCCGGAGCAGGTGCGATTCCCAGTCTGGGCTGTGGATGACCACATCGTCCAAATACGCAGCTGCATACGGGCGATGTGGCCTCAAAGTTTTATCCATCATTCGTTGGAATGATGCAGGAGCTCCATGCAGACCAAAAGGCATCCGCTTATACTGAAACGAGCCTTCAGGAGTGGAAAAGGCCGTTTTCTCCTTGGCCGATTCAGTTAGGGGTATCTGCCAGTAGCCTTTCATCAGGTCTAGGGTCGTTATGTAGCGGGCTTGTCCCAACCTGTCCACGAGTTCGTCGACCCGAGGCATCGGGTAGGCATCGAACTTGGACACACTGTTGAGTTTCCTAAAGTCGTTACAAAACCTAATAGTGCCATCGGGTTTTGGCACCAATACTATGGGGCTCGACCAATCACTGTGGGACTCTTCTATCACGTCCCACTCTAACATCATTTTTTTTCCTTTGCGACTGCCCCTCGCCTGGCCTCCAGTATTCTATATGCCTTTACATTTACGAGAACCCCAGGTTCTGTCACTATGTCATGCTGAATCACGTTGGTTCGTCCGGGTAAGGGGGAGAAAAAGTCTCTATTTTTGTACAAAAATGCCCTAACGTCACTTTGTTGCACCAGGGATAGGGATTCCGTTATGGGAACATCAGGGATCACCGGTCGCCGGACTGTTGCGGCCTAAGATGTGGCCAATAAAGTGTCTCTGTCCTTCCAGGGTTTTAAGAGATTACATGATAAATCTGTTATGGCTTCCGTTTCCCGGGTTGATAGACCTTGTAGTTTACAACCCCTAGTTTTTCAACCACCTCAAAGGGACCCTGCCATTTAGCCAGGAACTTACTTTCAACCGTGGGAACCAGTACCAACACTCGGTCCCCAGGGCTGAAAGTACGGACCTTGGCACCCCGATTATAGACCCTCCTCTGGGCCTCCTGGGCTCGCTCCATATGTTCACGAACCAGGGGCAAGACAGCTGCAATTCAATCCTGCATCAAGGAGACATGCTCTATGATGCTTCGATACGGGGTGGCCTCTCCTTCCCACGTCTCTTTGGCGACATCTAGCAGCCCCCTGGGATGTCTCCCATACAAGAGCTCAAAGGGGGAATAACCTGTGGACATAAATGGGGTGTCTTGATCGGTTAAGATCTCCTTTGGGATCCCCACTCGATTAAACACCTGGACTAACTCCTTGGCGATAGTCTTAGCGGAGGTGTTACGCAAGGGGATGGCCTCAGGGTAGCGTGTTGCGTAGTCCAGGATTACCAGAATATGCTGGTGACCCCGGGCAGACTTCACCACTGGCCCCACCAGGTCCATGCCAATCCTTTTAAAAGGGACCTCAATTATTGGTAGAGGACTGCGAAAATGGGGCAATTGGCACTCGGGGCACGACTCACAGTACTGCCTGACATCTGCATGCAACCCAGGCCAGAAAAATCTCTGGGCGATTCTCTCCCTGGTCTTTTCCACGCCGAGATGTCCCCCCATCACGTGACTATGTGCCAGGTCTAGAACTACCCTGCGGAAGGGTTTGGGAACCAGTAGCTGTTCGACCTCGTCTTCTCCACGTTTTATCACCTGATACAGTAAATTGTTGTTGAGGGCCATGTAGGGGAAGGACACCCCCCAGTTAGGGACCACCGGTTCCCCATCTTAACATTTTCCCTAGCTCTAATGAGGGTGACATCTCGCAGTTGTTTGGTACAAAAATCCTCTCTCCTGACTTCTAAATCTGGCATAACATTTGGACTACTCTCACTGTCAGGATCAGAGACGTTCTCCTGTTCATTACCCTCCGGCTCCCCAGCCAGGACAGGGAGAGGAAGAGGATCTTCCGCCTCCTCAACAACCTCGCCTTCCCTTTGGAAAAAAGGATCTGGCGAGAGCTCCTGTGCCTCCCCAGCAGGGGGAGCACTATCTACCAGTCTCCCCTTGCCTTCCCATAAGCTCCAAAAATGGGGAAAATCTCTCCCCACTAACGCTTCGTGAAGCAGTGACGGCACCACCCCGACTGAATGTGTCACACTACCCCAAGGGGTATCAACCTCAACCACTGCAGTCTGGTAGTCCCGTGTGTCCCCCTGAATGCAAATGACCCCGATAGTACTGGGGTGTAGTTTGGTGGGGTTTACACAATCCTTCCTGATTAGTGTCACCACACTACCCGAGTCTAGCAGGGCTGTGAGTGGCTTTCTATCCACAGAAATAGCACACATTTGTCTCTCAGTGTGACTCGAACATACTGCAGTACACGCGACCTGTGCAAAAAGAGAAATGTGTCTTTTCCTGTAAGCATAGTCACACTGCATAGGTTCATCGCTTAAAGGACAGTTTGCAGCAATATGCCCAAATGCATGGCACCGATAACACTGTACGTGCTCTACCCCCAGTCCTTTTAAGGGTCCCAAGGACTTTCCTGGCATCTTTGGACAGTCTCCAGGTCTAGGACCCACAGTCTCATTAGCTGATTAAATCAGTCTTAACATTACCCCTGCTTTTGAACCCTGGAACAGTCTTACCAGATCCTGGGGGTGATCTTGCGCACCAAGACGTTCCACGGTGGGGCATAGACGGATTCAGCAAGTCCTCAGAAGCAAGGTACCTCTCCACTAGGTCCACCAACTGGATTGCAGTGTTGGGGTCCCCCTGTCCGACCCACTTTTTTAGTGTCGCAGGGAGCGCACGCAGGTACTGCTCCATTACTACACGCTCCACGATATGCGGGCCGGTCAAGGTCTCTGGCTGTAACCACTTCCTGGTGAGATGGATCAGGTCGAACATTTGAGAACGGGGTGGCTTGCCGCTGGAGTAAGTCCACTGATGCACACGCTGGCCTCGGACTGCAATGGTGACACCCAAGCGTGCAAGTATCTCCGTCTTCAGTGTCTCATAGTCCTGGGCCTTATCCGCTTCGAGATCAAAGTACGCCTTTTGAGGTTCCCCGGTCAAAAACGGGGCTACTAGACCCACACACTGTTCTTTTGGCCACTCCTCGCGGACAGCAACTCTCTCAAAAGTCGCCAGGTAGGCCTCAACATCATCAGTAGGTATCATCTTCTGTAGGTGGTACGAGGCACGTACCAATCTTGGTTCCCCTGGCGCAGGAGGTGCAAACCCTTTTTTCTGTTCCACAAGAGCCTCTGCGAACTGCCGGTTCATCTCCTGTTGGGCCGCCTGTTGTGCTCCAGCGGCCTCTGCGACTTGGCGGTTGGATTCCGGCTGAGCTGCATTGGCCTGTAACAGGGCCTTTAACATTTCCTCCATTTTCAGAAACTGCCCGCTGAGTCTACCATGTGTGGGAGATTAGCTAGTGGGGATCACCTTTTTCTGAAAACAGACAGTCTGTATGCAGGCAGTTTCCTTGAAAATCTGTCTGGTTGCCAGGTTTATTTGGCCAAAAAGGTTTGCACAGCAGAAAACAAACAAAACAGAAAGTAAATCCTTGCCGTCTGGCGCTAAGCTATACAGTCGTATCCTGACTATACGGCGCGGGGCTGCTCCCCGACACTCCAACACAAATTGTAAAGCAAACCTTTTGTTTTTCTCGCATCCAAACGTAGCTCTCTCTTCAGCAACACAGGTTATGATTCTGAGACTCAGCACATGAGAGCCCTGTTGTGCTCTCTTCCTGTTTAATTAAAGTCCACCTGGAGGTTAACTCCAGTGGACCACAATCTCTGGACCGGAACCAAGCCTGCCACTGAGGCTGGAAAAACCCGGGCCGGATTACGGTTCAGTCCCTGACAACAGAGCGCATGCGAGGTGAAACATACCTATCATCCACCACCTCGCCTCGCATACCGTCACAATGTCTAATCCCAGATGTGCAGTATATTAGAGGGTTTTTTCACCCGAGTAACCAAAAAGCTGTATTTCTGGCCTAAATGTGACAATCACTTATGCACGTGTAATCCCAGATGTGCAGTATATTAGAGGGTTTTTTCACCCGAGTAACCAAAAAGCCGTATTTCTGGCCTAAATGTGACAATCACTTATGAAAGTGTAATCCCAGATGTGCAGTATATCAGAGGCATTTTTCACCCCAGTAAAAAAAAAAGCAGTATTTCTGGCCTAAATGTGACAATAACTTATGCATGTATAATCCCAGATGTGCAGTATATTAGAGGGTTTTTTCAGCCCAGTATGCCAAAGAAGTATTTCTGGCCTAAATGTGACAATCACTTATGCATGTGTAATCCCAGATGAGCAGTATATCAGAGGCTTTATTCAGCCCAGTATGCCAAAGAAGTATTTCTGGCCTAAATGTGACAATCACTTATGCACGTCAAATCCCAGATATGCAGTAATTTAGAGGGTTTTTTCACCCCAGTAACCAGAAAGCTGAATTTCTGGCCTAAATGTGACACTCACTTATGCATGTCTTATACCAGATGTGCAGTATATTAGAGGTTTTTTTCACCCCAGTAACCAAAAAGCCGTATTTCTGGTTTAAATGTGACAGTCACTTATGCACGTGTAATCCCAGATATGCAGTATATTAGAGGTTTTTACAGTCCAGTATGCAAAGCTGTATTTCTGGCTTAAATGTGACACTCCCTTATGCACGTCTTATCCCATATATGCAGTATATTAGAGGGGTTTTTCACCCCAGTAACCAAAAAGCCGTATTTCTGGCCTAAATGTGACAATCACTTATGCATGTGTAATCCCAGATGTGCAGTATATCATAGGCTTTTTTTAGCCCAGTATGACAAAGCCGTATTGCTGGCCTAAATGTGACAATCACTTATGCACGTGTAATTCGAGATGTGCAGTATATCAAAGGTTTTTTTCAGCCCAGTATGCCAAAGCCGTATTTCTGGCCTAAATGTGACAATCACTTATGCACGACATCCCAGATATGCAATAATTTAAAGGGTTTTTTCACCCCAGTAACCAAAAAGCTGTATTTCTGGCCTAAATGTGACAATCACTTATGCAAGTGTAATTCCAGATGTGCAGTATATCAGAGCCTTTTTTCAGCCCAGTTTGCCAAAGCCGTATTTCAGGCCTAAATGTGACAATCACTTATGCACGTTTAATCCCAGATGTGCAGTATATTAGAGGGATTTTTCACCCCAGTAACCAAAAAGCCGAATTTCTGGCCTAAATGTGACAATGACTTATGCATGTGTAATACCAGATGTGCAGTATATTAGAGGGTTTTTTCAGCCCAGTATGCAAAGCCGTATTTCTGGTCCAAATGTGACACTCACTTGTGCACGTCTTATCCCAGATGTGCAGTATATTAGAGGGGTTTTTCACCCCAGTAACCAAAAAGCCGTATTTCTGGCCTAAATGTGACACTCACTTATGCATGTCTTTTCCCAGATGTGCAGTATATTAGAGGTTTTTTTCACCCCATTAACAAAAAAGCTGTATTTCTGGCCTAAATGTGACAATCACTTATGGATGTCTAATCCCAGATGTGCAGTATATCAGAGACTTTTTTCACTCCAGTATGCCAAAGCTGTATTTCTGGCCTAAATGTGACAATCACTTATGCATGTGTAATCCCAGATGAGCAGTATATCAGAGGCTTTTTTCAGCCCAGTATGCCAAAGAAGTATTTCTGGCCTAAATGTGACAATCACTTATGCACGTCTAATCCCAGATATGCAGTAATTTAGAAGGTTTTTTCACCCCAGTAACTAAAAAGCAGAATTTCCAGCCTAAATGTGACACTCACTTATGCATGTCTTATACCAGATGTGCAGTATATTAGAGGTTTTTTTCACCCCAGTAACCAAAAAGCTGTATTTCTGGCCTAAATGTGACAATCACTTATGCAAGTGTAATCCCAGATGTGCAGTATATTAGAGGGGTTTTTCACCCCAGTAACCAAAAAGCCTAATTTCTGGCCTAAATGTGACAGTCACTTATGCACGTGTAATCCCAGATATGCCTGTATATTAGAGGGTTTTTTCAGTCCAGTATGCAAAGCCGTATTTCTGGCCTAAATGTGACACTCACTTATGCACGTCTTATCCCAGATGTGCAGTATATTAGAGGGGTTTTTCACCCCAGTAACCAAAAACTCATATTTCTGGCCTAAATGTGACAATCACTTATGCATGTTAAATCCCAGATGTGCAGTATATCATAGGCTTTTTTTAGCCGAGTATGACAAAGCCGTATTTCTGGCCTAAATGTGACAATCACTTATGCACATGTAATCCGAGATGTGCAGTATATCAAAGGGTTTTTTCAGCCCAGTATGCCAAAGCCGTATTTCTGGCCTAAATGTGACAATCACTTATGCTTGTCTAATCCCAGATGTGCAGTATATCAGAGGCATTTTTTTTTAACCCCAGTATGCCATAGCCGTATTTCTGGCCTAAATGTGACAATCACTTATACATGTGAACTCCCAGATGTGCAGTATATCAGAGACTTTTTTCACCCCAGTATGCCAAAGCCGTTTTTCTGGCCTAAATGTGACAATCACTTATGCATGTAAAATCCCAGATGTCCATTATATCAGAGGCTTTTTTCACCCCAGTATGCCAAAGTCGTATTTCTGGCCTAAATGTGACAATCACTTATGCATGTTTAATAACAAATGGGCAGTATATCAGAGGCTTTTTTCAGCCCAGTATGCCAAAGCCGTATTTCTGGCCTAAATGTGACAATCACTTATGCACGTGTAATCCCAGATGTGCAGTATATCGGAGGCTTTTTTCACCCCAGTATGCCAAAGCCGTATTTCTGGCCTAAATGTGATAGTCACTTATGCACGTGTAATCCCAGATATGCAGTATATTAGAGGGGTTTTTCAGTCCAGTATGCAAAGCCGTATTTCTAACCTAAATGTGACACTCACTTATGCAAGTCTTATCCCAGATGTGCAGTATATTAGAGGGGTTTTTCACCCCAGTAACCAAAAAGCCGTATTTCTGGCCTAAATGTGACAATCACTTATACATGTGTAAAACCAGATGTGCAGTATATCATAGGCTTTTTTTTAGCCCAGTATGACAAAGCCGTATTTCTGGCCTAAATGTGACAATCACTTATGCACGTGTAATCCGAGATGTGCAGTATATCAAAGGGTTTTTTCAGCCCAGTATGCCAAAGCCGTATTTCTGGCCTAAATGTGACAATCACTTATGCACGTCTAATCCCAGATATGCAGTAATTTAGAGGGTTTTTTCACCCCAGTAACCAAAAAGCTGAATTTCTTTCCTAAATGTAACACTCACTTATGCATGTCTTGAACCAAATGTGCAGTATATTAGAGGTTTTTTTCACCCCAGTAACTAAAAAGCCGTATTTCTGGCCTAAATGTGACAATCACTTATGCAAGTGTAATCCCAGATATGCAGTATATTTGTCACGACCGCTATCCAAGCAGCGGTCGTGTCGCACCAGACGGAGGGGAAGGGGGACCCTTATCTACGGATGGGAAAAGTATGGCCACCCCTGACTAACCCTAAGCTGGCACCTGTCTGCCCTGATACCCTAGACGGGGTGTGAACACGTGCGGCGAGCAGTATGCCTAAACCCTCAGTCACCCTAACAAGCCTAGAGTGGGGAAAGGCCGATGGGAGCACTAGTCACCATCACTCATGTCTAGGAGAACAGCAGGGGAAGACAGCAACAAACAAACTATAACAGAGATAGACTTATCCAGTCACGAGCAGAGAAGGCGATCCCAATCACGACAGTCCACGCCGGACAAGAGCTCCACAGCAACACCATCAAACGATCTCCTTCAAAGGTCAGAATAGAACTGGAAGTAAGGACTATATCTGGCAATGACTGCAAGTGAAACTGAAACTAATATAGTAGCTGGGAGTGGCAGACAGGACTCACCTGAGAATGATGCCTACAAACTCCCAGTCAGGACAAAAAGGTTCACAAGGCAAAACCCGGATGACATACCCTGAACCATGGAGCAAACTCACAAGCTATCGCGAGTAGCAAGTCGCTGCGACCTTCTCCTCCCAGACCTGTCTGGATCAGTCACAGTCGTGACAGTACCCCCCTTTCTACGAGGGGCCCCTGGACCCTCAAGACCAGGCCTCTCCGGATGGGAGCTATGAAAAGCCCGAATGAGTCTGTCCGCTTTTATCTCTGAAGCTGGAACCCACATTCTCTCTTCGGAACCATAACCTCTCCAGTGCACCAGGTACTGAAGAGAGCGGCGAACATATCGTGAGTCAACAATCTTTTCTACCTGAAACTCAAGACTGCCATCAACAACCACCGGTGGAGGCGGTAGTGGCAATGGTTCAGGAGGTTCTACATATCTCTTAAGCAGAGATCTGTGGAAGACATTATGGATCCTTAGAGTCTGAGGTAGCTCCAGACGAAAAGCCACCGGGTTAATGATCTTAATTACCCTATAAGGACCAATAAATCTCTGACCTAATTTCCATGAGGGAACCTTTAACTTGATATTTCTGGTAGACAACCACACCAAGTCATTCACCCCAAGGTCCGGACCTTCAGAGCGCCTCCTATCAGCCACACGTTTGTATCTACCACCCATTCTCTTCAAACTTTCTTGCACACTCTGCCACACTGAAGAAAGTGAAGACGCAAATCGTTCCTCCTCGGGAATCCCAGACGGCCCCCCCTCACTAAACGTACAAAACTGAGGATGGAAACCATACGCACCAAAAAATGGTGACTTATCGGTGGATTCTTGACGACGATTATTAATGGCAAATTCGGCTAACGGTAAATAAGATGACCATTCCTCCTGATTTTAGGAAACAAAGCATCTCAAATACGTCTCTAGGTTTTGATTGGTACGTTCAGTCTGACCGTTGGACTGTGGATGGAAAGATGAAGAAAACGACAGATGAACCCCTAAACGAGAACAAAAAGCTTTCCAAAATTTAGAAACGAATTGGGTACCACGATCCGAAACAATATCGGAAGGGACCCCGTGAAGCTTCACGATGTGGTCAATAAAAACCTGAGCCAGTGTGTTAGCATTAGGCAATGCGGCAAGAGCAATAAAGTGCACCATTTTACTGAATCTGTCAACAACTACAAGAATAACAGTTTTCCCCGCTGATACTGGTAGATCCGTAATGAAATCCATTGATAGGTGCGTCCAAGGCCTGTTGGGGATGGCTAGAGGTAAAAGACGCCCTGCCGGACGAGTATGATCTACCTTAGAACGAGCACAGGTAGCACATGCAGACACAAAATTCAACACCTCCTGGCGCCACTTAGGCCACCAGAACCGACGAGACACTAATTCAGAGGTTGCCCTACTACCTGGGTGTCCTGCCAGTGTGGAGTTATGGTGTTCTTTTAGTATCTCCAGGCGTAAATTTTCTGGCACAAACAGTTTACCCGAGGGGCAGGAGGCTGGGGCGTCCCCCTGAGCTTCCAACACCCTCCCCTCTAAACCTGAGTGTAATGCAGAGACCACCACCCCCTTTTGCAAAATGGGCTCTGGTACCTCAACATCACCCCCTCCAGGAAAACTTAGAGACAATGCATCCACCTTAGTATTTTTTGCCCCCGGGCGATAGGTTATTACAAAATTAAACCTAGTAAAAAATAACGACCACCGAGCCTGTCTAGGGGTGAGACGTTTAGCAGACTCCAGATATAATAAGTTTTTGTGATCAGTAATCACCGTGACGGGATGAACCGCCCCCTCCAAAAAATGACGCCACTCCTCAAAAGCCAACTTAATAGCCAAAAGTTCCCTGTTGCCAATATCATAGTTCCTTTCTGCAGTAGACAATTTCTTCGAAAAGAAAGCACACGGACGCCATTCACCAGGGGACGAGCCCTGAGATAGTACCGCACCCACCCCCACCTCTGATGCGTCAACCTCTACAATAAAAGGAAGCGAAACATCTGGCTGTACGAGAATAGGGGCCGAGGTGAATCTCTCCTTCAGAGATGCAAAGGCAGTTTGGCTGCATGTGACCATTTGGAAAAATCGGATCCCTATCGGGTCATGTCCGTCAGTGGTTTGACCACCAAGGAATAGTTCTTTATAAATTTTCTATAAAAATTGGCAAACCCCAGGAAGCGTTGCAATGCCTTCAGGTTCTCCGGCAGATCCCAGTCTATAATCGCCCGAACTTTCTCTGGATCCATGCGGAAACCTGAATCTAACAACACATACCCCAGAAATGGCAGTTCTTTTACGGCGAACACACATTTTTCTAACTTAGCAAACAATTTGTTGGCCCTTAATATCTGCAGCACTTGTCTCACATGGATCTTATGTGTATCCAGATCCGGGGAATAGACCAGGATGTCATCAAGATATATCGCAACAAATCTCCCGATAAGGTGACTAAAAATATCGTTGACAAAATGTTGGAATACCGCAGGCGCATTAGTAAGACCAAATGGCATGACCAGATTTTCATAATGCCCTTCCGGAGTATTAAAAGCCGTCTTCCACTCATCCCCCTCTTTGATGCGAACCAGGTTATAGGCTCCTCTGAGATCCATTTTGGAGAACCATTTAGCATCAGCAACCTGATTAAAGAGGTCGGGAATGAGAGGAAGAGGATAGGGATCTCGGATAGTTATCCGGTTTAATTCCCGGAAATCCAGGCAAGGACGTAGGCCCCCATCTTTCTTTTTAACAAAAAAGAACCCTGCAGCCACAGGTGAAGAGGAGGGTCTTATGTGTCCCTTAGCCAAACTCTCCGAAATATAATCTTTCATAGCCTTCCTCTCCGTGCCGGAAAGATTGTATAACCGGGTTTTAGGTAGTTTTTCCCCAGGTAGTAGATTAATCAGGCAATCATATGGACGATGAGGTGGTAACCCCTGACAACCCTTCTCAGAGAACACATCCATAAAATCTGACAGAAAGGCAGGTAAAGATGTTACAGAGAGTGTAGAGCACCTACTACTCAAGCAGTTGTCCTTACAATGTTCACTCCACTCCACAATCTCCCCGGCCTGCCAATCCACCACTGGATTGTGAGTCACCAGCCAGGGAAGCCCCAATACCATAGGAGCCGGAAGACCGTCCAGGACATAACAAGAGATAAGCTCTTTATGGAGGTCCCCTACCTGCAGATGGATATTATGGATGATCTGAGTTAACTCTTTCTGAGTAAGAGGGGAGGAGTTGATGGCAAAAACAGGAATAGTTCTGCGTATCGATTCCGGAGTAAAACCCAGAGCCTGAGCAAACCGTGAATCCACCAAGTTGACCCCCGCCCCACTGTCCAAAAAGACGGAACAGATCTCAGTCTTATTGCCCGCCTCAACGGTAGCGGACAACAAAAACTGAGACATGCGTATGGAGGAAACGAATACGCCCAGACTGTTATCCTCCGCACAATCTGGGGACTCTAGTTTTCCGGCGGCACCTTTGTTTGTGGTCTCTTGGGTTCTGAGGGACAAACCTTTACAAAATGACCCCTCCCCCCACAACGAAAACAAACCTCTGACCTACGGCGGAACTTAGGAGGACTCACCCGTCTAGTGGCGCCCCCTATTTGCATTGGTTCGACTGGATCATAACAAACCGATCCCTGCCCTCCGTAAAATTTAATAGTCTCTCCCTGAGTCGTCTGTCGATTCTTATGGACAGAGACATAGCAGCCTCCAGAGACCCAGGGACCTCGTATACCGCCAGCGCGTCTTTTAATTTTTCAGACAACCCCTGGCAGAACTGACTCCTAAGGGCCGAGTCGTTCCATAACGTATCAGTAGCCCACCTACGGAATTCGGAACAATATAGTTCAGCAGACCGGTTCTCTTGCCGAAGTCTACGTAGCTTAGACTCAGCCAGTGAGACCCTGTCCGGGTCATCATATACGAGACCCAGGGCTTCAAAAAACTCCTCCACTGATCGTAAGGCCAGAGAGTCTGATGGTAGGGAGAAAGCCCAAGCCTGCGGATCTCCTTGCAGGAGAGAAATTACAATGCCCACCCGTTGTTCCTCACCGCCGGAGGATCTAGGGCGTAACCTGAAGAACAATTTGCAAGCTTCTCTGAAGGTTACAAATTGGTCTCTCCCTCCTGAGAACCTATCAGGTAAAGCCACTTTTGGCTCAGGAGTACCTTGGTTTCCCGTAGCAACGGTGGAACCCAAGGATGGCTGCTGCTGCTGCAGCACTGTTGCTTTTAATCCTGCCACTTCAAGGGATAATCCCTTTAATTGTTTCGCCAAAACCGTAACCGGATCCATAGTGGAACAGAAAAGAACAGAAAAATACAAAGCAAAACAGCAAGCAAAAAAAAAAAAAAAATGAAATTTCACTTTTTTTTTTTTGACCACCTCCGGACCGCCGTACGCAGCGACGCGTCCTGGAGGTGGTTGATTGATTCCGACTGGACGCGCCGGCGCGTCCTCTCGCGAGACGCGAGATTTCCTGTGAACGCGCGCACACAGGCGCGCGCGCTCACAGGAGCGGAAGGTAAGAGAGTGGATCTCCAGCCTGCCAGCGGCGATCGTTCGCTGGCAGGCTGGAGATGTGATTTTTTTAACCCCTAACAGGTATATTAGACGCTGTTTTGATAACAGCGTCTAATATACCTGCTACCTGGTCCTCTGGTGGTCCCCTTTGTTTGGATCGACCACCAGAGGACACAGGTAGCTCAGTAATATGTTGAACCAAGCACCACTACACTACACCCCCCCCCCCCGTCACTTATTAACCCCTTATTCACCCTTGATCACCCCTGATCACCCAATATAGACTCCCTAATCACCCCCCTGTCATTGATTACCCCCCTGTCATTGATCACCCACCTGTAAAGCTCCATTTAGACGTCCGCATGATTTTTACGGATCCACTGATAGATGGATCGGATCCGCAAAACGCATACGGACGTCTGAATGGAGCCTTACAGGGGCGTGATCAATGACTGTGGTGATCACCCCATATAGACTCCCTGATCACCCCCCTGTCATTCATTACCCCCCTGTCATTGATCACCCCCCTGTAAAGCTCCATTTAGACGTCCGCATGATTTTTACGGATCCACTGATAGATGGATCGGATCCGCAAAACGCATACGGACGTCTGAATGGAGCCTTACAGGGGCGTGATCAATGACTGTGGTGATCACCCCATATAGACTCCCTGATCACCCCCCTGTCATTGATTACCCCCCTGTCATTGATCACACCCCTGTAAAGCTCCATTCAGACGTCCGCATGATTTTTACGGATCCACTGATAGATGGATCGGATCCGCAAAACGCATACGGACGTCTGAATGGAGCCTTACAGGGGCGTGATCAATGACTGTGGTGATCACCCCATATAGACTCCCTGATCACCCCCCTGTCATTGATTACCCCCCTGTCATTGATCACCCCCCTGTAAGGCTCCATTCAGAATTTTTTTTGGCCCAAGTTAACGGAAATTATATTTTTTTTTCTTACAAAGTCTCATATTCCACTAACTTGTGTCAAAAAATAAAATCTCACATGAACTCACCATACCCCTCACGGAATCCAAATGCGTAAAATTTTTTTGACATTTATATTCCAGACTTCTTCTCACGCTTTAGGGCCCCTAGAATGCCAGGGCAGTATAAATACCCCACATGTGACCCCATTTCGGAAAGAAGACACCCCAAGGTATTCCGTGAGGGGCATATTGAGTCCATGAAAGATTTAAGTTTTTGTCCCAAGTTAGCGGAAAGGGAGACTTTGTGAGAAAAAAATAATAATAATCAATTTCTGCTAACTTGTGATAAATATCTTGGTCAAATGCCAACTTTGTATAAAAAAATGGGAAAAGTTGTCTTTTGCCGAGATATTTCTCTCACCCAGCATGAGTATATGTAAAAAGACACCCCAAAACACATTCCCCAACTTCTCCTGAATACGGCGATACCACATGTGTGACACTTTTTTGCAGCCTAGGTGGGCAAAGGGGCCCACATTCCAAAGAGCACCTTTAGGATTTCACAGATTATTTACCTACTTACCACACATTAGGGCCCCTGGAAAATGCCAGGGCAGTATAACTACCCCACAAGTGACCCCATTTTGGAAAGAAGACACCCCAAGGTATTCCGTGAGGGGCATGGCGAGTTCCTAGAATTTTATATTTTTTGTCACAAGTTAGCGGAAAATGATGATTTTTTATTTTTTTTCCTTACAAAGTCTCATATTCCACTAACTTGTGACAAAAAATAAAAACTTCCATTAACTCACTATGCCCATCACGAAATACCTTGGGTTGTCTTCTTTCCAAAATGGTGTCACTTGTGGGGTAGTTATACTGCCCTGGCATTCTAGGGGCCCAAATGTGTGGTAAGAAGTTTGAAATCAAAATGTGTAAAAAAGGACCGGTGAAATCCGAAAGGTGCTCTTTGGAATATGGGCCCCTTTGCCCACCTAGGCTGCAAAAAAGTGTCACACATGTGGTATCTCCGTACTCAGGAGAAGTTGGGGAATGTGTTTTGGGGTGTCATTTTACATATACCCATGCTGGGTGAGAGAAATATCTTGGCAAAAGCCAACTTTTCCCATTTTTTTATACAAAGTTGGCATTTGACCAAGATATTTATCTCACCCAGCATGGGTATATGTAAAATGACACCCCAAAACACATTGCCCAACTTCTCCTGAATACGGCGATACCACATGTGTGACACTTTTTTGCAGCCTAGGTGGGCAAAGGGGCCCACATTCCAAAGAGCACCTTTCGGATTTCACTGGCCATTTTTTACAGAATTTGATTTCAAACTCCTTACCACACATTTGGGCCCCTAGAATGCCAGGGCAGTATAACTACCCCACAAGTGACCCCATTTTGGAAAGAAGACACCCCAAGGTATTCCGTGAGGGGCATGGCGAGTTCCTAGAATTTTTTATTTTTTGTCACAAGTTAGTGGAAAGTGATGATTTTTTTTATTTATTTTTTTCTTACAAAGTCTCATATTCCAACTAACTTGTGACAAAAAATAAAAACTTCCATGAACTCACTATGCCCATCAGCGAATACCTTGGGGTGTCTTCTTTCCAAAATGGGGTCACTTGTGGGGTAGTTATACTGCCCTGGCATTCTAGGGGCCCAAATGTGTGGTAAGAAGTTTGAAATCAAAATGTGTAAAAAATGACCAGTGAAATCCGAAAGGTGCTCTTTGGAATATGGGCCCCTTTGCCCACCTAGGCTGCAAAAAAGTGTCACACATGTGGTATTTCCGTATTCAGGAGAAGTTGGGGAATGTGTTTTGGGGTGTCATTTTACATATACCCATGCTGGGTGAGAGAAATATTTTGGCAAAAGACAACTTTTCCCATTTTTTTATACAAAGTTGTCTTTTGCCAAGATATTTCTCTCACCCAGCATGGGTATATGTAAAATGACACCCCAAAACACATTCCCCAACTTCTCCTGAATACGGAGATACCACATGTGTGACACTTTTTTGCAGCCTAGGTGGGCAAAGGGGCCCATATTCCAAAGAGCACCTTTCGGATTTCACCGGCCATTTTTTACAGAATTTGATTTCAAACTCCTAACCACACATTTGGGCCCCTAGAATGCCAGGGCAGTATAACTACCCCACAAGTGACCCCATTTTGGAAAGAAGACACCCCAAGGTATTCGCTGATGAGCATAGTGAGTTCATGGAAGTTTTTATTTTTTGTCACAAGTTAGTGGAATATGAGACTTTGCAAGAAAAAAAATAAAAAATAAAAAATCATCATTTTCCGCTAACTTGTGACAAAATGCCCATCAGCGAATACCTTAGGGTGTCTACTTTCCGAAATGGGGTCATTTGTGGGGTGTTTGTACTGGCTGGGCATTGTAGAACCTCAGGAAACATGACAGGTGCTCAGAAAGTCAGAGCTGCTTCAAAAAGCGGAAATTCACATTTTTGTACCATAGTTTGCAAACGCTATAACTTTTACCCAAACCATTTTTTTTTTACCCAAACATTTTTTTTTGATCAAAGACATGTAGAAAAATAAATTTAGAGCAAAATTTATATATATATGTCGTTTTTTTTTAAAAAATTTTACAACTGAAAGTGAAAAATGTCATTTTTTTGCAAAAAAATCGTTAAATTTCGATTAATAACAAAAAAAGTATAAATGTCAGCAGCAATGAAATACCACCAAATGAAAGCTTTATTAGTGAGAAGAAAAGGAGGTCAAATTCATTTGGGTGGTAAGTTGCATAACCGAGCAATAAACGGTGAAAGTAGTGTAGGTCAGAAGTGTAAAAAGTGGCCTGGTCTTTCAGGGTGTTTAAGCTATGGGGGCTGAGGTGGTTAAAAGGCCAGATATACTGTCACGACCGCTATCCAAGCAGCGGTCGTGTTGCACCAGACGGAGGGGAAGGGGGACCCTTATCTACGGATGGGAAAAGTATGGCCACCCCTGACTAACCCTAAGCTGGCACCTGTCTGCCCTGATACCCTAGACGGGGTGTGAACCCGTGTGGCGAGCAGTATGCCTAAACCCTCAGTCACCCTAACAAGCCTAGAGTGGGGAAAGGCCGATGGGAGCACTAGTCACCATCACTCATGTCTAGGAGAACAGCAGGGGAAGACAGCAACAAACAAACTATAACAGAGATAGACTTATCCAGTCACGAGCAGAGAAGGCGATCCCAATCACGACAGTCCACGCCGGACAAGAGCTCCACAGCAACACCATCAAACGATCTCCTTCAAAGGTCAGAATAGAACTGGAAGTAAGGACTATATCTGGCAATGACTGCAAGTGAAACTGAAACTAATATAGTAGCTGGGAGTGGCAGACAGGACTCACCTGAGAAGGATGCCTACAAACTCCCAGTCAGAACAAAAAGGTTCACAAGGCAAAACCCGGAGGACATACCCTGAACCATGGAGCAAACTCACAAGCTATCGCGAGTAGCAAGTCGCTGCGACCTTCTCCTCCCAGACCTGTCTGGATCAGTCACAGTCGTGACAATATTAGAGGGTTTTTTCAGCCCAGTATGCAAAGCCGTTTTTCTGGTCCAAATGTGACACTCACTTGTGCACGTCTTATTCCAGATGTGCAGTATATTAGAGGGGTTTTTCACCCCAGTAACCAAAAAGCCGTATTTCTGGCCTAAATGTGACAATAACTTATGCTTGTGTAATCCCAGATGTGCAGTATATCAGAGGCTTTTTTCAGGCCAGTATGCCAAAGCCGTATTTCTGGCCTTAATGTGACAATCAGTAATGCACATGTAATCCCAGATGTGCAGTATATTAGAGGGGTTTTTCACCCCAGTAACCAAAAAGCCGAATTTCTGGCCTAAATGTGACAGTCACTTATGCACGTGTAATCCCAGATATGCAGTATATTAGAGGGTTTTTTCACCCCAGTAACCAAAAAGCCGTATTTCTGGCCTAAATGTGACAATAACTTATGCACGTGTAATCCCAGATGTGCAGTATATCAGAGGCTTTTTATAGCCCAGTAAGCTAAAGCCGTATTTCTGACCTAAATGTGACAATCACTTATGCACGTGTAATCCCAGATGTGCAGTATATCAAAGGGTTTTTTCAGCCCAGTATGCCAAAGCCGTATTTCTGGCCTTATTATGACAATCAGTAATGCACATGTAATCCCAGATGTGCAGTATATTAGAGGTTTTTTTCAACCCAGTAACCAAAAACTCATATTTCTGGCCTAAATGTGACAATCACTTATGCATGTTAAATCCCAGATGTGCAGTATATCATAGGCTTTTTTCAGCCCAGTATGCCAAAGCCGTATTTCTGGCCTAAATGTGACAATCACTTATGCTTGTCTAATCCCAGATGTGCAGTATATCAGAGGCATTTTTTTTTAGCCCCAGTATGCCATAGCCGTATTTCTGGCCTAAATGTGACAATCACTTATACATGTGACAATCAGTAATGCACATGTAATCCCAGATGTGCAGTATATCAGAGTCTTTTTTCAGCCCAGTATGCCAATGTCGTATTTCTGGCCTTAATGTGACAATCAGTAATACACATGTAATCCCAGATGTGCAGTATATTAGAGGGTTTTTTCACCCCAGTAACCAAAAAGCCGAATTTCTGGCCTAAATGTGACAGTCACTTATGCACGTGTAATCCCAGATATGCAGTATATTAGAGGGTTCTTTCAGTCCAGTATGCAAAGTCATATTTCTGGAGTAAATGTGCACACTCACTTATGCACGTCTTATCCCATATGTGCAGTATATTAGAGGGGTTTTTCACCCCAGTAACCAAAAAGCCATATTTCTGGCCTAAATGTGACAATCACTTATGCATGTGTAATCCCAGATGTGCAGTATATCATAGGCTTTTTTTAGCCCAGTATGACAAAGCCGTATTTCTGGCCTAAATGTGACAATCACTTATGCACGTGTAATCCCAGATGTGCAGTATATCAAAGGGTTTTTTCAGCCCAGTATGCCAAAGCCGTATTTCTGGCCTTATTATGACAATCAGTAATGCACATGTAATCCCAGATGTGCAGTATATTAGAGGTTTTTTTCAACCCAGTAACCAAAAACTCATATTTCTGGCCTAAATGTGACAATCACTTATGCATGTTAAATCCCAGATGTGCAGTATATCATAGGCTTTTTTCAGCCCAGTATGCCAAAGCCGTATTTCTGGCCTAAATGTGACAATCACTTATGCTTGTCTAATCCCAGATGTGCAGTATATCAGAGGCATTTTTTTTTAGCCCCAGTATGCCATAGCCGTATTTCTGGCCTAAATGTGACAATCACTTATACATGTGACAATCAGTAATGCACATGTAATCCCAGATGTGCAGTATATCAGAGTCTTTTTTCAGCCCAGTATGCCAATGTCGTATTTCTGGCCTTAATGTGACAATCAGTAATACACATGTAATCCCAGATGTGCAGTATATTAGAGGGTTTTTTCACCCCAGTAACCAAAAAGCCGAATTTCTGGCCTAAATGTGACAGTCACTTATGCACGTGTAATCCCAGATATGCAGTATATTAGAGGGTTCTTTCAGTCCAGTATGCAAAGTCATATTTCTGGAGTAAATGTGCACACTCACTTATGCACGTCTTATCCCATATGTACAGTATATTAGAGGGGTTTTTCACCCCAGTAACCAAAAAGCCGTATTTCTGGCCTAAATGTGACAATCACTTATGCATGTGTAATCCCAGATGTGCAGTATATCATAGGCTTTTTTTAGCCCAGTATGACAAAGCCGTATTTCTGGCCTAAATGTGACAATCACTTATGCACGTGTAATCCGAGATGTGCCGAATATCAAAGGGTTTTTTCAGCCCAGTATGCCAAAGCCGTATTTCTGGCCTAAATGTGACACTCACTTATGCATGTCTAATCCCAGATATGCAGTAATTTAGAGGTTTTTTTCACCCCAGTAACCCAAAAGCAAAATTTCTGCCCTAAATGTGACACTCACTTATGCATGTCTTATACCAGATGTGCAGTATATTAGAGGTTTTTTTCACCCCAGTAACCAAAAAGCTGTATTTCTGGCCTAAATGTGACAGTCACTTATGCACGTGTAATCCCAGATATGCAGTATATTAGAGGGTTTTTTCAGCCCAGTATGCAAAGCCGTATTTCTGGTCTAAATGTGACACTCACTTTTGCACGTCTTATCCCAGATGTGCAGTATAATAGAGGGGTTTTTCACCCCAGTAACCAAAAAGCCGTTTTTCTGGCCTAAATGTGACAATAACTTATGCATATGTAATCCCAGATGTGCAGTATATCAGAGGCTTTTTTCAGCCCAGTATGTTAAAGCCGTATTTCTGACCTAAATATGACAATCACTTATGCACGTCTAATCCCAGATGTGCAGTATATTAGAGGGTTTTTTCACCCCAAGAAAGCAAAAAGCCGTATTTCTGGCCTAAATGTGACATTCACTTATGTAGGTCTAATCCCAGATGTGCAGTATATTAGAGTTTTTTTTCACCCCAGTAACCAAAAAGCCGTATTTCTGGCCTAAATGTGACACTCACTTATACACGTAAAATACCAGATGTGCAGTATATCATAGGCTATTTTCACCCCAATATTCCAAAGCCGTATTTCTGGCCTAAATGTGACAATCACTTATGCACGTAAAATACCAGATGTGCAGTATATCAGATGCTTTTTTCAGCCCAGTATGCCAAAGCCGTATTTCTGGCCTAAATGTGACAATCAGTAATGTACGTGTAATCCCAGATGTGCAGTATATTAGAGGGGTTTTTCACCCTAGTAACCAAAAAGCGAAATTTCTGGCCTAAATGTGACAGTCACTTATGCACGTGTAATCCCAGATATGCAGTGTATCAGAGGGTTTTTTCAGTCCAGTATGCAAAGTCGTATTTCTGGCCAAAATGTGCACACTCACTTATGCACGTCTAATCCCAGATATGCAGTAATTTAGAGGGTTTTTTCACCTCAGTAACCAAAAAGCCGTATTTCTGGCCTAAATGTGACACTCACTGATGCATGTCTTATACCAGATGTGCAGTATATATTAGAGGGTTTTTTCACCCCAGTAACCAAAAAGCTGTATTTCTGGCCTAAATGTGACAATCACTTATGCAAGTGTAATCCCAAATGTGCAGTATATCAGAGTCATTTTTCAGCCCAGTATACCAAAGCCGTATTTCTGGCCTAAATGTGACAATCACTTATGCTTGTCTAATCCCAGATGTGCAGTATATCTGTAATGACCGGCGTCACGCACAGGGAGGAAAAAGGGAAAGCCCTGCGCAAGGGAGAGGGAAAGGTTGTGACCCCTAACTCACCTTGCAGCTGGCACCTGACTGCCCTGACGTCCCTAGACGGGTTCCTCACCCGTGCGGCGATCACGTACCTAAACCCTGGCTTTCCCTAAAATGAGCCCTAGATAGTGAACGGGCCGGTGGGATCGCTAGTCCGCACCACTGTCACTAAGAGGGAAACACCAGGGAGAGGACAGACAAAACAGACAAACACATACACCCAGGTGGGCGACCACAATAGACCACAAAGGTCCAACAGGGATCCGGAGGGTGGCGTTCTGGACCAACTACCAGAGAACGCAGCAACACAGCTCCAGAGGGTCAGAATAGATGTCCAGGCAGGAAGCTCTATATCTGGCAACCAGAGAAATGTGAGAGGGGAATATAAGGAGGTTGGGAGTGCTGGACAAGGAACAGCTGAGGAGAAGGAGCTACGGATCCCTGAGTGAGCCAAAAGGGTTTGCAAAGCAAACCCAGAAAGCTACCATAAGGAAACAGCCCTATCTTACATAGAGCGTGCAGCCAACCGCTGCGACTTCCTGACCCCGGGTATAACAGAGTCAGGCGTGGT
This sequence comes from Bufo bufo, assembly GCF_905171765.1. Lineage (NCBI taxonomy): Eukaryota > Metazoa > Chordata > Amphibia > Anura > Bufonidae > Bufo > Bufo bufo. Next base: position 485,085,479 of record NC_053390.1, on the reverse strand, counting down.
TCTTGACACCCTCGTGACAGTACCCCCCTCTCTACGAGGGGCCTCCGGACACTCAGGACCAGGTCTCTCAGGATGAGAGGCATGAAAAACCCGAACTAGCCTGTCGGCGTTTACCTCAGACGCAGGTACCCACATTCTTTCCTCGGGACCGTAACCTCTCCAATGCACCAGATATTGAAGAGAGCGGCGGACCCGACGAGAATTAACAATTTTGGATATCTGAAATTCTAGATTACCATCCACGACAACAGGAGGGGGTGGCAGCGGTGACGGTTCTAGAGGTGGAACATATTTTTTGAGTAACGACTTATGAAAAACATTATGGATTTTAAAAGTCTGAGGTAACTCCAGGCGAAAAGCCACAGGGTTGATGATGGCTACAATTTTGTAAGGGCCAATAAACCTAGGACCCAGTTTCCAAGAGGGAACCTTCAATTTAATATTCCTAGTAGACAACCACACATAGTCATTCACTCCTAGGTCCGGACCTGGCGACCGTCTCTTATCAGCCATGCATTTGTATTTACCTCCCATATTTTTCAAGTTAGCTTGCACCTTCTGCCATACCGATGAAAGAGATGACGAAAACCGTTCCTCTTCGGGAACCCCAGAAGACCCCCCCTCTTTGAAAGTACAGAATTGGGGATGAAAACCATATGCACCAAGAAATGGTGACTTGCCAGTGGATTCCTGACGACGATTATTTATGGCAAACTCAGCTAACGGTAAATATGATGACCACAACTCTTGGTTTTCAGACACAAAACATCTTAGATATGTCTCCAGGTTTTGGTTGGTACGCTCAGTCTGTCTATTCGACTGAGGATGGAAAGCTGAGGAAAAGGACAAGTGTACCCCCAAACGGGAACAAAAAGCTTTCCAAAATTTAGAAATAAACTGGGTACCCCGATCTGAAACAACATCGGAGGGGACCCCGTGAAGCTTCACGATTTCACTGACGAATACCTGAGCAAGAGTCTTAGCATTAGGTAGTGCGGGTAACGCAATGAAGTGTACCATTTTGCTAAACCTGTCCACTACTACCAAAATAACTGTTTTACCCGCAGACAAAGGTAAGTCAGTGATAAAATCCATTGACAGATGTGTCCATGGTCTATTGGGAATGACGAGTGGTAATAAAGACCCTGCAGGACGTGTATGTGAAACTTTTGCGCGCGCACAGGTAGAACAAGAAGACACAAAATCCAATACATCCTGACGCAACCTTGGCCACCAAAAACGACGAGACAATAGCTCCAAGGTTGCTTTACTACCCGGGTGCCCAGTAAGTGCCGAATTATGATGTTCCTTTAATAATTCGAAACGTAGGTTCAACGGTACAAACAATTTCTCTGAGGGGCAAGAGACAGGGGCGTCCCCCTGGGCCTCTAACACCTTCCCCTCCAGAACAGAGTGTACCGCAGAAACAACCACTCCTCTTTGAAGAATGGGCACCGGATCACTCACATTACCCCCTCCAGGGAAACAACGAGATAGTGCATCAGCCTTGGTATTCTTTGCCCCAGGACGATAGGTAATCACAAAGTTAAACCTGGTAAAAAATAGCGACCACCTAGCCTGTCTAGGGGTGAGACGCTTAGCTGATTCGAGGTACAGAAGATTTTTGTGGTCCGTAATCACAGTGATGTGGTGGACTGCCCCCTCTAAAAAGTGACGCCACTCCTCAAACGCAAGTTTAATAGCTAATAGTTCCCTATTGCCAATATCGTAGTTCTTTTCTGCTGCAGATAGTTTTTTAGAAAAGAAAGCACAAGGACACCATTTGTCAGGAGACGGACCCTGAGACAGCACCGCCCCCACTCCCACCTCTGACGCATCGACTTCAACAATAAAAGGCTGAGAGACATCAGGTTGGACTAGTACAGGTGCTGAAGTAAACCTCTTTTTTAGAGAGGAAAAAGCAACTTTAGCAGCGTCAGACCATTTAGAAAAATCAGTCCCCTTCCTAGTCATGTCAGTAAGGGGTTTTACAATAAGTGAATAATCTTTAATGAATTTCCTATAGAAATTTGCGAAGCCCAAGAACCGTTGTAGTGCTTTGAGGTTCTCAGGAAGATCCCAATCTAAAATTGCCTGGACCTTCCTAGGATCCATACGGAAACCTGAAGCAGATAAAAAATAACCTAGGAATTGTATCTCCTGAACGGCGAAGACACATTTTTCAATTTTAGCATATATATTATTCGTCCGTAGGACCTGCAGTACTTGTCTGACATGCACCTCATGTGTTCTCATATCAGACGAATAAATTAAAATATCATCTAGGTATATTACCACAAACCTGCCGATTAGATGACTAAAAATGTCATTAACGAAATGTTGAAAGACGGCAGGAGCATTGGTCAGACCGAAAGGCATAACTAGATTTTCATAATGCCCCTCAGGGGTGTTAAAAGCTGTCTTCCACTCATCCCCCTCCTTAATACGAATCAGATTGTAGGCCCCCCTAAGATCAAGTTTGGAGAACCACCTAGCACCCGCAATCTGGTTAAACAGGTTAGGAATGAGAGGAAGAGGGTATGGGTCTCGGATGGTTATCCGATTTAATTCGCGAAATTCTAGGCAAGGACTCAGGCCCCCATATTTCTTTTTAACAAAGAAAAACCCTGCAGCCACGGGTGAAGAAGAGGGTCTGATGTGTCCCTTAGCCAAGCTCTCGGAGATATAATCTTTCATGGCTTGTCTCTCTGGACCCGAAAGATTATATAACCTGGTCTTGGGTAATTTTGCACCGGGAATAAGGTTAACCGGGCAATCATAAGGACGATGAGGTGGTAACTTCTGACAACCCTTTTCAGAAAAAACATCCTCAAAATCCGAAATAAATGTAGGTAAGGTAGTTATGGAGGCGACTAAGCAATTGCTATTTAAGCAATTTTCTCTGCACTGCTCACTCCACTCCAATATCTCCCTGGCCTGCCAATCCACCACTGGATTGTGCGCTACCAACCAGGGAAGACCCAGCACTACCGGAGTGGGAAGCCCCTCCAGAACATAACATGAAAGCATCTCGTTATGGTGGTCCCCTACCCGAAGGTGTAAATTATGAACAATGTGGGTGAGGTTTCTCTGAGACAGAGGAGCAGAATCAATAGCGAATATGGGAATAGGTGTCTGTAGCGTACAGAGAGACAAACCCATAGTGCGGGCAAAATGGGCATCTATCAAATTTACCCCTGCTCCACTGTCTAGAAAGAAAGAAATAGTCTCCGTCTTATCACCAAAAACAATAACCGCTGGCAACACAAATTGCGATGTACGTATGGAGGAAACGTATACCCCCCGGCTGACATCCTCCACACAGCCTGGGGTTAGTAGTTTTCCGACGGTCTTTTGTTTCTGAGGAAAGAAGGACAGACATTAATGAAATGACCCCTCTCCCCACAAAAAAAACAAACCCCACGCCTACGGCGAGCCTCAGGAGGTCGTACCCGACGAGTAGTTCCTCCTAGCTGCATAGGCTCGTCTAAGTCCGTACAGACTAACTGCTGCTTGGGAGGGGTTACCAATTGCTCCGGTTTTTTCAACCTGTCCCTAAGGCGTCTATCTATTCAGATAGAAAGGGACATAACCGCATCAAGGGAAAAGGGGGTCTCATATAATGCAAGCGCATCCTTAACCCTTTCGGATAACCCAGAGCAGAACTGACTCCTGAGAGCCGGGTCGTTCCATTGGGTATCCGTAGCCCACCTACGGAATTCAGAGCAATACTCCTCTAGCGGCCGCTCTCCTTGTAAGAGTCTCCGTAATCTTGATTCAGCCAGTGTGACTCAGTCAGGGTCGTCATATATGAGACCCAAGGCCCCGAAAAACTCATCCACTGACCGAAGAGCCTGGGAATCAGTAGGTAAAGAGAACGCCCAGGACTGCGGGTCCCCCTGCAGCAGGGAAATAACAACCCCAACCCGCTGTTCTTCATTACCAGAGGAGTAAGGGCGCAGTTTAAAATATAATTTACAGGCCTCACGGAATGTCAAAAACTTGTCCCTTCCCCCAGAAAATCTGTCAGGGAGAGGGACCTTGGGTTCCGCAACAACCTGGTTACCAGTAGCAACCGCTGGGCTTGCGCTCAGTTGTAATTGCTGCTGTTGCTGGAGGACCGACGCCTTCAATCCTGCCACCTCCAAAGACAGGCCATGAAATTGTTTGGACAGAGCAGCAATTTGATCCATACTGGATTCTAAGTAGGTAAAAAAATAAATATTTATTTTTTAATTTTTAATTTTTTTTCCAACACAAAATAAGGGCCAGATATAATGTAATGACTGGTGTCACGCACAGGGAGGAAAAAGGGAAAGCCCTGCCCAAGGGAGAGGGAAAGGTGGTGACCCCTAACTCACCTTGCGGCTGGCACCTGACTGCCCTGACGTCTCTAGACGGGTTCCTCACCCGTGCGGCAATCACGTGCCTAAACCCTGGCTTTCCCTAAAATGAGCCCTAGATAGTGAACGGGCCGGTGGGATCGCTAGTCCGCACCACTGTCACTAAGAGGGAAACACCAGGGAGAGGACAGACAAAACAGACAAACACATACACCCAGGTGGTCGACCACAAAGGTCCAACAGGGATCCGGAGGGTAGCGTTCTAGACCAACTACCAGAGAACGCAGCAACACAGCTCCAGAGGGTCAGAATAGATGTCCAGGCAGGAAGTTCTATATCTGGCAACCAGAGAAGTGTGAGAGGGGAATATAAGGAGGTTGGGAGTGCTGGACACGGAACAGCTGAGGAGAAGGAGCTACGGATCCCTGAGTGAGCCAAAAGGGTTTGCAAAGCAAACCTAGAAAGCTACCATAAGGAAACAGCCCTATCTTACATAGAGCGTGCAGCCAACCGCTGCGACTTCCTGACCCCGGGTATAACGGAGTCAGACGTGGTTCTTGACACCCTCATGAAAATATCAGAGGCTTTTTTGACCCAAGTAACCAAAAAGCCGAATTTCTGGCCTAAATGTGACAGTCACTTATGCATGTCTAATCCCAGATATGCAGTATATTAGAGGGTTTTTTCACCCCAGTAAGCAAAAAGATGTACATCTAGCCTAAATGTGATACTCACTTATGCACATCCTATCCCAGATGTGCAGTATATCATAGGGTTTTTTCACCCCAGTAACCAAAAAGCCGTATTTCTGACCTAAATGTGACAATCACTTATGCAAGTGTAATCCCAGATGTGCAGTATATTAGAGGCTTTTTTTCAGACCAGTATGCCAAAGCCGTATTTCTGGCCTAAATGTGACAACCACTTATGCTTGTCTAATCCCAGATGTGCAGTATACCAGAGGCTTTTTTCACCCCAGTATACCAAAGCCCTATTTCTGGCCAAAATGTGACAATCACTTATGCATGATTAATCCCAGATGTGCAGTATATTAGAAGTGGTTTTCACCCCAGTAACCAAAAAGCCGAATTTCTGGCCTAAATGTGACAGTCACTTATGCATGTCTAATCCCAGATATGCAGTATATTAGAGTTTTTTTTCACCCCAGTAAGCAAAAAGATGTATATCTAGCCTAAAATTTGATACTCACTTATGCACGTCCTATCCCAGATGTGCAGTATATCATAGGGTTTTTTCACCCCAGTAACCAAAAAGCCGTATTTCTGACCTAAATGTGACAATCACTTATGCAAGTGTTATCCCAAATGTGCAGTATATTAGAGGCTTTTTTTTCAGCCCAGTATGCCAAAGCCGTATTTCTGGCCTAAATGTGACAATCACTTATGCATGTCTTATACCAGATGTGCAGTATATTAGAGGTTTTTTTCACCCCAGTAACCAAAAAGCTGTATTTCTGGAATAAATGTGACACTCACTTATGCATGTCTTATACAAGATGTGCAGTATATTAGAGGGTTTTTTCACCCCAGTAACCAAAAAGCTGTATTTCTGGCCTAAATGTGACAATCACTTATGCATGTGTAATCCCAGATGAGCAGTATATCAGAGACTTTTTTCAGCCCAGTATGCCAAAGAAGCATTTCTGGCCTAAATGTGACAATCACTTATGCACGTCTAATCCCAGATATGCAGTAATTTAGAGGGTTTTTTCACCCCAGTAACCAAAAAGCAGTATTTCTGGCCTAAATGTGACAATCACTTATGCATGTCTAATCCCAGATGTGCAGTATATCAGAGACTTTTTTCACCCCAGTAACAAAAAAGCTGTATTTCTGGCCTAAATGTGACAATCACTTATGCATGTCTGATCCCAGATGTGCAGTATATCAGAGACTTTTTTCACTCCAGTATGCCAAAGCTGTATTTCTGGCCTAAATGTGACAATCACTTATGCATGTCTAATCCCAGATGTGCAGTATATCAGAGGCTTTTTTCAGCCCAGCATGCCAAAGCCGTATTTCTGGACTAAATGTGACAATCACTTATGCATGTGTACTCCCAGATGTGCAGTATGTCAGAGGCTTTTTTCACCCCAGTATGCCAAAGCCGTATTTCTGGCCTAAATGTGACAATCACTTATGCATGTAAAGTCCCAGATGTGCAGTATATCAGAGGCTTTTTTCACCCTAGTATGCCAAAGCCGTATTTCTGGCCTAAATGTGACACTCACTTATGCATGTCTTGAACCAAATGTGCAGTATATTAGAGTTTTTTTTTCACCCCAGTAACCAAAAAGCCGTATTTCTGGCCTAAATGTGATAATCACTTATGCAAGTGTAATCCCAGATGTGCAGTATATTAGAGGGATTTTTTACCCCAGTAACCAAAAAGCCGAATTTCTGGCCTAAATGTGACAGTCAATTATGCACGTGTAATCCCAGATATGCAGTATATTAGAGGGTTTTTTCAGCCCAGTATGCAAAGCCGTATTTCTGGTTTAAATGTGACACTCACTTGTGCATGTCTTATCCCAGATGTGCAGTATATTAGAGGGGTTTTTCACCCCAGTAACCAAAAAGCCGTATTTCTGGCCTAAATGTGACAATAACTTATGCACGTGTAATCCCAGATGTGCAGTATATCAGAGGCTTTTTTCACCCCAGTATGCCAAAGCCGTATTTCTGACCTAAATGTGACAATCACTTATGCATGTGTAATCCCAGATGTGCAGTATATCAGAGACTTTTTTCAGCCCAGTGTGCCAAAGCCGTATTTCTGGCCTAAATGTGACAATCACTTATGCTTGTCTAATCCCAGATGTGCAGTATATCATAGGCTTATTTGACCCCAGTAACCAAAAGCCGTATTTCTGGCCTAAATGTGACAATCACTTATGCACGTAAAATACCAGATGTGCAGTATATCATAGGCTTTTTTCACCCCAATATTCCAAAGCCGTATTTCTGGCCTAAATGTGACAATCACTTATGCACGTAAAATACCAGATGTGCAGTATATCAGACGCTTTTTTCAGCCCAGTATGCCAAAGCCATATTTCTGGCCTAAATGTGACAATCACTTATGCTTGTCTAATCCCAGATGTGCAGTATATTAGAGGGTTTTTTCACCCCAAGAAAGCAAAAAGCCGTATTTCTGGCCTAAATGTGACAATCACTTATGCACGTAAAATACCAGATGTGCAGTATATCATAGGCTTTTTTCACCCCAATATTCCAAAGCCGTATTTCTGGCCTAAATGTGACAATCACTTATGCACGTGTAATCCCAGATGTGCAGTACGTCAGAGGCTTTTTTCACCCCAGTATGCCAAAGCCGTATTTCTGGCCTAAATGTGACAATCACTTATGCATGTAAACTCCCAGATGTGCAGTATATTAGAGGCTTTTTTCAGCCCATTATGCCAAAGCCGTATTTCTGGCCTAAATGTGACACTCACTTATGCATGTCTTGAACCAAATGTGCAGTATATTAGAGGTTTTTTTTCACCCCAGTAACCAAAAAGCCGTATTTCTGGCCTAAATGTGACAATCACTTATGCAAGTGTAATCCCAGATGTGCAGTATATCAGAGTCTTTTTTCAGCCCAGAATGCCAAAGCCGTATTTCTGGCCTAAATGTGACAATCACTTATGCACGTGTAATCCCAGATGTGCAGTATGTCAGAGGCTTTTTTCACCCCAGTATGCCAAAGCCGTATTTCTGGCCTAAATGTGACACTCAGTTATGCATGTCTTGAACCAAATGTGCAGTATATTAGAGTTTTTTTTTCACCCCAGTAACCAAAAAGCCGTATTTCTGGCCTAAATGTGACAATCACTTATGCAAGTGTAATCCCAGATGTGCAATATATCAGAGTCTTTTTTCAGCCCAGAATGCCAAAGCCATATTTCTGGCCTAAATGTGACAATCACTTATGCACGTTTAATCCCAGATGTGCAGTATATTAGAGCAATTTTTGACCCCAGTAACTAAAAAGCCAAATTTCTGGCCTAAATGTGACAGTCACTTATGCACGTGTAATCCCAGATATGCAGTATATTAGAGGGTTTTTCAGCCCAGTATGCAAAGCCGTATTTCTGGTCTAAATGTGACACTCACTTGTGCACGTCTTATCCCAGATGTGCAGTATATTAGAGGGGTTTTTTAACCCAGTAACCAAAAAGCCGTATTTCTGGCCTAAATGTGACAATAACTTATGCACGTGTAATCCCAGATGTGCAGTATATCAGGAGTTTTTTCAGCCCAATATGCCAAAGCCGTATTTCTAACCTAAATGTGACAACCACTTATGCATGATTAATCCCAGATGTGCAGTATATTAGAAGTGGTTTTCACCCCAGTAACCAAAAAGCCGAATTTCTGGCCTAAATGTGACAGTCACTTATGCATGTCTAATCCCAGATATGCAGTATATTAGAGGGTTTTTTCACCCCAGTAAGCAAAAAGATGTAGATCTAGCCTAAATGTGATACTCACTTATTCACGTCCTATCCCAGATGTGCAGTATATCATAGGGTTTTTTCACCCCAGTAACCAAAAAGCCGTATTTCTGACCTAAATGTGACAATCACTTATGCAAGTGTAATCCCAGATGTGCAGTATATTAGAGGCTTTTTTTCAGCCCAGTATGCCAAAGCCGTATTTCTGGCCTAAATGTGACAATCACTTATGCATGTCTTATACCAGATGTGCAGTATATTAGAGGTTTTTTTCACCCCAGTAACCAAAAAGCTGTATTTCTGGCCTAAATGTGACACTCACTTATGCATGTCTTATACCAGATGTGCAGTATATCAGAGGCTTTTTTCACCCCAGTAACAAAAAAGCTGTATTTCTGGCCTAAATGTGACAATCACTTATGCACGTGTAATCCCAGATGTGCAGTATGTCAGAGGCTTTTTTCTCCCCAGTATGCCAAAGCAGTATTTCTGGCCTAAATGTGACAATCACTTATGCATGTAAAGTCCCAGATGTGCAGTATATCAGAGGCTTTTTTCACCCCAGTATGCCAAAGCCGTATTTCTGGCCTAAATGTGACACTCACTTATGCATGTCTTGAACCAAATGTGCAGTATATTAGAGGTTTTTTTTTAACCCCAGTAACCAAAAAGCCGTATTTCTGGCGTAAATGTGACAATCACTTATGCACGTGTAATCCCAGATAATGCAGTATATTAGAGGGTTTTTTCAGCCCAGTATGCAAAGCAGTATTTCTGGTTTAAATGTGACACTCACTTGTGCACGTCTTATCCCAGATGTGCAGTATATTAGAGGGGTTTTTCACCCCAGTAACCAAAAAGTCGTATTTCTGGCCTAAATGTGACAATAATTTATGCACGTGTAATCCCAGATGTGCAGTATATCATAGGCTTTATTCACCCCAATATTCCAAAGCCATTTTTCTGGCCTAAATGTGACAATCATTTATGCACGTAAAATACCAGATGTGCAGTATATCAGACGCTTTTTTCAGCCCAGTATGCCAAAGCCATATTTCTGGCCTAAATGTGACACTCACTTATGCATGTAAAGTCCCAGATGTGCAGTATATTAGAGGTTTTTTTCACCCCAGTAACCAAAAAGCCGTATTTCTGGCCTAAATGTGACACTCACTTATGCATGTCTTGAACCAAATGTGCAGTATATTAGAGGTTTTTTTTTAACCCCAGTAACCAAAAAGCCGTATTTCTGGCGTAAATGTGACAATCACTTATGCACGTGTAATCCCAGATAATGCAGTATATTAGAGGGTTTTTTCAGCCCAGTATGCAAAGCAGTATTTCTGGTTTAAATGTGACACTCACTTGTGCACGTCTTATCCCAGATGTGCAGTATATTAGAGGGGTTTTTCACCCCAGTAACCAAAAAGTCGTATTTCTGGCCTAAATGTGACAATAATTTATGCACGTGTAATCCCAGATGTGCAGTATATCATAGGCTTTATTCACCCCAATATTCCAAAGCCATTTTTCTGGCCTAAATGTGACAATCATTTATGCACGTAAAATACCAGATGTGCAGTATATCAGACGCTTTTTTCAGCCCAGTATGCCAAAGCCATATTTCTGGCCTAAATGTGACACTCACTTATGCATGTAAAGTCCCAGATGTGCAGTATATTAGAGGTTTTTTTCACCCCAGTAACCAAAAAGCCGTATTTCTGGCCTAAATGTGACAATCACTTATGCAAGTGTAATCCCAGATGTGCAGTATATCAGAGTCTTTTTTCAGCCTAGAATGCCAAAGCCGTATTTCTGGCCTAAATGTGACAATCACTGTTGAGGGAAGGGACATATTCAGGTGTGCATGTGTATATATATATATATATATATATATATGTATATGTATATATATATATATGTATATGTATGTATATATGTATATATAGGCCCTTCTTCTGGGCCCGTCCAGTTGTGATGTGTTGCACACATGGAGATGTATGTGTGCCCCCTGGGCGGCATGCATCTCTATGTGTGTAAGCCATATGGGTACATATATATCTATGGATGTGGCCCAGACATCTATGGATGTATATGGGCCCCTATAATATAGGAGGGCTTATTCCTGCCCCTATGTTAATATAATGTCCGTTCATATATGCGTATAGATGTGCCCCAAGCATCTATACGCATATATGCCGGAATCCCGCCGAAGTGCGCCTGCCAGGTGGGTGGAGGAGACCGACAGTTGGACAATTATGTCCAGCGTCGGCCTCTACAAAGGACAGAGGATCAATAAGATCCTCTGCCCTTTGTCACCATCTCCGGCCGCGCCGGAGATGGTGCGCCTAACAGAGACATGGGAACAAAGAGTTCCCATGCCCCTGTGAGTGGCTGACCTCCGGCGCTGTAATTACAGCGCCGGAGGTAAGCGTCCGCTTCACAGGCGGGAGGATCAAAGGATCCCCCCCCTGGAAGCGCGCTCCGAGATCCTCGGGCCGGCGCGGTGACGTCACATCACCACGCCGGCCCACGGGTTGAGGCCGGCGGTGCGCATGCGCACGGCGCCAAGAGGAGGACTGCGAGCGGGCGCCGCGAAGTTTAAATAGACCGGCGGCGCTCCGCTCTGCAGTCGGGTTAGTCCAGCACCACCACCAGCAAGCGAGGCATCCCCTGGACAACGAGCCCCCCTGGACAACGAGCATATTACCGCTAAGTATATCCCCCTCCCTATACCACCAACGATATATATATATATATATATATGTACAACATATATAGATATATATATATATATTATCCCCTGCCATATAACCCCTTATACCACCAACGATCCCCTGTCCCTGATTAACCCCTCATATCCCCTGATTCCCTTGCAGTCCCTGTAGTCCCCTAAGTAACCCCTTATACCACCAACGATCCCCTGCCCCTGATTAACCCCTTATAGCCCCTAACCCTCAACCCACCAACTTCTGTGTTCCCCTATAGCCCTGGTTTCCCCATAACCCCTGGTACCTTCCCCTGCCCTGAGCCTAATCCCACTGTGTTCCCCCAGGATCCGACCCCTGACTCCCCTTCCCGACTGCCCTGCTTATCCCAGACGCAACAGTGTCTGGATTTACCCCTTGTTATTCCCGTAGGGAGAGTATATTGATAGGATTGGGTGGGCTTCTGGTAAATGTATGTATGTGTATTATAGTTAGATACTGGGGAGGAATTGGGATTGTGTTAGCGTAGAAAGAACCGTATTAGTGTGTGTACTTACCTTGCTGTGGGTTGCCATAAACTATATATACCTATTCCCTTTGATATAGATATATATAGTTGGAAACATAAATCCGTCTTAGTAGTAAGGCGCGACTTCCATATCCATAGTGTTCAGGGCGCCCACTCCCAATGCACCTCCGCCTAGTCCCATGGCTATCAGGTCTCTTCTTCCCCTGTGATTTCTGTGTATGAGATCGTCCTTTCTTACCTCTTGCCCCGCCTCTATCCAACCTCTTATCATGTCAATTTGGTTCCTCACAAACTCCCCACATCTGTGATCCCACTGGTCGACTCGGAAGTCATCTACAGAAATTCTCCAAGTAAATAGGACGAATTTTGTCCCCGTGATGATCTTCCATGGGGAGGACAGTTGAGGAGCTATAGGATCTGCCAATTGAGGGTTAGGGGCTATAAGGGGTTAATCAGGGGCAGGGGATCGTTGGTGGTATAAGGGGTTACTTAGGGGACTACAGGGACTGCAAGGGAATCAGGGGATATGAGGGGTTAATCAGGGACAGGGGATCGTTGGTGGTATAAGGGGTTATATGGCAGGGGATAATATATATATATATATCTATATATGTTGTACATATATATATATATATATATATATATATATATCGTTGGTGGTATAGGGAGGGGGATATACTTAGCGGTAATATGCTCGTTGTCCAGGGGGGCTCGTTGTCCAGGGGATGCCTCGCTTGCTGGTGGTGGTGCTGGACTAACCCGACTGCAGAGCGGAGCGCCGCCGGTCTATTTAAACTTTGCGGCGCCCGCTCGCAGTCCTCCTCTTGGCGCCGTGCGCATGCGCACCGCCGGCCTCAACCCGTGGGCCGGCGTGGTGATGTGACGTCACCGCGCCGGCCCGAGGATCTCGGAGCGCGCTTCCAGGGGGGGGATCCTTTGATCCTCCCGCCTGTGAAGCGGACGCTTACCTCCGGCGCTGTAATTACAGCGCCGGAGGTCAGCCACTCACAGGGGCATGGGAACTCTTTGTTCCCATGTCTCTGTTAGGCGCACCATCTCCGGCGCGGCCGGAGATGGTGACAAAGGGCAGAGGATCTTATTGATCCTCTGTCCTTTGTAGAGGCCGACGCTGGACATAATTGTCCAACTGTCGGTCTCCTCCACCCACCTGGCAGGCGCACTTCGGCGGGATTCCGGCATATATGCGTATAGATGCTTGGGGCACATCTATACGCATATATGAACGGACATTATATTAACATAGGGGCAGGAATAAGCCCTCCTATATTATAGGGGCCCATATACATCCATAGATGTCTGGGCCACATCCATAGATATATATGTACCCATATGGCTTACACACATAGAGATGCATGCCGCCCAGGGGGCACACATACATCTCCATGTGTGCAACACATCACAACTGGACGGGCCCAGAAGAAGGGCCTATATATACATATATACATACATATATATATATATACATATACATATATATATATATATATATACACATGCACACCTGAATATGTCCCTTCCCTCAACAATCCCCCTGTTGTCGGGAACACGACAATAAACATTTTGGGGGAAGGGTTGGGATGTATTAGTCTCCTCTCAATCGCCCTCTAGGTGACGATTCAGGAAGGACTGAAGTAATATGACCCTTAGGTACCTAGACATCACCTATAATGACCAACATCTCCGACCTGCCCTTCACCAAATGCTTCCACCCACCGAATACATCGTCTTCTCTTTGGATAACTTCCTTGGCCTCTTATATTATGATCCTCAGGTGTCAGCCACTCCCTATGTAGTCTATTTCTGACTCTGGAATGGCTTCACCCTCACTGTCTTTAAATCACTCCACTCAGTGACCGTGTTCTCTCTTTGCCAGTGTTGTTCTTCTGGCGTCTGTTACCCCCAATGTTGGTGCCGGAAATTAATGTAGCACCTCCTTATGGGGTACGGACGGCCGTAGGCTGACCTTTCAACACCAGTATGACTTTCATCTTAATTTAAGACTCAGTTGTTGGAGAGGTTCTCCCATGGACAGATGCATAGGTTTTTACAAGGCAGGTCAGATTTTCAGGTGAGAGGTGATGTCATAGTACCTAAATCCTACCTGCGGGAAGGAACCCCGCACTACCATCATTCAGTCCAACCCTTACAAAAAGTCACCATTGTCGATATTGAAGCGGCAAATACCTTAGTGATGAGGGGCCTGACCCTAGGGAATCTATCCTACCCCACTCATACAAACATGTCACATCCCTCCCAATACAGCCCAATTCAATTCAGTGTGTACCCATAGAGACTCATACCATAGGATGCAAGTGTGCGTCCAGCCATTTTGTCTCATGACTGTCGCACACTTGCACCCAGAGTGTCCATGGGTACATGAGGAACTCACATGCAAATAATCAATATAAATCTATACACGATATGATGAGGTCCTAGGGTGGCCTATGATTATACCCCGAACCCTCCTATGAAAATCTACTATAATACGTGTATACATACACACAATGCTATGAGGTCACAGGATGGCTTTGGAGGTACATCCTGAACCCTCATAGGAAAAGCTACTACCACACAATATTTATATACACACACAATACTATGAGGTCACAGGATGGCTTTTGGATTTTCATCCCGACCTTCATAGGAAACCGTATGTCCATGCGATCTCTGGCTTCAGGACTTTGTTGGAGCTAAGTCCTGAGCCTCCTACGATTAACTTCGTGAAGTTCTGTCTGGTTCTGGTTTAGCTGGTCCGCAAGTCTCTTGACCCTCCTGTAGATTAGACACAGTCCCGTGTACATGACGATTACCAGAACCAGAAGAACTATCACCGGATGAATCAATAGGTTGAAGAAGGATGTTGCCTTTGGACTGTAGCCGAACAGACTTTCCCACCAGGAGATCTTGGAGTCTTTGTCCAACGCAGTTGTGATTGCCGTTATTTTATTCTTGTCGTGCATCAGTTGGATGGTGGCCTGTTTCTCTGTTTCTCGAAGATTCTTAATTATTTCGTCTTCTTGGCTGAAGTCTAGCAGGAGATGTTTGAGTTCTATCCCAAAGCCAAGAGGGATCTTCTGGAGTCTCACGGGTACGTCAGGGCGGATGTCGAGTCTCTTCTCCGGGGTGATTGGTGTCCTTCCTTGTAACTCTGCGACATCTAAACCTAGGACGGGACTAAGGGTGCAATACGCTCCAGGGAGGAGTTCTCCTCTCTCAGTGCAGTTAGTTCCATAGATTGTATAAGACATGTTTTGCCTTTGGTACCAGCACCAATACCCCTGTCCCAAGTATTTAAGGGATGAGGGTATTGGGCTGGCCTTCATCTCACAGGACCCCTCGGTGCTCCAACATTGGTGTCTTAACACCCGATCCTGACTACCTTGACAGAGGATAGCATCCTCTTTCTTCCAACATCCCTCTGTGTCTAACAGATAAGGATGGCCTCTCTCATAGGTTAGAACGCCCGGGGGGAGCTGTGGATGAAGCACCGTCTGGTTATTTATGACAATCCCTAAGTTAATTGCACTGTAACCCTGTCTAAGATGGCCAGATACAGGAGCCAATGACGAAGCAGTGCAAGTGAGATTCCTACAGCCGTGCCACTGGACTACCCACCAGTTGGTGTGATTGGCTGCAAAAGGAGATATAAGAGGACTTACCCGTTGGCGGAGGTTAAATGGGAAGTGGCCGCCGTACAATGATGATACAATATGTTTAAGGTTGCCTGAGAGTTCACTCTGGACCTGCGTACACGCCAGTGCGAGCTGAGCTCTATCCTGTTCTTCCAAGAGACCCACAACTAACCTTCTAAACTTCTCTCGTAAAGCAGAAGATAGAGAGGTAGTGGCATCTATGTGCGAATGTTGCAAACCCTCTAAGACGTGGTTTACATCAAGCTGGGTCTCGAATCCTTCTCCGGCGTGTCGCGCAACATCCCCTAACCCTCAACCCACCAACTTCTGTGTTCCCCTATAGCCCTGGTTTCCCCATAACCCCTGGTACCTTCCCCTGCCCTGAGCCTAATCCCACTGTGTTCCCCCAGGATCCGACCCCGGACTACCCTTCCCGACTGCCCTGCTTATCCCAGACGCAACAGTGTCTGGATTTACCCCTTGTTATTCCCGTAGGGAGAGTATATTGATAGGATTGGGTGGGCTTCTGGTAAATGTATGTATGTGTATTATAGTTAGATACTGGGGAGGAATTGGGATTGTGTTAGCGTAGAAAGAACCGTATTAGTGTGTGTACTTACCTTGCTGTGGGTTGCCATAAACTATATATACCTATTCCCTTTGATATAGATATATATAGTTGGAAACATAAATCCGTCTTAGTAGTAAGGCGCGACAGCCATAGCTGTAGTGTATTGTTGGTACTGTATTATTAGTGTATTATGTGTGTTATGTTCAGTAAGGATTAATAAATACTGTCATATTTATACCTATTGTGTAACGTGTGGTTACTAGCGGTAGTTAGTAAGGCGCATGCAGCTAGTTTAGTGGTTAGTGTAAGGCAACCAGTAGCGATTTGTTGTTACGTAAGGCATAAATAGGCGGAGTTATCATAAGACGACCCACCCCTATTTATGAATATTAATTATTGAGATTTGCATAAGTACCAATAATTAATATCCCCTTTAACAATCACTTATGCACGTTTAATCCCAGATGTGCAGTATATTAGAGGGATTTTTGACCCCAGTAACTAAAAAGCCAAATTTCTGGCCTAAATGTGACAGTCACTTATGCACGTGTAATCCCAGATATGCAGTATATTAGAGGGTTTTTTCAGCCCAGTATGCAAATCCGTATTTCTGGTCTAAATGTGACACTCACTTATGCACGTCTAATCCCAGATATGCAGTAATTTAGAGGGTTTTTTCACCCCATTAACCAAAAAGCAGTATTTCTGGCCTAAATGTGACAATCACTTATGCATGTCTAATCCCAGATGTGCAGTATATCAGAGACTTTTTTCACTCCAGTATGCCAAAGCTGTATTTCTGGCCTAAATGTGACAATCACTTATGCATGTGTAATCCCAGATGAGCAGTACAGGGAGTGCAGAATTATTAGGCAAGTTGTATTTTTGAGGATTAATTTTATTATTGAACAACAACCATGTTCTCAATGAACCCAAAAAACTCATTAATATCAAAGCTGAATATATTTGGAAGTAGTTTTTAGTTTGTTTTTAGTTTTAGCTATTTTAGGGGGATATCTGTGTGTGCAGGTGACTATTACTGTGCATAATTATTAGGCAACTTAACAAAAAACAAATATATACCCATTTCAATTATTTATTTTTACCAGTGAAACCAATATAACATCTCAACATTCACAAATATACATTTCTGACATTCAAAAACAAAACAAAAACAAATCAGTGACCAATATAGCCACCTTTCTTTGCAAGGACACTCAAAAGCCTGCCATCCATGGATTCTGTCAGTGTTTTAATCTGTTCACCATCAACATTGCGTGCAGCAGCAACCACAGCCTCCCAGACACTGTTCAGAGAGGTGTACTGTTTTCCCTCCTTGTAAATCTCACATTTGATGATGGACCACAGGTTCTCAATGGGGTTCAGATCAGGTGAACAAGGAGGCCATGTCATTAGATTTTCTTCTTTTATACCCTTTCTTGCCAGCCACGCTATGGAGTACTTGGACGCGTGTGATGGAGCATTGTCCTGCATGAAAATCATGTTTTTCTTGAAGGATGCAGACTTCTTCCTGTACCACTGCTTGAAGAAGGTGTCTTCCAGAAACTGGCAGTAGGACTGGGAGTTGAGCTTGACTCCATCCTCAACCCGAAAAGGCCCCACAAGCTCATCTTTGATGATACCAGCCCAAACCAGTACTCCACCTCCACCTTGCTGGCGTCTGAGTCGGACTGGAGCTCTCTGCCCTTTACCAATCCATCCATCTGGCCCATCAAGACTTACTCTCATTTCATCAGTCCATAAAACCTTATAAAAATCAGTCTTGAGATATTTCTTGGCCCAGTCTTGACGTTTCAGCTTGTGTGTCTTGTTCAGTGGTGGTCGTCTTTCAGCCTTTCTTACCTTGGCCATGTCTCTGAGTATTGCACACCTTGTGCTTTTGGGCACTCCAGTGATGTTGCAGCTCTAAAATATATGGCCAAACTGGTGGCAAGTGGCATCTTGGCAGCTGCACGCTTGACTTTTCTCAGTTCATGGGCAGTTATTTTGCACCTTGGTTTTTCCACACGCTTCTTGCGACCCTGTTGACTATTTTGAACGAAACGCTTGATTGTTTGATGATCACGCTTCAGAAGCTTTGCAATTTTAAGAGTGCTGCATCCCTCTGCAAGATATCTCACTATTTTTGACTTTTATGAGCCTGTCAAGTCCTTCTTTTGACCCATTTTGCCAAAGGAAAGGAAGTTGCCTAATAATTATGCACACCTAATATAGGGTGTTGATGTCATTAGACCACACCCCTTCTCATTACAGAGATGCACATCACCTAATATGCTTAATTGGTAGTAGGCTTTCGAGCCTATACAGCTTGGAGTAAGACAACATGCATAAAGAGGATGATGTGGTCAAAATACTCATTTGCCTAATAATTCTGCACTCCCTGTATATCAGAGTCTTTTTTCAGCCCAGTATGCCAAAGCCGTATTTCTGGCCTAAATGTGACAATCAGTAATGCACGTGTAATCCCAGATGTGCTGTATATTAGAGGGGTTTTCACCCCAGTAACCAAAAAGCCGAATTTCTGGCCTAAATGTGACAATCACTTATGCATGTGTAATCCCAGATGAGCAGTATATCAGAGTCTTTTTTCAGCCCAGTATGCCAAAGCCGTATTTCTGGCCTAAATGTGACAATCACTTATGCACGTCTAATCCCAGATGTGCAGTATATTAGAGGGGTTTTTCAACCCAGTAAGCAAAAAGCCGTATTTCTGGCCTAAATGTGACAATCACTTATGCATGTGTAATCCCAGATGTGCAGTATATCATAAGCTTTTTTTTAGCTCAGTATGACAAAGCCGTATTTCTGGCCTAAATGTGACAATCACTTATGCACGTGTAATCCGAAATGTGCAGTATATCAAAGGGTTCTTTCAGCCCAGTATGCCAAAGCCGTATTTCTGGCCTAAATGTGACAATCACTTATGCACGTCTAATCCCAGATGTGAAGTATATTAGAGGGGTTTTTCACCCCAGTAAGCAATAAGCTGTATTTCTGGCCTAAATGTGACAATCACTTATGCACGTGTAATCCGAAATGTGCAGTATATCAAAGGGTTTTTTCAGCCCAGTATGCCAAAGCCGTATTTCTGGCCTAAATGTGACAATCACTTATGCACGTCTAATCCCAGATGTGCAGTATATTAGAGGGGTTTTTCACCCCAGTAAGCAAAAAGCAGAATTTCTGGCTTAAATGTGACAATCACTCATGCATGTCTAATCCCAGATGTGCAGTATATCAGAGACTTTTTTCACTCCAGTAACCCAAAAGCAGAATTTCTGGCCTAAATGTGACACTCACTTATGCATGTCTTATACCAAATGTGCAGTATATTAGAGTTTTTTTTCACCCCAGTAACCAAAAAGCTGTATTTCTGGCCTAAATGTGACAATCACTTATGCAAGTGTAATCCCAGATGTTCAGTATATTAGAAATATTTTTCACCCCAGTAACCAAAAAGCCGAATTTCTGGCCTAATTGTGACAGTCACTTATGCACGTGTAATCCCAGATATGCAGTATATTAGAGGGTTTTTTCAGCCCAGTATGCAAAGCCGTATTTCTGGTCTAAATGTGACACTCACTTGTGCACGTCTTATCCCAGATGTGCAGTATATTAGAGGGTTTTTTCACCCGAAGAAAGCAAAAAGCCGTATTTCTGGCCTAAATGTGACAATCACTTATGCACATAAAATACCAGATGTGCAGTATATCATAGGCTTTTTTTACCCCAATATTCCAAAGCCGTATTTCTGGCCTAAATGTGACAATCACTTATGCACGTAAAATACCAGATGTGCAGTATATCAGATGCTTTTTTCAGCCCAGTATGCCAAAGCCATATTTCTGGCCTAAATGTGACAATCACTTATGCATGTTTAATCCCAGATGTGCAGTATATCAGAGCCTTTTTTCAGCCCAGTATGCCAAAGCCGTATTTCTGGCCTAAATGTGACATTCACTTATGCATGTAACGTCCCAGATGGGCAGTATATCAGAGGTTTTTTTCACCCTAGTATGCCAAAGCCGTATTTCTGGCCTAAATGTGACACTCACTTATGCATGTCTTGAACCAAATGTGCACTATATTAGAGGTTTTTTTTCACCCCAGTAACCAAAAAGACGTAATTCTGGCCTAAATGTGACAATCACTTATGCAAGTGTAATCCCAGATGTGCAGTATATTAGAGGGATTTTTAACCCCAGTAACTAAAAAGCCAAATTTCTGGCCTAAATGTGACAGTCACTTATGCACGTGTAATCCCAGATATGCAGTATATTAGAGGGTTTTTTCAGCCCAGGATGCAAAGCCGTATTTCTGGTCTAAATGTGACACTCACTTGTGCACGTCTTATCCCAGATGTGCAGTATATTTGAGGGGTTTTTCACCCCAGTAACCAAAAAGCCGTATTTCCGGTCTAAATGTGACAATAACTTATGCACGTGTGATCCCAGATGTGCAGTATATTAGAGGCTTTTTTCAGCCCAGTATGCCAAAGCCGTATTTCTGGCCTAAATGTGACAATCACTTATGCTTGTCTAATCCCAGATGTGCAGTATATCAGAGGCTTTTTTCACCCCAGTATACCAAAGCCCTATTTCTGGCCAAAATGTGACAATCACTTATGCATGATTAATCCCAGATGTGCAGTATATTAGATGGTTTTTTCACCCCAGTAAGCAAAAAGATGTATATCTAGCTTAAATGTGATACTCACTTATGCAAGTCCTATCCCAGATGTGCAGTATATCATAGGGTTTTTTCACCCCATTAACCAAAAAGCCGTATTTCTGACCTAAATGTGACAATCACTTATGCAAGTGTAATCCCAGATGTGCAGTATATTAGAGGCTTTTTTTCAGCCTAGTATGCCAAAGCCGTATTTCTGGCCTAAATGTGACACTCATTTATGCATGTCTTATACCAGATGTGCAGTATATTAGAGGTTTTTTTCTCCCCAGTAACCAAAAAGCTGTATTTCTGGCCTTAATGTGACAATCACTTATGCATGTGTAATCCCAGATGAGCAGTATATCCGAGTCTTTTTTCAGCCCAGTATGCCAAAGCCGTATTTCTGGCCTAAATGTGACAATCAGTAATGCACGTGTAATCCCAGATGTGCAGTATATTAGAGGGGTTTTTCACCCCAGTAACCAAAAAGCCGAATTTCTGGCCTAAATGTGACAATCACTTACGCATGTGTAATCCCAGATGTGCAGTATATCAAAGGCTTTTTTTCACCCCAGTAACAAAAAAGCTTTTTTTCTGGCCTAAATGTGACAATCACTTACGCATGTGTAATCCCAGATGTGCAGTATATAAGAGGCTTTTTTCAGCCCAGTATGCCAAAGCCGTATTTCTGGCCTAAATGTGACAATCACTTATGCACGTAAAATACCAGATGTGCAGTATATCAGACGCTTTTTTCAGCCCAGTAACCAAAAAGTCGTATTTCTGGCCTAAATGTGACAATTACTTATGCGTGTCTAATCCCAGATGTGCAGTATATTAGAGGGTTTTTTCACCCCAGTAACCAAAAAGCCGTATTTCTGGCCTAAATGTGACAATCACTTATGCATGTCTAATCCCAGATGTGCAGTATATTAGAGGGTTTTTCAGCCCAGTATGCCAAAGCCGTATTTCTGGCCTAAATGTGACAATCACTTATGCACGTAAAATACCAGATGTGCAGTATATCAGAGGCTTTTTTCACCCCAATATTCCAAAGCCGTATTTCTGGCCTAAATGTGACAATCACTTATGCATGTAAAATACCGGATGTGCACTATATCAGAGGGTTTTTTACCCCAGTATGTCAAAGCCGTATTTCTGGCCTAAATGTGACAATTACTTATGCATGTTTAATCCCAGATGTGCAGTATATCAGAGGCTTTTTTCACCCCAGTATGCCAAAGCCGTATTTCTAGCCTAAATGTGACAATCACTTTTGCATGTAAAATCCCAGATGTGCAGTATATCAGAGGCTTTTTCACCCCAGTATGCCAAAGCAGTATTTTTGGCCTAAATGTGACAATCACTTATGCGCGTGTAAACCCAGATGTGCAGTATAGAGGGTTTTTTCACCCCAGTAACCAAAAAGCCGTATTTCTGGCCTAAATGTGACAGTCACTTATGCGTGTGTAAACCAAGATGTGCAGTATATTAGAGGGTTTTTTCACCCCAGTAACCCAAAAGCCGTATTTCTGGCCTAAATGTGACAATCACTTATGCACGTAAAATACCAGATGTGCAGTATATAATAGGCTTTTTTCAAGCCAATATTCCAAAGCCGTATTTTTGGCCTAAATGTGACAATCACTTATGCACGTAAAATACCAGATGTGCAGTATATCAGACGCTTTTTTCAGCCCAGTATGCCAAAGTCATATTTCTGGCCTAAATGTGACAATCACTTATGCATGTAAAATACCAGATGTGCAGTATATAAGAGGCTTTTTTCACCCCAGTATGCCAAAGCCGTATTTCTGGCCTAAATGTAACAATCACTTATGCATGTTTAATCCCAGATAAGCAGTATATCAGAGGCTTTTTTCAGCCCCGTATGCCAAAGTCATATTTCTGGCCTAAATGTGACAATTACTTATGCTTGTCTAATCCCAGATGTGCAGTATATCAGAGTCTTTTTCACCCCAGTATGCCAAAGCCGAATTTCTGGCCTAAATGTGACAGTAAGTTATGCATGTCTAATCCCAGATATGCAGTATATTAGAGCGTTAATTCACCCCAGTAAGCAAAAATCCGTATTTCTGGCCTAAATGTGACAATCACTTATGCACGTAAAATACCAGATGTGCAGTATGTCAGAGGCTTTTTTCACCCCAATATTCCAAAGCCGTATTTCTGGCCTAAATGTGACAATCACTTATGCATGTAAAATACCAGATGTGCACTATATCAGAGGGTTTTTTACCCCAGTATGTCAAAGCCGTATTTCTGGCCTAAATGTGACAATTACTTATGCATGTTTAATCCCAGATGTGCAGTATATCAGAGGCTTTTTTCACCCCAGTATGCCAAAGCCGTATTTCTAGCCTAAATGTGACAATCACTTTTGCATGTAAAATCCCAGATGTGCAGTATATCAGAGGCTTTTTCACCCCAGTATGCCAAAGCCGTATTTCTGGCCTAAATGTGACAGTCACTTATGCACGTGTAATCCCAGATGTGCAGTATATCAGAGGCTTTTTTCAGCCCAGTATGCCAAAGCAGTATTTTTGGCATAAATGTGACAATCACTTATGCATGTCTAATCCCAGATGTGCAGTATATTAGAGGGGTTTTTTACCCCAAGAAAGCAAAAAGCGTATTTCTGGCCTAAATGTGACAGTCACTTATGTAGGTCTAATCCCAGATGTGCAGTATATTAGAGGTTTTTTTCACCCCAGTAACCAAAAAGCCGTATTTCTGGCCTAAATGTGACAATCACTTATGCACGTAAAATATCAGATGTGCAGTATATAAGAGGCTTTTTTCACCCCAGTATGCCAAAGCCGTATTTCTGGCCTAAATGTAACAATCACTTATGCATGTTTGATCCCAGATGTGCAGTATATCAGAGGCTTTTTTCAGCCCCGTATGCCAAAGCCATATTTCTGGCCTAAATGTGACAATTACTTATGCTTGTCTAATCCCAGATATGAAGTATATCAGAGTCTTTTTTCACCCCAGTATGCCAAAGCCGTATTTCTGGCCTAAATGTGACAGTCAGTTATGCACATCTAATCCCAGATATGCAGTATCTTAGAGCGTTAATTTACCCCAGTAAGCAAAAATCCGTATTTCTGGCCTAAATGTGACAATCACTTATGCACGTAAAATCCCAGATATGCAGTATATCAGAGGCTTTTTTCAGCCTAGTATGCCAAAGCCGTATTTCTGGCCTAAATGTGACAATCACTTATACATGTGTACTCCCAGATGTGCAGTATATCAAAGACTTTTTTCACCCCAGTATGCCAAAGCCATATTTCCGGCCTAAATGTGACAATAAAATACGCATGTGTAATCCCAGATGTGCAGTATTTCCGTGGCTTTTTTAAGCCCAATATTCCAAAGCCGTATTTCTGGCCTAAATGTGACAAACACTTATGCTTGTCTAATCCCAGATGTGCAGTATTTCAGAGGCTTTTTTAAGCCAAAGCCATATTTCTGCCCTAAATGTGACAATCACTTATGCACGTGTAATCCCAGATGTGCAGTACATCAGAGGCTTTTTTCAGCCCAGTATGCCAAAGCCGTATTTCTGGCCTAAATGTGACAATCAATTATGCTTGTCAAATCCCAGATGTGCACTATATGAAACAGATGTATTTTTTTAACCCCAGTAAGTAAAAAGCTGTACACTGTGTGCAGAATTATTAGGCAAATGAGTATTTTGACCACATCATCCTCTTTATGCATGTTGTCTTACTCCAAGCTGTATAGGCTCGAAAGCCTACTACCAATTAAGCATATTAGGTGATGTGCATCTCTGTAATGAGAAGGGGTGTGGTCTAATGACATCAACACCCTATATTAGGTGTGCATAATTATTAGGCAACTTCCTTTCCTTTGGCAAAATGGGTCAAAAGAAGGACTTGACAGGCTCAGAAAAGTCAAAAATAGTGAGATATCTTGCAGAGGGATGCAGCACTCTTAAAATTGCAAAGCTTCTGAAGCGTGATCATCAAACAATCAAGCGTTTCGTTCAAAATAGTCAACAGGGTCGCAAGAAGCGTGTGGAAAAACCAAGGCGCAAAATAACTGCCCATGAACTGAGAAAAGTCAAGCGTGCAGCTGCCAAGATGCCACTTGCCACCAGTTTGGCCATATATTTTAGAGCTGCAACATCACTGGAGTGCCCAAAAGCACAAGGTGTGCAATACTCAGAGACATGGCCAAGGTAAGAAAGGCTGAAAGACGACCACCACTGAACAAGACACACAAGCTGAAACGTCAAGACTAAGCCAAGAAATATCTCAAGACTGATTTTTCTAAGGTTTTATGGACTGATGAAATGAGAGTGAGTCTTGATGGGCCAGATGGATGGATTAGTAAAGGGCAGAGAGCTCCAGTCCGACTCAGACGCCAGCAAGGTGGAGGTGGAGTACTGGTTTGGGCTGGTATCATCAAAGATGAGCTTGTGGGGCCTTTTCGGGTTGAGGATGGAGTCAAGCTCAACTCCCAGTCCTACTGCCAGTTTCTGGAAGACACCTTCTTCAAGCAGTGGTACAGGAAGAAGTCTGCATCCTTCAAGAAAAACATGATTTTCATGCAGGACAATGCTCCATCACACGCGTCCAAGTACTCCATAGCGTGGCTGGCAAGAAAGGGTATAAAAGAAGAAAATCTAATGACATGGCCTCCTTGTTCACCTGATCTGAACCCCATTGAGAACCTGTGGTCCATCATCAAATGTGAGCATTACAAGGAGGGAAAACAGTACACCTCTCTGAACAGTGTCTGGGAGGCTGTGGTTGCTGCTGCACGCAATGTTGATGGTGAACAGATCAAAACACTGACAGAATCCATGGATGGCAGGCTTTTGAGTGTCCTTGCAAAGAAAGGTGGCTATATTGGTCACTGATTTGTTTTTGTTTTGTTTTTGAATGTCAGAAATGTATATTTGTGAATGTTGAGATGTTATATTGGTTTCACTGGTAAAAATAAATAATTGAAATGGGTATATATTTGTTTTTTGTTAAGTTGCCTAATAATTATGCACAGTAATAGTCACCTGCACACACAGATATCCCCCTAAAATAGCTAAAACTAAAAACAAACTAAAAACTACTTCCAAAAATATTCAGCTTTGATAATAATGAGTTTTTTGGGTTCATTGAGAACATGGTTGTTGTTCAATAATAAAATTAATCCTCAAAAATACAACTTGCCTAATAATTCTGCACACCCTGTATTTCTGGACTAGATAGCCTGTGCATTGGATAAAATGGCTGCCGATTATGTATTGATATTGACTAACTGAAAAAAATAAGTTTGTTTTCAGTAGTATTTGGCTCAGGGCAGGCTTTATTAAATTGTGCACTGCACCCACAAAACACATTTGCTGTAGATCGCTGAGTAAAGAAGCAATTCTGAATCTTCATAAGATTTCTCCCTTATCTCTCCCTCACAGCAGCTGCAGCCTCTCCCTACACTAATCCGAGCAGAGTGACGGGCGGCACTACGTGACTCCAGCTTAAATAGAGGCTGGGTCACATGCTGCAGTTGGCCAAATCACAGCCATGCCAATATTAGGCATGGCTGTGATGGCCTTTTGGAGCAAGTAGTATGACGCTTGTTAATTGGCTGCCTTGCAGCCTTTCAAAAAGCGCCATAAAAATCGCCGAACACCGAACCGGAAATTTTACGTAAATGATCGAGTTCGGGTCCGGGTGCCGAAAAACCTATAGTTCGGTACGAACCCGAACTCTACAGTTCGGGTTCGCTCCACTCTAGTTATTACAGATGCTGCAATACCTAATATGTCTACTTTTTTTTATTTATGTAAGTTTTACACAATAATTTCATTTTTGAAACAAAAAAAATCATGTTTTAGTGTCTCCATAGTCTGAGAGCCATAGTTTTTGGGCGATTATCTTAGGTAGGGTATGATTTTTGCGGGATGAGATGACGGTTTGATTGGCACTACTTTGGGGTGTGTATGACTTTTTGATCGCTTGCTATTACACTTTTTGTGATTTAAGGTGACAAAAATGGCTTTTTTCACACCGTTTTTTTTTTTACGGTAATTTCACATGACCCAAACCCTCAGGTGAATACCGTAAAAAAAAAACGGTGTGAAAAAAGCCATTTTTGTCACCTTACATCACAAAAAGTGTAATAGCAAGCGATCAAAAAGTCATACACGCCCCAAAGTAGTGCCAATCAAACCGTCATCTCATCCCGCAAAAATCATACCCTACCTAAGATAATCGGTGCAGGGGCTCCTCATGAAGTACATGTACGTCACGGGTCTTTAAGTCCCGGAAAGAAATGACGTCATGGGTCCTTAAGGGGTTAAACTGACTAAATTGAATATTTATCTTCTATTTCTTGTAGTGTGTACTAGAATATTCCAAGTAGCTATTGCTGTCTACTTTTTTGAAAAAGGTCCGTGTTGTTATTTTCTGGCCCACTAAACTCAGTTCTAGATCAAAATATTCTATTGCTTGTATATTATAAGTACCAGATAGTTTGATGCCCAATTCGTTATGTTCAGCTCTTCAATAATAGAGGTGATGGACATATCATCGCCCTTCCATATAAATATCAAATCATCGATGTATATCTGGTAAAAGATAATATTTTATGTCCAACACTTTGATCCATAGATACATTCCTCCTCGAAACGCCTCATAAACAGATTCGCCAGGCTCAACTCAAGTTTCATCCCCATAGCGGTGCCCTTCTTTTGCATATACAGTGTGTCCTCGAATGTTAACACATTGTTTGTGAGGATAAGTCTGATGCTGTTCAGCACAAAGAGATTTTTTTCATCTGGGATCTCAGGGTCTTTTTCAAGATACCATTTTATGTACTCGATACCCAATTCATGCGGGATGTTAGAATACAAGGCCGTGATGTCCAACGTGATCCAACGGTACGTCTCTCTCCACTCTATTTCTTTCAGGGATTGTATTAAGGATGTAGAGTCTCTCAAATAGGATGGTAGGGTAACAACATATTTTTGCAAGAGGACATCCACATATTGTGATAAATTACAGGTCAGGGAAGAGATGCCCGAGATAATCGGTCGACCTGTTGGATTTTTATTGTTCTTATGTATCTTTGGCAAATAGTAAAATAGAGCTATTGTCGGATCGGGTATTAAGATAAATGTTTTCCTTTTTGTCCAATATATGGGATGCATATTCGATTAAGGCCCTGAACTCTGACTTGTATTGAGTCCACGGGTCGGTTCTCAGGGGTAAGTAGTATTCTGTATCTGATAAAATCCGAGTGGCTTCCCCAATACAGTCTACCCTATCCTGAACAACAATCCGCCCTCCCTTATCTGCACTGCGAATAACGATGCTAGTATTTTCCTGGAGCCTCTTGATAGCTGCTCTCTCTTTTTTGTTAAGGTTACCATTTGGAATGCGTTTTTGATGTAAATTACGGAACTCATCCATCACCACATTATAAAAGGTATCAATAAAATTCCCTTTATGCTGGACGGGGTAATAATTGGAGGGTGGTTTTAAATGCGTATGTTTATACCAAAGATTAAGATTTTCAATGGTGCCAGCTGGATCCGATGTTCTGTCTTTTATTTTGGATTTTTCTAATACACCGAAATGCCTTCTCGGGGTTAATTTTCTAGTGAAATTATGGAGATCCAGAAATAGATTAAAACCCCCAATGTCTTTGGAGGGGCAGAAGGATAGGCCCTTAGAAAGCAGAGTGAGTTCCTCAGGGGTGAGTTTGTAGGATGATAAATTGAATACCGGCATCTTTATTTCTTTATGTTTATTGCTTGGTTGGGCTATTTTTTTCTTATTGTTTTTGCTTTGATCCCCCTGCATCCTCTTCTGCATTTTTTTTTTTGTCTGCCTTTGGTCTAGAGGATGGAAATAGTTGGTGATTTGTCACTGTGTTCGGACTCTTTAGTATTGGATATACCGTGGTGGGAGTTAGAATTAGGGAAAGGGATAAAAAAGAAATCAGACCAGTGGTGGACAAAAGGGTATTGTTCAATGTGTCCGCCTGCGATCTGGTGGGAGGATCCTGGAGATCCATGCTGTTTTTTTTTATAACAGATGCTGAAGGCTGAGTAGGTGAAATCGCATGAATGGTGATAATCTACCTCTAAGTCATGTTGATGTTTATGGAGACGATGTGCCCGGCTGGGCAAATGGCTCAGGGTGCACTGGTGAGGTAGGTGCAGATTTAGATGTTGGATGGAAAAACGTGGTGGGTGAAAGGTCTAACAAGCCACATTTTGATAATGTCTCGATGTCAAAGAGATCCGGAAGAATGGAAGATCTTTGTTCGGCCTTTCCGAGTTGGAAAGAGGGGGTGGCCAGGGGGAATCGTCTACTGGCCTGTGAAGAAATTAGTGGAGTATAAAACTGCATATTGGGGGTACTGGGTAAAGAGTTGTTTTTTTTAATGAGTGAGCCATCTGTATTAGTTTGTTTTGTGTGAGAGATCTCCCAGTGATCCTGTGTACTGAGTGTGGTTCTCAAGGACGAGTGGATTTGTGTTGTTGTTTGTTATCATAAATTGTATTTCGTTTATGGCTGTTGTAAAAGGTATAGCCCCTAGTGTGGGTATG
This sequence comes from Bufo bufo, assembly GCF_905171765.1. Lineage (NCBI taxonomy): Eukaryota > Metazoa > Chordata > Amphibia > Anura > Bufonidae > Bufo > Bufo bufo. The sequence goes on along the minus strand of NC_053390.1, from coordinate 485,055,895 downwards.
GTGTAAAAAACTTTTTTTGTACCCCATTTTGGTTTCCGTGGAGATGGTGCTTGTTAGCGGCACCCTAGGGTCTGAGATCATGTGTGTTGGTATTGGTATATTCATTTGGGAAGGGGCTTCCCTAAGCCAAAACTTTATGTTGCCAGAAGCAAAATAGTCTGTCCCCGGAAATTTTATTTGCTTTTTTATATAACACATCTTTTTGATAAGAAGTGACACGAGACATGACCATACAGTCAAATCTTGTGTAGGCAGCATGTTCCCTATGGTTGATTAAATTTTCAGAGCACTCATTAATCCTAATCCCAAGCTCTGAACAGATACTTTTTTGTTTTTTGAGTAATCTGCTCATTAGACCTCTTAAGCAGTCCAGTAGATAATTGTCCTAATCCTTACAGAATTCTAAATCATAGCACATGGCCTGCTAGTTGCGGTCATGTGATCTTGTGCAGTTCGATGCAATCATGCTACCAATCATGCTCTAAATAAATATGGCCAAATATTTTCATTGAGAACGTTTTTTATGTATTTTTATAGGGATTTCTCTATGATCACCCCTGAACCCAGGTACCACCCCCTCCTTCCTCCCCTTTAACTTTTGTTTTAGGCATTTTTTTTTCCTATTTGAAATGTCTGTATATATATCAGCCCTTATGATGTTATTTTAACCACCTCAGCCCCCATGGCTTAAACACCCTGAAAGACCAGGCCACTTTTTACACTTCTGACCTACACTACTTTCACCGTTTATTGCTCGGTCATGCAACTTACCACCCAAATGAATTTTACCTACTTTTCTTCTCACTAATAAAGCTTTCATTTGGTGGTATTTCATTGCTGCTGACATTTTTACTTTTTTTGTTATTAATCGAAATTTAACGATTTTTTTGCAAAAAAATGACATTTTTCACTTTCAGTTGTAAAATTTTGCAAAAAAAACGAGATCTATATATAAATTTTGCTCTAAATCTATTGTTCTACATGTCTTTGATAAAAAAAAAATGTTTGGGTAAAAAAAAAATGGTTTGGGTAAAAGTTATAGCGTTTACAAACTATGGTACAAAAATGTGAATTTCCGCTTTTTGAAGCAGCTCTGACTTTCTGAGCACCTGTCATGTTTCCTGAGGTTCTACAATGCCCAGACAGTACAAACACCCCACAAATGACCCCATTTCGGAAAGTAGACACCCTAAGGTATTCGCTGATGGGCATAGTGAGTTCATAGAACTTTTTATTTTTTGTCACAAGTTAGCGGAAAATGATGATTTTTTTCTTTTTTTTTTTTTCCTTACAAAGTCTCATATTCCACTAACTTGTGACAAAAAATAAAAACTTCCATGAACTCACTATGCCCATCAGCGAATACCTTGGGATGTCTTCTTTCCAAAATGGGGTCACTTGTGGGGTAGCTATACTGCCCTGGCATTCTAGGGGCCCAAATGTGTGGTAAGGAGTTTGAAATCAGATTCTGTAAAAAATGGCTGGTGAAATCCGAAAGGTGCTCTTTGGAATGTGGGCCCCTTTGCCCACCTAGGCTGCAAAAAAGTGTCACACACGTGGTATCTCCGTATTCAGGAGAAGTTGGGGAATGTGTTTTGGGGTGTCATTTTACATATACCCATGCTGGGTGAGAGAAATATCTTGGCAAAAGACAACTTTGTATAAAAAAAATGGGAAAAGTTGTCTTTTGCCAAGATATTTCTCTCACCCAGCATGGGTATATGTAAAATGACACCCCAAAACACATTCCCCAACTTCTCCTGAATACGGAGATACCACATGTGTGACACTTTTTTGCAGCCTAGGTGGGCAAAGGGGCCCATATTCCAAAGAGCACCTTTCGGATTTCACAGGTCATTTTTTACAGAATTTGATTTTAAACTCCTTACCACACATTTGGGCCCCTAGAATGCCAGGGCAGTATAACTACCCCACAAGTGACCCCATTTTGGAAAGAAGACACCCCAAGGTATTCGCTGATGGGCATAGTGAGTTCATGGAAGTTTTTATTTTTTGTCACAAGTTAGTGGAATATGAGACTTTGTAAGAAAAAAAAAAATAAAAAAATAAAAATCATCATTTTCCACTAACTTGTGACAAAAAATAAAAAAATTCTAGGAACTCGCCATGCCCCTCACGGAATACCTTGGGGTGTCTTCTTTCCAAAATGGGGTCACTTGTGGGGTAGTTATACTGCCCTGGCATTTTCCAGGGGCCCTAATGTGTGGTAAGTAGGTAAATGACCTGTGAAATCCTAAAGGTGCTCTTTGGAATGTGGGCCCCTTTGCCCACCTAGGCTGCAAAAAAGTGTCACACATGTGGTATCGCCGTATTCAAGAGAAGTTGGGGAATGTGTTTTGGGGTGTCATTTTACATATACTCATGCTGGGTGAGAGAAATATCTCGGCAAAAGACAACTTTTCCCATTTTTTTATACAAAGTTGGCATTTGACCAAGATATTTATCTCACCCAGCATGGGTATATGTAAAATGACACCCCAAAACACATTGCCCAACTTCTCCTGAGTACGGCGATACCACATGTGTGACACTTTTTTGCAGCCTAGATGCGCAAAGGGGCCCACATTCATTTTATGAGGGCATTTTTAGACATTTGGATCCCAGACTTCTTCTCACGCTTTAGGGCCCCTAGAATGCCAGGGCAGTATAAATACCCCACATGTGACCCCATTTTGGAAAGAAGACACCACAAGGTATTCAATGAGGGGCATGGCGAGTTCATAGAAATTAATTTTTTTTGGCACAAGTTAGCGGAAATTTATATTTTTTTCTCACAAAGTCTCCCTTTCCCCTAACTTGGGACAAAAATTTCAATCTTTCATGGACTCAATATGCCCCTCACGGAATACCTTGGGCTGTCTTCTTTCCAAAATGGGGTCACATGTGGGGTATTTATACTGCCCTGGCATTCTAGGGGCCCTAAAGCGTGAGAAGAAGTCTGGAATATAAATGTCTAAAAAATTTTACGCATTTGGATTCCGTGAGGGGTATGGTGAGTTCATGTGAGATTTAATTTTTTGACACAAGTTAGTGGAATATGAGACTTTGTAAGAAAAAAAAAAATAATTTCCGCTAACTTGGGCCAAAAAAATTTCTGAATGGAGCCTTACAGGGGGGTGATCAATGACAGTGGGGTGATCAGAGAGTCTATATGGGGTGATCACCACAGTCATTGATCACGCCCCTGTAAGGCTCCATTCAGACGTCCGTGTGCGTTTTGCGGATCCGATCCATCTATCAGTGGATCCGTAAAAATCATGCGGACGTCTGAATGGAGCTTTACAGGGGTGTGATCAATGACAGGGGGGTAATCAATGACAGGGGGGTGATCAGGGAGTCTATATGGGGTGATCACCACAGTCATTGATCACGCCCCTGTAATGCTCCATTCAGACGTCCGTGTGCGTTTTGCGGATCCGATCCATCTATCAGTGGATCCGTAAAAATCATGCAGACGTCTGAATGGAGCTTTACAGGGGTGTGATCAATGACAGGGGGGTAATCAATGACAGGGGGGTGATCAGGGAGTCTATATGGGGTGATTACCACAGTCATTGATCACGCCCCTGTAAGGCTCCATTCAGACGTCCGTGTGCGTTTTGCGGATCCAAACCATCTATCAGTGGATCCGTAAAAATCATGCGGACGTCTGAATGGAGCTTTACAGGGGTGTGATCAATGACAGGGGGGGGTAATCAATGACAGGGGGGTGATCAGGGAGTCTATATGGGGTGATCACCACAGTCATTGATCACGCCCCTGTAAGGCTCCATTCAGACGTCCGTATGCGTTTTGCGGATCCGATCCATCTATCAGTGGATCCGTAAAAATCATGCGGATGTCTGAATGGAGCTTTACAGGGGTGTGATCAATGACAGGGGGGTAATCAATGACAGGGGGGTGATCAGGGAGTCTATATGGGGTGATCACCACAGTCATTGATCACGCCCCTGTAAGGCTCCATTCAGACGTCCGTGTGAGTTTTGCGGATCCGTAAAAATCATGCGGACGTCTGAATGGAGCTTTACAGGGGTGTGATCAATGACAGGGGGGTAATCAATGACAGGGGGGTGATCAGGGAGTCTATATGGGGTGATCACCACAGTCATTGATTACGCCCCTGTAAGGCTCCATTCAGACGTCCGTATGCGTTTTGCGGATCCGATCCATCTATCAGTGGATCCGTAAAAATCATGCGGACGTCTGAATGGAGCTTTACAGGGGTGTGATCAATGACAGGGGGGTGATCAGGGAGTCTATATGGGGTGATCACCACAGTCATTGATCACGCCCCTGTAAGGCTCCATTCAGACGTCTGTGTGCGTTTTGCGGATCCGATCCATCTATCAGTGGATCCGTAAAAATCATGCGGACGTCTGAATGGATCTTTACAGGGGTGTGATCAATGACAGGGGGGTAATCAATGACAGGGGGGTTATCAGGGAGTCTATATGGGGTGATCACCACAGTCATTGATCACGCCCCTGTAAGGCTCCATTCAGACGTCTGTGTGCGTTTTGCGGATCCGATCCATCTATCAGTGGATCCGTAAAAATCATGCGGACGTCTAAATGGAGCTTTACAGGGGGGTGATCAATGACAGAGGGGTAATCAATGACAGGGGGTGATCAGGGAGTCTATATGGGGTGATCAGGGGTGAATAAGGGGTTAATAAGTGACGGGGGGGGGTGTAGTGTAGTGTGGTGCTTGGTGCAACATATTACTGAGCTACCTGTGTCCTCTGGTGGTCTATCCAAACAAAGGGGACCACCAGAGGACCAGGTAGCAGGTATATTAGACGCTGTTATCAAAACAGCGTCTAATATACCTGTTACGGGTTAAAAAAATCACATCTCCAGCCTGCCAGCGAACGATCGCCGCTGGCAGGCTGGAGATCCACTCTCTTACCTTCCGTTCCTGTGAGCGCGCGCCTGTGTGCGCGCGTTCACAGGAAATCTCGCGTCTCGCGAGAGGACGCGCCGGCGCGTCCACTCGGAATGAATCAACCACCTCCAGGACGCGTCGCTGCGTACGGCGGTCCGGAGGTGGTTAAGCAACCTTTTTTCACCTGAAGGGGAGTTTTGAAGTGATTTTATAATCAATAAACTTTGAAGACTGTTACTAACTTCAACTGGCCGATCCGTTTTTGCGCCAAAGGATGATTCTTTCTGTATTCGCATAATAATCCTCCGTAAGACTTCAGGCAACCCCACTAGAGGATATTCACATCCGTGGCTGCATACCGACCGCATACGGGGAACGTAAAGCTATTCCCAACACGCCTACAATAGTGTTGTGCCTATGTTTTCGCACAGCACACTAAGGTGAGCCTCCAATTGGAGTATTATTTGGAACCTTAGTATGTACGTTTTTCACTACATGAAACCAAAGGGGGCAGCAACGTGTTTACAATGTAACATTTAATGATGTCAATAAAAAATCCCAAGAGCGGGAAAATGGACCCCTTACAAACATGCAACACAGACAGACAACAAAAGGACCTGGAGTGCGTGTAACCTACCAGGTCACCTTTGATGTGGTCCACAGCACCACCCCTAAAAAAAGGTTGGAGTGGGTCTGACAGGACAAACCAAAGGTAGGTAAATGTAAGACCACAGATGTGTACTCAAAAGATGCTCGCTGTACACTACTAGGTCTAAAAGCATGCCAGACAGGCAGAAAAAGGGTAGGTCTTACTCAATCAGGACCGGCACTCAGGTGCACATTCAGAGGTGATTCTTTAACTTGAGAGGGTCTTCGGTAGACGGTCAACATAATAAGGGAGGGCCTCAGGGAGAGGATCTATCCCTGTTAGACCCTACTTGGCCTGTTATACCCTGAAAAAGCCTCCTAATACGGGGTCCTTACCTCGCATGGGGTGGCCCCGTCCAGAACCTAACCCTAAACTAATAACCCTAAATGGCCCTGCCAGAAGCAAAGTGTAGAGGCCAAGGGTATGACATAAATTATAGTAATGGATGTAGAAAGCTAAGGTGGTGATATATTCAAGTGTCCCTACGCGTTTCATATATGAATATATCTAAAAAGAGATACCTGTAACTATAAAGACCCCATAAATCATCAGGGGACAAAAGGTCTTAAAATAGAATACCCCCACTCCTAAAACAGCTATGAGATAAGGTGTAGCTGGGCGGGGAAAAAAAAAAATGATATGTTGGCACAGACTGTAAAGGGCGTATGGCCCTATTCCACATTGACACCTGTAAAATTGAAACACCAAAATATAATCCTGTCAGGGCAATGGTCTAGCTACAGCACCCGTACATTGGCATGTCTAGGCTGTTGACTTACAATGTCAATGTCCTTGGAAAGCGTATGGCCTATTTGCAGGAAACCTGGCAGAGGTAAGGAAACAGAGCGCAACGGCGTTATTTAAAGAGAAGGGGAGGGTACTGGCCTATGCAGGCGCATAGTCGGGCTCTACCGTCCACGTGACTAATGATGCGTCACATGGTACAGCGTGCTCCGTTAGAGTTAGCGCATGTGTCCCAGCAAGTAGACCAGACAGCCTATACTGTGCGCAGCCTTACTGATGTCACGACGTAAGGGCGCCCTTGGGGCAGTGCGCAACATAGGCCGTCCGTACAGCATAGAATGGGAGGAGCTGGTGGCAAAAATATACGAGCTACTACATCTACACTGCTGCTAATGCTAGAGGGTGACGTCCCCCTCCAGCATGGGACCGATATAGGGACATTCTAGGCAGTGCAGACCTAAAGATCTAGATAAGGAAAGTTATTTAGGACCGGGAAACCAGTACTAACTGCTGGCAAAGGGTGACATTAGTGGGAGTGAGGGGAAACCTAGAGAGTGGATAAGGGGATGAGTGGTGAGACGGGGCATATAATAATGATAAATTGCCCATCGTCCCACTACGCTAGTCGCCCAATCTAGTGCAATAGACGGAGAGCACATCTATACATATGAGCATGATCACACATCACAGGAAACAACCTAACTGTAACTGGTCATTCAGACCATGGGGGTGGGTAGTTTTGAGCATAAATATCCACCAACATTCCCTTTGGAGGATCCATTTGTCCCAACCCCCCTTCTTCCCCGTTGGGGTTTCCGAATCGATTAAATACCTAAAAATGTAACAGCTGAGGTCCGGCCGCCGTGAGCGGAATGGACAAGTCTCGCCACCGGAGTATCCCTATTATTGCGTATATCACCGATGTGTTCACCCATATGTATTCACAGTTTTCTGCGGGTTTTCCCCACATATCGCATTCCGCACTCGCAGGTGAGGAGATAGATAACTCCTGCGGTTCCACAGTTGATAAAATCTCGTATAAAGTGGGTATTGCCCGCAGAGTCCAACACCAGTGATTTACTCTGGGTGATAAATTTACAGAAGCTACAGCGACCACATTTGTAGCAGCCTCTGACCGGTCTGTCGAACCACGTCAATTTTTTCAGTGGACTATAATGGCTGTGGAAAAACTGATCTCTGAGATTGGTGCCTCTCCTAAAGGTCACTGAGGGGTGAGGACTAACAACATCGGCCAAATCTGGGTCCATCAAGAGGGTATCCCAATTATGTCTGAGGATTTCCTTGATTTGAGTGGCAGCTGAGTCGAATGTGGATCATTTTTGGGACACGGGTAGGATGTAGTAATGTAGTGCGTGTCTAGCCCTGTGCCGTTTGGTAGGCCTGTCTCAGTGTGTTATCAGGGTAGGCTAATTTAAACTCCCCTTGTTCCGAGCAGTTGCGTTTTAACCTCAGATATTGACCTACGGGGAAACCCCGTTTTAGCGGGATGGGGTGGCAGCTGTCCCATCTAAGCAGGGAATTCGTTGCCATCCCTTTCCGGTAGATTGTAGTCTGTAAACCCCCCTTAGTATCCCTGGATATGGATATGTCCAGGAAGGAGAGATCGTTACGCACAATTAGAGAGGTGAACCTAAGGTTAATGGTATTGTGGTTAAGCTCCTCCACCAACCTATTAAAATCTACCTCCGACCCTCTCCATAGGATGAAAATGTCATCTATATAGCGGGCCCAGAGGACGATATGTTCGGCATACCAGCTGGGCGTGTCCCCAAACACGACGGTCTCTTCCCACCATCCCAAGAGCAAATTTGCATAAGACGGCACCCCTGAGCTGGTGGTATATCCGACCGTCAAAAGTAAGTTTTTCACCCTATGGTGCGCCTCGCCTTTCGGTGAAATATGGCAGGGTTCTGAATGGGTTAAGGGAAAATGTAGCGGAGTCTGTGCTGCCCTGTAGCTGCTGACTGTCCTCACTAAACTCGTCCTCTCTGAAAAGTATCTGAAAATTAGAGCAGAGCTAGCAGCGTGGATTACTTCACGAGCAGAAGGAACAGCAAAAAAAAAAAAGCCAGTTGCAGGTGGGAGCACAGAGTTTGTTTCTGTGCCATGTCAACTAACTGTGGTGTCAGAGGAACCCACTGATTCCTGGCTGTGTGTATCTGTTGTCATCTGAGATGATGCTGAAGAGCAAGTTAACCATTCCAGTACAGCTGGATTGGTCAGAACACCACCACTGGATGAAAAATGGCAGCTTTGACCTGTTGCTTCTGCTGCACTTTTGTCGGCTACAGCAACATTTTTGCCACTGCCCATTCCTTTTGAAGGCCTAGGCAGCTGTCTGTTTGCCATAGTGTACAGTAACTGAATCAGTAATGTAACAGATTAAGTATGAATGGCACAGCAAGTGTACTAGACAAAGGCGCCTATATATTAGACCGCCTGTTGACAATGAGTCCGATGCACAGTAGTCTATGTATAACAGAACAGATTAAGTATTAATGGTGCAGTAAGTGAACTTGAAAAACACACCACCTATATATAATTAGACCGAATGTTGACAATGAGCCTGACGCACAGTAAGTCTATGTATAAAAGAAGAAATTAAGAATGAATGGCGCAGATGTTGAACAAGATACACAAGGCGATTACACTGAGCGTGCACTGTCCCTACAGTCTCTCTACCGTGTCTAAAAACTCTCCCTACACTGTCACTATCAAATATTCTACAATTAAAAGCTTGGTTAACCACTGTCCCTAGTGCTCAGCACATTTGTCCCTATGCTGAGCTCACAGTAAAATGGCACAGACATAGGATGAGACTTTTATAGGGTTGTGAGGTCACAGGGGATGGCTATCTGCACAGCATTATGGGTCATATCTAGGGTTGAGTGAACCCGAACTGTAAAGTTCGGGTTCGTACTGAACTTTACAGTGTTCGGCACCTGAACCCGAACATTTCAGTAAAAGATCGGGTTCGGGTAATATTAATATACCATCGGATTGGAGTTTTGTCCAATCCGATGGTATATTTTAACTTGAAGCGTCCCCATTACCATGGGAACGCCTCTATGTTAGAATATACCATCGGATTTGAGTTAGATCGTGAAAACTCAGATCCGACAGTATATTCTAACACAGAGGCGTTCCCATAGTGATGGGGACGCTTCAAGTTAGAATATACTGAGAACTGTGGACATAACGGCCCCCTGCTGCCTGGCAGCACCTGATCTCTTACAGGGGGCTGTGATCCGCACAATTAACCCCTCAGGTGCGCACCAGACCCCCCCCCCTCCCTCCTCAGTATTAAAATCATTGGTGGATAGACTCAGATCTAAAAAAGCTAATACTATTATTTTCCGTTATAACCATGTTATAACGGAAAATAATAAAGTGAAGTTCGGGTCCCCATTGTCTTCAATGTTCATCAGCGAACATCTAGATGTTCGGGGAGTTCGGCCGAACTTTAAAAAAAAGTTCGGGTTCGGGATCCGAACTTGGACTTTTTTTTAAAGTTCGGCCGAACTCCCCGAACATCTAGATGTTCGCTGATGAACTCTAGTCATATCGCATTCCTAGGCTTCTTACTTTCACTTTGTTACATGTGTAACCACCATTTTATGAAAAGCCAGATTTGTTACCATGAAACGCATAGAAACTCGGATTTGTGATGAATCAAATTTTTTCTGAAATTCAGATCGAAGTCAATTTGTTTCACTTCGATTCACTTAACATGGAAAAATTTGGAAGTGTAATTACTTAAAATAGAATTAAAGCTCTCACATTTATCCTCTGTATTATTATGTGACAATAGCTGTTCTCAAGATGCTGAAATGCTGTCCTCAACCCGGGGAAATTGGCCTGTTTAAAATTCAGTGTTATTGCTCTCCCAGTCAGAGTTTTCTTTTTAAAGTTCAGTAGTAATTTAATTATATTGTGATCAAGATAACAGTGTTTTTCACAAACAGCAACATTTCCAACAAGCTCTTCATCATTAGCAATTACCAGATCAAAAAGTGCATCGCCCCTAGTGGGAGCTTCTACAAACTGGTCCATAAAGTGGTCCTGTAACAGTTGAGGAAGAACCATGACCCCAGTCAGTATCTCGCTCTATTTGGTTATACAACTGAACTTCTATCTTCTCTGTGATGTTAAGGGGTCTATAGATTACACAAAATTATTTTTTTTCAATGTTTATTTCCCTTTGTAATTAGGTTTCAACATCCTCACCCACAATTGCCTCTTTCACACTCACCTTCACATCACTCCTCACATACAGGTACATGCCACCGCCTTTTCTATTGGCCTGAATATGAACAGTCTAGTCGTGAGAAGAATCGAGCTGTCTCAGCCACACCAAATACATCTTTTTGTTCCTCTATTACCACATATTACAGCTCACCCATTTTGCTTGCTAGACTTCTGTCATTTGTGAAATACATTTTAAGCTACTACTTAATTTCCCACATTAAAGGGGCTTTCCGGGAGAATGAAAATACTTAAAAGGGAACCTTTCATCAACTTTATGCTGACCTCACTGAGGGCAGTATAAAATAGTGACACAAATGCTGACTTCAGCAGTGTGTCACTCATGAGCTAAAAGTAAGTGGTTGCCGAGAACCAGCATCATAATGATTGCAGCACAGGCCTTGAAAAGAGTCAAATCTACTTGAGAAGAGTCATGGTTATTCATAATCTCCTGCTTTCCCGCCCATCTGCTGATGATTGGCAGTTCTCTCCTAGAGAAAAAGGTAGAAATCTATGTAGAAGACTGTCAGTCATCAGCCGATGGGCAGGGAGAGCAGGAATTCATGAATAACCATGACTCTTCTCAGCTGGCTGTGACTCTTTTTCAGGCCCAGTCTGCAAAGATTGTGATGTTGGTTCTCGGCAACCACTTACTTTTAACTTTTACATGACAGACCTCTGAAATCAGCTCACCTGTCTCTACTTTATTCTGCCATTAGTATGGGCAGCATAAAGTTGATGATAGGTTCCCTTTCACTATTACTTTATTATAAATAGATTTCCAAATACCTTTCATTAGTTATAATGGTTTGTTTTGTCCAGGGAGCAATCATCAGGGGCATACAAAACGGCTGCCGTCCTATTAGTACACACAAAACCTGTCCTAATAACACAGCAGGAGAAGAGCTGCCTCATCCTCCCCTCTTATCTACTTGTCAGGGATTATGGGGGACATTTTCATAAATGACCCCCTAGGATCCTGAATAAAGCTGATAAGAATTTCAGCTAAATCTTTGTAGGAAAGGAGTTCATGAAGAGATCTGAAGTATAGAGAGGATGGACAGGACAGACAGTGGTAATGTGGGGCTGTGGTAATGGAGAATGCATACAACCCACACTCACACCCTCCTCTCTGTATTTCATGTCTCCTTATGAACTCCATTGCTACAGAGATTCAGATGAAGATCATATTAAACTGTATTCAGGATTATAATCCTTGACAAGCAGAGCAGAGAGGAGGATGAGGCAGCTCTTTACATATGTGTTCTGAAGTAACGTATCCTGCTGTGTGATCAGGACAGGTTTTGTGTGTACTAATAGGACAGCAACCATTTTATTTCCCCTGATGATTGCTCCAGGGACAAAACAATCCATTATAACTAATGAAAGGTATTTGGAAATATATTTCTAATAAAGTAATATTTAAGTCTTTTCATTTTCTTAATTCCTGGAGAACCCCTTTAAGTTCCCAGAAAGTGAATATCTGAGATTTTTTGGGTATCTTCTTTTTATAGTATAATAGTTCACACAGTCATAGGCCACAGTCCTAAGCTTAGATCATGTAAATATTTCAATATTGTCCTTATTGTCTATTAGACCATAAAACAGAGGTATGCTGCCCCTCTGCCAATCTACTAAAACGTAACTTTTATTATAGTAAAATTATACTGACATCCACGGGTGCAAAAGTTCATCACTGCTAATGGTAAGAAATGGTGCGACCTTACCCAAGATGTAGAGCAAAAGTAAGCCATGGCCCCAAATAAAATGGCAGTAACTGCCCCTAGTATTCCCTGAATCCCTAATCTGCACTAGTTGTCCAGGTGGAGTTGCCCTGTGTAAACCTGGAAATTCACCCAACCAAAAAAAAAAAAAAGAGAAAATGTCATAGTTGGTCTATAATGTCCACTTGGTTTGCTTCTTCTGCAGCAGTAGAGTGGGGCTTTTTCATCTGCTCCATATTTTCACTCGTCTGTTATTTGTCTTACATGCATTGTGAATTATATACAGTCGTGGCCAAAAGTATTGAGAATGACACAAATATTAGTTTTCACAAAGTTTGCTGCTAAACTGCTTTTAGATCTTTGTTTCAGTTGTTTCTGTGATGTAGTGAAATATAATTACACGCACTTCATACGTTTCAAAGGCTTTTATCGACAATTACATGACATTTATGCAAAGAGTCAGTATTTGCAGTGTTGGCCCTTCTTTTTCAGGACCTCTGCAATTCGACTGGGCATGCTCTCAATCAACTTCTGGGCCAATGCCTGACTGATAGCAACCCATTCTTTCATAATCACTTCTTGGAGTTTGTCAGAATTAGTGGGTTTTTGTTTGTCCACCCGCCTCTTGAGGATTGACAACAAGTTCTCAATGGGATTAAGATCTGGGGAGTTTCCAGGCCATGGACCCAAAATGTCAACATTTTGGTCCCCGAGCCACTTAGTTATCACTTTTGCCTTATGGCACGGTGCTCCATCGTGCTGGAAAATGCATTGTTCTTCACCAAACTGTTGTTGGATTGTTGGAAGAAGTTGCTGTTGGAGGGTGTTTTGGTAGCATTCTTTATTCATGGCTGTGTTTTTGGGCAAAATTGTGAGTGAGCCCACTCCCTTGGATGAGAAGCAACCCCACACATGAATGGTCTCAGGATGCTTTACTGTTGGCATGACACAGGACTGATGGTAGCGCTTACCTTTTCTTCTCTGGACAAGCCTTTTTCCAGATGCCCCAAACAATCGGAAAGAGGCTTAATCGCAGAATATGACTTTGCCCCAGTCCTCAGCAGTCCATTCACCAAACTTTCTGCAGAAGATCAATTTGTCCCTGATGTTTTTTTTGGAGAGAAGTGGCTTCTTTGCTGCCCTTCTTGACACCAGGCCATCTTCCAAAAGTCTTCGCCTCACTGTGCGTGCAGATGCGCTCACACCTGCCTGCTGCCATTCCTGAGCAAGCTCTGCACTGGTGGCACTCCGATCCCGCAGCTGAATCCTCTTTAGGAGACAATCCTGGCGCTTGCTGGACTTTCTTGGATGCCCTGAAGCCTTCTTAACAAGAATTGAACCTCTTTCCTTGAAGTTCTTGATGATCCGATAAATTGTTGATTGAGGTGCAATCTTAGTAGCCACAATATCCTTGCCTGTGAAGCCATTTTTATGCAACGCAATGATGGCTGCACGCGTTTCTTTGCAGGTCACCATGGTTAACAATGGAAGAACAATGATTTCAAGCATCACCCTACTTTTAACATGTCAAGTCTGCCATTTTAACCCAATCAGCCTGACATAATGATCTCCAGCCTTGTGCTCGTCAACATTCTCACCTGAGTTAACAAGACGATTACTGAAATGATCTCAGCAGGTCCTTTAATGACCGCAATGAAATGCAGTGGAAAGGTTTTTTGGGGATTAAGTTAATTTTCATGGCAAAGAAGGACTATGCAATTCATCTGATCACTCTTCATAACATTCTGGAGTATATGCAAATTGCTATTATAAAAACTTAAGCAGCAACTTTTCCAATTTCCAATATTTATGTAATTCTCAAAACTTTTGGCCACGACTGTACACTGAAAAAAAATATAAAAAATGCAACACTTTCGGTTTTGCTCCCATTTTGCATAAGCTGAACTCAAAGATATAAAAGATTTTCTACATACACAAAATACCCATTACTCTCAAATATTGTTCACAAATCTGTGTTAGTGAGCACTTCTCCTTTGCTGAGATAATCCATCCTACCTCACAGGTGTGGCATATCAAGGTGCTGATTAGACAGCATGAATATTGCACAGGTGTGCCTTAGACTGCCCACAACAAAAGCCAACTCTGAAATGTGAAGTTTGATCACACAGCACAATGCCATAGATGTCGCAAAGTTTGAGGGAGCATGCAATTGGCATGATGACTGCAGGAATGTCTCCCAGAGCAATGAATGTTCATTTTCCTACCATAAGCCGTCTCCAAAGGCGTTTCAGAGAATTTGGCAGTACATCCAACCGGCCTCGAAACCGCAGACCACGTGTAACCACACCAGCCCAAAACCTCCACATCCAGCATGTTCACCTCCATGATCGTCTGAGACCAGCCACCCGAACAGCTGCAGTAACAATCGGTTTGCATAACCAAAAGAATTTCTGCACAAACTGTCAGAAACCATCTCAGGGAAGCTCATCTGCATGCTCGTCGTCCTCATCGGGGTCTGGACCTGACTGAAGTTCGTCGTCGTAACCGACTTGAGTGGGCAAATGCTCACATTCTATGGAGTCTGGCACGTTGGAGAGGCGTTGTGTTCATGGATGATTCCCGTTTTTCACTGTTGAGGGCAGATGTCAAGACAGCATGTGTGGCGTCGTGTGGGTGAGCGGTTTGCCGACGTCAACGTTGTGGATCAAGTGGCCCATGGTGGCAGTGGGGTTACGGTATGGGCAGGCGTATGTTATGGACAATGAACACAGGTGCATTTTATTGATGGCATTTTGAATGTACAGAGATACCGTGATGAGATCCTGAGGCCCATTGTTGTGCTATTCATCCATGACAATCACCTCATGTTGCAGCATGATAATGCACAGCCCCATATTGGAAGGATCTGTACACAATTCCTGGCAGCTGAAAACATCCCATTTCTTGCATGGCCAGCATACTCACCGGACATGTCACCCATTGAGCATATTTGGGATGCTCTAGATCAGCGTATATGACAGCGTGTTCCAGTTCCTGCCAATATTCTGCAACTTCGCACAGCTATTGAAGAGGAGTGGACCAACATTCCACAGGCCACAATCAACAACCTGATCAACTCTATGTGACGGAGATGTGTTGCACTGTGTGGCCACACCAGATACTGACTGGTTTTCCCAGTAAGGCAAAACTGGGCACATTTCAGAGTGGACTTTTATTGTGGGCAGTTTAAGGCACACCTGTGCAATATTCATGCTGTCTAATCAGCACCTTGATATGCCACACCTGTGAGGTGGGGTGGATTATCTCAGCAAAGGAGAAGTGCTCACTAACACAGATTTAGACAGATTTGTGAACAATAATTGAGAGTAATGGGTATTTTGTGTATGTAGAAAATGTTTCAGATCTTTGAGTTCAGCTCATGCAAAATGGGAGCAAAATCGAAAGTGTTGCGTTTATATTTTTGTTCAGTGTATTTTGTGTATAGTTAGTAGCATTTCTTTGTACGTTTTTAAGTTGTTTTGCTAGACACACAGGATATACAGTCAGGTCCATAAATATTGGGACATCGACACAATTCTAACATTTTTAGCTCTATACACCACCACAGTGGATTTGAAATGAAACGAACAAGATGTGCTTTAACCACCTCAGCCCCCCTAGCTTAAACACCCTTAATGACCAGGCCACTTTTTATACTTCTGCACTACACTACTTTCACCGTTTATTGCTCGGTCATGCAACTTACCACCCAAATGAATTTTACCTACTTTTCTTCTCACTAATAGAGCTTTCATTTGGTGGTATTTCATTGCTGCTGACATTTTTACTTTTTTGTTATTAATCGAAATTGAACAAAATTTTTGCAAAAAAATGACATTTTTCACTTTCAGTTGTAATTTTTTTTAAAAAAAACAACATCCATATATAAATTTTTCTCAAAATTTATTGTTCTACATGTCTTTGATAAAAAAAAATATGTTTGGGTAAAAAAAAAAATGGTTTGGGTAAAAGTTATAGCGTTTACAAACTATGGTACAAAAAAGTGAATTTCCGCTTTTTGAAGCAGCTCTGACTTTCTGAGCACCTGTCCTGTGTCCTGAGGTTCTACAATGGCCAGACAGTAGAAAAACCCCACAAATGACCCCATTTCGGAAAGTAGACACCCTAAGGTATTCGCTGATGGGCATAGTGAGTTCATAGAACTTTTTATTTTTTGTCACAAGTTAGCGGAAAATGATGATTTAAAAAAAAAAAAATTTATTAATTTTTTTCTTACAGTCTCATA
The DNA here is from genome assembly GCF_905171765.1 of Bufo bufo. Taxonomy (NCBI): domain Eukaryota; kingdom Metazoa; phylum Chordata; class Amphibia; order Anura; family Bufonidae; genus Bufo; species Bufo bufo. The sequence continues at coordinate 485,039,361 of NC_053390.1, read as the reverse complement.
TTCCACTAACTTGTGACAAAAAATAAAAACTTCCATGAACTCACTATGCCCATCACGAAATACCTTGGGGTGTCTTCTTTCCAAAATGGGGTCACTTGTGGGGTAGTTCTACTGCCCTGGCATTCTAGGGGCCCTAATGCGTGAGTAGTAGTTTGAAATCAAAATGTGTAAAAAATTACCTGTGAAATCCTAAAGGTGCTCTTTGGAATGTGAGCCCCTTTGCGCACCTAGGCTGCAAAAAAGTGTCACACATCTGGTATCGCCGTACTCAGGAGAAGTTGGGCAATGTGTTTTGGGGTGTCATTTTACATATACCCATGCTGGGTGAGATAAATATCTCGGCAAAAGACAACTTTTCCCATTTTTTTTATACAAAGCTAGCATTTGACCGAGATATTTCTCTCACCCAGCATGGGTATATGTAAAATGACACCCCAAAACACATTTCCCAACTTCTGCTGAGTACGGCGATACCAGATGTGTGACACTTTTTTGCAGCCTAGGTGGGCAAAGGGACCCACATTCCAAAGAGCACTTTTAGGATTTCACAGGCCATTTTTTACACATTTTGATTTCAAACTACTTACCACACATTAGGGCCCCTAGAATGCCAGGGCAGTATAACTACCCCACAAGTGACCAGATGTGTGACACTTTTTTGCAGCCTAGATGCGCAAAGGGGCCCACATTCCTTTTAGGAGGGCATTTTTAGACATTTGGATCCCAGACTTCTTCTCACGCTTTAGGGCCCCTAAAATGCCAGGGCAGTATAAATACCCTACATGTGACCCCATTTTGGAAAGAAGACACCCCAAGGTATTCAATGAGGGGCATGGCGAGTTCATAGAAATTTTTTTTTTTTTGGCACAAGTTAGCGGAAATAGATTTTTTTTTGTTTTTTCTCACAAAGTCTCCCTTTCCGCTAACTTGGGACAAAAATTTCAATCTTTCATGGACTCAATATGCCCCTCACGGAATACCTTGGGGTGTCTTCTTTCCGAAATGGGGTCACATGTGGTGTATTTATACTGCCCTGGCATTTTAGGGGCCCTAAAGCGTGAGAAGAAGTCTGGAATATAAAAGTCTAAAAAATTTTACGCATTTGGAATCCGTGAGGGGTATGGTGAGTTCATGTGAGATTTTTTTTTTTTTTACACAAGTTAGTGGAATATGAGACTTTGTAAGAAAAAAATAAAATAAAAAATATTTCTGCTAACTTGGGCCAAATAAATGTCTGAATGGAGCCTTACAGGGGGGGTGATCAATGACAGGGGGGTGATCAGGGAGTGTATAAGGGGTTATCACCCCCTGTCATTGATCACCCCCCTGTAAGGCTCCATTCAGACGTCCGTATGTGTTTTGCGGATCCGATCCATGGATCCGTGGATCTGTAAAAAACATACGGACGTCTGAATGGAGCCTTACAGGAGGGTGATCAATGACAGGGGGGTGATCAATGACAGGGGGGTGATCAGGGAGTGTATAAGGGGTTATCACCCCCCTGTCATTGATCACCCGCCTGTAAGTCTCCATTCAGACGTCCGTATGTGTTTTGCGGATCCGATCCATGTATCCGTGAATCCGTAAAAAACATACGGACGTCTGAATGGAGCCTTACAGGGGGGTGATCAATGACAGGGGGGTGATCAGGGAGTGTATATGGGGTGATCACCCCCCTGTCATTGATCACCCCCCTGTAAGGCTCCATTCAGACGTCCGTATGTGTTTTGCGGATCCGATTCATGTATCCGTGGATCCGTAAAAAACATACGGACGTCTGAATGGAGCCTTACAAGGGGGTGATCAATGACAGGGGGGTGATCAATGACAGGGGGTGATCAGGGAGTCTATATGGGGTGATCAGGGGTTAATAAGTGACAGGGGGGGGTGTAGTGTAGTGGTGTTTGGTGCTACTTATTACTGAGCTGCCTGTGTCTTCTGGTGGTCGATCCAAGCAAAAGGGACCACCAGAGGACCAGGTAGCAGGTATATTAGACGCTGTTATCAAAACAGCATCTAATATACCTGTTAGGGGTTAAAAAAATCTGATCTACAGCCTGCCAGCGAACGATCGCCGCTGGCAGGCTGGAGATCCACTCGCTTACCTTCCGAGCCCTGTGCGCGCGTTCACAGGAAATCTCACGTCTCGCAAGATGACGCATAGATGCGTGACTCTGCCTGGAGCTGCCGCCTCCGGAACGCGATCCTGCGTTAGGCGGTCCGGAGGCGGTTAACTGCAGACTGTCAGCTTTAATTTTATGGTATTTACATCCAAATCAGGTGAACGGTGGAGGAATTACAACAGTTTGCATATGTGCCTCCCACTTGTTAACCAGCTCAGGATCGCCGTACGCAGGATTGCGTCCTGGCGGCGGCCCTGTTATTCTGGGTGGACGCATATACGCGTCCTCTCGCGAGAGGCGAGATTTCCTGTGAACGCGCGCACACAGGCACGCGCGTTCACAGGAACCGAAGGTAAGTGAGTGGATCTGCAGCCTGCCAGTGGCGATCGTTCGCTGGCAGGCTGTAGATGCGATTTTTTTAACCCCTAAAAAGGTATATTAGACGCTGTTTTGATAACAGCGTCTAATATACCTGCTACCTGGTCCTCTGGTGGTCCCTTTTGCTTGGATCGACCACCAGAGGACACAGGCAGCTCTGTAATAAGTAGCACCAAACACCACTACACTACACCCCCCCCCCCCCCCCCGATACTTATTTATTTAATTTTTTTATCAAATCTTCATTTATTAAGATTTTCTTCATATGATAAGACAAGTACATACGAAATAATTAAGAAACAATAACTGCTCCATAATAAACATATCTGGTTACATGTATAAAGAAGTTAAGGTACATGCAGGAATTCTTTTAACAAGTTGAGACGAAGAAGCAAAATTATCACATATAAATAAGGCACAAGAGTTAGCAAAACATGTGAATTGCCGTTTAACCATAAAACAAAGTACAATGTACAATATAATATATCCCGTGTAAATAGCATAAACAACCCGTTATCTTGCAGAATTTCCACAGACCTTTCTGAGCTAGTATGTCCGGAACGATCAGCTATCCTACTCTACCCGTATATAACCCAGAGGATGAGTATAGGATTCCCGCTATACAGCATCTGAGACAGAAGCGTACCAATCTTTCCATTTATTCCAGGACAGTAGGAACTTGTCATGAGATAGGGATTCCCAGCTGGTCAATTCTTCTAGCTGGCATATCTCCTGGACCTTGCTCATCCATTCTCGTAAACTCGGCACATCTTTAGATAGCCAATATTTTGGTATCAGCAGCTTAGCAGCCGCTATCAGTTGCGCTATTAGAGAATGTGCTACTAATCTATAATTGCAATCCGGCAAATTAAGGATAGCTACCGAAGGGGTAATAGGGGATCCGATCTTGCATATATTTTGCACCTTCTCCGACACCTTGTCCCAGAATCTCTTAATTGATGGACAGGCCCACCAGATGTGGAACATGGTCCCTCTGGCCTCACCACATCTCCAGCAAACTGCAGAATTGGAAGGTGAGATGGCATGTAATTTGTCGGGGGTCTTATACCATCTTGTGATTATTTTAAAAGAATTCTCTTGTATTTTTATACAGCGTGAGTAACCATGTGAGTGGGCAAGTATTCTCTCTGAGGTGTCATTGCTAATTGTAAAGTCCATTTCAGAAGCCCATTGTTCAATGAACTTTGGCCTGGTATCAGAACCTATCTCCAGAACTTTATTATAAATTCGGGAAATAGCTCCTTTCCTGCTGATTGACTGATTCCATATCCCATCATACCAAGTAGGGGCATAATTGCTGGAGGTCATGTTTAAATATTGCTGGCAAATTTTGTTGAATTGCGAGTGATGCGTCAAGGTCCAGGGTAACCGCCGGAAAGTGTCCCTCAGAGATGGTAAATCTGGAATCTTACGATTTACCAACAGATCTCCTACTGCCATGTCACCCAAAGCAGCCCATAGTCCCATGTCATCTCTAAACTCCGCTTCCAACAAGTAGGGTAGAAATCTAATGAGTGTTAGGGGGGAGATGCAACTAATGGGATGCAGAAATTCAGATAGTTTGTACCAGGAGTCAACTACACCCTTAAGCGAATTGTAGGTTTATGACTAACGTCCCATAATAAGGATAGCCCTCTGGGCCCTAACAGCTTCCTCGCTATCTGGCATCCTAATTTATCTACTTTGGGATTTATTATTTCAGAGTGTAGCCTCATCTGGATTGCTCTATAATAACCATTCCCATCCGGCAGTCCAAATCCGCCAGGGTTTGGCCTGGTTCCACACAAATGAGGAAAAATTTTTCCTTATCTGACCTAAGAACTGACGGGGCAATGCTACTGGCAAAGTCTGCATCAAATACAGTAGTTTGGGCAAGATATAAGTTTTAATAACATTTTTTCTCCCTAACCATGTCAAAAATTGTATTTTAAGATTTTTTAGTTGCAGTTTAATATTCTCTAATAGTTTTGGATAATTCTGGGAAAAGAGTTGATCAGGGTGTTTCGTTATTTGTACTCCAAGGTAATCAATGCTGTCAGTTTTCCATTGGAAGGGGTAATTTGCTTTAAGATGTGCTATGGTCGACTGTGGGGTATTGACACCTAAAGCGACGCATTTGGCTAAGTTTATTTTAAAATTAGACACAGACCCGAACTTATCTAGTTGTCTTAGCAGCGCGGGGAAAGCTACTCTAGGATTTGACAGTAACAAGAGCATGTCATCAGCAAACGCTGCAACAGTATGTGTGAGGGAGCCAATCTTAAGTCCTTTGTATTATCCTGTCTAATTGCCTGGAGAAAGGTTTCTAAACAGAGGATGAGTAGGGTTGGTGATAATGGGCAGCCCTACCGAGTCCCATTCTTGATATCAAAGTGGGCGGAGAGGTTGCCATTTATGCAGATTTTTGCCGTGGGGAAGGAGTACAGGGATAGCACAGCGGTCACAAATTGAGAGGGAAAAACCAAACTTGCGAAGAGTGGCTGCCATAAACTGCCAGTCCACTCTATCGAACGCTTTCTCAGCGTCAGTACTTAAAGTAATACTGTGTCCACGAGACAAAGCATATTGTTGTGCCATTATAACCCGGAAGGTGCCATTCCTGCACTCCCTACCACACACAAAGCCCGCCTGCTCAGGGGAGATCAGACTTTTGAGTAAGGGAGAGACTCTGTAGGCCAAGACCTTCGCCCACATCTTAACATCAGCGTTAAGTAGTGAAATTGGTCTATAGCTAGATGGTAGGTTCGGGTCTTTCCCAGGTTTCGGCAGCACTGTGATGTGAGCTTCCAATGACTGCTTAGGTAATGAGGTTCCACTCAACAGGGAGTTAAAGAGAGAGACGATGTGAGGGCCTAGAACTGGAAGAAACTTTTTATAGTACGCTACAGTCAGCCCATCGGGACCTGGGCTTTTCCCCTTAGGTGTTGACTTTAGGACCTTCTCGACCTCCTCAAGCGTTATTGGGGCTATTAAAGTCTCTCTTTCCTCTACCAACAACACTGGCAACCCCAATTCCTGCAAAAAGGATGTTGTCTTTTCCTGTCTAATTTGCAGCTCCTCGCTAGTCTCACCTTTCCGTAAATTATATAAATCATTATAATATGTAGTGAATACATCAGAAATCTCCATGGCATCTATTGTAATTTTCCCCTCCTGAGTCGTCATTTGCCTAATGAAAGTTTGCTCTGTTCGTTTCTTAATCATGGCGGACAAGACCCTACTGCCTCTGTTCCCATGAATGTAGTGCTTGTGCTTTATTCCTAAATATGCTTTAGCAGCTTTAACATTAAGCAATGACTTAAGTTCCTGTCTAAGCCTCACAAGGGTCTCTAGGTCTTTTACTGCTAAAGATCTTTTATGGGCTCTTTCTACTTGGGAAATACGAGCCAATAACTCTGTCACTTGTTTTGTCCTTTCTCTCTTAATATGTGAACCCAAGGCAATAAATTGACCGCCTTATGAGCTTCCCACGTAATAGCAGATATAGAGGGGGTGTTCACATTAAGATCGAAGTACTCCTGCAGTTTCCTAGTGATAGCGTCTACCTCTGATTGGGTGTCTAATAACGTATGGTTTAATCTCCATGACCACTCTTTCCCTCTCATGCTAGGTATCTGCATGGCACAATATACCATAGCATGATCAGAAATCGTTATGCTATCTATAGTAGCTGACTGTACTAAGGTCAAGCAATTTTCCTGGGTCATGAGATAGTCCAGTCTCTGGTACGATTTGTGAGGGTTAGAATAGAAAGTGTAATCCTTTCTATCTCCGTGAATCGACCGCCACACATCTACTACATGGATATCCCGCAAGCGTGTCTGTAGGGACTTCAGCGCCCTGAACGATATAGCCGATTTCTTGGATGAGGAGTCCAATAACGGATTTAGAGTCAGATTGAAATCCCCTCCAATAATCAGCCAACCAAAGGCAAATGCTGCTATCTTATCCAGGGTTTCCATAAGCCAGTGAACTGTTTTCATATTAGGTGCATATAGATTGCATATTGTATATTTGATATGGCCTATCTCGCAATTTAGTAGGAGATATCTGCCTTCCGGGTCCGCTAATTGTGAATGTAGGGTGAGTGGAACATTCTTTTTAAACCCTATACTGACTCCCCTAGATGCAGCATTCTCAGAGCATGAATGGTACCAATAATGAAAAGCAGAGTTACCCAGGTTGGGTATATGATGAGTTGTAAAATGTGTTTCCTGCAGCATAATAATATCTATCGCTGCCTTTTTAATACTCCGGAAAACACGGCTCCTGTTGACCAAACTGTTGCAGCCATGTACATTGTAAGTGGCAATATTAAAGATTAACGGTGCCATTCATGTGCCAACAATGTGAAATAGAATCCCTTGTAATCATAAGAACAACCAGAAGGTGGAGCACAAAACATTAGTAAAAAATAATAATAACCAACTGAGTATGAATCCTGCATATATGAAACATAGCAAGAAACCCTTAGAGTTCCCGCTGAATGAAGGGGGTAGGGAACTAAATCACATCAGTATTCCCTGATCGGCCTAGATTCCCCTTACAGCCTATTGTGCAGATAATAAAGGTTGAATAACTACCCAACAATAATAATAATGCCATGAGATCGACCTATCTAACCTGTAGGAAATAGCATTAGAGAAAATAAGTGAACAGTAGCTTCATTACCATATGCGCAACTAGCGAAATATGGAGAGCCTAAGGGATATAATAATACCCTGATGAGCAATGTCCCCTTATGCTTACAAGACCTTGAGCATCCGCGCAACGGTCTTAGCTTCAGGTGTCCATATCTCTGCTTGCTGTCTTCTTACTGCGACCGATTCTCTGTTGCTTCGGCTTCTGCCAAGGTGAGGCTTGAGGTAATGGTGGAAGTTCCTCCTCTGAGGGAACAGGGAGCCATGAAGCGACATCCACTGGTGTCAGATCCAGCATTTCCCAGACTGGTGTTAAGTCCGCAGGTGTTCTGACAGTGAACTTGTGATTCCCCGCTGTAATCAAGATGCCAAATGGGAACAGCCACCTATAAGGCAACTTAGAGGACCGGAGAATATCCGTTAGCGGTTTTAGTATTCTTCTTTTTTGAAGCGTGGAAGCCGCTAGATCTTGATAAATTTGAATGCTTCTCCCCTGTAGGTGTACATCTCCTTTAGCCCTCGCCTTTTGTAAAATTTCCTCCGTGTCCCGGTAGCTTAGTAAGCCACAGATAATGTCTCTAGGATTCTCAGAGGACCCAGGTTTTGGCCTCAATGCTCTGTGCACTCGCTCCACTATTACCCCTTTGGCCCGGTACGGACCCAGCAGGGAAGTGAAAAGCAGGCCCATGGCGCTCATCAAATCCTCCTTCTCCTCTGCCTCTAGTAATCCTCTAATTCTAATATTACACCGTCGACTCCTGTTCTCTTGATCCTCCATCTGGAGGAGTAAACTGTTCATGGCCTTAGTATGTGCCCCCAGCGAGTCTTTAACTGCCGTATTGAAAGACAGCATGGCGTCTTGCACCTGCTCCAGGGATTCAACTCTGTCCCCAATATGGCGTACATCCGCCTTAATAGTAGCGAGGTCTGCTGCGATCGGGGCCAACGCTTTGTGGAGTGCTTCCTCTAGGAAGTCGCGGGTGAGTGCCGCTGAATCATCCTTAGATTGTAGCCCACATACCTCTCCCGTTTCTGTGTGCTGAGTATCGTGACTCGTGTCGCTGGAGGCTCCTTCTTCCCCATGCCGCTTCTGCGCCATCTTGCCTGAGCGTGTGGATGTCTGGGGAGTCGATTTCTGAAAGTATTTTTCCATGTCAGGGTGTTGAGGAGGGTCCCGTTTCTGGTCTACAGGGAGGATCTTTAGGTTGGATCTTCATCCCGGCTCATGGGTAGCGCTGATAAATAGGCTGTAGTGGAATCTAGTAGCGGGAGCACTGCTCTCAAGCAGCCGCCATCAAGCTCGGTCAGGCCACGCCCCCCGACACTTATTAACCCATGATCACCCCATATTAGACTCCCTGACCACCACCCTGTCATTGATCACCCCCCCTGTAAGGCTCCATTCAGACGTCCGTATGTGTTTTGCGGATCCGATCCATGGATCCGCGGATCCGCAAAACACATACGGACGTCTGAATGGAGCCTTACAGGGGGGTGATCAATGACATATAGCCCATATAGACTCCCTGATCACCCCCCTGTCATTGATCACCCCCCTGTAAGGCTGGCTCCATTCAGAGGTCCGAATGTGTTTTTCGGATCCACGGATCGGATCCGCAAAACACATACGGACGTCTGAATGGAGCCTTACAGGGGGGTGATCAATAACAGGGGGGTGATCACCCCATATAGACTCCCTGATCACCCCCCTGTCATTGATCACACCCCTGTCATTGATCACCCACCTGTAAGGCTCCATTCAGAGGTCCGTATGTGTTTTGCGGATCCGATCCGTGGATCCGCAAAACACATACGGACCTCTGAATGGAGCCTTACAGGGGGGTGATCACCCCATATAGACTCCCTGATCACCCCCTGTCATTGATCACCCCCTGCCTGTCATTGATCACCCACCTGTAAGGCTCCATTCAGACGTCCGTATGCGTTTTGCGGATCCGATCCGTGGATCCGCAAAACACAAACGGACCTCTGAATGGAGCCTTACAGGCGGGTGATCAATGACAGGAAGTGATCAATGACAGGGTGGTGATCACCCCATATAGACTCCCTGATCACCCCCCTGTCATTGATCACCCCCCTTTAAGGCTCCATTTAGACGTCCGTATGTGTTTTGTGGATCCGATCCATGGATCCGCAAAACACATACGGACCTCTGAATGGAGCCTTACAGGCGGGTGATCAATGACAGGGTGGTGATCACCCCATATAGACTCCCTGATCACCCCCCTGTCATTGATCATCCCCCTGTAAGGCTCCATTCAGACGTCCGTATGTGTTTTGCGGATCCGATCAATGGATCCGTGGATCCGCAAAACACATACGGACCTCTGAATGGAGACTTACGGATCCACGGATCCATTCTGTGAGGGGTATGGTGAGTTCATGTGAGATTTTATTTTTTGTCACAAGTTAGTGGAATATGAGACTTTGTAAGGAAAAAAATAAATCAAAAAATATATAAATTTCCGCTAACTGTCTGAAGGGAGCCTTACAGGGGGGTGATCAATGACAGGGGGGTGATCAATGACCGGGTGGTGATCACCCCATATAGACTCCCTGATCACCCCCCTGTAAGGCTCCCTTCAGACAGTTAGCGGAAATTTATATATTTTTTGATTTATTTTTTTCCTTACAAAGTCTCATATTCCACTAACTTGTGACAAAAAATAAAATCTCACATGAACTCACCATACCCCTCACAGAATCCAAATGCGTAAAATTTTTTAGACATTTATATTCCAGACTTCTTCTCACGCTTTAGGGCCCCTAAAATGCCAGGGCAGTATAAATACCCCACATGTGACCCCATTTTGTAAAGAAGACACCTCAAGGTATTTTGTGAAGGGCATGGTGAGTTCATGTAAAATTTTATTTTTTGTCACAAGTTAGCGGAAAGGGAGACTGAGAAAAAAAATAAAAAATCTATTTCCGCTAACTTGTGCAAAAAAAAAAAAAAACTTCTATGAACTCACCATGCCCCTCATGGAATACCTTGGGGTGTCTTCTTTCCAAAATGGGGTCACATGTGGGGTATTTATACTGCCATGGCATTTTAGGGGCCCTAAAGCGTGAGAAGAAGTCTGGGATCCAAATGTCTAAAAATGCCCTCCAAAAAGGAATTTGGGCCCCTTTGCGCATCTAGGCTGCAAAAAAGTGTCACACATGTGGTATCGCCGTACTCAGGAGAAGTTGGGCAATGTGTTTTGGGGTGTCATTTTACATATACCCATGCTGCGTGAGATAAATATCTCGGTCAAATGCCAACTTTGTATAAAAAAAATGCGAAAAGTTGTCTTTTGCCGAAATATTTCTCTCACCCAGCATGGGTATATGTAAAAAGACACCCCAAAACACATTGCCCAACTTCTCCTGAGTACGGCGATACCACGTGTGACACTTTTTTGCAGCCTAGGTGGGCAAAGGGGCCCACATTCCAAAGAGCACCTTTAGGATTTCACAGGGCATTTTTTTTACACATTTTGATTTCAAACTACTTCTCATGCATTATGGCCCCTAAAATTCCAGGGCAGTATAACTACCCCACAAGTGTCCCCATTTTGGAAAGAAGACACCCCAAGGTATTCGCTGATGGGCATAGTGAGTTCATGGAAGTTTTTATTTTTTGTCACAAGTTAGTGGAATATGAGATTTATAAGGAAAAAAAAATATCATTTTCCGCTAACGTGTGACAAAAAAGTGTCTACTTTCCGAAATGGGGTCATGTGTGGGGTTTTTCTACTGTCTGGGCATTGTAGAACCTCAGGAAACATGAGAGGTGCTCAGAAAGTCAGAGCTGCATCAAAAAGCGGAAATTCACATTTTTGTACCATAGTTTGTAAACGCTATAACTTTTACCCAAACCATTTTTTTTTTTACCCAAACATTTTTTTTTTATCAAAGACATCTAGAACAATAAATTTAGAGAAAAATTTATATATAGATGTATTTTTTAAAAAAAAAAATTACAACTGAAAGTGAAAAATTTCATTTTTTTGCAAAAATTTCAGTAAATTTCGATTAATAACAAAAAAAGTAAAAATGTCAGCAGCAATGAAATACCACCAAATGAAAGATCTATTAGTGAGAAGAAAAGGAGGTAAAATTCATTTGGGTGGTAAGTTGCATGACCGAGCAATAAACGGTGAAAGTAGTGTAGTGCAGAATTGTAAAAAGTAGTCTGGTCATTAAGGGTGTTTAAGCTAGGGGGGCTGAGATGGTTAAGGAACCAAAAGTAATGGGACAGACTAATAATCATAAATCAAACTTTCACTTTTTAATACTTGGTTGCAAATCCTTTGCAGTCAATTACAGCCTGAAGTCTGGAACGCACAGACATAACCAGATGCTGGGTTTCATCCCTGCTGATGCTCTGCCAGGCCTCTACTGCAACTGTCTTCAGTTCCTGCTTGTTCTTGGGGCATTTTCCCTTCAGTTTTGTCTTCAGCAAGTGAAATGCATGCTCAATCGGATTCAGGTCAGGTGATTGACTTGGCCATTGCATAACATTCCACTTATTTCCCTTAAAAAACTGTCACGAGGGTGTCAAGACCCACGCCTGACTCCGTTATACCCGGGGTCAGGAAGTCGCAGCGGTTGGCTGCGCGCTCTATGTAAGATAGGGCTGTTTCCTTATGGTAGCTTTCTGGGTTTGCTTTGCAACCCTTTTTGGCTCACTCAGGGATCCGTAGCTCCTTCTCCTTAGCTGTTCCTTGTCCAGCACTCCCAACCTCCTTATATTCCCCTCTCACACTTCTCTGGTTGCCAGATATAGAGCTTCCTGCCTGGACTTCTATACTGACCCTCTGGAGCTGTGTTGCTGCATTGTCTAGTAGTTGGTCCAGAACGTTACCCTCTGGATCCCTGTTGGACCTTGGTGGTCTGCTGTGGTCGCCCACCTGGGTGTATGTGTTTGTCTGTATTGTCTGTCCTCTCCCTGGTGTTTCCCTCTTAGTGTCAGTGGTGCGGACTAGCGATCCCACCGGCCCGTTCACTATCTAGGGCTCATTCTAGGGAAAGCCAGGGTTTAGGCACGTGATCGCCGCACAGGTGAGGAACCCGTCTAGGGACGCCAGGGCAGTCAGGTGCCAGCCGCAAGGTGAGTCAGGGGTCACCACCTTTCCCTCTCCCTTGGGCAGGGCTTTCAATTTTCCCTCCCTGTGCGTGACGCCGGTCATTACAAAAACTCTTTGGTTGCTTTTGCAGTATGCTTTGGGTCATTGTCCATCTGCAGTATGAAGCGCCGTCCAATGAGTTCTGAAGCATTTGGCTGAATATCAGCAGAAAATATTGCCCGAAACACTTCAGAATTTATCCTGCTGCTGTTGTCAGCAGTCACATCAATAAATACAAAGAGAACCAGTTCCATTGGCAGCCATACATGCCCACGCCATGACGCTACCACTACCATGCTTCACTGATGAGGTGGTATGCTAAGGATCATGAGCAGTTCCTTTCCTTCTTCATTCTCTTCTCTTCCCATCACTCTGGTACAAGTTGATCTGGGTCTCAGCTGTCCATAGGATGTTGTTCCATAACTGTGAAGGCTTTTTTAGATGTTGTTTGGCAAAATAACAAAAATGAGGTAGGGTGTATTGGTATACGTCCTTAATAACACTAGATAAATATATGTATGAGAAGGACGCTAAAACAAAATAACAAATCTTTATTATAATGTTCTGATAAGATAAAGGGGGTATCTACCCACACTGCAACTAGCAGCTGAATGAAGCAATCAAAAGTCACTAAATTGAGGCACCTAACAAACTCATGACACCACTCATAGAGGGGTCTGCATATGTCAGTAGTATGATAGGTGGGTCCCACAAACTAAACCCACCAACACTAGGGGGCATAACACAACATGGTCAAGAGTCTGAACCTAAGTGGGGTACTAAACAACAGGATGGATTTAATATATTGCTAACAAGATTGCCTCAACTGAATAGTTTGTTGTCTCCTTGGTGCCAAGGTTCTGCATGTGGTGGAATGGGTGGATAAATTACTGGGTGGGGCTGGTGATGGCCCAGCCATCATTGTCCATGTTAGAACCAATCAGGTAACCTTATAAGAACCTCAAACCATCATACAAATAATATACATATTATACATAGTATACAGTCAGGCAATCTTGTTAGCAAAATATTAAATCCATCTTCCTGATTATAGAATCCCCTATAACTAATAACTGTCTAGGCCTAAAATACTATCCTCCCAACTACCAGCTGGGCTGTCCACCCAGCTGTTAGGGGGAGCAGTATGCGGTAATGCTGCTATTTCTGAGACTAAACTTTCTGACCCTTGTGTCATCACCCAACTTGTCAATTTTGCTTGGGAACAAAGTAACAGGAGGGATTTTCCTTTTCTTGGACCACTTTCTACTCTCTGACTAGATTAACTCAGGTACCTACCTGACCCTTTTCTCCAACCTCAATTTCTACCCCATTAAGGGCTCTTTCATACAAGCAAGTTTTCCAACGGCATGCAATGCGTGTAGCAAACACATAGCATCCGAACTGAATCCTGAACCAGTCATTTCAGGGGGTCTGTGTACATAAGCGTTCTTTTTCACACATCTTTGTGTTCAGGAAAAATAAAAATCAGAGCATATTCTATATTGTGCATTTTTCACGCAGCCCAGGCTCCATAAAAGTGAATGGGGCTTGCGCAAAAAATGGAAGGCATCCGGATGCAATGAGTTTTTCGCTGATGGCTGCTAGATGTAGACCGTTATCCCTCAGTTTTATTTCAAGCGCATGAAAAACGCAAACAATCAGATGGAAAAAATGCAAACACTGAACACAATCGCAGACAAAACTGACTGAACTTGTATGCGAAACCATCAGTTTTTTCCTGAATGGATTCTGACACAATTCATATTGTTTGTGTATAACTGCTTGCTTAGTGAGCAGCATGCTCCTCTCAAGATTGCCTTCAGTGGTACAATTTGCTCTTCCATGTCTCTATGGAGAATTTGCAGATGGGCAACATGCCCACATCTATCACAGCGGTATTCACCCAGGACCTTCTCCTCCTGTTATGTATACACGTGTGCACGGAAAAACCTCCAATCTTGCTAACAGTTATCCCAGTTACAACAGAAAACAATAATTGGAAAGTAAAAGTACTTACAGGGACAAGCTCCCTGACTCCTATGGATTCATTTATGGCACCTGAGACAATTAAACCCTCGCAATATTTAATCAAACTGCTACCACGTGTAGTATTCTGACCTAGAGTCTTAACTAGACTCCATATTATCAGTCTGTATATTCTACTCAGCCGTATATTTTTTCAAAAACTATTTGTAGGTGAGAAATAGATGCTACTCACTCTTCTGAAGCACAATGCGTACTTTCAATCCTTTATTGTACGTTAAAACAGATTCATGGCGTGCAGGCCTTTTTCCATGAGAACGCTGAGTTATATCCTATCTCATAGCTTGCGACGTTTAGGGGGTCACGCCCCCAAAAACATGAGTTACAATTGAGAGGAGATCTCCAATAAGCTATAGAAGGGGAAATCAGTACAGGGATGAAGCCAGGCAGTAACAGTATGATAGATTGGGATAGTAGCAGCATCTTGGACACACAGACCTCATATCCAGCATCTACTATTCAGAAGGACACAATCATGTGAGAAAAGTCTGCACCTAGGAGCAGGTTTCAAACTGAATATTAGGGGGTCTGAAAGTGAATAAAGGAATGTAAACAAGCAACTTATTTTTAGTCAACACATTTTTTCCATATCAAGGGTATACATTGCCTTTAAGTTGTAATATTTCTCAATACTAGCATTTCATTTATGACAGTAATAACATATTTCCCAATGTTACTGGTGTATTTTTTTTCTCCAAAAATAGGCTTGAAATGTAACACCCCCCAAAAAAATACATTTTTATTTGAATAATAAGTAAAACGCAAGCTGAAAACTTATGAACATGGACCCAATCATACATGTAACCAACAATAGCAAAAAAAAAAAGTCTAAATTTGGCTATAAAAATGGCCATATACCGTATATATAATCTTGATAAACTAGAATTGGAATGGGTATTATCACATTTCTTAAAATTCCAATATGCAAATGTATAAATATTCAGCTATAGATTTATCTAAAACAATCTCATCTTAAAGGGGTTATCGTACAATCCTCTAAATGCCACTAAATGCCTAAAAATAAAGAACAAAAAAAATCCTATACTCTTTCTCGCATGCTGTTCTCTGCACCACAGCTCTGGTTCTCCTCCTGCAGTTTTGTTTTCAAGGATACACTGATGATGTACATGTATACTGTACATGTGACTACTGCAGCCAATTAATGTGCTCAGCGGTATATTGTACAAGACCACTGAGGACAAGGATTGGCTGCAGTGGTCAAGTGCCATATACCTGCATGTCACTGATGCGGCCTTGTATACAAACAACTGGAGGACAACCAAAGCTGCAGAGCAGAAAGCGGTAATATACAGAAGTGAGAGGTAATTTTAAGATACTTTTTGTTTTCAGGAATTTAATGGTATTGGGAGGGTCTTAGATAACTTAGAAAAACCCTTAATGGAAATTTGCAAAACCACTCTGCAGTATTCACAGTTGGGTAGTTTGGTCAGCATTTGTAAGTCAAAACTTTTAGGTTCTTTTTTTCTGAAGACAGACTTGCACAATCAGTGTAACTATAGACTTTCAGTGCTAAAAGCACCACGAAAATCTACAAGTAAAGAATAATACATGTGAACAGGGTTTAACAAAACAGGCCACTATGCAGAAGGTAAACTCCTATAGATGTGCACAAAGCCAGAGTAAGAAGAATGCACATTTAAAAGGGATACTGATTTAATTTTCATAGAACCATGACATTACCACATGTCCATATTTCCACAAATTAATAATAATAATCACAAATTGCCCATCATGTTAATGTATAGCTACTCCATGGTCTTGAATTTCAAACCAGTTAGTCTTCGGATTTCTATATTTAGAATCATTTAGAAACTTCTTTATGTAGAAGTGATCCATATTTTACAGATGTTCACTGCAAAAAAAAATCAAAGAAAACCACAGATGGTTAAAAAACAAACATAAAAATAAAGACAAGTGATTTTCAATAAAAAGTGATTTATTTCTAATGCAAAAGTAGTAACATGAAAAAGCTATATATATTTGGCATTACAATAATTGTATCATCCCGCATAATAAAGTTAACATATCATACACAATATACAATGGGTATTGTCTTGAAGAAGGGCTTAATACCATAGCCCGAAACGCGTCACAATCTGTGTCTCTCCATGTGACTCTGTGTCGGATTTTATACTACAAGCTGAATAAAGAAAACTTTTATACGCTGAAGCTGGAATCAACCTTTTCTTTTGCTCTTGGACTTATCAAGTGTGGCTAGGTTCAAGCCACTCCTTTTCCGTGCTTCATGCAGGTGACTAAAGGTGAGAGCTGCTAAAATCCTTTCTCTTTTCATACACAATATACTGCATGGTAATTTACTATTTTTCCCATCTCACATTTCTAAAAAAAATTGTGAATGGGACCAATAAAAACTATAGCCTGCACCGTAAAAAAAAAAACAGCTGTCTCGATAGAAAAATATAAATGTTATGGGAGTTAGTATATGGTGATGCAAAATACACATGGTTTTGAATAAAAAGTGTTTTATGATGCAGTAGTAAAATATTAAAAACAATATAAATTTGGTATCCAAATGTTATCAACCTGCATAATATCATTACCATTTCACATATCTCACAGTAAACCCCATAAAAGAGAATAAAAAAGACATAATTGCAGGTTTTGTCCACCTGACCTACCCAAAAAATTTAATAAAAATTGAAAAAAAAAGTAAAATTTACACCAAAATGGTACCAATAAAAACTGCAGCTTGTCCCACAAAAAACGATGCCTCACACAGCTCAGTCAACAAAAAAATAAACAAGGTATGGCTCTTAAAGGGAATCTGCCACCAGCGTCCTCTCTATCCAACGGTTTGCATAGACACACTGTAAGATCCTCACCTGTCTCGCACTCAGGTGTGACCAAAAAGGGTCCACATGGAGAGGAGGGACAGGTTACGCATGTCTCCACTGATACACCAGATCCGACTCCTTTGAGAACCGATGGGGGGGATCAGTTCGTGTGTGCGCCAGAGGGGAAGACCGCCGGGGTCGGGCTAGTGGCAGTACGCCGCGGCCGCGCTTGTCTCCAGTACATATTGCGGATTCCACTTTGGTGTCCATATCGATGCGCTAGCGTACTCGCCGAGCCTGTCGTGCGTCCGCGTGTACGCTCAGGAACAGGTTCGTAAGGGGATGCGCGGTCGCGTGTACGCGCTTCTTATGCGCTTTGCCGACCTGTGTTGAGAATAGCACCTGGCCACAAATTCAAAGTAGATTAGGGGGGCCGGCATTGGGTTAATTGCCAATGACCGGCCAAGGCTGTGTACACAGGTGTAGGGCAGTTCATAACTTATGTGGAGTGGACACTTGGCGCCATGGGATTTGTTAGCAGGCACATAAAAGGTGATCTCCCCGCCGGTCACTGCCCACTGTTATCCTTCCCTATCCAGATACAGGTCATACTAGTTGTGCTAGTGACTGAAGGTTGTCTGGACTCCGTCCTTTCTAGTGGGACCCAGGATCTGAAATTTCCCGTGATGCATCCTTTCGTCTGGCAAGTGTGCACAGCGATTTAAAGCATGGATTGGGACTTTCCCTGGCTTCCATTCGTTTTGTTATTCCTGTTATTTGTTACCAGTGAAGTTTTCCTGGACTTTGTTTACTTTCTTTTGAATAAAACCCCTTGCTTCATCTACACTGGTCTGTTTTGTTGGTGCCTTGCATTACAGAACAGTGGGCCCAACCAACAGTTGCCATGGAAAAAATCCAGCAGCAGCTAACTGAATTAACAGGAGCAGTTAATCTGTTGTTTTAAGGACGCCCTAATGTGCCATCAGTCACTGCAGCTCAGATCCAGGAGCAACTGTCTAACGTGATGGAGGAGGTTCAGCAGCTGCTCCAAGGAGCCTCCACGTTATCCCTCACCGTCGCAAGACACTAAACTGAGCCTAAGATTCCTCTGCCTGACTCCTTCACAGGAGATAGGGATTCCTGTCTTTTATATTTTCAGTTGTGGCCGATAGCTTCCGGCAATATCAGACAGAGGATTGGGATCATAAAGTCGTTGCTGCGTGGAGATCCCCAACGTTGGGCGTTTAATTTGCCCCAAGACCACACAGCCTATTTATCAGTTGAAGCCTTCTTTAATGCCATGGCCGTTATCTACGACGACCCAGATCATACCCGTACTGCTGGGACCCATCTTGAGCATATCCAGCAGGGTCGCCGCCCTGCCGAAGAATACACAGCGGAATTCAGGCGATGAGCAGCCTTCATCACCTGGGGCGAAGCAGCCCTTCGCCATCGTTTCCGGCTGGGACTTCCTGAGTCAGTCCGGGATCTTCGTAGGGCGGTTGGAACGGTCATCTCGCTTTACACCTTCACGGTCACTTCCAGGTCCCCCTAAACTGGCAGAAGAGCCAATGGAGGTTGGGTCCTCCCATTTTACACAGGCTGAACGAGCCCGTCGCCAGCAGAAAGGTCTATGCCTGTTTTGTGGGAAGGCAGGTCATCTCGTTAAGACATGCCCTCTCCTGCCGGAGGGAAACAAATTAACCTAGGGGGCATAGAGGAGAACCTCCCAGGTGCTATTATCCCTCCTCCAAGTCGAGTGATGATACCTGTTTCACTACATTGGCAAGACAAAAGTCCATGAGTTTTCTGCCCTGATTGACTCAGGGCCAGCAGGGAATTTTGTGGACTCAGCCTTGGTTCATCGACTGGACATCCCGCTGATCCAGCCAAAGACCACCCTGTTGGTGACCGCTATTGATGGCTCTCCTCTCCAGGATGGTTGTGTAGTGTGGATGACGCCCGGGTTGCAGATAACAGTGGGGGCTGAGCATCAGGAGACCTTAAGCCTTTTTGTCCTGGACATGCCATCTACTCCTGTGATTGTGGGTTCTCCCATGGTTAAGACTCCATAATCCAGTAGTGGACTGGCGCTTAGGTCAGATTTGCCGGTGGAGTACCGAATGCCTCACTAAGTGCATTTGTTCTAAGTTGCCACTTGCTTCCACGGAAGTATTAAATGCATTACCTCAACATTATCATCTCTTCCAGGACGTATTCAGTTCACAGGGGGCTGATGTGTTAACTCCCCATAGGTCGTATGATTGTCCTATAGATCTGTTGCCAGGTACCATGCCACCCCGGGGACATCTATATAATCTCACTGGACCTAAAATTCAGGCCCAGCGGGATTATATTAAAGAGAATCTCGAGAAGGGTTTCAGTCATCCATCCACTTCTCCCGCTGGAGCTGGGTTCTTCTTCGTGGAGAAGGATGGAGGTTTGAGACCCTGCATCGATTTTCGCGCCCTCAATCGCATTACGGTGAAGAATCAGTATCCTCTGCCTCTGATTGACGATTTGTTTTCTCAGGTGGCAGGGGCTCGGATCTTCACCAAACTGAACTTGAGGGGTGCATATAATTTGGTACGCATTAGAGAAGGTGAAGAATGGAAGACCGCATTTAACACCAGGGACGGGCATTACGAGCATCTTGTTCTGCTGTATGGTCTCTGTAATGCTCCTGCGGTCTTCCAGGAGTTCGTCAATGATGTCCTCAGGGATTGCTTGGGTAGATTTGTTGTGGTCTACTTAGACGACATACTAATCTACTTGTCGGATCTGGTGTCTCATCAGAGACGTGTGTCAGGTTTTCCAGAAATTGAGGGAAAGCCGCCTCTATGCCAAACTTGAGAAGTGTCTGTTTGAAGTAAAAGAATTGCCTTTTCTGGGGTACATTATCTCAGAAAGGGGACTGGCTATGGCTCCATCCAAACTTTCTGCTGTTTTGGATTGGCCTCAGCCGAAAGATCTGAAGGTATTGCAGCGTTTCTGAGGCTTTGCCAACTTCTACCGCAAGTTTATTAGGAATTTTTCTGCGATAGTGGTAACTCTCACTAAGAAGGGAGCTAATCCCTCAAAGTGGACGAGAGTCGAAGGTAAAGCCTTTGAGACGCTAAAACAGGCTTTTTGTACTGCGCCAATCCTAACTCACCCAGATACTTCCCAACCTTTGGTCCTTGAGGTCGACGCCTCCGAGGTCAGGATTGGGGTGGTTATTTCACAATATTCTGGGGTCCCTGAGAGGTAACATCCCTGTGCCTTCTCTCTGAAGCTCTCTCCAGCCGAGTGTAATTATGACATCGGCAATAGAGAGCTTCTGGGAGTAAAATTGGCTTTTCAAGAGTGGAGACATTGGTTAGAGGGTGCAGAACATCCCATTACGGTTTACACTGACCACAAGAATCTACAGTCGTGGCCAAAAGTTTTGAGAATGACACAATTATTCGTTTTCACAAAGTTTGCTGCTAAACTGCTTTTTAGATCTTTGTTTCAGTTGTTTCTGTGATGTAGTGAAATATAATTACACGCACTTCATACGTTTCAAAGGCTTTTATCGACAATTACATGACATTTATGCAAAGAGTCAGTATTTGCAGTGTTGGCCCTTCTTTTTCAGGACCTCTGCAATTCGACTGGGCATGCTCTCAATCAACTTCTGAGCCAATTCCTGACTGATAGCAACCCATTCTTTCATAATCACTTCTTGGAGTTTGTCAGAATTAGTGGGTTTTTGTTTGGTTCCCGAACCACTTAGTTATCACCTTTGCCTTATGGCACGGTGCTCCATCGTGCTGGAAAATGCATTGTTCTTTACCAAACTGTTGTCGGATTGTTGGAAGAAGTTGCTGTTGGAGGGTGTTTTGGTACCATTCTTTATTCATGGCTGTGTTTTTGGGCAAAATTGTGAGTGAGCCCACTCCCTTGGATGAGAAGCAACCCTACACATGAATGGTCTCAGGATGCTTTACTGTTGGCATGACACAGGACTGATGGTAGCGCTCACGTTTTCTTCTCCGGACAAGCCTTTTTCCTGATGCCCCAAACAATCAGAAAGAGGCTTCATCATAGAATATGACTTTGCCCCAGTCCTCAGCAGTTTATTCACCATATTTTCTGCAGGAGATCAATCTGTCCCTGATGTTTTTTTTGGAGAGAAGTGGCTTCTTTGCTGCCCTTCTTGACACCAGGCCATCTTCCAAAAGTCTTCGCCTCACTGTGCGTGCAGATGCGCTCACACCTGCCTGCTGCCATTCCTGAGCAAGCTCTGCACTGGTGGCACTCCGATCCCGCAGCTGAATCCTCTTTAGGAGACGATCCTGGCGCTTGCTGGACTTTCTTTGATGCCCTGAAGCCTTCTTAACAAGAATTGAACCTCTTTCCTTGAAGTTCTTGATGATCCTATAAATTGTTGATTGAGGTGCAATCTTAGTAGCCACAATATCCTTGCCTGTGAAGCCATTTTTATGCAACGCAATGATGGCTGCACGCGTTTCTTTGCAGGTCACCATGGTTAACAATGGAAGAACAATGATTTCAAGCATCACCCTCCTTTTAACAGGTCAAGTCTGCCATTTTAACCCAATCAGCCTGACATAATGATCTCCAGCCTTGTGCTCGTCAACATTCTCACTTGAGTTAACAAGACGATTACTGAAATGATCTCAGCAGGTCATTCAATGACAGCAATGAAATGCAGTGCAAAGTTTTTTTTGGAATTAGGTTAATTTTCATGGCAAAGAAGGACTATGCAATTCATCTGATCACTCTTCATAACATTCTGGAGTATATGCAAATTGCCATTATAAAAACTTAAGCAGCAACTTTTCCAATTTCCAATATTTATGTAATTCTCAAAACTTTTGCCCACGACTGTAGAGTACCTAAAGAGTGCCAGGAGACTCAACTCCCGACAAGCCCGGTGGGCATTGTTCTTCACCCGCTTCAATTTTCGTCTTACTTATAAGCCAAGTTCTAAAAACATGAAGGCAGATGTCCTGTCCTGCCACTTTCCTGAGGCCGCTTCCGCCCTGGGCTCTGAGCCAGAGACTATTCTTCCGACTAAATGTTTTCTAGTCACCCTAGGGGCCACAGAGTTAATGGAGGACTTGTCCAACTGGTTTTTCATAAAATGTAAAGACCCTTGGCCGTGAAAATGAAAAATTACATATTTTACATGAAATTTTCACAAAGGGTAACAGGAGAAAATGCACCCCATAATTTTTTTACTAATTTCCTCCTGTCCTGAATGTGGCAACACCCCATATAGGTTCTTATACTGATATATGGGCCCACCACAGAGCTCAGAAGGGAAGGAGCACCATATGGCTTTTAGAGGGCGTATTTCACTAGAATAATTTTCAGGTGCCATATTGCATTTGAAGACCTCCTGAGGCACACTTACAGTGGAAACCTTCAAACAGTGACCTCATTTTGAAGTGGTGTAGTGAGCACTTTGACCCAACAGGCGTTTCATAGAATGTACAAACTCAAAAATTACCTATTTTACAAGAAAATTATGCTTTAAATCCAAATGTTTCATTTTTACAAGGGGTAACAGGAGTAAATGCACTGTTTGTTACCCATTTTTTTTGTATGGCAACACCTCAAATGTGCTCATATCCTACTGTATAGGTGCACAGCAGGGTTCAGAAGGCAAACTGCAATATATGAATTTTGCAGGCCAGAATTTGCAGACATGGATTCCATTTTGGAAACCACGCCCCTGTAGGAACATTTTAAGGGGTGACCAAACAGGTGATTCACAGAATTCAGAAACACTTGTCATAGAATTTAGAAGCACATGGCAGTGAATATTAACAATTACACATTTAAATGAAAATAACACTTTACGCCTACATTTTTCATTTTCACAAGGGAGAACAGGCGAAACTGCACCAAACTATTTGTTACTAATTTTCTCCTCAATATGACAGCATCCAATATGTACTGTAGTCATATCCTGCTCTATGAGCACACAACAGGGCTCAGAAGACAAACCGCAATATATGGATTTTGCAGGCCAGAATTTGCATCCATGGATTTCAGTTGCCACGTCTCATGTAAAAATAATCCTGAGGTAGCTAGACAGTAGAAAACCCCAAACATTTTGGAAACGACGCCCCTGTAGGAATATTAAGAGGTGGAAAGAGTACTTTTGACTAAACAGGTGTTTCACAGAATTTAGACACACTTCAAAAGAATTTAGAAGCACACAGCTGTGAAAATGAAAAACATTACACATTTAAAAGAAAATATCACTTTAGGCCCAGTTTTTTTTTTTTTTCACAAGGGGTAACAGGAGAAAATGCACTCCACTATTTGTTACCCATTTCTCCTGAATATAGAGACATACCTGCTGTATGGGTGCACAGCAGGGCTCAGTCCTCAGGATTTCAGGTGCCATGTTGCATGTAAAAAAATTCCTGACTAGGTCCTTAGACAGTAAAAAAAAATAAAAACAAGTAGTTGACCCTATTTTGGAAACTACACCCCTGTAGAAACATTTTAAGGGATGGAAAAGGCACTCTTGACCAAACACATGTTTTTAGAAATGAATGTAGTGGTTAATGAAAAGTGAATATCTAAGCTGTGCGAACTACATCAGAACGTAATAAGGTGGCAAATTTACAGGGTACACAAGGGATAAAATTTATAATACATGGATAAGTGGTACTTTGAAGCACAGGTTTATCAGGCGAAGTTTCACAGAGATAAATTGTGTCCTTTCGTACCCCCTTTTAGTAACAAACCCTGCATCTTTTTTGGGTCCTTCCCTTCCTTGCAGTTTACTTCTGCAGAAAAATATTGCGCTGGTACAAAAAGGGCACCATAACTTCCAGAAGTACAGGTGCGCTCCTCTTCCTGATTTTGAAAAATTAGGGCCTTGATTACCACATCTAGAAACTGAAGTTATTTTTTCATCTGGCCTGCAGATCTAAATAACATACAGTGCCGTCAGTACAACAAGTAGGGCCAGCTTTTTGTACCAAACCTTACTTTTACGCATGGCACGGTACGATTTTAGAACGTGATCTGAAAAATCAACCTATCCCATGTGCCTGTTGTAATTGGTTTGGAGGTGGTGGTTGTGATACCTTGCACAGGGGCAGGAGAGCTGGTGTTCCCATGAACAGTGGTCAGTACACAGACATCCCTCTTGTCTTTGTACTTAACCACCAGCATGTTCTCATGTAGGAGAGCCCTGCTGTTGCCCCTTCTTAGTGGTTGCCCTACCAGGGATCTAGGAAAGCCTCAGATTTTTGCGTACTGAGCCACAATCTTCAGTACCTCTCTCTGTGAAGGTACTCATTTATCCAGGTCATGGTATATCTGTAAAGAATAAATCAAGGCGACTGGACTTACTGTAGATTTCTTGAAAACGTTTCACTTGTTCTTCCAATAGTTTGAATAGAGGCGGGGGGGGGGGGGGGGTTAGACATCTATTGTCTTTTTCTGGGAGGTCATTATCACCTACTGACTCCAATTAGGATAATTGAATCAACACCTTTGACCCCATGCTGGGTATAATAACTTCTGACCCCATGATGGGTATAATTACCAGATGTTGATTCAGTTACATATTTATTCCCAGAGAATTCTTGTACAGTCACTCAGAA
Source organism: Bufo bufo (assembly GCF_905171765.1). Lineage (NCBI taxonomy): Eukaryota > Metazoa > Chordata > Amphibia > Anura > Bufonidae > Bufo > Bufo bufo. The sequence continues at coordinate 485,014,589 of NC_053390.1, read as the reverse complement.
TTGAGAAAGCTCGTTGGAAGAACAAGTGAAACGTTTTCAAGAAATCTACAGTAAGTCCAGTTGCCTTGATTTATTCTTTACAGATATATTCAGTACCTCTGGTGTTTAGGGACTTAAAACAGTGAAATACTTGTATAATAGGCATCCACACGGTGGTAACCCTGATCGAGCAGTGGGTGCATTAAGTCCCAAACAATTTTCCCCACTAACTCCTAGGGTGGGTGGGCCGTTCTGGGGGTTTAATCCTGGTGTCTTTTTCTTCATAAACCCAGATCCTGTGGGTATACCCGGAGGTACTCTTTCACAGCTTGAACATTTTAACCCTTTCGCGACCTTTGCTCCAGCAGAGGTCCGGGGTGAATGTATATGATGAGCCATCAGTATGTGATTACTGATAACTTAGCATATATAAAACTATAACACTATTTACCACAAATTGAGTTTTATTATTTAAAAAACAAAACCCTTACACTGAAACCTGAGCAGATGAGATCAATAATTGACAGTACTTAGAGGTTGCAGGATGCACACATGCAAAGTGCGTGCAAAAATGTAAGCTAACACTAAATTAAATTGACTTTTATACTCCCACCTCTGGGACCCGCACCTACAAGGAGAACGGAGCCGGGGAGAGTTGTGGCTGGAGGACCCCGGGTTTCCCAGGGTCCGTCCAACACCAGGTGCAGCTCCCCGCTTCTCTCATTGTAGTGAATGGGAGCGCACCGCACATGCGCGACCACCGCTCCCATTCATTTCTATGGGGCCGACGGAAATAGCCGAGACAGCGCTTGGCTATTTTCGGCGGCTCCATAGAAATGAATAGAGGGCGGCTGTGCATGCGCAGTGTGCCCTGTTTCTCCGCTCCGTTTTCCTTGTAAGGGCGGGTTCCAAAGGTGGGACCCGCACCTATCAGACAATGGGTTCTGTAGCTCACTTAGGAAAGGCCTGCAAGGAGAGCACATAGTGCTAGGACTACTGAGGACCAGTGAGCAAACCACATGCAGTGGGAACGTCAGCCTAACAGCTGTAGCCTAACAGCTGTAGCCTAGCTGAGAAACTCTTTATGTTAGTAGTTAGTCACAGACGGGAAGGTTTTTGTTTTCGTGATTTGTTACTGAAATACTGGGTTCTACTAAAGAAAGCATGTGTTGATTTAAACCTCATGAAACTGGATCCTTATAAAAGTGACGTGAACTTTATGCCATCTGTGCCTCCGTGAGTGTCCGTAACCGTACACTACCCTCCCGCAGGCTTACAATATATATACAGTACAGACCAAACGTTTGGACACACCTTCTCATTCAAAGAGTTTTCTTTATTTTCAGGACTATGAAGGCATCAAAACTATGAATTAACACATGTGGAATTATATACATAACTAACAAGTGTGAAACAACTGAAAATATGTCATATTCTAGGTTCTTCAAAGTAGCCACCTTTTGCTTTGATTACTGCTTTGCACACTCTTGGCATTCTCTTGATAAGCTTCAAGAGGTAGTCCCCTGAAATGGTCTTCCAACAGTCTTGAAGGAGTTCCCAGAGATGCTTAGCACTTGTTGGCCCTTTTGCCTTCACTCTGCGGCCCAAACCATCTCGATTGGGTTCAGGTCCGGTGACTGTGGATGCCAGGTCATCTGGCGCAGCAACCCATCACTCTCCTTCATGGTCAAATAGCCCTTACTTTCAAAGTTTTCCCAATTTTTCGGCTGACTGACTGACCTTAATTTCTTAAAGTAATGATGGCCACTCGTTTTTCTTTACTTAGCTGCTTTTATCTTGCCATAATACAAATTCTAACAGTCTATTCAGTAGGACTATCAGCTGTGTATCCACCTGACTTCTCCTCAACGCAACTGATGGTCCCAACCCCATTTATAAGGCAAGAAATCCCACTTGTTAAACCTGACAGGGCACACCTGTGAAGTGAAAACCATTTCAGGGGACTACCTCTTGAAGCTCATCAAGAGAATGCCAAGAGTGTGCAAAGCAGTAATCAAAGAAAAAGGTGGCTACTTTGAAGAACCTAGAATATGACATATTATCAGTTGTTTCACACTTGTTTGTTATGTGTTGAATTCCACATGTGTTAATTCATAGTTTTGATGCCTTCAGTGTGAATCTACAATTTTCATAGTCATGAAAATAAAGAAAACTCTTTGAATGAGAAGGTGTGTCCAAACCTTTGGTCTGTACTGTATATAAATATAAATATATATATATATATATATATATATATATATATATATATATATACACACACACACACACACACACACACACACTCACCTAAAGAATTATTAGGAACACCTGTTCTATTTCTCATTAATGCAATTATCTAGTCAACCAATCACATGGCAGTTGCTTCAATGCATTTAGGGGGGTGGTCCTGGTCAAGACAATCTCCTGAACTCCAAACTGAATGTCAGAATGGGAAAGAAAGGTGATTTAAGCAATTTTGAGTGTGGCATGGTTGTTGGTGCCAGACGGGCCGGTCTGAGTATTTCACAATCTGCTCAGTTACTGGGATTTTCACGCACAACCATTTCTAGGGTTTACCCCCCTGTAAGGGTCCCTCATCCCTGCCAGTTAGTTAGCTACTTGCTAGGTAGTTTAGCGCCCAGCCCACCGCAGTCACTTTTTAGTCGCTGATTAGCGTCATCGCTGTCGCTAATCAGCACTAGTACTATATAGTATCTGTAAGTGATCAATACTGATCGCATTCAGATCTATATAAGTACATTAGGGTCACCTTAGGCTCTACAAAATGCAGTGTTTGCCCGATCAGGCCTGATCTTTTGCGCACACTTGCGTTCAGTCCGCCCCACCGCAGTGACAGAATTTTTTTTTTTATGATCACTGCAAAAACACGGTAAAATCGCTGCGCCGCTATAAAGATCACTTTTGAGCTTTTTGGATCTTTATTAGCGATCGCAGCTTTACTTCGCAAGCACTCCTTTTTACTAGGTAGGTTTGCTCTTTTTCCCGGGTAGTCTCAGAGGAATACCCCCTAAATTTAGTGAACCCAAAATGTCAAACAAGGGGTATTCCGCTGAAGAGGCCTACAGGATTCTGGCCGTGATGGATGAAAGCGATGGGGACGCCTCATCCGCTGAATCCAGTGGTTCAGAATATAAACCTGTAGACAGCAGTGGCACTCTAACCGCTAGCGAAGATGACGAGGTAGAGGTCCCTACTACGGCCAGACGTACCCGATCCCATGTAAGAGTTCTGCCTACCCTGCATGATGATCCTCATTTGCAGCAGAGTGGTGCTAGCGCTGATCTTGTTTATGGTGCGGCATACACCAGCAGCGCAGCACATCCTGGACCTTCTACCAGCACTGCCGTATTCCCTGGTGAAGTGGCGAGCACCAGAAGGGCAGTTCCAGCTGGTACGGTGGCACGTGCAATAACTCCCCTGTCGCAGCCACCGCGTTCACAGGCCCGTAGAACCCCTAGTCTCCCAGAGGTGCTGGCAAATCCTAATTGGCAATCCCCTGATTCCGCCGCACCCGTATTGCCCCCTTTCACCGCCCAGTCTGGAGTTCGCGTGGAGATGGCTCATTTAGGATCAGCCCTTCAGTTTTTTGAGCTGTTCTTCACCGCGGATCTCTATGACCTAGTTGTGGCAGAAACCAACCGCTACGCCACACAGTTTATTATCGCCAATCCGGAAAGCTACTATGCCCAGCCTTTCCGGTGCAAACCAGTCACAGTTTCCGAGTTAAAAATTTTTTTGGGCCTGCCTTATCCTCAGCATGGGTCTAACTAAAAAAAATGTATTGCGGTCATATTGGTCTAAAGACCCAATACATTACATGCCCATGTTCTCTGCTGCAATGTCTAGGGCACGTTTTGAGGTCATCATGTACTTTATGCATTTTACGGACAATAACACCTGTCATCCAAGAGGCCACCCTGCTTATGACCGGCTCCACAAAATTCGGCCCCTCATAGACCATTTGTCATCCAGATTTGCAGATGCGTATACCCCTAATCAAAACATCTGCATAGACGAGTCCCTAGTACATTTTACCGGGCGCCTTGGCATAAAACAGTACATCCCCAGCAAGCGCGCCCGGTATGGGGTCAAACTGTATAAGCTCTGTGAAAGGGCCACAGGCTATACATATCGTTTTAGGGTCTATGAGGGAAAAGACTCAAAACTGGAGCCGGTCGGATGTCCTGACTACCTGGGGAGCAGTGGCAAGATTGTCTGGGACTTGGTGTCACCCTTACTCCACAAGGGGTACCACTTATACGTGGACAATTTTTACTCAAGCGTGGCCCTCTTTCGGCACTTACATCTAGTCGGAATTCAATGCTGTGGCACCGCGCGACCTAGTCGCCGGGGCTTCCCCCAACGGCTCGTTAGTACCCGACTTGCACGGGGGGAGAGGGCTGCCTTGTGTGACCAAGAACTGCTCGCGGTGAAGTGGAGGGACAAGAGGGACGTTTACCTTCTGTCCACCATTCACGCAGACACGACTGTCCAAATTGAACGGGCAACTGGAGTCATTGTGAAACCCCTCTCTGTCCACGACTATAACCTTCACATGGGAGGGGTGGACTTCAATGACCAGATGTTGGCTCCCTATTTAGTTTCCCGACGCACCAGACGCTGGTATAAGAAGGTGTCTGTTTATTTAATTCAATTGGCGATGTATAATAGTTTTGTTCTCTACAGTAAGGCTGGGAGAACAGGATCCTTCCTAAAATTCCAGGAAGAGATCATTTCGGAAATCCTGTATCCAGGAAGGTCCGTGCCCCAAGGCCCTGATGTAGTGAGCCGGCTACATGGCAGACACTTCCCGTCTGTCTATCCTGGTACCCCAACTCAACGTTCCCCAAGAAAAAGATGTCGTGTCTGTAGCAGGGGTGGAATAAGGCGTGACACCACCTTTTTTTGTCCTGACCAGCCTGCCCTATGCATAGGGGAGTGTTTCCGCAAGTTCCACACTCAGGTACACTATTAGCATAGGGACAGGCACACAGGGGTCTTAGGGCCCTTTCACACAGAGCTGCCACAAACCTCTCCTTTCACCTGGGACAAAGTGCATAATGTACTTCGCCACATCTCTGGGCGATTTGCGCTTTGCACATTGTCCCATGGGGAAGAAGAGGTTTCTCCTATAAAGGTTAAAAAAAAAAAAAAAAAAAAAAAAAATCACCGGTAAGCAAAAAAGTTATTGTTCTGTTTCAAAAGTTTATAAAAGTTAATGTTCTCTAAAGTTAATGTTAATAAATTTATTGCGTTGCGGCCTGTTTTTTTTTTTTTACCTTCTAGGTGGACCAAGCGATCAAGCAGCTGCAGCACTGATATGCATTCTGACAGAAGCATTGCGCTGCTGTCAGATTACACAAAAGTCGGTGTATGCGGCGCTGCAAGACGAGATTTCTCCTCTGCAGTAAAAGATACGTTTGCCGAGGCATATGAGCTGAGGAGGCGGCTGTGTTCATATGCTTTGGCAAACACTTTGTATATATAAAAAAATAAAAATAAATCCCGGCAATGATTTATTCATCCACATCGATTGATGTGAATGGAGAAATCTGGTTTGCCAGGGCATACGAGCTAAGTGGGTATGGATGTTGGGCAGAGCACCTATGTCCTGGCAGACGCCTTTCCCGTCCTTTTTTTTTTGGCAGAGATTTTTTCATCCACATTAATCGATGCGAATGAAGAAATCTGTGCCGTTCATTTTTTCTTTCAGCCCAGTGGCTGAACGAAAAAAAAAAATCTCATTACCCGTATGCTCAATATAAGGAGAATAGCAGAAACTCCTAATGCTGGCCATACATGTAATGACTGCGGAGACCCTCAAATGCCAGGGCAGTACAAACACCCCACAAATGACACCATTTTGGAAAGAAGACACCCCAAGGTATTCGCTGAGGGGCATATTGAGTCCATGAAAGATTGAAATTTTTGTCCCAAGTTAGCGGAAAGGGAGACTTTGTGAGAAAAAACAAAAAAAATAAATTTCCGCTAACTTGTGCCAAAAAAAAAAAAATTCTATGAACTCGCCATGCCCCTCCTTGAATACCTTGGGGTGTCTTCTTTCCAAAATGGGGTCACATGTGGGGTATTTATACTGCTATGGCATTTTAGGGGCCCTAAAGCGTGCGAAGAAGTCTGGGATCCAAATGTCTAAAAATGCCCTCCTAAAAGGAATGTGGGTCCCTTTGCGCATCTAGGCTGCAAAAAAGTGTCACACGTGGTATCGTCGTACTCAGCAGAAGTTGGGGAATGTGTTTTGGGGTGTCATTTTACATATACACATGCTGGGTGAGATAAATATCTTGGTCAAATGCCAACTTTGTATAAAAAAATGGGAAAAGTTGTCTTTTGCCGAGATATTTCTCTCACCCAGCATGGGTAGATGTAAAAAGACACCCCAAAACACATTTCCCAACTTCTTCTGAGTACGGCGATACCACATGTGTGACACTTTTTTGCAGCCAAGGTGGGCAAAGGGTCCCACATTCCAAAGAGCACCTTTAGGATTTCACAGGCCATTTTTTACAGATTTTGATTTCAAACTACTTTGCACGCATTAGGGCCCCTAAAATGCTAGGGCAGTATAACTACCCCACAAGTGACCCCATTTTGGAAAGAAGAGACCCCAAGGTATTCCGTGAGGGGCATGGCGAGTTCCTAGAATTTTTTATTTTTTGTCACAAGTTAGCGGAAAATGATGTTGTTTTTTTTTTGAAAGTCTCATATTCCACTAACTTGTGACAAAAAATATAAAATTCTAGGAACTCGCCATGCCCCTCACGGAATACCTTGGGGTGTCTTCTTTCCAAAATGGGGTCACTTGTGGGGTAGTTATACTGCCCTGGCATTTTAGGGGCCCAAATGCGTGCAAAGTAGTTTGAAATCAAAATGTGTAAAAAATGGCCTGTGAAATCCGAAAGGTGCTCTTTGGAATGTGGACCCCTTTGCCCACCTAGGCTGCAAAAAAGTGTCACACATGTGGTATCGCCGTACTCAGGAGAAGTTGGGCAATGTGTTTTGGGGTGTCTTTTTACATATACCCATGCTGGGTGAGAGAAATATCTCGGCAAAAGACAACTTTTCCCATTTTTTTATACAAAGTTGGCATTTTACCAAGATATTTCTCTCACCCAGCATGGGTATATGTAAAATGACACCCCAAAACACATTCCCCAACTTCTCCTGAGTACGGCGATACCACATGTGTGACACTTTTTTGCAGCCTAGGTGGGCAAAGGGGCCCACATTCCAAAGAGCACCTTTCGGATTTCACCGGCCATTTTTTACAGATTTTGATTTCAAACTACTTCGCACGCATTTGGGCCCCTAAAATGCCAGGGCAGTCTAACTACCCCACAAGTGACCCCATTTTGGAAAGAAGACACCCCAAGGTATTTCATGATGGGCATAGTGAGTTCATGGAAGTTTTTATTTTTTGTCACAAGTTAGTGGAATATGAGACTTTGTAAGGAAAAAAATAAAATAAAAAAATTCATCATTTTCCGCTAACTTGTGACAAAAAATAAAAAGTTCTATGAACTCACTATGCCCATCAGCGAATACCTTAGGGTGTCTACTTTCCGAAATGGGGTCATTTGTGGGGTGTTTGTACTGTCTGGCCATTGTAGAACCTCAGGAAACATGACAGGTGCTCAGAAAGTCAGAGCTGCTTCAAAAAGCGCAAATTCACATTTTTGTACCATAGTTTGTAAACGCTATAACTTTTACCCAAACCATTTTTTTTTTACCCAAACATTTTTTTTTTATCAAAGACATGTAGAACAATAAATTTAGAGAAAAATTTATATATGGATGTCATTTTTTTTGCAAAATTTTACAACTAAAAGTGAAAAATTTCATTTCTTTGCAAAAAAATCGTTAAATTTCGATTAATAACAAAAAATGTAAAAATGTCAGCAGCAATGAAATACCACCAAATGAAAGCTCTATTAGTGAGAAGAAAAGGAGGTAAAATTCATTTGGGTGGTAAGTTGCATGACCGAGCAATAAACCGTTAAAGTTGTGAAGTGCAGATTTGGAAAAAAGGGCCTGGTCACTAGGGGGGTATAAACCTGTGGTCCTTAAGTGGTTAAGACCTCATCAGCCAGCTCATCCCTTTCCTGCTCTGCATGACGTCTGGATCATTTAGAAGCTGCAAGTTCCTCTTGAAGTTGGAGAATTTCCGCTTCTATTTGTGACTCTAGATCGTTCAGTTCATTCATCTCTTTCTGAGTCTCTTCCTGTTGACTCCTCTGGAGCTTTCTGCAGTTGCTCTGCGAGAACTGCTAGTCCCTTCTCTAGTGTATCTAGGGACTGTGCAAAGCGAGTGAAAACATCTTCAAGTTTGTAGCTGTACTGACCTGTCAGGTCATCTACCCCTGCCTGGGTATGGGTCTCAGACAATAAGCTTCCATCTCCCCACTCAGCTCTCGTCACGTCAGGTATAACTGTCATCTGGTCGCTACTAGTAACCACCTTAATTTCGCAGGGTCTTGACATGGCAGCCTCCCTCTCTGAGTTGCTATCAGTCACAGCACATATGTCACATATACTGCTCATGTCATTATGAACGCTAACCTCTAGGGGCACCGATAAGCTAATCTCCACCTGGGACATTTTATTAATTGTAGAAACCTGTGGAGACTGCATATCCACCTCTGGCTCGTGGGGTACACCCCTCAGCATTGCCAGTTTCCTACACATTCACTACAGTGGGTTCACTCAACTCCGTGCTCTCAACACATCTAAACACTTCTGCATCTTTTATAATCTTCCCTGCAGGGGGCGCTATTCCCCTGATGACACCCTGCAGCGGAGAAAGCATGTCATCATTATCACATATTTCACATGACTTCATATTCTCACTATTCATTTCGGCAAACATGGTACTTTGCACCTTCTCGGCTCCTCTGTTTCTAATGGTCCCTTCCTTTAAAGGGCTAGGTATCAGTTCTGCAGGAGATACGTGACCGACCGCAGAATTGTTTCTACCCCACAAATCATGAAACAACCTTCTCTCATGTACGGGCAAATTTACGGCAGCAAGACCATCAGTCCCAGCTGTCACAATAGCCTCACACTCAGTGAGAACTACCGGACAGTCCTCATTAACCGCATGTCTGTCCAGCATATTTATTACTTTATTAATCACAGGTTTCCATATTGTGCTACCTCTTACCCGGGCCATCAAAGGGTCTCTAATTTTCACCACCCCATGCCTAGCCTTGGTCACGGGCATTTTGTGCAACACAACAACCTTCTCCCCTGCAAAGTCCTGCGATGGAGCAACCGCAACAGGCTTACCCGCCTGTTCAGACCCTGCGTTTTCTCCAATGTCACACACTTCTGAGACAGTTCCTCGCCTTAGTGATTTATAACTCACCGTCCCAGCAGGTATCCCCTGCCGCCGGCTCACTGTCACTGGGTCTGTCACATAATTAATAACAGGAAAGATCTGCATCAAATTTCGCCAATTAATTTTTAGTGTAGCCAATCGCTATGGCCATTTCTTCTGCCCGCTGTATGCACCAGCACCGCCGGACGTACTCTTCCAGAGACCCATGGTAGCAGGAAATACTTTCAGCCACAAGTCCACTTTTGCTGGGCTACTGGCCCTTTAACTCACTGCAGTTTTACTTGCACCACAGCAAAATAGTCCACACTCTTATGAGCAGCACCTGCTCCACTGGACAAAAAAAAGCTTCCTGCCCTTTAACTCCACACACAGCAAAAAAACTGCTTTTAGCAGCACCTGCAGTCTCATCCTTGCCCCTAGCAACAGACCGTTGCCCTTCTCTCATGGACAACTCGCCCGCATCCTCCACCAATTGTAAGGGATCGTCTCTTTTCAGGGGGTCACACGCACAGATATCTCCCTAGACAACGGATTTTCATGTCCAAACTGTGCATTTATTGTGGCACGCGGCATAAAGAAAAACTCCTGCCCATCTAGGCGCTACCTAAACAAAATACGTCCCTACCTCACTCGTAAAGCACAGATCACACATGGACATCATATGCGGCTTTCCTCAGCCAACCTCAATACAGCAGCCTCCAGGCCTTGGCAATTCCAGTACCTTTTGGGGGAGTGTGGCCCAGTAGTCCTCCCAACTCTGGCCGTGCAACCCTCGTTCTCTAGGCGTCGCTATGTCCCCCAAACTTCAGGCTATTCAAAGCCTCTGTCTGCACACTCTCCAGAGTGAGACACATCCAATTGCAGAAACCAGATGGAATCCCTGGACGTGAGCATGCCCTAAGTCCCGGACTGGAGCATGGGGAACAGGCACCCACTCAACACATTGCCTGTTCCCAGTAAAAGCCCGCCCTGAAATAGCTGAACCAGCTACACTATCTATATGGTGTCCCCCAACTACTTTAGTGGAGACCTGGACTAGGGCTTTTACATCACCAAAGCCGGGCCCCTTGGTGACACGCTCCTGGTGCAAACAACACCCCTTTTATCATGCTTCCCGGGACTTTACTGCACACCTCAATGTTCACATTGCCACAATACATATCGCAACCAAAATTTACACCATCCAGGCAATATCTAAAACAAAGAGGGTGGGAAATACCAGTGTCGTTGTGGAGGCTATATGGAAAATCCAATTACCAGTGAGAGTAATTTTCATCTTTTCTATACACCTCCTCAACGGCAGCAGCTAGAGGATTTTCAGAGAAATTTATCTACTAGGGTGGGACTGCTGAAGATAATACCTAACATCCAAAAGACAAGTCCATATTAGAAGTCACGTCTAAGTTACAGTGCTTAAAAAAGATAGGAGGACTAGCCCAAGTTGCAGCTTTGCTCTAAGGATGCTGAGGCTCCCTCTGCCCAGGAAGTCGACACTGCCCTTGCTGAATGAGCCTTCAGACCTTCCAGTATTCTGACATCATTTGTAGAATAAGCGATAGTAATAGCCATTTTAATCCAACAAGCAATAGTCATCTTGCTTCCCGCTTGACCTTTATTCAGACCCTGAAATTGAACAAACAAACAATCTGACTTTCTGAAGTCCTCTATGGCCTGCAGGTATTGCGGAACACATCTCGGACATCTAGATTGTGGAATTTTTATTCTTTTGAAGAGGACTTGAGCATAAAAGGAAGGTAGCGAAACCACCTGTTGACAATCGAATTTTAAGAATAATTTTGGTAAAAAGGGGAGTATTTTAAAATAATCCAGACTTCCAGGATAGTTAAGTAAGGAGGCTTACAATAGAAAGCTTAGATTTCTCCTACTCGTCTAGGTGTAGTGATGGCAACAAAGAAAGCAGTTTTTTGAGAAAGTCACTTAAAGAAAATCTCACCAATAGGTTCAAAGGGATGATCTAATAACACCGATAGGACCAGATTGAGATCCTAAGTGAAAGGATGTTCTGTTTCTGCTTGCCCCTTTCATGATCCATTTAACTAAGTCTACTTCTGCCACTTTAAACCCTAAAAATGCTGTGAGGGCAGCTATCTGGACTTTTAATGTACTCAGTCCACTATTCAGGTCTTTTTGTAGGAAATCCAAAGGAACCATCTGAAAAATGAAAAAAAGCTTTACTATTTCCAATATAGATCTTAGATGTTAAAGGCTTTCTACTCTTTAATGGAGAAGTAATAACAATCAGAAAGGCTCTTCCCCCTCAGGATGACTTGTTTAGAATCCAAGCAGGGGGCCATGGAGTAACAGATCTGGTACCTGAGGTAGACGCCAACAGTTTACTTTCGACAGCGGAAGAAGAAACAGAAACAAAGCTCTCTTGGGCCAATACGGGGCCACTTGAATCACATGGCTGTTCTCCTCTGCTACCTTTGTTAATGTTCTTTGAATGAGAGAGAGTGAAGGAGAGGCATACAAGAGGCCCTTTGGCCAAGGGGCTGAAAAGGCATCCACCATGAACTGATTGTCCTGATGCGATAGGGTACAGAAACTATCTACTTTCTTGTTGATTTTTGACACAAAGAGATCCAGTACTGGAATCCCCCACCTTTTGCATATCTGGCTAAACATAGTTTTGTTCAGAGACCATTCCACCTCCCGCAGGGTCGGTCTGCTCAAGAAGTCCGCTAGGGGATTCTGTTCCCCGTTTAAGTGAACTGCTGATATTGACAATAAAGGTCTTTCCACCAACTTAAAGATCTGAGCTACCACAGAGGACAGCATTTTGCTCCTTGTTCCTCCCTGCTTATTGCTATAGCTTATTATTTTCACTTTGTCCGACAGGATTTGTATGTTTTGATTCCGAATACTTAGAAGGAAAACATTTAGCGCTTTCAGGACTGCTGCCAGTTATCTTATGTTTGAAGATGACCTTGCCATGTTCCGATTACAGGTGCCCTGAATCATCTGATGTGCACAATGGGCTTCCCATCCTGACCCGCTTGCATCTGTGGTTATAACCATCTGATTTGTTTGACGCCATGAAACTCCCTGGCTCAAGTTCTTCTGTGTCAACCACCACCACAGGAAGTTTTTTTTACCATTTGAGGAAGAACCACCTTCTTTTCCAGAGATAACTGACTCTTGTCCCACGATGACAGCAGAAAAGAGACTGTAGAACCCGGACATGAGCCTGTGCCCACCTGATGCCAGGATGGTTGCAGTCAGTAGACCTAGAATCGTCATGATATCTCTGACAGAAACCTTTCTTGCCTGTAGAAACAGTTTTACCCTTTCCACCAGAGCTTGTTTCTTTTCCTGTGGTAGAAAAAATGTCATAAGATGAGAATCCAGTCTGATTCCTAAAAAGTTATTCTGTTTGCTTGTGCAGGGGTCTGATTTCTCTGCATTTATCAACCATGCTAATGACTCCAGGGACTTTTTCACTATGTCTATCTGGTTCACAGTACCTGTTCTGTTTGGGTGGCTAGTAAGAGGTCGTTGAGGTAAGGGATGAATTTTATTTCTTGCCGGTGAAGATTACTTGAGACTTCCCTATTATCTTTGTAAAAATCCTTAGAGCTGAGAAGAGGCCGAAGGGAAGAGCCTGAAACTGCAGATGATATAGACTGTTTTGCACAAAGATTGCTATTCTTACATACTTCTGATGTTCATTGTGAATCGGAACGTGATAATATGCATCTACTAAATCTAAAGTTATAACAAGTGATAGGAACCAGCGGCTCAACCTATAGACCGGATGGAAATGGGTGCTCACCTCTCGGTCCACCCAGACCGCACGGTAGACAAAAATTAGTAATAGAGAAATGAGGGGCACTCCTTATAAGGGAACAGAAGGCGGTAGTCAGGATAAGATATTTTTCAATTAAAATTTAATGCACATAACCCACATCACATCCAATTGTCATATAAAAACATCAATTCAATAAAAAAAGGAGAACCACAAGGTGGGGTCCTGAAAAAACCTGTACAAAAGAAAGTTCAAGATTCATGGGACACTGCCCACAATGAGATTGAGTCCCAGCAGGTTAATAATACCTGAATGCAATTCCAAGAGCGTGTGGTTAAATAGTATCAGGTGAAGGTATAGTTGCCACACAATGTCCAGCCTCAAACCTCCAGGGCAGGAGGATAGATGGTTAAATCAAGTCCTGGAGATAATCGCTTAACAGATGTAGCGAAAATGTGGCAGAATATAGCGCCTTTCTGATGTAGCAAAATGATAGCAGTGAATGCTTCTTACCATATGCCTTCAGTCCGCTCGTTGTAGTGAAGCGAAGTAACAGCCAAACACAGCTGAACGCGGCGTCCCACGTGGTGTGGAGTCAAAGCGTGATGTCTCACGTGACTCACCAGCTGGAGCTGTAGTGGCGTATCTTGTTGTGCTTTACAAACACCACCTCAATGTGGTGTTTGTAAATGGGCTCCACTTGGATTCTTCACCAGGAAGACAGGAGAATAAAACCCCTTTCCCCCTTGCTTTGTTGGAACCTGTATCAGAATATTTTTCTGTAAGAGAAGTATAATTTGGGCTTCCAAAAGCTGCTGTTTTTCCTGTATTAAGGTCTTGTTCAAAATGAATCTCTCTCGTGGAAGGGCTTCGAATTCTATTTTGTATCCAGACTGAATCCCAGACAGAATCCAAGCGGAAGAGGATATTTTCTCCCAAGCAGACATGTCATTTTTTTAATCTTCTTCCCACCTGACATCTGGTATAATTGGTTAGGTTGTCTGGTGGACTTGTCCTGGTTGAATAGGAAACCTGTACCTCTTCCTTTTAAATGTTGCCAGCCGAAGTAACATCTTTCTTCTTTTGGTCAGGTTCACGACTCTGCAGACTAAAGGAACGTCGTTGGTGAAAATATCTCGACTCCATTGGAAACCACTTTTTTCGGTCTAAAGCTTTTTCCAGAGTGTTATCTAGTACTGGTCCAAATAGTCTGTCACCTTCATAGAGAATGCTACATAACCTGTTTTTGGATGCTGCTGTGCCCAAAGACCAGGATCTTAACCAGAATGTTTTCCGGGCTGCGTTGGACCACAACTGCTGAGGCGTCAGTGATTAAGTTTGAGGCTTGTTTCAACACTGGTAAGGATGCAAGAATGTCCTGTCTTGCAATACCCGAAGTAAGGTGTTCTTCCAGCTGAAATAACCAAAGAGATAGAATCCTTGCTGTATAAGTCGCAGCAAATCCTGGTCTTAATATAGCTGTATTTGCTTCCCAGGATTTTTTAAGGATGGATTCACACTTCTTGTCCATTGGGTTCTCTCAGTAAACCCACATCTTTAAATGGCAATGAGGATAATTTTTTTTAGATCCTTGCCACCGGCGCGTCCACTCTAGGCGGTTGTCACCAACCAGAGGCTGTGAACCCACTGTGCCACATGTCCTACCTCCTCTAAGGGTGTTGTCTAAGTGAACCCCTCGTTCTTCACAGTACCCCTGATGGTGGCGATAGACTTTCCCGAGGGGAACACCAGGTCGCTACCTCTTGAGGAGGATGGCACACGAGGCAGCTGATCCAGATGGACCAGGAGCTACCAGAGCAAGGTACTAGCGGTAAATACGAAGTCAGCAGGCCGAATCGTAACCAGGAGCAACAGTGCAGGACCAAAGTATAAGGCATAAGCAAAATCAAACAAACAATAAGGTCAGGGCAGGTGGCACAGGTCAGGCGTCCGGGTCTGCAACAGGAAAGTCCAGGCAAGCAGGCAGGGATCAAGCAGGTAGCAGAGTCCAGGAACACAAGCACAGGTCAGGTAAGCAGGAACACAAGCAGAGATATCAGCAACCTTTTCAGGACACTGGAACCTTGACACTCAGGCATCTGGGAAGTGGGCTGGTCCACTTATATATGTGCAAGAGGGCTAGGATTGGTCAGTAAGGTCATATGATCTAACCCATAAAGCACAGAAAGTGACGTGTGCCGGCCCTTAAGGAAGTGATGCAGGGAACATGCTGTGGCCAGGGATAAAAAGAAACTGGAGCGGATCCCAGAACAAACAGTACCTACAAGTACAGAGCTGCAGCAGTGAATGGGGAAGCACTGGCAGCAGATCACCGCTGAACACAGCGCCCAGGACCGCAGCGGTAAGCAGGGGAACAGCGGAGCACAGCAGCGGCTGTTACAGGGGTCTTATCCCATAAACTAGATTCTTGTTTATCAAGTAGATATTTTCTGTTGAACATTTTTGATATCCCACCCTTTTCAGGATCTTTCCATTCATTAGTGATTCATTTTTAATACTCTCATGTAGAAGGAAGACTCTTCTCTTCTTACCCCCAAGACCTCTGAAGAACTGATCCCGAACTGAATGCATCTCCTTGACTTCTTCAATATTAATGGTAGCACATATTGTTTTCAAAAGGGACTCAGTCTCCTCTATAGTACACATTGGCCGTCCTGAGTCATCTTCAGAGGAGGCTGAATAAGAATTATAGGAAATTTTTCCTTCATTAAACTCGAAGTCTTCATCTACTAAGATTTGAGGTCCTGCTTTTGAGGTAGACTGTTTCAGTAACAACCCAGATAACTTGGCATCTATTGCTAAGTTTACTTAGTCCTTAATCAGAGATCTAAGCTTCTCAATCATAAGGCGAGATTCTTCCGAAACCACTTTCTTTGTACATTTTGCACATAACTGCTTCTTATAGAATGATGCCAATAGCTTCCCACATAAAGCAATTTTTGGCTCTTCAGTGAAGGTTCTTCAATTTACAGGCAGCTTTGCCCTGAAAGACAGACAACACTTTCTAAGCAGCTGATAGGAATCAGAACAGAGATAAGAACCTCCACCAAGGACTGCAAAAAAAAAGTATCTCTCCCTGGCCAACACCATTTTCACCCAGTGTCAAAGTCATCATGAACGAAGATAAGGAGAAGGAGGCAGCTTACTGGGCTGAGGGCCCTAGGAGGGTCCACGGTCTTCTCAGCAGAGTCTGCATCAGAGGGAAGAGAGACAACGACTACTGCCAAAAACACAGACTTGCAGTCCACCACTGATCCCTTCATCTCCCCTGCTTTATGCCCGGCATGTCTTCAACAGACTTTCGTGCACCGGTACGTCACATGACT
This sequence comes from Bufo bufo, assembly GCF_905171765.1. Classification (NCBI taxonomy): domain Eukaryota; kingdom Metazoa; phylum Chordata; class Amphibia; order Anura; family Bufonidae; genus Bufo; species Bufo bufo. The sequence continues at coordinate 484,998,121 of NC_053390.1, read as the reverse complement.
ACCCCATCACGACGCTGCCAAGAAATGAATAGGGGATCTCGGCCAAAGAATCCGCATGTGTGAAAAAAACAGATCCTCCTGCCGGAAGTTCACCCAAGCGGCAGCAGAGCCCAGGGCTGCTCGTATCCACGGGACTTATGCCAAAGCACTGGGTAGGGAACACTATCCTACTCCTAATCTTCCTGTGCTCTGCACCAGCTCTCCTAAGCCTAGCTCAGGGCATACAAACCCACAGGCTGTGCGGCTATGATAAAGAAATGCATAAAAAGGGAGGGGGGGGGGTTAAATTAATTGGTCTAAGAGTTATTTCCTGTCCATGGAAGGCAGAATAACATCTAGCTGGTGTCGTTGGGGAGATGTATGGAAAATACTGCTGTAGCAGAACCAAATAAAGTATAGCATAAATTGCTGCTGCCTCGTCACATTATTCACCTGTATCACCGTCCTCAGAATAATTATACAGTTAAAGGACACCTGTGGCTGCTGGCCAGGTGAATAAGTACCTAATTCTCCAAGAATTAATTAGTACTAAGAGCATCATTATATATCCAGCTGGCGGCCATGAGGATGGCTCAGGCGACATACCTTAGCTGACAATTCAGGTATCAGTTGTGAACCTGAGCGAGCTTAGGTTTTGAAACATATCTTGATTATTAGATGTCAGAGAACAGATAGATATCAGTTCTGTGGGGGAGCTCTTGTCTATTTATGTTTTTAATCTATTTGTCTCAATAAAATTATGCTTGGAGGTGCAGCGGAGTTTTGGTATTTCTTTCTATTGTGTTACTTATGTTTGCTTGTTTTGATACCAGGCCTGCACTCCGCTTTGTATTGTTAGGTGTGCCCCTCATTGTATAGTGTAGATATCAGTTCTAGGCATGTGTGAACAATGATCTTAGGGTCCTATTACACCTACAGATTCTGAAGGTGATTGTCGGGAGGGAAGCGTTCCTTTCTGACAATCATCTTCTTGCTAGTGGAGGAGACCGCTGCTATTACATGCAGCGATATCCTCCTCGGTATGGGGACTGGCGATCACTAATACCATCGCTTGTCCCCATACTGAATCATTGTTTGCCAAGAGCAGAGTGCTGATTACACAGCACCATCTACCGCTGACAAACAAGAACTATGATTACCTGATGAACGAGAGTTCGGCAGCAGTATTACACTGCCAGATCATATGAACACTTGTTAGCGATGGTCAAAGAAATTATCTGTAGGTGCAATAAAACATATATTAGCTGTTGAATGGTAGTGGAACCAAGTAGAAATCACAGTTCAGGTGTCACGTTCTGAACATGCACTAACGTTATACAACATATTAGGGATGAGTGAACCTGCTGAGGTTCATTTCGGTTCAGGGTCATCGAATCTTTTAAAAAGTTTGGTTAAGACCTTAATTGGTTCGAACCAAACCAGACTGTCTCCAATTGCCCTGGCGACTGGTACATAACACCCTCTAGTCTCCTAGGAAAACATGATGTTATCTCTTACGGTCATTTTTTATGAATTTTTCCTTTTCCTCTCCCACCTCCCTAAGCTCTTGAATGCAATAATAAATCATGTCAGAGTGAAACTGACATACATCGCTATTGGTTAATGCATGTTTAACAGCGTTAACTAATAGCGTGTTTAAAAACTATATGCTATGTTTTTTCAAATTCCAAAGCTTCGAAAAATTGTTCCTTTTTGGTAGCAGATAGTGTTAAAACACTCACAGTGTAATGGGATAAAAATGTAGGGGATTAGCAGCAAGGAGTAGCATCTGAGGCAGTCATATTGTACATGTTGGCAGGCAAGCAGCAAGCAGCCATATGGAACATAATTGTAAACAGGCAGCAGCATTACAGAACATGTTTGTAGGAAAGCAGCAGCAGTCGCATTATGGAGGCAGCTAAAGCAGCAGCAGCCTTACAGAACATAATGGCAGGTAGGCAGCAGTGGCATGATGGAGGCAGCAGCGGCATGATGAAGGCATCACCAGCTTTCCAGACGCATGCTAGCCAAAAGCTACCGCTAGTAATAACGTAATTTGGCCTTCCATTCGGAGAGTGGAAAACATTCCCGAATTTTGCTTTGCTAGCGAGGGTCTAAATGCATGTCTATCCAGTAATCAAACTGTTTGATGTCAATGATAAGACTGTCACTGCATAAGGAGGTGGGCATACAGCTTGCTACTCTGGCCAACGTGTACAAAAAGTCAGGTCTTTCCTGCTCTGCCCTCCACTGAGACGATTGGGTGCAGTGTTGGACTGGGATGCTTAGGGTCCACCAGCAAAATTTATCTTGAGGAATAGCTATAAAGCTACATGCAAATATTATCTGCTCGCACATAGTTCATTATGGGGGCCCTGCAGCGACTTTGAGAGGGCAGGGCCATGATTAAAGAGAATGGCTGGCCTGCCTCTGTACTTAAAAATCATGTCAGCCATCTGATGCATCTTTAATAACAAACTGGATAGCTTGTTAAATAATCCAACCAGTTTTTGTATGAATATAGGTTGGTTGAGGTGCTGTATGCAGCCTATCTACACTGATGAGTAAAAGGGAACAATATTTTGAACTTTTGACTTTCAGGCTCCATATCTCACCATTCACTACAGCTTCGAATGTGAGACTACTATCACTTAATAGACAATCATCTTGGCTATCTCATACATAAATTGGACTTGAATATGATTATTTATGCATATTCTTGTCATGTTACTGTTTTGCTCCAAAAACTCTAAATTATTATTTATTATTATTTTGTTAGTATTTTGTAAATACACCTTTGGCTTTCAACACTGTCATTGTCCTGCTGGAACACTAGGTCGTCCTTTTCATACCCATAGTACTCGAGCGTACGAAGAAACTTGTCTTGTAGAATACTCATATATGGCTCAGCATTGAGACCACCATCAATCCTGGTCAAGTATCCAATGTCTTTGGCTGTGAAACAACCCCATATCATCAGGCTGCCTCCACCGAACTTGTCAGTTCCCTCAATTTCTCGATCTGTTAGCCCCCTTTTCCCTTGTTTCTTCCAGACCCATTTGCACCTATCAGAGCCCAGTCTATTGACTTTTGTCTCATCGTTTCAAATCACCCATTTCAAATTTTCTACTGTCCACTATTCTTACTTGTTTGCAAACTCGAGCAGACGCTTCTTATGACTTCTTCGCCTTTTTTCGGGCCACCATTCCAGATTTGTGTAATGCGTGTCACATGGTGCTTGCATGGACATCTCTGATCTCACTATTACAAAGCATATGAGCCACATCCAGTGCCATGTTTGTCAGGCCAGAACTGATAGGCCTTGTGATGTGCCGACTTGTTGACCGATATTTTGCCTAGACGTTCACATCTTGGCTTTGGAATGGATGGACGTACTTCATTTCATATTCTTCCAACTGTCATGGCACTCACATGATGCAGTTTGGCAATTTTCTTGGCCGAGATACAGCTATAGATCAGCTGGATGATGCGGTTCCTCTTTTCTTGGGAAATCTTCATCATGGCTGCTCTTGGATTCAAACCAGTGACCTTTCACTTGGGAATCAACCTAATAACACACTGAGCTATTAGGGTATTTGAGAACAGGTTGTAATTTGTAGTATACAAGAAAAAGATTTTCCCACCACCAGGAGCAAAACTAACAATGCAGTTACATGACAAGAATCTGCATAACTATTCAAATGCTAAATAGGTGCAAGTCCAATTTATGTATGAGATAGCCAAGATGATTGTCTATAAAATAATGGTGGTCTCACATTTGAAGCTGTAGTGGATGGTGAGATATTGAGCCTAAAAGTAAAAATTCTAAACATTGTTACCCTTTTGCTTGTCTGTGTATATGTAGTGCAGTCATAGCAGTTTTTCCTAGCGGGTCCCCAACAGCTACAAGGTGGGCAGCAAGATGCCTTCTCTTCTGCTGCCATCATGCTCTGCTGCATGTGGGTCAGCATCTGTTTTAAGATAAATATGAGGGGGTTGAGATTGTTCATGCTGCAGCTGTCCCTGCTGACAAACTCTGTCTATGCAGAGGGTAAAGGAAGCAGATAAGTGCCTGGTGTGGGAGCCTGGCTGACACAATCATGGGGGATCAAAATGACCTGGTCTTGTTGCCGGGGTGCTGCCTGAAGTCAAGCATGCCCTGCCCCCTTTCCCGCCTCTTAGCATTTAATTGATAGGATTTTCAATTACTTTACTACTGGACGCTCAAACATATTCTTGCCCTGCTCCATGTCCGTGCAATTCCAGCGCTTTCGCACTGTTCCCCTCCGTTCTGAGATTTCAGAGGCTCGATGCTCAGGCACTCGCAAAACTACTTTCGAGCGTATATTAGAAATAAAGGTCTGTTTATTACATGAATTAATTCTTTTAGGATAGAGGGTGTATGCCATTTGGACCTGGTGATTTGTCTAATTTAGACCGGCCATTTTAATAGGGAGTTTATTTGGACACTGTGACCGTGAATACAGCGGAGAAAAAAAATATTTTATAGCTTTGCCTTCTCCTTATCACTCTCTACAGCTCCTCCCTAATCACACTGGAATGGGCCAATACTCTCTGGTTAAATTTTTTTTTTTCCATTTATATAATTGAAGAACATTTTAGGGTTGGTTTTACTCTATTTGGCAATTAATCTCTGTCTCCAGTTTGGCCACTTTTATCTGTCTTTTACATATTGTATTTTTTTTCCTTATAGTTTTTCAATGCTTCCTCGCTAACCTCTCTCTTTAGTGAATTGAATGCTTTCTTTTTGTCATTCATGGCCCCCTTTACAATTCTATTTATCCACATTGCTTTTTTTTTTGTATTTGTCACCCTTTTATTCCCATAGGGTATGTAGAGTTTAGGATGCCTTTAAAAATATTCTATCCTGTATTACTATTCCCAAGAATGTTGTCTCAGTTAGTGAGGCTAATGGCCTCCCTTAGCTGGTCAAAAAGCTTTTTGGAAGTTTGGTGCTTTTGTGCCTCACTGAAGAAACACTCTTTTGAATGACAATAGGAAGGTGATTATTTTATGGTAACCATTTCCAGGTGTCCGCCAACCTGCACATCTGTTGCTCTGTCAGGTCTATTGGTTAGTACTAAGTCTATTACGGCTGCCCTTTAGTTGGATCCTGAACTAGCTGGGCAAGAGAACCTGTTCCCTTTATGAGATCTACAGGTTTCAGTTTCCCAGTCTTAGTTAAAGTACCCCTTAATAATGACCTCATTAAGATTTGCTACCTCATCTATTTTCCTTTAGTAGTAGATTTTCTGTAGACTTTCTGTACATTATTTTTGTTATTCTTTCTATTCACAGTGACACCACATGTTCATGTCACGCCCTGCCCTGTGAGCGGCCTAAGAAGATCTGACAGACTTGCTACACGTGAGTCTATCTGACAGATTGTTCTGTTTCTCTTTGTTGTGGTTTTGGGCAGGATCCCACCTCCCTACAGGTTCTGCTCATTAGCTATTTAGTGGTGCTATTTATACCCGCCTCTTACTATAGCCCTTGCTGTTTATATTTGCTTCTGGAGTTCTCAGCTGGTGTTTGGTGGATCTCCTGCTCCCCGTCCGTCTTAAGCTAAGTCTTATTCCTTCCCTTTTGTTGTATGTTTTGGCTAGGCCTCAGGAAGATGCTGGTTCCAGCACCAAGCACTAGGAACCGGTTGTCTTATCTCCAGCCCCCTAGCTGAGGGTTTGTTTCAGTTTCAGCTAGGCTTAGGTTCCAGTGCATGAGCACTTCCACCTTTAGGATTTGCTTATGGTGTCAGCAGTCAGGGAAAGACTCAGGGATTGTCAGGTGGTGACCTTTCCCGGTTCCCTAGCTTTGGGGCCTAGCCTGGTGTTTTGTTGCCTTTGTTGTATTTGGTTTACTTCCCTTCCCTCACCTACCGCGACATTATAAACTGCCCATACCATCATTTTTTTTCCTTGCTCTGTGCAAAATGGAAGCTGTTGATGCACTGGTGGATCGCATGCAGGGATTGTCTTTGGAGGTTGCTGACCTCCGCATGTCGGTTGCACTGTGTCAGAGATCCCTTGAGTCTGGCACTGCTGGTGTCAACCAGGTCAGTCTTAAACCTAAGGTCGCTCTCCCATATAGGTTTTCTGGGGGAAGTGATAACTTTGTTTGGTTCAGGGAATCTTGTAGATTGTATTTTAGTCTATGTCCAATCTTATCTGGAGACGAAAATCTAAGAGTGGGGATTATAATTTCTCTGCTAAAAGGTGATGCTCAGTCTTGGGCCTTTTCTCTGCCGATCGGTTCTCAATGCCTCAGATCGGTGGATGAATTTTTCAGTGCCCTGGGCCTGATTTATAATGACCCAGACAAGGTCTCTCTGGCCGAATCAAAGCTGCGTAGCTTGAGTCAGGGAGAACATTCTGCTGAGTCATATTGTGCTGAATTTAGAAGATGGGCGACTGACTCGGAAAGGAATGACCCAGCACGCCGTAGTTAGTTCTGTCAGGGGCTGTCTGAGAGACTAAAAGACGCCCTTGCATTTCCTGATTCTTTGGAGGCAGCCATGTCCCTAGCCGTACGGATTGATAGATGCCTGAGGGAGAGGTGCAAGGTTCCCCTCAACCAGGAAGCACTATCATGTGGGGAAACTGTACCTCCTGTCCCTTGGGGAACAGTGACACTTGAACTCGTGCCTGGGGATGAGCCTATGCAGTTAGGAGAGGTCTATTCTTGTCCTGGTAATAGGAACTCTAGAGGTCAGAGAAGATTCTGTTTCTTCTGTGGTAAAGAAGGACATTTCATTAATGTGTATCCTTTTAGGAAGCCTCAAAGTGTAAAAGAAAAAATAAAAGGGGGTTCTTTCCAATAAAACGAGTTCCATTACCCTTGGTAGCATGAATGGGGAGTCAGAAAAGGTATATTTGTATTCTACCTGCAGTACCAGATTCCTCCTGCCTGCCATGGTGGCGCTAAACTCTGAAAATATTGAGTTAGAAGTATTTGTTGACAGTGGTGCAGGGGTTAACCTTGTTGATTATCAATTTGTTCAGAGTCATGGTTTTATAACAAGCGCATTAAGCAAAGGGATATCAGTATTTGCTATTGATTCCGCTCCTCTCTCGCAAAAGTATCTAACTCATATTGTGCAGGATATTCATTTGAGGGTGGGTGATTCTCATGTTGAGTCTATTTCTTGTTTTGTACTGAAAGGTTTGCCTGCTCCTCTGGTACTGGGTTTACCATGGTTGATCAAACATAATCCTACCATTGATTAGCAAACTAGACTAATTAGTAATTAGAGTGATTTTTGTATGGACAATTGTCTCGGCGCATCTATTTCTGGGGTATCCACTAAGGTTTTACCTTCATTTCTTTCTGATTTTCCTGACATATTCTCTGACGGTGGAGATCAGGAGTTGCCCCCTCACCGAGAATACGATTGTCCGATCAATCTTATTCCCGGAGCTAAATTGCAAAAATCTCAGCTATATAATCTTTCCCAACCTGAAATAGTAGCTATGCGGGAGTATATTGCCAAGAGTTTGTCAAAAGGTCATATTAGACCATCTAAGTCACCTATGGCAGCTGGCTTCTTTTTTGTTAAAAAAAAAAAGACGGGACCCTTAGACCATGTCTAGATTTCCGGGAACTAAATCTCATTACTGTCCGTGATCTTTATCCTCTTCTCTTGATCTCGGATTTATTTGATCAGATTGTCGGAGCCAAGGTGTTTTCTAAGTTGGATTTAAGAGGGGATTATAATCTGATAAGAATCAGGGAAGGGGATGAATGGAAGACTGCCTTCAATACCCCGGAGGGCCACTTTGGTTTGACTAATGCCCCGGCAGTCTTCCAATCAATGCCATTTTTCTTCATTTGGTGTGGAGGTTTGTTGTTATTTACCTCGATGACATGCTAATTTACTCACCCGATATGGAGACTCATCAGGATCATTTAAGACCAGTATTATCGATCCTTCGGGAGAATAAATTGTATGCTAAATTGGAAAAATGTGTGTTTGCTGTAGCTGTAGTTTCTGGGTTACTTACTTTCTGCCTCGGGTTTTCGCATGGATCCTGAAAAGGTCCGTGCGGTACTGGAATCGGATCAGCCGGAGAATCAGAAAGCTCTGATGTGGTTTTTGGGTTTTACTAATTACTACAGAAAATTTACCCTGAAGAATTCCACTATATCAGTCAAGCCTTTGACTGATATGACTAGGAAGGGTGTGGACTTCTCAGTCTGGTCGGAAGAAGCATTACAAGCTTTTTCTGCAATAAAGAATGTTTTGCTTCCGCTTCCATTCTGATGCAACCAGAGGTGTCTCAACCCTTCATTGTGGAGGTTGACGCATAAGAAGTGGGAGTCGGAGCAGTTTTGTCGCAGGGTCCCTTTCCTAACAAATGGCGCCCGTGTGCTTTTTTTTTTAAAGAAACTCTCTGCTGCCGAAAGAAATTATGATGTTGGGAATAGAAAGTTGCTGGCCATTAAATTGGCCTTTGAGGAATTGCGTCATTGGCTAGAAGGAGCGATGAATCCGATTATGGTAATTACTGACCATAAGTCTGAATTCTTTCTCTTCGGCTTTCCATCCTCAGTCGAATGGACAAACTGAGCGCACTTACCAGAACCTGGAGACTTATTTGAGGTGTTTTGTCGCCGAGAATCAGGAAGAGTGGTCTTTGTTTTTTGTCCTTGGCTGAGTTTGCCTTGAATAACCGTAGACAGGAGTCTACTGATAAGTCACCATTTTTTGGCGCATATGGTTTTCACCCTCAGCTTGGTACTTTTTCTGGGACTAAATCTTCTGGTATACCTGAAGAGGAGAGATTCTCTTTGTCGTTGTCTTCTATCTGGCGAAAGCGTCAAACTAATTTGAAAAAAATGGGTGAAAGATATAAACGGATGGCTGAAAATAGACGTATGACTGGTCCGGACCTGTGTGTGGGTGATTTGGTGTGGTTGTCTACTAAGAACATTAAGTTGAAAAGTACCTTCTTGGAAGTTGGTCCCAAGATTTATTGGTCCTTACAAAATCTCGGCCATTGTTAATCCGGTTACGTTTCGTCTAGAACTTCCGCAGGCCTCGAAGATCCATAATGTGTTTCACAGGTCTTTGTTGAAGTAGTATGTTGAACCTGCTGAACCATCTCCTTTGCCACCTCCCCCCGTCTTGGTAGATGGTAATCTGGAGTTCCAGATCTCCAAAATACTCAACTCGTGTGTTCTTCGTGGCTCCCTTCAGTACCTTGTGCATTGGAGGGGATACGGCGCTGAGGAAAGAATGTGGGTCCAGCTACTGATGTCAATGCTAGTCGCCTTGTGAAGGCCTTTCACAGGGCACACCCGGATAAGGTTGGCCCTGGGTGCCTGGAGGTCACCCGTAGAAGGGAGGGGGGGTACTATCACACCCTGCCCTGTGAGAGTCCTGAGAAGATCTGACAGACTTGCTACACGTGAGTCTACCTGACAGATTGTTCTGTTTCTCTTTGTTGTGGTTTTGGGCAGGATCCCAACTCCACACAGGTTCTGCTCATTAGCCATTTAGTGGTGCCATTTATACCCGCCTCTAACTATAGCTCTTGCGGTTTATATTTGCTTCTGGAGTTCTCAGCTGGTGTTTGGTGGATCTCCTGCTCTCCGTCCGTCTTAAGCTTAGTCTTATTCCTTCCCTTTTGTTGTGTGTTTTGGCTAGGCCTCAGGAAGACGCTGCTTCCTGAACCAAGCGCTAGGAACTGGTTGTCTTGTCTTATCTCCAGCTCCATAGCTGAGGGTTTGTTTCATTTTTAGCTAGGCTTAGGTTCCAGCGCATGAGCACTTCCACCTTTAGGATTTGCTCATGTTGTCAGCAGTCAGGGAAAGACTCAGGGATTGTCAGGTGGTGACCTTTCCCTGTTCCCAAGCTTTGGGACCTAGCCTGGTGTTTTGTTGCTTTTGTTGTAATTGGTTTGGTTCCCTTCCCTCACCTACCGTGACAGTTCATTTTCCTCACTGACATCATCCCAGAGTATGGGCTTTAAACAGGACTTTACATAAAGACAAACCTCTCCCCTTCTCTGGTTTTTAGACAAGAAAAAGACAAAAAAACACAGCGCCTCATGTGTAGTACCGCCTTATAAATAGTATAATATTATGGTGCGTATTTAGCTTACCGGATGCTGTTGTGAGGAATCACAACAGCTGTATATGCCTTAGCTGGTATCTATCCCCACCAGCGTCAGGGAATGCCGTGCTGCTGCCTGGGCCTCTTCCTGTCTCAATAGTTCCAGGAAAGTTTGTATGCAGAAAATCATAAAAGTATGAGACCACTATGCGCTGCTGGCATATAGATCAGTCGTTGAGATTAGTAATATTATTTTCTCGGGTTTTTATGATCCTTTCTAAGCAAACTGTAACCCTGTACGTTCCAACTAGTCATAGCTATGATCCAGCCATGTCTCAGTTATTCCCACTATGTCATAGTCCTCCTCCGACACTACTAATTCCAGTTCACCAGTTTTATTAGTTAGGCTTCTGGCATTAGTATGCATACAATTAATTTTGGATATTTTTTTACCCTACACCTTTCCTTATGAACGGTTCTAGCCCTTCCCTTCATTCCACCCCCAGTTCTATTACCTTGCCTCAAGTCACTAACTACACTACCATATATTCGCCTCCTATAATGTAATTACCATCCTCCCAGTCCCTAGTTTAAACACTCCTCCACCCTTTTTGCCATCTTCTCCCCCAACACAGCTACACCTTCCTCATTGTGGTGCAGCCCATCCCTACAAGCCTGTAGCTGACAGTCAGCCCAGTCAATTGTTACGACCACCCTACAATCCAGCAGCGGTGGCCGTGCTTGCATACTATAAGAAAAAGCACTAGCTTATGTGTGCTGTCATAGTCCCAGCCACCAGAGAGGCAGGCTCTTTTTCCTATGATGTGATAGCATGGCCAGCACTGATGGATTGAAGGGTGGCCATAACCTTGGAAACGGGTGTGTATAATGGGATGGAAAAATGAATCCAGCCAGCATAGGAGGCAACATGGATAATCACAATACATTAGTAAGTGCCTCGTATTAACTTCCTCTACATGATAAATGCTATTTGCGGATGTGAGACAACCCCTTTAATGGTTTTGAGGCATCTACTTTTGAATAAGTGAAAATCTGCAAAAAAAAATAAAAATATGAAATTTTGAACTTTCACTTCAATTTTGCATTAATCCCTGTGAGACAAAACAAAAGGAGTTAATAAACTTCCTACATGCCATTTTGAATATTTTGAGGGGTGCTGTTTTTAAAACGGCGATTTATATGGGGTTCTAATATATAGGCCCCTCAAAGACACTTCAGATCTGAATTGGTCCCTAAAATATAGAATTTAGTAATTGTCTTGAAAATTTGTAAAACTTTCTTATTAACTATTTTGTAAACTATGACTATCTGTCTTAAAATCAGGGAAATTCAAATTTTGAAAATTTTAAACTTTACAAATTTTTAATGAATATTTTTCAATAAATAAAATAACTTCTAAATAAAAAACTAAAAATACCCAAATCTGCCACTAACAAAGTACCATGTGTCACGAAAAAAAAAACTGTCCCAAAAGGTCAAAATAGGTTTAGTCTATTAAATTAATTGCTGACTCTATCTGGTGAGCGTCTGTCTTCCTCCTCTCCCCAAAACTGAATGGAGCCATTTTCAAGCATTATGTGAATAATCTAAGTTCAACAGCAGATAGATGGGGTCATGGTGTTCTTCAAAGCAGGCCTTGAATGCATTTTGCTGGTAAACCATGTTAATAATAGCCAAAATACAAACAACCATTTTAAGTCCCATGACGAGAATGCTCGCCCTAAAGGGACAGTACTTAGTGCCCCAGGACGAGCATTCTCCTTCCTCCCCCCCCTCCCGAGTGCAGTGCCGAGATCCACCAGCATCGGTGATAACGCCGATGCCGGAGGATTAACCCCTCATATGTCGCGATCAGCGCTGACCGCAGTATATGGGAGGTTTGAGCTCCTTCCCCTCATCCATCGGGTCCCCACGCTGCTGTTGCGGGGACTCGATAGTTGCCATGGCAGCCCAAAGCCATTCCAAGGCTTGGTGCCCGGCATGTACGGAGGCCTAAGAGGTCCTAGACAACTGTTAGCGTCTTACAGTGTAAGACACTAACAGTTCAATACAGCACAATACAGATGTATTGTGCTGCATTGAAAAAGGGATCAGACACTGTAATGTTTAAGTCCCAGAGTGGGACAAATAATAAAGTGAAAAAAAAAATTTAAAAAAAAAAAAAGGAAGTTTGAAGAAAAAAAAAAAGAAAAAAAAAGAAAAAAAAAAAAGCGCCCTTTTCCCAAAATAAAGTAAATTTTTTGTAAGGAATAGGGAAAAAAAGAAAAGTAGACATATTAGCTATCGCCGCGTCTGTATAGACCAGCTCTAGAAAAATATCACATGACCTAACCCCTTAGGTAAACAAAAATAAAATAAAAACTGTGCTAAAAAAGCAATTTTTTTGTCACCTTACATCACTAAAAGTACAACCTCAAGCGATCAAAAAGGCATATGCCCCCTAAAAAAGTACCAATAAAAAATAAAAAACTATAGCTCTCAGACTTTGGAGACACTAAAACATGATTTGTTTTGTTTAAAAAATTATTTTGTTTTAAATGTAAAAAAATAAAATAAAAAAAGTAGACATATTAGGTATGGCCGTGTCCGTAACAACCTGCTCTATAAAAATATCACATGACCTTACCCATCATGTAAACACCGTAAATTGTTTTAAATAAAAACAGTGTCAAAAGCCATTTTTCGTCACCTTACATCACAAAAAGTGTAATAGTAAGCGATCAAAAAGTCATATGCACCCCAAAATAGCGCCAATGAAACAGTCATCTCATACTGAAAAAAATGAGCCCCTACATAAGACAGTCGCTCAAAACTTAAAAAAACTATGGCTTTCAAAATATGAAGACACTAAAAAAAAAAATCATTTTTTTTCAAAAATGCTTTATTATGTAATATTTGGTATTATCGCGTCCATAACAACCTGCTCTATAAAAATACCACATGATCTAACCTGTTAGATTAACATTGTAAATAACAAAAATTTAAACTGTGCCAAAACAGCTATTTTTTGTTACCTTGCCTCACAAAAAGTGTAATATAGTGCAACCAAAAATTATATGTACCCTAAAATAGTACCAACAAAACTGCCACCTCATCCCGTAGTTTCCAAAATGGGGTCTTTTTTTGGAGTTTCTACTCTAGGGGTGCAGCTGAAAATTATTCCAGTCAAAACTGCCTTCCAAAAACCATATGGCGTTCCTTTCCTTCTGCACCCTGCCGTATGGCCGTACAGCAGTTTACGACCACAAATGGGGTGTTTCTGTAAACGACAGAATCAGAGTAATAAATATTGAGTTTTGTTTGGCTGTTAACCCTTGCTTTGTTACTGGAAAAAATGGATTACCGTAAATGGAAAATCTGCCCAAAAAGTGAAATTCGGAAATTAATTCTTGCGGATCACCTAAAGGGTTAACAAAGTTTGTAAAATCAGTTTTGAATACCTTTAGATGTGCAGTTTCTAAAATAGGGTCACTTTTTTGAGTTTCCACTCTAGGGGTGCATCAGGGGATCTCCAAATGTGGCACAGCAGCTTAAAATTATTCCAGTGAAATCTGCCTTCCAAAAACCATATGGCAGTTTACGACCACATATGGGGTGTTTCTGTAAACTACAGAATCAGGGTAATAAAGATGATAATTACATATACCGGTAATTGGATTTTCCATTTAGCCTGCCCAACGGCACTAAGCAGGAGGATTCCCCGCCTCCCAGGGACAGGAAACAAAGTGGAGAACAATAATTTAAAAGCCTCCTCCCCTTTACCTTCTCCAGTAAGTGTCCGAGAACTCAAGATGATGCTGAATAGGTATATTTATTTCAACTTCCTTTTTCTGATGAGAAGGTATAGAACATAGTAACAAAAAAGGCAACAAAGAATTATTAACAAAACAACAAAAGTTTGGGTAGGAAATCCCAGCGCCGTTGGGAAGGCTAAATGGAAAATCCAATTATCGGTAAGTGTAATTATCTTTTCCATACGCCTCCCTAATGGCACTAAGCAGGAGGATTAACAGAGTAAACAAAAATTTAGGGAGGGACCACACCGAACAAGACTTTACGCCCGAAAGAAAGGTCTCTATTAGAGATAACATCCAGTCTGTAGTGTTAGAAAAAAGTACTTGGAATGGACCAGGTCTCAGCCTGGCATATCTGGGCCAGGGAAGCCGAGGCACCTTCCACCCAGGAGGTAAAAAAATAGCTCTAGTCGAATAGGCTTTTAACCCAGGGGAGGAGTAGCACCCTTTTCTCTATATGCCCTGGCAAAGTTCATCTTAATCCAGCGGGAAATAGTTTTTTTTAAAGCCCCTTGACCTTTTTTTTCTTCCTGCATACTGGACTAGTAGGCGATTTGATTTTCTTATGTCCTTAGTGGCTTCTAGGTAAGCCAAGACGCATCTCCTGACGTATAGATTGTGGTACTGAATCTCCTTGTCGGACCTGGCCTGTGGACAGAAGGGGGGTGAAAAAGGTGAGTAACCACAAGATTGGCACCAGTCCCCTTGTCGTTCTATAGGGTACTAAGTGGTGATGGGAAAGGTAGGTACGGCTGGGCCGGTGGGTGCTAGTTGTTAAAATTCATAATGGCCCCTCTAAATATTCACAAGCAGTAAGAGTTTTTTTTATAAAGGTTAAAATGTAACATAAAATCATATACCGTATTTTTCGCCCTATAAGAAACACCTTTTTCCCCCCAAAAGTGGGAGGAAAATGGTAGTGCGTCTTCTGGGGCGAATGCTGCTATTTACACTGATACACCGCCGACCGCATTCTGCACAGCGCGGTCGGAGGTGTATCAGCGAGGAGGGAGGAGGGGCTGGGGGGCGGCATCTAGTTTTGTAATGGCAGCGTGGCCTGGTGCAGTCACTGTATTCTATTGCACCGGGCCCCGCTCACTGTACTAATCGTATCTAACTGCAGGCAATGTTTAACTATAGAATATGTTCGATCCAGCAGCCTGTACTTATGAAGCAGGCGCCGCGGGCACGTGACGTAGTGAGTTACGCTGCCAGTGCCCGCCCGCCCAGCCTCCTATGGTCGTAAGTACAGGCTGCTGGATCGAACTATATTCTATAGTTAAACATTGCCTGTAGTTACCGTAGATACAATTAGTACAGTGAGCGGGGCCCGATGCAATAGAATACAATGACTGCACTGGGCCCTCACTGCCATTAAAAAACTAGTGTAGATGCCAGCCTCCACCCCCTGTATTGGGGGTCATTCACAGTGGCTGACACTGTTATGGGAGGGATCTGTGGATGACAAATAGCATAAGATGCTATTTATCTGTCATCCACAGATCCCCCCATAGCAGTGTCATGCCATCCACAGATGCCCCCATAACAGTGTCAGCTATAGACCTTCATAACAGTGTCAGCCACAGACCCCGATAACAGTGCCAGCTACAGACCCCCATAACAGTGCGTCATCCACAGATCCCCCAATAAGAGTGCATCATCCACAGATCCCCCAATAACAGTGCGTCATCCACAGATCCCCCATAACACTGCATCATCCAAAGATCCCCCATAACACTGCGTCATCCACAGATCCCCCATAATAGTGTCATTCACAGGCTACCATTAGTTCAAAGCCCACCAAAAGAACACCTTTTGGTTCAAAATATTTTTTTTCTTATTTTCCTCCTCAAAAACCTAGGTGCGTCTTATGGGGCAAAAATGCGGTAATCAAAATAAAATGATCAAAGTATTCATATTCAAATACTCATAGGATCATCATAACATCATCAGTGGGAGGACGACTATAAAAACATAGTGGTGGGAAAAAAAGAGATAGACCCAGACATGAACTCACTTCACCAGGGAGGTGTTTTGTGGGATAAAGCTCAAGACACCCACAAAACTAACCCCCCCCGCCTGGATCGCTCGTAGAATCTTAGGAAGAAACAGCAGTTCCACAATGGATACTTCTTGTTAATCACTTTTATTGATAAAGCAGGTCTGGCTCAATGCGTTTCTGGGTCTCACTGGTCCCCCTTCATCAGGAGCAGTCATAAAAACAGTTTTTAGGACTGCTCCTGATGAAGGGGGACCAGTGAGACCCTGAAACGCATTATGAATTTTAACAACTAGCACCCACCGGCCCAGCCCTACCTACCTTTTCCATCACCACTAACTACCCTATAGAACGACAAGAGGACTGGCGCCAATCTTGTGGTTATTCACCTTTTTTTACCCCCCTTTATACATTGATGTAACAGTTTTCCGTACATAAGCAACCACCACAGGCAGCCCTCCCTTCCACCTCTCCCTCAGTCCACCTTGTGGCGCCCTGCGAGTTATTCCTTGATCCCCTGGGAAATTCACACTCTATTTTTTTCCTTAATCCTTACTTTGTGGACAGAAGGTAGGTAATGAAATTTCCTGCTGACAATGGAATTTTGAAAATACTTTAGGTAAAAAAGAAGGCTCATGCTTTAAAATTATTCTGTCATCCAGAATAGTTAGATATAGTAGAAGGCAAGATAAGGCCTGGATCTCTCCTCTCCTCCTGGCCGAGGTAATCGCAATTAAAAAGGCCGTCTTTAGGGAGAGTAACCTAAGAGGGATCTCATTTAGAGGCTCAAAAGGAGGATCCATAAGTACAGAAAGTACTAGATTAAGGTCCCAGGGAGGCACCGTGGATCTACCTGCTGGGTTTAATCTATGGGAACCTTTAAAGAAATGCCTGTTTAAAGCTTCAACAGCTAAATTAACTTCCAGGAAAGCACCGAGGGCCGCTACCTGGACCTTCAGAGTACCGATCCTTAATCCGTCTTCTAGGCCTCTTTGTAGGAAATCAAGAATTATCTTGACGTCTGCCAAGACAGTGGGATTCCAGGCATCTTTTGTGAAACGGAGCAAAGCATTCCAGATCCTAAGATAAATCTTAGACGTGACAGGCTTCCTACTATTTAGTAGTGTGTTAATAACAGCGTCTGACAGTCCTTTGGCTCTTAAGATGAAATATTCAACATTGATGCTGTCAGATTCAACTGTCGCACATCCAGATGTTGGGCCGGGCCCTGAAGAAGAAGATCCGGAATCTGAGGGAGAAACCAGAACTTCCCGCTCGAGAGGCTTAGCAGAAGGGGGAACCATGTTATTTTGGGCCAATATCGGGCTATCAGGATTACCCGGCATTTGTCCTCCATTATTTTTGTGTAGACTCTGGGAATCAGGGATATTGGGGGAAATGCATATAGCAGGCCCTCCGGCCAAGGACCCGAGAACGCATCTACTCTAAGTGGTCTGTCCTCGTAAGCTACGTAGTAGAAATGATCCACCTGTCTGTTTATTCTAGAGGCAAAGAGGTCCAGGACTGGGATTCCCCATCTGTCGCATATTGACTGAAATATCGTCTTGTTCAAGGACCACTCTCCTGATTTTAGAGGTTTTCTGCTCTTTTCCTCTCAGCTGTACGGCTGAAATTGAGTTGGTTATTTTGGGCCCAGGAGAATAAATAGAACGCTGTCTGACAAAGTTTTCTGCTTTTTGTGCCGCCCTGTTTGTTTATATAAACAACAGTTGTACTGTTGTCGGACAAAATCTTGACATCTCTGTGATGGGTGGCTGGGCGAAAGGCTTTTAAGGCTAGGAATACTGCCAGAAGTTCCTTCGAGTTTGAGGATAGAGGATGTAATTCCTGACTCCAAACTCCCTGGACTAGCTGATCTCCACTGTGAGACCCCCAACCAGACCCGCTTGCATCTGTTGTTATTACAATTGGGTCTGGGAATCTTCACTGAACTTCTTGGTTTAGATTTTCCCTTCGTAGTCACCACTGTAGAGAGGCTCTCACCTGAGGAAAAAGAGGCACCCTCCTGTCTAGGGATAAGCAACTTTTGTTCCAGGTGGAAAGGAGAAAAGCCTGTAGTATTCTGCTGCGGAACTGCGCCCACCTGACTGCTGGAATGACCGAGGTCATTAAGCCCAGGACTACCATAATTTCTCTGAAGGACACCCTTGGGTGGGACCGGAAAATCAAGATTTTTGCTATTATATTCTGGATCTTCTGTTCCGGGAGAGAGGCTGTTATAAGGCGGGAATCCAGAAGTATCCCCAGGAAGATCATTTTCTTGGTGGGGGTCAAGTCTGACTTCTCCAGGTTTAAGTTCCAGCCTAGGGACTGAAGGATGTCTCTGACTATCTGGAATTTTTTTTGAGGAAAATCTCTGATGAATGAGCCGTAATCAGGAAATCGTTTAAATAGGGTATAAACAGGATCTCTTGCTGATTTAAGAACCCCGAAACTTCTGCCATGATCTTTGTAAAAACCCGGGGAGCAGATTAAAGACCGAAAGGGAAGACTTGAAACTGTAGATGGGTCAGGCGATCTTCCAGGTAAATCGCAAACCGCAGGTATTTCTGATGATCGCTGTGAATGGGAACGTGATAATAGGCATCTGCCAAATCTAGAGTTATCATGAAACAATGCTGAAATAACAGATTGATTGTTCATTTGACTGTTTCCATTTAGAATTTTTGGTATTTGACATGTTTGTTGAGATTTCTCAGGTTTATAATGGCCCTGTAAGAGCAGTGTGTTTTTTTTTTACTAAGAAGATTGGTGAATAGAACCCCTTCCCTTTCTGATCCGGTGGTACTGGAACAACAGCTTGTTTTAACAGCAGGGTCTGAACCTGGGATTCTAGAAGTAATTGCTTTTCTTCTTTTAATTTTCTGTTTAATAAGAACCTTTCTGGAGGGGGTAAATAGAATTCTATTCTGTAACCGTAAAGTATCAGATCTAGAACCCAGGGGGATATTGAAACCCATTTCCAAGCTAAAAGATTTTTCCCCCCTACTGGTTTCCTGGCGTCATTGATTTGGCTGCTTGGTGGATTTGTCACCTCTGCCTCTTGAGGGCTGCCAGGAGCCCGAGTTCTTTCTTTTTTTGGTCAGAAAACCTGCAAGAATGGGAGATCACAAAGTACCAATACAAAAATATATTTTATTGAAATCACAAGTACATATATAAAAGACGTTGTAGCTAAAAAGAAGGTAGCAGCAAAGAAAGACACCATCCTAGCGGGACACAGGCTACATATTTGTATTATAATAGACAGCTATTTATTATCATATATCAGTACGGTTGAGTCTCATATGTTGCAACAGTATATGCATGAGGGACAAAAATCTCCAAACTGTTCCCAGCAGTCATAGAAAAAACAGTATCAAGACTAGATGTGCTGCCCATAAAACAGGGACAAAAACATAGACTGCTAATGGCAAAAAAGTACCAAGGAACCAAATGAAAAGAGCGTCACATCGCACCGCCCCTCATCACGATACGCAGGTAAAGACGTCACGATACACAGGTAAAGATGCCAGGTGGGAGGTGCCACGCGCTGCCCCGCGCATCGCGTGCACACATCACAGGAGAAGAAAAGCAGAGAGAGCACAGCTCCCTATATTCGGTATATCTCACAGATTAGCTGTTTATGTGGGTTTTTTCGTTTTATTATGAATTATAATTAATCATGTACCTCACTGTATATTATATTAGTGTAATAACAGTATTTGCTTTTCATAATGTATGTCTATATTTCATAATAGATGGTCCTGGAAATATGCTGCCTTAGCACTTTATATATAGGAGGTGTTAGAAGAATGAACCAACATACATAGACCGCTAATCTGTGAGATATACCGAATATAGTCAGTAGAGGGAGCTGTGCTCTCCCTGCTTTTCTGCTCCCTGTGATGTGTGCACACAATGCGCGGGGCACCTCCCACCTGGCATCTTTACGTCAGCCCTCTGCGTAGCGTGACGTCGCCATGTAATGAGGGGCGGTGCGATGTGACGCCGGCTGGGGGGAGGACCGCGCGTTGTATCCCGCTCAAAGTATTTAGCCGCTGTACATCCAGGTGATCTAAATTACTGACTTACACTGGGAATGCAATCCTATTGGTGGGAAGGGCCTTATATTCACATGATCCACGGTGATGGCGTTACCCCCTGACGAAGGCACGCCGAAACGTGCATCGGGGTAGTGCCATCCTGGTTTGGGTACACTGAGCTCCTTAGGCGAGTCTCTTTTCATTTGGTTCCTTGGTACTTTTTTGCCATTAGCAGTCTATGTTTTTGTCCCTGTTTTATGGGCAGCACATCTAGTCTTGATACTGTTATTTCTATGACTGCTGGGAACAATTTAAAGATTTTTGTTACTCATGCATATATTGTTGCAACATATGAGACTCATCCGTACCGATATATGATAATAAATAGCTGTCTATTATAATACAAATATGTAGCCCGTGTCCCACTAGGATGGTGTCTTTCTTTGCTGCTACCTTCTTTTTAGCTACAACGTCTTTTATATACTGTATGTACTATTGTGATTTCAATAAAATATATTTTTGTATTGGTACTTTGTGAGCTCCAATTCTTGTAGGTTTTGTGTTTTGATGTAGGAGCTGGTACTCTCATTTTTTTCAACTGTTGGACCCCTGAATCTGCCGCAATATGTATTGTATATACTAACTGTAGTTCTGGCATGTGGGACAGTTTTGGTCTCGCGTTTATATTAACCTTTTTTTGGTCAGGCCTGCCCTTTTTTGGGTACAAAAGGAGCGGCGATGCTGAAAAAAATCTAGATTCTGATGAGAAGCCCTTCTTTCTATCAGATGACTTGTCTAAGATGTCATCTAATACTGAACCAAAAAGCCTGTCCCCCTCACAGGGAATACTACATAGCTTGCTTTTTGAAGTGTTGTCCCCAGACCAGGACCTTAGCCAAACGGACCTTCTGGCTGAGTTCAACAGGGCCGCAGATCTGGCAGAAAGCCAGAAACTAGTAGCTTGCTTCAACACTGGAAGGGAGGTCATGATATCCTCTCCAGGAGTACCTGCAAGTAAGTGTTCCTCTAACTGAGATAGCCATAAAGACAGGGTCCTGGCAGTTTAGGTAGCAGCAATACTGGGCATTAACATGGAGGTTCATGTTTCCCAAGACTTCTTCAGAATAGACTCACATTTTTTATCCATAGAGTCCCATAAGAGGCCTACATCCTCAAAGGGGAGGGAGGACTTCTTTGATATTCTGGCTACTGGGGAGTCTACCATGGGAGTTTTATCCCAATGGGCTGAATCCCGCTCACTAAAAGGGTATTTTCGTTTGAATACCCTAGAGATTCCTGATATTCTCTCAGGTTACTTTCATTCGTCTGCAATTTCTTTATACTTTCATGGACTGGGAATACACATTTTTTCTTATCCCCTAGACCTTTAAATATCTGGTCCTGAATTGACTGGGGCTCTTTTGACTGCTTAATGTTCATGGTAGACCTAATATTTTTTAGGAGCGAATCGGTGTCTTCAATAGAACACAGGGGTCTACCTGATTCATCATCTGAAGAAACCGAGTCTGAATCGGAGAAGACTTCTCCTTCATCAAAGTCAAAATGAACATCCAGAGGCGCGTTAGGAATAGATCTGGAGGTAGAGGGTCTCTGAGGAATCACCGCCATTTTAGCCTCAATGGCGGAGCTGACTTACTCTTTAATGATGGATTTGCCATAATCTTATCTGTACATCTCTGGCAAAGGGGTTTCTATATGTTGCCAGCAAGCGGTTTTACAGATGGCACATTTTTTCTTTAATGAAGGTTCGCCACTTTAGCAGGCTCTGCCCTGCAATAAAAACCAACCCCTTCAAGAAGAGTTTTGGAATGATTAATTTAAGTGGGAACCTTCACCATGAAAACGCCAGTTGTGTACAAAAGAAACTTTGCAAAAAAAGACGCATCACTAAGGAGGAGGCTTAATCGGGCTTAGAGCCTTTGGAGGATCTGCGGACATGTCAGCAGCCAGGGACATGGCTGCTCCAAGACACCGATGCTTCCATGCTGATGAGGAACGGCATTCTTTATCCGGCCGGCATTTTCAGTACTACTTCCAGGTCACGTGGCACAGTGCGCACGCTGCTGTGCGCCCGCGCCCATGTGACCTATTCTTGCGAGACTCTGGACCCGAGTCTCGTAATGCCGGCTTACTCCCTTAGCTGCCCCGCATGGAGGCACAGTATCGCCCGGGGCTGCCTGTGATTCGCAGGACTTATGCCTAGACGCCGGAAGGGCCTGTATCTTGCCCCGGACCCCGACGCCCTGCTGAAGCCCTCTTGACGGACCCAGAAAAAAAGGCTGCGCGAAATCTTCCAAAGCAGGAGGGAACCCCTCTATACTCCACTTTATCTCCGGAGGGACAGGAAACAACTGGAGAAGCTTTTAAATGATTATTCTCCATGTCGTTTCCTGTCCCTGGGAGGCGGGGTATCCTCCTGTTTAGTGCCGTTGGGGAGGCGTATGGAAAATATTGAGTTTTGTTTGGCTGTTAGCACTTGCTTTGTTACAGGAAAAAAATGGATTAAAATGGAAAATCTGCCCAAAAAAGTGAAATTCTGAAATTTCCTCTCCATTTTCCATTAATTCTTGTGGATCACGTAAAGGGTTAACAAAGTTTGTAAAAGTTTTGAATACCTTGAGATGTGTAGTTTCTAAAATGGGGTCACTTTTTTGGAGTTTCTACCCTAGGGGTGCATCAGGAAGTCTTCAAATGTGACACGGCAGCTTAAAATTATTCCAGTGAAATCTACCTTCCAAAAACCATATGGCGTTCCTTTCCTTCTGCGCCCATTCCGTGTGGCCGTACAGCAGTTTACAACCACATATGGGGTGTTTCTGTAAACTACAGAATCAGGGTAATAAATATTGAGTTTTGTTTGGCTGTTAGCACTTGCTTTGTTACTGGAAAAAAATTATTAAAATGGAAAATCTGCCAAAAAGTGAAATTCTGAAATTTCATCTCCATTTTCCATTAATTCTTGTGGATCACCTAAAGGGTTTACAAAGTTTGTATAATCAATTTTGAATACCTTGAGATGTGTAACTTCTAAAATAGGGTCATTTTTGGGTGGTTTCTATTATGTAAGCCTCACAAAGTGACTTCAGACCTGAACTGGTCCTTAAAAAGTGGGTTTTGGAAACTTTCTGAAAAATTTCAATATTTGCTTCTAAACTTCTAAGCCTTCTAAAGTCCCCAAAAAATAAAATGGCATTCACAAAATGATCCAAACATGAAGTAGACATAAGCAGAATGTAAAGTAATAACTATTTTTAGAGTTATTACAATCTATAATAAAAGTAGAGAAATTGAAATTTGCAACTCTTTCCACATTTTTGGTAAATTTTTTATTTCTTTTTTTTTTTATTTTATAAAAATGACATTTTTTAACTTAATTTTACCACTATCATGAAGTACAATAAGTGACGAGAAAACAATCTCAGAATGGCCTGGATAAGTAAAATCGTTTTAAAGTTATTACATCATAAAGTGACATGTCAGATTTAAAAAAAAATGGCCTGGTCCTTAAGGTGAAAAATGGCAAGGTCCTTTAGGTGTTAATATAACTCACCTATTTATTCTGGAAAGAATCTCTTTTAGCTGAATTACCAAATTCTCATGTTGGGCTGGGTTACCTTCTATAACACTGTGGAGCTTAGCCATATAAACATCAAGGTTGCCCATTGTTGGAGTCTCTCCTGTTCCTATAAAGTAGGAGGGGAAAAAAAGCAACATTTAATTTCTACATAATGACTGTGTCCGGAGTACAGATTTAAAGTTTATAATCATGTTCTTAAGGGCATTATAGATAACAACTGTTCAGACCAGGGCTTTTATAACCCTTTTCTACAGGGGAATCACCAGGTAGAACACAGTTATGCCTTATGACCGGTCAAGGTCAATGCAAAATAAATGGATTTTTGTACTCACTTTAAATCCTTCACTTGCTGAACTCAATGGCATAACCAATGTCACAGGTATAGGCCCAGATACTGGGAGGGTAGTATATCAAATATAAAACAAAAACGTGTAGGCTCTACCAATTCAAGTCATAACCTGCCCAATAGGCTATTCAGTTTGAGCAAAAAGCAGTATGAAACTCAAAGGGGATGTTTCACAAAAAATATATATTTTTCAAACCAGCAGCTGGATCTGAATATTTTTGTAATTGCATTTAATTAAATGTTTAGTAATGCCACTGAATTCACTGAAATCTATCTGTATAGAGCCACCTGCTATTTGCCTTTTTTCTAAATTCTCTGTCCAGCTCACTGAGGTTGACATACATGATTAATGACATCCTTCAACAGACACCAGCTGCAGCAGAAAGCGCACACCCCCTACGCTGCCAGCTTGAAATAAATATAGCAGAGCAGCTGCAGCAATGAATGGGCAGATAGGGCAATCTGTCACAAAGACCAGAATCATCGAACAGTGTATTGTCTTCCTGGTGCTCGAATTTGACATATCAAGGATTGGGTTGAGAGATTATTGGAAGGGGTTGGCGATGATCCAGTGGTCTTTAAGGAAGCTGGAGCATCCTTAAAGGGGTATTCCGGTAAAGTAACATAATTTTTTGAAAAACTGCATTAAGGCTGCAAGCTGTGACCAACCAGAACCCATACCTATACATATAACCAGAGTTTCAAGTTACCTTGCAATCCATTTGCTTAGCTCCTGTGTGAGTCTGCAACACACAGAGTATCATGGCGCCTGATCTTCCCTCACAAAACTACAATCCCCACAATCCCTAGCTTTCGTGCTGTGAGTGTTGCTGTTTATTGATTGGCTGCCTGATATGACACTGTCATGGTCTTACCTGCTTGCTGCTCTCCTTCGTTTGACATGTGCTGGCGGCCATCTTGGTTTCTGGGTTTCTTGTAGCCTTCCACCCTGCGGCTCCTCCTTCCCCTGGGAGGAGCTGGATGCCTAGCTCATATATATAGGAGGTCTGTGGCTTCAGTTCCTTGCTTGGTCCTCTTGTGTTCACATGCTTCTAAGACTGCTGCTGCTTCTGGTTCCTGATCCTGGCTTCGTCTGACTACCCTGCTGGTTCCTGATCCTGGCTTCGTCTGACTACCCTGCTGGTTCCTGATCCTGGCTTCGTCTGACTACCCTGCTGGTTCCTGATCCTGGCTTCGTCTGACTACCCTTCTGGTTCCTGACCTCTGGCTTCGCAAAGACTCTGCTCGGTTTCACCATCCGTTTGGACTTTTGCTTTACAGCTTTATTTTCAATAAAGCCTTCTTATTTTCACTTATCTCTTGTTGTACGTCTGGTTCATGGTTCCGTGACATTAGGACCAAGCCATGAATTCTGACGGTACAGGGCCATCCTCGCTACCCACGCTGGTTGCCAGACTTGATCAGCAGGATCACCTGTTGGGTCGGTTCGCTGTGGCGTTGCAAACCCTGCTTGAACGCACGGCTCATTTCGCTCCCGTTGCCGATGGGTCGGTTGTCGCTCCTGGGCTCGCTCCTACTGCCGCTCTGGTTGTTGCGCCAGAGTCTACCCCGACACCTGTTGTTGCGCCTGCGGTGTTTCGGGGTATGACCGGTTCTGCCCCTCTTCCACAGCGCTTTGGGGGAGAGCCAACTCAGTGCCGAGGTTTCCTTAACCAGGTGGGCATTTATTTCGAGTTGCTGCCACATGCCTTTCCTACTGAGAGATCAAAGGTGGGCTTCTTGATCTCGCTGCTCTCGGACAAGGCCTTGGCCTGGGCCAGCCCTTTATGGGAGAACAACAATCCGGTGGTTGCCGAGTTTTCCGGTTTTGTTGCTTCTCTTCGGAAGGTATTCGATGTGCCGGCTCGTGCTGCCTCTGCTGCGAAGCTCCTTATGTCCATCAGACAGGGTTCACGATCCGTAGCTGAATACGCCATTGAGTTTCGTACCCTGGCAGCAGAGGTGGGCTGGAATAATGAGGCTCTGGTCGCTGCTTTCTCTCATGGTCTCTCGGATGCCTTGAAGGATGAGGTTGCAGCTAAGGACCTACCAGTTGAGCTCGAGTCTCTTATTTGTTTCCTGATTTTGATTGACACCAGACTCAGGGAGAGACCTTCCTTTAAGGAGAACCTGCGGAGGTCTTCTAACAGATTGGTGCCTACGTTTGCTGTCCCACCCGTGCCTCCCTCTCCTCCCACGCCTCCTGGGGATGACTTGTCTGGGGGTGAACCCATGCAGCTGGGGTTTGCTCGCCTGTCCGAGGGGGAGAGGGCACTCCGGAGACGCGAGGGCCGATGCATGTACTGTGGTCTCGGTGGGCATTTTCGGTTGGCATGTCCGAACCGTCCGGGAAACGCTCGTACCCTGAGATCCTGTCGGGGGCAGATCTTGGGTGGAGTCTCCTCGTCCCCGGTTTCCCGTGTTGACAAACCACTGATCACTGTTGTCCTCTCCTGGGTCGGGGGCTCGGTGACGACCCAGGCGTTGGTGGACTCTGGTGCTGGTGGTTTGTTCATTGATAGTGTGTTCGCTGCCGCCAATTCCATTCCTCTGCAGGCTCGAGGTTCCCCACTGGCTCTTGAGGCGATAGACGGCAGACCCCTTCTGCCGCCACACGTGACTCATGAGACCCTTCCAGTGGGGATAGCCATTGGTGCCGTTCACAGAGAGTCGGTCTGCCTCCAGGTTATTTCCTCTCCACACTACTCGGTGGTCTTGGGGTACCCCTGGCTCCAGAAGCATAATCCGACTTTCGATTGGAGATCGGTCGAGATCCTCTCGTGGTCACCGCAGTGTGGGGCTAGTTGCATCCATGGGTCTGTCAAGTTGCTGTGTACTTCCTCGGACTCTCTGTTGCCTCCTGAATACGAGGAGTACCGGGATGTATTCGATAAGGTGCGCGCGGTTGCCCTACCTCCGCACCGCCCATACGATTGTGCCATAGAGTTACAATCTGGTGCCGTTCCTCCTCGTGGCAAAGTCTATCCACTGTCGGTAGCGGAGAATGAGGCCATGGAGGAGTACGTGAGGGAGGCGCTTTCACGCGGACACATTCGCAAATCTTCGTCCCCGGCAGGGGCTGGATTTTTCTTTGTGAAAAAGAAGGGCGGTGAGTTGAGGCCTTGCATCGATTACAGGGGTCTCAATCGCATCACGATCAAGAACGCTTACCCGATACCCTTGATTTCCGAGCTGTTCGATCGCCTTAAAGGGGCCACGGTCTTTACCAAACTCGACCTGAGGGCGGCATATAACCTGGTAAGGATCAAGGCGGGCGATGAGTGGAAGACCGCGTTTAACACCAGGACCGGTCATTACGAATCCTTGGTTATGCCCTTTGGGTTGTGCAATGCGCCCGCAGTCTTTCAGGAATTCATCAACGATGTTTTCCGTGACCTGTTGCAGCAGTGTGTGGTAGTCTATTTGGATGACATCTTGGTATATTCTGAATCCATGGAGGCCCACATTCTGGATGTCAGACGAGTGTTGCAACGGTTACGAGAGAACAAGCTGTTCGGTAAGCTTGAGAAATGCGAATTTCACCGATCCCAGGTAACCTTCTTAGGTTACATCATTTCCGCTGAGGGGTTCTCCATGGATCCTGAGAAGGTTTCGGCTGTCTTACAGTGGCCCCAGCCCAGTGGTCTTCGTTCCCTGCAGCGCTTTTTGGGCTTCGCCAATTATTATCGGAAGTTCATCAGGGACTTTTCCATGCTGGCCAAGCCTCTCACGGATCTGACCAGGAAGGGCAGTAATTCCCAGGTCTGGCCGCTCGAGGCCATCCGAGCTTTTGAGGCCCTAAAGTCCGCCTTTGTGTCGGCTCCGATTCTGTCGCATCCCAACCCTGGGTTGCCCTTTGTCCTCGAGGTGGACGCGTCTGAGACGGGAGTAGGCGCCCTTCTGTCTCAGCGTAGAACACCAGAGGGTCCTCTGCTTCCTTGTGGGTTTTACTCCCGGAAACTGTCTTCCGCGGAGTGCAACTATCAGATTGGTGACAGGGAGTTATTGGCCATCGTGCAGGCCCTTAAAGAATGGAGGCACTTGCTCGAGGGTTCGGTGGTTCCGGTTCTCATCCTGACGGACCACAAGAATCTGACCTACCTTTCTGAGGCCAAGAGATTGACACCACGTCAGGCCAGATGGGCTCTGTTCTTGTCACGTTTTAATTACGTGGTCTCCTACCTACCCGGTTCCAAGAACATCAGGGCGGATGCCTTATCACGGCAGTACTCCGAGCTGTCCAGGGAGGAGTCGATTCCGACTTCGGTCATACTTCCGAATCAGATCCTGGCCGCCATTCGCACCAGCCTGACCTCTCCCCTGGGTGAGCAGATTTTGGCGGCTCAATCTGGTGCTCCCTCTGGGAGACCCAACGGCAGATGTTTTGTGCCTGAGGAGTTGCGCACTCGGTTGTTGCGAACCTACCATAACTCCAAGACCGCGGGGCATCCTGGAAAGAATCAGCTGTCCTGGGCTGTTTCACGTCTGTTCTGGTGGCCTTCCCTACGTTCCGACATCGCCGCATATGTAGCGGCATGCTCCGTTTGTGCCCAGAGTAAGTCCCCTCGGCACCTTCCGTTGGGCCTTCTGCAACCCATAGCCACCGGGGAGCGCCCATGGTCACACCTGGGGATGGATTTCATTGTGCATCCCGAGGCCATACGGTCATTCTCATGATTGTGGATCGGTTTTCCAAAATGTGCCACTGTGTTCCTCTCAAGAAGTTACCCTCTGCACAAGAGTTGGCCACGATTTTTGCCAGGGAGGTCTTCCGGTTGCACGGTTTGCCTAAGGAGATTGTGTCGGATCGGGGGAGTCAGTTTGTGTCCAGGTTCTGGCGCGCCTTTTGCTCCCAGTTGGGGATTCATCTCTCCTTCTCCTCGGCCTACCACCCTCAGTCCAATGGGGCCGCAGAACGATCCAATCAGGCCTTGGAGCAATTCCTTCGTTGCTATGTCTCCGATCACCAAGACAATTGGGTTGACCTCCTGCCTTGGGCTGAGTTTGCCAGGAACACGGCGGTGAACTCTTCCTCTGGGACGTCTCCCTTCATGGCCAATTATGGGTTCCAACCTGCCGTGTTACCGGAGGTATTCTCTCCCCAGGATATTCCGGCTGTGGAGGATCACCTTTCCGTCCTACGTGCTTCTTGGGTACAGATCCAGAAGTCCCTTGAGGTCTCTGCGCAGCGCCAGAGACTCCAGGCTGATCGCAGACGAGCGCCTGCTCCTTCCTACCAGGTCGGAGACCGTGTATGGTTGTCCACCCGCAACCTCAACCTTCGAGTGCCCACTCCCAAGCTGGCGCCTCGCTTTGTTGGTCCCTTCCGAGTGCTTCGCAGGGTAAACCCGGTAGCCTATGCCCTTGCGCTTCCTCCTGGCATGCGGATCTCCAACGTGTTTCATGTCTCCCTGTTGAAGCCACTGGTGTGTAATCGTTTCACTTCCTCGGTTCCTCGGCCTCGTCCGGTCCAAGTGGGCAATCGTGAGGAATATGAGGTGAGCAATATCCTGGACTCACGCCTGGTCCGCGGTCGGTTGCAGTTTTTGGTCCATTGGCGTGGTTATGGTCCAGAGGAGCGTTCCTGGGTTCCCTCCGCAGATGTCCATGCTCCTGCCTTGCTCCGAGCCTTCCACGCACGCTTCCCTCAGAAACCGTTTTGTGCTCCGCGGAGGAGGGGCCCTTGAGGGGGAGGTACTATCATGGTCTTACCTGCTTGCTGCTCTCCTTCGTTTGACATGTGCTGGCGGCCATCTTGGTTTCTGGGTTTCTTGTAGCCTTCCACCCTGCGGCTCCTCCTTCCCCTGGGAGGAGCTGGATGCCTAGCTCATATATATAGGAGGTCTGTGGCTTCAGTTCCTTGCTTGGTCCTCTTGTGTTCACATGCTTCTAAGACTGCTGCTGCTTCTGGTTCCTGATCCTGGCTTCGTCTGACTACCCTGCTGGTTCCTGATCCTGGCTTCGTCTGACTACCCTGCTGGTTCCTGATCCTGGCTTCGTCTGACTACCCTGCTGGTTCCTGATCCTGGCTTCGTCTGACTACCCTTCTGGTTCCTGACCTCTGGCTTCGCAAAGACTCTGCTCGGTTTCACCATCCGTTTGGACTTTTGCTTTACAGCTTTATTTTCAATAAAGCCTTCTTATTTTCACTTATCTCTTGTTGTACGTCTGGTTCATGGTTCCGTGACAGACACCCCCTCTACTCAGTAATCACCAGCACACTATCACTCCCTTTGTTTCACAAGACATTTAGCTAGAGAATTAATAGCAACACACCGAGCATGCTAGACCTAACAAAGGCTCAGAGCTACATGTGGATGCCATGGTAATTTATAAGGAAACACAGTGGGTAGCAGAGGAAGAAAACTACTTTAATAACTACTGAACAGTAAATATGTAAATAACAGTAATATTACATTAGCTAATTATTGATGATGAACTAGTCTAACACATAAGTTATATTTCTGGTAAGCGGAATACTGCTTAGGGAAATTAGGGATTTAAGTCACAAGATGAGGGCAAAGACCTCAAAGTTAGTGTTTTCCAAAATACTACCTGTACCACGAGCCACACCAGAAAAGCAGCGGGAGATTAGGGAGGTTAACAAATGGCTCAAGAACTACTGTAGGAAGGAGGGGTTTGGGTTCCTGGAGAACTGGTCAGACTTCTCTCTCGGCTACAGGCTCTATAGTAGGGATGGGCTGCACCTCAATGGGGAAGGTGCAGCAATTTTGAAGGAGAAGATAGCTAGAAGGGGAGGATAATTACATTATAAGAGGGAAAGATAGTGATAGAGACCTGGGGCAAGGTAATTAAACTGGGGGAGGAGTGGAAGGAGGGACTAGAACAGTTCATAAGGAAAGGTGTAGGGTAAAAAAAAATATACAAAAACCTCTTAATTGTATGTATACTAATAACCGAAGTCTGACTAATAAAACTAGTGAATTGGAATTAGTAATTGTAATGTAAAGCGAATTCAAAAGATTTGAGAATGAATAAGCATACGCAGGCTACATGAATAAATATATTTACTAAGTTATTAAATACATGATAACAATGAAATCACATACAGAATAATAAAAAGTAAATAAACATCACTAGCCTAAATGGGGTGGAGACTCCGTCGATCATGCTATAACCCATGGCTGTCTACCCCGTTCTAACACATGACCGACACCCCAGGGTGTACAAGAGAGATAGGGTAAGTCATACTCACATCCTGCCTAGAATGGTGGAGTCTCTTGAGACAAAGTGGGTAGCAGAGTTTCAGCCTGTGAGCCCCTCCTGCAGTGCGCAGCACGCATGTCTCTGAGATCACTCAGGAATGTGGTCTTATCAGCACAATGGGGGATGGATACTATCTCTAACCCATTTAATTAAAAGGGAAACAAACTATTACACAGAGTATTAAACAGAATTAAAGGGGAGAACCAATCAGTCACTTAAAAATACCCTTACAAAACTCTGATTTAATGCTGTACGGAGATCAGTCTCTGTACAGCTTTAAAATGAATGGCCTCCGATGAGGCAAAGTGAGTTATTCCCGATGTCTTGTGAGACTTCAATGAATAACTCTGGTATTTGATTTTTAAACTGAAAAAACATTTTAAAACTTAGATCCGAAATTGGCTTTGGTTCCGAGCTACCAGTCAGAACCGAAGGGAATAAACTCACTTTGCCTTGTCGGAGGCCATACATTTTAATGATGTATGGAGAGGGGTCTCCGTACAGCATTAAACGAATTTTCGAGCGAAACGACTTTGGATCTAGAATCAGAATCTCACTTCGCTAATTCCTATTAGTAATGACTGAGGAGGACTATGACATAGGAATAACTGAAACATGGCTGGATGATAGCTATGACTTGTTGGAACATACAGGGTTACAGTCTGTTTCGAAAGGATCGTAAAAACCAGAGAGGGGGAGGGGTTTGCCTTTGTGCAAGGTCCTGTCTAAAGTCCATACTCCAGGAAGATGTCAGAGAGGGAAATGAATAGAGATGAGCGAATTTCTTAAAAATTCAATTTGGCCAATTCGCCGAATTTCACAAAAAAAATTTGCTTTGTGACTAATTACTTCATCACGACGCACATTTTTTTTAAGTACCGGGTGCAATGACAGGGAGCTGTGATAGCGCCGACCCCATCATTGTACCCCTCAGATGCTGCGTTCATACATGATTGCGGCATCTGAGTGTAAAATTAACAATAAAAAAAATGTAATCAAAATTACCACCTCCATTTGCTAGCGACAGGCCGGCCGCCGCCATCTTGCTTGAAGATCTCGGCCGTAATCCTGTGCCGGCTGGCGTAATGATGTAATCTCGCACCACACGGGATTTCGGCTGAGATCTTCAAGCAAGAGGGAGGAAAATCTACTACTAAAGGAGATAGATGAGGCAACAAATCGTAATGAGGTCATGATTATGGGGGACTTCAACTATCCAGCTATAGACTGGGAAACTGAAAGCTATAGATCTTATAAAAAGGAAACAGGTTCTTGGCAATATCCAAAGACAACTTTCAGGACCCGACTAGAGGGATGGCCATACTGGACTTAGTACTAACCAACAGACCTGACAATACAACAGATGTGCAGGTCGGGGGATGCCTACGAAATAGTGCCCATAAAATAATAACTTTCCAAATGTCATTCAAAAGAGTGTTTCCTCAGGGTGGCACAAAAATACCAAACTTCAAAAAAGCTAAATTTGACCAGCTAAGAGAGGCCACTGGCCAAACTAACTGGGACAATGTCCTCAAAATAAAAATGCAGCCACAAAAGGAGATCTTTTTTAAAAGCATCCTAACTCTAATTGTGAGAGGTACATACCTTATGGGAATAAAAGGGTGAGGAACAATAAAAAAAAAAAAGCTCTATGGAAAATAGAAATATAAAGGAAGCAATAAATGACAAAATGAAAACATTAAAATAACTAAAAAAAGGAGGGTAGCAAGGAAGTATAGAAAAACTATAAGGAAAAAAATTGAATATGCTAAAGAAAAAGAAAAATCAGCTAAACTGGAGACAGAGGGATTAATTTCCAAAGAGAGTAAGGCTATTTTCACATTAGCGGCAGCCTTCTCCGGCAGGCTGTTTCAGCGGGTGAACAGCCTGCCGGATCCATGCTGCTGCTAGAGCACGCGTGCCGTCAGAAGTCCACTCCGTCCCCATTGACTATAATGGGGGCGGGTCAGAGGTCCGGCCGAAGCACGGAAAATATGCCAAGAGGCGGCCGGAATAAAACTACGACATGTAGTTTTATTCTGGCCGCTTCTCGGCATGTTTGCCGTGCTGCGGCCGGACCTCCGGTCCTCCCTAATTATAGTCAATGGGGCCGGAGCAGACTTCCGGCGGGAAGCGTGCACTAGCGGCAGCACGTATCAGGCAGGCTGTTCACCCACCAGAACAGCCTGCCGGAGAAGGCTGCCGCTAATGTGACAGTAGCCTTAGGCTAGGGCTACACGGCGAAATGTGTCGCGCGACATACAGGGTACAAATACACTGCGACACTGATGTCGCGCAACGTATTTTGCAATGGTAGTCAATGGTGTCGCACTGCGACATGCTGCGACCGCGACACAAAAGTCACACAAAAATCCATCCTGTCGCAGTATGTCACAGTGCGACACCATTGACTACCATTATAAAGATTGTTGAGCAACTTTCGTGCGACAAGAAGTTGCACGATAAATGTTGCTGAGCCTAGAACTATACACAATAATCCATGTGTGGTCTGACTAGTGATTTGTAAAGTGGCAGTACTATGTTCTCATCACGTGCATCTATGCTCCTTTTGATGCACCCCATAATCTTATCGACCTTGGCTGCAGCTGCCAGACACTGGTTTCTACTGTTTAGTTTGCTGTCCATTAAAATTCCTAAGTCTTTTTCTATGTCAGTGTTACCATTTAGTATGTATGGGTGACTTGCATTATTCCTTTCCCATGTGCATAACTTTACATTTGTCAGTGTTAAAACCTCATATGCCAGTTCTCTGCTCAAGCTTCCAAGCTATCCAGATCCATCTGTAGTAGTATACTGTTCTAACGGACAGTGGGTATGGACCTACTGTGCCAACTAACCAGTTTGACTTTGGGCTAAACCTAAGGACTATGTACTGGCGGTTCCCTGGTATTCACCCATTAACCCCCATACAGGGAATTGGACTTCGCCGCAGGGAACCAACCGGTCCACTACCCCGTTGCGTAGTCCTGATGTAGTTGCCTGCTGACCCATAGGTTTGAGGAACCACGTACTAAGGCAAAAAGCATAGTCTGAACACAGTCCAAGGTCGGGGGCAGGCGGTAAGGAGCAGAATCGGTAAACAGAAAAAGGTAAGGTACATGGGTATTCAGACAAGAGTTCACCTTTGCAGGATACTATCAACTAGAAAACCCCAAAGCTCAGGTAAGGAGGTGGATCCACAGCGCAGCTAAATAGGGAAACATATCAGCAACATAACCAGCACCTGGACAGGGGGAGTAGGAAGGAATTATCTGTCGCAGTCCTGAAGAGAAGTTCACATATTACTAGTCCACATTCATACAGGGAGAGTAGAGTGATGTCCGCGCCTGCCCGGAACTGCAAGACAGTAGCAGGCATGGCCTGTCAGTGTGACAACTGTCCTATTTCATGCTAATTAATTTACACAGTTTAGTTTCATCTGCAAAAACTGATATTTTACTGTGAAACCCTTCTACAAGATCATTAATAAAAATATTGAAGAGAATAGGGCCCAATACAGAACCCTGTGGTACCCCACTAGTGATGGTGACCCAATCTGAGTATATACCATTAAAAACCACCCGCCGTCTTCTATCACTGAGCCAGTTACTTACACACGAACACACATTTTCCCCCAGTCCAAGCATTCTCATTTTATGTACTAACCACTTATGTGGCACACTATGAAATGTTTCATTGACTCACCCCGGTCACGTCTAGAACTCCTCATAGCAAATTATTAAATTAGTTTAACATGACCGATCCCTCACAAATCCGTGCTGATACAGCATTAAACGCTTATTTTCACTTAGCTACTCCAAGATAGCATGTGTTAGAAAACCTTCAAACAGTTTACCCACAACATATGTCAGAATTACAGGCCTATAGTTTCTGGGCTCTGTTCTTGACCCTTTTTCAATATTGGTACCACATTTGCTAAGTACCAATCCTGAGGAATATTCCCTGTCATTATAGAGTCATTAAAGTCTATGTACACCTTTGGGAGCTATTTTTTTTATTATTGAATTGTACTCATTTTGAGATAAAAATAATTTTTTTAATTGGTCTTGAGCGAACTTGTGTTTTCAAGTTCGACGTACAAGGTTAGGGTTCAGGTTATGTAAGAATTCCGTTATGGATTCCACTACCACGGACCATAAATTATGGTCCGTGGTAGAGGAATCCATAACGGAATTCTTAGATAACCCGAACCTTGCACGGCAAACTTGAAAACACAAGTTCACTCAACACTAGTATTTATTAAAAAATGTGCAGACTTTTTCTCTGTACAGCACTGAGTTGCTCTAGAAGCAGGATTTAAATTTTTCTCTCTCTTCCATCAGCCAGTTTAAGGCAGCCCCTTATCTCTTATCTTATAAACACTTATTAAAGCTCAATTCTATCTTACTAAGAAGGTGGCTTCCCTCCTGGTCCCCGCACTGCCGCTGCTGCTTCTCCTCGACACCGGATGTTTTCATCCATGCACGGGGAGAAGCAGCAGCGGCGGTGTGGGGACCGGGAGCGGGGTAAGTATATTCCATGTGGGGGGTCTGGCACATAGGGGACAGTTTATACTTTTGGATAAGCCCTTTAAACAAGTGTTTATGACTTTTTAGTAATTTACAGATAAAGTTTATTAGATGACTGGCACAGAATGGCTCAGTATTTTTTTTATAAAGACCAATTGAAAAAATGATTTTTAGCCTAAAAGGAGTAAAATGCAATCATAAAAAAATGTGCCCAGGAGCGGAGACTGACTGCGCTGCTGGATGCCTGCTAGCGTCTGAGCTCCTTGCCAGGATCAGCCGAATATTCCATCTCTACGCCCTCCATCTGTGCTAACCTGGGAAAAAATGGCAGGGATAAGCACAGGGATCTTACCGATGCCACTCCATTACGGACAAAGCAACCAGACATGGAGAAATTCCTTAAAAAGAAATCTGCACCACCAACATCTTGCCCTGCCAAGATGACACCTTAGCATGCACTCCCGTCCGACCCAGAAGATGACTCAGACTGGCAGTGTCTCTGATGTTTCCAAGGTGTGTGCAGCTTAAGACCCCCCGATCTCCAAGTCAGTCCTCCAGGACGTGTTAGAAAAAGCCTCACAGACATTAAGGGACCTGACAGACATTAAGGAGAACCTGCACCATTTAGCCCATACAGTCGTAGCGCTGGAGAGCACGCAAAAGGCCTTATTGGCCTACAAAGAAAAGACAAGAGACATGCTTCAGGCCCACAAGATCCCTTCCTCTGGCTGGAAGACCAGGAAAACCAGAGCCAGAGCGTAACCTTAGAATCCGAGCCCTACCTGAATTTGTTGCGCCAGATGCATTGCCTAAGGCTGCAAAAGAAATCTTCACCTAACTCCTGGGTGCCAATAGGGCAGATCATATTGTTATTCTAAGAATCCATAGGACCTCGAACTGCCGCGAGATGTTATTTTCAGCCTACTTAGTTTTGTGGACATGCCAGCAATTCTGAAACGCTGCAAAGAAACAGACCAGCTTCGCTATGAAGAGGCAGATATTTAAATGTACCAAGATCTGGCAGCCTCTACTTTGGCGAAACGCTGAATACTGGAAACCCTGAGAGAGTGTTAACACCCCCTTTTAATTGGCTTTACCCGTTCGGCTTAGCGATCATGAAAAGAAGGCAGCAAATCACCATTCAGTCCCCTCAATAGCTAAGAGCAGCCGGGATTCCCTGGGTATCGCCCCCATCGATCTACCCTCATGGATGCCTGCTGATCAGGGAGACTGACTTCCCTCTCTGCCATACCCAGAAGCCCGTCTGGTTTCTTTATGGACTATCGATCTTTGGGATCTGCCGGTTGTGAGTATGGATGCCCTCCGGTTTTTCTTTTTTCTATTGGGTCTGGACTATGGCCTTCAGTTAGGCCTTAAACCTACTTGCGACCCCTAATCGGAACTTATGCCCCTGGGAAGTGACTCACCTTCTCAGAGCAACCTTTCTATCGGGGTGCTAGCTTTCAGGAACTGGGGGAGTGTATAGCAGCACAGGCTTCCATACCTCTCTTGCTTCAATGCCAAAGGGTTTCCCATGTTTTGCTGGGAGATTTAGTTCAATAAGGGACCTTCAGATGGACTTTGTTGTTTTGCTTTCTTGTTTTGCTCATTTTTGATTAGGGCTTTGGCTGGTTAATGTTTTCCCAATGATTCATTGTAGACCTATAGGTTTTGGCCCCATTCCTAGGTCGACAGTTCTATCTTTGGTGTCTTTTAGGTTCTTCCTAGCGACCAGGAGCTATGTGGAGTACTTTATCAGCTGGCTTACTGTCAATTACTATGTGTACTGTTCTTTTCTCTTTCATTCATATTCTCCTCCTCCCCTCCTATCTTATTCCTTCTTACCTTTATCTACTTCACCAACATGGTGTCTGTTATAGTCTCATCTTTAAACACAAAAGACCTGAATGAGCAACGGAAAAGATCCTTTGCAAAGATAAAACCCCTATTGCCTTTTTTCAAGAGACCCAATTCCAGACGGGAAGCCCTCTCTTCCTCCAAAACATTTTGCTCATTGGTTCCACAGCACACATACGTCTGCTAGAAGAGGTGTCGGTATAACCTTGCATAAACTACCGTTCAAGCATACTGCCAACTTTGCTGACTCAGAAGGTTGTTACTTGTTTGTTAAGGGCAAAATTGCAGATACACCAGTCACACTGGCTAGTGCAGTGGCTCATTTAGACTCTCAAAAAGCTGTCTACTTTGAAGGAAGGGGTTGTAGTTGTTGGGGGTACTTTAACTCACCTATTGAACCTACCTTAGACTCGTCCACCAAGAGCACACACATCTATAAACTACTAAGTAAGCTCCAAAGAGCTTTTAAGGACCTACAGGTAAACTGATGTATGGTGGACTCTTAATCAGACAAACCTAGAGATTATGGCTTTTTTTTCCCCACATACCCATTCCACCTTCCACAGACTGGACTCTCTTTTTGTCCTCTGCTCATCTCGTACTAGCCAACAATATAGGGAGTATCACGCTTTCTGACTATGCTCCGATCTTTATGGCTATTACCCTTAGAGACCTGGGGTGGAGCCGACGCCTGAATGAAACCCTCCCACATAACGGCAGTGAAAGCCTGCTTGGAAGAATACTTGTTTTATTACAACAGAACATACCTCTGTGCCGATCATGTGGGAAGCCCACAAATCTTTAATTAGGGGTGAACTAATAACCTTAGGTTCTAAACTTAAAAAGAAATTAACCTCTGCACTCGACTCCCTTCTGTCTCAAATCTCTAAATTAGAAACCTCACTTAAACAGACCAAGCCCCTGGCCACTGCCCAACATCTTACCACACTGATCTCTGAATTGAAGAATCTGCTTCATATTATCTCTGACAAACTCATCCTTAGATCTAGAATTAAAGTGTACGCATATGGTGAATAGGGTACCCCCTGGCCTTACTCAGTGCTGATGCTGAAATAGCATTTGACAGGGTGAGCTGGCATTATTTGTCTGCTGCCCTGTCGAGCTTTGGTATACCCTCTCAATTTATCAAAGCAATATTTTCCCTATACGATACCCCTTCAGCTAGAATTAAGATCAATGGCACACTATCCCCATCTTTCCCCATATACAATGGCACTCGTCAGCGGTGTTCACTATGCCCTGCTTTATTTGTCATTGTGATGGAAACTCTACTCCAACGAATTAGACAAGATCCGCAAATCCAAGGGGTTGAGATTGCTTCCCATTCTCAACTGATAATCTGCTCATTATGACCTCCAATCCCCAAATAGCCTTCTCCAAACTGGTGACTATATTCCAAGACTTTGGTTTTATTTCCAATTTCAAAATCAATTATATCCACTATTCACCCGTTTCTCCTAGACATATAAAAGTATTCGATGCCTTGGAACCAACATATCTACAAACCCAGATGAGCTTTTCTCAATTACGCCCCTTTTCTACAATTGGTACAGACACAACGTAGGTCTCTGAAGATCCTATTTATCTCCTGGATAGGACAAAAAAAAAACTTTCTCAAAATGTATGTAGTCCCCAAGTTTCTTTATTTATTACAGACGGTCTCCATTTGGTTTCCTCACCTTTTTTACTGAAGTGCGCAAGCTGTTCTCCACTTTCCTCTGGGGCATGGGCTCACCTACAATTGCTTACTCTGTCCTTACAAGAAAAAAAAAAGATGTGGGGGCTTTGACCTACCAGACTTGCATCTATACTATAAGGCAGTGCAGGTGAGCAGAGGATTATCCTTACTTTCACCCCATTCCCTTGATTTATGGTGCAACCTACGCCATCTCCTAACCCTGCAAGAAAAAAAAAAAAACTCATCCTGTGGGGAATTTCCTCTTTCTCACCTTCCACCACTGGTAAGTTCCCTATCATAAGGAGCACCTTGGCGGTCTGGTTTTCATTCTTCAAGACATCAGACCTTCTCAGATTTCCTCATCCTGATACCCCTCTAAGTCTTCTATGGACCTATCTACACCCCCAGATTAGAGAACCTTCTGGGGTATGGGCACTGCTAT
The DNA here is from genome assembly GCF_905171765.1 of Bufo bufo. Taxonomy (NCBI): domain Eukaryota; kingdom Metazoa; phylum Chordata; class Amphibia; order Anura; family Bufonidae; genus Bufo; species Bufo bufo. Next base: position 484,958,512 of record NC_053390.1, on the reverse strand, counting down.
CAAATGTCCCTGTGAAATATATTTTTCATGACTCTGGGACAAAGTTCTATTCCTACCATGAGTGACGGTAGCATAATTTTTGCATCTTCTAGATTTCCGTAGAGATATGAGGAAGATGTCACCATCATATGAACCCTTATGCTCGTTGTCTTGGCCAGAGATAAAAATCATCCCCTCAATGTCTATTGTCCCTCTCTTACAGATCCCTCGTGTCCGTGTCTTTCCCCCCCCTCCCCCAGAGTTATATTTTGAGATGCATGGGAACTCCTCGTCACTGATCCTGAAAAGGCTTTTATCCTCACACACTCCCATGGATTTAATAGATGTAGCAAGAAACACGATAACTTATATAAAGTTACTGGCCAGGTGGTACAAGAACGGGGAATTCCTTCATAGGGTTAATGCAGACATAACTGATGCATGCTGGAGGTGTGACATGGACAGGGGTTCCCTTTCACATCTATGGTGGACCTGTCCACTAATACAACCTCTCTTGACAGAGTTAAGAGTAGGGTTGAGCGAACACCTGGAAGTTCGGGTTCGCCGAGTTCGGCAAAACTTCGCGGCAAAGTTCGGGTCTCAAACTTGACCCCGAACCTGAACCCCATTGAAGTCAATGGGGACTTGAACTTTGGGGCACTATAATGGCTCTAATAAAGTCATAGAAAGGGCTAGAGGGATGCAAAAGGAATACAAATAGGGGTAAGAGCAGGACAATTGCCCTGCAAACAAATGTGGATAGGGAAATGAATTAAAATAACATAGAATTTAAAAAAAGTTAAAAATAATGTTCTTGAACTAGAAGGCGGAGGTCAAAGTGGAGTAGGAGGTTGAGGAGGCGGTGGACGTGGCGGTGTAGGTAGAAGCGGTGGTGGAGGAGGAGGAGGTAGCCAACACTATTTTTGGCAATTTTTTTATTTTTTTTTATGAATTTGGGAAGACAATTATCACTGCCTGAAGAACGTATTTAAAAGAAAATAATAAAGTATTTATTAATCTCTAAGTTAAAAACGGGAATAAACTGTATATCACTTTCCGTGACTATCAGGCTCCAGACTCAGGTGATGTAGTATAGGAGTTTAATTAGATCCACCACATAACCTCAAGTCTGGACTAGTACCCTATCCAGCTAGCACATTGGTGCCAATAATTACTGGGAAAGGAGTCAGGACACGGTTCTTATATTTGAACCAGGCACAGGTGCGTTATTTGAGCAGTCCTACCTAGCAACAGTTTCGAGTGAGTAACAAGCTGGGTGCCGAGGCAATCCAGCATAAAGCATCCACCCAGTGTTGTTGGATATGTGGACGCTCACTCAGCTGTCTACACCAACCTACCCAATCATGTAGTATAACACTGAGTATCGGTATCAGACCGCATACACACTGACAAGTCAGCTGTTGCGCTGCTTGGCAATAGATCTGCACCCTGCCTAAAGAGCTGTGTCCTAAATAAAGATCACCAGCTCAAGGCGTTTCAATATGGCACCATCAGCCACATATCATTAGGAGCGAGAGTCTCTTAATAAGTAGAGATAGCCTGTCAAGCAGAAATAGCCTCACACTTTTGCGTGTCAAGGCTCCGGCGCTATGATGGCCGTACGCGGCCGCTCAAACACCGAGGAGATATCAGATAGGCCCCGCCTATGATGGGGGTGTGTGCTAGTACTCCGCAAATCAACCAGAGGCTCGTCATCTGACATACGCCCCCTGATCTGTCCAGTACCCACGTCACAGCACACGCCTCCTTACCAGCACAACCAGCGCTCATGTATAGGGGGAATCGAAGATTGCGGCTCAATACTTGTCACATAAATGCCTCGCTCCAGTCTCGGTATAACCGAGGACCCTAGCTGGTGACAGGACAGTATACTTATGCATCAATTAGAGAACCATAGTAAGGAGAGCACAAACCAAAATTATTTTAACATTGTGTCGCCCATATTTTCCCTGCGTGTCAGTCACCATACCTGCACAATGTGACTGAGGCTTACTCACAGAAGTTTAGGGACAGACAAGCAGAAGAGAACAGCAGCACACTTCAGTATATGTATGAGTGCAAACATCCGTGGACATATCCATGGCGTGTATTACATCTAGCCTAAATGAAGCAAGCAAATGAAATCGCCTCATTCAGGCCCCTTGGCTGGATAGTTTGTAGCTTAAAAATCCACATTGATTCTTTGCGGAGTAGTCGTGTATCTACATTGCCGCCACGTGTGGATCTTTTATGTACAGCAATCCCTTGAACCCGCAACACATCTGGATTACCATCATGTATCTCGCGCACATGACGAGACACCGTGGTGTCCCGTGAGTTGCAAATATCTGAAAGATGTTTGCCCATTCTCTTTCTGAGCTCACGCTTGGTCTTACCTACATATTGTAGGCCACATTTGCAGGTAATCAGGTACACTAAACCCACTGAGGTGCATCTAATAAAGGACCGAATATCATATCTCTCTCCAGTGGAAAAGCTGGTGAAAAAGTCTCCTTTCCTGATTTACTTACATATAATGCAAGAGCCACAGGGGAAGTTACCTTTTGCTGTATTTTTAAGCCATGTTTCGGGCGTTGGGCGTGTATACAGGCTATGGACCAATCGATCGCGTAGGTTGGAGCCACCAGAGCGCCGGAGCCTTGACACGCAAAAGTGTGAGGCTATTTCTGCTTGACAGGCTATCTCTACTTATTAAGAGACTCTCGCTCCTAATGATATGTGGCTGATGGTGCCATATTGAAACGCCTTGAGCTGGTGATCTTTATTTAGGACACGGCTCTTTAGGCAGGGTGCAGATCTATTGCCAAGCAGCGCAACAGCTGACTTGTCAGTGTGTATGCGGTCTGATACCGATACTCAGTGTTATACTACATGATTGGGTAGGTTGGTGTAGACAGCTGAGTGAGCGTCCACATATCCAACAACACTGGGTGGATGCTTTATGCTGGATTGCCTCGGCACCCAGCTTGTTACTCACTCGAAACTGTTGCTAGGTAGGACTGCTCAAATAACGCACCTGTGCCTGGTTCAAATATAAGAACCGTGTCCTGACTCCTTTCCCAGTAATTATTGGCACCAATGTGCTAGCTGGATAGGGTACTAGTCCAGACTTGAGGTTATGTGGTGGATCTAATTAAACTCCTATACTACATCACCTGAGTCTGGAGCCTGATAGTCACGGAAAGTGATATACAGTTTATTCCCGTTTTTAACTTAGAGATTAATAAATACTTTATTATTTTCTTTTAAATACGTTCTTCAGGCAGTGATAATTATATATTTAGTGAACGTACAAAATAGCAAATTGTTCGTGTGTGAGATAGAATTTGGGAAGACCCCAAAACATTGGGAAATATAAAAAAGAAAATAAAGAGAAAGTGCGCTGGAGTATAACAATGGCTGGGTGCGGCTGGTATACTTATCTATTTTGCACAAGGTACAGAAAAATCCTATGGGATTCATGCCTAGTTCATTTTAATGAATGTGAGCCTGTCCACATTGGCTGTGGACAGGCGGCTGCGCTTGTCTGTGATCACCCCCCCCCCCTTCCCCGCCGTGCTGAACATACGTTCGGACAATACACTGGCCGCAGGGCAGGCCAGCACCTCCAAAGCGTAAAGGGCAATCTCAGGCCATGTGCCCAATTTGGAGACCCAGAAGTTGTATGGGGCAGATCCATCAGTCAGTACGTGTAGGCGTGTGCACACGTACTGTTCCACCATGTTGCTGAAATGCTGCCTCCTGCTAAGACGTTCTTTATCGGCTGGTGGTGCTGGTTGTTGTGGCGTGCTGACACATCTTTTCCACATTTCGGCAATGCTAACCCTCCCTTCTGAGGTGCTGGCAGTGCCCCAGCTACGTTGGCGACTTCTTCCTCCTCCTCTGCCTTTCGGTGTCAGATGTGAATGCCATCAGCAGCGTGTCTGCTTGTACTCGCGCATCTTCCAATCATGGTCCAGTGACGGAATTAAGGATGGCACGTTGTCCTTGTAGCGGTAACCCAGCAGGGTGGCCACCCAGTAATCAGCACTGGTTAGAATGTGGGCAACTCGGCGGTCATTGCACAGGCACTGCAGCATGTAGTCTCATGTGTGCCAGGCTGCCCAGAGGCAACGACAAGTTGTCCTCTGCGGGAGGAGTATCGCCTGCGTCCTCTGTATGCCCCCCCCAGCCACGCTCCAGTGATGCCAATGAGCTGCTTTGGGTGCCACCCTGCTGTGAACACGGTTCCTCCTCCTTATCCTCCTCCTCCAGAACTGTGCTGTGGCTGGACAATTTTGTACCTGGCCTCTGTTGGTGCAGGAACCCACCCCCTGAGCCAATTGTGAATGACTGGCCTGATAACCGTGGAAATGATCCCTCTTCCTCCTGTGCCACATCCTCTTTCATCATCGCCCAAAGCGTTTTTTCAAGGAGACATAGAAGTGGCATAGTAACGCTAAGGACTGCGTCATCGGCACTGGCCATGCTGGTGGAGTACTCGAAACAGGGCAACACGGCACACACATCCAGCATGGAGGCGTTCTCGTTGGTGGTGAAGTGGTGCTGTTTCGCAGAGCGACTCACCCGTGCATGCTACAGCTGAAACTCCACTATCGCCTGCTGCTGCTCGCACAGTCTCTCCAGCATGTGCAAGGTAGAGTCCCACCTTGTGAGAACGTCGCATATGAGGCGGTGAGTGGGAAGGCCGAAGTTACACTGCAGCGCAGACAGGCTGGCAGCAGAGTGAGAACGGCAAAAGCGCGCACAGACAGACTGCACTTTCTGAGGCAGCTCTGACAGTGTAATTTTTCAGGAACCTCTGTACCACCAAATTCAGCACATGCGCCAGGCAAGGGATGTGCGTCAAACCGGCTAGGCCCAGTGCGGCTACGAGATTTTGCCCATTATCGCACACCACCAGGCCGGGCTTGAGGCTCAGTGTTAGCACCAACCACTTATCAGTCTGTTGTTTCATACCCGTCCTCCTGCACGGTGTGGGTTTTTTCCACCAAACAGATGAGTTTCAAAACAGCCTGCTGTCGTTTCTCCCTGGCTGTGCTAAAGTTGGTGGTTAAGGTGTTACGCTGACCAGATGAGGAGGCGGTAGAGGAGGAAGTGGAGGAGGAGGCAACAGGAGTCAAAGAGAAATGTCCTGCAATCCTCGGTGGCAGAAGGACATGCGCCAAACTGCTATCCGCCTTAGGCCCAGCCACCACTGCATTTAACAATTGTGCAGTTAGGGAGATATAATGTCCCTGCTCGTGCTTACTGGTCCATGTATTGGCGTTGCGCAGTGCACACCTAATTTTATCCGCCACTTGGTTGTGAAGGGCCGCAATGGCTCGCCTGGAAAAGTAGTGGTGGCTGGGAACCACGTACTGTGGGACAGCCACCGTCATAAGTTTGTTTTAAAAGTCTCCGTCTCCACCAGACGGAATGACAGCATTTCAAAGGCCGGGAATTTTGAAATGCTGGCTTTCAGGGGCAGGGATCGCGGGTGGGTAGGGGGGTACTTCCTCTTTCTCTCCAGTGTTTAGTAGATGGACAATTGAACGCTTCCATGGGACATTGTGGAGATGATTGGTGACTGACGTGGTGGCGTTGCTGCCACATCCTCTGTTTGTGGGGTGGCAGGTGCCACTGTCACTCGAGGAGGGGAGGAAGAGGCTGAAGAGGGACTAGGAGGAGCCTGAGATCTTTTGTGGTTTTTGAGGCGTTTACTCAACTGCAGCTCGTGCTTTGCATTTATATGCCTGGTCATGCAGGTGGTGCTCAGGTTTTGAACATTTATGCCTCGCTTCAGGCTCTAATTGCACAGCGTGCAAACCACTTGCGTTTTGTCGTCAGCACATTGTCTGAAGAACTGTCACGCCAGGGAACTCCTTGGAGCTGGCTTTGGTGTGCTCAGTCCATGGGTGCGGTGGGCAGTAGCAGGCGTACCGGCCACTCTGATTTTGCACACTGCTCCCTCTTTTGCTATGCGGCTGGTGCTGTGTGACCACCACCTCTTCCTGTGAACTGCACACGTTACTCACATGACCTTGATTCCATGTGGGGTCTAGGACCTCATCATCTTCCACCCACTCTTCACCCCTGCCTTCCTTGCTGGTCTGCACACTGCAAAAATCTGCAGCAGTTGGCATCTGTGTTTTGTCATCATCAGAGATGTGCTGCGGTGGTCCTCCCATGTCCACATCCTGAAACATAAGTGGTTGGGCATCAGTGCACTCTATTTCTTTCATTTCGGGAGCAGGGCTATGTGGACGGCCTTCGGAAACCCTGCCAGCAGACTCCTCAAAAAGCATAAGAGACTGCTGCATGACTTAGGGCTCAGACTGCTTGGCTGATTTGCAAGGGGGTGAGGTGAAAGACAGATGCCCATGGGCTGCAGGTGCCAATTCTGTGCTTTCAGCAAGGGACCAGGTGGGGGACAATGTGAAGGAACTGGAGGCACTGTCAGCCACCCAATCTACTACCGCCTCTACTTGTTCTGGCCTCATCATTCGTACACCGGTTTTCGAGAATACAAAATAACGCTGAACGTTCTGTCGCCTACGTGTACCTAAGGAAGGTGTTTCATTTGGGCGTGAAGGCACAGATCGACCACATCCTCTCCCTGCAACAGGAGATCCACCAACCCCAGCAGCACCACGACCAAGGCCACGTCCCTTATTTGATGCTCTCCTCATTCTTTGAGGTCACCCACTGAACTAACAGACAGATTAACTATATCAATTTCCCTGTCACGTATGCAGTGCAGGTTTACTTCACACAATAAATGGGTATATGACGTGCACCTAACTAACAGACAGATTAACTATATTATTTTCCCTGTCACGTATGCAGTGCAGGTGTACTTTACGCAATAAATGGGTATATGACGCACACCTAACTAAAGACGGATTAACTATATCAATTTCCCTGTCATGTATGCAGTGCAGGTGTACTTCACGCAATAAATGGGTATATGACATGCACCTAACAGACCGGTTAACTATATCCATTTCCTTGTCACTTATGCAGTGCAGGTGTACTTCACGCAATAAATGGGTATATGACATGCACCTAACTAACAGACGGATTAACTATTATATTTGTGTGTCAGGGGTACAAAGTACAATGTTGCATTGCACCCACACACAAAAAAAATCACTGTAGGTCACCCACAGAATTAACAGCCAGATTTATGATTAGCTTTCTGAGTCAGGGGTGCAAAGATGGTGTATTGCACCCACAAAAAACTCACTTCAGCTGCATGCTTTCGGTCCCTTCACTACTGAGAGCTGATGGGCGGTGCTACACGTGATCCAGCTTATATAGAGGCTGGGTCACATTATGCACCAGCCAATCACAGCCATGCCATTAGTAGGCATGGTTGTGATGGCTTCTAAGGGCACACAGCTTAAAAGCTTGTTGATTGGCTGCCCTGAAGCCTTTTAACAAGCTTTATTAAATGCCCGAACACCGAACTCTAACCTTTCCGGCAAAGTTCGGGTTCGGGTCCAGGCACCAAAAATAGTAAAGTTCGGTACGGACCCGAACTTTACAGTTCGGGATCGCTCAACACTAGTTAAGAGCAGCTATTGACCAAATATGCTCCACAAAACTTTCTCTGGATCCCAAACTAATCCTGCTGTGGTGCCCTAACTTAAGCTTTACCCCGGCGAATAATAATTCACCCACTATGCTCATTACAGCTGCCCACTTACTTATACTCTTTCTATGGTGGAGCAAATCCCCACCTATTCTATCAGCCTGGGTGGACAAGGTTGACCAACTCTTCTGATTTGAAGAAATGGCAGTCTGGAAATCCAACACCCTCTCAAAATTTCTGAAGGCTTGGGGTCCATGGAAGGTGTACAGGGGCTTTAGTTCATAATTTCCTCACCTCTGAAAGCTATCCAGTTCTCAGGTAGCAGACGGGACAGAAGCAAATTAATCTGCTGGCTCCTACTACTTATTACTTACCCAACTCGCAAAATTGCTGTACTTGAAACTTCTTTTGCCGTTATTATGTATAAACCTTTATCCCTAAATAGAGAGCAGTGCAAGATCTTCCATCTTCTTATCAATCTTTTCTTTTCTCCCATCTTTCTCTCATCCCCACCCCTCCTTTTTTCCAACCTGCTTTGCTTCTATCAGTGACCCTCTTATTTTGTACACCTGTGTACTGTTTCTAAGGATGTGAGATGTGGATGTGTAGCAGCTCTGAGAGGAAGCGTTCTTGATGTATATGTGTTGATATTCTTATGTTGTATATTACCTCATTGCATGCTACTGATGTTTAGATGCATGAAAAAAATTGCCCACAAAAGGTGTACATAGCCTTTAAATATCAGAGATAATGGTTTGTCTATGATATCACTTAATTATCTTAGGATACGGGGTGCATGCCATCTCAACCTAGTGCTTTGTGTATTTTAATCTGATTAACATGCCGCTGTGTTTCTTCCTCGGTCAAACAGGCCATTTACAGAATACCAACAGAAAAAAATGATATCCTTATGCCAGGAGAAATAATTAATAACCAGTACAAAGATGAGGAAAGAGACTCACCTAGCCTCCAGAAGCATAGAGAGAGGACCAGGCTGGGAGAACATAGTGAAGATATGCAGTTAAGCTAGGTGGCAGGTTTGCAGACCTAGAAATGATGTTTAATGCTGTACTACACAGGCAAATGGAGCATCCTGGGCAGAACGGGTGTTTATCTTTGCACTTTGACAGGTAGGAGTGTGACAGGTAGGATCTGTGATTATGGACCGGATCCAGAGAGCAATTTAAGTTTTTGGGGGCCTTTGGATAGCAGCAATAGAGAGTCGGTCAGAGACTCTGTCACAGCAAGGTAAAAGCCCACAGCCCAAACCACATGGATATTGTGCAGCAAATATTCCCATGGATGGGCTGTAGAAGGAATGGAGGACACTATTCTCACTGAATTAAGAGGTAGAGATTACCTTCAACAGAAAGTATGGGACAGGCCACCTTGAACTTACAGATCCTGAGGAAGCAGATTTGCAGGAAATTGTGGCCAATTCTGAAACTCTACGGACGGATGATAACATAATTGAGTCACCATTATTACGTTAAATGACACACCTACTGGTATGTAAATAGAATTCATAATAAAGTTAACTCTTTGCTAAGCACGGTAATACTGAACCGCATGTCGGACAAATGACAGTTAGTATGTAAACCGTTCAGTAAGTAAATAGTGAAAATTGAAAACCTGAAACATAAAGCAATGTATAATATAATATGAAATAATAAACTTATTTAGAAACATGGGCAAGATATCATAAACTAATAGTGATATTGTCACGGTCCCTCCAGTGACAGAGGTTAGAAGATCTGAGAGACTGGCTGCAAGTTAGATCATCTGACAGCCTATCTGTTTTCACTTGTTGCAGTGTTGTTGTTGGTAATGACCACACCTCCTCATCGGAGTTCCTGCTCATCCATTTTCTATTGAAGATAAGTGTACTTGTCTTGGTATTTTGTTGCTCCCATTTGCTCATTGTTTACTAGGCCTCAGGAAGACGCTGGTTTGTTCAGCTGGGAAGGAACCAGTAGTCTCAGACCTGGTCACTAATCCTAGGGATTTTCAGGGTTACTAGGGCCTAGGTTTAGGGTGTATGAATATTCTCACCTTCAGGGTCTATTCATACTGACAGGAGTCAGGGCTAGGTGCAGGGTTTCCTTAGGTGGTCACTTTTTCCCTTTCCCTTTCCCTAGCCTTGAGGCCTAATTCCTGGTCATTTTCCTTCTGTTGTCATTGCAGGGGCTGTCTTTGGAGGTAGCTGACCTCCGCACGACCGTCTCACAGATCCAGAGACCACAGGCGGCTGGTTCCGGCAGCGGGAACCAGGCCTGACCTGAACCTAAGGTCACTCTCCTGGACAGATTTTACGGGGGAAGTGACAACTTTATTCGGTTCAGGGAGTCGTGCAAATTATATTTTACACTTACGAGAGTCAGAATGAGTATAATCATTTCTTCACTTAAAGGTGACTCTTAATCTTGGGCTTTTTCGCTGCCGACCGGATCACCGTCCCTCCGGACAGTAAATACATTTTTCAGAACTCTAGGTCTTATCTACGATGACCCAGATCGGATCTCCTTGGCCGAGACTAAGTTGCATGGCTTATGGCAGGCAGAGCGTTCTGCGGAGACCTATTGCTCTGAATTTAGGAGATGGGCTATGGATATGGAGTGGAATGATCCAGCTCAGTAGTCAATTCTGTCAAAGGTTATCCGAGAGCCTGAAGGACGCGTTGGCATTTCACGAATATTCTGAGTCATTGGAAGCGGCCATGTCCCTTGCTGTACGTATTGATAGACGCCTGAGGGAGAGATCTAAGGTTCCTCACTCTCAGGACGTACTATCATATAAGGTGGTGGCCTCCTCCTACACTTTGGGTAGAGAGACACTTGAGTTCATGTCTGGTGATGAACCAATGCAGCTGGTAGGAGCTACTCCTGGACCTGGTGATAAGAACTTTAGGCTTAAGAAGAGACTCCTTTTCTGTGGAAAAAAGGGGCATTTTGTTAACGTATGTCCTTATGTTAAGCATCAAGGTGAAAAAGGAAAAAAAATGTTTAATCCTCATCTCACTCTTGGTGGTGTGGGTGGGGAATCTGAGAATTTACTTTTGTCACTTGCTGGTAGTACCCAATTTCTCCTGTCTGCCGAGGTGGCGCTAGATCCCAAAACTGTGGGAATTGAAGTGTTTATTGACAGTGAGGCAGGGGATAACCTAGTTGATGGTCAGTTTGTTTGTATGTATGCATGCATGGGTTGACAATAGGTGCATTATAAATGAACACAACCTAGGTAAAAAGCTGGTCACACAAATCAATATCAATGGCGCCCAAAATATGGAATCTAAATAAATTGAATATTGGAATGCCTTAAAATGTATCCTTTTAATAGTACCGTTTAAAATAATAGGCCCAACAATAATGGAATATAACAATTACCTCGCTAGGAGGTTACACACAACTGCCAACCAAAGATGAACTGGTAGGGAGAACAAAATGCAGCCAGGAGGTGTGTTCACTGGCTCACTCAGAGGGTGAGTTAAGAAAAAACAGGGATAGATTATAAAAGGGAGACAGATGCTGGGTCTCTTCCCCTAAGTGTCCCTGTGTCCTAACTATAAACAAGGACCCTCTCTGACTGTCCCTAGATGGCCCTCAGACCTATCCGTTGACTGCCCAGCTTCGTCGGAAGCAATAAAAGACCAGTCACTTGCTAGGGCAGACAGACAGATGAAAAATAATAAACAATGTCCCTACGTGTTTCACTGGCGGATGCCAGATCATCAGGGGACCAAACAATACCAGGATCGCAGGCAGACAGTAACAGACAATATGTGCCTGTCACAGCCTAGATTATAGGCTATAGCAATTGATAAGACAGTCCTATCGATGTATAAGGATGTACTTAGCTTGCCAGGTAGTTAGCTTGCGTCCTTGGTCTGCGTATGGCAGTGGGAGCGGGTTACTAGCGCTGGCGTCCTTTTTAAACCTCGCGCGTCACATAGGCTCCTCCCCCCGCAGCACATGATCCGCCACGTGACGTATGCCGTCACGTCACTATCGGGAGTCACATGATCGGGTGCGGCAAAAAGTCGTCCATTCTATTGCGGCCGTATCTCTTCATTATCTGATAGGTCCAGCAATACAGGGGGGCGGATGACAAGGTAAACTGCTGGCGATGTGGAGGTGGGCTAATTCCACTCCCCACCAGTTACCTAGTATTCCGGCTAGAATAGCCAAATAGAGGACGCATCAGGATTACATGAGAAAAGTGTTACAGATCCTAAGAGAATAAAATTGTATGCCAAGTTGGAAAAGTGTGTATTTGCAGTTCAGGAAGCGCATTTCCTGGGTTACTTACTCTCATCTTCAGGTTTTCGTATGTATCCAGAGAAGATCCGTGCTGTGTTGGACTGGGATTGACCCAAAAATCTGAAAGCGCTTATGCGGTTTTTGGGGTTCACCAACTACTACCGTAAATTCATTTTGAACTACTCGACTGTGGTTAAACCTTTAACAGACATGACTAGCAAAGGTTCAAATGTCTCAGTCTGGTCTAATGAGGCATTACAAGCCTTTTCAGCTGTGAAGGAATGTTTTGCTTTTGCTCTTATACTGGTGCAACCGGATGTGTCATGGCCATTCATTGTGGACATTGATGCATCCCAGGTAGGGGTAAAAGCAGTCTTGTCGCAGGGCCCTTCACCTAGTAAATGGCACCCATGTGCTTTCTTCTCTAAGAAGTGCTCAACTGCTGAAAAAAATTATGATGTAGGTAATAGAGAGTTGCTGGCCATTTAGTTAGCTTTTGAGGAATGGCGGCATAGGTTAGAAGGAGCGATTCATCCTATTACGGTAATTACCGATCACAAAAATCTGGCTTACCTGGAGTCAGCTAAACATCTGAACCCAAGGCAGGCCAGATGGTCGTTGTTTTTTACCAGATTTAATTTCATTGTCACCTATCGCCCTGGGGGGGGGGGGGGGGGGGTGATTCGGAAGATCCTGGTACGATATTGGCTGTTGGCTGAAGGGGTGGTAGTATCCACCCTTTATCCCGACCTTGAGGCAGAGGTGTGTGAGGCCCAGGAAGATGCACGTCTTGAACGTTCGCAGGCTTTAAAGGGAACCTGTCACCTAGAAAATGCATATAAAACCGCCAGCGGTACCTTATTGCAGCCTATAGCATGATTATAAAAGTGTCTGTGTCTTTTCTGTGCAATGTGGCAAAAGTAAAAAAAAAATATACTTTTATTCAACTAGCCACGCTATGTAAATGATTGTCTTGAAGTCAAGGGGGCAGCAGCTTTCTCACCTGAAGTCAAGCGCACCCCGCCCCCTTTACCTCCCCATAGCGTTTGATTGATTGGATTTTCTTCACTACTGGACGCCTGAATGTGGTCTTGCGCATGCGCTGTGTCCTTGCAATAGATGCGCATGTGCACGGTTCCATTCCGCTATGAGGTATTGTTCAAAAGCTCAATGCTCAGGCATTTGCACACGAGAGCCCCCGCATGTCCGAGACTACATTCAAGCAACCGGCAGTGAAGGAATCGGTCATTCTATCAATCAAACGCTATGGTTAGGTAAAGGGGACTGGGCGCGCTTGACTTCAGACGAGAAAGTGGCTGCCCCCTTGACTTCAAGACTATCGTTTACATAGCGTGGCCCATTGAATAAAAGCCTTTTTACAGACTTTTGAAACATTAGACAGAAAAGACACAGACACCTATATAATCATACTACAGGTGCAATAAGGTACTGCTGGCGGTTTAATATGCATTTTCTATGTGACAGGTTCCCTTTAAAAATTCATAATGTTTTCCACAGATCATTGCTGATGAGATATGTCAAACCTGCTAAACCGTCCTTCTTGCCTCCCGCTCCTGTCATGGTGGACGTTAATCTTAAATTTCAGATCGGCAGGATAGTGGACTCGCGAATTCTCAGTAGATCCATTCAGTACCTCGTTTACTGGAAGGGTTACGGTCCAGAGGAGAGAATGTGGGTTCTAGTGGCCGACGTTAATGCTAGTCGCCTTGTGAAAGCCTTTCACAGGGCCCATCCGAATAAGGTCGGTCCTGGGTGTCCGGAGGTCACCCGTAGAAGGGGGGGTACTGTCACGGTCCCTCCAGTGACAAAGGTTAGAAGATCTGAGAGACTGGCTGCATGTTAGGTCATCTGTTTTCACTTGTTGCAGTGTTGTTGTTGGTAAGACCACACCTCTTGTCTCAGGTGTAGCTTGTGGTCATTACTGCTACTCTATTTAGTCTGGACTCACACTTCTTTCCATGTGTTAATATTCTCTGCCTGGAGTTAGAAGAGCTGGTGTCTGGTCCTCATCTGAGTTCCTGCTCATCCATTTTCTATTGAAGGTAAGTGTACTTCTCTTGGTATTTTGTTGCTCCCATATGCTCATTGTTTGTTTACTTGGCCTCAGGGAGACGCTGTTCGCTCATCTGGGAAGGAAGCAGTAGTCTCAGACCATGTCACTAATCCTAGGGATTTTCAGGGTTACTAGGGCCTAGGTTTACAGTGTATGAAGATTCCCACCTTCAGGGTCTATTCATACTGACAGGAATCAGAGCTAGGTTTAGGGTTTCTTCAGGTGGTCACCATTTCCCTTTCCCTAGCCTTGAGGCATAGTTCCTGGTCATTTTACTTCTGTTGTCATTCTGTATTCCTCCCCTCCCCCTACACTGTTACAGATATTTAATTTATTTTTTATGATATAACCCCTTTGGGCAGTCACTAGGACCCCCAGCATCCCAGTACTGAATCACCAGAGGAAAGAAGAGGTTAAAAAAAAATTGGTATAGAGTTTGCAGCTGTATTGTTGTTTTTACATTTTTTATGAAGTTAGTTCAAGACTGTTTCAAACTGAATTGGGAGTGGGACGGAATACTAGGGGTAACACAATAAAGGAGTAAAATTGCTTTGCTTCTGCAAGAGAAAATAGGCCTTCAATATGCGGTCTGACCAATTGGGGCTTTTGGGCTTTGAGCATCATTTGAATGACAGACTCAAAAAGACGTTGATCATTATTCAGACCATTAAACACAACTAAGTAAAGTAGCAAGAAATAGCAGATCTTGAAAATGCAGTTCAGAAGTGAGATCCTGCGCTGAAAACTTTAGTCAAATAGAGCAGAATACAGCAACAGAATTACCAGTTGTTCTGGCAGAAAAGCACACTGAATCGAGAGAGGCACCAAATAAAATAATTTGAGGCACATAGAAGATTTAGTTTGAGGAGATTCTAAATGAACGCTAACCTGAGCTGGGATTATAAACTGCTCCAGAGTCTCGGGCATAATCTGGAAGAGCCTATATAGGTCTCTTATGCCCTGATTATTTGGGAGGAGCCACCTTCAGAAGACTCCTGGGAAGGAGGCAATGCAAGCAAACCGAGGTAAAGGGGTTATCCAAAACTAACAAATTTCCCCCCCCCATATGCCGGGCCCCTCACACTGATTCTACTGGCTCCCCCTTTCTGCACCGCTCCTGGTCCACGCACGGCCGCAGCTGCTTCTCCCCATGTGCCAGAATTCACCAATGAGACATCTGTCTCTACTTCCGCCCCCCACTCTGTGACTGCGGGAACCAATGATTGCCATGGCAGCGCCAAGGCTTACAAAGGCCTTGGGGCCGGCCAGATACAGAGGCCTATGAGGCTGGGTCTCATCGGTGAATACTGGCAGTAACAAGACAGCATGTATTTCACTGCATTGAAATAGGGATCCGACCATCAAAAGCTGAAGTGCCATAGTCGGACAAAAATAAAAAAAAGTCTAAAGTAGTTAATAAAAGATAATCAAAAAGTTAAAGTGCCCTTGAAAAAATTAAATATAGACATACGTGTATTTCTCAATGCTGCATCTATAACGACCAACTCTAGCAAATTTCCAAATTTCACAGTATCTACCTGTCACGGTGGGGAGTGGGGGAAACCCCCACCGTATAATTAGAGCCGTTACTAGGCCCGAAAACAGGGATAGGGAGCAGGTCACCTCCTACAGCCTCCCTAATCCTATCCCCTGACCTCCTGACTGTATGGGTCGCCCTTGATGGTAGGGGGCTCATACTCTCGAACCTGGGCCCTACTGACCCTATCAGTCCCTGCAATATGGAAGTCAGGAATAAGAGACTGGCAATTCATACACAGATAATTTGGAGTCTCCCACAGGCCTAGTAACAGAAGGGAAAAGACCATATGCAGCAACTGGATGGCAGGCAAGTGCATAGTGCAATAACAGAACAATAGCAACAACCAACACTTACCTGCCGCAGCAGAGATGGAAAGACGGCACCAAACATCTACCCGGACCTCCGTGCGAACACCAGATGCAAGGAAGCTCCAGGCAGCGCTGCATACAGGCTAATGGTTCAACAACAGACTGGGGAAAATATCAAACATCCATGCAGATCACAACACCAAACAGACCTGACATGGAACACCAAACAAAACATAAACAACTAAACCCCAACATGAACCACACCAAACAACATAACAGGTGAGGAAGGGAAAGGAGACAAGGGAGACAAACTATGTCCAACTAGGATGCCCTCACACAGGTAAGATTAGACATCAAGAGAGGAGCAGAGCTCCTACACATATGCATACAAACAACAAACTGACCTTCAGGCTCACAACACAGTATAAAAGAGCCAAAGGCCACACCCAGCTCCACCAAGCACACATCTTAACCCCGAACACACCAGGATGGGAAGGGACCCACAACTTAACCACCTCAGCCCCCATAGCTTAAACACCCTTAATGACCAGGCCACTTTTTACACTTCTGCACTACACTACTTTCACCGTTTATTGCTCGGTCATGCAACTTACCACCCAAATGAATTTTACCTCCTTTTCTTCTCACTAATAGAGCTTTCATTTGGTGGTATTTCATTGCTGCTGACATTTTTACTTTTTTTGTTATTAATTGAAATTTAAAGATTTTTTTGCAAAAAAATGACATTTTTCACTTTCAGTTGTAAAATTTTGCAAAAAAAACGACATCCATATATAAATTTTTCTCTAAATTTATTGTTCTACATGTCTTTGATAAAAAAAAATGTTTGGGTAAAAGTTATAGCGTTTACAAACTATGGTACAAAAATGTGAATTTCCGCTTTTTGAAGCAGCTCTGACTTTCTGAGCATCTGTCATGTTTCCTGAGGTTCTACAATGGCCAGCCAGTACAAACACCCCACAAATGACCCCATTTCGGAAAGTAGACACCTTAAGGTATTGGCTGATGGGCATAGTGAGTTCATAGAACTTTTTATTTTTTGTCACAAGTTAGCGGAAAATGATTATTTATTTTTATTTATTTTTTTCTTACAAAGTCTCATATTCCACTAACTTGTGACAAAAAATAAAAACTTCCATGAACTCACTATGCCCATCACGAAATACCTGGGGGTGTCTTCTTTCCAAAATGGGGTCACTTGTGGGGTAGTTATACTGCCCTGGCATTTTAGGGGCCCGAATGCGTGAGAAGTAGTTTGAAATCAAAATCTGTAAAAAATGGCCGGTGCTCTCTGGAATGTGGGCCCCTTTGCCCACCTAGGCTGCAAAAAAGTGTCACACATCTAGTATTGCCGTACTCAGGAGAAGTTGGGCAATGTGTTTTGGGGTGTCATTTTACATATACCCATGCTGGGTGAGAGAAATATCTCGGTCAAATGCCAACTTTGTATAAAAAAAATGGGAAAAGTTGTCGTTTGCCAAGATATTTCTCTCACCCAGCATGGGTATATGTAAAATGACACCCTAAAACACATTGCCCAACTTCTCCTGAGTACGGTGATACCAGATGTGTGACACTTTTTTGCAGCCTAGGTGGGCAAAGGGGCCCACATTCCAAAGAGCACTTTTCGGATTTCACCGCCCGTTTTTTACAGATTTTGATTTCAAACCACTTCTCACACATTCGGGCCCCTAAAATGCCAGGGCAGTATAACTACCCCACAAGTGACCCCATTTTGGAAAGAAGACACCCCAAGGTATTTCGTGATGGGCATAGCGAGTTCATGGAAGTTTTTATTTTTTGTCACAAGTTAGTGGAATATGAGACTTTGTAAGAAAAAAAATAAAAATCATCATTTTCCGCTAACTTGTGACAAAAAATTACAAATTCTAGGAACTCGCCATGCCCCTCACGGAATACCTTGGGGTGTCTTCTTTCCAAAATTGGGTCACTTGTGGGGGTAGTTATACTGCCCTGGCATTCTAGGGGCCCTAATGTGTGGTAAGAGGTTTGAAATCAAAATGTGTAAAAAATGACCTGTGAAATCCTAAAGGTGCTCTTTGGAATGTGGGCCCCTTTGCCCACCTAGGCTGTAAAAAAGTGTCACACATGTGGTATCGCCGTACTCAGGAAAAGTTGGGCAATGTGTTCTGGGGTGTCTTTTTACATATACTCATGCTGGGTGAGAGAAATATCTCGGCAAAAGACAACTTTTCCCATTTTTTTATACAAAGTTGGCATTTGACCAAGATATTTATCTCACCCAGCATGGGTATATGTAAAATGACACCCCAAAACACATTGCCCAACTTCTCCTGAGTACGGAGATACCACATGTGTGACACTTTTTTGCAGCCTAGGTGGGCAAAGGGGCCCATATTCCAAAGAGCACCTTTCGGATTTCACCGGTCATTTTTTACACATTTTGATTTCAAACTTCTTACCACACATTTGGGCCCCTAGAATGCCAGGGCAGTATAACTACCCCACAAGTGACCCCATTTTGGAAAGAAGACACCCCAAGGTATTTCGTGATGGGCATAGTGAGTTCATGGAAGTTTTTATTTTTTGTCACAAGTTAGTGGAATATGAGACTTTGTAAGGGAAAAAATAAAAATAAAAAAATCATCATTTTCCACTAACTTGTGACAAAAAATAAAAAATTCTAGGAACTCGCCATGCCCCTCACGGAATACCTTGGGGTGTCTTCTTTCTAAAATGGGGTCACTTGTGGGGTAGTTATACTGCCCTGGCATTTTCCAGGGGCCCTAATGTGTGGTAAGTAGGTAAATGACCTGTGAAATCCTAAAGGTGCTCTTTGGAATGTGGGCCCCTTTGCCCACCTAGGCTGCAAAAAAGTGTCACACATGTGGTATCGCCGTATTCAGGAGAAGTTGGGCAATGTGTTTTGGGGTGTCTTTTTACATATACTCATGCTGGGTGAGAGAAATATCTCGGCAAAAGACAACTTTTCCCATTTTTTTTATACAAAGTTGGTATTTGACCAAGATATTTATCTCACCCAGCATGGGTATATGTAAAATGACACCCCAAAACACATTGCCCAACTTCTCCTGAGTACGGCGATACCAGATGTGTGACACTTTTTTGCAGCCTAGATGCGCAAAGGGGCCCACATTACTTTTATGAGGGCATTTGTAGACATTTGGATCCCAGACTTCTTCTCACGCTTTAGGGCCCCTAAAATGCCAGGGCAGTATAAATACCCCACATGTGACCCCATTTTGGAAAGAAGACACCCCAAGGTATTCAATGAGGGGCATGGCGAGTTCATAGAAATTTTTTTTTTTTGGCACAAGTTAGCGGAAATAGATTTTTTTTTTTCTCACAAAGTCTCCCTTTCCGCTAACATGGGACAAAAATTTAAATCTTTCATGGACTCAATATGCCCCTCACGGAATACCTGGGGGTGTCTTCTTTCCGAAATGGGGTCACATGTGGGGTATTTATACTGCCCTGGCATTCTAGGGGCCCTAAAGCGTGAGAAGAAGTCTGGAATATAAATGTCTAAAAAATTTTACGCATTTGGATTCCGTGAGGGGTATGGTGAGTTCATGTGAGATTTAATTTTTTGACACAAGTTAGTGGAATATGAGACTTTGTAAGAAAAAAAAAATAATTTCCGCTAACTTGGGCCAAAAAAATGTCTGAATGGAGCCTTACAGGGGGGGTGATCAATGACAGGGGGGTGATTAATGACAGGGGGGTGATCAATGACAGGGGGGTGATCAATGAGTCTATATGGGGTGATCACCCCCGTCATTGATCACCCCCCTATAAGGCTCCATTCAGATGTCCGTATGTGTTTTGCGGATCCGATCCATGTATCCATGGATCCGTAAAAATCATACGGACATCTGAATGCAGCCTGACAGGGGGGGTGATCAATGACAGGGGGGTGATCAGGGAGTCTATATGGGGTGATCACCCCCCCGGAAGGCTCCATTCAGACGTCCGTATGCGTTTTGCGGATCCGATCCATCTATCAGTGGATCCGTAAAAATCATGCGGACATCTGAATGGAGCTTTACAGGGGGGTGATCAATGACAGGGGGGTAATCAATGACAGGGGGGTGATCAGGGAGTCTATATGGGGTGATCACCACAGTCATTGATCACGCCCCTGTAAGGCTCCATTCAGACGTCCGTATGCGTTTTGCGGATCCGATCCATCTATCAGTGGATCCGTAAAAATCATGCGGACATCTGAATGGAGCTTTACAGGGGGGTGATCAATGACAGGGGGGTAATCAATGACAGGGAGGAGATCAGGGAGTCTATATGGGGTGATCAAGGGTGAATAAGGGGTTAATAAGTGAGAGGGGGGGGTGTAGTGTAGTGGTGCTTGGTGCAACATATTACTGAGCTACCTGTGTCCTCTGGTGGTCGATCCAAACAAAGGGGACCACCAGAGGACCAGGTAGCAGGTATATTAGACGCTGTTATTAAAACAGCGTCTAATATACCTGTTAGGGGTTAAAAAAATCACATCTCCAGCCTGGCAGCGAACGATCGCCGCTGGCAGGCTGGAGATCCACTCTCTTACCTTCCGTGCCTGTGTGCGCGCGTTCACAGGAAATCTCGGCTCGCGCGAGATGACGCATATATGCGTGACTCTGCGCAGGGCTGCCGCCTCCGGAACGCGAATCTGCGTTAGGCGGTCCGGAGGCGGTTAATAAGTGACAGGGGGTGGTGTAGTGTAGTGGTGTTTGGTGCTACTTATTACTGAGCTGCCTGTGTCCTCTGGTGGTCGATCCAAACAAAAGGGACCACCAGAGGACCAGGTAGCAGGTATATTAGACGCTGTTATTAAAACAGCGTCTAATATACCTGTTAGGGGTTAAAAAAATCGCATCTCCAGCCTGCCAGCGAACGATCGCCGCTGGCAGGCAGGAGATCCACTCGCTTACCTTCCGATCCTGTGAACGCACGCGCCTGTGTGCGCGCGTTCACAGGAAATCTCGCGTCTCGCGAGATGACGCATATATGCGTGACTGTGCGCAGGGCTGCCGCCTCCGGAACGCGATCCTGTGTTAGGCAGTCCTGAGGCGGTTAAAGGGAAAGTATCAAAACATGCAAAACAACATGTTGCCACTAGCAACAAGCATGCACGGCAAAAGTGTTATGGTCCACTACACCAGACCATGACACAGCCGTGACACTACCCCATCAGGTGAACGCCGTAAAAAAAAAAAATAATAATTTTGCCAAAACAGGCATTTTTGGTCACCTTGCCTCATAAAAAGTGTAATATCGAGCGATTAAAAAGTACTATGTACTCCAAAATGATACCAATAAAAATATCAACTCATTCTGCAAAACAAAAGCTGTCACATAAGACATAAATATTTTTTTATTTTTATTTTTAAATGATTTTATTGTGTAAAACTAAGGCCTCATGCACACAGCCACAATTTGCGGTACCCAAAGCATGAGCAACATCCGTGCAGTGGCCGGGACAGATCGAGATCAATTCAACTTGAATGGGTCCGTGATCCGTCCGCCCCGCAAAAAAATTGAATTTTTAAAAAAAATATGGAACATGTTATATTTTTTTGTGGTGCGGAGGCATTCAAGTGAATGGATCCGCATCTGTGATGCAGGGTGCACACAGCCGATGCCCCGTGTATTGCGGAACTGCCATATGCGGGACGCACAACGGCCGTGTACATAAGGCCTAAAGAAAAAAAAAATATACATATTTGGTAACACTGAAGGCGAACACAAAAGGCGATCTTTCCCTTCTAAAACATGCAACGTACCTAAACAGCAGTTTATTTCCAAAATTATGGATTTTCAGTAAACGGTAGAACCCTCCTAGCAATGGTATGTGTAAATACTGAAATTTGGGGGGGCTCAAATCTTTTTATAAATACCAATTGAAAAAAATTATTTTTAGCTGAAAATGAGTACAATTATTTTTATCAATTAACAAGATTCAGAAGTGAATGAACAAAAGAAAAATCTAAAATCAATATTTGTTGAGGACATCCTTGCCTTCAAAACAGCATCAATTCTTCAAGGTACACTTGCACAGAGTTTTTGAAGGAACTCAGCAGGGAGGTTTATTCCAAATATCTTGGAGAACCAACCACAGGCATGCTCAACTTCTTTAGTCTCTTTACAGACTTGATGCCGCTGAGATCAAGGCTCCGGGGGGAACATACCATCCCTTTCAGGACTCCTTGTTCTTCTTTACGCTGAAGGGGTTACTGTCCTGTTGCAGAATAAATTTGATGCCAATCAGATGTGTCCCTGTTGATATTGCATGATGGAACAACATGTCCATCTTGAACTGTCTTTACAACATACAAATTACAACCTGTTGTCACATTCCCTAATAGCTCAGTGTGTTATTAGGTTGATTCCCAAATTAAAGGCCACTGGTTCTAAGCAGCCATGAAGAAGATTTTCCAAGAAAAGAGAAACAGCATCATCCAGCTGATCGATAGCGGTATCTTAGCCAAGAAAAAAATTGCCAAACTGCTGAATAAAATTGCCAAACTTCTTCATGTGAGTGCCATGACAGTAAAGAATACTGAATGAAGTACATCCATCCATTCCAAAGCCAAGAGGTGGACGTCCAGGCAAAATATCGGAGTCAACAAGTGGGCTCATCCCAAGACCTATCAGTTCTGGTGCAATAAACACGTATGCTTTGTAATAGTGTCATATAGAAGAAACCGCAGCACTCTCCTGTCTTCAATTCAGTGGAATTTATTTCACCAGCAAAAAAAATGCTAATGCTAATGCCAATACTGGTTCCCAACACGGCTGGCACCACCACAAGATAAGACTTTAATTTTTCGTTGTGCTGCTATACGCATTTTTTCCTATGCTTTGTAATAGTAAGATCACAGACATCCATGCAAGCATCGTGCAACACACATTAAACAAGTCTGGAATGGTGGCCCGAAAAAAGGTGAAGAAGCCTCGATTTCAATATCGTCATAATAAGTCTCAGCTTGAGTTTGCAAAAAAGGACGAACACTGGACAGCAGAAGATTGGAAACAGGCGATTTGGAGTGATGAGCCGAAAGTGGACTCTGATGGGTGCAAATGGGTCTGGAAGAAACAAGGGAACAGGGGGGTAACGGTTCGAGAGCTGTCAAGTTTGGTGGAGGAAGCCTGATGATATGGGGTGGTTTCATAGCCAAAGGTGTTGGATACTTGACCAGGATTGATGGTGGTCTCAATGCTGAGCTGTGAGGAATATGGATTAATATTTACTGTCAGCCATGTCCTCACACCCCCATTTGCTGACAGATAGCGGAGGTAGTGAACTCCCCAGGAGGGCCCTGCTTCAAAGCCCCCAGCCCTGATTGTCATTTAATTCACCTTTTTGTCAGCCCCATGCAAATAGGCTTTCGCTCCACTAGAACTGCCATCTGACAAGCAGATAGTTGAAATCCACAGGGGGTCCTAGCTCAAAGGATGCCCCAGGTGGATAGACTCACACCTCAGTCAACCCATTTGGAGCCAAGCTAAATCCTGCAGGAAAACCCCCAGCAGGAGGTATCAGCTCTGTCAGGATCATGCGACCTCCCAAACATGTTGGCACCTACATTTCATAAGGAATTATGAATCGCCTGGCCACCGCAGGCACAAACTGGATACATATTTGTGTCCCGGTGGCCACGATGTAAGTGCCCATGGTCTTTGTTTAATAGGGCAAGGTCAGGGAGGGGAGATATCCATATTTCCCCACAGAAACCACATAACCGTACAAGGTTTGGACTCTACTTGTAGCCGGAACCCAGGCAGGTCCGTTGGTCCCAGAACCATCTTCCTGTGACCCTCTGGTCTGGAGCTATGAACCCTAAAGAGTTTTGTGGGTCATTTGCTGCCAGCCCAGAAGAGGGGGAGTTCACCGCTCCCTGAGGTCGAGAGGGGAGGGGCCGGCTACAGGTTAAAGGGCTTGTGCCAGCAAGTGGCCGTGTCTTTCTCTGAAGAAGGGTCACATCTTACAAATGTGTTTAGAGGGACCCAGGAACTAGCTGAGATCACGGCCCTTCATGTGTACTCCAGCAAAGAACATCTCACGACAAAAAGGAACTTTCATCTTACCCGGTAACTGACTTTTACACTGCTTAACCCTGTTGTACCCATATAACCCGTATCTGTAACCTCAGACCACTGTGTATATACTCTGTGTATATTGTGTTAAATCTAGTGTGCCCTTACGGCGATTAAATATATAATTTAATCTTGTGCTATCTTGTATCTCGATCACGAATCCCCACGTCCGTGTTTTGGCCTAGTTATAAGCTACCGCGGGTTGGTGTCTGACCCTATATAATCCCGTAAGCGGACCGGGCTTTTATCAAACGAGAAGCTGGTGGCAGATTTCCCAGGCTAAGACAGCGCTGTTTTCACTGCGGCAGTGAAAAGGCCCTCTGTGCCCGCGTGGACAGGAGGTGTGTGTGTAAACTGTACCAACCTGACCTTACCTGCTCCTCCCGGAAGGTGTAACATCACGTTTTTGGTAACCAGGGACAATTCCGCGTATCGTGAGCTCGACGTAGTTGACGTCAAGCGGGCAAGAGGTGTGGTATTCGTCACATGAGTTATATGTGAGTATCCTACAAGATGAGTTACTTCATACATTCGAGTACTATGGGTATGAAAAGGACAACATAGTGTTCCAGCAGGACAACAACCCGAAGCATACGTCGAGATTGGCGAAGAAATGGTTTTGTGACAATGAAGTAGAGGTGCTGGATTGGCCCCCATAGTTCCCAGACCTCAACCCAAGTGAACACTTGTGAGTAGAGTTGAAGAAAAAGCTGTATTTGTACCCAAGTGAGTCAACCAGTATACACTAGAGATGAGCGAATTTCCGCTTATGACATTCATTTGCGATTCGTTTACTAGTAAAAGCAGAATTGCGTTATGGATTCCGTTACCACGGACCATAATGCAATTCTATGACGGAATGCATAAGGGAATGCCTTTAGAGGCATTCTGTCATAATAGTTATGCAGGGGAATCCTCTCCTGCATAAAGGAAATGAGACGGATCCGTTATGCAGCCAATAGACTTCTATTATGACGGAATGAATAACGGAATGCCTCAAAAGGCATTCAGTTATGCATTTCGTCATAGAATTGAGTTATTGTCCGTGGTAACGGAATCCATAACGCAATTCTGCTTTTACCAGTAAACGAATCCCAAACTAATTTCAAAATATGAAATTCGCTCATCTCTAGTATACACAAACATTGGGAGCATGTAGAAGAGACCTGGGACACAGATTTAAGTCGAGACATGTTTGAATCTGATCGAGAACATGCCCAGAAGGATTCAGGCAGTGTTGAAAACCAAAGGTGGAGAGGGGGCGTGGCTTGCCAGCACTGCAGGAAGACGTGTCTTATCCGAGCTCCTGCTAAGAACTCAAATCTAGAGGCATCGTAAAGCCTTGACTCAGCCTTTTTTCCCCAAATTACCTCAGCTATATCTCCAGAGGACGAGGAATCAGAAGAACTGTCCATTATCGTCCCTATACCCATTATTTGGCAGAAAAAGCTGCAGCCTACTGGGGACTAGAGATGTCGCGAACATCAAATTTTCAGTTCGCGAACGCGAATTTCCTCAAATATTCGCGAACCGGGCGAACCGCCATAGACTTCAATAGGCAGGCGAATTTTAAAACCCACAGGGACTCTTTCTAGCCACAGTAGTGATGGAAAAGTTGTTTCAAGGGGACTAACACCTGGACTGTGGCATGCCGGAGGGGGATCCATGGCAAATCTCCCATGGAAAATTACATAGTTGACGCAGAGTTGGGTTTTAATCCATAAAGGGCATAAATCACCTAACAATCCTAATTTTTTTTGAACAACGTGGTTTAAAACATCCAGTGTGTGTATACGATCAGGTATGATGTTGTATCGATCAGGTAGTGTAAGGGTTACGCCCGCTTCACAGACATTGACAGACCAAACTCCCCTTTTATGCACCGCAAACAAACAGTCTATTTGCCCAACCGCAAACTTCCCATTTGCACAAGGTTGGATACCAAGCTAGCCATGTCCCGTTGATGTCATTTAAGGTTTCTTCCTCCACCCAGCCACGTACAACACCAAGGGTCCCCGAAAGGTGAATTGAATTGATTTTTCGAACGGATAGATGGTTAAAAAAACGCTGGCTCCCTCCCCTTGGTTTGAATCCACGGTCACTGCGTCTGCGCTGTGCAATTTACTCTCACACCCGATATGAGTGGTATTTTCTGTAGTTCTCTTCTCATCAGTTTAATCCCTGTTTAGTCTCCAATCTGGGGTCCATTAATTGAATTGATTTTTCGAACGGGGAGATGGTTAAAAAAACGCTGGCTCCATCCCCTTTGTTTGAATCCACGGTCACTGCGTCTGCGCCGTGCAATTTACTCACACCCGATATGAGTGGTATTTTCTGTAGTACTATTCTCATCAGTTTAATCCCTGTTACGTCCCCTATCAGGACGTGTATTGAATGGATTTTAGACAACAGCAAACAGTTGTCAAAAGTTGACAAACTCCTTGCAGAAATGTGATTTATCTGTGTGCATCCTTCTTGTTACTTCCAATTTGGGGCACTGCGCGTGCGCCGTGCAGTGTACTCTGCCACACGGTATGAGTGGTGTGTTAACTATTCTATCAGTTTAATCCCTGTTACGTCCCCTATCCGGGGACTTGTGTTGAATTGATTTTAGGAACCGGGAGATGGAAAAAGCAGCTTGGTCAGTCCTCTTACTCCCAAGTTGGGGCACTGCGCGTGCACAGAGCAATGTGCTGTGACACCCTATATGAGTGGTGTCTTAACTAGTACTATTCCTATCAGTTTAATCCCTGTTACGTCCCCTATCCGGGGACATAAGTCGAATTGATTAACCATTGTCGAATTAACGAACCATTACGACATCCTGAAATAATTTAGTTCTGAGCTCTGTACTTGCTTTGTATTGGAATTGATGGGGATTTTTTAAATTGCCTGCATTATTTCTAATAAACTATTAAGAGACTTTATTATGATTTTTTTTATTTTATGTATTAAAAACCCATACAACTTAAAAAAAATAAAAATAAAAAAATGTATGTTTTTTCTATGAAAAATTATCCAGCCGATCGCTTTTGGTCTAATCATAATGAAGATACGCAAGCCTCTTCACCACAACAAGGTAACGATCACGAAGGGGAATTGACACTTGTATGTGCCTTTTGTTTGTTTTGTTTTTGCAGCTACAGTGCAGCACCAGAGGACAGAAAAATTAGGCATGTACACATGCCTGAAAAAGAATGGTATTGTTGCAGCCGCTGTTGTAGCAGCGGCCGGAAAAATTGATGTTTCCAGGCAGAAAGGTGACTAAAAGATTGCGGCTTGAACCCTAGTTGGTGGCGGAGAATTCACGAAAGTCATCCGGTATGCAGACATTAAATACAGCAGTGTGGGGACCATTTTGAGGCCAAGGCATGTCATCAGGCCTTTTGTTAGTCAAACGTATCCCCCACTGTCAGTCCCTTCAGGATCCATGCCTCATTCATCTTAATGAAGGTGAGGTAATCAACACTTTTTTGACCGAGGCGACTTCTCTTGTCAGTGACAATGCCTCCTGCTGCACTGAAGGTCCTTTCTGACAGGACACTTGAAGCGGCCAGAAGTTCTATCGTAAACTGGGATAGCTCAGGCTACAGGTCAAGACTGCACACCCAGTAGTCAAGGGGTTCATCGCTCCTCAGAGTGTCGATATCTGCAGTTAAGGCGAGGTAGTCTGCTACCTGTTGGTCGAGTCGTTCTCTAAGGCTGGATCCCGAAGGGCTGTGGCGATGTGTAGGACTGAAAAAGCTCTGCATGTCCTCCATCAACAACACATCTGTAAAGCGTCCTGTCCTTGACACCGTGGTCGTGGTAGGAGGAGGATTACTTTCACCTCTTCCCCTGTTAGATTCCCGTTGTGCTGTGACATCCCCCTTATAAGCTGTGTAAAGCATATTTTTTAGTTTGGTTTTGAACTGCTGCATCCTTTCCGACTTTTGGTAATTTGGTAACATTTCCGCCACTTTCTGCTTATACCGGGGGTCTAGTAGCATGGCCACCCAGTACAGGTCGTTCTCCTTCATCCTTTTTATACGAGGGTCCCTCAACAGACATGACAGCATAAAAGACCCCATTTGCACAAGGTTGGATGCCGAGCTACTCATTTCCCGTTCCTCGTCCTCACTGATGTCATTGACGGTCTGATCTTCCCCCCAGCGAAGTACAACACCACGGGTCACAGATAGGTGACAACAACGAGCACCCTGGGATGCCTGCTGTGGTTGGTCTTCCTCCTCCTCAAAGCCACATTCCTCCTCTGACTCCTCTTCCTCATACTCCTCTTCCAGCGTTGCCGCAGGTCCGGCAAATGATGATGACAAGGCTGTTTCTGGTGGTGATGGTGACCACAACTCTTCCTCTTAATGCTCATCTACAGCCTGATCCAGCACTCTTCGCAGGGCACGCTCCAGGAAGAAAATAAATGGGATGAGGTCGCTGATGGTGCCTTCGGTGCGACTGACTAGGTTTGTCACCTCCTCAAAAGGACGCATGAGCCTACAGGCATTGCGCATGAGCGTCCAGTAACGTGGCCAAAAAATTCCCAGCTCCGCAGAGGCTGTCCTAGCACCCCGGTCATACAAATACTCGTTGACGGCTTTTTCTTGTTGGAGCAGGCGGTCGAACATTAGGAGTGTTGAATTCCAACGTGTCGGGCTGTCGCAAATCAAGCGCCTCATTGGCATGTTGTTTCGCCGCTGAATATCGGAAAAGTGCGCTATGGCCTTGTAGGAACGCCTTAAATGGCCACACACCTTCCTGGCCTGCTTGAGGACGTCCTGTAAGCCTGGGTACTTAGACACAAAGCGTTGTACGATGAGATTCAACACATGTGCCATGCACGGCACATGTGACAACTTGCCCAAATTCAATGCCGCCAACAAATTGCTTCCATTGTCACTCACCACTTTGCCGATCTCCAGTTGGTGCGGGGTCAGCCACTAATCCACCTGTGCGTTCATGGCGGACAGGAGTGCTCGTCCGGTGTGGCTCTCTGCTTTTAGGCAAGTCAACCCAAGACAGCGTGACACTGTCGTATCCGGGATGTGGCATAGCCCCTGGGGAGCTGGGGGGATTCAGTTGATGTGCAGCCAGACGCCGCAGCAGAAGAGGACTCAGCCGAGGAGGTTATCGAAGAGGATAGAGTAGGAGGAGTAGAGGAGGTGGCAGTAGGGCTGCCTGCAAGTCGTGGCGGTGTCACCAACTCCGCTGCAGAGCCACGCATTCCATGCTTGGCAGCCGTCAGCAGGTTGACCCAATGCGCAGGGTTCGTGATATACCTGCCCTGACCGTGCTTTGCAGACCAGGTATCAGTGGTCAGATGGACCCTTGCCCCAACACTGTATGCCAGAGATGCCATGACTTCCTTTTCAATAACAGAGTAGAGGTTTGGGATTGCTTTTGAAAAAAAAAATTGTCCGGGTACCTTCCACTGTGGTGTCCCAATAGCGACAAATTTTTGGAAAGCCTCAGACTCCACCAGCTGGTATGGTAAAAGCTGGCGGGCTAAGAGTTCCGTCAAGCCAGCTGTCAGACATCGGGCAAGGGGGTGACTGTGACATTGGCTTCTTACGCTCAAACATTTCCTTGACAGACACCTGACTGTGGGCAGATGAGATAGAACTGCTGAAGGTGAGAGGCGGAGTGGCGGGTGGTTGAGAGGGGGCAAGGAGGACAGCAGTGGTTGACGTGGCTGAAGATGCTGGACCAGGAGGAGGATGGTGGCTTTGAGCTTGTGTGCTGTTTCTACTCGTCATTATGTGTTGATCCCATAGGCGTTTGTGATGTGAGATCATGTGCCTTCGCAAAGCAGTTGTACCAAGGTGGGTGTTGGACTTCCCACGACTCTGTTTCTTTTGGCACAGGTTGCAAATGGCATTGCTGTTATCAGAGGCAGACACACAAAAAAAAATGCCACACTGCTGAGCTTTGCAATGACGGCATTCTGGTGGTGGCAACAGCATGCGTTGATTGGCGTGCTGTCTGGCTGACCCCGGGTGCCGATGCATGCTGTCTGACTGTGCCACTAGCTCCCCCTGCTTCCATCTCGTCTCCTCCTTCTCTCTGTCTCCCCTTCTGAACTTTCCCCGTCTTCTTCTTCTCTTCGAGCAGGCACCCAAGTGGCATCCACGGACACATCGTCATCATCAACCACTTCACTTGTATCTGACACCTCAGCAAAGGAAGCAGCAGCGGGTACAACATCATCATCATCATCATCACACTGTAGGTCCATGTGTGTAATCCTGCCTGACTGAGACATATCCCTGTTATCTACATCCTCTGGCAATAATGGTTGCGCATCACTAATTTCATCCAACTGATGTGTAAATAACTCCTCTGACGGATCAAGTGAAGCGGCTGTGGTGGCTGTGGCGGTGGTGGTGGCGGCGGGCGGGAGAGTGGTAACTTGAGAGCAGGTGACCGAAGCTGAGCTGGAGGAGGATGGTGCGTCAAGGTTCTTAGCGGAAGCTGTTGAAGATTGGGTGTCCTGTGTAAGCCAGTCAACTATGTCCTCAGAATTTTTCGGGTTCAGGGTACGTGGCCTCTGAACACTGGGCATTATTCCAGGGCCAGTGGAAATCACAGCACCACGACCACGACGATCCCTGCGGGGTGGCCTGCCTCTGCCTGTCATTTTTTTTTGATAAGTGGTACAATGCGTGCAAGGTACTGTGCCACCCTATATAAGTGGTGGGCAGTGGGCACAGTACAGTCTGTGTGGGCCTGACACACACTGGCTTGCAACTGCGATTATATCATAGAGAAAAAATAAATTGACTTTAGTTTTATCTGCAAAGTATTGTGACACCCTGTAACGGTATAAGTGGTGGCATGGCCAGTGGCCACAGTACAGTCTGTGGGCCAGACACTCACTGGCTTGCAACTGCGATTATATTTATTACAGAGAAAAAAATAAAATTTACTTTAGTTTTATCTGCAAGGTATTGTGACACCCTGTATGAATGGTGTGCACACAGTACAGTCTGTGAGCCTGCAGCCTCTCACTGTCTGGCAACTGCGATTATATAAAAAAAAAAGTCAATTTATTATTATTATTTTTTTATCTGCAAGGTACTGTGACACCCTATATGAGTGGTGTGCACACAGTACAGTCTGTGGGCCTGCAGCCTCTCACACACGGGCAGGCAACTGCAATATATATATATTTGAAAAAATATATAAATCAGACTGATGTACCAGCCCTAAAAAGGGCTTTTTGGGGTGCTGTCAGGACGCTGTCCTTACAACAGATGAGTCTGTGGACATAGAACACTGCCCTAGCTAACGCTTTCCCTATTAAATCAGCAGCAGCACTGTCCCTCCTCTCACTAAGAATGCAGCTTCCGAATGAATCTAAAATGGATGCTGTCCAGTAGGTGGGAGGGTCTGCTGCTGATTGGCTGGAATGTGTCTGCTGACTGTGAGGTACAGGGTCAAAGTTTGCTCAATGATGATGTATAGGGGGCGGACCGAACATCGCATATGTTCGCCCGCCGCGGCGAACACGAACAAGCCATGTTTGCCGTGAACTGTTCGCCGGCGAATAGTTCGGGACAACACTACTGGGGACTAACATCAAAGCGGATCCCCGTGCTGAAGTGAAGCGAGAACTGACATCTGCCGGCGAGATACATACTGGTCGGTCTCCCCTTTCATCTGCACCACTCGCCGATTTATCCGGACACAGAGAAAACACCCAAGGAGGTACAGCCTGCACTTACCCACCGCAATAAGACCGGACAGCTGAAGCATGAAGCGGGACTTCGCCATCATCTTGGCCTCCCAGATACAGGTACTCGTGTTAAATCGCTCAGCCCCGGCAGCGGATCAGCCAAACTTCTTAATCGGGACTGATACCACTGACCCCGTGACCACTGGCCCCAATTTCTCTAAACACAACCGTAATCTATCTTTGTCACAAACGAGCTTGAGAGAATACATCATGAAGAAATCGCATAACTCAAACAATTCTTCAAATACGCCTTGTAAAGCGAAATCAGCGCATTCTACTCATGCGCAAAGCTCCAGAGAAAGTGATGATGAAGAGGCAGTTGATCCTACCAATGACCTTCAATTTTCCAGGGCTTTTATTTCTCAAGCACTAACCAAGGCCCTAAACCCTGTCCTGGAAGAACTCGCAGATATAAAGAAAGAAGTGTTACAAATAGGACAACGGGTAGACCAACTAGAAACTTCCCACTCAATGCTTGCAGATTACACAAAAAAGAACTCTGACGTGTTTTCAGCCTACCAACATCATCTTAATCACCTGTATGAACATCTGGAAGACCAAGAGAATAGCGGGAGGAGAAATAATATAAGATTCAGAGGCATTCCAGAATCTGTGACTGCTGAAGCAGTTCCTAAAGCTGTGTTAGAGATCACTAAAGCCCTGCTTGGGGATGAATATTCTGAACCCATCATCATTGAACGTGCACACAGGGCCCTACGTCCAAAACCAAAACCTTCAGAACCCCCAAGAGACATTGTATGTAAATTCCTCAATTTCTCACATAAATATCTGATTATGAAAAAAGCAAGAGAACATACAAGCATAGAATATGAGAATGAGAAAATCTTTCTTTTTCAAGACCTTGCTCCCTCCACATTGGCCAAGAGACGTATCTTAAAATCATTTACGGACCTTCTTAGACACAGACGTATAGCCTTCAGATGGCTCTTTCTATTCAGTCTGTTAATCTCCTGGAAGGAAAAGAGACTGATCATAAAATCCCACAACGACCTAATCCCACAGATGACCTGGATATACCAGATTCGGCTCTAACCATAGGAAATCTCTCCTACCACCCCCTGGGAAAGAGTACACCATGGCAAATCGCTAAAACAGAAGAAGGCCAAAGGGTTGCTGACACCAAGACGCATAATACCTGAAGAAGATTGAACTCTTCCTTAATGTTGTAACCATTATCCGTTCCAGTCCTTAACAGGCTATGTTTATTTGAATGCTTTTCTGTACCTAATTTACATTTTTGTCTGTGAAGGAGTGCATCCCATGTTCATACATCCTCCTGTAGAATTTTATGGGAGTATTAGAGTTTCTATCTTTAACTCTATCGACCATATTTCTGCAAAAGATGTACTCACGGCACATCTAGTAGATACAGTCTTAGGCTACTTTCACACTACCGTTCAGAGCGGATCCGTCTGGGGTCTGCCCAGACGGATCCGCTCATATAATGCGGACTTGGGATCCATTCAGAACGGATCCGTCTGCATTATATTGTAGAAAAAATTCTAAGTCTGAAAGTAGCTTCAGACAGATCCGTCCAGACTTTACATTGAAAGTCAATGGGGGACGGATCAGTTTGAAAATTGAGCCATACTGTGTCAACTTCAAACGGATCCGTCCCCATTGACTTACATTGTAAGTCTGGACGGATCCGCTTGCCTCCGCACGGCCAGGCAGACACCCGAACGCTGCAAGCAGCGTTCAGGTGTCCGCTTGCGGAGCGGAGGCTGAACGCTGCCAGACTGATGCATTCTGAGCAGATCCGCGTCCACTCAGAATGCATTAGGGCAGTACGGATGCGTTCGGGGCCGCTTGTGAGCTCCTTCAAAACGGAGCTCACAAGCGGACACCCGAACGCTAGTGTGAAAGTAGCCTTAATTAAAGAGCCTCCCGTGACCATACGTGGTCCTGGCAATACTATCACGATTTATAGACTCTCCCTCGTTAACATCATCCATGTTTGTTACTATAATACTTTATTGACAGTTTTTATACCCTTCCTCCATCCACAACCTGCCTAGCGGCAGTGGTGTACGAGCCTGTATAGGTTCACCCTAGGGGATTTTGAACCCCCCTAATTGTCTCTTCCTATCTGGAGGATTGTTATCCGTTCATTAATTGTTATGTCTTTCCTTATTAGGTCAATTACCCTCCCCCTATTCTCATTTTGCTCGAGAGTGCTGGATCGCCTCATTGGTTAGTAACATGACAACAGTTTTCTCATACGGGTATGTACCACATAAATACACCATGCCTCTTCTTACACCTTTACCATGGCAGATCTGAAGTTGGTGACTTACAATGTGAGAGGTCTGAAATCTCCTGCTAAACGTAACCAAGTTCTGAGACACTTTCATAAAGAAAAGGTTCAATTTGCGTTTCTGCAGGAAACTAAATTTAAACGAGGTAAGGTACCTAACCTCTCACGATCCACATACAATTTATAGTACCATAGCACATCAGATTTCTCCAACAGACTAGGTGTAAGTATAGGACTACACAAACATACCTCCTTCACGTTAAAAGCCCTTGAAACTGATAAAAACTGGAGATATTTATTTGTAAAAGGAGAGGTGGACACTAAGATGTATACATTTGCAAATTTGTATGCTCCCAATTCAGGACAAAAGAAATGGCTTGTGGAGGTTTTGTTACTCCTGGAAAAGAGGGCATCACCCTAGTTGAGGGTGACTTGAATATTTCTATAAACCCGGACCTAGACTCCTCCACGGGCAAATCGGCAATATCAAAACATACCTTGACAGCAATTAGAAACCTATTAAACACTAACGGCCTAGTGTATATCTGGCGAACACTGCATCCGAATACAAAAGATTATACACATTACTCCGCCCCACATAATTCTTACCATAGGTTAGATTATGTATTCACCTTGGTATCAAATCTTCAACATTGCACAGAAGCTTGTATAGGCTCCATGATACATTCGGATCACTTCCCTGTATATATCCCTAAAACTCCCCAATTCAGACCCTAAAACATATATTTGGAGGTTGAACGAAACCCTGTTAGATAGCCCAGATCTTAAACAGAAAATTAAAGTATGCTTGACAAATTTCTTTGAGCTGAATAACAGATAAAATCTCCCCCCATCTTCTTTGGGAGTCTCACAAAGTGATCATAAGAGGTGAATTTATATCATTGACAGCATACAAAAATAAATGTAGGTAAAAATAAATAGTCGCCCTCTATGATTCCATAAACCAATTGGAATCCGCTCATAAACGTTCTCCAACAACAGAACTAATGGCAGAATTAACAACTGCATGAGAAAAGTTACGCAATACTAGGAATTCCCTTTCAGCTAAATACTACCTGTCCTTGCGGCAAAAATTTCGCACACGGTAATAAGTCCACTAAATTCATGATTGCTATGTTGAAGCAACAGGAAAGGAAAATTAAGATCACTGCAATAAAGCAGGATAAGACTACCTTCACAAAAGACAATAGCATTGCAAAAGCATTTCCTTCATATTACACTGAGCTTTATAATTTAAACATATCCGACTCCAAATCCACCCTGGCCAAAAAGGAAGAAATGTCGTCCCTCTTCCTAAGCAAGCTTAATCTTCCCTCTATTACCCCGGAACAAGTGGCTCAGCTTTGCAAACCGATTACGCAACAAGAACTCTCAGATTCCTCGAAATCCATGGCTAGAGGCAAAGCGCCCGGTCCAGATGGACTTCCCCTTCTATATTACACCACCTTCTCAGAAACTCTCGGCTCAGATTTACTAAATGTATTTAATTCCGCTTTAAGTAATTATCCTTTTCTACCCCAAACACTTAAAGGGTTTCTACCACTTCGTTTTCACATAATTAGCTTTCAGACACTAGCGATCCGCTAGTGTCTGCTCTACCAAACCATCCTAATATAATTGCTTTTGGGGCAGCCGTTTCGCTAAAAAAAAGAACTTTTATTGATATGCTAATGAGCCTCTAGGTGCTATGGGGGCGTCATTAGTACCTAGAGGCTCGGTCTACCCTAACAAACTGCCGCCGCCCAGCGCGTCCCTCCAGCCCGCCCATCTCCTCCGGAATGCGATCCTCCCTGTGAGCGTATGTATTCGGCGCATGCGCAGTGAATGTCTGACCGCTTCCCTGCTCAGACATCTCTACTGCGCCTGCGCGATGACGTCATAGTGCTCCGAGGAACAGGCGCAGTGGAGATGTCTGTGCAGAAAGCGGTCAGACATTCACTGCGCATGCGCCGAATACATACGCTCACAGGGAGGATTGCATTCCGGAGGAGATGGGCGGGCTGGAGGGACGCGCTGGGCGGCGGCAGTTTGTGAAGGTAGACCGAGCCTCTAGGTGCTAATGACGCCCCCATAGCACCTAGAGGCTCATTAGCATATCAATAAAAGTTCTTTTTTTAGCGAAACGGCTGCCCCAAAAGCAATTATCTTAGGATGGTTTGGTAGAGCAGACACTAGCGGATCGCTAGTGTCTGAAAGCTAATTATGTGAAAACGAAGTGGTAGAAACCCTTTAATGCCAACATAACGTTAATACATAAACCCCAAAAAGATCCCACGTTATGCTCAAGCTACCGCCCCATGTCCTCACTTAACCTGGATGTCAAGATTTTTTAGAAGATTTTGGCTTCCAGGATTAAACCCCTTTTACATACCATTATTCACCCAGACCAATGCGGCTTTGTACCGAATAGAGAGGGCAAAGACAATACGTACAAAATAATAAATGCTATTGCATTAGCTAAACAAAAGAAAAGCTCTTTGACCCTTCTAAGTACAGACGCCGAGAAAGCCTTTGACCGGGTGGCTTGGTCTTTCATGAGGGCGATCTTAAGTAAATTTGGCTTCCCTCAACAATTTGTTGACTCCATCTTTACCATGTACACCCTACCTAGAGCATATATCAAAGTAAATTATACTTTATCATCCGCAGTACATATCAATAATGGAACAAGGCAAGGATGTCCCCTGTCGCCCATCCTGTTTATCTTGACTTTAGAACCTTTATTACAAACAATTAGGCAGTCAACTGAAATTAGAGGGTCTAAAATGCACAAATTTACAAGTTAAACAAGCTGCCTATGCGGATGATCTATTCCTCCTAATATCTAACCCTACACAAGCTTTTCCCAGATTGATACAGATATTTGAAGCGTTTGGATACTTATCCAATTATAAAATAACCCATCCAAGTCACAAGCATTAAGTATTCATATATCTGAACGAGAATTGAAAGCCCTTCGTATCAACTCCCCTTTTCAATGGACCACAAGCTCTGTTAAATTCTTAGGAATTAATATCTCTTCAGATATATCGAAACTATATGATCTAAATTACAAACCTTTATTATCAGAAATCCCTAATATATTAAACTCTTGGCAACCTTCCTTCATTTCATGGTTGGGGTGTAAAAACATCTTTAACTCCCTAATTTTACCTAAGCTAACATACCTTTTGCAGGTACTACCAATTAAACTCCCCTCACACTTCTTTATTCAGTTCCATAGGCTTAGCTCTAAATATATATGGGGGAATAAAAAACCAAGACTAGCATATAAGATACTTCAACTCCCATTTGCCCGTGGAGGACTAGGATATCCGGATATTCTTAAAACGTATGACGCAATACATTTAACACGAATAATAGATTGGATCAGAAGACCCTCTTATAAACAATGGATTATCATAGAAGAAGACATAACCAAAGTGCCCTTGAGACACCTGATTTTTTCAGATCCAGGGTCTTTAAAGCCATTAACCGAAGTCTCTCCCTTAATTGACGCAACGTATAGAGTATGGAAAAAAACTGAGATCAGAAATTATTGCTCGAAATTTCCATCTCCTCTACTACAGTTAAGAGACTGTTTGGAACCCTCACACAAAAGCGATCAATCATTACCAATCAGTTTGGTAAAGAGTGACAGAAATGTTGATGCTGTGTTAGATCAACACGGCTCTTTCAGTAGTCTAGAGGATTTACGGACCAAATTTCAAATAACAAACCATAACGCATTACAATTTTATTATATAAAATCCTGTATAAAAACTATTTTCTCACAAGTGAACATTTCAGACTAACACTCCTGGTTCGAAAAAATATTAGCTCAATTAAATAATCCGACCAAGACAATTTCAAAGATTAGTCACAAGCTCACAGCTTTAGAATCACCCTCTTTTCTATACTTCTGCAAAGAATGGGAAAGAGACCTATTAGCTATTAGCACCGAAAATAATATCCAGATGCACCTTGAAACAGGAGAACGCTTTTAAGATTCTTACCAGATAGTATTTGACTCCTGATAAACTAAAAAAAATGTATTGGACAGCCTCTGATTTATGCTGGAGATGCGTTGGTGACTATTTGCATATCTGGTGGTCTTGCTCTAAATTGTCAACCTTCTGGGAAGAGATTTTTAAGCAGATTAGATCGTTACGGAGATTAACAAATTCACAATTACAATCCACTCCAAAGGTAGCGCTTTTATCTATACTTCCTGACAGACTATCTTATGCTTCCAAGGCTCTGATTAGAGCACTACTCGCTGCTGCGAGGTTAATTATAGCAGTTAACTGGAAATCAGATCAAGCCCCCTCCTATTCACATTGGCTAAATAAGGTCAATGATATAGCTAGACTAGAAGAACTATCACACTGGGAATTAAGAAGTCATCACAAATATGACATGATCTGGTCTCCTTGGAAACACAGACTCGGTCATTGAAACTCTTGAATCATATAAATTAATCCTCTGGATCAGACATCCACTACACCTTTGGTAGGCACATGTTTCTACCCTCTCAAACAAGTGTCGTACATGCGTGTGAGCCTCGGTGCTAATGATGTGGCTTTCACAAACTCCACTAAATTTTGCATCACGCTAAGTACCCGTATGCTGCTGTTCTGTCAGTATTCTCGTTTTAAGCATACCTTCAGAGACAACTTATTGGATTGCACTCTATCCCTAACCCCTCCCCCCTAGAGCTACTTTATTAAGATCCCCCCCTTTTTTGCTCCCCCCCCCGTCTGTTTCAATGGTTTGTTTACTCCCCCTTTCCCCCACCTGGTTCATATTTGTATAATGCTTGACTTCTAGGTATCGTCAATTCTACGAAGCTTCATACAACTTCGGCCAAGTATTTATTAAATGTCACATACTCACGACAGCATATTATTATGATAATATAGTATGTTGAATGTAACACATACAGCACTTGTCTCTTTTACTTTATTTTATCATTTTATAAAATGTGCTGATCTTATAACTGATTGTGATCTTACTCATTCACTTTCTGTACTTTGTGACATGCTTCTTTGTTATTACTTGAAATGATAAAATAATAAGAATTTTAAAAGAAAAAAAGAAAGAAAACCAAAAGGTGGATTTACAAAATAATAAAAGTCAAAAGTTCAAAACATTGTTACCCTTTTGCTCGTCAGTGTACATCTCAAAAATAGAGAAAACTGAATTAATCAATTTTCCACCATGTCACTCCGCCCCCTATCCATTACAGTTATTAGCACAATGCTTTCTCCAGTCTCGCAGGTCTGCTGCCTGGTGATAACATTTGAATCTGCCCTGTCCTTCAAGTCACACATTCAAACTCTTCCCTCCACCTACCGCTTTCAACTCAAGAACATCTCTTGTATTCTCTCCTTTTTCACCCTTGAGTCAACTAAAATGCTAGTGCATGACTTTGTAATCTCCCGCCTAGACTACTGCAACATCCTTCTCTGTGGCCTTCCATCTAGCACTCTCACACCCCTTTAATCTATCTTCAACTCTGCCATCAGGTTAATCCACCTCTCCCCTCGTTCCTGCATTGCCGCTCTCCTGTCATTCCCTTCACTGGCTATCTATTGCCCATCGAATTCAGTTTAAAATAATAACAACCAACAAATCAATGATTTAAAAAAAAAATTAAAATCAGATTTTTTTTATATAAAATGCTTTTTGACGAAAATATATTACCATCCAAAGGTTATTCCATCATGAAATAAAGATTATTTTTTTTAATTATGTAGAATAAGGCTGTACGTGGACTCCCATATTGTTGAATGGATTAGGCAGTGGCTGAGGGACAGACAACAGAGGGTTGTAGTCAATGGAGTATATTCAGACCATGGTCTTGTTACCAGTGGGGTACCTCAGGGATCTGTTCTGAAGCCCATATTGTTTAATATCTTTATCAGCGAAATTGCAGAAGGCCTCGATGGTAAGGTGTGTCTTTTTGCTGATGACACAGAGATAACAGGGTTGATGTTCCTTGAGGGATACACCAAATGGAAAAGGATTAAGGAAAACTAGAGGAATGGTCAAAAATCTGGCAACTAAAATTTAATGTTGATAAGTGCAAGATAATGCACCTGGGGCGTAAAAACCCAAGAGCAGAATATAAAATCAGTGATACAGTCCTAACCTCAGTATCTGAGGAAAGGGATTTAGGGGTCCTTATTTCAGAAGACTTAGAGGTAGGCAGACAATGTCATAGAGCAGCAGAAAATGCTAGCAGAATGTTTGGGTGTATAGGGAGAGGCATTACCAGTAGAAAGAGAAAGGTGCTCATGCCGCTCTACAGAACACTAGCGAGACCTCATTTGGAGTATTGTGCGCAGTACTGGAGACCATATCTCCAGAAGGATATTAATACTTTGGAGAGAGTTCAGAGAAGAGCTACTAAACTAGTACATGGATTGCAGGACAGAACTTACCAGGAAAGATTAAAGGACCTTAACATGTATAGCTTGGAAGAAAGACGAGACAGAGGAGATATGATAGAAACTTTTAAATACATAAAAGGGAATCAGCAAGGTAAAAGAGTCGAGAATATTTAAAAGAAGAAAAACTGCTACAAGAGGACCTAGTTTTAAATTAGAGAGGCAAAGGTTTAAAAGTAATATCAGGAAGTATTACTTTACTGAGAGAGTAGTGGATGCATGGAATAGCCTTCCTGCAGAAGTGGTAGCTGCAAATACAGTGAAGGAGTTTAAGCATGCATGTGTCACGGCTGAGGATGGGGGAAATCCTCAGCCGTGCGGTGACGGAAGATGTCCAGTCGCTACTCACCAGGAACACAGAATCAGGGAGCAGGTCACCTCCTGTTGCGTCCCTAACGCTGACCCTGTCTCCTACCTGCATGGGCCGACCTTGATGGTAGGAGGACCCATGCGCAGGAACCTCGGATCCCTGACTTACCCTCCGACCGGTCCCTGGGCTAAGGAGCAGGGTAAGACAACCCACTCCTCCTAGGCACGGAGGAGCAGGAGTCTCACTGGCCAAGCAGCATGAAGAAGGGGGTAAATAAACAGGACTATGGTTAAGACAGAAGAACCAAACAGTTCCACACAAACCTGTCTCAGCCTTGCTGACTGGAACCCGTGCTAAGGAAAGGCTGTCCACACAGACAAAGGTAAACAGCACACACATGAAGACACACAGGGACCAGGACATCCATAGCTGCACAAAAACCAAAGACACAAGACATCAACAACACATCACGGTATTAGAACTTATGACCGGAAGGGTGGCCCTTACAAGAAGATGGAAATCACAGGAGGCT
Source organism: Bufo bufo (assembly GCF_905171765.1). Taxonomy (NCBI): domain Eukaryota; kingdom Metazoa; phylum Chordata; class Amphibia; order Anura; family Bufonidae; genus Bufo; species Bufo bufo. Next base: position 484,917,339 of record NC_053390.1, on the reverse strand, counting down.
GCAACAGCAAAGCATGACTGAAGCAACCTACTGAGCCATGCCAAAGTGAGAGGCTTTATAGGCCTAAGAGGCCACACCCAACGGTCAGACACACCCAGTGACATCACACACACTGGGAAGGGAGTTAACCCTTCCAGCACCACAGGGAAGGGAAAACACCAACTTAAAGGGAAAGTGTCCAACACGACAAACACACTGTGGTTGTTGCCGCAGGCAACGACATGGGTGACAACCGCGTCCTGGGAGTCAGCCCCAAGGCCGGGACACTGCCACCACATGTACACAACGACAAACGTTGCCACGGGCAACCACAGTGCAGGAAAGATGTCTGTGCACACCACACACTACACAGAGTGCACACAGGCAAACGACAGTGCATACATACACGCACACAAACTCCAAAAGGACCGCACACATACCTGTTGTCCGCGGCAACCGCACTTGAGGCGAACAACATCAAGCCTCAAGCTGCGGTTGAAACAACAACCCAAACCGCGGGCAACTGTATGCGGCTCCCAAGGAGTCACGGCCAAAACCGTGGCCGTGACACTATGGGATCGGCATAAGGCCATCCTTCATATAAGATAGGGCCAGGGGCTATTCATAGTATTCAGTATATTGGGCAGACTAGATGGGCCAAATGGTTCTTATCTCCCAACACATTTTATGTTTCTATGTTTCTATATGTGTAATTTTTTTGGTAAATAAATTCCATTAATCCATTCACAATGTCATGCTCTTCCAGAGGTTTTTGTAAGATTATTGGGCAGTTTCTCTGCCTACAAGATATCACAGATGCTTGGTTTACTTTTGCAGTTCTCAAAACTGAATTTGACTCAGCAGAGATCACATGCCTCTTCTTCACAGCAAAAATGTTATAACATAAACAGAGTTGAGAAAAAATACCTTAATCCTAACTTCTATAAACCTATGAATGCAGAATCAACCTAATCAAACTAATATGAAAAGTTGTTATTCTAAAAATCTTTATCTACTTGCATATTATAAGTTATACCAGCAAGAATTAGTCTTTATGTAGAAAACTATGATTTAAATCAAGCCATACTAACTAGTGATTTAAATCGTGATTTAAATCATTTTGATTTAAATCAAATCCACCCTGCTAACAACTACATGTAAGGCAGTCTGAAACCTGTCCCCTCCTTACATCTTTCACCTGATTTCCCAATACATCCCCACACGCAATAATCCGATCTTCACAGGACCTCCTTTGTTCTTTTCTCGTCTGTTCTTCACACAATCATCTACAAGACTTCTCGTGTGTATTCTTCATGCTCTGGAACTTGCTACCCCAGCACATCAGACTCTACCCCAACATCCAAACCTTTAAAAGCAACCTAAAAATCTGCCTTTTCAGGAAAGCCTACCACCTACAAGGAGCATGCTGCCACCATACAACCAGATGACCATACAACCCACATCTACTGTGTCCATCACCTTCCTTAGTAGATCGTAAGCTCTTGCAGGCAGGTCCCCCTCTGTACCAGTTCGCTAATAGTTTTATGTCTATCGTACTTGTATTTTTTAAATTAAGTATGTGTAACCGTCATTTGATGTCCAGCACCAAAAAATGAATGGTGCTTTCAAAATCAAATAATCATGAATAAATATTTGCCAGTATTTCCCAACATTGAGGACACTATTAACACTTTACATTTTCTTAATTGGTTTTATATATTGTGACACCAATGCAGGATTGGTGGTGGATGGGAAGTATATTTCCCCAAGATTCCTCTCCTATGTGAAGTAGCAGGTGTAAGACTCTCACCTTTGAGATAACTAATGAAGCAGCACTGAGGGTGGGGATATAAAAGAGCCAGGCGGTCAGTCAGTCTCTCTCTGCGGACACAGAAAGTCTGTCTGTGTGAGTGAGCCAAAACGTGAGTAAAAGGTTGCTGAAAGCTTTGTTTTGTGAGCTAACAGGGAGAAGCCTTCCAGCAGATAGATAGGGACGTTTTATGTGTAGTAAGTGCCGGACAGGCAAGGTTTTCTTTTGCTGTTTTGTTATTTTATCTGCAACCTATGATACAATCTGGCTATAAGTCAGCTTAAAACTTATACCTCGGTGTCTGGTCTGAGTTGGATGGAACAGACAAGTGTCCTTTAACCCCAGCAAAGGCGATCCTGAGCATAACCCCTCAAAAGTGTTGAAAGTCTGAAAATGGATGACACGGTAAAGGCCCAGATACAGTCTGCGGCAGCCCCGCAGGAGACAACCAGAGAATAACAGCGCACAAATGCAACCCAGCAAGAAGCAAACCGCTTACTGTCTGCACAGCTAACCACCCTGATAGAGGCCACGAATAAAGACCACCAAATCTTGCAGAAAGTGGTGCAGCGTGTGGCAAGTCTTCCAGTAATACAGCCAGGAAAAGAGCAGACAATAATCCACGTGGGTCATTTTTTGAAAAGATGACAGCAGAGGATTATGTGGAAGCTTACCTGGCTACATTTGAGAGGACAGCAGTGCGGGAAGCAAGGCCAAAGGCATGGTGGGCAGGACTGCTCACCCCGTTTCTTGCAAGTGAAGCGCAAAAGGCTTATTTTGACCTGGAACCTGAGGCTGCCCAGGACTTTGATAAACTTAAGTCGGAGATCCTGGCTCTGCTAGGTGTTACCCTAGCAGTCAGAGCCTGGAGAGTACATCAATGGATAAACCACCACGTTCGCAGATTTTCGATCTCATCCATTTGACTAGGAAATGGCTACAGCCAGAGATGTTATCAGCACATGATGTGGTGCAGCGGGTATAGTCCTCGACAAGTTCCTGAGGAAGTGGGTGAGCCATGGGGACCCCAAGACAGCAGACCAGCTTGTTGACCTGGTGGAACGATACTCTGCGACTGAGGATCTTCTAAATGACTCTCAGCCCTCAACCCCATGGATTCCAAGAGTTCCTGGTAAGACACATTGAAGTGAACTGTCCTATGACTACTGAACCTTTGCAATGTGATGTTGCCTTTATGAAAAAAACGCATGTCAATGTTTGCGCAAATGGTGTGTACTGCTTGATAAAGGCTATGCTATAGTCGAAACGTAGCAACTTTTCTGTAAACACGTTTTGCATGTAAGCAGTTCCCAATAAAGGGATTTTCACCGGACATGCTGCCTCCGTTATCGCTTTTTGGACTGCTGCAGGTTCAGACAGAGCGGAAAAACATTTGTGTGAACTGAAAGTGAATGATCAAAGTGTGACTGCACTGATAGACTCAGGGAGTGTAGTAACTCTGGTGAAAGCAGGCCTTATGGGTCCCCCTGACAGTCATTTAGACACGTTCACTGTGACTTGTGTGCATGGGGATACATGTGAATACCAGACAACCCTTGATTATATTACAACTCCCTATGGGTCAGTGCTTCATAAAGTTGGATTAGTCCCAGCACTACCGCATGAGGTTATTCTTGGGAGAGATTTTCCACATTTTTGGAAATGATGGGAGTCCAAGTTGGAAACAAAAAGAGGTACACCGCAGATATTGACAACATCTGATATAGGCCCAGAACCATTAGAGGATTCCCCACTAGGGAATGTAGTTAAGTTATCTGCAGATAGCTCCACCCCTTTTCCATTCTCTGTTATGGCAGGAGATCTTGTCAGAGACTGAGCCTGAAGGGGTAACACTTCAGGGTATGCCTTACCTAGACGTTAGGAACGACGACTTTGAAAGTGAGCAAATGAAGGACCTTACCATTACATGAGCCAGAGAGAATATAAAAGTGGTAAATGGGAATCCTGTAGAGTCTGGTACTAGGCTTGCTTTTCCCTAAATGGCTCTAGAGAATGAATTGTTGTATCAGATAGACAAGAAGGGAGAGGAGGTGGTACAGCAGTTAGTGGTTCCAAAGCCCTACAGGAGAACTGTTCTGGATCTGGCACATGGCCACATTATGGGTGGCCATTTAGGGATCCAGAAAACTACTGGAATGCATGGAGACATGTGGTCCTCTGACAAGAGAGAGAGGGGGGCGGCTATCTCACCACATGGACAACTAAATGCCAGGTGTATTTGGCATGAGGTCAATTGATATACATGCTGAGGTTCGGAGCTGGGCCTGTTACTGTACCTATACGGAAATCCACCGAAACCGACCTCGGACCCTAATACATGTCCATTCATACATCTTTGTCTGTGACTATATGTGACATCATGCCGCAGTGCCCCCCTCCCCTCAATACCTTCTATCCAGGGCCGGCCTTTGGGGTGTGCGAGCTGTGCGGCCGCACAGGGAGCCATGGCAACAGGGGCGCACGGCGGCCGACACAGCCCGCAGTCGGTCTCTTACAGCAGGCCGGCCCGAGATTGTGTGAGGCGAGCCTGGCGACCTGAGCCGCTGCAGCTGCAAGGTCAGGTTCCGGAGCGTGGAGGAGGAGCTTAGGGGCGCAGGCGCTGCATCAAAGTGCTGCGCCTTCACAGAGAGCCGCGGAAGGATCCGCTCAATGTGTGAGGGCGGCGGCTGGTGCTCTGCAGACAAGGAGGGAGCAGAAGACTTCAAATAGTGAGTACCTGTTCTTATTCTTTCTTATTCATTAAATGGGGGCAGGGTCTAATTAAGAGGGGCAGGGGACTGGATAAGGGTGACAGACACTGGGTATGATTAAGGGGACAGGGGACTGGATAAGGGTGACAGACACTGGGTATGATTAAGGGGGCAGGGGACTGGATAAGGGTGACAGACACTGGGTATGATTAAGGGGGCAGGGGACTGGCTTTGGTTAACACTGGGTATGATTAAGGGGGCAGGGGACTGGGTAAAGGTGACAGGGTATGATTAGGGGGGAAGGAGACTGGCTATGGGTGACACCGGGTATGATTAAGTCCCTTCATCATACCCAGTGTCACCCATAGCCAGTCCCCTGCCCCCCTTAATCATACTCTGTCACCTTTACCCAGTCCCCTGCCCTTCTTAATCATACCCAGTGTCACCCTTACCCACAAGATTAGCTCGCACAGGGCGCCTGAACACCTAAGGCCAGCCCTGCTTCTATCTATTTCATTTATCTGAATAGGATCATGCAAGAGTGATTGCTGGGAATCGTTGCATTCACTAACAGTGCACTATGCATCTATAGGTGGATTTACATGTCATGATTTTGAATCATTGTATTCAAGCACATCCACCGATTGGTGCACTGTATACGTCACTAGGACATCATCAGATGGAGTCTAGTTAATTTTTGTTATACCTACCCCCTGATGATCCCACAATGTGGGGGAAACACGTCGGGGTATTATTCTAATTGTAGACCCTTTTTTCATCAATAGGGTATTTTTGTGTGTCTTGGAGTGTTATCTGTATAATGTATGGTGTACCTAACTGGCTATAATTAGCAGTCCAAGGGTTGTATACACAGTCCATTTATGGACCCCTTTATTAATAGGGTCTTTTTTACATGTGTCCTTGTCGTCAATATTGTATGTACCTATGTTTAACTGCCTACCATACAGCAGCTATAGAATTTATTATTAAACCCCTTAATCCATGAATATTGGTTGATGAGGGACAGGCCAGAGACAGTCCAGTCTAGGTTCGAGGACAGGGAGTCCCCACCATCAGGGGGTGTCCCTGGGCTGAGTAAGACCAGGGTGAGAGAATAGGGATATCATTCCCTCATCACCTAGTCTCCTCTTTTTTTATTTTGGTGCGGTTGGTAACAGACTATCTGAGTACACTCTCAGTCAGTGTTGTCCGTAATGGATTCAATTTTTAGCAAATATCATTAAAATTTATTAATGAGTGTTAATGGGTTAAATATTGCTGGAAGCCTTTTCCCTAAATGGCTCTAGAGAATGAATTGTTGTATCAGATAGACAAGAAGGGAGAGGAGGTGGTACAGCAGTTAGTGGTTCCAAAGCCCTACAGGAGAACCGTTCTGGATCTGGCACATGGCCACATTATGGGTGGCCATTTAGGGATCCAGAAAACTACTGAAAGAATTTTTGAAAGATTTTTCTGGCCTGGAATGCATGGAGACATTAAAGTATATTGCAAATCCTGCCCTCAGTGTCAGATTACAGCTCCTATGCCCCAATTCCGCAGCCCTTTGATGCCCTTGCCGATTATTGAAATACCCTTTGAGCGCATTGGGATGGATTTGGTTGGTCCCCTAATAAAGTCAGCTCATGGTCACCAGCATATTTTAGTCATAATGGATTATGCTACCTTTGCGCAATACCTCATCAAAGACTATCGCAAAAGAATTTGTCCATGTGTTTAGTCGGGTTGGTATTGCAAAAGAAATGCTCACAGATCAAGGGACGCCCTTTATGTCATGAAGGAACTTTGCAGGCTTTTTAAAGTTACCAAACTAGGTACATTAGTCTATCACCCCCAAACTGACGGATTGGCTGAAAGGTTTAATAAGACTCTGAAACAAATGCTGAAAAAGGTGGTAGATAAAGATGGCAAAAATTAAAGAAATTTTTGCTCCCATATCTGCTGTCATAAGGGAGGTACTGCAATCATGCACAGGGTTTTCACCTTTTGAGCTTGTATACAATAGACATCCATGTGGTTTATTAGATGTGGCTAAAGAAACATGGGAAGGACAGGTCACACTGTACAAAAGTGTAATAGAGCATGTGTTACAGATGCAGGACAGGATTTCAACAGCCATGCCAATTGTTAAGGAACAAATGGAATGGGCTCAAGGAGTACAGAATATGATTTATGATAGGGGGCCAAGATCCAAACATTTGCGCCAGGGGATCGAGTAGTAGTTCTCGTCACCACAGTGGAGAGTAAATTCTTAGCTAAATGCCAAGGTCCATTTGAAATTATTGAAAGAGTAGGTGAGGTGAACTATAAAGTATACCAACCAGATAAACGGAAGCCAGAACAGATTTACCATATAAATCTGTTAAAACCTTAGAAAGACCGGCAAGACCTGGCAGCAGGACTTGCTCCACTCATCAATAATAGGGCAGCAATACCTGCTGTCAGAATAGACGAGACTCTGTCCGATGTCCAAAAAAAGGAAGCTAGACAGTTGGTCGCTCAGAACAGAGCGTTTTTTTTCTGAAAAGCCAGGGCAGACACCACTCAAAAACATGATATCATAACTGAACCTTGGGGTAGGGTCCATGTAAAACCTTATAGGATTCCTGAGGCCAGAAGAGAGGCAGTCTCAAAATAAGTGAAAGATATGCTGGAGTTGGGAGTAACTGAGAAGTCTCATAGTGATTGGTCAAGCCCTATTGTGTTAATTCCAAAGCCTGAGGGTACCATAACGTTCTGTAATGATTTTAGGAGGTTGAATGCTGTGTTTAAGTTCGATGCATACCCTATGCCACGAGTGGGCGAACTTATAGACCGACTTGGTACAGCCCGTTACATTACAACCTTAGACTTGACAAAGGGTTATTGGCAAATATCTGCCAAAGAGAAGACAGCATTTTCCACGGCTATTCCAATATGTAACTATGCCTTTGGACTACATGGGGCTCCTGCAACATTTCAGCAGTTAATGGCCACAGACAGTACCCTTCTGCTTATCTTGATGACATAGTGATACAAAGTACGTACTGGGAGACACACCTACTCCAAGTAGAGGCAGTGATTGATGATTTGAGGAGAGCAGGGTTGACTGCGAACCCCAAGAAATATAGCATTGGTCTAGAAGAAGCCAAGTACTTGGGTTACATTATTGGGATAGGTGTAGTCAAGCCCCAAATTGCCAAGACTGAAACCATACAGAAGTGGCCCCAGTCTGTAAATAAGAAACAAGTGAAGGCATTCCTGGGAATTACGGGCTATTATAGGCGGATCATACCAAATTTTGCAGCTATAGCAGTTCCATTAACCGATCTAACCAAGGGAAGTGGGTCAGTGATGATAAAGTGGAACTATGAAGCAGAGGAGGCGTTTAAAATTCTAAAACAGGCTATTTGTTCCCCACCAGTATTGATAACCCTTGACTTTAAAAAAAGAATTTGTGGTACAGACAGATGCTTCTAACTCAGGAATAGGGGCAGTGTTTTCACAGAATATTGATGGAGAGGAGTATCCCGTACTTTACTTGAGTCGGAAACTAAACTACGCAGTTGTAGAGAAGGAGTGTTTGGCCATCAAGTGGGCTTTAGAATCACTTAAATATTACTTGTTGGGTCGGAAGGTTCGGTTAGTCACTGATCATGCCCCTGTGAAGTGGACCTGAACAGAGAGAAAATAGAGTGAAAAGATGGTTTCAGGCCCTGCAGACTTACAATTTTCCAGTGGAGCACAGGCCAGGAAAGTGGCGAGGAAATGCAGATGTTTTGTCACGTGTGCACCGTCTGTTGGTTTCAGTTGCTCAGTCCCACTTGCCAGAGCAGAAAGGAAGGGGGGGATATGTGACACCAATGCAGGATTGGTGGTGGAAGGGAAGTATATTTGCCCAAGATTCCTCTCCTATGTGAAGTAGCAGGTGGAAGATTCTCACCTGTGAGATAATTAATGAAGCAGCACTGAGGGTGGGGATATAAAAGAGCCGGGCGGACAGTCAGTCTCTCTCTGCGGACACAGAAAGTCTGTCTGTGTGAGTGAGCCAAAACATGAGTAAAAGGTTGCTGAAAGCTTTGTTTTGTGAGCTGACAGGAAGAAGCCCTCCAGTAAGTACCGGACAGTCAAGGTTTTCTTTTGCTGTTTTGTTATTTTATCTGCAACCTATCATAAAACCTGGCTATAAGTCAACTTAAAACTTATACCTCGGTGTCTGGTCTGAGTTGGATGGAACAGAGAAGTGTCCTTTGACCCCAGCAGAGGCGATCCTGAGCATAACCTCTCACTATATATATATATACACATACACACACACGCACATTACTTAGGGTACTTTTCACACTTGGCTACTTTTTATAGTCTTCCGAAAGTGCATAAGGGGCTGCGTTTACTCAAGGGATGTCCCATTGTATCGGGAGTCGACTCTCTTACTCATCATTGTGGAATATATCTAGACAGGGTTTTGAGGGATTTTGTTTTGTAATTACCATCATATACTAGAGATAGTATGGATTTTTTACGTAAGATCGAAACCATCTCCATCGACTCCCATTGTTAGTATAGACGTGGAATCCTTATATACATCTATACCTCATGAGAGAGGCATGGCAGCAACAGCCCATTACCTCAGGACAAGAGGAATTCATTTTCGGAATCATAATCAGTTCATCATGCGTCTTCTAGAACAGTGTTTCCCAACCAGTGTGCCTCCAGCTGTTGAAAAACTACAACTCCCAGCATGCCCGCAAATTTACCAAAATTTGGGAAAAAATAGAAAATTTCCAAGTTTCAATTTCTCTACTTCTATAATACATAGTAATACCTACAAAAATAGTTGTTACTCTACATTCACCATATGTCTACTTCATGTTTGGATAATTTTGAGAATGATATTTTATTTTTTGGTGATGTTACAAGGCTTAGAAGTTTAGAAGCAAATCTTGAAATTTTTCTGAAATTTTCAAAAACCCACTTTTCAAGGACCAGTTCAGATCTGAAGTCACTTTGTGAGGCTTACATAATAGAAACCACCCAAAAATGACCCCATTCTAGAAACTACACCCCTCAAGGTATTCAAAACTGATTTTACAAACTTTGTTAACCCTTTAGGTGTTCCACAAGAATTAATTGAAAATAAAGGTACAATTTCAAAATTTCACTTTTTTGGCAGATTTTCCATTTTAATAATTTTTTTCCAGTTACAAAGCAAGGGTTAACAGCCAAACTAAACTCCAAATTTATGGCTCTGACTCTGGAGTTTACAGAAACACCCCATATGTGGTCGTAAACCGCTGTTCGGACACACGGCAGGGCGCAGAAGGAAAGGAATGCCATACGGTTTTTGGAAGGCAGATTTTGATGGACTGGTTTTTTGACACCATATCCCATTTGAAGCCCCCCTAGAGTAGAGACTCCAAAAAAGTGACCCCATTTTAGAAACTTCGGGATAGGGTGGCAGTTTTGTTAGTACTATTTTAGGGTACATATGACTTTTGGTTGCTCTATATTACACTTTTTGTGAGGCAAAGTAACAAGAAATAGCTGTTTTGGCACCTTTTTTATTTTTTGTTATTTACAACATTCATCTGAAAGGTGGTATTTTTATAGACCAGGTTGTCACGGACGCGGCGATACCTAATATGTATATTTTAATTTTTTTATGTAAGTTTTACACAATGATTTCATTTTTGAAACAAAAAAAAAATCATGTTTTAGTGTTTCCATAGTCTGAGAGCCATAGTTTTTTTCAGTTTTTGTGCAATTATCTTGGGTAGGGTATGATTTTTGCGGGATGAGATAATGATTTGATTTTCATTATTTTGGGGTGCGTATGACTTTTTGATCGCTTGCAATTACATTTTTTGTGATGTAAGGTGACAAAAAATGGCTTTTTTTTACACCTTTATTTTAATTTTTTTACGGTATTTATTTTTATAGAGCAAGTTATTACGGATGCGGCGATACCTAATATGTATACTTTTTTTTAATTTATGTAAGTTTTACACAATGATTTCATTTTTGAAACAAAAAAAATCATGTTTTAGTGTTTCCATAGTCTGAGAGCCATAGTTTTTTTAAGTTTTTGGGAGATTATCTTGGGTAGGGTATGATTTTTGCGGGATGAGATGACGGTTTGATTGGCACTATTTTGGGTTGCATATGACTTTTTGATCGCTTGCTATTACACTTTTTGTGATGTAAGGTGACAAAAAATGGTTTATTTAGCACAGTTTTTATTTTTTTACAGTGGTCACCTGAGGGGTTAGGTCATGTGATATTTTTATAGAGCAAGTTATTACGGACGCGGCGTTACCCAAAATGTATACATTTTTTTTTTATTTATGTAAGTTTTACACAATGATTTAATTTGTGAAACAAAAAAAAAATCATGTTTTAGTGTCTCCATATTCTGAGCCATAGTTTTTTTTTTTTTTTTGGGCGATTGTCTCAGGTAGGGGCTCATTTTTTGCTTGTGATGTAAGGTGACAAAAAATGGTTTATTTAGCACAGTTTTTATTTTTCACGGTGTTCATCTGAGGGGTTAGGTCATGTGTTATGTTTATAGAGCCGGTCGATACGGACGCGGCGATATCTAATATGTCTACTCCCCCCCCCCCCCTATTTTTTTTTTACATTATTTGGGGAAAATTACGTTTTTATTTTTACTTGAAACTTTAAATTTTTGTGGGGGAAACTTTATTTTTTCAATTTTTTTCACTTTATTTTTTGTCCCACTTTGGGACTTAAACTTTTGGGGGTCTAATCCTTTACAATGCATTCCAATGGAATGCATTGGCTGTATGAGTAATACAGTGAGTATTACTCATACAGCTTCCGGCCTGTGAGATCCAGGAGGCTGGATCTCACAGGCTCGTCACAGGAAGGCATCGCCGATGCCTCAGAAAGGCATCGCGCTGCCTTCCATGCCATCAGGTCCCCCCTACAGCCGCATGGGGACCCGATGGCACCGCCGCCCGCTGCATCAGGTAAAAGCCGCAAACCGCAGGTCTAAATTGACCTGCAGTTTGTGGCGGTCGCCGACATGGGGGGGGGGGTGTCACGGGACCCCCCGCGCATTTAGCCAAGGAGCCTGCTCAATGATTTGGGCAGGCACCGTGTTCCGATCACCGCCTGCCGCGCGGCGGTGATCGGAAATACACAGGGAGAACAGGTACGCCCTGTGTACTTAAGTACCGGGACATCAGGGCATACCTGTACGCCCTGTGTCCGGAAAAGGTTACTGATTTCATCACCACACTTCATGACAATGATATCTGTCTGAGCTTTACATCTGAAATTCAACCCGAGTGTATAAGTTTTCTAGACGTTGAAGTAAAACTCACCTTAGGGAACCTAACTATATCAGTGTACCGAAAACCTACCGCCACTAATAGTATCTTACATTGGAACAGTCATCACCCGGTTACATTAAAAAGAGGTATCCCTAAGGGGCAATATTTATGCATCCACAGGAACTGCTCTAACAACGAGAACTTCTATCGTGAGTCGAGAAAATTACAAAACAGATTATCCCTGAGAGGTTACCTGGATCTATCTTGAAAGAAGCATTCCAGATATCAGAAAGTAAAGAAAGGAGTGACCTCCTGGTGCCAAAAGCCACTAAAAACAGAATTAATAATCTGATTTGTTTTTATCTCGACTTTCGATGTAGCCAACAAAGAAGCATTAGCCATTCTCAGAACCTATTGGCCTATTCTTGCCATGGATAAGGATCTCTCTAAAGTGATCCGTCCTTTCACACAGATTACATATAGAAAGGGTAGAAGCCTAAAGGACCGTTTGGTACACAGCCACTACACTGGTCCGACAAAAAGGGGTACATGGCTTGATAGAAGACCAATAGGGGTTTTTAGATATGGCACCTGTAAGGCCTGCAACTTTTTACAAAATACAAAAACTGTGACCTGTTCAGTGACCAATTACACTCATAAAACCAGAGATTTCATAAATTGTAAGACCAAGGGAGTTATCTATATATGCCAATGTACCTGTCCCAAAGATTATATTGGGAAAACATACAGAGAGTTTAGACAAAGGGTGTGTGAACACACTAATGACATCATTAAACGCAATGACACCCCCATTGCCAACCACATCAATCAACATCATGGAGGTAACCTCAATTCCTTCATGTTCTCGGCATTGGAGGTAGTTCCAATGCCTCAGAGAAAGGGTGACTGGGATTGGAAGATTCTCCAAAAGGAAACTGAATGGATATATCGCTTCCGATGCCAGTCACCAGTTGGTTTAAACCAGGGATGCACAACGTTTCCTGGTTGGGGGCCACATTGCCAGAATGAACCAATGACGAGGGCCGAAATTAAAATTTAAAGGTGTATTAACAACTGAAATATTGTACTTATGGCATATTGAACACACATTATATACCATTAATGTCTAGTTACACTTCCAGGACTCCCATCTAAATGGCAGAAATACATGTAAGCAGCCACAAGACATAGGCATAGACATACATGTCTGTTACCAGATGGTTGGGGGCCGCACAGAATGGTATCAAGGGCCGCATGTGGCCCCCGGGCCGCAGGTTGTGCACCCCTGGTTTAAACGTAAGGCTTACGTACACTTATTTTATTTGAACTGTTTCTCCTTTGGATTATAGCTTCTACCTCTAGTAAAATACATTTGTCCCTCACTGGACCATGCTGGTGCGAGAAGCACCTGTAATATGAAAAGTGACCTATACATCTAGGTCCCTGTAATCTGAGTATATAGTAAGTATGGGCACCCCACTACCATGGGGATCCCCTCTCACCTTCTTAATATATCCTTACTATCAGATTTTAATTCTCCCCCTTCTTAACAATACACTTTGACTAGCTTTATATATCTATTAATATGTCCTTCAGCAAAAAAAAGGGGTCCTCTGAATTATTATCATGTTAATCTTAACCTTATGGCATTTCTTTCTATGAGTCTTTACTATCGGATCTCTTGACCCCATTACATGTGCATTCCAAATACCGGAAGTCACATGTTTGCGCTCCATCTCTGCGTTCCACCGGCCGGAAGCATCTTTCTGGCGTCCGGAAGTTCTGTGCGACGCTTTGCGCTTAAATCCTGAGCGCCAAATTCAGTACACTAGCCGCTTTTACTCCCCATACATCAGCGTGCCAGGCACTGTGGGCACTGTATATCAGTAAGTATAACTCTATAAGAAAAATTTATCGATATCATGTGAGCTTTTAGTGATAATCTCCATCTTTCTAAATGATTCCTTTCTAGGTATCTGCTGACATGGTCTCATACATGTCTTGATCCCACATGTGAACTCAGGGAGATAAGTACCTTATCAATTTTGTATCATCTTTTTTACATCATTATATTAATCCCTACGAATATTTATTATTATCACCCCCTGATGAACCGCCAGATGCGGAGGAAATGCGTCAGGGTTTTTACTGTTTATATATGCGTATAGGGTTGATTCCTGTACCCATGCGAACATGTACATATCGGATACATACATTAATGTAGGGTTTTAACAGGGTTCAGTCAGGCTTTAGGCACGGTGACAGGGGGGCCTCCACCATCAGGGGGCTTCCCTGGGCAGAGACTACACTTTAGACTTTAGGGCAAAAATAGGGATAGAAAACTCTACCCTGAGGCTCAACTTTGCTACCCCAGACATACCTATTGTTTCCTGCATCAGCCCTGCTATGAAACCAGTTATTATTTTGTTTTGTTAGGAGAGAGCCTGTTTTTCTTTTGTTTATCACTAGGGCATTTGCCCTGTTACCCCTAAGTCCAATTAAAGGTAATTTTAGAAGCACGTTTATTTTCCTCGTGTTGTACATCAATCATATCTACTATAAGTATTCTACTTTCACACTTGCGCTGCTGGATTCCGTCAGGCAGTTCCGTCCGGCAATCTGTATGCAAACAAAAACCATTTGTAGACAGATCTGGATGCCTATCCGTCTCCCAAATGCATTGCAATACCGGCTAATTCTCTCCGGTGTCATCTGGAAAAACGGATCCGGTATTTTTTTTTTCTCTATATTTTTAAAGGTCACTAATACATTACAATGGGAAAAAAATCAGTCAAGAGTTCAGGATTTTTGGCCGGAGAGTAAAATGCAGCATGCTGCGGTTTTTCCTCCGTCCAAATACCGTAAAAGGACTGAACTGAAGACATCCTGATGCATTCTGAACGGATTGCTTTCCATTCAAAATGCATTAGGATAAAACTGATCAGTTTTTTCCGGTATTGAGCCCCTAGGACGGAACTCAATAACGGAAAACTATGACGAAAGTGTGAAAGTACCCTTACATCTGCTTGTAGTATACATTTTTGGGAAGAAAAGAAACAACATTTTTGTAGACATTGTAATTTGTGCACTGTGTTTTGTGCCATTACTGTGGTAACAATGTCTGAGGAGCCGTAATTCGAGTGCACCAATTATCATCAAGTTAAAGGCCTCAAGACCTACACATGCATACTGCATATCTGACCAGACTAGATTATGCTAGATTTATAGTGTTATGATTTGAGCCTTCAGCGATTGCTGCATCTCTGCATCTTTTATGAGAACACTGTTAGGCTACAGTCGGCATCAGTATAATTGGTGTTAAATATTGACTGACTCACCAGGAATTGGTAGTGATGAGAAAGTTGTGAGCAGAATCTGTCGAATTGTTTGCAGTTGTTGTTGAAGGATCATCGTTTGTCTTTCTTCTTGTAACAATTCGTGTTCCAGTCTCTCTTTAGCACTATTCATACTCTCAGTGTGTCGCTGTAAGATGGAATTCTGCTCCTCAAACTCCATGTTGATTTTGCGCAGTCTCCTCAGTTCTGCCTCACGAACTTGAGGGAAAAGATGTAATTGCAAAACTTAAAACTATTAATAAATGAAAAAGTTCATGGGAGAAATTATAAAGCACTATGCACTACTTTTGGCTTAAAGAAAGCTTTTCTTGTACAAACAGTTTTTCGTGCTAAAAATAGAGTTTTTTTTTTTTTGTTTTTTTTTTTCAAGTCACTCAAAGCAACAAAAAAAAAAAAAGGAGTGGGGTTAGCAAAAGTCGGGCTATGTGGACAGACAAATTTAACATCTTTAGGTAAAAAAACTGGCATAGGTTTCGGTTTCTAACAAAACACAGGTGCAATCAGCTCACCACTCACCTCCATGCCCAGACCCAGGGAAAGCTAAATTAGTTTCACATCCAAATAAAAAGGTGATCCAGCACTTGTAGAAATAAAACATGGTCTACACGTTTCAGACCTTACTCATGATAAAAAAATGAAAACAAAAAAAAAAAACACTACCCTATTTAAAATCCCATCACATGGGCTATCACATGGAATAATCACAGGAAAATGAGTGCATGGGTAGGAACATCAGAATTAACCCTTAATATGACATACAAAATAAGGAGAGTAAAGCAAACTAGATGGTGTCGTTTCTGAAGAAACGACAGGATGTTAGCTTGAAAACGCTAGAGATATAAGCAAAGTCTGTTTAACCTGGTTTATTAAAATTTGAATCCAAGTCACCCAATGACTGACTGTGCCAAATTTGAGGACCCTGCCATTAACAGTCTAAGAGTGGCGGCAATTAAAATTTTCCCATATAAAACGAATGGCTGAAATGTGATTGGCCTCTGGCTTTAAAACTGTGAGAATGGCTGTATTTGAAAGTTTTACATTTTAGTCAATAGGTGAAATCTGATTGGCTGCTTTAGGCTCCACCCACTTTTCCTAAATTTTGACCGCAGTCACCCAGTGAGTAATTGTGCTAAGTGTGGGACACTTAGCATTTAAACTGTGATAATAGCAGCAGTTTATCTTTTTTTCATTAAGGTCAATAGCTGAAATCTGATTGGCTGTTTTTACCCCGCCCCTTTTTTTTCCCTAATTGCGAACCACAGTCATCCAGTGACTAACAGTTTAAGGTTTGGCAATTATGGCATTTAACATGTAAAAATGGCAGCAGTTTTATTTTTTACTATTGAAAATCAATGAGTGAAATTTGATTGGTTGTTGGTGGCTCCGCCCATTTTTTCTAACCTAGACGTGGAAACAACCAATGACCACATTTGTGATATTTGAGGTTCATGACAATAATGTGAGAATGACAGCATTTTTTATTTTTCCCATTTAAATCAAAGAAATTTGATTGGTTGTTTTTGGCCCCGCCCCCTTTTCTGAATTTTTATCCTAATCCTCTAGTGACCAAACGTGCTAAGTTTCGGAATTCTGGCTTAAATACGGTGAGAATGGCAGCAATTAAAATTTTCTCATTGAAGTCAATAGGGAAAATCTGATTTGTTATTTTGTGGCTCCGTCCCAGAAATGTGACAGAAATTTTAAGGTTGCCCCAACTAGTAAATGACCCAAGTTTGGTGAGTTTAACTTCAAAGCTGTATGAGTGGCAAAAGTTTACAGTTTTCCAATGAAAGTCTATGACAAAAAGTGGGGTCTTCGGGGGGCCGGTTAACAAAGCACAAGCAACCTATTCAGGTATGTGCTGAACAAGTATGCAAAGTTTGGTAATTGTACTCCTAAAACTGTGGGAGGAGTAGCGTATAGAAAATAGCTACATTTTCATTGCCCGTTGCTAGCTCCGCCCACTTTGGGTGTCCCTTCAAAATTTACCCTTTTATTTGGGTTGACACCAACAATATGTGGTCCGAGTTTGGGGAGTGTGGCTTCAAAACTGTGCGAGTGGGAGCGATTTGAAAATTTTCCCTGTCAAAGTCAATGGCAAAAAAGGGGTCTACGGTGGTCTGCCGCAGGGGCCCGGAGGGTGGGATCGCTTGTGTGGAGTGTGGAAAGTTTGGCGTTTATAACCCCAAAACTGTAGGTGGAGTAGCGTGAAGAAAAAGGGGAGCAGAGAAGAATAATAAAACTGAACTAGAAAAGTGTCATTTCTGAGGAAACCACAGGATGTTGGCTTGAAATCTGATTGGATGTTGGTGGCTCCACCCACTTTTTTGAATTTTAATACCAGTCCTCCAGTGACCAACTGTGCCAAGTTTGAAGACTGTGCCAATAAAAGTCTAAGAGCAGCAGCAGTTTGAATTTTTCCCATTTAAACAAATGGCTGAAATTTGATTGGCCGTTGTAGACTCCGCCCACTTTTTATAAAGGTTAACCTTTGTCACACACTGACCCACCCTGCCGAGTTTGGGTGCTGTGGCTTAAATACTGTGAGAATGACAGCTTTTTAAAGGTTTCTCATTGAAGTCAATAGGGAAAATCTGATTGGTTGTTTGTAGCTGTGCCCACTTTTTAGCGTCCTTAAAATGAGACAGACATTCTCACAGTCCTCCAGTGACAAACTGTGGCAAGTTTCAGGACCCTGCCATTAACAGTCTAAGAGCAGCGGCAGTTTTAAATTTCACCATTTAAACAAATGGCTGAAATTTGATTGGCTGTTGTAGACTCCGCCCACTTTTTATAAATTTTGACCTTTGTCACACACTGACCCACCCTGCCGAGTTTGGGTGCTGTGGCTTAAATACTGTGAGAATGACAGCTTTTTAAAAATTTCTCATTGAAGTCGATAGGGAAAATCTGATTGTTGTTTGTGGCTCCGCCCACCTTTTAGCATCCCCAAAATGTGACAGAAATTTTCAGGTTGACCCCATGACTAAGTGACCCAAGTTTGGCGAATTGAACTTAAAAGCTGTAAGAGTGGCAAAAGTTAAAAATTTTCCGATGAAAGTCTATGGGGAAAATGGGATCTTCGGGGGGCCGCCCCAGGGGCCCGCAGGGTGGGATCGCTTAACAAAGCACAAGCAACCTATTCGGGTATGTGCCGAACAAGTGTGCAAAGTTTGGTAATTGTACTCCTAAAACTGTGGGAGGAGTAGCGTATAAAAAATTGCTGAATTTTCATTGGTCGTTGCTAGCTCCGCCCACTTTGGGGTGTCCCACCAAAATTCACAGTTTTGTTCGGGGTGACACCAACAATATGTGATCCGAGTTTGAGGAATGTAGCTTCAAAACTGTGCGGGTGAGAGCGACTTGAAAATTTTCCCTGTCAAAGTCTATGGGAAAAAAGTGGCAACGAACGTTGCTATAGGACGAAGAAGTATGGAAAGTTTGGGGTATGTACCCCCAAAACTGTAGGAGTAGCGTTTAGAAAGAGAGGGGGCACCAAGAATAATAATAACTAGAAAGTGTAGTTTCTGAAGAAACCACAGGACGTTGGCTTGAAATCTGATTGGCTGTTGGTGGCTCCACCCACTTTTTTGAATTTTAATCCCAGTCCTCCAGTGACTAACTGTGCCAAGTTTGAAGACTGTGCCAATAAAAGTCTAAGAGCAGCGGCAGTTTGAATTTTTCCCATTTAAACAAATGGCTGAAATTTGATTGGCTGTTGTAGACTCCGCCCACTTTTTATAAATTTTAACCTTTGTCACACACTGACCCACCCTGCCGAGTTTGGGTGCTGTGGCTTAAATACTGTGAGAAAGACAGCTTTTTAAAGGTTTCTCATTGAAGTCAATAGGGAAAATCTGATTGGTTGTTGTTGACTCCGCCCACTTTTTATACATTTTTGACCCCAGTCACCCAATGACCTACGGTGCCAAGTTTGGGTATTCTGGCTTAAATACTGTGAGAATGACAGCAATTTAAAGGTTTCTCATTTAAGTCAATAGGGAAAATCTGATTTGTTGTTGTTGGCTCCGCCCACTTTTTCAATTTTTGAAGCCGAAGTAATCTATGACCTGATTTCTGATATTTGAAGCCCCTGACATCAATAATGGCAGCATTTTTCAATTTTCCCATTGAAATCAATCAAAGAAATCTGATTGGTTGTTTTTGGCCCCGCCCACTTTTCTGAATTTGAATCCTAATCCTAAATTGTCCAACTGTACCAAGTTTGGGGACCCTGCCATTAACAGCGTAAGATCAGCGGCAGTTTTAAATTTCCCCATTAAAACAACTGACTAAAATTTGATTGGCCGTTGTAGACTCCGCCCACTTTTTATAAATTTTCACCTTTGTCACACACTGACCCACCCTGCCGAGTTTGGGTGCTGTGGCTTAAAGGGAACCTGTCACCAGGATTTTGTGCATAGAGCTGGGGACATGGGCTGCTAGATGGCCGCTAGCACATCTGCAATACCCAGTCCCCATAGCTCTCTGTGCTTTTATTGTGTTAAAAAAACGTTATGTTCCATATGCAAATGAACCTGATATGAGTCCTGTGTCCGGAGATGAGTCCAATTTTCTGAGCGCAGCACCGCCCCGCATCCTCCGAATCTCCTCCTTGCTGGCTGACGTCACAGAGCTGGAGCGCCAAAATCTCGCGATGTGCGAGCTAGCGCATGCGCAGTGTCGGCATCTTGTTCATTCCCTGTGCTGGCATCAGCACAGGGAACGAACTACGCATGCGCTAGCTCGCGCATCGCGAGATTTCGTCTCTCCAGCTCTGTGACGTCAGCCAGCAAGGAGGAGATTTGGAGGACGCGGGGCGGTGCTGGGCTCCTTTCCGCTGGACTCATCTCCGGACACAGGACTCATATCAGATTCATTTGCATATGGATCAAAACGGTTTTTTAACACAATAAAAGCACAGAGAGCTATGGGGACTGGGTATTGCAGATGTGGTAGCGGCCATCTAGCAGCCCATGTCCCCAGCTCTATGCACAAAATCCTGGTGACAGGTTTCCTTTAAATACTGTGAGAATGACAGCTTTTTAAAAGTTTCTCATTGAAGTCAATAGGGAAAATCTGATTGGTTGTTTGTGGCTCTGCCCACTTTTTAGCATCCCCAAAATGAGACAAACATTGTCACAGTCCTCCAGTGACCAACTGTTCCAAGTTTCAGGACCCTGCCATTAACAGTCTAAGAGCAGCGGCAGTTTTAAATTTTCCCATTTAATCTAATGGCTGAAATTTCATTGGCCGTTGTAGACTCCGCCCACTTTTTATAAATTTTTTACCCCAGTCACCCAATGAACTACGCTGCCAAGTTTGGGTATTCTGGCTTAAATACTGTGAGAATGACAGCAATTTACAAGTTTCTCATTGAAGTCAATAGGGAAAATCTGATTGGTTGTTTGTGGCTCTGCCCACTTTTTAGAGTCCCCAAAATGTGACAGAAATTTTCAGGTAGACCCCATGACTAAGTGAACCAAGTTTGGCGAATTTAACTTAATAGCTGTACGAGTGGCAAAAGTTTAAAATTTTCCAATGAAAGTCTATGGGAAAAAATGGGATCTTCGGGGGGCAGCCCCAGGGGCCTGCAGGGTGGGATCGCTTAACAAAGCACAAGCAACCTATTCGGGTATGTGCCGAACAAGTGTGCAAAGTTTGGTAATTGTACTCCTAAAACTGTGGGAGAAGTAGCGTATAGAAAATTGCAAAATTTTCATTGGTCGTTGCTAGCTCCACCCACTTTGGGGTGTCCCCACAAAATTCAGAGTTTTGTTCGGGGTGACACCAATAATATGTGATCCGAGTTTGGGGAATGTAGCTTCAAAACTGTGTGGGTGAGAGCGACTTGAAAATTTTCCCTGTCAAAGTCTATGGGAAAAAAGTGGCGTTTCGGGTCCCGCCATAGGGGCCCGGAGGGTGGGATTGGTTATTAAAGCAGAAGCAACGAACTTTGTTATAGGACGAAGAAGTATGGAAAGTTTGGGGTATGTAGTATTTTAATAATTTAATAAGTTTAATAATTGGGTGCACCTAAGAGTCGGGGTGGGTGCACCTAATCGTTGGGGTGGGTGCACCTAATGACTAGGTTGAGTGCACCTAAGGGTCGGAGTGGGTGCACCTAAGGGTCGAGGTGGGTGCACCTAAGGGTCGTGGTGGGTGCACCTAAGGGTCAGAGTGGGTGCACCTAAGAGTCAGAGTGGGTGCACCTAAGGGTCAGAGTGGGTGCACCTAAGGGTCAGAGTGGGTGCACCTAAGGGTCAGAGTGGGTGCACCTAAGGGTCAGATGTGGGTGCACCTAAGGGTCAGATGTGGGTGCACCTAAGGGTCAGAGTGGGTGCACCTAAGGGTCAGGGTGGGTGCACCTAAGGGTCAGGGTGGGTGCACCTAAGGGTCAGGGTGGGTGCACCTAAGGGTCGGGGTGGGTGCACCTAAGGGTCGGGGTGGGTGCACCTAATCGTTGGGGTGGGTGCACCTAATGACTAGGGTGAGTGCACCTAAGGGTCGGGGTGGGTGCACCTAAGGGTCGGGGTGGGTGCACCTAAGGGTCGGGGTGGGTGCACCTAATGGTCGGGGTGGGTGCACCTAAAGGTCAGGGTGGGTGCACCTAAAGGTCAGGGTGGGTGCACCTAATCGTTGGGGTGGGTGCACCTAATGACTGGGGTGGGTGCACCTAATGACTGGGGTGAGTGCACCTAAGGGTCGGAGTGGGTGCAACTAAGGGTCGGAGTGGGTGCACCTAAGGGTCGGAGTGGGTGCACCTAAGGGTCGGAGTGGGTGCACCTAAGGGTCGGGGTGGGTGGACCTAAAGGTCAGGGTGGGTGCATCTAATCGTTGGGGTGGGTGCACCTAATGACTAGGGTGAGTGCACCTAAGGGTCGGAGTGGGTGCACCTAAGGGTCGGAGTGGGTGCACCTAAGGGTCGGAGTGGGTGCACCTAAGGGTCGGAGTGGGTGCACCTAAGAGGCGGGGTGGGTGCACCTAATGGTTGGGGCGGGGTCACCAAAGGGTCCGGAAGGGGTCACCTAGTGGTCCGGGGGGGTCACCTGGTGGTTCGGGGGGGTCACCTGGTGGTTCGGGGGGGTCACCTGGTGGTTCGGGGGGGTGTCACCTGGTAGTCTGGGGGGGGGTGTCACTTGGTAGTCCGGAAGGGGTGTCACCTGGTAGTCCGGGGGGGGGGGGGGGGGGTCACCTGGTGGTCTAAGTTAAATGGCTGAAATTTGATTGGCTATTTTAGGCTCTGCTTCGTTTGTAGCTCCGCCAACTTTTTAATGTCCCCAAAATGTCAGAGTGGGTGCACCTAAGGGTCAGAGTTAGTGCACCTAAGGGTCGGGGTGGGTGCACCTAGTGGTCCGGGTGGGGTCACCTAGTGGTCCGGGTGGGGTCACCTGGTGGTCTGGGGGGGGGGGGTCACCTGGTGGTCCGGGGGGGGTCACCTGGTGGTCCGGGGGCGGGGTCACCTGGTGGTCCGGGGGCGGGGTCACCTGGTGGTCCGGGGGCGGGGTCACCTGGTGGTCCGGGGGCGGGGTCACCTGGTGGTCCGGGGGCGGGGTCACCTGGTGGTCCGGGGGGGGGGTCACCTGGTGGTTCGGGGGGGGGTCACCTGGTGGTCCGGGGGCGGGGTCACCTGGTGGTCCGGGGGCGGGGTCACCTGGTGGTCCGGGGGCGGGGTCACCTGGTGGTTCGGGGGGGGTCACCTGGTGGTTTCGGGGGGGGGGGGTCACCTGGTCCGGGTGGGATCGCTTATAAAAGCACTCGCTATAGGTCGAAGAAGTGTAGAAAGTTTGGGGTATGTAGCCCCAAAACTGTAGGAGTTGTAGCGTATAGAAAACGCGGCTAAGAATAATAATAAGCTGAAACGCTTTTTGACAATCGAATATCGATCAATATATTGGCTTTTGCAAGGCAACATAATAATAATAATAATAATAATAATAATAAGCTGAACCACCAACGAATAACAGTATGTTGGCTTTTTCAAGCCAACATAACAATCGAATAACAGTATGTTACAGGCCTTTTCAAGCCAACATCATAATAACTAAATGATACTCAACCTGTAATCATTAAAGACACATAATCCTTTCTATCCCTTGGAAAGAAAAACTGTAAAAATCACATTTGTGCACATCCCTGAAATGTTTTTACAGGGATAAATCATTGATTTTATCAGTCTCTGCATCAGATAAATGTTTCCTTATGCGTAATTTCAAGGGACCAGAAGTTTGTCCTACATATTGTAGGTTGCAAGCAGAACAGAAGAGAGGAGTCCCCTGCATAACGGAAACGGGACGGATCCGTTTTGTAGCCCATAGACTTCTATTATGACGGAATGAATAACGGAATGCCTCTAAAGGCATTCTGTTATGTATTCCGTCATAGAATTGCGTTATGGTCCGTGGTAACAGAATCCATAACACAATTCAGCTTTTACCAAACGAAGTGTAAACGAATTTAAAAATATGAAATTCGTTCATACTAATTACAATTAATATAAGCACATATTCTAGGTTCCTCTGATGTCGTGCACACCATATAAGAGTTGCCTACCTTTGCAAACCTACAAGCTTTACATTTATGCTGTCCACATTTGTACGTCTCTGGATAAGACAGCCAGGTTTTATAGGGCACAGTTCCCACAGTAAATGCGCTCGGCAATGCAATATTGCCCAGAGTGCGAGCGCTCCTAGAAACAAAACAAACACAACATTTCAAAATCTCCATAATTATTTCATCCTGATCTAAGACCGGTATAAATGTACGGATAGTTTTCACAATTTGTCGATATTGACGGCTATAGGTGGTGACAAAAATAACAGGCTCAGTTTGGCAATCAATGATTTATCCCTGTCATAACATTTCAGGGATATACACAAATGTGATTTTTCCAGTTTTTCTTTCCAAGGTATAGAAAGAGTGTTTCGGCACCAAAGGGGAGGTGACCATATCAAGAAGCTTTTGAATCGTAAAACATATTCAATTTTATTTTGTTACAAACAAGATATTCTCAAGGATTAAATAGACATCAGGATGTTATGTATTTTTATTGATCACAGGTTGAGTATAATTTTGTTTGCTTTACTTGTCTCCTTATTTTGTAACCCCTTCAGGACCCTGCCATTTTTCACCTTCCTGACGAGGCCATTTTTTGCAAATCTGACATGTGTCACTGTGGTGATAACTTTAAAACGCTTTTATTTATCCAGGCCATTCTGAGACTTTTCTCTCCACAAATTGTACTTCATGACATTAAGTCTCTTAATTTTTAGTCACTGTTTAGGTATTGTACAGGTTTTTGGAACAACTTTTTTCTTTGTGTGTTATAACATCTGGGAACCAATAATAGTTAAAAAGAAGGCTGATGAAGGGGTCTGTCTACCATGAAACGCGTTGTACCACCTGCTATAATAATAAACCTAGATCCTGTTGACAACAAAGGCTGGTTCTTTGCGCCATGGGATTATCCCCTTATCCTTTGGATAAGGATGTCCTACACAAGAGGTGATGAGCACAAAAGGAGATCGGAAAGGAAAAATGGACAGATTCCTACAAGCTCCAACCATTGCAATTAATAAGAGACAGACTAAGTCTAACCCCCAAATTAAAAATCTGGTTGGGTGTGGGGAGGATATGGAAGATTCAGAGGGGGCGTTATCTTCAACAGACTCTGTATATTCTCCTACACTATCTGACATTATGTCAGCAGTATCAAAATCCAACCAAGTGTTGGAAATGATAACAAAACAAATGGGAGAATTAAAATCTGAAGTACAGTTGATCAGAGATGATTGCAGGAAGGTTGGTGAAAGTCAGTTGTGCAGAACAAAGAATAAGTGAACTAGAAGATCAAAGGCTTGGTGTTGTTAAAGATCTTAGGAGCATGAAAGGGGAGAACGTACCCCTTAGTAAGAAAATCGGAGGATAGGGATAGGAGATAAAACATCTGAGAAAACAGAGGGTGCAAATTGGATTACTGAAGTGGTTGGTGGAGAGAATCTCTCTAATTTATTTACAGTCGAGAGAGCACATAGGATACCTATGAAAAATGCAGTGGGTATTTATCCAAGAACAATAGCTGCAAAAATTACGCCGTTTAAGAATAAAGAGGTTGTTTAGCGTAAAATAAGATCCGTGGAAGAAATATATGGTTCAAAAGTGTCAGTCTACCCGGATTACTAGTTTACAACTCAAGAAGCAAGAGAGAAATACATTGATGTTAAACGTGGACTCCACCAGGCGAATATAGCTTACTCTCTTTTGTATCCTACTAAACTTAGAGTTGTTTATAAGGATCAGATTTTTCTCTTCGTCTCAGGATGTAAATAAATAGTTGGAAACTGTGGGATTATCTGTGAAGTGGTGATATTTAATAGAAGGGGGTAGGAGAGGGGATGGAAGGTGGACTTTGCATCAGTAGGTGGGTGTGAAGTCCCTGAGTGGGAGTGATACACTAGAGGGCGTGGGTTCGGGGAGAGCAGGAGGGAATGGAATTTTTTTTTTCTCTTATTTATTTATTTATTTATAAGAGAGTAAATTGATTAAAAAAAGTTACTAGTGATTAAAGTTTGACTCTGGAATGTAAGATGTTTGGGGGAGAAAATGAAAAACTTCGCTGTGTTTAGTTTAGTAGGGAGATATCTTCCATTCATAGTATGTTTGATAGAGACACATGTTGAAAGATAGATTGGGTCTTTGCAAAAGTAAATGGATAGCTTACCAATTTCACTCTGTTTACAGTGAGTATACACTCACCTAAAGAATTATTAGGAACACCATACTAATACGGTGTTGGACTCCACTTTGCCTTCAGAACTGCCTTAATTCTACCTGGCATTGATTCAAAAAGGTGCTGATAGCATTCTTTAGAAATGTTGGCCCATATTGATAGGATAGCATCTTGCAGTTGATGGAGATTTGAGGGATGCACATCCAGGGCACGAAGCTCCCGTTCCACCACATCCCAAAGATGCTCTATTGGGTTGAGATCTCGTGACTGTGGGGGCCATTTTAGTACAGAGAACTCATTGTCATGTTCAAGAAACCAATTTTAAATGATTCGAGCTTTGTGACATGGTGCATTATCCTGCTGGAAGTAGCCATCAGAGGATGGGTACATGGTGGTCATGAAGGGATGGACATGGTCAGAAACAATGCTCAGGTAGCCCGTGGCATTTAAACGATGCCCAATTGGCACTAAGGGGCCTAAAGTGTATCCGGAAAAAATCCCCCACACCATTACACCACCACCACCAGCCTGCACAGTGGTAACAAGGCATGATGGATACATGTTCTCATTCTGTTTACGCCAAATTCGGACTCTACCATTTGAATGTCTCAACAGAAATCGAGACTCATCAGACCAGGCAACATTTTTCCAGTCTTCAACAGTCCAATTTTGGTGAGCTTGTGCAAATTGTAGCCTCTTTTTCCTATTTGTAGTGGAGATGAGTGGTACCCGGTGGGGTCTTCTGCTGTTGTAGCCCATCCGCCTCAAGGTTGTGCGTGTTGTGGCTTCACAAATGCTTTGCTGCATACCTCGGTTGTAACGAGTGGTTATTTCAGTCAACGTTGCTCTTCTATCAGCTTGAATCAGTCGGCCCATTCTCCTCTGACCTCTAGCATCCACAAGGCATTTTCGCCCACAGGACTGCCGCATACTGGATGTTTTTCCCTTTTCACACCATTCTTTGTAAACCCTAGAAATGGTTGTGCGTGAAAATCCCAGTAACTGAGCAGAATGTGAAATACTCAGACCGGCCCGTCTGGCACTAACAACCATGCCACGCTCAAAATTGCCTAAATCACCTTTCTTTCCCATTCTGACATTCAGTTTGGAGTTCAGGAGATTGTCTTGACCAGGACCAAACCCCTAAATGCATTGAAGCAACTGCCATGTGATTGGTTGACTAGATAATTGCATTAATGAGAAATAGAACAGGTGTTCCTAATAATTCTTTAGGTGAATGTAGTAGAGGGGTCAGCATTTTGATTCATAAAGATATCCCATGCACAATTATTTCTCAAAGGATTGATGCACAGGGGTGTTATGTCTTCCTGTATGGATGCTTTGAGGGCGTAAGATGGGTAGTGGCAGGGATTTATCCCACCACCTTATAGACACAAAGTGTTGTTAAAACTATATGATTTTCTACAAGATAAGCAAAATTGTCCAATGTTATTGCTGGGAGATTTTAATTGCACAATGAATGAAGACTTGGATAGATTGAGCAAAAAAGGTAAGTCTAAAAAGGTAGGGTTTACGCCATTAATGAAGTTAACCCAAGAGCTTGGATAGTGCGATATATGGAGGATTCATAATCCGGTATTGAAACAGTATTCCTGCTATAGTAAAACATGAATCTCTTTCTAGGATTGACCTGGTATTTGGAAATCAAATGACCCTTCAGAGTAGAGTGGTGGTCTTGTATGAGCCAAGGTGTGTCTCAGACCACTCCGCAGTATTAACAAAGGTGGATACAAGGGTAGAAGTTGTGAAAGGTATTTGTAGACCTTATTTGGTTAATCCTATTTGGTTTAACCTAATGGGACAGGAAAGTAATCTTGAAAGAGAGTTGATATCCTTTTTTGAGTTAAATTAGGATTCTGCCGGGGTTAATGTGGTCTGAGACACTGCCAAGATTTATGTGAGAGGACTAGTAAATAAAAAGATCATAGAACTAAAAAAAAAAGAGTTTAAGAAGAAGGAAGATGATTTAAAGTTAATATTGGGAAAAACTGAGAAAAAAATTATAATAAAAAAAACGTGAAATCAAGAGAAGCTTGGTTGGAGGCATCTAAAAACTATGATAACTATCTTAGAGAAAAGGCACAGAATATTGATTTATTTATTAAATCTAGGAGACACTGGGATGGGGGTAGTCCTGGGAAGTTCTTTTCTGGCATTATTAGTAAAATTGATAAGGTGGTAAATACTGCGGCAATTCGAGATAAAGGGGGTATAGTATACAATGATCCAGACAAGATATTGGATGTGTTCAGAGATCATTATAAGGATTTGTATTCTACACATATTCAAATTGACCACAACAGACAAATGTTTTTGGAGGGATATTAAGATTCCAAGACTAAGTGTTAGCAAGCGGGAAGCACTAGATAGCCCCATTTCATTGAGTGAGGTGCTATCGGCAATAGCTGAAGCTCCTCTTGGTAAAACAGCAGGCCCAGATGGCTTACCTATAGAGTTATATAAAAGGAAAGAGAGCTCTGGGCGAGTAGATTGT
This sequence comes from Bufo bufo, assembly GCF_905171765.1. Classification (NCBI taxonomy): domain Eukaryota; kingdom Metazoa; phylum Chordata; class Amphibia; order Anura; family Bufonidae; genus Bufo; species Bufo bufo. Next base: position 484,888,947 of record NC_053390.1, on the reverse strand, counting down.
TGGAAGTTTTTCTATATTCTAACAAGGCGGCGTGCTTACCTGTTCAATGGGGGAAGCAACAATTATTTTAATTCCTAAGGAAGGGAAGGATGGTTTGGACCCGGGTTCGTACTGTCCAATTTCATTGATGAATAATGATTGTAAGATCCTTCCTAGAATCTTGGCGAGGAGACTGAAGTGGTAATTACGCATCTGGTGCACGAGGACCATAATTGATTTATTCCGGGAAGATCTACTTTAAACCTCTTCAGAATCTTCTCCAATATTCAATGGGTGGGTAATGATCATGCTGAAGGCTGCTCTATTCTGTCTCTAGATGCGACAAAAGCTTTTGATAGTGTGGAATGGGGCTTTTTGTGGGAAACCCTGGCTTATTTTGGTTTTAGTTCTGAGTTTAAGTGGGTGAAGATTATTTATAATAATCCGAGAGCACGGAAATCTGTTAGGCTACTTTCACACTAGCGTTCAGAGCGGATCCGTCTGCTGTCTGCACAGACGGATCCGCTCCTATAATGCAGACGTTTGGATCCGTTTAGAACGGATCCGTCTGCATTATAGCTTAGAAAAAATTCTAAGTGTGAAAGTAGTTCAGACGGATCCGTCCAGACTTTACATTGAAAGTCAATGGGGACGGATCCGTTTGAAAAGTGAGCCATATTGTGTCATCTTCAAACGGATCCGTCCCCATTGACTTACATTGAAAGTCTGGACGAATCCGTTTGCCTCCGCATGGCCAGGCGGACACCCGAAAGCTGCAAGCAGCGTTCGGGTGTCCGCTTGCGGAGCGGAGCGGAGGCTGAACGCTGCCAGACTGATGCATTCTGAGCGGATCCGCATCCACTCAGAATGCATTAGGGCAGTACGGATGCGTTCGGGGCCGCTTGTGAGACCCTTCAAACGGATCTCACAAGTTGAGCCCCAAACGCTAGTGTGAAAGTAGCCTTAATGGTAAATTGTCTGAGAATTTTCGTATTGAGAGGGTATGAGGCAGGGAGGCCCTCTTTCTCTCTTACTCTTTGCTCTAGTGTTGGAACCATTGGCAGCCAAAAAAGAATGCAGGTATTGATAGATTTGGAGTGAAGGGAAGTGAGGATAAAATATCACTCTATGCAGATGATCTCTTTTTTCTTGGCGATACCAACGGGGTCTTAAAACACGTGATGGTATTGAAGGATGAATCTCTCAGGTATAACAATTAATTAGAATAAATCAATACTTCTTCCATTATGTGATAAAATCGAGGTAGTGGATGAAAGGTTAACTATTCTGGGCCATCAGGACAATTTTACATATTTGGGATTAGAGACAGCAAAGGATGCTTCTAGATTCATAGAATTGAATTTTGATCCACTGTTTCGTAAGATTAAAGATAGGATTAAGATCTGGAACAAACTACCCATAAATAAGGCAGATAGGATAGGACTAATTAAAATGTTTTTTTTTACCTCAACTATTGTATGTTATTAGAAACTGCCCTATCTGCTTAGGTAAAACTGTTTTTTAAGGAAATCGAGAAATTGTTTCATGATCTTCTGTGGGCAGGTAAGAGGGTGAGGAAAAAATTAAGTTGGTTTACCAGGGCCTATGATTATGGAGGTTTAGAGGTACCGGATATGAAGCTTTATTATTTAGTGTTTAGTGCATTGTTCATGAAATGGGAGCAGGTGGATTTTTTTTAAAGTGCTTAGTGAATAAGAGTGTAGGTTCATTGCCAAACATTTTTGTACTACTTGAATCAGGACAATTATATAATAAAAGAGTATATAGGATCCCACTAGTTAAATCTTGGGCCATGTTTAAACATCTCTTTGGTTTGGAGGGTTTTATTTGAATAACCCCCTTTTGGTATAATTACACTTTGGGGGAAAATACTTGTGTTGAAGAGGCTAAATATTGGATAACAAGTTTTTTTGTACTTATCACAATATGTCAAGGATGGACTACTGAAATCAAAGGAAGAGTTACTAGGGAATTTAGGTGGTGATAGACAGTGTGTTTCAATATTTATAGTTAGTGGCAATATTTAAAGTAGTTAAAGAAAAGATATCTAGGATGTTATGTACACATGCGACACAGGTTTTCAATTTAGAGTGGAGGGGTAGTTATAAATTGGTGTCAATATTTTATAAAAACGAAGTAGTTATAGATAAGGGGGAAAGATGCTATAGTAAATCAGCATGGGAAAAGGATTTAGGCCCAATATCTGAGGAACAATGGAGGAGGTACTGGCAAGCAAATAGGTGCTTGAAGAACCCTGCGCATTAAGTTACCAAATTTATGATCCTGCATTGTTTATACGTGACTCCCACCCAGGGCCGGTACAAGGCAGGGGCCGAAGGAGCGGGTGCCCTGGGCGCTACCATTTGCGGACAGGAGGGGGGCGCAGGTGAAGTGCCAGCCACGGCCCCCCCTACATCATGCTGTGCCCCCCCAACTAAAATGACCCCCCCCCCTCCCCCAAGTGAGCAGCCGCCGCCGGGCACAGGGAGATGAGCGCTTCCATTGCGCTCATCTCCATTGTAAACTGTCTGTGCCAGCGGAGGTGCAGGGGAGGGAGAGGCGTGTCCCTTCCCTTTCCTCTGATAGGCTGCAGGCAGGCACCGAAGTGGAGGAGAGGCCCCGCCCCCTAATTACTCCTGTTTACCTTTCTAAAGCTAAAGGACCTTTGATGATGTCATCACAGGTCCTGTAAGGGAACTGCACAGTGTAAAGTGTAGTTCCCAGGTTAGAACAGTGCATCTGCCAGGACCTGTGATGACATCATCTTCAACATCACAGGTCCTGCAGAATCTAGCAAAGGAACTGCACCAAAAATGGTGTAGTTCCTAGGTTTCAAAGGTACATCTGCCAGGACCTGTGATGACATCATCACAGGTCCTTCAACCCCTAACAGCAAGTATTAAAAGTTCACAAGCAGCTCTGTATTGATCCATACAGACTGGAATGGAGAGGTAAGAGGAGGTCCTCCACTTTTCATCATTTACCCCCCCCCCCCTCCATGCCCTGTTTTTACTCATTGCTCACTCATGTATACTACTTCAGACAGTTACCACTACCTCATGTACCTCACAGTGACTATAATGCATAACTGACCACATATTTCTATAAACACTGCATCTACAGTATTATACCTTCTATGTGTCACATCAATACACTGCTCTGTGTGTAATATATATATATATATATATATACATACACACACATACATGCACACACACTGCATATATTACACAGTATTATACATGCAATATGTACAGATATATAGTATATACCGCAGTGCACTGATATGTGAGGTATGAGGTATAATAGATGCTGTGTGTACAGATATCAGTACACTTCTGTATATACTATATATGTGAGGTACGAGGTATAATAGATGCAGTGTGTACAGATATATAGTATATACAGCAGTGTACTGATATGTGAGGTACGAGGTGTCAATACACTGCTGTATTTACTATATACCTGTACACACTGCATCTATTATACCTCGTACCTCACATATTACACTACTGTATATACTGTATACACTGCATATATTATACCCCGTACCTCACATATCAGTACACTGCTGTATATACTATATACCTGTACACACTGCATCTATTATACCCTGTACCTCACATATCAGAACACTAGGGAATATACTATATACCTGTACACACTGCATATATTATACCGCGTACCTCACATATCAGTACACTGCTGTATATACTATATACCTGTACACACTGCATCTATTATACCGCGTACCTCACATAACTGTACACTGCTGTATAGAATATACATCTGCATCTATTATACCTCTTTTGTGTGCCAGGGCTGTTTTGTAATCCCAATCCGGCCCTGATGGCATAAATTATAAAACGCAGCAGCAAGAATAGTTCATGGAACAAAGGGAGGGGCTATAAAAGGGGAATGGGGGCCCAATTTAGATTCCTGCTATGGGGCCCAGTGATTTTTATGTACGCCCCTGGCTGCAGGCACTAGGCCGGCAGCCTATCAGAGGCCGGCGCAATGACGTCATCGTGCCGCCTGAGCCTTACATTACAGCGTGGGACACAGGAAGAGGCTGCATCGCATCGCTGACACTTAGGTAAGTATAAGTGGTTTTTTTTTGTTTTTTTTTACAATAGTGTTACTGGCACATTGGGGGGGCTTATTACAAAACTGGCACATGATGATGGGGGGGACTTTATACTGGCACATGATGATGGGGGGGAACTTTATAGTGTCTGTGACTTTCAAAGTCCCACCCACAGTCCTTTGTTCTATTGCTTTAAGTATATTCTTGTTTTGAAACAACATTGATTCTTTCTTAAAAACGGGGGGGGGGGGGGGGGGGGGGCGCAGTTTGCCATCTTCGCCCTGGGCACCAAATGGCCTTGTCCCAGCCCTGCTCCCACCTGACTTTAAACATTTTCAACGGGAGCCAAAGCCACATGTCCAAGATGTGAAAGCTCTAAAGTAGATATTATCCATATGTGGTGGCGTTGCACTAAAATACAACCATTTTGGCAGGGTCTTATTGAAATGATTAAGGATATTTTTGGTTGTAAGTTGTCTTTCTCTATTATTATTTGTCTGCTGGGTGAAATTCTGCATAATGTATCGAGAATGAACCAGACCATGATGTATAAATCCTTCCTTATGGCTCGCCTATTAGTGGCCAGAGGATGAAGGAGACCAGATGTGCCTACTGTTAGAGAGTAGATAAATATGATGAATCCTTATAGCTCTATTGAGAAAGCTTGTTATATTAGAATAAATAAATAGCTAATCCATCAGAAATTATGGTGTAAGTGGAAGATATTCATGGAGAACCTTAAAGGATAGTAATGAGAAACATTATTTTTTTTTCACTCTTTTCATTCCTGCTTGGGGTGGGTTTGGTGAAAGGGTGGGAGTTATTGTTTTCTAAAATATGTATATATTTGCCTGATGTAATGTTTCTATTGTACAACGTATTGTTGGAATATAGAACATTAAATAAAAAAAATATTTTAAGGACCAGTTCAGGTCTGAAGTCACTTTGTGGGGCTTACATAATAGAAACCACCCATAAATGGCCACATTTTAGAAACAACATCCCTCGAGGTATTCAAAACTGATTTTACAAACTTTGTTAACCCTTTATGTGTTCCACAAGAATTAAAGAAAAATGACATTTCCATGACAAATCTTTTTTGGCAGATTTTTTATTTTAATGCATTTTTTTTCCAGTAACACAGCCAAACAAAACATAATATTTATTACCCTGATTCTGCAGTTTACAGAAACACCCCATTTGTGATCATAAACTGCTGTACCGGCACACGGCAGGGCGCAGAAGGAAGGGAGCGCCATGTGGTTTTTGAAGGGCAGATTTCACTGGATAATTTTAAGTTGTCATGTCACATTTGAAGACCCACTGATGCACCCCTAGAGTAGAAACTCCAAAAAAGTTACCCCATTTTGGAAACTACGGGATAAGGTGGCAGTTTTGTTGGTACTATTTTAGGGTACATATGATTTTTGGTTGCTCTATATTACACTTTTGGTCCCACTCTGGGACTTCAACTTCTGGGGTCGGATCCCCTCTGCAATGCATTACAATACAACCTGTATAGTAATACACTGGCTGTCAGCTTTTATGCTGACAGCCTTCCTGTGAGACCCAGTCTAAGGGCTGGATCTCACAGGCTTCCATAGGAGGCAAGCCCTGATGCCTATGAAAGGCATCGGGCTTGCCTTCTCTGCCATCGTGTCCCCACCACTGCAGCGCGGGGACCTGATGGAAATGCAGAAGGCACCCGTGCCCTTCGCAAACCATCTGCATGCCGCGGTCAGCTTTGACTGTGGTATACAAGGAGTTAATACGCTGGCATCAGTGTCTTTACCGATGCCGGCCTATGCAGCAGGGGCCCGGATGTCAATGACTGCCAGGTCCATGCCGCTGATCGGGCGGGTGCAGCTCCTGCACCCACATGATCAGCCCACCATACATGTACGACACTGGTCATTAAGAGACATCTACCAGTGCTGTACATGTACGGCGGGGGTCCTTAAGGGGTTAAAGGTTAATTCTGATGTTCCTACCAGTGCACTCATTTTCCTGTGATTACTCCATGTGACAGCCCATGTGATGGGTGTGTATTTTAAATAGGGGGATGTTTGTGAATATTTTTATGTCAAAGACTGAGTGAGGTCTCATATGTAGACCATGTCCAGAGGGATTGTTGCCTTGTAGCTGTTTTAATAACTTTCTAAGAAGATTTTATCTCCAAGTGCTGGATCAGCTTCTCCTTTTGATGTGAAACTGGATAGGTTTCAATTTCTGGTGCAAAAAAGAATGGAATTAGCAGTTGTATTTATACTGCACCGCCTCTACAAGTGAGATGACGTGCAGGTAATTATGAAGAAGAAGGGAAACTCACACAAGTGCCACCTCTTCACACAGAGCTGAACGTGAGGGATGCCGGGAGTAGGACCTGATATTGATATTGCTGACCTATACTAAAGATAGGTCACTAATATTTACCCACTGCACAACCCCTTTAACTTATCCCACTCAAGGATTTTCATTACTTTCACTACATTTGTAGTTGATAATTATAATGGCCACTGCTTTGCTGTCTGTGCTGTACATTTACAAAAAAGGAGGAAGTTGTTAAAGTGGATCTAAAGAGGCTCATCATACTAAGCTATTATAAGAGTTCAAGTTACTGTTCAAATGCATGCACACCATATAAAAACCTGCAAGACCAAGAGGTGCCATAATTAGCTAAGAGCAAGCACTTCTAAACAGCAATATCATAAAATAGGCATCTTAAAGGGTTTCTACCACTTTGTTTTCACATAATTAGCTTTCAGACACTAGCGATCCGCTAGTGTCTGCTCTACCAAACAATCCTAATATAATAGCTTATTGTGCAGCCGTTTCGCTAAAAAACGAACTTATATTGATATGCTAATGAGCCTCTAGGTGCTATGGGGGCGTCATTAGCACCTAGAGGCTCGGTCTACCTTCACAAAATGCCGCCGCCCAGCGCGTCCCTCCAGCCCGCCCATCTCCTCCGGAATGCGATCCTCCCTGTGAGCCAGCGGACAAATTCTCGCGCATGCACCGTGCGCGTCTGTATTCAGCGCATGTGCAGTGAATGTCTGACCACTCCCTGCTCAGACATCTCCACTGCGCCTGCGCCGATGACGTCATAGTGCTCCGAAGAACAGGTGCAGTGGAGATGTCTGTGCAGAAAGCGGTCAGACATTCACTGCGCATGCGCCGAATACAGACGCGCACGGCGCATTCACGAGAATTCGTCCGCTGGCTCACTGGGAGGATCGCATTCCGGAGGAGATGGGCGGGCTGGAGGAACGCGCTGGGAGGCGGCATTTTGTGAAGGTAGACCGAGCCTCTAGGTGCTAATGACGCCCCCATAGCACCTGGAGGCTCATTAGCATATCAATATAAGTTAGTTTTTTAGCGAAACGGCTGCACAAAAAGCTATTATATTAGGGTTGTTTGGTAGAGCAGACACTAGCGGATCGCTAGTGTCTGAAAGCTAATTATGTGAAAACGTAATGGTAGAAACCCTTTAAAGAAGCGTTTTTTGGTGTGAAAACAGTAACTGTTGTGGGGATTCACTCTGGTAGGCAGCTTAGCGGACGCAGTATAGAGGCAACACAAAGTCTTTAACTTAAATAGTTCAGTAACAATGGAAAAATGGACGAGCACTCATACACTTGGCAACTAAATTGACATATGCAGAAAATATTTATTGTTAAATCCCCATAAAATCCAAGAAATAAAAATAAAAACAGTGTATTATAGCAATGACATACAAAAACTACAATCACATAAACTATAGTAGATATAATAGTATAGTCGATATTGTATTGAATGCTAAAATATATGATAATAAAATATTCGATACTAGTCTATAGTCGATAAATTCACTGATATAAATCACACACCAAAAACTTCAAGTATTGTCCAGGTCTTATATATGCTGTTATTGTGAAGGGGGAGGTAATTCCTCTGTGAATCTATCTCTGATTGGGAAAAGGAGTGTCACTTTAAATATTGTAGGTGTATTTCCCCTGGGAATGTAGTGTATTCATAAAATGTCCACAGGAATCCTGATAATATTGGAATAAAAAGTCTCTTATGGTATTTCCTTTTAAAGTCGAGGTAAACTTTAAATCGGTATTTGGCTTACCGTCTGGTGTCTGCTGTCTCCCTGTAGCTTGAGTGGAGCTTTAAATGTCTGCCGGCTTATTTGATCGCTCCTTCCAACAAGCTGGTTCAAATTTTGCGGGAGTTCCAAAGATCGCGGGAGTTGACACTCTGTTCCGCAATTTCCTTCGGTACAGCTTTTCGACGATAAAAGTAGTTGTTCCTTTACTGTAAAAAAATTTTCTTTCTCTGTATGGCCATACAGTTTTATCGGAGGCTTCTCAATACAGGTACATCACTTGTTTCACCATACGCGTTTCGGGTAGATTCACTCTCCCTTCCTCAGGAAGGGAAGCAATCAGTGATAAATAACAAAACATGACTATTCTCAAGCTGCGGTCATAGGCAATATTCTAAGCTCTGTCAGCAGCCCTTCAAATTTGACATAAAGAATACCTCAGCATGCAGTGCTAATCTTCCTGTCAAAGTGACAGATACCACATCCAGAACCCATGATGAATGACTTTTACTTTTTAAATTAGATTCTGCGCTACCAAACATACAGGAGAACACAGCTCTATGACAACCAGTAACATCTCCTCTGACATAGATGTTCTTCTTTCTCATCTTGTCCAGACCGCCATGATGACTTCTTTCAGCTATGTCTCATCTCCGCAGAGTTTGTCATACACACCTCTTACTTTTCTACTTTCCATCAGTAGCATTAATGGCACTTTATAATGTGTGTCAGTAGAACTAATATCCCCTTATGATGTGCCAGTAGAACAAAAAATGCCCTCTTATAGTGCTCCACTAATTCTAATGCCTACTTACAATGTGTGCCAGTAGAAAAAAATACTGCTCCCATTTCCCCTTGTAGTGCTCCCAGTAGTACTAATGAACCCTTATAATGTGGGCAAATAGAAAAAATTTCCCCTTCTAGTTCCCCCAGTAGTACCAATGTCCCCATAGTGCCACCCATTTATAATAATGGCCTCCTATTGTGGCCCAACAGCATGCTGCAAAAAAAGTAACAAATGCAAATACCTCCATGCTGCTGTCAGAGATTTAGTGCAGGACACAGGCCTCTTCAGGGCTGTGTCTTGAGCTGTTTGCAGCCCAGCTCATGCAGTGTGATAATTATGATATCATTGTGCCGCCTGTGCCAGCCTCTGATAGGCTTCAGGCCTAGTGTCTGAGGCCTATGAGCATCAAAGGCGGGGAGACACTGGATCTCATGTTCCATCACAGCATTCAACTGTATCGCCATCCTGAGTAAACATTGCTGGCTGTTAGGGCATACCCTGCCATATCCTGCATACCCCAACACCCTGAGGCATAAACTATTTTACCAGATAATGGCAGAAGAAAGGTGGATGATTGGTTTAAGTTAACCAGCACTCAAGATGACTTTTTAAAGTGTTTTTCAAATAATACCTGGCAATGTGTAAGTACAATTCCATTACAGCGATAGGAAAAATCCTTTAAATGTGCGTTCTAAGAGTGGTTAAGGCAGTAATGGTGCTTTAGGACATACTGTTTACTCATCGAATCGTATACAGCCTGCAGTTGAGTTATGGAAAACAGTGTTGTCGGCCTCTCAAACCTTTGGCCTACCATTCAATTCAATGGGACTTGAATAGTTAGGAGCTATCCTTTCGAACTGAATGGGGCAGCTGAGATGTAACTACAACTGCTCATTGCTGCAGTTGCAACAGTTAGCAGGTAAACAGTGAAAAGGGGGCTTACGAGTGCCGTTTTCTCTTCAAACAGCTGATTGGCGGGGTATCGGGAGTCAGCCCCCCTGCCGATCTGATATTCATAACCTATTCTAGGGAAAGGACATCAACTATTTAATCCTTAAAAAACTCTTTAATAAATTTTAATATCTCCTCTGCATGCTTCACTGCAGGCATTACTAACATATCACACATTTTAACTCTTTCCCGACTAGCGCCATACTAGTACAGCACTGGCCGGGCCTTTTAAGATGGCGCCCGTTTCTGAGCGGAGCGGGCACCATAGCCGCAAGGTGCCTGCTGTTTTACCCGAAGTTAATGTCCGCGACTGGCAGTAATGCCGGTCGCAGACATTTTATACGTCAGATGCTGTGGTCAATCTTGACCACAGCATCGGAGTGCTGTAAATACCAGAATTAAGCGATTCTGGTAATGCTCCGGCGTGTGGCCATCGGAGGAGACTGAGTTTGTGTGCAGCAGCCCCTGTGATAGTAAATGACAGGAGGCTGCTGCGTAGTACCTCTACTGGACCAGTGCTGGCTGCGTACTAGTACAGCGCTGGCCGGGTCTTCAAAGATGGTACTCGCTCCTGAGTGGCGCAGGCGGCAAAAAAAGTGAAAAATGCAGGTCGCAGACATTTAACACTTCAGTTGTGGTGGTCAATTCTGTGCGCGTTTGGCGATCGGAGGAGCCGGGGCTTGTATGCAGCAGCCCCTGTCATAGAGAATGACAGGAGGCTGCTGCATAGTGTTTCCTATGGGACTTCAACTTCTGGGGTCGGATCCCCTCTGCAATGCATTACAATACAACCTGTATAGTAATGCACTAATTGTCAGATTTTATGCTGACAGCCTGCCAGTGAGACCCAGTCTAAGGGCTGGATCTCACAGGCTTCCGTAGGAGACAAGCCCTGATGCCTATGAAAGGCTTGCCTTCTCTGCCATCGTGTCCCCGCCAATGCAGCGCGGGGACCTGATGGAGATGCGGAGGGCACCCGTGCCCTTCACAAACCATCTGCATGCCGCAGTCAGCTTTGACTGTGGTATACAAGGGGTTAATACGCCGGTATCACTGTCTTCAACGTATGCAGCAGCGGCCCAGCTGTCAGTGACTGCCAGGTCTGTGCCGCTGATCGGGCAGGTGAAACTCCTGCACCCGCCTGATCAGCCCGCCGTACATGCACAATGCTGGTCCTTAAGGGACATCCACCAGTGCCGTACATGTACGGCGGGGGTCCTTAAGGGGTTAAAGGTTAATTCTGATGTTCCTACCAGTGCACTCATTTTCCTGTGATTATTCCATGTGACAGCCCATGTGATGGGGTGTGTATTTTAAATAGGGGGATGTTTGTGAATATTTTTATGTCAAAGACTGAGTGAGGTCTCATATACAGTCAGGTCCATAAATATTGGGACATCGACACAATTCTAACATTTTTGGCTCTATACACCACCACAATGGATTTGAAATGAAACGAACAAGATGTGCTTTAACTGCAGACTGTCAGCTTTAATTTGAGGTTATTTACATCGGTGTAGGAATTACAACAGTTTGCATATGTGCCTCCCACTTGTTAAGGAACCAAAAGTAATGGGACAGAATAATAATCATAAATCAAACTTTTACTTTTTAATACTTGGTTGCAAATCCTATGCAGTCAATTACAGCCTGAAATCTGGAAAGCATAGACATCACCAGACGATGGGTTTCATCCATGGTGATGCTCTGCCAGGCCTCTACTGCAACTGTCTTCAGTTCCTGCTTGTTCTTGGGGCATTTTCCCTTCAGTTTTGTCTTCAGCGAGTGACATGCATGCTCAATCGGATTCAGGTCAGGTGATTGACTTGGCCATTGCATAACATTTGACTTCTTTCCCTTAAAAAACTCTTTGGTTGCTTTTGCAGTATGCTTTGGGTCATTGTCCATCTGCACTGTGAAGCGCCGTCCAATGAGTTCTGAAGCATTTAGCTGAATATGAGCAGATAATATTGCCCGAAACACTTCAGAATTCATCCTGCTGCTTTTGTCAGCAGTCACATCATCAATAAATACAAGAGAACCAATTCCATTGGCAGCCATACATGCCCACGCCATGACACTACCACCACCATGCTTCACTGATGAGGTGGTATGCTTAGGATAATGAGCAGTTCCTTTCCTTCTACATACTCTTCTCTTCCCATCACTCTGGTACAAGTTGATATTGGTCTCATCTGTCCATAGGATTTTGTTCCAGAACTGTGAAGGCTTTTTTAGAAGTTGTTTGGTAAACTCTAATCCGGCCTTCCTGTTTTTGAGACTCACCAATGGTTTACATCTTGTCGTGAACCCTTTGTATTCACTCTGGTGAAGTCTTCTCTTGATTGTTGACTTTGACACACATACACCTACCTCCTGGAAAGTGTTCTTGATCTGGCGAACTGTTGTGAAGGGTGTTTTCTTCATCAGGGAAAGAATTCTTCAGTCATCCACCACAGTCTTTTCCGTGGTCTTCCGGGTCTTTTGGTGTTGCTGAGCTCACCGATGCGTTTCTTCTTTTTAAGAATGTTCCAAACAGTTGTTTTGGCTGACGGCGCTCATTCATGCAGCCAATCGGCTGTCTCCAAAACCACATGACGCACGTCATCACGTGTCATGTCCGCAGATGTCATCAAGACGCGCCCTTGTGCATCCGATGATCATATCACGCGAACACTCACGTGCGGCGTCACTGCAGCGTGACCTCATCAGTGCCATGGCAACGGGGATGCATATATAAGAATCATTCCTATAGCTCAAATTAAACAAACTTATTTAGATCAATCTATCAAGTAATCACATGGGACAGTTCCGATTGACATGGGCAAAAGAAATCGCATATTTGGCATGGTCATATAGCCTATAATGCATCCATCAATAAATCACATAAAGCAACTCCGATTGTAATGGGTAAAAAGGTATATGATTAAACACATATGATGTATACATCTACCATACATTGTAGATACATTATATAAATCCCCTATTGATGGAATAATAACACATCAGTGAATTTAAAGGTAACTGGCTATCCTAAGGAGTAAGGGATGGATCACCCGGGACTATTTTACACATAACATTATAAAAACAAGATGTCCAAATACCTAGGGGACATATTAGCTACCCATCTCAATCAATGGACGTGACGTTAAATTCTAAATTAAGGCCAAATGGTTGAAGGGACCTCAGGGTGTGAATCCATTTTAGTTCCTTTCTTCTCAGGATTCTCTTTCTATCACCACCCCGTCTCAGATATCCTACACTGTCAATAACACGAAATCTTAATTGATTTATGGAATGATTATGTTCAATGAAATGTTTTGCAACCGGTTTATCTAATGCACCCTTTCTTATTGTACTTTTGTGTTTATTGATTCTCTCTCTTAATTCCATCCGCAAAACCTCGCCTTTCATGATGCCACTGCAGTTGCAGCATGAAAGGCAAGGGAAATTGCCACTCTTCAATGGTGCCAATCTCTTCTGTCTCTCCATATCTTTACCCCCTATATCCGCTTTTACAATTTTGTCACGTAAATTCGGGCTTCTCTTATAAGCCATCATTGGGGGAGCTGTAAATTCAATGAAATTCGGTAATCCTTTATGCAAAATTTACCAATCTTGTCTAAGAATAGCAGCAATATTTCCGCCGTCTCCCCCATAAATAGACACAAAGGGAATGCGAGGGATATCTTGCTTGTGGGGCCTCCTTGTAGAGGTGGAGCTACGTTCAGTGGTCACAATTATCTGTCTAGTGCGTTTGATCAATTTTTTAGGATATCCTCTATTCCTAAACTTACTACACATTTCATCCACCCTATACTCAAACTGAGTTTCATCAGATACAATGCGTCGTACCCTGAGCAGTTGACTCCATGGTAAGGAGTTCACCATACTGGGAGGATGGCTACTATCATACATCAATAAGGTATTTTTATCTGTGGGTTTTTGGAACAGATCAGTTTTGATCTTTCCCTCCTGTACCAGAATACGGACGTCAAGGAACTGCAGCTCACTGACCGAATGTGTCACCGTGAACTGCAGGTCCTGGACTCCAGAATTCAGGTGTGCATGGAATTCATCAAGTTCCGATATGGTACCCATCCAGATTAAATATATGTCGTCGATGTAGCGCCACCAGCACAGAACCCTCTCAAAAAAAGTGGAGCGATATACCAGCAGATCCTCGACCTCTGCCATGAAGATGTTTGCGTAGGTGGGGGCACATTGGACCCCATGGCCACACCCCGTTTTTGCTGGTAGAAGGTGTCCCTGAAGAGGAAATAGTTCCTCCTCAGGACCACCTCCAGGAGGGCGAGGATCAGCCGGTGTGCCCCAGGAGAGAGATCCGTGCTGGCGAGGGCCACATCGAGGACATTGAGACCGTATGTGTGGTCGATGGATGTATAGAGTGATACAACATCAAAACTAACCAACACAAAATCATCCGGCATGCTGAGTGATCTCAACTTGGTTAGGAAATGACCAGTATCACTGATATAGGAGGGGGCCGTGGTCGCATGGATCCGCAAGATTTTGTCCAGAAAGATAGAGACCGTGTTAAAGATGGAACCCCTGCCCGACACAATTGGTCAGCCAGGGGGATCCACTAAACTCTTGTGGATCTTTGGTAATACGTATATCACAGGGGTGACAGGGTGGCCCACACGTAAATAGCTATTCAGATCATCATCAATGATTCCTTGACTCAGGGCTTCATCCAGTATCACCCCTATGACATCTGCTATATCCCATTTGGGATCCTTTGCTAACATCTCATACACTTCACCGTCTCCTACCTGTCTGGAGATCTCATCAACATATTTGCAGGTATCCATTACGACCAAGGCGCCCCCCTTGTCAGCTGGTTTAACTGTCAACTTTGTGTTCTGTTCCAACTCAGACAGCCTGTCTCTCTACTTTAGGTAAATTATGTCTATACACATGAGCTTCCTCGGCCCTCAATTGGTCAACACGTTTCCTAACAAATTCAATGTATGTTTCAACAACATGATTATTTTGTGGCGGGACAAAATGGCTTTTGTTCCTCAATTCCAATTTTTTACATGATAATGCATTAGTGGACACATTAGATTGTATAACAGATACATTATTATCTTTAGTAGAGAAAAAAGCCTTCAATCTTAGACGTCTAAAAAACCTCTGGAGATCTAACTCCAATTCAAACCAGTCCCGTGCTATTGTTGGGCAAAAGGTCAATTTGTGCATCATTCAGCTGTACAGACGAAATGTTCACCACAAGATTTACTATTTTCGCTGGCCGCGTCTCGTGGTTCTCCCCTGCTTGTACGCAGGTATCTCCACTGATGTCGGGGGGAGGGTTTTTTCCGGATCGGTGATGTTTCCTACCGCCCCTTCGGTATCCCCTTCGGTATCCCCTTCTCCTCTTCTCCTGCTTGGGCCTAAAAAATTGGATGTACCAGACTCATCCGTAGAATCCGATTCACCTGTAGTGAAGCCAAATTTGCCCTGGTCAAAACGTTTACCTCTTCTCTGTCTATTAAACCTTTGGGGCTGAGACAATTGCCAATTGTATATTTTTCCGGACTGATAATCGTCTAAGTCTCTATGCCATTTATCTCTTTTAATGCGTTCTACTTCCATTTTGTGTCACTTTTTTTTAGAGGGTTCTGTGCTGGTGGCGCTACATCGACGACATATTTTTAATCTGGACGGGTACCATATCGGAACTTGATGAATTCCATGCACACCTGAATTCTGGAGTCCAGGACCTGCAGTTCACGGTGACACATTCGGTCAGTGAGCTGCAGTTCCTTGACGTCCGTATTCTGGTACAGGAGGGAAAGATCAAAACTGATCTGTTCCAAAAACCCACAGATAAAAATACCTTATTGATGTATGATAGTAGCCATCCTCCCAGTATGGTGAACTCTTTACCATGGAGTCAACTGCTCAGGGTACGACGCATTGTATCTGATGAAACTCAGTTTGAGTATAGGGTGGATGAAATGTGTAGTAAGTTTAGGAATAGAGGATATCCTAAAAAATTGATCAAACGCACTAGACAGAAAATTGTGACCACTGAACGTAACTCCACCTCTACAAGGAGGCCCCACAAGCAAGATATCCCTCGCATTCCCTTTGTGTCTATTTAGGTGGGAGACAGCGGAAATATTGCTGCCATTCTTAGACAAGATTGGCAAATTTTGCATAAAGGATTACCGAATGTCATTGAATTTACAGCTCCCCCAATGATGGCTTATAAGAGAAGCCCGAATTTACGTGACAAAATTGTAAAAGCGGATATAGGGGGTAAAGATATGGAGAGACAGAAGAGATTGGCACCATTGAAGAGTGGCAATTTCCCTTGCCTTTCATGCTGCAACTGCAGTGGCATCATGAAAGGCGACGGTTTTGCGCACCCTTATAGCAGCAAGCTGTTTAAAATCAGAGGATATTATACATGTAGATCCACTGATGTGGTATACATGATACAGTGCCCATGTAGTTTGATATACGTGGGGGAGACTACGATGGAATTAAGAGAGAGAATCAATAAACACAAAAGTACAATAAGAAAGGGTGCATTAGATAAACCGGTTGCAAAACATTTCATTGAACATAATCATTCCATAAATCAATTAAGATTTTGTGTTATTGACAGTGTAGGATATCTGAGACGGGGTGGTGATAGAAAGAGAATCCTGAGAAGAAAGGAACTAAAATGGATTCACACCCTGAGGTCCCTTCAACCATTTGGCCTTAATTTAGAATTTAACGTCACGTCCATTGATTGAGATGGGTAGCTAATATGTGCTCTAGGTATTTGGACATCTTGTTTTTATAATGTTATGTGTAAAATAGTCCCGGGTGATCCATCCCTTACTCCTTAGGATAGCCAGTTACCTTTAAATTCACTGATGTTTTATTATTCCTTGAATAGGGGATTTATATAATGTTTCTACAATGTATGGTAGATGTATACATCATATGTGTTTAATCATATACCTTTTTACCCATTACAATCGGCGTTGCTTTATGTGATTTATTGATGGATGCATTATAGGCTATAAGACCATGCCAAATATGCGATTTCTTTTGCCCACGTCAATCGGAACTGTCCCATGTGATTACTTGATAGATTGATCTAAATAAGTTTGTTTCATTTGAGCTATAGGAATGATTCTTATATATGCATCCCCGTTGCCATGGCACTGATGAGGTCGCGCTGCAGTGACGCCGTACGTGAGTGTTCGCGTGATATGATCATCGGATGCACAAGGGCACGTCTTGATGACGTCTGCGGACATGACACGTGATGACGTGCGTCATGTGGTTTTGGAGACAGCCGATTGGCTGCATGAATGAGCGCCGTCAGTTTCCATGGACACGGTTTGATACATCCTACCAAGTAAGTGCAATTGTGTGCGGATGCGCACTTCACAAGGGACAACACCTACATGACGAACATCGCCATAGTATGTCTATAACCAGGTGGAAGGTAATAACCTATTAGGATGAACACATGAGATGAACAGTGATTAACATTGGTGATTTGAAGGGGTGTGTTTTTATGTGGGGTATATATATGTGTGATAATGTTGATGTCATTAGGCTTGACAAAGGCTGAATTTCAGCCGAAACGTTGCTGCTGTATTTGTCTTAAGTTCGCAATAAAAGATTGGATGATGTGAGATGCTGCCGGTGCCATTCTTATTTTTCGCCTATACTGAAGATAGGTCACTAATATTTACCCACTGCACTACCCCTTTAACTTATCCCACTCAAAGATTTTCATTACTTTCACTACATTTGTAGTTGATAATTATAATGGCCACTGCTTTGCTGTCTGTGCTGTACATTTACAAAAGAGGAGGAAGTTGTTAAAGTGGATCTAAAGAGACTCATCATACTTAGCTATTATAAAAGTTCAAGTTACTGTTCAAATGCATGCGCACCATATGAAAACCTGCAAGACCAAAAGGCGCCAATATTAGCTAAGAGAAAGCACTTCTAAACAGCAATATCATAAAATAGGCATCTTATAGAAGCGTTTTTTGGTGTGATAACAGTAACTGTATAGACATGATGAAACTGGCACAATTTGTAAAAGTTTGCGATAAAAGTTTGCGTATCACAGGAATAGTTAAAGGATAATCCCAAATTATTTTATGGGGTACACTAGATCAGTGGTTCTCAAACAAAAAATGCAAAAATGCAGGTCGAGGACATTTAACACTTCAGATGCCGTGGTCATTTCTGTGCGCGCGTGGCGATCTTAGGGGCCGGAGCTTGTATGCAGCAGCCCCTGTCATAGAGAATGACAGGAGGCTGCTGCATAGTGTTTCCTATGGAGCCCTTGTCTGTATCAGGGCTCCATAGGAAACTAGTAATTTTTTCATAGACTTCAATGCTAATGCAATGGAGTCTTTGAAAATAGCAATCTAATGATTGCTTGTTATAGTTCCCTATGGAAATTATAAAAAAAAAAAAGTAAACAAAAAAAATAATGTTTTTTTAAAAAAAATACATAAAAATTCAAATCACCCTGCTGTACCCAAAATAAAAATTAAAGAACTAAAAAAATACACACCATTTGTGAAAATGCAGATACTGTAAAAATATCAAAATATGTTCCCCATACGGAAAACGGCAAGACTGAAAAAAGCATCAAAATGGACAATTTGCCATTTTTGTCACTTCATTTCAACAAAAAAAATTAACCTTTTCATGACCAAGGTAGAGACGACTATAGAAACTTACCCCCATAAAACATAAATTAAAAGGAACCTGTCACGTGGATTTTGGGTATAGAGCCGAGGACATGGGTTGCTAGATGGCCGCTAGCACATCCGCAATACCCAGTCCCCATAGCTCTGTGATCCATATGCAAATTAACCTGAGATGAGTCCTGTCCCTGACTCATCTCAGAGACAGGACTCATCTCAGGTTAATTTGCATATGAATCAAATCTGTTTTTTTACACAATAAAAAGCACACAGAGCTAAGGGGACTGGATATTGCGGATGTGCTAGCGGCCATCTAGCAACCCATGTCTTCAGCTCTATACACAAAATCCCGGTGACCGGTTCCATTTAAGGAGGTAATAACAGGCTGTCATGGTGATTTCATGGAAACCGAATTACCATTAAATCTAATTCCGATTTTCCATATCATCACCATGGAGAAGGAGATATCCAAAATTATAATATCAAGGGGGGGCTACTGCCGAAAGGACCTTACGTCCAAAAGACAGATCAGTAGTATTTGAAAAATCTAAGCGGTAATGCTTTATAAGAATATGTTCACTGTACCAGGTTGCCACCCTACAAATGCCTTCCAAGGAGGCACCTGCTCTTTCATCCTGCGAAGAGGACATAGCTCTGGTTGAATGTGCTTTTAGGTTAGTCCAGGGATGGGCAAACTGCGGCTCTCCAGCTGTTGTAAAATGACAAATCCCAATATGCCTAGTCTGCCTACAGCTATCAGCCTACAGCAGGGCATGATGGGATTTGTAGTTTTACAACAGATGGAGAGCCGCAGTTTGCCCATCCCTGGGTTAGTCGGACAAGAAAATCCCTGAGTGGCAAAACAATGGGAAATTGTGCACTTATTCCATCAAGCAATGGAAGATCTAGACAACCTCTTCCCTTTGTTCTTCCCCAAGTACTGAACAGGGAGACTATTGGACCTCCTAAAGTTTTCTGTGACCTCCAAGTATTTTAGAACTGCTCGTCTAACATCTAGGGTGTGAAAGAAACTCTCCCCGAAAATTTTAGGATTATTGCAAAAAGATGGGAGAATGATCTCCTGATCTCTGTGGAAGTCGGATACTACCTTGGGAACGAACCCCGGATCTAGTCTTAGTATAAGGCTCTATTCACACGTCCGCATGTCACCGCCAGTTCCGTGAGAAGATCTGGCAGACGTTTTTCTCTACCTCTTGTATGATGTTCTTTGTTTTGGTTTCACTTTCTCATCTCCTTTCCTTCTGCCAGGTGTCACTTATTTCGACTAATCGGCTTCCTTTATAATCCCTCCCATACTGCCTCACTTTGCGATTTATACTACTTCCTGGATGAGGTGTTCACTGCTGGAGGCTGCTTCTGCTGTTTGTACAGATAAGTCTTTTACTTTATTGTGTTTCCTTGCTGGCTTGATTCTAGGTGACCCTGACTCCGTCCGTATTAAGTGCAGGGAGCCGGTGGTCGTGTCCCCTCACTATTATAGGGTTTTCAGGTGTCACACAGTATTAGGTACGCGGGCATGCAATCGTCTACCATACAGACCCTTGCATGTGCATAGCAGTCAGGGAGAGCTCTTAGGGTTTTATAGGGTTCACCTATAAGCTCCTTAGTTTGGGATCAAGCCAGTCGCTCGTTTATTTATACAAACCGGATTCCAAAAAAGTTGGGACACTATACAAATCGTGAATAAAAACTGAATGCAATGATGTGGAGGTGCCAACTTCTAATATTTTATTCAGAATAGAACATAAATCACGGAACAAAAGTTTAAACTGAGAAAATGTACCATTTTAAAGGGAAAAATATGTTGAATCAGAATTTCATGGTGTCAACAAATCCCCAAAAAGTTGGGACAAGGCCATTTTCACCACTGTGTGGCATCTCCCCTTCTTCTTACAACACTCAATAGACGTCTGAGGACCGAGGAGACCAGTTTCTCAAGTTTAGAAATAGGAATGCTCCCCCATTCTTGTCTAATACAGGCCTCTAACTGTTCAATCGTCTTGGGCCTTCTTTGTTGCACCTTCCTATTTATGATACGCCAAATGTTCTCTATAGGTGAAAGATCTGGACTGCAGACTGGCCATTTCAGTACCCGGATCCTTCTCCTACGCAGCCATGATGTTGTGATTGATGCAGAATCTGGTCTGGCATTAGCTTGTTGAAAAATGCAGGGTCTTCCCTGAAAGAGATGACGTCTGGATGGGAGCATATGTTGTTCTAGGACCTGAATATATTTTTCTGCATTGATGGTGCCTTTCCAGACATGCAAGCTGCCCATGCCACACGCACTCAGGCAAACCCATACCATCAGAGATGCAGGCTTCTGAACTGAGCGTTGATAACAACTTGGGTTGTCCTTGTCCTCTTTGGTCCGGATGACATGGCGTCCCAGATTTCCAAAAAGAACTTCGAATCGTGACTCGTCTGACCACAGAACAGTCTTCCATTTTGCCACACTATTTTAAATGATCCCTGGCCCAGTGAAAACGCCTGAGCTTGTGGATCTTGCTTAGAAATGGCTTCTTCTTTGCACTGTAGAGTTTCAGCTGGCAAAGGCAGATGGCAAGGTAGATTGAGTTCACTGACAATGGTTTCTGGAAGTATTTTTGAGCCCATTCTGTGATTTCCCTTACAGTAGCATTCCTGTTTGCGGTGCAGTGTCGTTTAAGGGCCCGGAGACCACGGGCATCCAGTATGGTTTTATGGCCTTGACCCTTACGCACAGAGATTGTTCCAGATTCTCTGAATCTTCGGATGATGTTATGCACAGTTGATGATGATAGATGCAAAGTCTTTGCAATTTTTCGCTGGGTAACACCTTTCTGATATTGCTCCACTATCTTTCTGCGCAACATTGTGGGAATTGGTGATCCTCTACCCATCTTGGCTTCTGAGAGACACTGCCACTCTGAAAATCTCTTTTTATACCCAATCATGTTGCCAATTGACCTAATTAGTGTTAATTGGTCTTCCAGCTCTTCGTTATGCTCAAAATTTACTTTTTCCAGCCTTATTGCTACTTGTCCCAACTTTTTTGGGATTTGTTGACACCGTGAAAATTGGAATCAACGTATTTTTCCTTTAAAATGATACATTTACTCGGATTAAACGTTTGATCTGTCATCTACGTTCTATTACAAATAAAATATTGACATTTGCCATCTCCACATCATTGCATTCAGTTTTTACTCACAATTTGTTTAGTGTCCCAACTTTTTTGGAATCCGGTTTGTATGTTCCAGCTATCTGCTAACTTCATCCGTGACATTATAAACCGCCATAACCGTCTTAAAGGGACACTGACAGGCCAAATCAGCATATATAGTTAGATATATGACATTACAGGTCTTATACAGTCTTTTAAAAGCATATAAGTATCCCCCCTGTCCACCTTATAAAGAGCGAAATATAAAGTTTTATAACCTGCTTGTCCGGTCACCAATCTGCCCAAGTGGCGGCGTTTTTTTTATGTGAAAATGCGCCCAGCCAGCCTTCCCAACTGCCGTTCTGAAGCTCCGCCCAGCTCATCAATATTCACTTCGCTGGGCGGCGGCTAGAACTCTCCCCAGTCCCGATCCTGCGCATGGGCAATTCAATTGTCCGGGCATTGTTCATGCCCAATCTTCTGCGCCTGCGCCCCGCCGTGGTTAGATCGCACCTGCGTACACACACAGCCTGCCTGCGTCTTCGAGGCAGCTGCAGCCTCAGCCATGCACTGTTCAGAGCAGCGCTCTGCGCTGCTCACTCACATCGTCAAAGGGGTTAATTATAGACAATTGAATTGCCCATGCGCAGGATTGGGACTGGGGAGAGTTCTAGCCGCCGCCCAGCAAAGTGAATATTGATGAGCTGGGCGGGGCTTCAGAACGGCAATTGGGAAGGCTGGCTGGGCGCATTTTCACATGAAACGCCGCCCCTTGGGCAGATTGGTGACCGGACAAGCAGGTTATAAAACTTTATATTTCGCTCTTTATAAGGTGGACAGGGGGGATACTTATATGCTTTTAAAAGACTGTATAAGACCTGTAATGTCATATATCTAACTATATATGCTGATTTGGCCTGTCAGTGTCCCTTTAAGCATGGATCCGGTTTCTGCCTTGATTGACCGCATGCAAGGTCTTTCGCTGGAGGTAGCAGATCTCCGTAAAACTGTGTCTCAGTTTCAGGTGACCGGTTCTGCTGGCGGTCATGGAGTTTGTTCCGAGCCTAAGATCTCTCTCCCGGATACGTTCTCCAGGGGTAGTGAGAATTTTGTTTGCCTTAGAGAGGCTTGCAAACTCCATTCTCGCCTACTTCCCCATTCCTCTGGTGATGAGGAGCAGAGGGTGGGGATCATCATCTCGGCCCCACCAATCGGTGGATGAATTTTTTGCAGCCCTGTGGCAGATATATGATGACCCGGATCGTATTGCTCTGGCTGAATCTAAACTGCGTCTTTTATGCCAGGGTAAACAGTCCGCAGAGATATATTGTTCTGAATTTCGGAGATGGGCAACTGATACTGGTTAGAATGATGCTGCACTTCGAAGTCAATTTTGCCATGGTCTTTCGGAAAGATTGAAAGATGCATTTGCTTTTCATGAGAGACCAGCATCGTTAGAGTCAGCCATGTCTCTAGCTGTTCGTATTGACAGGTGTCATATTCAGCCCAAGGACAGTGGGGCTGTCTCATTCAGTGCGCAGGGGTCTAAGTCTGTCTCAATCCCCTCTGAAGAGGAGGCCATGCAGCTGGGTTTTCTTTCCTCTGAGTAGAGGATTCAGCTCTCAGAGGAGGGTTTGTTTCTGTTGTGGGGGTATAAATCATTTGGCTAAGATTTCCCCCTCTAGGAGATTCATGGCATTTTCTGAGGGTAATAAAAACAAAACAAAAAAAACCCTCTAAAAACTTTATTTGCTACTAATGGCAAGGTTGATGCGGAAATTGAAGGTTTGCCG
Source organism: Bufo bufo (assembly GCF_905171765.1). Lineage (NCBI taxonomy): Eukaryota > Metazoa > Chordata > Amphibia > Anura > Bufonidae > Bufo > Bufo bufo. The sequence goes on along the minus strand of NC_053390.1, from coordinate 484,865,365 downwards.
TTTGCTTGTAGTTCCCGTTTTCTCCTACCTGCCAGGGTGGCGCTAGACAGCAAGAACATTGTTTGTGAGATTTTTGTAGATAGTGGAGCAGCTGTCAATCTCATTGATAATCAATTTGCAACAACGCATGGTTTCCAGGTATGCACTTTGGAAAAGGATATACCTGTTTTTGCTATCGATTCCGCTCCACTTTCTCAAAGATCGTTAAAGGGCATAATTCACAATATCCGTTTGACTGTAGGTGACGCTCATGTTGAGGATATGTCATGTTTCGTCTTAAGCGGATTACCTACTCCTCTAGTGTTGGTGCTACCCTGGCTCACTAAACATAACCCCACCATTGATTGGCAAGCAAGGCAAATAAATGGTTGGAGTGAGTTTTGCAGAGAGAATTGCCTCACGTCGTCTCTTTCAGAGGTTTCTACCAAGACTGTGCCATCTTTTCTCTCTGAATTTTCGGATGTGTTTTCCGAGAGTGGTGTCCAGGAGTTTCCCCTTCACCGGGAGTACGACTGCCCTATTAATCTCATCCCAGGCGCCAAGCTGCCAAAATCACGACTATACAATCTCTCCCAACCTGAAAGAGTCGCTATGCGTACTTATATCTCTGAGAGCCTGAGAAAGGGACACATCCGACCTTCGAAGTCACCTGTTGCCTCTGTTTTTATTTTTGTTAAGAAAAAAGATGCTTCTTTAAAGACCTTGTCTGGATTTCAGGGAGCTGAACCGTATCACGATTCGTGACCCATATCGCTTCCTCTGATCCCGGACCTGTTTAACCAGATTGATGGGGCTAAAGTTTTTCTAAGTTGGATTTAAGAGGGGTATACAACCTAGTCAGGGTCAGGGAAGGGGACGAATGGAAGACGGCCTTCAATACCCCTGAGGGTCATTTCGAGAATTTGGTTATGCCCTTTGGTTTGATGAATGCTCCGGCCGTCTTCCAACATTTTGTGAACAGCAGTTTTTATCATTTAATGGGGAAATTTGTCTGGTGTATCTAGATGACATTTAGATTTTTTCTCCTGATTTCAATACTCATCGGGACCACCTATGTCAGGTCTTGCTGATTCTGCGGGAGAATAAATTATACGATAAACTGGAAAAATGTGTGTTTGCGGTTCTGGAGATTAAATTTCTTGGTTTTCTTCTCTCCGCTTCTGGTTTTTCGGATGGACCCTGAGAAGGTCTGTGCTGAGCTTGATTGGGAGTTTCCTGAGAATCAGAAGCGCTGATGCGGTTTTTAGGTTTTGCCAATTATTACAGAAAGTTCATTTTGAATTATTCTTCTGTTAAGCCACTCACTGATATAACTAAAAAGGGGGTGGAATTTTCCTCGTGGTCGGTAGATGCGCTTAAAGCCTTTTCTAGTATTAGAGAGTTTTGCTGCCGCTCCCATTTTGGTACAACCTGATGTCTCTCTGCCCTTCATTGTTGAGGTGGATGCTTCTGAGGTGGGTGTGGGTGCGGTCCTATCTCAGGGTCCCTCTCCTGCCAAATGGCGACCGTGTGCCTTTTTCTCAAGGAAACTCTCCTCCGCAGAGAGAAATTACGATGTGGGAGATATGGAGTTGTTGGCCATCAAATTAGCTTTTGAGGAATGGCGCCATTGGTTAGAGGGAGCTAGACACCCTATTAACGTGTTTACCGACCACTTGGAATCGGCCAAGCGTCTGAACCCGAGACAGGCCAGATGGTCTTTGTTCTTTTCTAGGTTTAATTTTGTTGTTACGTTCCGCCCTGGGGTTAAAAATGTGAAGGCGGATGCCCTGTCACGTTGTTTTCCGGGAGGGGGGAACTTTGAAGACCCGGGTCCCATTTTGGCTGAAGGGGTGGTCTCTGCTCTTTATCCTGATTTGGAGGCAGAGGTTCAGGCAGCCCAGGCAGAGGCTCCTGATCTTTGTCCTCCTGGGAGGTTGTTTGTGCCTCTCGCTTTACGACACAAGGTTTTTAAGGAGCACCACAATACTGTCCTTGCTGGGCACCCGGGGAGCAGAACCACAGTGGATCTCATTGCTCAGAGATTCTGGTGGCTGGCTCTTTGTAAGACAGTTGAGGGTTTTGTGGCAGCCTGCGAGACCTGCGCTCGTGCCAAGGTCCCTCATTCACGGCCATCGGGTTCTCTCCTCCCGTTACTCATTCCTTCCCGTCCTTGGACACATCTGTCCATGGACTTCATTACGGACCTGCCTTGTTCCTCGGGGGAAGACTGTGATTCTGGTGGTAGTGGACAGTTTTAGCAAAATGGCACATTTCATTCCCTTTCCTGGGTTACCCAATGCTAAGACGCTGGCGCAAGCGTTTGTTGATCATATTGTTAAATTGCATGGCATTCCTTCAGACATCTTTTCTGATAGGGGCACGCAATTTGTTTCCAGATTCTGGAAGGCCTTCTGTTCTCGCTTGGGGGTTCGGTTGTCGTTCTCTTCTGCTTTTCACCCGCAGTCGAATGGTAAGACCGAACGCGTCAATCAGAATCTGGAGACATATCTGCGCTGGTGTGGTTGTCTACAAAGAATATCAAACTGAAGGTTCCCTCCTGGAAGTTGGGTCCTAAGTTTATTGGGCCTTACAAGATCTTGTCCCTCATCAATCCCGTTGCCTTCCGTCTTGACCTTCTTCAGACTTGGAAGATCCATAATGTTTTTCACAAGTCCCTATTAAAACCTTATGTCCAACCCACTGTACCTTCCTCTTTGCCACCTCCTCCGAATATTGTTGATGGTAATCTTGAATTTCAGGTCTCTAGGATTGTGGATTCTCGCATTATCCGCGGTTCTCTTCAGTACCTCGTTCATTGGGAGAGTTATGGTCCTGAGGAGAGGATGTGGGTCCCAGTGGCGGACATTAAGGCCACTCGTCTCATCATGGCTTTCCATAGGTCTCATCCTGAGAAGGTGGGCTCTGAGTGTCCAGAGTCCACCCATAGAGGGAGGGGTACTGTCACCGCCAGTTCTGTGAGAAGATCTGGCAGACGTTTTTCTCTACCTCTTGTATGATGTTCTTTGTTTTGGTTTCACTTTCTCATCTTCTTTCCTTCTGCCAGGTGTCACTTATTTTGACTAATCTGCTTCCTTTATAATCCCTCCCATACTGCCTCACTTTGCGGTTTATACTACTTCCTGGATGAGGTGTTCACTGCTGGAGGCTGCTTCTGCTGTTTGTACAGATAAGTCTTTTACTTTATTGTGTTTCCTTGCTGGCTTGATTCTAGGTGACCCTGACTCCGTCCGTATTAAGTGCAGGGAGCCGGTGGTCGTGTCCCCTCACTATTATAGGCTTTTCAGGTGTCACACAGTATTAGGTACGCGGGCATGCAATCGTCTACCATACAGACCCTTGCATGTGCATAGCAGTCAGGGAGAGCTCTTAGGGTTTTATAGGGCTCACCAATAAGCTCCTTAGTTTGGGATCAAGCCAGTCGCTCATTTATTTATATGTTCCAGCTATCTGCTAACTTCATCCGTGACACAGCAATTCTGTTCTGTTCACGTTCCTTTGTTCCCAGTGAAATATCTTGTTTGAAAGGTCTAGGAGCTTCTTTGATTTTGTGCCTCCTTGATGCGAGAGGTAGGCCACTGTCGTTGTATTGTCCGGCAATATCCTCAGGTGGTGGTTCTGGAGGGTTTCTTCTGCCACCTTTAAATGTTTCCCACACTGCACTCAGCTCCCTGAAGTTTGAGGATTGGCTGTTTACCGAAAGGGCCCAGGAACCTTGGTAACAGGAATCCCCAGTTTTTGCACCCCGGCCCGACTGGCTGGCATCAATCTTGATCTGGACAAAAGGAGACATCCTCCAGGTCACTCCCTGTGATAGATTGCTGCTAACCCTCCACCAGTTTAAGGAGGTATTTACGTAGCCTGGAATGTGAACTTTGTGGTCTAGCGACCTTTGTTGTTTGTCCCAGATGTCCAGAATCCAGGACTGCATGGGACGGGAATGCGGGTGCCTCCACATTACTGATGGGATACAGGCTGTCAATGTTCCCAGCAAATTCATAGCCTCTCTCACAGAACAGATTCTCTTCCTCTGGAAGGACCTGATTTTTTCCCCCAAAGCCTGAACCTTGTCTGAGGGCAGGAAGGTGGTCTGTGACTGCGAGTCCAGGACTCCCAGGAACCGTACCCTGGTTGACATATGTAGACAGGATTTCTGAGGATTGACGATCCAGCCTAGCTCCTTTAGAGTAGATAAAAAGATGTCTAGATCTGTTAGTAATTAATCTACCGTATCTCCTACTAGTAAGATATCGTCTAGATAGGAGATCAGATTCAGCTCCTTCTGTCTCAAGAATGCGACCATCTCTATCACCAATTTGGTGAATATTCTGGGAGCCGAGAAAATTCCAAATAGAAGAGCCGTAAATTGAAAATGGCAAGTGTTGCCCTACTGGTCTTTTATGGCAAATCTTAGAAATTTTTGCGAGTTGTGGTGGATCCGGATGTGATAGCAAGCATCTTTTAAGTCCATAGTACACATCCATGCGTTCTTTTTTATTAGGGGAATTAAGGTGAGCGAAGCTGGCCCCCCTTCAATCAGCACAAACAAAAACTCCAGTGTGTTTCTTTAGTGCTACGTTTGTGCTGTTTTGTGCCGCAAAAATTAACATTTGTGCTGCTTTTATTTTAAAGATAATAGCAACTGTTTGTTTCAACATGATGACATCACCAGCCCCCCTACAACAGCAAAAAGACATGAAACTTGATAGATGGTTAGTGCTACGTTTGTGCTGGTTTGTGCCGTTTAAATCTCCATTCTACCTCCTTTCGTTTTCGAGTTATTAACCATTTATTAAAAGGTCACCAAAAAGGTCACTCATCCCCCCATCACAGCCAAAAGACACAAAACCGGGCCAGTTGGTTAGTGCTACGTTTGTGCTGGTTTGTGCCATTTAAATCTACATTCTACCTCATTTCGTTTTCGAGTTATTAACCATTTATTGAAAGGTCACCAAAGGTCACCTAGCCCCCCATCACAGCCAAAAGACACGAAACTGGGCCGGTTGGTTAGTGCTACGTTTGTGCTGGTTTGTACTGTAGAAATTAACATTTGTGCTGGTTTTATTTGTAAGATAATAGCAAAACCGGGCTGGTTGGTTAGTGCTGCATTTGTGCTGTAAAAATTATCATTTGTGCTGCTTAATTTTATGAACTCCATTAACAGGGCTGAAGCATACTAACTTTACACAGGTAGTAAGACAAGTTAATGTGGACTGACATCACTTGAAGTAAGAATGATTATAGCTACAGCCAAAAAAATAAATACTAACTATCAAGAAGTAGAATAGTAAAATGTGTCTCAAACATTTTTATTCTACAAATCATTTTACAAACTAAAGATCATAAAGTTTTCATGAAAATCAATGACAAATAAAGAACAAATAAACCCAAACATAGAGATATCCATATTAAGTCCTGATTTTTTCGCAGTCTTCATTAAACGGTAACTGCACTTGTCCATGGGAAGTGCATAAAAAAGTAGATTATCTCAAGCTAAAACCTTTGCTACCTACGCTTAACAAATAGTAACTTGGAACTACAAGCAGCTAATAATACAAAATCATCAGCACTCCATACAGTGTACAGACCTTGAGTAAGAGGTTGGTGCTTGAAGTGACAATATGGATGGCGCTGTGTCCGTCAAACAGCCAATATTTGGGGGCCATACAGGGTCCCTTCTTCTGGGCGACATAGTGACCGTCACTATGTTGGCCAAAAGAAGGGACCCTGCATGACCCCGAAATGTTGGCTGTTTGATGTATGTGTCAATTTAATAAAAAGTGATTTACTTCTGGCACATATTGTCCAGTGCTGGTGTATTCTATTGTGGACTACAAGCAGCTACCTCTTGTGTACAGAACAGTATGGGGGCAGATCTTGGTATGTGAATTTACCACTGCCATACCATTTGTCAAATCATCATATTTTTCCCATGCGTAATTAGACCTTTTACAGTAGGCTATGTAATAGCCTAGAGAGCTTTTGGTAGCTGGTTGGCAAAATGCAACAGCTCTTAAAGTGAACCTGTTCTCATTTAATTCAAGGTAGGCTGGAAATTCAGAAAGTTCTGCTTCAAGAAATCTTTCGTGTGAACCTCTGCTTCGTGTTTCACAAGCTGCCCAGAGTCTTATGTCCGTGTCAATCCAAAGGTGCTATCCTGTTTTGAAGGTGTGTCCTACTGTACCATTACAAAGAACAGTTCCAGAAACTGAAGGGTCAAAAAACTGCATTTCCATGGGTGTATGTTTCACATCATGGATGCGCGACAGGCATTTTGAAGGTTGTAAGTTAATGTGTTTGTTGACTGCATCTTGTAGAGCTGAAACTCCTCTGGATTTTAATGTGTCTTGGTCAACTGATACACATGCAATATTTCTTGATGCTCCAACATGTCGTGAACATGCTTCTGAAGAACATTTGCTCTCAGCCACTATACTGGGCACTGTTGAGAACACATTTGAAATTATTGATGATATGTTGCACTCAGCTTTAACCAGCTGGAGTCCTGCTTTTATTTGTTCTGCTCCAAATATGTCCCTTAGGATTTTACCTCTCAGCATGTAAATTTCTTTTTGTACACCTTTTTCTGCCATGGCTTTCACAAGCTGAAATCATTCTACATTGCTTATTTCTTGAGTCACATAATTACTGTAGGATGTGCTGTCACAAAGGCACTACAAAGGCACTGACAAAATGCATCAAATGGACATGTGTTTGTGACTCTCACTGTGTGTCCACACACCTTTACAGGTTGCAGGTCTCTGATGTTGCCATTCCTTATTAAACCTATTTTTGCCTTTTTCATTGAGACTGATGGACTGATGTGTCTGCATGCAACCACTCTGTACAACGGGAAAAATATGTACTCCTTCGTTTTTTTGGAGAAATAGCAAGTCCTCTCCAATTCTCTACAACCTTATCTTCTGGGTAAAGGGACTCCTTATTTTCTATACAGATTTCAGCTATGACCGTATCATCACAAACTGTTTGTGGTAACACCGGGGAAATATTGTCTTTTGCAGCTGATATTCTCATACGTCCTTCTATGTATGATAAGTGATGGATAAGAAACTTGTCGACTCGCATTGGCAAGGTTTCAGGTTTCAGAACAGAGTGCTTCAAGTTCTTAAACTCCGCTTCAACACTAGCAGAACTTGCTGTGACATTAAAAGTTTTGAAGAATGGAACCAATATTCCAGTCCAGAGTGGCAGGTAACAACAAGCCATGTGATATGAGGAACAATTTCAGGTAAAAAATGTAAGTTGTCTCTATCACCATTGTCAGCAGCTAACAACTTGCATTCATTACACAAGTGGACTACCGATTTGCTTTAATTCTGTTGAGCATGCATCAAGTTTTTCTTTTGGGTTTAGGATGTCAGTTTCATCTTCAGACTCTTCAGCGGGCAAATTGACTCATCCTTTAGCGATTCTTTTTTTCAGGAAGATTTTACATGACTCTGACATTAGTGGCTTTCCCATTTCATCACAGCCTTCGGCTTCACTTAAAGCAACTACAAAAATGGCCTTGATGAGATCTTTGGCATCAGCAAGGGATACCGATGTGATGAGTTGTGCTACAGCCCTTATGTAAAATTCTTTGACTCTTCTGCCTTTTTTTCTCAGACATTCCCACCTGGTGACTAGCTTGATGCAATGTGCAACATCAACTCGAACAAAGCAAGGAGGCAGTTTGGAAGATTCCTTTTGCATCAACACTCCAAAGCAATGGTTTATGTACATCACAAGGTCTGGGAATGGTGTAAAAGCTCTCACAATGGAACCAAGTAAAGCCAGTGAAAAATCACATACTGTTACTTTTGGCAGAGGAGCACCTGCACGTTTCCATTCCGTTAGCCAATATGAAATTGCATTTATGTCATGCTTTTCAGACAGCATTTGAACTACTGGGACCTTCATGGATTCCTCCGTACTTCCAGGTATCAGTACGCCTTCATACAAAAAAATGTGTCCAGACACACCTTGTGGACGTTTCAGTTTTTTGACAAGGGAACCTGTGGCATCAAATGCAACAACACTGGAATGCTGTTTAGACTGTGTTTTGTACACATACATTTGTGATGTTGACCAATAATGAACAAAAAATTTGTCAAGTCCAATTTCATGTACACTGCCGTAATAGGGCGATGAATATTTCATGTGAAGGACAGATATAAGTGGGTCTTTGTCAAAAACTTCACGATTTCTTTGTTCTTGTTTAACTTTTCTCAAAACTGACAAATTATGTAAATGGCCTGGCTCAGGGTCCCCTACATCCATAAGCCGTAGAGCTTCAGATGCACGCCATATATTTGGATCCTTCTTGCCCTCACACAATTCACTGGAAATTTGAACACGCAGATCCCCTGACAGCATTCTTTTTGATTTCCCAGAGTGGAGATGTTCACATTTGTTATATATTTCGCAGTTCAATGTTAATGGTTCATCATTGTTAGGTTTTTTGCCACAGTGAACAAAGAGTCCTGCCTTACATTCTTTGCATGATCCATGAATTGTTATGTAGTTTTCTCCTGATGGGAACACCTTTGCCCTCTTAAAGACCCATGTACATGGATATTTTTTGGAAAACCAGATGGCTTCATTGATTACATGAGTCCATGCACCACGTCTAAGGACCTCATAGTTCCAGCCTTTGAAATACTTGCTGTCCTTGCAACGGTAAGTTACAGGCTCAGGAAAAACTTGTTTCCACTTCTCAGGAGACAGGACTACATCAAATTTTTCTCTATCCTCAGGTAGCTCACTGTTGTGCTCAGAGTTAGAGGTGCTCTCATCAGTTTCATCTAATAATTTCTGGTCAGGGGCCTGTTTTGTCTGCACACATTCCAAGCCAAGCTTCTGGTACAAATTATATCTATTTAATTTAACTAATGTGTAAAGAGCCTTGGAGGATATATCACCTTTCAGATATTTACTTAGTTCCTCCCACACCTTGGCTGATGGCATAGCAATTTTGCCATCTTTAACAATTTCTAATTTTCTCTCTGCAATGATTCTAACAATCTCTTCCCTGGAAAACTTTGGTACCCTGGGCATCTGTAAAACAATATGAATATAAAATTATGTGACATTGCTTGGATGCATCTATTAAATTAAAAATCCATTGTGTTTCATTTGTGCCGGTTCTCTGTCAAATTAGCCAACACATTGAACGTTTTAGTCAGCTGCAATCTGCGCATGTGCAGTACAGCTGTTTGGAGATTCTGATGAAATATAATATCCAGGGAGGCCTCCAGCATCCTCAAAGTTGAGAGGATCAAGACAGTGTCATGACAGGCCCCCGGAAAGCAGCCACCAGCTTTACAGGGGCCCCTAGCCACCTCCTGGCATGCAAAGTATAAAAAGGGGGAGGGGTACAGTTCTGCATTCACCCTGTCTTAGTTCCCTCAACTTTAGAGGCCTCCCTAGACATCATATTCTGTAAAAAGAAAATCCCAACCAGTGCATGCACAGTAGAGCAACTTGGGATTAGTTTTTGAGATATTGTGCATTATATTTTAGATCATGTCACCTCAACCCCTGCCCACTTTGCAACCCATGGTTTTAAATTTGTGAATGAATGTACCATTCCTTTGTGCGACCTTTATGTCTTAAAAAATATTTGTGCCAGTTTGGTTTTGGCGATATTACATTTTAATATTTTCACCCCTACCTTGTACCGCATGTATAAGTAAAAGCTACAAGTGCTTCAAGCGTACACTTAAAGGGGAACTATGGGCCAATGTGTTTTGCCCATAGTTCTGTTCAGGGTCATAGGAAAACATAAACTAAGGTCCTCTGGTGACCCGAAACTCAGTATATAGCAGTCTATTGCCCAGTATATACTTCAACTGGATCAAAACAGCCTTGTATTAACAAGGGTGCACCTCCTTAACATATAAATTAACAAAGAGAATCGGTACACATGTTTACCTAATAAAGTTAAATTTTATTACGACATAAAATAACATACAAACAAGTGTAGAGACCATACAGCGTGCTTCAAGAGACAGTCCACAATACATCCACTGTTGGTAGATTTAGATTGTTTCAATTGCTTCAATCACTTTCAGGGTGCCACATATCAGGAATCTAGATCAGCATGTATTATTTAAAGCTGCATCTAGCCATAGTATTACACCTATTTCCGGTGTGAAGCAAATGAAACATGAGTATATGGCAAGCATAAATGACATTCATATGTTAAATTGTATCTTATCTGAATAAATGAAGTTGTATATGCATAATCAAAGTAAATGTATCGGATCGATCTAAGTTGCTCACCTAACCAATGTCCAGTGGTCTGTGTGTGGGCTCTCTCTGTCAAGCGTACTCCTCGACGTACGTTTCGCCAATGCTTCTTCAGGAGGATTCCAGTATATGCTGAGATCCAGTGGTGGAACTACCAGGGTCGTAGCATTCGCCGTCGTGAACGGGCCCTTGCGTTCCGCCATTAGGGCACTTGAGAGGGGGGGCCCAGGCAGGGGTCGAGTCGAGGGGGAACGCGTGGGAACGGCGTTCCTGCACTTTTTTCATGGCAGGAACGCCGTTCCCTTTCAGGGCAAAAGGACCAGGAGGGGAAGCGGTGAAATCAGATTCACAGGGGGCGGAGCGGAGGCGAGGCCCTGCATGACTCGCACTGTGCAGGGCAGGCTAAGTGAGGAGGGAAGGGGAGCGGCTTCAGTTGAGGACGGAAGACTCACTGACTGACTCCCCCCCCCTCCTGGCTGAGAGCTCCCCTCCTCCTATCCTGAGCCTGCGACTGCCTGGCGTACCTACCATATAGGCAGACCACGCAGCTGCTATGGGGCCCGTGAGGAAGGGGGGGCCCTGCAGTGGAGGAGAGTCCCCCCCGCATCTATCTTCCTAACTGTCTCCCGTCTGCTAGCCCCGCCTCCTAGCCCCGCCTCCTGTCTGTTAGCTCCGCCCCCGCCTGATTCCTCTGGATTGCCACAACCAGTAATGAAGTAAGTGACGACTTGTAGGTGAGGACAGTGCAGAGGTGTATGTGTGGAGGGGGGGGGGGGGGGTCACTCAGCTTTCCCAGGCTATTCCTCTGCACATATGCCATTCAGAACAGGAGGGAAGCTGGGTGTCACTACATTATGTAATGTGACTCAGCTTTCCTGATGTCCTGCATGGCACAAGTGCAGAGGCAGGAGAAGATATGAGGGTAGGTGGGAGTTGTGTTACTCAGCTTTCTCATGTCTCTCCATATGTGCCATGCAGGAGAGCAGAAAAGCTGGGTGCTATTACATCATGTAATGTCACTCAGATTTCCTGCTATCCTGCAAGGCATAAAAGCTATGGGGCCCAATGATTTCTGTGTACGCCCCTGCCTGACTGTCTGCTGAGGTGAGCGTGGCTGGACCATCCGACCGGACCGGGGTCCTGGTGGTCCGGTCCAGACCAGTCTAAGTGTCTGTGACTGTCCCTGAGTGAGTCCGGGGGCCCTAACCCGCCTGGTGGGAGCGCCGGTGGCCAGCAGCCCCAGACCAGACCAGTCAATACCCCCTCTTTTATCTCAGTCAGTACTCTCATCAGATGTGACTGCAGGCAGCACAGCAGCAGGCCAGAAGAGATCGATCAGCAAGGATTAATGTGCACAGCCTGGGTGGGAGGCCCCCCTTACCCTGGCCTTAGGCAAGTGACAAACTGCCCCCCCACTCCTCAATCTTAGGCAAGTGACAACCCCAGCTCTGCTACATCTACAATGAGCAACTACAACAAATGTAATGCCAAACTGCAGTTCCTCTATGCGATTGTGATGCCTCAGATAGCTTCCACTGGACCCACAGCCTGTGGGTCCAGTGGAAGCTATCCAAGGCATCACATAGAGGAACTGCAGTTTGGCATTACATTTGTTGTAGTTGCTCATTGTAGATGTAGCAGAGCTGAGTTTCTCACTTGCCTAAGAATGAGGGGGGCAGTTTGTCACTTGCCTAAGCGAGGCCTCCCACTGTGCACATTAATCCTGGCTGATCGATCGCTGCTGCTCTCACATCTGATGAGAGATTTCCTAAGGGGGTATTGACTGGCATTAGGGACGGGCTGGTGGATGAGGGCAGCCACCCGGTCCTGCCTATGGATCACCCAGTTTGCACTTAGCTATGCCCAGGCCCCATGCCAGGGGGTCCCTGATGTATTAACTGACCAATAACATGGAGATCCCAGTGCCAGCTGCCTTGCTGGTGGACGATTGGCATATACTTATGCTGTGGGCCACAGCAGAAGTATATGCCAATCGTCCACCACCAAGGCAGCTGGCACTGGGATCTCCATGTTTATTTCATGTTAATTTTGCAGTTGTTTGTGTAAACTGGCACTTTACAATAAATTTTGCACTGAATTTTCAGCGAAATATATGTTTATTTTTTTTTGGGGGGGGGGGGGAAGGTTGCAGTGGATCTTGGGTGAGTTCCCACACTTTTTTCCCCAGGACTTGACCCCTGGGCCCAGGAAAGAAAAACGGGCCCCGACCATGACAGTGGAGTAACAATCGGGGGGCACGATGGAGCGGCTTCTCCGAGCGCAAATGGTAGACAAAAGAGCAGGAGGGGGTCGAAACGGTCGCCAGCAGTGAAGGAGGCTGGCCGGTAGAGGACACGTCCGCGAGGACCCAGCAGCAGCCTTCCTGATATTACAGTGAGACTCGTCTGCATGTTCCCAGCTGCTGGGAACGGGAAGCACGACTGGATGCGGGAAGCACGACTTCTATGTGCTTTCTGCATCTATATATCCGTTCTACACAAGATGGAAAATGTGACATGTCCTATGCTTCTCTATAAAATGCGGACTGCAGACCCACTTCAGTCAATGGGTCTGCAAAAATATATATGGATCGCATCCATATCTTTCCGATCTGCGGACCACAAAATACATTAGATCTTGTGAATGTAGACTCAGTGTGAGGGTAAGGGCTCATTCACATGACTGAATGAGTGGTTACGCATCCATTCTGCAATTTGGCGGAATGGGTGCAAACCCATTCATTTCAATGGGGCAGAGTTAGATGCAGACAGCACACAGTGTGCTGATCGCAACCACTGTTCCATTCCACAGCCCCGCAAAAATATAGAGCATGTCCTAAAATAAGCATTTCTATAATTGGCCAGTTCTGTTCTACAAATTGTGGAAGGCACATGGGCGGCATCTGTGTTTTGCGGATCCGCGATTCGAGGACTGCAACACACAGCATGGTTGTGTGAATGCGTCCTAATGGACAGTCACCAGGAGGGCCAGAGCAGGACAGGGGTGATGGGTGGGATAAAAAAATAACATACCAAGTCAAGTTCAGCATCAGGCTGGGACAGTGGGCACACAGGCAGACTCCAGTCATCACTTGCTTCCTCCTAATTGATGGCTAGACGGGAGGCGGAGCTACCTACCGACACAGTGAAGTGGCTCAAGCACAGGCCTGGCTGAGCTCATTTAAAACTCCTCATGATGCTGCCCTAGAGTCCACACCAGGAGGCAGCGCATCCTAGATACAGACTAAAGTTAGATAGTGAGACACAGGTTGCCAGGGGGCCCCTTCCACATGCTGGATGAAGTAATGAACGGTGAAGCGGCCCTGCTTTACCATTACAATCAGCTGTCTGTGCGTCCTATGGACGCAAAAACAGCTGAGCTGGAGGGCCCCTGTGCAGCTGAACCGGCTGCACAGGCAGTATGTCCACCCCTGGATTTCTGTATGTTGCTACATAGACTTTCAATTCTCACTAACACAGAACCAGAACACATTTTATTAACATGATTGCATCACTGAGAAACACAACAAAAGCAAAAGAGGGTTAAACTTCAATTACCTTGATTTACCCTGTAATCTCTCAGGTAGCAGTCAAAATATCTAGTATGCAGTTACTTAAGCTGTATTACTGCCTTCCACCAGGGTGCTGTGTGCAGTGCTTACAGAGCCGAGGAAAGAGGAGGAGCATTAGCAAAAGACAATCTAAGCTGAGTATGGAGTATAGCAAGGAATAACTGCCTCCACCAGGGTGTTAGGGGTACTAATAAACACAACAAAAGTAATCAAACACATCTGGCTAGTCAGGACTTTTGCTTTTTGCAATATCCATAATGTTTTAATAGCATAATAATGTTAATATTTTCACTTTCGGTTTGCGCTCTGACTCCCCCGTCTGGCCATTAGGGGAGCAGAAGCCTACCTGCAGCTGCCTGGGTCTCTATGAATGAAACCCAGGCTGCTGCATAGTATTTCCTATGAAGCCATAGCCTGTAATAGAGCTCCATAGGAAATATGCGATTTTCTCATATATTCCAATGCTAGTGCTATGGCAATCTAATATGGCATCATCTTATATGGCATCAAATATGGAATCATATTAAAAAAAAAAACAACAAAACAATTGCTATTATCTTACAAATAAAAGCAGCACAAATGTTAATTTCTACAGCACAAACATAGCACTAACCACCCAGTCCAGTTTCGTGTCTTTTGGCTGTGATGGGGGGCTGTGTGACCTTTGGTGACCTTTCAATAAATGGTTAATTACTCGAAAACGAAAGGAGGTAGAATGGAGATTTAAATGGCACAAACCAGCACAAACGTAGCACTAACCAACCGGCCCAGTTTCGTGTCCTTTGGCTGTGATGGGGGGCTAGGTGACCTTTGGTGACCTTTCAATAAATGGTTAATAACTCAAAAACGAAATGAGGTAGAATGTAGATTTAAATGGCACAAACCAGCACAAACGTAGCACTAACCAACTGGCCCGGTTTTGTGTCTTTTGGCTGTGATGGGGGGATGAGTGACCTTTTTGGTGACCTTTTAATAAATGGTTAATAACTTGAAAACGAAAGGAGGTAGAATGGAGATTTAAACGGCACAAACCAGCACAAACGTAGCACTAACCATCTAGCAAGTTTCATGTCTTTTTGCTGTTGTAGGGGGGCTGGTGATGTCATCATGTTGAAACAAACAGTTGCTATTATCTTTAAAATAAAAGCAGCACAAATGTTAATTTTTGCGGCACAAAACAGCACAAACGTAGCACTAAAGAAACACACTGGAGTTTTTGTTTGTGCTGATTGAAGGGGGGCCAGCTTCGCTCAGCTGGGGAATTAGAGATCCCAGGGATTTCATCCTGAATTTCCTGTAAGTAATGTACTTGTTGAGGTATCTCAGGTTTATAATCATACGGAATGATCCTTCCTTCTTTTTTACCAGAAAGAGCCTGGAGCAAAATCCCTGACCCTGTTCTGAGACTGGGACTTGAATTACAACACCTAGCTCTTTGAGGTCTTTGATACTCTGCCAAATGCCGCTCTGAGCTTTCCTCAACCCCAGATTTGATATAAAAAACCTGAACTGAAGAAAATTCGATGTTGTAGCCCGCTCGGACTACTTCCTGGGCCCAGGAATTTGAGGTTATATTTTCCCAGGCAGATAGAAAATTCTTCAGTCTCCAGCCCCCCCCCCAAAACCCCCCCGACTCTGGCGTCATTGTTTATTGCTGGGTTTACTCTGGGGGTTAAGGAGAAACCCTTTCCTTTTACCTCCTTTGGGGTAACTCCAGCGACCTGACTTTCCTTTCCCTCTGTAGGATCTCTCTTGTCCCTGAAAGGAACGAAAGGGCACGTCCCTCCTAGAAGTTCTATCCTCAGGAAATCGCTTCAGAAGCCTTTTCAAGTATCCTGTCTGGCCCGAAAACATATTCACCTAAAAAAGGGATAGAACATAATTTCATTTTTGAAGTTTTGTCCCCGGACCAGGATTTCATCCAAAGGGCACGATGTGCCGCATCAGAAAGACCTGCATCCTTGACTGAAAAGGCTGTTGCAGATTTAAGTAGGGGGATAGAATTTATTATCTCCTCCCCGGGTGTCGTATTCCTCAAATGGGATTTAAGTTCGTTCAGCCAGAGGTACATAGACCTCGCTATTGAGGTCGCAGCGATGTTAGATTGGAGATTAAACATAGAGGCTTCCCAAGATTTGCATAATAAGCTATCTGCTTACCTCTCCATGGAGTCTCTCAACTGTGATGCGTCCTCAAAGGGAAATAAGGTATTTTTATTGACCTTGGCCACTTGTATGTCTATCTTAGGGATCTAGTCAAATAGTTTAGACTCTGCCAGAACAAACAATAGACAGTTCTTATAGAAAAAACTTTATCCAGCTCACCTCCGTAATAAATATGGTCCCGGCTCCAGAGGCCCTGGGGGAGTGTTCCCGTAACAGGCTGCAGGTAAGTAAAAGAAAACGGTCCTGGAGACATATGCGGTTCCTCTTTCAGCTTTGCTTTAATAGTTGATCAATTCACAGACATCACCACATTCCACATGACATAGCGTTTAACGCTATGTCATGTGGAATGTGGTGATGTCTGTGAATTGATCAACTATTAAAGCAAAGCTGAAAGAGGAACCGCATATGTCTCCAGGACCGTTTTCTTTTACTTACCTGCAATAGACAGTTCTTATATTCTCTGGATACCCCTAGTCTCTTCTCAGGGTCTGAGCATTCCCCTAAGATCATATCCCTAATGTTTTCATTAATTGGGAACACCCAAACATCTCCTCCTGAATAGAGTGAAGTTTTTGAACGTCCTCCACCCCCATGGTGGCTCTCACAGCTTTTAGGAGATCCGACATCTTCTCAGAGGCAAAATAGAATTGTTTACTGCCCTTTGGGATCTCTCCTTCCGAAAGAGGGTTTTCCTCCTCCCGCTTCCTGGAAGAGGAAGCATCATCACCCATGCACTGAATCAGAAGAGGAGGGTGGAATTATTTTTTGCCTCTTTGGAGGTAAGGGTCCCTGGTCAGATTTCGACATCTGGGATAATGAAGCCTTGACCTCCTCCTGGATCATGGAGCAAACTTCGGCCCTTAGAGACACACGTTCCTCCCGCAGTATTGCATTTCTTTTTGGGGTATTTGTCTGGTAACCTTTTAAAACATGAAATGCATTTTGCAGTTTTTTTGTTTTTTTTCTGAGCCTCCTTAGATACCTATGAGGCGAGAACAGACCCAAAAATTTAGACGGATGGACATACATATTGCGAAATAGGTGCACCACCGCTGTGCGCAATAATCAGAGGGGACCCTGAATAATATGAAGGATGAACCCCAACCCCAAATGAGTGCCATAGAAAAAGAACAATCCCCACAGGGAACTTACAGGAGGCTGAGTAGGAGCATCAAGCTCTCTCGGCGATTGTGGTTCCGGGTCTGACATCTCTAAACACCAGACCTCAGATCAGTCACACGCAGCTCCTCGTTTGGCCAGCCAGCATCTGAAACACTGCGCATTGCCCGCCTCCTACGTCACTTCCTGGACGCACCGGAAGTGATGCCATCCAATACGCTAATGCGCCGGGCGCTCTTTCCAGCATAAGCCACCAGGGCCAAGAAGAGGACGCTACCCCGGAAGCAGGTTCCGGATCAATCAGAGCAAGCTCTCCCATCTCTCCCCTGCCCAGCGTTGGTACTAAACAGCCTTCTTAGATACATATGAGGCGAGAACAGACCCAAAAATTTAGACGGATGGACATACGTATTGCGAAATAGGTGCACCACTGCTGTGCGCAATAATCAGAGGGGACCCTGACAAATATGAAGTGTGAACCCCAACCCCAAATGAGTGCCATAGAAAAAGAACAATCCCCACAGGGAACTTACAGGAGGCTGAGTAGGAGCATCAAGCTCTCTCGGCGATTGTGGTTCCGGGTCTGACATCTCTAAACACCAGACCTCAGATCAGTCACACGCAGCTCCTCGTTTTGCCGGCTGGCATTTGAAACACTGCGCGTCGCCCGCCTCCTTACGTCACTTCCTGAACGCACCGGAAGTGACGTCATTCAATACACTAATGCGCCGGGCGCTCTTTAAGCCACCAGGGCGCTCTTTAAGCCACCAGGGCCAAGGAATAGGACGCTACCCTGGGAGCAGGCTCCAGATCAGCGAGCCCTCCCGTCTCTCCCCTGCCCAGCGTTGGTACTAGACCACCGGCGAGCAGGGAGCACCCCATGTCCTGTGGTTCAAGATAAGTGCCACAGCACCCTTCTCCTCACTGGGAGATACACATCAATAAATGCCAACTTCTTTCTTCACCTTTCTCTGCCCTGGCCTCTGTAGGGACAGGAAACACTGGTGTATGGTGTGGGGTGGGGGGGGGCATGTTAACTTTTCTCTGTTCCTGCCTGTAAAGGATGTCCTTCTATGGTGGTTCGCATGTTTTCCG
Source organism: Bufo bufo (assembly GCF_905171765.1). NCBI lineage: Eukaryota > Metazoa > Chordata > Amphibia > Anura > Bufonidae > Bufo > Bufo bufo. The sequence continues at coordinate 484,847,161 of NC_053390.1, read as the reverse complement.
CTCCCTGCTTAAAAGACTTTCACTAACTTTTGAACCCTGGTCTAATTCGTGCCAGGTTGGGATATGTTACATGTCTATGTGTATTGTAAAGGGTGGGACATTGCATAGGTTGAGTGGTGATGTCTGTTCCATTGTCTATCTGTGTGTATTGGCGATTGCCCTCTGTCCTGAGAGATAATGGAATTACACCTCGGTTGTCTCCAGGACAGAGGACATTGTGTATTGTCCTGCCTGAGATGATTATGTTAACCAGGGTGTACCATGATTATATCACAGGCAGACGAGAGGATGTTATGTGGGTTGTAACCTTTGTGTTCTGGGTTAATGTAGGTTTGTTGTGGGTGTCTCCCTTGCATGGGAGCAGGGAATAAAAGAAATAGTATTTTTGAATGTGAGGTGCTTCCAGTCAAGTCTTGTTCCAGTATCCAGCTTTGGCTCATATGTGGAATTATTCAGCGCTACCAGCGATTTCTTATTTGGTGAATGGGGGATTCTTCAACTAATTGAAACTAAGGAATTACAAGGCGGTGAGACACAGAGATACCGTCACACTGCCCCTACAGAGGTCAAGGGTCAATCTCCTTGTGGCTGTCATGGTGATGATATGGAAAAAATTATGTTTTAGTGTCTCCATAATCTGAGAGCCATAGCTTTTTTTATTTTTTAGAAAAATATGTTTATTGATTAAGTAATTCAGCTTTTTTAATTTTTTGACCTTAGGTAGAGTCTCATTTTTTGCGGGATGAGGTGACTGTTTGATTGGTACTATTTTAGGGATTCTGGTGTTGAACTTTATGTGATGTTAGGTGACAAAAAATTGCTTTTTTGGCACTGTTTTTATTTTTTTACGGTGTTCACATGAGGGGTTAGGTCATGCAATATTTTTATAGAGCAGGTTGATACAAATGCGGCGATACCTAATATCTTTACTTTTTTTATTTATTTAACTTTAATACAATAATAGCATTTTTGAAACAAAAAAATTTTGTTTTAGTGTCTCCATATTCTGACAGCTATAGTTTTATTTTGTATTTTTTGGGCGATTGTCTTATGTAAGGGCTCATTTTTTGTGGGATGAGGTGACAGTTTTTTTTACTTGAAACTTTATTTTTTTATTAAAAACCCATTTTTTTAAAAAACTTTATTTCTGTTCGACTCTGGGACTTCAACTTTTGGGGGTCTGATACATCTGTAATACACCAACAGGTTGCCTAGGAGACCCAGCCTGGGGCTGGATCTCCTCGGCCACCGTAGAAGGCAGGTCCCGATGCCATGCAAGGCATTGGGCAGCCTCTGCACGGCATCGGGCTGCCTTGTCACTCATCGGGTCCCTACCACAGCAACGTGGGGACCAGATAGGCTCCCTCACCCGCCGCAAACCCCTTCTATGCCAGCGTCAGTGCTGACTGCAGCATAGAAGGGGTTAATCTGCCGGCATCAGCTTTTACAGCGATGCCAGGGGATACAGCAGGGGCCCGGCTATCAGGGATTGCCAGGACCCTGCAGTGATCGGGCGCGCACCGCTCAGGTGCCCGCCCAATCACCATGACGTAATAGTACGTCCAAATGCGGGAAGTCACTTGCGTCAAGTGTCGGGAAGGGGTTAAGTTCAGTTGTTTCAGGTGTAGACACATATTTGACTGATGATGTGCAATAAAAATGTATTACATGAGTTCTCAAGATTTCTGGAGATGTGGTGACTTTTAAATATTCAACCTGCAGATTAGTAAAACAAAAATTAAAATTAACGGAATAATTAAATAGTCACCTTTGTTATGGTCCAAGAACTCTTCTGTAAAAATTGGAACATCAAAAGCAGAAAGAATTTCATTCTGAGAATCTGTGGCCTGAAAATAAAGATAGTATGCTTTAATGATGCCACAGACAACCCAAACGAGCCAAGAGCTGAATTTTGATTTGGACATAAATCAGCATAGAAGAACTTTTAAGACAGAAAAGATAGGCGCTGGAGGCTAAGCAGCCAGACAGCCAGTCTGACAAATACAATGCCTTGAAAAAGTGCTCATACCTCTTGAACTTTTCCACATTTTTTTTTGCATTACACCTACAAACGTAAATGTATTTTATTAGTATTTGAGAGAGATAGAGATGGGCCAACAAAAAGTAGCAAGTACAGTTTGTGTGAAGTAAAAAGAATACATGGGTTTCAAAATTTTAAATAAATAAAAATCTGAAGTGTGGTGTGCATTTGTATTCAGCCCCCTGTACTCTGATACCTCTAAATAAAATACAGTGTGATTAATTGCCTTCAAGAATCACCTAATTAGTGAAGAGAGTCCAGAATCCTATGTGTAATTTATTCTTAGTATAACTACAGCTGTTCTGTGAAGGCCTCAGGAGGTTTGTTAGAGAACATCAGTGATCAAACAGCATCATAAAAAATCAATAAGCACACCAGACAGGTCAGGGATAACGTTGTGGGGAAGTGTAAAGCAGAGATTGGTTAGAAAAAAAAAAAGATAGTCAAGAAAGCCATTTTTGAAAGCAAGCCATAAGAAGTCCCTTTAGGCCCCTTACAGACGAGCGTGTGCGGATTAGGTCTGGATGCGTTGCGAATGCGTTCAGTGAAAAGTGAGTGATTTCGCAAACAAAGTCAGTTTTTCCAGCGATCAAGTTCAATTGTTAGGTTTTTATCGCGTGGGTGCAATGCGATTTAATGCAACCATGGGAGCAACCATCCGTGAAAAACACATCACGTCCGCACTTGCTTGCGGATGCGATTTTCACACAGCTCCATTCACTTCTATAGGGCCAGCGTTGCGTGAAAAATCGCAGAATATAGAACATGCTGCTATTTTCACGCAACGCATAAGTAATGCATGAAAACCAACGCACATGTACACAGTCCGGATTCCGTGCGGGTGCAATGCGTTCGCATCACGCATTGCACCCGTGCAAAATAATCGCTCGTGCGAAAGGGGCCTTACAGTTTGCCACAAGCCATGTGAGGAACACAGCAAATATTTGGAAGAAAGTATTTTGGTCAGATGAGACCAAAGTTGAACTTTTTGTCCTGTGTGGCAGAAAACTAACACTGTGCACCGTGAAACAAGGTGCCAGCATCATGCTGTGGGGATGCTTTTCTTCAGAAGGGACAGGGAAGCTAGTTAGAGTAAATGGGATTCAGACCGTGTTCACACCATAGGTAGCGTAGTGGTAGGACCCTTTGCCATGCTGAGTGACCGTGACGTGGTGCAATGATGGGCTCCGATATTTTCCTGACAGGAATATATTGGCGAAAGTCTCAGCTTTTAATATCTGCATTTATGACTAGCCAGTATAGTCAGTGGCATATCCGTTTGGTGCATTTTTTCTGTGATTTATATGATTGTATTTACATCCGCACAATGCTCCGTTTTGTGTAGGATGCCCTTGTGGTGCATGTGGACCGCGCCGACATCCTCCACCGTATGCATTTTTTGCTGGGGATAGTCATTTGATGCGGTCCACATGCGGTGGGGCTGCTCCCCCAATGTAAAACCGCTACAGTGTTAGGGGTTGAGCCGCTCCTCCAGTATTGCCACTATATTTCTGTGTTTTTGTCTTGTTTTATATGTAGTGTATGTGCCGTTACCTGGCATTCAAACACTCCTTTGCACCTGGTGACCTCCATCACAGGGTCTGATATGGGTGTGGCTTACAGTCTTGGCTTTGTTCACATTGCACTAGTTGTCCTGCTAGGCGTTTGTGTGGAAGCCTGGCTGCGAGCTGGATTACATCAGCTTCAGACCGTGTTCACACCATAGGTAGCGTAGTGGTAGGACCCTTTGCCATGCTGAGTGACCGTGACGTGGTGCAATGATAGGCTCCGATATTTTCCTGACAGGAATATATTGGCGAAAGTCTCAGCTTTTAATATCTGCATTTTTGACTAGCCAGTATAGTCAGTGGCATATCCGTTTCGGTGCATTTTTTCTGTGATTTATATGATTGTATTTACATCCGCACAATGCTCCGTTTTGTGTAGGATGCCCTTGTGGTGCATGTGGACCGCGCCGACATCCTCCACCGTATGCATTTTTTGCTGGGGATAGTCGTTTGCTGCGGTCCACATGCGGTGGGGCTGCTCCCCCAATGTAAAACACGCTACAGTGTTAGGGGTTGAGCCGCTCCTCCAGTATTGCCACTATATTTCTGTGTTTTTGTTTTAAATGGGAAGATAGGACACTAAATACAGGGAAATCCTGGACGAAAACCTCGCAGAAGCTGCATAAGACTTGATATTGGGGCAGAGATTCCCCTTCCAGCAGGACAATGACCTAAACAAAGCCAAAGCTACAATGGAATGGCTTAGAGCATATTTATGTGTTAGAATGGACCAGTCAAAGTGCAGACCTAAATTCCATTGAGAATCTGCAGCAAGACTTTAAAATTGCTGTTCACAGAAGCTCTTCATTCAATCTGACTGAGCTTGAGCTATTTTTGCAAAGAATAATGGATAGAAATTTCAGCCTGTAGATGTGCAAAACTGATAGAAACATACCCCAAAAGACTTACAGCTGTAATTGCAGCGAAAGGTGATCCTACAAAGTATTGACTGGGGGCTGAATACATATGTCACACTTTCCAGATTCTTATTTAAAACCATGTATCATTTTTTTTCCCTTCATACACACTTGCTACTTTGTTTTGCTTCACATAAAATCCCCAAAAATACATTAAAATTTGTGGGTGTAATGTGAAAAAGAAGTGGAAAAGTCAAAGGAGTATGAATGCTTTTTCAAAGCACTGTACCCCTCATCTCCCAACTATACAATATTCAGAAACGACTGACACTTTTCATTCCCTCGTTAGATCTGTGATTGGTGACCACACTTTAGGGCTCATAGACTACCGTATATTCAATCCCGTTCATTTCGATATGGTCACAAAATATATACGGAAAGCACACAATGTGCCATTTGCATCCGCATCTGTTTCACTGCCCAGCAAAGAAGACAGACATGTTCTATTCTTGTCCATTTTGTGAACAAAGATAGGACATTTCTAGAGAATATTGTCGTGTCCATAAGCCCTTAGAACTAAGTGCTTAAAGGATATGTACAACTTTAGGGGCTTTTTTTATTATTGTTTTGTACTCATTTTGAGCAAAAGTCATTATTTTAATTGGTCTTTATTAAAAATGTGGAGCCCTTGTACAGGGCTGAGTTTCACTAGTAGCAGAATATGAATTTTCTCTCTGTTCTGCCAGGCAGCTAAACTGACGGCTCCTTATCTTACTGATAAGAATGTGGCTTAAATAAGTTGTTGACCTTTTAGAAATTTACAGAAAAGGTTTATTAGATGACTGGCTCAAAGTGAAAGTACGATTCACACAGCTAGACAAACAGAATGGCTCAATATTTTTTTATAAAGTTGAAATGAAAAAATGAGTAAAATGCACCAAAAGGTGTACATAACCTTTAAGACCTGGCCACTTATTTTAAAGTTCATAATAGCAAAATCCAGCATGAAACTATCTCCCAGGTTCCAAATACCATTGATTTCCTTCCCTCATGCAGTTCATCTTCTTCACTGTCAGTCTTTGACCCAATAATAGAAGATGCAGCCACCTCCCTTCTTCCCGGTCAACTGCAATATCAGCTTTAGTGATCCTATTCCTTCATACCTCATCCAGCCCCTCTGCTGCTGGCATGGCCACCACATGACTAGAGAAAAGGCTCTGCTGTTTTTTCAGAAACAGTGCAACATCTATCCAAGGTATGTGGCTTTGCAGTCCTGTTCCCTTCACTTGAAAGGGCAAGAGCTGCAATACTAGAAACAGCCCATGGACAGCCATGACATTATATGTAAAAAAAAAGCAGGCCCTCGATAAATATATTAACCTTTCTCGTCTTTCTGCTATCTTTCCCTCCTTGTTTAACCCCTTCCCAAAATATGCCGTACATGCACAGCGCAGCGGGAAGTGACTTCCTGACAGCACTCTGATCAGGCAGGTGCAGAAACTGCGCCCGCTGTCAGCCACGGCCCTGCTGCATCTGCTGGCGTTGGTGGAAATACCAATGTCAGTAAATTAACTCCTTCTATGCCATGGCCACGCGGACCATGGCATGTACAGGGTTTGCAGAGGGATGGGGCTCCGCCTCTGACCTCATCGGGTCCCTGTGCTGCACATACTGGGACCCGATGGCTGACAAGGCAGTCCAATGCCTTTTACGGGCATCGAGGCCTGTTAGCCACGGAAGTGCCCTGGTTGAGTCTAATAGGCACTCTGTCAGTGTATTACAGGATGTATTGTAAGGCCCTGTAGAGAGATCAGACCCCCAAAAGTTTGAGGGTGCATATCTTTGTTCAAAATGTGAGCAAATTGGTATTTGGAATCGCACTGTCAATTTAGAAGAGTTTGCTGCTTACTGAGCAGACACTATATGGGGTAGATGCGGGGAGGGTGGTTCCATGGAGGCTCAGGAAAGTGAGGTAAGTAGCTGGATAACAGTTAGAGAGTGGGGTAGAGGTTAGTGTGCCAGGGAGGCTAGCCCGGATCTGACACACTCCAACAAGTTTGCAAGGTTGGCAGATAGGGGGATGTCAGTTCAAGCATAGCTGCAGAAAACAACATTGCTTACCGGTAATTGGTTTTCTCGATACCCATGACGGCACCCCATGTGACCAGGGACCTCCCATCTGGGACAGGAAATCTGAGAAGATAAAAGGTTCACACCCCCACCAAGCACCAGTGATAGTAATAAACAGGACTCCGGAGGTGAACACATATAAGAAAAGAGAGAGAGAGAGATCCAATACGGTACATTATATCTCTTCTGAATTAAACATTAGGGAATTTCCCTAAGAATTTTACCGAGGAGTAGAAGGCTACTCCATATTAAACCTATTAAGGTAACTATAATACCTATAAATCCCTTTTTTTTAAAAAAAAAATTGGGGAAGGGAACAATTTTGGGGGTGCCGTCATGGGTATCGAGAAAACCAATTACCGGTAAGCAATGTTGTTTTCCCCTCACCCATGACGGCACCCCATGCGAGATAGACTATTAATGAGGAAATTAGGGTGGGACCACCGCCTCCTACCAAAGGCGGTATCCGCTTGAAGTTGGAGCCTGTAATGCTTTAAGAACGTATGTGGAGAACTCCACGTTGCTGCTCTACAAATTTGAGCCAGAGAGGCATCCGCCTTCTCGGCCCAGGACGTAGCCACCGCTCGGGTTGAGTGAGCTCCAAACCCTGAAGGGGGAGAGAGACCCTGTGCTAGGTAGGCCTCGGGAATGGCCCTTTTGACCCATCTGGCAATGACTGCCGTGGACACTTTTCGCCCCTTATTTTTACCCAAAAACTGAATAAGGAGGTTTTCTTCCAACCTCCAGGCCAAGGTAGACTCCTCTGGGTTTAGACACCAATATCCCTGTTTTAGCTGGACGCGGCTCAGAAAATCGGCCACTATGTTCTCCTTCCCTTTTATGTGGACCGCCGACAGGGACAGATGTTTCTGTTCTGCTAGCTGGAAAATCTGGTGACAAAGTTTTGCCAGAGAAGGTACCCTCGTTCCACCTTGATGGTTGACTGTTGTTGAGTTGTCAGAGTATAGAATTATTTTCTTGTGGGATATGCCCGGAACTATTGATTTTAACGCCATTTCCACTGCCTTTAGCTCTTTGAAGTTTGAGGTGGCTTTCCTGGTGTTCAAATCCCACCTCCCTTGCCAGCCATTGTTCTCCGAGTGAGCCCCCCCACCCCCATGGGCTGGCATCCGTAGTTATTAGTATCGGATCCTGAAAAGACCAGGGTACCCCTGCTGAAAGATTCTCTGGCACCGTCCACCAAAGGAGAGACGTACTCGCTTCAGAGGATAAATGGAAAGTCCGATCCAACGACTGTTTGCAACCGTCCCCCCATTGGTGCAGGATGCACGACTGTAGCTTCCTCGTATGGGCCTGCGCATATGGGACCGCCGGGATTGTTGCTGTCAGGTGACCAGGTACTGCCATCGCCTTTCTGAATGAGCAGAGTGTCATGGTCTTACCTGCTTGCTGCTCTCCTTCGTTTGACATGTGCTGGCGGCCATCTTGGGTCCTGGGTTTCTTGTAGCCTTCCACCCTGCGGCTCCTCCTTCCCCTGGGAGGAGCTGGATGCCTAGCTCATATATATAGGAGGTCTGTGGCTTCAGTTCCTTGCTTGGTCCTCTTGTGTTCACATGCTTCTAAGACTGCTGCTGCTTCTGGTTCCTGATCCTGGCCTCGTCTGACTACCCTGCTGGTTCCTGATCCTGGCTTCGTCTGACTACCCTGCTGGTTCCTGATGCTGGCTTCGTCTGACTACCCTGCTGGTTCCTGATCCTGGCTTCGTCTGACTACCCTGCTGGTTCCTGATCCTGGCTTCGTCTGACTACCCTGCTGGTTCCTGATCCTGGCTTCGTCTGACTACCCTTCTGGTTCCTGACCTCTGGCTTCGCAAAGACTCTGCTCGGTTTCACCATCCGTTTGGACTTTTGCTTTACAGCTTTATTTTCAATAAAGCCTTCTTATTTTCACTTATCTCTTGTTGTACGTCTGGTTCATGGTTCCGTGACATTAGGACCAAGCCATGAATTCTGACGGTACAGGGCCATCCTCGCTACCCACGCTGGTTGCCAGACTTGATCAGCAGGATCACCTGTTGGGTCGGTTCGCTGTGGCGTTGCAAACCCTGCTTGAACGCACGGCTCATTTCGCTCCCGTTGCCGATGGGTCGGTTGTCGCTCCTGGGCTCGCTCCTACTGCCGCTCCGGTTGTTGCGCCAGAGTCTACCCCGACACCTGTTGTTGCGCCTGCGGTGTTTCGGGGTATGATCGGTTCTGCCCCTCTTCCACAGCGCTTTGGGGGAGAGCCAACTCAGTGCCGAGGTTTCCTTAACCAGGTGGGCATTTATTTCGAGTTGCTGCCACATGCCTTTCCTACTGAGAGATCAAAGGTGGGCTTCTTGATCTCGCTGCTCTCGGACAAGGCCTTGGCCTGGGCCAGCCCTTTATGGGAGAACAACAATCCGGTGGTTGCCGAGTTTTCCGGTTTTGTTGCTTCTCTTCGGAAGGTATTCGATGTGCCGGCTCGTGCTGCCTCTGCTGCGAAGCTCCTTATGTCCATCAGACAGGGTTCACGATCCGTAGCTGAATACGCCATTGAGTTTCGTACCCTGGCAGCAGAGGTGGGCTGGAATAATGAGGCTCTGGTCGCTGCTTTCTCTCATGGTCTCTCGGATGCCTTGAAGGATGAGGTTGCAGCTAAGGACCTACCAGTTGAGCTCGAGTCTCTTATTTCTTTCCTGATTTTGATTGACACCAGACTCAGGGAGAGACCTTCCTTTAAGGAGAACCTGCGGAGGTCTTCTAACAGATTGGTGCCTACGTTTGCTGTCCCACCCGTGCCTCCCTCTCCTCCCACGCCTCCTGGGGATGACTTGTCTGGGGGTGAACCCATGCAGCTGGGGTTTGCTCGCCTGTCCGAGGGGGAGAGGGCACTCCGGAGACGCGAGGGCCGATGCATGTACTGTGGTCTCGGTGGGCATTTTCGGTTGGCATGTCCGAACCGTCCGGGAAACGCTCGTACCCTGAGATCCTGTCGGGGGCAGATCTTGGGTGGAGTCTCCTCGTCCCCGGTTTCCCGTGTTGACAAACCACTGATCACTGTTGTCCTCTCCTGGGTCGGGGGCTCGGTGACGACCCAGGCGTTGGTGGACTCTGGTGCTGGTGGTTTGTTCATTGATAGTGTGTTCGCTGCCGCCAATTCCATTCCTCTGCAGGCTCGAGGTTCCCCACTGGCTCTTGAGGCGATAGACGGCAGACCCCTTCGGCCGCCACACGTGACTCATGAGACCCTTCCAGTGGGAATAGCCATTGGTGCCGTTCACAGAGAGTCGGTCTGCCTCCAGGTTATTTCGTCTCCACACTACTCGGTGGTCTTGGGGTACCCCTGGCTCCAGAAGCATAATCCGACTTTCGATTGGAGATCGGTCGAGATCCTCTCGTGGTCACCGCAGTGTGGGGCTAGTTGCATCCATGGGTCTGTCAAGTTGCTGTGTACTTCCTCGGACTCTCTGTTGCCTCCTGAATACGAGGAGTACCGGGATGTATTCGATAAGGTGCGCGCGGTTGCCCTACCTCCGCACCGCCCATACGATTGTGCCATAGAGTTACAATCTGGTGCCGTTCCTCCTCGTGGCAAAGTCTATCCACTGTCGGTAGCGGAGAATGAGGCCATGGAGGAGTACGTGAGGGAGGCGCTTTCACGCGGACACATTCGCAAATCTTCGTCCCCGGCAGGGGCTGGATTTTTCTTTGTGAAAAAGAAGGGCGGTGAGTTGAGGCCTTGCATCGATTACAGGGGTCTCAATCGCATCACGATCAAGAACGCTTACCCGATACCCTTGATTTCCGAGCTGTTCGATCGCCTTAAAGGGGCCACGGTCTTTACCAAACTCGACCTGAGGGCGGCATATAACCTGGTAAGGATCAAGGCAGGCGATGAGTGGAAGACCGCGTTTAACACCAGGACCGGTCATTACGAATCCTTGGTTATGCCCTTTGGGTTGTGCAATGCGCCCGCAGTCTTTCAGGAATTCATCAACGATGTTTTCCGTGACCTGTTGCAGCAGTGTGTGGTAGTCTATTTGGATGACATCTTGGTATATTCTGAATCCATGGAGGCCCACATTCTGGATGTCAGACGAGTGTTGCAACGGTTACGAGAGAACAAGCTGTTCGGTAAGCTTGAGAAATGCGAATTTCACCGATCCCAGGTAACCTTCTTAGGCCTCTTTCACACTTGCGTTGTTGGGATCCGGCATGCACTTCCGTTGCCGGAGGTGCCTGCCTGATCCGTAACAACGCAAGTGTACTGAAAGCATTTGAAGACGGAACCGTCTTCCAAATGCTTTCAGTGTTACTATGGCACCCAGGACGCTATTAAAGTCCTGGTTGCCATAGTAGGAGCGGGGAGCGGGGGAGCGGTATACTTACAGTCCGTGCGGCTCCCGGGGCGCTCCAGAATGACGTCAGAGCGCCCCATGCGCATGGATGACGTGATCCATGTGATCACGTGATCCATGCGCTTGGGGCGCCCTGACGTCACTCTGGAGCGTCCGGGGAGCCGCACGGACGGTAAGTATGCTGCTCCCCTGCTCCCCGCTACACTTTACCATGGCTGTCAGGACTTTAGCGTCCCGGCAGCCATGGTAACCATTCAGAAAAAGCTAAACGTCGGGTCCGGCAATGCGCCGAAACGACGTTTAGCTTAAGGCCGGATCCGGATCAATGCCTTTCAATGGGCATTGATCCCGGATCCGGCCTTGCGGCAAGTCTTCAGGATTTTTGGCCGGAGCAAAAAGCGCAGCATGCTGCGGTATTTTCTCCGGCCAAAAAACGTTCCGTACCGGAACTGAAGACATCCTGATGCATCCTGAACGGATTACTCTCCATTCAGAATGCATTAGGATAATCCTGATCAGTATTCTTCCGGCATAGAGTCCCGACGACGGAACTCTATGCCGGAAGACAATAACGCAAGTGTGAAAGAGCCCTTAGGTTACATCATTTCCGCTGAGGGGTTCTCCATGGATCCTGAGAAGGTTTCGGCTGTCTTACAGTGGCCCCAGCCCAGTGGTCTTCGTTCCCTGCAGCGCTTTTTGGGCTTCGCCAATTATTATCGGAAGTTCATCAGGGACTTTTCCATGCTGGCCAAGCCTCTCACGGATCTGACCAGGAAGGGCAGTAATTCCCAGGTCTGGCCGCTCGAGGCCATCAGAGCTTTTGAGGCCCTAAAGTCCGCCTTTGTGTCGGCTCCGATTCTGTCGCATCCCAACCCTGGGTTGCCCTTTGTCCTCGAGGTGGACGCGTCTGAGACGGGAGTAGGCGCCCTTCTGTCTCAGCGTAGAACACCAGAGGGTCCTCTGCTTCCTTGTGGGTTTTACTCCCGGAAACTGTCTTCCGCGGAGTGCAACTATCAGATTGGTGACAGGGAGTTATTGGCCATCGTGCAGGCCCTTAAAGAATGGAGGCACTTGCTCGAGGGTTCGGTGGTTCCGGTTCTCATCCTGACGGACCACAAGAATCTGACCTACCTTTCTGAGGCCAAGAGATTGACACCACGTCAGGCCAGATGGGCTCTGTTCTTGTCACGTTTTAATTACGTGGTCTCCTACCTACCCGGTTCCAAGAACATCAGGGCGGATGCCTTATCACGGCAGTACTCCGAGCTGTCCAGGGAGGAGTCGATTCCGACTTCGGTCATACCTCCGAATCAGATCCTGGCCGCCATTCGCACCAGCCTGACCTCTCCCCTGGGTGAGCAGATTTTGGCGGCTCAATCTGGTGCTCCCTCTGGGAGACCCAACGGCAGATGTTTTGTGCCTGAGGAGTTGCGCACTCGGTTGTTGCGAACCTACCATAACTCCAAGACCGCGGGGCATCCTGGAAAGAATCAGCTGTCCTGGGCTGTTTCACGTCTGTTCTGGTGGCCTTCCCTACGTTCCGACATCGCCGCATATGTAGCGGCATGCTCCGTTTGTGCCCAGAGTAAGTCCCCTCGGCACCTTCCGTTGGGCCTTCTGCAACCCATAGCCACCGGGGAGCGCCCATGGTCACACCTGGGGATGGATTTCATTGTGGACCTCCCTGCATCCCGAGGCCATACGGTCATTCTCATGATTGTGGATCGGTTTTCCAAAATGTGCCACTGTGTTCCTCTCAAGAAGTTACCCTCTGCACAAGAGTTGGCCACGATTTTTGCCAGGGAGGTCTTCCGGTTGCACGGTTTGCCTAAGGAGATTGTGTCGGATCGGGGGAGTCAGTTTGTGTCCAGGTTCTGGCGCGCCTTTTGCTCCCAGTTGGGGATTCATCTCTCCTTCTCCTCGGCCTACCACCCTCAGTCCAATGGGGCCGCAGAACGATCCAATCAGGCCTTGGAGCAATTCCTTCGTTGCTATGTCTCCGATCACCAAGACAATTGGGTTAACCTCCTGCCTTGGGCTGAGTTTGCCAGGAACACGGCGGTGAACTCTTCCTCTGGGACGTCTCCCTTCATGGCCAATTATGGGTTCCAACCTGCCGTGTTACCGGAGGTATTCTCTCCCCAGGATATTCCGGCTGTGGAGGATCACCTTTCCGTCCTACGTGCTTCTTGGGTACAGATCCAGAAGTCCCTTGAGGTCTCTGCGCAGCGCCAGAGATTCCAGGCTGATCGCAGACGAGCGCCTGCTCCTTCCTACCAGGTCGGAGACCGTGTATGGTTGTCCACCCGCAACCTCAACCTTCGAGTGCCCACTCCCAAGCTGGCGCCTCGCTTTGTTGGTCCCTTCCGAGTGCTTCGCAGGGTAAACCCGGTAGCCTATGCCCTTGCGCTTCCTCCTGGCATGCGGATCTCCAACGTGTTTCATGTCTCCCTGTTGAAGCCACTGGTGTGTAATCGTTTCACTTCCTCGGTTCCTCGGCCTCGTCCGGTCCAAGTGGGCAATCGTGAGGAATATGAGGTGAGCAATATCCTGGACTCACGCCTGGTCCGCGGTCGGTTGCAGTTTTTGGTCCATTGGCGTGGTTATGGTCCAGAGGAGCGTTCCTGGGTTCCCTCCGCAGATGTCCATGCTCCTGCCTTGCTCCGAGCCTTCCACGCACGCTTCCCTCAGAAACCGTTTTGTGCTCCGCGGAGGAGGGGCCCTTGAGGGGGAGGTACTGTCATGGTCTTACCTGCTTGCTGCTCTCCTTCGTTTGACATGTGCTGGCGGCCATCTTGGGTCCTGGGTTTCTTGTAGCCTTCCACCCTGCGGCTCCTCCTTCCCCTGGGAGGAGCTGGATGCCTAGCTCATATATATAGGAGGTCTGTGGCTTCAGTTCCTTGCTTGGTCCTCTTGTGTTCACATGCTTCTAAGACTGCTGCTGCTTCTGGTTCCTGATCCTGGCCTCGTCTGACTACCCTGCTGGTTCCTGATCCTGGCTTCGTCTGACTACCCTGCTGGTTCCTGATGCTGGCTTCGTCTGACTACCCTGCTGGTTCCTGATCCTGGCTTCGTCTGACTACCCTGCTGGTTCCTGATCCTGGCTTCGTCTGACTACCCTTCTGGTTCCTGACCTCTGGCTTCGCAAAGACTCTGCTCGGTTTCACCATCCGTTTGGACTTTTGCTTTACAGCTTTATTTTCAATAAAGCCTTCTTATTTTCACTTATCTCTTGTTGTACGTCTGGTTCATGGTTCCGTGACACAGAGGTAAGACCTGAAAAGATCCCAAACATGTTCCCTGATGGAGATTATCTTGGTGGACGGAAGGAACGTTTTCTCTACCCGGGAATCTAACAGGATGCCTAAAAACACACAGGTCTGAGATGGTGACAGGCAAGACTTTTTCCAATTTATTTTCCAGCCCAGGTTCTTTAACAGGGAGCAGGAAACACTAATGTTTTGGTTTAATTTTTCTTTTGCTTGGGAAAGAAACAGTAAGTCGTCTAGATATGGCAGTAACGGAACCCCTGACAATCTTAGAAAGGAAGCCACCTCCGCAATCACCTTCGTAAAGATTCTGGGGGCTTGTGAAACCCCAAAAGGTAGGGCTTTGTACTGCAGGTGTAGACACTCTCCCTGAACCCAGACTGCCATCCTTAAAATTTTTTGGGAGGACGCATGAATTGGCACATGGTAATATGCGTCCTCTAAGTCTAGAGTCGCCATCCAGCAATCTCTTGAAAGGAGATCTATGGTTGATCTTATGGTCTCCATGCAAAACTTCTTGTATTTGAGAAACCTGTTTAGTTTCTTTGAGTTTAGGATTACTCGGAAGGAGCTGTTGGGTGTTCTCACAAAAAAAAGGAGAGTAAAATCCCTTGCCGGTCTCTGCCTGTGGAACCGGGACTACCACCCCTTTGCGGTGGCAACACCTCTGACTCTAAGGCCTGTTTTTTGATCTGGTCCTTGGGGCAGTCTGTCGGAACGAATGAATCCCGGGGAAGGGTCAGAAATTCCAACCGGAACCCTTCTCCAATCCCTCCCAGGATCCAACCGTTCTTGGTTACTGTTTTCCAGGCTGGGATTTGGCGTCATTGCTTATCCTTGAGTCTTGGGTCCTGGGGCTTAAAAAGGAAACCTCTGGATTTCTTAGGAAATCTATCCTTTTCCCTTCGGTCGTACTGTCTACCCCTTTGTTTTTTATTCTGGTATTTACGAAAAAAGGGGGGGGGGCGTTGAGGAACCGGAAAGCCCTTCTTTTTGTCTGAGGCTTTTTCAAGTATGTCGTCAAGAGACGACCCAAAAAGTCTGTCACCTTCACAAGGGATGGTGCACAGCCTGGCCTTCGAGCCCTGATCTGCCTTCCAGGATTTCAGCCAGATAGCTCTCCTAGCCGCATTAGACAAGGCGGATGATCTGGCCAAAAACCTAACCATATCCGTGGAGGCATCTGCAAGAAAGTCAGCGGCTTTAAAAAAAAGGTAGGAAGGGAGGCCAAAACTTCCTCTCTTGGCTTCTTTTCACTGAGATGCTGTTCTAACTGTTCCAACCAGATATGCAGTGATCTTGAAACCCAAGCGGCTGCGACAGCAGGTCTCAGGCAAGCAGAGGTCTATTCCCACGCCTTTTTTAAATAAATATCCGCTTTTTTGTCTAATGGGTCAGACAGGCTACCCAAATCATCAAACGGTAAAGGAGATTTCTTGGCGATCTTCGCTACTTGGGCGTCTACTGTAGGGGCCTTATCCCAAATAGCTGCTACTTTCTCATCAAAGGAACATTTCCTTTTAACTGAGTTTGGGATAAAGAACTTCCTATCAGGATTTTTCCACTCCTTTTTAATTAATGCTTGGACGTTTTCATGAATGGTGAAGACCCTATGCTTCCTGGGGCCTAATCCCTGAAAAGCTAGATCTGCTGTTGACTTAGGCTGTTTCACATCCTCAGGTTGCATTGTCGCTCTGACAGCTTTAAGTAGGTTTTGGGTGTCCTCAGGAGAAAATAAGCAACTCCCTGCTTCCTCATCTTCTGACAATGTAGCGTCGTTGGAAAATAACTGACCCACTTCCCTTTCTTCCACGTCCGAGAGGTCTATATCAGAATCCCTAACATCCGGGGACATGTCTGGTGACCTATGGCAGCCTTTATTCAATGACTTTAAGGAGGCCCTGACCTCGGAACGTATTAGGGACCTCATGTTTTTGGAGAGGCTCTGAGACTCCTCCGCCACCAATTTATCGATACACGGTGTGCATAATGGTTTAGAATAAGAGGATGCTAGGGCCACTCTGCATCCCGCACACTCCTTATGCTTCATTTTTGAAGCCGCTTTTTTGGGGGTCTTTGCAACCTAAAACAAGTCAAAAACAACACCCCATTAATAAAAAGATCCACCTCACCACTGATCTTTGTCCCCACTCCTCAGGACTGGTACCGGACTAGCGGGCCTCGAGGGTTCCAGGGGTTCGGCGCGTCCATCTGCTGGCTCTGACATCTTTGCAGGAAGGAGCCTCTTCAGCACAGCACTGTGTGCTACATCAGCTGGCTGGATTCCCCCGCAGCCTCATTTATATTTTAAAGGACGCACCTAAGCTATTCCGGCGCTTCTTCCCCTACTTCCGGGTTAAGCCCTGCCCCGCCAGAGGCGCGCGCATGCGCAGACGCCTCCCCAACGCCAACAGGAAACCGGGCAAAACGCCGAACAGCATGAGGGAAGCCGCTTGAACACTGCCACAGCGGCTCCCTCGGGATCGGCGCCAAAATGCAGGGCAAAGGCAGACTTTAGGCAGCAGCTCCTGAGAGCCTTCAGCCGCGTGGGGAAGGCCTCCTACCGGATCAGAACCCGGGCCTCCCCCCAGCTGCAGGTGAGAACCATCTTCAGAACTTCCCAGGAACTTCCTATCCGGAGGAAACCTGAACTGGTGCTTGGTAGGGGTGTGAACCTTTTATCTTCTCAGGTTTCCTGTCCCGGATGGGAGGTCCCTGGTCGCATGGGGTGCCGTCATGGGTGAGGGGAAAGACACTTCCTCTGCCAGTCAGGGGAATGTCAGCTTTAGTAAGCTGGGGACCGGGAGAGCAGGGCAGGCCAGACAGG
The DNA here is from genome assembly GCF_905171765.1 of Bufo bufo. Lineage (NCBI taxonomy): Eukaryota > Metazoa > Chordata > Amphibia > Anura > Bufonidae > Bufo > Bufo bufo. The sequence goes on along the minus strand of NC_053390.1, from coordinate 484,830,130 downwards.
TGCTGGAAGTGGGAGACTCAATTATTAGGGGTACAGAAGACAGGGATCGCCGAACAGTGTTTTGTCTTCACGAGTTCAACATAATGCAGATCAGGTTGACAGATTACTGAGAGGGCCTGGCGAAGATCTAGCAGTCATGGTTTACATTGGAACCAATGACAAAGTTAAAGGTAGGTAGAGCAATCTTAAAAATGATTTTAGGGATTTAGGTCACAAGCTCAGGGCAAGGACCTCAAAGGTAGTGCTTTACGAAAGGGAGGTTTAGGGAGGTTAACAAATGGCTCAGGAACTACTGTAGGCGGAAGGAGGGGTTTGGGTTCCTGGAGAACTGGGCCAACGTCTCTCTCGGCAACAGGTTCTATCCTAGGGATGGGCTGCACCTCAATGGGGAAGGTGAAGCTGTAAAGGGGGAGAAGATGGCTAGAAGGTTGGAGGAGTGTATAACCCCTTCAGGAGCAAACAATTTTTTTTACCTTTGTGACCAAGCATCATTTTGCAAAAATTACATGTCACTTTATGTGTTAATAACTTTGGAATGCTTTTACTTATCCAAGCATTTCTGAGAATGTTTTTTTGTGGCACATTTTACTTCATGTTAGTGGTAAAATGAGTTGATATGTTATACATTATATAAAAAATAGCAATTTTAGAAGGCTTAGCATTTTAGAAGTAATCTTTCAAATTTTCTATAAGATTTTCGAAACTGAGATTTTTGAGGACCAATTCATTTCTGAAATCACTTTGAGGGCCTTACATAATATAAACCACCCATAAATAACCCCGTTTTAGAAACTACACCCCTCAAGTTATTCAAAACTGATTTTACAAACTTTGTTAACCCTTTAGGTGTTCCATAGAAATTAACGCAAAATGAAGGTGAAGTTTAAGAGTTTCATTTTTTTTTTATGCATATTTTTTATTTTAATAAATTTTTCCTGTAACATAGCAAGGGGTAACAGCAAAATTAACCTTAGTATCTATTACCGTGATTATGCAGTTTACAGAAACCCCCCATATGTGATTATAAACCTCTACATGGGCACACGGCAGTACTCAGAAGGCAGGGAGGGCCATATCGTTTTAGGAGGGGAAATTTTGCTGGAATAGTTTTCGGGAGCCACATCACATATGAAGGGACCCTGAGATACCCTAAAAAGGAAACCCACAAAAAATAACCCCATTTTGTAAACTACACCACTCAAAAAATGTATCAAGAGGCAGAGTAAGCGCTATGGCCCAACAAGCGTTTCATAGATTTCAGAAATATTTGGCTGTGAAAATGAGAAATTACACTTTTACAAAGAAAATGTTGCTTTAGTCTTACATTTTTCATTTTCACAAGGGGTAACAGGAGTTAAAGCACCCCACAATTTGGTACTCATATTCTCCTGAATATGGCAAAACCTCATACGTAGTCAAAATGCTGTATGGGCAGGCGGCAGAGTTCAAAAAGAAAGGAGCAGCATCTGCATTTTCTAACATAGAATTTGTGGAAATAGTTTTAAAAGGGACATTTTTTGGGGAGGTGAAATGTGCAAAAATTGCAATTCTATCACTTTTTTATAGGGTTCCTCATGCAGTATATATATGATAATATTATTCTGTGGGTTCATACGGTTACAGTGATGGCAATATTTTTATTTTGTTTTACTACTTTTTCAGCATAAATTTAGTTTTGTGTTAAAAATAAATCATATCCCCGGAAGAAGCCAGGTTTACTGGCGAAACGGCGTTGGGTCAGGAGTCAGCTGAAAGATCGATACACCATTCAGGGTATGCTTATTTTGTTCTTTCACCAAACCTCCATAGTTCCATGATTGCCTCTCTTGTACTTTGTTTGGGGCGTTTTTGCCATGAGGTCTTTTGGTATGTTTTTCCAGCTAGCATTCTCTATCCCTGACCCTTTGGTGTGCTGATCTCCCGGCCTCTCCTTGGGTCCTGTTCCTCATCCGTGTGTCCCGCCTTGTGCTGCCTTTTATTTATCATTATGTATGTATGTACTGTTTATGTATATTTATAATAAAGCTTTTTTGGATTTTCATATACAAGAAAGTCATGTTAATTTTTTGGCGACGGTTATGGTGATGCCAAATTTTTTTTATTTTAATTTTTTATGTTTTACTACTTTTTCAGCATAAATTCTGTTTTGTGTTAAAAATAAATTATATTTTGCAACACTATGTACTAGCATCCATAACATTTTTATTTTTTCACCAATGTAGCTGTGTGAGCGCTCGTGGGAGGTGAAGTGTGAAAAAACCTCAGTGCTTTTTATTTTTATTATTTATGGGGTCCTACATGTGGTATATTTGATATGGTAATTTTAATCTGTGGGTCGGTTATGGTGATACCAAATTTGTATTGTTTTTTTTTATGTTTTATCACTTTAATATTATTAAATCACTTACAAAAAATATATTTTTATATCTAACACCCATAACTGAGATCTGCTGAGTGCAAAACAGATACGCATGTGTGAATGCTCACTTAAGAGAAACAGATATATTCTGTGTAAATTTGTAGTACGAAAATCAGATTTTATTTTTTACAGGTTTTGAAAATGTTACATTGCCCAAACCTTGGCAGGATCATCTGTGTTGGTTAAAGAAGCTCTGACAGCATGATCAGCCCTATTAAACCAGGCACACTGACTGGTAGGGCTCATCATGCTGATTAAAACAATAACTTTCTTTTGTCTGTATGCTAAACAGCTGCAGAGATATCTGTGTTTGTATTCATAGGCTGGAGCTGGTAGCTGGAGCACTGGTAATGTAAGACTCTGCACACTGTCCCATCTCCTTGATTGAAATGGCTAGACATCAGTATGCTAAGGGCAGAGCTGTGTCCTAGCTTGTGCATAGTGTATACGATATATACTATTCCCGTGCCATAATCTGAAGCATAGTAATTTATGACAGTCAGTTTGTATCTGATCGGGGATCTCAACCCGAACTTTGAGTTAGGAGAGCAACAATCAGATATGGATTGATTGCATCATAAAAACACAATGATACAGTCAGTTTAGTTCAGGGGAGCTGAGGTCAGCATGGGAGATCCAGGAGACACACAGACCGTGTTTCCCAGGCCAACCATGGTCATGTGCATGATCGTTCTCATATAAAAGAGCCTGTTCACACTATGCATTTTCTATAAAAAAAAAAAAAAGTTTAGATCAAGTTATATATATTAAGTTCTATAGATTATAAAGTATCCACATAAAAGTGACAGTTGTTTTAACATATCTCTCCCAATCCTTTTTAATAGAAACAATTCCTTCAAATTTTAAGCCAAGTGGATTTTTTTGAGGTATCAAATGTGATGAAACTTTATGGCCCTGATTTATCATGCCTTCACTCCAGAATTCTGGCTGCAGAACAGTTGCACAATATGGCTTATGCAACTTTTTACGCTCACTTGCGCAACAATCCTTCAACATTTAGTATTTTTACATCCGTCACCCCAGTTTTGAAATGTGGATGGAAAGTGGGCCTGTTAGTTAAGGTAAATGATTTTCAGTCCAATTGTATCATTGAGATTTATTTTTTTAAAAGCCTCAAAAAATGTTGCACTCTCACTACAGGAAGAATATGGGGTAGGAAGGATAAGGGTACTTTCACACTAGCGGCAGGACGGATCCGACAGGCTGTTCACCCTGTCGGATCCGTCCTGCCGCTATTTTGCCGTGCCGCCGGACCGCCGCTCCATCCCTATTGACTATAATGGGGACGGGGCGGAGCTCCGGCGCAGCACGGCAGTTAGCGGTGAGAGGCCGCCATACTAAAAAGTCGGACATGCAGTACTTTTAGTCCGGCAGCCTTTCGCCGCGCTGCGCCGGAGCTCCGCCACCGTCCCCACTGTATGCTGTCCGCATCCATTCCGTCCCCAGAGAAAATGAAGGGTCCGCACACTTTTGCGGAACGGATGCGGACCCATTTACGGTCGTGTGAATGTACCCCTGCTCACAATAAAAGTCCACTCTGAAATGTGTAGTTTGATCAGATAGCACAATGGTACAGATGTCGCAACGTTTGAGGGAGCGTGCAATTGGCCTGATGACTGCAGGAATGTCTACCAGAGCTGTTGCCCGTGCAATGAATGTTCATTTCTCTACCATAAGCCGTCTCCAAAAGGCATTTCAGAGAATTTGGCAGTACATCCAACCGGCCTCACAACCGCAGACCATGTGTAACCACACCAGAGCAGGACCTCCGCATCCAGCATGTTCACCTCCACGATCTTCTGAGACCAGCCACCCAGACAGCTGCAGCAACAATCGGTTTGCAAAACCAAAGAAATTCTGCACAAGCTGTCAAAAACCATCTCAGGGAAGCTCATCTGCATACTCGTCGTGCTCATCGGGGTCTGGACCTGATTGCAGTGGGCAAATGCTCACATTCGATGGCGCCTGGCACGTTGGAGAGGCGTTCTGTTCACGGATGAGTCCCGGTTTTCACTGTTCAGGGAAGATGGCAGACAGCATTGTGTGGCGTTGTGTGGATGAGCAGTTTGCTGATGTCAACGTTGTGGATCGAGTGGCCCATGGTGGCGGGGTTATGGCATGAACAGGCGTATGTGTTCGTTGTGAACACAGGTGCATTTTATTGATGGCATTTTAAATGCACAGAGATACCATGACGAGATCCTGAGGCCCATTGTTGTTCCATTCATCCACTTCCATCACCTCATGTTGCAGCATGATAATGCACAGCCCCATATTGCAAGGATCTGCACACAATTCCTGGAAGCTGAAAACATCCCAGTTCTTCCATGGCCAGCATACTCACCGGACAGGTCATCCATTGAGCATGTTTCTGGATCGGCGTATACGACAGCGTTTTCCAGTTCCTGCCAATATTCTGCAACTTCGCACAGCTATTGAAGAGGAGTGGACCAACATTCCACAGGCCACAATCAACAACCTGATCAACTCTATGCGACGGAGATGTGTTGCACTGTGTCTCCTGACCAGCTTCCAGCTATGGAGTCCTGATAAGTTGAAGCACGGGGACTGGTACAAACTAACATATTCCCCGATTCACGGAGTACAAACATCAGACACTTTGTATCCACTTATACCTTCAAGATTTATGTATCCACTATCCCACAGGGATTGGAATAACGCTTACTACACCTTCCAACTGACAGGTCTCATATATGAAGCATTAGTGCTTGTTATTGCTCTATAGAGGACTTCTGCTTACAATATACAGTACAGACCAAAAGTTTGGACACACCTTCTCATTCAAAGAGTTTTCTTTATTTTCATGACTATGAAAATTGTAGATTCACACTGAAGGCATCAAAACTATGAATTAACACATGTGGAATTATATACATAACAAACAAAGTGTGAAACTGAAAATATGTCATATTCTAGGTTCTTCAAAGTAGCCACCTTTTGCTTTGATTACTGCTTTGCACACTCTTGGCATTCTCTTGATGAGCTTCAAGAGGTAGTCCCCTGAAATGGTTTTCACTTCACAGGTGTGCCCTGTCAGGTTTAGTAAGTGGGATTTCTTGCCTTATAAATGGGGTTGGGACCATCAGTTGCGTTAAGGAGAAGTCAGGTGGATACACAGCTGATAGTCCTACTGAATAGACAGTTAGAATTTGTATTATGGCAAGAAAAAAATCAGCTAAGTAAAGAAAAACTAGTAGCCATCATTACTTTAAGAAATGAAGGTCAGTCAGGCAGCCGAAAAATTGGGAAAACTTTTAAATCAAAGGCTATTTGACCATGAAGGAGAGTGATGGGGTGCTGCGCCAGATGACCTGGCCTCCACAGTCACCGGACCTGAACCCAATCGAGATGGTTTGGGGTGAGCTGGACTGCAGAGTGAAGGCAAAAGGGCCAACAAGTGCTAAGCATCTCTGGGAACTCCTTCAAAACTGTTGGAAGACCATTTCAGGGGACTACCTCTTGAAGCTCATCAAGAGAATGCCAAGAGTGTGCAAAGCAGTAATCAGAGCAAAAGGTGGTTACTTTGAAGAACCTAGAATATGACATTTTCAGTTGTTTCACACTTGTTTGTTATGTATATAATTCCACATGTGTTAATTCATAGTTTTGATGCCTTCATAGTCATGAAAATAAAGAAAACTCTTTGAATGAGAAGGTGTGTCCAAACTTTTGGCCTGTACTGTGTGTGTGTGTATATATATATATATATATATATATATATATATATATATATATATATATATATATATATAGAAGAATAAACACACCGCAGCACATCCATAAGGTGAAAAATTGTGGAATCCTTTATTCACCCAAGCAGCGACGTTTCGGTCCGCTTGCTGGGACCATTTTCAAGCAATACATCAATTACAATTGTGGGTATTTATATAGTCATGTCAAATTAACATACATAAGTGCTACTTAAACAAAAAAGTGAAAAATAAAGTACAAAACATTTCATATGAATACATCCGGACATCATATCAGAGGGACAATGCAATCAAATACATGGGAACATATAACTCTAATATATGGGACCGTCGGTACAACAAATATATACTTATTACAGTCAAGTGATAATCTACAGTGAATAATTGTCACCTGTGTATGCAACACCGTAGGAGGGCCAGGCATGGAATCAGGCAAGCTCAAATTGCAGGTGGATACAGAATTCCGTGCTGTGTCTAGTGGATACGGCGTCCGGGAACTAGACTTGCGCATGTCCGTGACGTCACTGAAGGAGCGGTCACGTGTTCACAATAGTGCATCACATGACCCTCACGTCATAGACAACATAGATGAATGAAGCGCTTCAGCAACAGTACAAAATAGTATGTAAGACCTAACATAATGCAGGATAATCTACCCAGGGTGCACGGCCAGGTGATGTGCTATCTTGCGATGCACTATCATCCGGAATGTGCAAACGGGGGAGGGGGGGACAGCTGCAGCTGTTACCCTGACATCCCCTGTATTAACCCTTGACTGGCAGAAAACATCCAAAGTTAGTCATAATTAATGGAGAAAAAACGCATACAGAAGCGCATCAATGTGAATACAGAAGTAAGTGCAATATGGTCTGGGATAAACCGCACGTATCCAAAGCATCTGACCTCCTGCTGAGCTAGGCCCTTCCATCCACAGGTCCTGTGTGTGAAATAAAATAGTGAATTAAAAAATATATTATCCAAATATATTTCAAATAAAAACATAACAGATTTCTCATCACTGATGTCGACAAGGACAAGAGAATATATGCAATCATATGAACAGCCATGGTTTATACTCCACGTTTAAGCCACCCGGTTTAATGGTTTGTAATTTAAAGATCCACTCTGATTCGCGTTTTTTAAGCATCTTTATGCGATTGCCTCCTGTGCGTGGCAATGGGACATGGTCTATGATCATGAACTTTAGATCACTTTCACCATGGCCCATGTCCGCAAAGTGGTGCGAGACTGGCAAATCCTTCCGTTTTTTCCGTATTGAAAAACGGTGTTGGTTAAAACGGGATTTGAAATCACATGTAGTCTCCCCCACATACAAAAGCTTGCAAGGACACCATAAAACATATATAACATAACTGGAGTCGCAAGTTAAATAAAATTTAAGAGGATATGAGACCCCGGTTTTTGGATGAGTAAAATTACGTCCCTTCACCATGTACTTGCAATTTACACAGTGAAGGCACGGATAACTGCCACACTTTTTAGGGGCTAGAAATAACTGATGTGTACCCTTTTGTGTGCCTATGTCATTTTTGACTAGTTTATCTTTAAGATTGCTAGCTCTTTTGTATGACATTATAGGTCTGTTGCAAAATTCAGGAATATTCTTGTGTTCAGTGCCTAAAATTGGCCAGTGTTTATTAATAATTTTACCTACTTGGGTACTGGCTTCACAAAAGGTAGATACGAAGGGTATTTTTTGAGATTGATCCCTCTTAGTGCCCTGAAATAAATCCCTTCTCTCTCTCTGGTTGATACGGCTCAATTGTTGTCGTAAAACGGATGCTGGGTAACATCTCTGTTTGAAAGATTGTGTCATTCTCTCTAGAGTACTATCAAGTGTAGATGTGTCGCTCACTATCCTCTTGACTCTGGTAAATTGGCTATACGGCAATGACCGCACCATCGTCCGGGGATGAGCACTGTCATACCTCAGGACGGTGTTGCGGTCAGTGGGCTTCGTATAAACCTCAGTTTTCAACAATGTACCAATGTGTTTAACGCTAACATCCAGAAAATGCAACTCACTAGGTGAAAATTCCAAAGTGAATTATATATCCGGAATCAAGCTATTCAAGTATGTATGAAACATGTGCAACTCGGCAACCGTGCCCGTCCAAATGACGAAATTATCGTCTATGTATCGCCACCACCTCAGCACATGGCTGAAGTGGTGGGACACATAGACATGTTGTTCCTCCAAATGAGAGACGACCATGTTGGCGTACGTGGGGGCCACATTCGTCCCCATGGCCGTCCCCCTAATTTGCATATAATAATCATCACCGAAGAGGAAATAATTATTATACAAAATTAATCTTAGTAAAGCTAGAAAAAAGGTTTGGGCTTCAGTAGAGTAATTAGAACTCGCCAGAGCCGATTCTACAACTGTTAAGCCAATGTTATGCTGTATTGAGGTATACAGACTGACGATGTCGAAGGAGGCAAGTAGGTAAAATTATTAATAAACCCTGGCCAATTTTAGGCACTGAACACAAGATATTCCTGAATTTTGCAACAGACCTATAATGTCATACAAAAGAGCTAGCAATCTTAAAGATAAACTAGTCAAAAATGACATAGGCACACAAAAGGGTACACATCAGTTATTTCTAGCCCCTAAAAAGTGTGGCAGTTATCCGTGCCTTCACTGTGTAAATTGCAAGTAAATGGTGAAGGGACGTGATTTTACTCATCCAAAAACCGGGGTCTCATATCCTCTTAAATTTTATTTAACTTGCGACTCCAGTTATGTTATATATGTTTTATGGTGTCCTTGCAAGCTTTTGTATGTGGGGGAGACTACATGTGATTTCAAATCCCGTTTTAACCAACACCGTTTTTCAATACGGAAAAAACGGAAGGAGTTGCCAGTCTCACACCACTTTGCGGACATGGGCCATGGTGAAAGTGATCTAAAGTTCATGATCATAGACCATGTCCCATTGCCACGCACAGGAGGCAATCGCATAAAGATGCTTAAAAAACGTGAATCAGAGTGGATCTTTAATTACAAACCAATAAACCGGGGTGGCTTAAACGTGGAGTATAAACCATGGCTGTTCATATGATTGCATATATTCTCTTGTCCTTGTCGACATCAGTGATGAGAAATCTGTTATGTTTTTATTTTAAATATATTTGGATAATATATTTTTTAATTCACTATTTTATTTCACACACAGGACCTGTGGATGGAAGGGCCTAGCTCAGCAGGAGGTCAGATGCTTTGGATACGTGCGGTTTATCCCGGACCATATTGCACTTCTGTATTCACATTGATGCGCTTCTGTATGCGTTTTTTCTCCATTAATTATGACTAACTTTGGATGTTTTCTGCCCGTCAAGGGTTAATACAGGGGATGTCAGGGTAACAGCTGCCGCTGTCCCCCCCTCCCCCGTTTGCACATTCCGGATGATAGTGCATCGCAAGATAGCACATCACCTGGCCTTGCACCCTGGGTAGATTATCCTGCATTATGTTAGGTCTTACATACTATTTTGTACTGTTGCTGAAGCGCTTCATTCATCTATGTTGTCTATGACGTGAGGGTCATGTGATGCACTATTGTGAACACGTGACCGCTCCTTCAGTGACGTCACGGACATGCGCAAGTCTAGTTCCGGGACGCCGTATCCACGAGACACAGCACGGAATTCTGTATCCACCTGCAATTTGAGCTTGCCTGATTCCATGCCTGGCCCTCCTACGGTGTTGCATACACAGGTGACAATTATTCACTGTAGATTATCACTTGACTGTAATAAGTATATACTTGTTGTACCGACGGCCCCATATATTAGTTATATGTACCCATGTATTTGATTGCATTGTCCCTCTGATATGATGTCCGGATGTATTCATATGAAATGTTTTGTACTTTATTTTTCACTTTTTTGTTTAAGTATCACTTATGTATGTTAATTTGACATGACTATATAAATACCCACAATTGTAATTGATGTATTGCTTGAAAATGGTCCCAGCAAGCGGACCGAAACGTCGCTGCTTGGGTGAATAAAGGATCCCACAATTTTTCACCTTATGGATGTGCTGCGGTGTGTTTATTCTTCTGGTTATTTGACACTGTGTCTGGCACCCAACGTCTGCTACAAGGAGTGCTGCCCTGAACTCTCATCTATCTATCTATTTTTATATATATATATATATATATGAGGAAATCGTATCTATTGAGGTCGTGCTTGGATTGATTGTGTTTTTATCCATGAGCATGTCTTTGGCCTTCACTATCTGTATGCCACATGTGTATCTGGTCATTTGAATCTATTGGGCTGTACGCGGCAAACCCTTTTTATGTATTTACCTTATTTTTCATATTTGTGAAAAAATTGTTTTTAAATTTAATTTTTACTCGTTGCAGTGCATGTGTTGCCAGATATTGAGTGCCCCCCACCTATTCATGTATTCACTCGAAACCTTTCTATACAGCACTGGGAGTTCTGAGGGGTGTGCACCTGTCCATTATTTGGGCAATTTGGTTGAGCCACTAGTACCACTACTCTTTCTGCTTAATTTAACGTTAATCCTACCATCATTTATTTTCAAGTGCATCAATTATATTCAGTGAAATATTATAGATCTGGATTGTGGCATTGTAGCGCACAAAGAAAAGCCTCTAAACCACGGGTGTCAAACACAAGGCCCGGCGGGCCGAATCCGGCCCGCCAGACCTCGTCATGTGGCTCGCGCAGCCGCCGCTGATATGCGGCAGGCGAGCGAGCTGGCGGCGGCGGCTGGGCACAGGGAGATGAGCGCTTCCATTGTGGAAGCGCTCATCTCCAGTAATCTGTATCGCCGTCCTCAGACAGCGATACAGATGCCTGCCTGTGCTGCGGTAGGGGAGGGAGAGGCGTGTCCCTTTCCCTTCCTCTGATAGGCTGCCGGCCTAGTGCCTGCAGCCTATCAGAGGCCGGCGCGATGACGTCATCGCGCTGCCTGAGCCATACAGCGTGGGACACAGGCCAGAAGAGGCCTGCATCGCATCACTGACATGGAGGTAAGTATGTGTTTTTTTTTTTATTATGTACAATACTTTTACTGGCGGGGCTGTTATTACTGGCAAAGGGGGGGCTGTTTGTTATTACTGGCAAAGGGGGGGCTGTTATTACTGGCAAAGGGGGCTGTTATTACTGGCGGGGGCTGATATTACTGGCACAGAGGGGCTGTTATTACTGGCACAGAGGGGCCTGTTATTACTGGCACAGAGGGGCTGTTATTACTGGCACAGAGGGGCTGTTATTACTGGCACAGAGGGCTGTTATTACTGGCACAGAGGGGCTGTTATTACTGGCACAGAGGGGCTGTTATTACTGGCACAGAGGGGCTCTTATTACTGGGGGCTGTTATTACTGGCACAGAGGGGCTGTTATTACTGGGGGCTGTTATTACTGGCACAGAGGGGCTGTTATTACTGACAGAGGGGCTCTTATTACTGGGGGCTGTTATTACTGACACAGAGGGGCTCTTATTACTGGCACAGTGGGGCTCTTATTACTGGGGGCTGTTATTACTGGCACAGAGGGGCTGTTATTACTGACACAGAGGGGCTGTTATTACTGACACACAGGGGCTCTTATTACTGGGGGCTGTTATTACTGGCACAGAGGGGCTGTTATTACTGGGGCTGCTATTACTGGCAAAGGGGGGTCTGTTATTACTGGCAAAGGGGCTGTTATTACTGGAACAGGGGGGCTGTTATTACTGGGGGCTGTTATTACTGGCACAGAGGGGTTGTTATTACTGGGGGCTGTTATTACTGGGGGCTGCTATTATCTCAAATACTTATTATGAAATCTTTCTCATTAGGATAAAACACCTCATCAGCTCCACCGAGCCCCCCGGCCAAAGTGTGGAAGTGGCGTCCGAGATCCCAAGGGCCAAGCCAAGTAACTAAGTTTTCTGGCCCTTTGAGGGTGACCAAACTGCTGATGCGGCCCCCAATGAATTTGAGTTTGACACCCCTGCTCTAAACTAAAGAGGGCCCTACAGGTGGACACAGGTTCCTGAAGTCTTGTTGTCACGGACATACCGAGAAATACGGACGTCCCCGCAATAGTGAGTGGCAGGAGTTCTTCGAGACTGGCAACACGTGGTTTCATTTGACATGTTTACCTTGTGGATCAATAGGCATCTGTGTTGCTTCTGGTACTGGCCACACCCTTAATCTCCAGGTGTTACAATGCTGGGCGGTTTAAAGCTTCAGTTGGATCTGTGGCTAGCTGGTGTTTAGATCTAGGCTGAGTTCCCTGGTGCTTGCCATAGCTTCTTGGAGGTTGTATTTTGGCTTTTCTGTGTGTTGCATTTCTTTGTTGTTTTGTATTAGCCTTAGGGAGATTCCCGTTCATCCCGTCCTTTTGGAGTAACAGGATGTCTCTTTCCTGTCATTAGTACCAGGTTCCTTTAGGGTTAGATATGACTTTAGGTATTCCTGTGTATTTACTCATCTACCTCTGTGGTCTGTTCATACTCGTAGTCAGTTAGGGCTTTCATTAGGGTTTTCACTAGGAGGTGTCCATCTTCCTTCCCTAGTTTTCAGTAGAGATGGCCTTGCGGTTCGACCGGCGGACATTCGCGGCAAACTTTGCTAGTTCGCTGTTCGCCGAACATATAGCGATATTAGTGTCCCGCCATATTATTTTACATTGTGAAGAACTTTGACCATGACACATCCAGTCAGGTGGTACAGGACAGCCAATTGAGACGTTTCAGAACATGGACATACCCCATTTCTTATAAATAACTCTGATCCGGCCGCCATTTTACATTGTCTTTTACCAGTGTAGGGAGAGGATGCTGTGTGGAGCAGGGACATAAACGCTAGATAATAGGGCCACAAAAGTCCTTTTAAGGACTGGTATAGGTGTTCTATCGATAGGTGTGACATACTGAGGGTTTGTAATATACTTATAATATACTTTCTAATCTAGAAAGTATATTATAGTGCAATTGTACTGTTCGGCATGTGATACTGCAGCCACAGAGTGCCAAACGCTATCGGAACAAATAATTTCTACTGGTGGGATTTACCAGTTACCCCCCAAAAATATTGATTGAAGCAGGGTGTTATATACCAATAATATACACTCTATATAGTGCCTTTAGGTAGTGCAAGATTTGTTTGCGGTTTTGCTGCGTTACCGCATGTACACAGAGTAAAAAACGCTAATGTAGCCTAAGTAAGAAGTTGCAGAAGGTGCGTGCGATTACGCCAAAGGACACACCAGACTTGATTGAGTGGCTCACTCAGTCATTGCGCTTCTGCCCCTTCCTCATCCTCTCTATCTGCACCCTCTTCACTCTCTGCTGTGTGCACCCCCAAAGACACCACCACCACCATATCCTCTCCGCTCGAGTCAGAGGAATTATTTTCCCATCCATTACAAGACCTTACCGATGCGCAGCCATTATAGGCATCGGATCAGGAAGAGGCGTTATCAACGGTCGCCACCCAGCAGTCTGACGACAGTACCCAGATCAGCCCAAGGAGGGTGGTCCCCGCTGTTGCTGCCTACTCCAAGATCTCTAATGTCAGTGGTGGTGAAGGTGACGAATCCGATGATGACGTGTCTATGGACGTCACGTGGGTGCCCACAAGAGAAGAAGAGGAGGGGAGTTCAGAGGGAGAGACGAAGCAGCAGATAGGGAGGAGAAGGAAAAGAAGCAGGCAGAACTTACAGTGCACAGGAGGCAAAAAGCAGACTGCTATTGTATCTGGAACAAGCCATCCACCATGCACGGTCATATCTGGCGCTCACAGGACGCCGGCACATGTCTCCGCAGTGTGGGCTTTTTTTTAACGTGTCCGCTGCTGATAATAGTGTTGCCATCTGCAGCCTGTGCTGTCAACGCATAAGTCGTGGTAAGCCCATGGCACCTGTCCTCCCATCACCGAGCCCAGTGGGAGCAACACCAATTAGAACCTACAAAGCCCACACTGCCGGTGCTCCCCCGTCCTGCCTCTTCTGCTTCTGCTCTCTCCTCCCAGTTGTCCTCCACTCCACCTTCCAACGTGCCGTCGTCGTGTTCATCTGGCAAAAGGCAAGCTTCTTGCCCCAAATGATCGAGCGAAAAAAGATGATGACGCCGGATAACCCTCTTGCCCAACGACTGACCGCTGGCTTGTCAGAACTGCTACCCCAACTACTGCCATATAAACTGGTAGACTCGGAGGCCTTTAGAAAATTTGTGGCCATTCGCACACTGCAATGAAAGGTCCCTGGAAGGAAATATTTCTCCCAGAAGGGCATGCCTGAGCTATATGGTCACGTTCAGCGGCAAGTGAATGTATCTCTTGCACACAGTGTCGGTGCCAAGATACATCTTATCACAGACACATGGTCCTAGCAAACATGGGCAGGGAAGGTACATCACTTTTACTGCCCACTGGGTGAACCTCCTGACGACCGTCAAGCATGCAACTGTGGCACCAGTGTAGATTTGGTGTTTACCGACCCAAGCTCCCAAGAACCTATTCGACGTGCCAGGTGAGACGTTGCCATGGTGTGCTGCGTCTGTTGTGCTGGAAGCCAAGTGCCACACGGTCCTGCACTCCTTTCAGCTTTGCGGTCACAGGCTGATGAGTGGCTAACCTCGCTCAATTTGACAGTTGGAAAGTGGTGTGCGACAACAGTGCCAATCTGCTGAGCGCGCTGAAAGTGGGCAACATGGCACACGCCCTGAACTTAGTCATGCAGCGATTCGCTGCCAAATACCCCGGGGTCCTTGACGTCTTGTGGCAGGCCAGGAAATTCTCTGGCCATTTTAGAAGATCTTACACGACCACCTGCCCCGGCAAGACGTCTGATTTGTGACTGCCCGACGCGATGAACTCCACCTTGTATATGCTTGATAGGCTGCTCCAGCAGAAATGTGCAGTTAAACGACTACCTGTACGAACTCTGCGGCAGGACAGGTTTTGGGGAGCTTGTTTTTTTTTTGTTAGTTTTTTTTACTGCGCCAGTGGCTGCTCATGCGCGACGCATGCAGGACTTCTGCGGCCATTTGGTGAGATCACCAAACTGGTCAGTCGCAGCCAGGGCGCCATCAGTGACATCGTACCTTACTCCTTCTTTCTGAAGCGTGCATTGCGTCGTGTCATTGATCAAGCCGTCGAGGAGAAGGAGGAGCAGGAAGATGAGGAAGTCGCAATGCTGGATGAATTTTCAGGGGGCTGCTCCATCTGAGAGAAGTCAACAACAGGAGTCTGAAGAGGAGTCAGAGGAGGATGGTGCCGGGGCGGAGGAGCAAGAAGAGCATGCTTTTAACGTTTCTGGGATCCCTGGTGTTGTCCGTGGCTGGGGAGAGGAGGACGAGGACGACATTATCTGGATGATGAGCAGGAGCCAGGCCACTCCATCGCAAATGGGGGCCTTAATGCCCAGTGTTTGAATAGGGACCCCCGTATAAAAAGCATAAAGTACAAGGAACAGTACTGGGTGACAACGTACTTAGACCCCCGGTACAAACAGAAAATGGCGGAAATGTTACCACATCACAAAGGGCAGTCAGAATGCAGCACTTCCAGGCCTTGCTTCAAGAAATGCTACATTCTGCTTTTGTGGGCGCTGGCAGAGGAATTTCCACTCACAGAGAAACAGTTGCGGGTACCAATCCACATATGGGGAATGTTAAGTAATAAATATTAAATCCACATATGGGGAATGTTCAGTAATAAAAGAAGGTATCACCTTCTGTTTTAAAAGCAGAGAAATTAAACATTTTTGAACATTTGGGGATTTTTTTCATAATTGAAGGTGAAATATATCAACTTAAATTTATGACTGTCATGAAGTACAATGTGTACAACACGAGAAAACAATCTCATAATGGCTTGGATAAGTTAAAATGTTCCAAAGTTATTACCACATAAAGTGACTCATGTTAGATTTACAAAACTCGGCCTGGAATTTAAGGTGAAAAGTGGCTCAAGTACTGAAGTGGTAAATCATTCAGTTTGACCAATAGTATCCAGATGGATGGCTGGATGAAAAGGCAGTAATAATACCCAATTTAGAACAAAATGCTTTCCAAAACTTAGCAACAAATTGGACCCTATGATCCAACACTATCTTCCGGGATGCCATGAAATCAGGCAACGTAATTGATGGGAAAAAGAAGACAACTGTTTTTGCATTAGGTAAGTGATTGAGAGGGACAAAATAACACATCCTGCTAAATGTATCCACAATCACCCAAACCACAGTCTGAGTGATGGCAAATTCTGGTGAACAGGTAAAGGACAAGGCTCACAAGCATGGTTTGTCCTGGGTGTTTTGGAACGAGCACAAACATCACAGGTAGATAAATATGCTAAAATATCTTAATACACAGGGGGCCACCAGTAATTACCTAGAAATTAGTCTTTTTGTGTAAAAAATTCCGGGGTGTCCACTTAAGGCCTCTTGCGCACGAACGCATTTTCTTTCTGTGTCGGTTCCTTTTTTTTGTAGAATGTTTTTGAAACAATTCATTTCAATGGGTCCGCAAAAAACGGAAGGTACTCTGTGTGCATTCCGCTTCCGTATTTCTGTCCCACAAAAGAATAGAAAATGTCCTAGGGGCCAGCTGTTCCGTTACGCAAAATACGGAATGCACATGGATGTCGTCCGTATTTTTTGCAGATCCGTTTTTTGCAGACCGCAAAATACATACGGTCGTTTGCAAGAGACCAAACACTGCATCTTGAAACTCACTCTAGGGCTAGACATAAGGATGGTGAGGGTAGAGCTGTGTCCTAGCATATGCATATCATATACACTGCTTATTGTAGCATTACCACATTGAGATCTGCTTAGAAAGGCAATATACATATTACTACTAGAGTTGAGCGAACACCTGGCGGTTTGGGTTCGACGGGTTCGGCCAAACTTCACAAAAAAGTTAGAGTTCGGGACCCGAACATGACCCAGAGCCCGAACCCCATTGAAGTCAATGGATACCCGAACTTTGGAGCACTAAAATGTCTGTAAAAAAGTCATGGAAAGGGCTACAGGGCTGCAAATGGCAGCAAAATGTGGCAAGTGCTCTGCAAACAAATGTGACTTAAAATAACATAAAATACGTAAAAATAAAAAATAATCATCTTGATCTAGGAGGAGGTCCATATGGAGTAGGAGGTTGAGGAGGCAGTGGATGTGGTGGTGTAGGTGGAAGCGGTGCTAGAGGAGGAGGAGATAGCCAACACTGTTTTTTGGTTTTAAATAAAAAAAAGAATAATATTTGTTTAAATTAGTGTATATCACAGCCAGAAATTTGTGAATTTCACCCGACAATGTAACAGATAAATTAGTGAAATTTATTAACCTGTGCACTAGGTAGAGCAGGGGTATATCACAGCCAAAAATTTGGGATATGTAACCCAACAATGTATCAGACCAATTAGTAAAATGACTTAAAATAAAATACGTAATATTTTTTAAAAAATATCTTGATCTAGGAGGTGGAGGACCATATGGAGTAGGAGGTTCAGGTGGCGGTGGACGTAGCGGTGTAGGTGGAAGCGGCGGTGGAGGAGGATGAGGTAGCCAACACTGTTTTTTGGTTTAAATTAAAAAAAATTTAGTTTAATTTAGGGTACACCCCAAAAGAGTGGGAAATATCAAAAATACAACAATGAGCAATTGCGCTATAATATAACAATGGCTGGGTAAGGCCGGTATACATGTCTATTCTGCACAAGGTACGGACAAGTCCTGTGGGATCCATGCCGGGTTCATTTTAATGAACGTGAGCTTGTCCACATTGGCTGTGGACAGGCGGCTGCACTTGTCTGTGATAACGCCCCCTGCCATGCTAAACACATGTTCAGACAATACACTGGCTGCAGGGAAGGCCAGCACCTCCAAGGCGTAAAGGACAAGTTCAGGCCATGTGCCAAATTTGGAGATCCAGAAGTTGAAGGGGGCAGACCCGTCATTCAGTACGTGTAGGCGTGTGCACACATACTGCTCCACCATGTTGCTGAAATGCTGCCTCCTGCTAAAACGTTCCATATCAGCTGGTGGTGCTGGTTGTTGTGGCGTGCTGACAAAGCTTTTCCACATTTCGGCCATGCTAACCCTGCCTTCTAAGGTGCTGGTGGTGCCCCAGCTGCGTTGGCGACCTCTTCCTCTGCCTTCGCCTTGTGCTTCCACTGTGCCCCCGCTGTCAGCTAGGAATGCCACCAGCAGCGCGTCTACCAGCGTGCGCATGTACTCGCGCATCTTACGATCACGCTCCAGTGACGGAATTAATGACGGTACGTTGTCCTTGTAAAGGGGATCCAGCAGCGTGGCCACCCAGTAATCAGCACAAGTTAGAATGTGGGCAACACAGCACAAGTAAGAATGTGGGCAACTCGCTCATGTGTGCCAGGCTGCCCAGAGGCAACGATAAGCTGTCCTCTGTGGGAGGTGTATAGTCTGTGTCCTCTGTATCCCCAGTCACGCACCAGTGATGACCATGAGCTGGTTTGGGTGCCACCCTGCTGTGAACACGGTTTCTCCTCCTCCATCTCCTCCTCCTCCACCTCATCATCCTCCAGAACTGTGCCCTGGCTGGACAATTGTGTACCTGGCGTTGTGTTTATTTAAAACCAGAATATAACAGCAGTATCTAACGCTAGTATTTGACTGTGACAAATGCAGCAAATGCCCCAGATGTAGGGTCTTGCAAAAAATTTGTGTTTTTTTAAACCCAGAATATAATTGCAGCATTTTAAGCTGGTAATTTACTGTGACAAATGCAGCAAAGGCACCAGATGTAGGGTATTGCAAAAATGGGTGTTTTTTTTAAACCAAGAATATAACTGCAGTATTTGAACTTTGTACACTGCTCAAAAAAATAAAGGGAACACTTAAACAACACAATGAAACTCCAAGTCAAATCACACTTCTGTGAAATCAAACTGTCCACTTAGGAAGCAACACTGAGTGACAATCAATTTCACATGCTGTTGTGCAAATGGGATAGACAACAGGTGGAAATTATAGGCAATTAGCAAGACATCCCCAATAAAGGAGTGGTTCTGCAGGTGGTTCCCACAGACACCTTCTCAGTTCCTATGCTTCCTGGCTGATGTTTTGGTCACTTTTGAATGCTGGCGGTGCTTTCACTCTAGTGGTAGCATGAGACAGAGTCTACAACCCACACAAGTGACTCAGGTAGTGCAGCTTATCCAGGATGGCACATCAATGCGAGCTGTGGCAAGAAGGTTTGCTGTGTCTGTCAGCGTAGTGTCCAGAGCATGGAAGGCGCTACAGGAGACAGGCCAATACATCAGGAGACGTGGAGGAGGCCGTAGGAGGGCAACAACCCAGCAGCAGGACCGCTACCTCCGCCTTTGTGCTAGGAGGAACAGGAGGAGCACCTGCCAGAGCCCTGCAAATGACCTCCAGCAGGCCACAAATGTGCGTGTGTTCTGCCCAAACGGTCAGAAACAGACTCCATGAGGGTGATATGAGGGCCCGACCCTCCACAGGTGGGGGGTTGGGCTTACAGCCCAACACCGTGCAGGACGTTTGGCATTTGCCAGAGAAACACCAAGATTGGCAAATTCGCCACTGGCGCCCTGTGCTCTTCACAGAGGAAAGCAGGTTCACACTGAGCACATGTGACAGACGTGACAGAGTCTGGAGCCACGTCCGTGGAGAACGTTCTGCTGCCTACAACATCCTCCAGCATGACCGGTTTTGGCCATTGGGTCAGTAATGGTGTGGGGTGGCATTTCTTTGGAGGGCCCGCACAGCCCTCCATGTGCTCGCCAGAGGTAGCCTGACTGCCATTAGGTACCCGAGATGAGATCTTTAGACCCCCTTGTGAGACCATATGCTGGTGCGGTTGGCCCTAGGTTTCCTCCTAATGCAAGACAATGCTAGACCTCATGTGGCTGAAAGTGTGTCAGCAGTTCATGCAAGACGAAGGCATTGATGCCTATGGACTGGCCCGCGGTTCCCCAGACCTGAATCCAATTGAGCACATCTGGACACATGTCTCGCTTCTATCCACCAACGTCACGTTGCACCAGACTGTCCAGAAGTTGGCAGATGCTTTAGTCCAGGTCTGGGAGGAGATCCCTCAGGAGACCGGTCCGCCCACCTCATCAGAAGCATGCACAGGCGTTTGAGGGAGGTCATACAGGCACGTGGAGGCCACACACACTACCTGAGCCTCATTTTGACTTGTTTTAAGGACATTACATCAAAGTTGGATCAGCCTGTAGTGTGTTTTTTCCACTTTCATTTTGAGGTGTGATCCAAATCCAGACCTCCATGGGTTGAAAAATTGGATTTCCATTTTTAAATTTTTGTGTGATTTTGTTGTCAGCACATTCAACTATGTAAAGAACAAAGTATTTCAGAAGAATATTTAATTAATTCAAATCTAGGATGTGTTATTTTTGTGTTCCCTTTATTTTTTTGAGCAGTGTATTTGTCACAAATGCAACAAAGGCCTCAAATGTATTATTTTGCCCAAAATGGGTGTTTTTTTCAACCCAGTATATAATTACAGTATTTAAAAATTGTATTTCACTGTCACAAATGCAACAAAGGCCGCAAATGTATTATCTTGCCCAAAATGGGTGTTTTTTTCAACCAAGTATATAATTGCAGTATTTAAAGCTTGTATTACACTGTCACAAATAAATAGCGGCCAGATCAGGTTTATTTATAAGGTAGGGGGTATGTCCATGTGCTGAAATGTCTCAATTGGCTGTCCTGTACCACCTGATGGATGTGTCATGGGTCAAATTTCTTCACAATGTAAAAGAATATGGCTGGGCGCGAATATCGCCATATGTTCACCCGTTCGGCGAACAGTGAACGAGCAAAGTTCGCCGCGAAACGACTGCCAGGCGAAATGCAAGGCCATATCTAATAGTAAGTAGTGTAAACGATATGTACATGCTAGGAGACAGTTTGTAGGACACACCTCAGTCTGATGTCTAGCCATGTCAATCAAGGGGAAGGGGGAAGTGTGCAGAATTACAGTGTCCGAACTACAGTAAATTCAAATACCCTTTCTATAATGTTTTGTCAAGTAAGCTCATTTGCATAAATATGGCCACGATATTGCAAACAGTGTTTCAGCTGATAAACCAGGCAGATTCTGCTAATTTACATGTCTTTTCCCCATATTAGGTTTATGCAAATGAGCTTACTTAACAAAACATTATAGAAAGGTTATTTGAATTTACTGTAGTTCGATATGAATATACAAATTGGTGCGGATGTCCCTGGCCATATTATTGAAAGAAAACCACAGAAATAAGATAATAATGCACTTAGTAAAGTAGATGCAAGCATTATATATGGGACAAAGTCCTCACTCTGATATGATAATATCTGAGGACACTTAGTCAATATATTTTGATCAAACACATTTTAGCCCGCCTACCAAGCGCCAAGGTGTCTCAGTTCAGGTGGGTCCCTATGCTAAACCTACCCTAAGCCACTGGGCTCTTTTTTTTTTTTTTTTTTATCTTAGTTTTTTTCGGGGAATTTTTTTGGTCTGTAGTATTTGCTTGAGGGAAGTGGCACCTTCAAGTGTGAATGCGCACCTATTTTATCTTGGGAGTAGCATTCCTCTGCACTTTTGCCCCTCCTATCCA
Organism: Bufo bufo; assembly: GCF_905171765.1. Classification (NCBI taxonomy): domain Eukaryota; kingdom Metazoa; phylum Chordata; class Amphibia; order Anura; family Bufonidae; genus Bufo; species Bufo bufo. The sequence continues at coordinate 484,808,333 of NC_053390.1, read as the reverse complement.
ATAGAGCGCCTTGATTAGGTGGTACATATGGGTGTGCTTGCTCCTCCTCCCATTGGTTGCTTCATGCACATGGAGGTGACTAGGAGCAGCACACCATATGTGGGCGGCGTCCTGCGCTCCTGAACATAGAAGCCCAATGGCTTAGGTAGGTTTAGCGTAGGACCCGCCTCCCTGAGACCACCTTGGCGCTTAGTAGGCGGGCCTTAGATGTATTTTGATCAAAATATATTGACTAAGTGTCTCAGATATTATCATATCAGAGTGAGGACTTTGTCCATATTATAATGCTTTGCATCTACTTTACTAAGTGCATTATTATCTTTTTTCTGTGGTTTTCTTTACTGTAGTTCGGACAATTAGAAAACAGAACATTTTTATGTCAGCCCTCTTAAGCAGTGAAAGAGGAGTTAGCTAGCGTAAAAAAAATAAAAAATAATTACAATTGTTTTTCACCCTAATGGTAACGACTTAGGTGCACAGGACCCCCTAGAAATCCGAAATAAACCAATATTGAGACTTACTGGCACTCTCTTTTGGATAGAGAGCTAGTTTAAATATGTCGCAGGCTGCCACTGTGAGGTATGCTGATGGTACCCTGTCTCACAGATAGGGCATTGGCTTGCACATGCCTTGCTTATGGCATATAGCCCTTCAGTAAAAACAAGAACTGTTTTATGTTGTCTATTGTCATTTTGGTAATAAGAAGTTATAAATGGTAGGAAGGGAACTATATAATAAGTGGGTATTAATATAAGGTAAGACAAAAAAAAATATTTGTTTGTCCTTTGTTTGTCTGTTTTTTTATACACAATTATGGGCACGTGTGTGTCTCTGTGTCAGTATTGTAAACCAACAGAAAAAGCTGTGATTTAACACCAAACCCCCAACATTGTCCACCTATTGTTCTCAAAGGGAAAAAGGGATGCACTATGCCCTTTATTTAATTTTTTTTCCTTTGAGAACAATACAGTATTTTATTTTTATTTTTTTCCAATATAGTTACTTTCACACTCCCGTTTTGCGGATCCATTTGAAAAGTGATCCGTCACGCAAAACAAAACAAAAACGGAGGCGAATGGAGCCAAATAAGGTTATAGCGGATCCGCTTCGTAGGCAACCTCTTAAACTCAAGCTGTTGTGAAACTACAACTCCCAGCATGCATACTTCCTCTGCTCTTCTCAGAACTCTCACAAAAAAGAATGGAGCATGCTGGGAATTGTAGTTTCTCAACAGCTGGATTGCCGAAGGTTGCTGATCCCTGGTTTAGCGGATCAGTTTTTAAGTAGATGACATGTTTCAAAGTGTCCACCCACTTAAAGGGTTAAAGGGGCAGGCACTGTGGGTGCATCCTCCATAGCAGCCTAACCCCTTATCAGTAACATCCACGGTGCCTGCCCCTTTAACAGTGACCTCCACAACAGCCTACCCGTTAACAGTAGTGTTGAGCGGCAGGGGCAATATTCGAATTCGCGATATTTCTCCATATATTCGAGAATTCGTGATCTCTAGTTATTATTTTCTTGATTGCGAAAATTTGCATTAAAAAATTCGCATAAACTGGTATTTAAAAAAACGAATATTTGCGATAATGAATATACTTCGTGATATTCTAAACATTTGCAAATTCTCGAAGTGCCTATATTCGTGTTCAACACTAGTTAACAGTAATATTCATAGTGCCCGCCCCTTTAAAGGGGTTGTCCGGGTTCATACCTCCATTTCCACCCTGGCAGCCCCCTGACAGGTGCATCAGGGCAGTTTATGCTCCGATGCTCTCTCCTTTGCCCTGCGCTACATCGCGCAGGGAAAGGGCATTTTTGTTTATAATAACACACTGCCTGGCGGAAACTAGCTGAATCCGGACAACCCCTTTAACAGTGACCTCTGCAGCAGCATGCCCCCTTAACAGTAAAATACACAGCGATTGCCCTTCTAACAGTGACCTACACTGTGCCCGCTACCTTTAACAGTGTATAAGGAAAATGAAGCTAGTCTGCCAAATGTAGGTTATAAGACTGTGAATCGAATAGATGGCGCTGTTCATGACAAGTGGAGAAACGGACCATTCTTGCAATGCATTTGTGAAACGCATCTGGATACGTCCACAAATGCCTTCAGTTGTCACCTAGATAGACGGATCCGGCAGGCAGTTCCGTCGTCGGAACTGCCAGATCACATTGCTGCAAGTGTGAAAGAAACCTTAAAGGGAACCGATCACCTGGATTTTGTGTATAGAGCTGAGGACATGGGTTGCTGGATGGCCGCTAGCACATCTGCAATATCCAGTCCCCATAGCTCTATGTGCTTTTATTGTGTAAAAAAACAGATTTGATACATATGCAAATTAACCTGAGACGAGTCCTGTCCCTGACTCATCTCAGGGTCAGGACTCATCTCAGGTTAATTTGCATATGTATCAAATTGTTTTCTTTCCACAATAAATGCACACAGAGCTATGGGGACTGGGTATTGCGGATGTGCTAGCGGCCATCTAGCAACCCATGTCCTCAGCTCTATACACAAAATCCCGGTGACAGGTTCCCTTTAATCCAATAAATGGCGCTGTGTATGAGGAAAATGATGCTAGTCTGCAGAATGTAAGGCATAATACTGTGAATCCAATAGACAGTGCTGTGCATGAGAAGAACTTTATGCTAATCTGCATGATGTAAGGCATAAGAATATGAATCCAATAGATGGTGGTGTCCATGAAGAAAATGATAATAGTCTGGCAGACTGTAGGACAATAAGACTATGTATCCAATAGATGGCGCTGTTTCATGATGGAAAGTAGGCCTAATCTGCATAATATAGGGCAATAAGACTGTCTTTCACATGTGCTATGTCTTTCATATTTATGCAAATTAGTTGACATAACAAAACAGTATAGAAGGGTTATTAAATATATATTAGAACAATTAGAAAGCCCGTAATTTTTATGCCAGCCTTCCTAAGCAGTTCGAAAAGAATTAGCTAGCAATAATAAAAAAAAAAAATATATATATATTTTGTCACCCTAATGATAAAGATTTAGGTGCATGGTCCCCCAAGCTATCCAAGAGCTCTCAGGCAACTTTGAGACTTACTGAACTCTCAGTTAGATGAGAGATGGTTTTAAATGTCTCATAGTGCACCAGGCTGCCATTGTAAGGTATCCGGTTACCTGTTTTATGAATAGGTGCTGGCTTGCAGTTATACCCGGCTTTTTGGCATATAGCCTGTGTGTTTATTTGTTCTGTGTTATAAATAATGTTTTTAAATAATTAAAACTATTTAAAAGGTATATAATAATAAAAAATAATATATAACTATTTAAAAATTAAGCTTAAAAAATCCATAAGATATAACTTAATGTGTTTTAAAAAAGAGGTAGATATAATTTAGTTAAGACAGTTTTGTAACATTTGCACAAAAATGACACACGAACGCCGCCTACGTCACTTCCGGAGCGCTCGGACATGACGTCACACATATGCACCCTCAGGCGCCGGGCGAGCAACCCTGCCTGAAGCCTCAGTTAGGCCAGGAGGGAGCCGTCGCCCATGGGACCAGGCCCCGGATACAACCGGAGTGAGTATACCCCACACACCCCTGCCCCAGCGTTAGTAGTGGGATCCGTCGGAGGGCAGGGCGGATGCCATGGCAGGATGCCAGTGATTTTCTCAGTAAAAACAATAAAAACTTCCTTGTGGTTCCTAGCTTCAGCTCCCTGCATACAGGGAGACCTTTCTCTGCCGTGTCCTCTGTAGGGACAGGAAACACTGGTGTTGGTTGTGGGAAGGGGGTATTTAACCTTTAATATAAGATTGGCACACTCATACATGCGGAGCCCCACAGAGTTTAAACAATTTATTATAACTGTACTTGGTTAAAATATAATAAAATACAATAAAATACCTTTATGAATAAAATGTATAAGAAAAAATTAAACAGTAGATTCAGTTATTTCTATATTGTTCTAGTTTACTTATTGCAGATACTGATGATATCCGAAATAAGTATAAATGCCCTGGATATGACTTAGTTACATATGAATATATCTCTTGTGGACCTATTAGTTCTGTGTCTGGATCATATAATCACATATCAGGCTCAATAGTAACTGTCTGCTGAATTTCAACAGTAAATCGCCAACATACATATATAACACTTCTTATTTGCGTAGTCCATACACTTCCCAGATAGTCTGTGGTCAGTTTCTCATGAGAAGCCTCTCATGGACTTTCATTAGAATTTTCAAGAGTGGTCCGAATTTTTTTTTTCGAAATGATCCGAAAAAAAAGGTTTTATCCGAAAGATGTTGTCTACCCAGACTTGCAATTATATTGGCATTCGAAAAAACAGCATCACAGAATCAGTGTAAAAGATCACATACGAAATTCTCCATAAGCAAAACTACTGTACTGGTGTTTTCGCAAGATGTACGTTAGAGTTATAGTCAATTACCAATAACCCACAGTTGGGGGCTTACCTTTCCTTTTTGTTCAGGCTGTTTTTTTTGGTCAGAGGTAGTTAGTTCCGATTGCAGGCCGGCGTCCCGGTTTTGCTATGTCGGTTTTCAATACTCTATATTTCGCATGGGATGTTCCCAGTAATCACTTCCAGCTGGTTTAGAGGTAGGTGTATGCAAAAAGCCTCTCTTTCTTTGATCCTCGATATCCTTGTTAACAGTGCACTGTTTGATCGGGGGTTCAAGTCCTTTCAGGGTGAAACTTATGCAGACGGCATTTCGAGGATACTCTCTCCCTTTCTCAGTGGCATCACCCCCGGCAAGTGAATGGTGGGTTTTTATATCCTTCAGTGATCTTGTAAGAAAAAGGATCATGGGAAAAGGAGGATGGTATCATGGAAAAACCAGTACCATGAAAGAGAAGGAGTATGGATTCCTTTAATATGATCCTTCACATACATGGTTATTTTCTCAATGTTTGAAGGTGTTTCTTGTTACTCTAACTGTCTATAGTTGTTTCAAAGTTCATAGACAATATCATTTAGTCAATTTTCAAGTATTTTCGTGCATGCGGTTTTTTTATGCGGTTTTTTTTTCCGTTTTTTCTTGTGATGCGGTTTTTTCTCTATTGATGCGTTTTTTTTGATATTTTGTTGATTTGTTCATACTGAATCAACTATCAAATTTTTAAAAAATCATTTGCTAAATCCAGTTATAAGGCGATTTCTGGTGGTGATCTTTCAAAATCATTAACTTCAAAGTTGAATTAAGTGGTGGTATGTCAGACACATTCAGGGAAGGATCAGGGACGCACACCCATGATCCAAGGGGATCACAGTGCTGAAAAACAGCCCTGACATGTGATTCCCCGTGGACACACGGGCGTACGGCCCTATATCTATAGAAATCCCAAAATTTCCAGCTCTGAGTTTAGCCCCATTGGCATCATGCTCCCAAAATCATAAATACGCCTAGATTCAGCTCTCGACATTTTTTCTATGTGATTTCCCCCCCTCCAGTGTAGGTCTATCTTCTCCAGCACCATAAAAAATATTTTTGGCCCAATGGGAGCGTGAGGTCATAGATCCCAAGCTTGGGGGCGACTGGTCCCTATGGCGGCGCTACATCGACGATGTCATTTTTTATTTGGAGAGATGGTGAGAATGGACTGCAACAATTTATACAGGATCTCAATAAAAATCCATATAACTTGTGTTTTACGGCAGGCATAAATAGAGAGAAGGTAGATCCTCCTATATATACAAATAATAAAATAAATACCTGTGTAACACCTATCACAAACCATCATCCACAAATGGATTTATTCTTTTCTCTAGCTGCCACTTGCCACAGTGGCTCATAATGTCCCCCCCGCCGTTTATAGGCGCAACTGTACCGAAAATGAAAATTTTGAGGAGGAAGCCACTAAAATGAGTTTGCAGTTTAGAGAGAAGAATTATCCTGTGAAAATACTTGGACGCATTGGGAAAAGTGAGACAGCTGGACAGAAAATCCTTTTTTGGAACCAAAACCCCCACAGGACTTTGACAAAAAATCTGAGTTCAGAATAATCCTGCCTTATAATGCTCAATCAAGACAAATATCACAGTTGATTAAACGAAATTGGCATCATGTATTATATGATAAAACAATTGGCCCTATATTACCGCCCAACCCACTCATTACTTATACCAAGGCTCCCAAATCTGGGTATACAGATAGCTCCCTCAAAAAAAGATAAAAAGAAAAAAAAAAACATATCAGGTTTGGTTGAACCCTAATGGTTTCTTTAGATGCGAAACGTGCAATAGGAATGTAGGAAAACAAAATTTCCCAAAAAAACAACGGAAATTTCCTCAACCCCAGAACGCCTTCTCGATGACTGTAAAACAATCCCTGACATGTAACTCCCTCCAGTGTGGTCTATCTAATCCAGTGCCGTTGTCCCAAACAGTATATTGGCCGAACTAAAAGACAGCTTAAAGTTAGAATATCAGAACATCTCAATAATATTACAAAAGGATGTGAAAACAAACCCACTATCCAAACATTTTAAAGAGATGCAAACAAAAGCTGCACAGGCCTGTCATTTATGGCTCTGGAGAAGATAGACATACACTGAGAGGGGGGAAAATCACATAGAAAAAAGTCGAGAGCTGAATCTAAGCCGTATTTATGATTTTTGGGGAGCATGAATGCCAATGGGGCTAAACTCAGAGCTGGAAATTTTTTGGAATTTCTATAGATATAGCCGTACGCCCGTGTGTGTCCACGGGGAATCACAGTGTCAGGCTTGTTTTGTTTTTCAGCACTGTGATCCCCCCTGGATCATGGGTGTGCGTCCCCTGATCCGTCCCTGAGATGTTCTGACATACCACCACTTAATTCAACTTTGAAGTTAATGATTTTGAAAGATCAACCAGAAATCGCCTTATAACTGGATTTAGCAAATGATTTTTTAAAATTATATGATATACAGTTGATTCAGTATGAACAAAATACAACAAATATCAAAAAAAAATGCATCTATTAGAGAAAAAAACCGCATCACAAGATAATAACGCAAAAAAAAAACGCATGCACGAGAAATACTTGAAAATTGGACAAAATGATATGGTCTATGAACTTTTGAAACAACTATAGACAGAGTAACAAGAAACACCTTCAACATTGAGAAAATAACCATGTAGTGAAGGATCCATATAAAGGAATCCATACTCCTCTCTTTCATGGTACTGGTTTTTTCCATGATACCATCCTCCCTTTTCCCATGATCCTTTTTCTTACAAGATCACTGAAGGATATAAAAACCCACCATTCACTTGCAGGGGGTGATGCCACTGAGGAAAGGGAGAGTTATCCTCGAAATGCGTCTGGCATTAGTGTCACCCCTGAAAGACTTGAACCCCGATCAAACAGTGCACTGTTAACAAAGGATATCAAGGAATCAAGAAAGAGGCTTTTTGCATACACCTACCTCTAACCAGCTGGAAGTGATTACTGGAAACACATCCCATGCGAAATATAGAGTATTGAAAAACCGACATAGTAAAGACCGGGACGCCGGCCTGCAATCGGAACTAACTACTCGGGAAAAAAAACAGCTGAACAAAAAGGAAAGGTAAGCCCACAACTGTGGGTTATTGGTATTGACTATAACTCTAACGTACATCTTGCGAAAAACACCAGTACAGTTTTTGCTTATGGAGAATCTTCGTATGCTATCTTTTACACTGATTCTGTGATGCCGTTTTTTCGAATGCCAATATAATTGAAAGTCTGGGTAGAAAAATCTTTCGGATAAACCTTTTTTTCGGATAATTTCGGAAAAAAATTCGGACACTCTCGAAAATTCAAATGAAAGTCCATGAGAGAATTCTCATGAGAATACTAACCACAGACTATCTGGGAAGTGTATGGACTACGGCAAATAAGAAGTGTTATATATGTATGTTGGAGATTTACTGTTGAAATTCAGCAGACAGTTACTAATGAGCCTGATATGTGATTAATATGATCCAGACACAGAACTAATAGGTCCACAAGAGATATATTCATATGTAACTAAGTCATATCCAGGGCATTTATACTTATTTCGGATATCATCAGTATCTGCAATAAGTAAACTAGAACAATATAGAAATAACTGAATCTACTGTTTTAATTTTTTCTTAGACATTTTATTCATAAAGGTATTTTATTGTATTTTATTATATTTTAACCAAGTACAGTTTAAAATAAATTGTTTAAACTCCGTGGGCTCCGCATGTATGAGTGTGCCAATCTTATATAACAGTTATTTTAATTGGAAGGGTGAAATCATCAGGATTGTGCACCTCCTGGGTTGTGGGGTCAGTGGAGCTATTTCAAAGATATCTATTTGGTATTTAAAGAGGACCTCTCTTCCACCTGTATAAATCGTTGTTAACTGGAGTATGCTGCCCCTTTAGAGGCGGAGCCCGGGGATATCACTGCACTTACTATTATCCCCCGGGGCGCCCGCTCCGTTTCTCCTGTTTACTAGGCCTCCGGTTCCTTTGCTTCTCTTCTAAGTTATAGTAGGCGGGTCGTCTCTTGTCCTGTGGGCGTCCCCTACTCCTAGGCTGCAGCGGTGGCCCCTTCGCAGCGCACTGCTTCACGCCTGGGAGTAAAAAAACCTCCCAGGCTGTGAGCTGTGCGCTGCGATTGGGCCAGCGCTGCAAGCCTAGGAGAAGGAGACGCCCAAGGACAAGAGAAGACCCGCCTACTATAACTTAAGAAGCAAAGTACCGGAGCCTAGAACGGGAGACGGAGCGGCGCCCGGGGATAATAGTAAGTGCAGTGAGATCCCCGGGCGCCGCTCTATATGGCAGCATACTCAGTTAACATCGTTTATACAGGTGAAAGGTCCTCTTTAACCTTTCTCTGTTCCTGCCCCTACAGAGGTCAGGGGTCAATCTCCTTGTATGCCATCGTGATGATGCTATGGAAAAGATTATTTTCCCTTTTAATCGATAGTAATTTATATACAATGATAACCTCTCACTTTTAATTACAAATTTTTTTTAACCACTTACCGCTAAGCTATTGCCGAAAGACGTCATCTCTGCGGCGCTCCCAGGCTACGCTAACGCCGATGGGCGTCATCTCGTGTGAGCCGAGATTTCCTGTGAACGCGCGTTCACAGGAACGCGTAGTGCACAAGTTCATCTGCAGCCTGCCGGCCGCGATCATTGGCTGGCAGGCTGTCGATTTTTGAATCGACGAATGAAATGGTTATATCAGACGCTATTTTGAAAATAGCGTCTGATATAACTGCTGCCTGGTCTTCTGGTGGTCCCTTTCGCTTGGATCGACCACCAGAGGACACAGGCAGCTCAGTAAGTAGCACCAAACACCACACTACACATTAGATATTACCCTGTCATTTATTAACCCCTTATTTAGCACCTGATCGCCCATATTAGACTCCCTGATCACCCCCTTGTCCACCCCCCTGTCATTGATAACCCCCCCCTGTAAGGGTCCCTCATCACCGCCAGTTAGTTAGCCACTTGTTAGGTAGTTAGCGCCCAGCCCACCGCAGTCACCGATTAGTCGCTGATTAGCGTCATCGCTGTCGCTAATCAGCACTAGTACTGTATAGTATCTGTAAGTGATCAATACTGATCGCAATCAGATCTATATCTAAGTACATTAGGGTCACCTTAGGTTCTACAAAAAACACAGTGTTCGCCCGATTAGGCCTGATCTTGTGCGCACACTTGCGTTCAGTCCGCCACCGCTGCAGTGACAGATTTTTTTTTTCTGATCACTGCAAAAACACAGTAAAATCGCTGCGCCGCTATAAAGATCACTTTTGAGCTTTTTGAAACTTTATCAATTTCCGCTAACTTGTGCCAAAAAAAAAACATTTCTTTGAACTCGCCATGCCCCTCATTGAATACCTTGGGGTGTCTTCTTTCCAAAATGGGGTCACATGTGGGGTATTTATACTGCCCTGGCATTTTAGGGGCCCTAAAGCGTGAGAAGAAGTCTGGGATCCAAATGTCTAAAAATGCCCTCCTAAAAAGGAATGTGGGCCCCTTTGCGCATCTAGGCTGCAAAAAAAGTGTCACACATGTGGTATCGCCGTACTCAGGAGAAGTTGGGGAATGTGTTTTGGGGTGTCATTTCACATATACCCATGCTGGGTGAGATAAATATCTTGGTCAAATGCCAACTTTGTATAAAAAAATGGGAAAAGTTGTCTTTTGCCGAGATATTTCTCTCACCCAGCATGGGTATATGTAAAAAGACACCCCAAAACACATTGCCCAACTTCTCCTGAGTACGGCGATACCACATGTGTGACACTTTTTTGCAGCCTAGGTGGGCAAAGGGGCCCACATTCCAAAGAGCACCTTTAGGATTTCACCGGCCATTTTTTACAGATTTTGATTTCAAACTACTTCTCACGCATTTGGGCCCCTAAAAGGCCAGGGCAGTATAACTACCCCACAAGTGACCCCATTTTGGAAAGAAGACACCCCAAGGTATTCCGTGAGAGGCATGGCGAGTTCCTAGAATTTTTTATTTTTTGTCACAAGTTAGCGGAAAATGATGATTTTTTTTTTGTTTTTGTTTTTTCTTACAAAGTCTCATATTCCACTAACTTGTGACAAAAAATAAAAACTTCCATGAACTCACTATGCCCATCATGAAATACCTTGGGGTGTCTTCTTTCCAAAATGGGGTCACTTGTGGGGTAGTTATACTGCCCTGGCATTTTAGGGGCCCAAATGCGTGGTAAGTAGTTTGAAATCAAAATGTGTAAAAAATGGCCTGTGAAATCCGAAAGGTGCTCTTTGGAATGTGGGCCCCTTTGCCCACCTAGGCTGCAAAAAAGTGTCACACATGTGGTATCGCCGTACTCAGGAGAAGTTGGGGAATGTGTTTTGGGGTGTCATTTTACATATACCCATGCTGGGTGAGATAAATATCTTGGTCAAATGCCAACTTTGTATAAAAAAAATGGGAAAAGTTGTCTTTTGCCGAGATATTTCTCTCACCCAGCATGGGTATATGTAAAAAGACACCCCAAAACACATTTCCCTACATCTTCTGAGTACAGCGAAACCACATGTGTGACCCTTTTTGCAGCCTAGGTGAGTAAAGGGGCTGAAAGTCCAACGAGTACCTTTAGGCTTTACAGGGTTGCTCACAATTTAGCCCCGCCCAAAATGCCAGAACAGTAAACACACCCCACAAATGACCCCATTTCGGAAAGTAGACACCCCAAGGTATTCACTGAGGGGCATAGTGAGTCCGTGGGAGATTTTTATTTTTTTTTGCCAGAAGTTAGCAATAATGGAAACTTTATTTATTTTTTTCCTCACAAAAGTGTCATTTTCCGCTAACTTGAGAAAAAAAAATTAAATCATACATAAACTCACCATGCCCCTCCGCGAATACTTTGGGGTGTCTTCTTTCTAAAATGGGGTCATTTGGGGGGTATTTATACTATCCTGGCATTCTAGCACCTCAAGAAACATGACAGGTGTTCAGAAAGACAAAGCTGCTTCAAAATGCGGAAATTCACATTTTTGTACCATAGTTTGTAAAGGCTATAACTTTTGCGTAAACCAATAAATATACACTTATTGGATTTTTTTTTATCAAAGACATGTAGCACAATAAATTCTGACACAAACTTGTATAGAAATGTAATTATATTTGAACAAGTTAACCAGAGAAAGTTAAAAATGCACTTTTTTGAGAAAATTGCGGTCTATTTTGATTAATATCAGAAAAACTAAAAATCTCAGCAGCAATCAAATACCACCAAAAGAAAGCTGCATTTGTGAGAAGAAAAAGGAGGTAAAATTAATTTGGGTGGCAAGTTGCATGACCGAGAAATAAACCGTTAAAGTTGTGAAGTGCAGATTTGTAAAAAAGGGCCTGGTCACTAGGGGGGTATAAACATGTGGTCCTTAAGTGGTTAAGAGAAAAATGTTTCATTTTCACAGCCAAGTCTTTCTAAGTTCTATGAAACGGCTGTTGGCTCAAAATGCTCACTGGACCCCCTCATAAAAATCCTTGATGGGTGTTTACAAAATCAGGTCACTTCTTGGGTGGTTTCTACTGTACATGTACCTCAGAGTCTCTTCCAATGCAACATGGAGCCCAAATACTATTTCAGCAAAATCTGCCCTCCAAAAGCCATAGGACGTTCCTTTTGTTCTAAGCCCTGTAGAGTGCCTATTTACAAACACATATGGAGTGTTGCTGTATTCAGGAGAAATTTTGCGCTTTTTCTCCTTTTACCCCTTGTGAAAATGGATTTGGGGCTAAAGCAACATTTTATTGAAAAAAATTTTAATTATTAATTCGGAATACCTGAAGGTTTAAGAAAGTCTATAAATTGAGTTTTGAGTAATTTGTGGGGTGTTTCTAAAATTGTGCAATTTATGGGTGTTTTATGTTACTTCAGAACAAAATTAGTCCTTATTCAGTTCTGGAAAGGTTCTTAAAAACTTCAAAATTATTTCTAAAATTATAGGATATTTAACGTCTGTAGAGGGAAGGGTTAGATTTGAATATATATGTCCAGTGTGTGTATATATATATATATATATATATATATATATATATATATATATATATATATATATATATATATATATATATATATAGGCCCTGTATGGCCAGAGGGGTGAAGGTCATAGTGTTATGTGTGTGTATATGTGGATATGTCTCTATGCCCCTGTATTTACACACATGTCCATATATACTTATATTAGAGTTGGGTATATAATATATATATATATATATATATATATATATATATATATATATATATATATATATATATATACACAGGGAGTGCAGAATTATTAGGCAAATGAGTATTTTGACCACATCATCCTCTTTATGCATGTTGTCTTACTCCAAGCTGTATAGGCTCGAAAGCCTACTACCAATTAAGCATATTAGGTGATGTGCATCTCTGTAATGAGAAGGGGTGTGGTCTAATGACATCAACACCCTATATTAGGTGTGCATAATTATTAGGCAACTTCCTTTCCTTTGGCAAAATGGGTCAAAAGAAGGACTTGACAGACTCAGAAAAGTCAAAAATAGTGAGATATCTTGCAGAGGGATGCAGCACTCTTAAAATTGCAAAGCTTCTGAAGCGTGATCATCGAACAATCAAGCGTTTCATTCAAAATAGTCAACAGGGTCGCAAGAAGCGTGTGGAAAAACCAAGGCGCAAAATAACTGCCCATGAACTGAGAAAAGTCAAGCTGCCAAGATGCCACTTGCCACCAGTTTGGCCATATTTCAGAGCTGCAACATCACTGGAGTGCCCAAAAGCACAAGGTGTGCAATACTCAGAGACATGGCCAAGGTAAGAAAGGCTGAAAGACGACCACCACTGAACAAGACACACAAGCTGAAACGTCAAGACTGGGCCAAGAAATATCTCAAGACTGATTTTTCTAAGGTTTTATGGACTGATGAAATGAGAGTGAGTCTTGATGGGCCAGATGGATGGGCCCGTGGCTGGATTGGTAAAGGGCAGAGAGCTCCAGTCCGACTCAGCCGCCAGCAAGGTGGAGGTGGAGTACTGGTTTGGGCTGGTATCATCAAAGATGAGCTTGTGGGGCCTTTTCGGGTTCAGGATGGAGTCAAGCTCAACTCCCAGTCCTACTGCCAGTTTCTGGAAGACACCTTCTTCAAGCAGTGGTACAGGAAGAAGTCTGCATCCTTCAAGAAAAACATGATTTTCATGCAGGACAATGCTCCATCACACGCGTCCAAGTACTCCACAGCGTGGCTGGCAAGAAAGGGTATAAAAGAAGAAAATCTAATGACATGGCCTCCTTGTTCACCTGATCTGAACCCCATTGAGAACCTGTGGTCCATCATCAAATGTGAGATTTACAAAGAGGGAAAACAGTACACCTCTCTGAACAGTGTCTGGGAGGCTGTGGTTGCTGCTGCACGCAATGTTGATGGTGAACAGATCAAAACACTGACAGAATCCATGGATGGCAGGCTTTTGAGTGTCCTTGCAAAGAAAGGTGGCTATATTGGTCACTGATTTGTTTTTGTTTTTGTTTTGTTTTTGAATGTCAGAAATGTATATTTGTGAATGTTGAGATGTTATATTGGTTTCACTGGTAAAAATAAATAATTGAAATGGGTATATATTTGTTTTTTGTTAAGTTGCCTAAAAATTATGCACAATAATAGTCACCTACACACACAGATATCCCCCTAAAATAGCTAAAACTAAAAACAAACTAAAAACTACTTCCAAAAATATTCAGCTTTGATATTAATGAGTTTTTTGGGTTCATTGAGAACATGGTTGTTGTTCAATAATAAAATTAATCCTCAAAAATACAACTTGCCTAATAATTCTGCACTCCCTGTATATATATATATATATATATATATATATATATATATATATATATGCCCCAATTGTCTTATATGTACTTATACATGTGGCCAGTTATGTCCCCCAGTCACGGCGCCCCCCCCCCCCCCCCCTACTCCTGCATACCTGCGGGTGATGGCACCAGATGGCTGGATTGTCCAGCTTCTGGTCACTTCAGAAGATCAATAGATCCTTTTGAAACATCCCCAGCAGGGCTCCCCCACCTTCTGTTTAGGGACTGTTTATGACATGGGTGTGTGCGTGGTGCCATGGTGTCATTGTCTGTACAGATTCTGAGCCTCAGGGGGCCAGTCAGTTATCTGCTGCAGTCTGAGTGCATGCATTCCGTCACACGCACACGATGATGTCATATCCCTGCACCTTGGATGGAGGAGGGGGGGAAGTGGGGGAGTGAGAGTGACTTATATATCAGTCCAAGACAAAGGGAAGGGCTCTTGGAACTGGACTACAAACAGAGACACATGGGAACAGCTCCCTAAAGGAAGAGAGGCAGAGCCCCACATGCCCCTGGAGATGGCTGAGTAACCCTTTCCCTCCAGACCTCTAATACCCCTGCCCTGATTTACCCCTATTCACCCCTGGCCTGCATTGGGTTAACCCTAACCCCTGCATTTAACCCCTGCATTCCATGTGTGCAGCCCCAGCATACCCTTGCTGGGCTGTATTGACCCTTGATATCCTGGTCCCCTGCAATAGCCCCACTACCCCTCACCCAGGTAACCCCTGGTATCCAACCCTGCGTTCACACCTTTATGTCCATCATCCCCTGCACTGTGATTATCCCTACATTGCAGTGATTGTGTGGTTTACAGCCCCGCTTTAACCCTTGCATTCCTGGGCTGTATTGACCCTGTATTCCCTGAACCTGTACTTATGGCTACATCCCTGGCCTGCAAGTATTATCCCTTGCAGTGCCACCATTTACCCTTTCTACCCCGTAGGGACATTGAGTAGCCAGGCGGGTGGGTTGCTGCTAATGAATGTATGTAAGTGTATTGTATAGATAGTGTGTGGGGTGGAATTGGGAATTGTGTAGTGTAGTGTAGTATTATCTGTGTTGTAGGTGTTTATTGTAATAATCTTACTGTACTGTGATGTGTGTGTCTATATGTATATATATCTATAACCATTGATCTATAGATATATATATATGATATAGTGTATTAGTAGACTATAGTAATATTTATTAGATTTATTTTAAGTTTAAACCACTCTCTAAAATTGTATTTCCTAGAAACCTCTCAAATACTTAAAGGGAGTCTGTCACCTCCATATGGCCATATACAGTGCTTACATGGCTCTGTAGCACACCTATACAGGATTGTAATGGTACCTTTGTCTTTGGACTTGCACCAGCAGGAAAAACGAAGTTTAATTCATATGCAAATGAGCACTCGCAAGTGCCTAGGGGCGGCGTTCAGTGTGTAAGTGCCCAGGCTGCTCTGCCTTCTTTTCACTTTACTCCTCCCCAGCCTCGGTCTTTGCCCGCCCTCCAAGTCCGGACCTATCGATGAGGCAAGAGACTTGGAGGGCAGGCAAAGGCAGAGGCTGGGGAGGAGTAAAGTGAAAAGGCAGAGCAGCCTGGGCACTTACACACTGAACGCCGCCCCTGGGCACTTGCGAGTGATCATTTGCATATAAATTAAACTTCGTTTTTCCTGCTGGTGCAAGTCTAAAGACAAAGACAAAAGGTACCATTACAATCCTGTATAGGTGTGCTACAGAGCCATGCAAGCACTGTATATGGCCATATGGAGGTGACAGACTCCCTTTAAAAAATTACCTATTACCTGTTTTACCTCTGATAAAGTTGAAGCAATGTAATATACAGTAGCAAGAAAATATTCCAGCAATTTTTTTTTGTAACATGATTACTGTGTAACTTACTTTTTGTGTGTGTCCATTCAGCACGTTGGTTGCAGATAAGGTACTGCTCTCTTCTGTAGTATTAAAAAGACAGAAAAAAAACTTGATAAATCTAAATCCAATCTTAAACTGAGAGACATTGCAAGAGAATGCAAATAAAACAATGCAACTGGTAACAATATTTCCAGAACCAAAGTAAGAGGTGGGCACGTAGGCTTCCCAAATACGAAAGAGCCAAAAACTAAAAGCAGTGTAAAAAAGGGAATAAACTCAACATGTTTGAGCTGCCCATAATCTATGGTACCTGGGCGAGTGCACCACCAGTGTATTTAAAGGGAGTCTGTCACATCATTTTCACTAATATAACAGCATTGCCACTCAGAAGTTTATGAAAGTATTCCAAACATACTGTAATTTGGTTATTTATTAAATGTCCAGAAAAAGCGGAAAAAAAGCTCCCATGTGCCATGTTAGGCAGACCTTGCTGTTCAAAGTACCCAAGCTGCGTGGACTTTGCTGTTCAAAGTGCCAAGTCTGCCGGCTCTACTCCTCCCCATATCCTCTCCCCTGATGTTACAGCGAAGCATCTCAAAATGCAGCTAAATGTAGCTTTCACCTCTGCTGACAAACAGGCAATTATCAGGAATGGATACTTCATACCTAATAATTGCCTACACTTTCAGACAGTGTAAAAGGGCCTTTGTTAGTCAAAGCTAAGAATAAAGGCCGGCAAAGCTCTTGTAATTCTCCCCCTCCACCCCAAAAAAAATCAACACAAAAAAAAAAAATCTTCTTATGTGTCTTTTTTATTTGCTCATTTCATTAGATATCATATCACTAGGGATGAGCAAATCGACTTCGGATGTCTAGATGCGTGCCTGGACATGTCTAGAGGCCCGCATAGCGAGCCCCTTTTGTGTCTGTGATTCCGGTGTATAAACCGACCTTTTTATGGGCTCAGTACAACTAATTTCTAACAGACCTTTTACATTCCACACAGATAATGGTTTCAATAGCTTTATTGATGGATAGACAAAGTACAGCACATAATGTAAAGAGATACAGAGTACGACTAATTTCTAACAGACCTTTTACATATAAATTTAAGCACGACTAATTCCACACAGATTATCACCAGGTTTGCACTGCGCATTGTTAAGTCCTCTATCTATCTATCCATCCATTTATCTATCCAACTGTCTGTTATCTATCTATATATCTATAAATCCGTATACCCAATTATCTAAGTTCAATCAATTTATCTATATATATATTTCTATCTACATATCTATGTATCAATTACCTATCGATCTATCTATCTATACTGTCTATTTACAGACATGTCAGGACATGTCCTAATATAAAGTCTATACATATATTTATGTATCTATGCATCTATCTGTTATCTATCTACGCCATATACCCCATCTATCTAAATTCTATATATTAATTTATCTACCTATCCTATCTATCAATTATCTATCTTTCTATCTACCTATCTATAGTCTATCTAGCCATCTATCTTCTATCTATCCATTTATCTAGCCAACTATCTATCTATGTATCTATCTATCCATATATCTGTTATCTATCTATCTATCTATCCATCCATGTATCCAGACAACTGTCTATCTATCTGTTATCTAGCTATGTATCTATACAGCCATATACCCAATCTATCTAAATTATATCTATCAATTTATCTACCTATCTATCCTATCAATTATTAATCTATCTTTCTATCTACCTATCTATAGTATATCTGTCCATCTATCTTATATCTATCAATCCATTTATCTATCCAACTATCTATGTATCTATCCATCTATCTGTTACCTATCTATCCATGTATCAGACAACTGTCTGTCTATCTATCTGTTATCTATCTATGTATCTATACAGCCATATACCTCATCTATCTAAATTATATCTATCAATTTATTTACCTATCTATCCATCATCCATCTATCCATGTATCCAGACAACTGTCTATGTATCTATCCATCTATCTGTTACCTACCTATGTATCTATACATCCGTATACACCATCTATCTAAATTCTATCTAACAATTTATCTGTCTATCAATTATCTATCTATCTTTTTATCTACCTATCTATAGACCATCTTTCCATCTATCTATCTATCTTTCCATCTATCTATCTATGGGAATAACTCTCAACGTCACTAACACTCTACTTGTTAATTTTGACAGCTTAAAAGACCTTATGTCGGATTACTCACGCAAACCCGAGACGCAGAAAACAATAGGTATAGAGCAAAACAGCATTTTCAGAAATAGAAGCGTTTGGCCATAGAGGCAAGACCGTGTCCTAAGATCCTATTTAAGAGCGACAGCAGCGGCACACAATTTTCCCTGGGGCTGATTCTATCTTTCCAATTATAAATATTGAGAAAAATAATAAATCCTTCAATCTAACTATCTATCTATAGGACTTTTTCCATGATCCATTATTAAATACAGTATGCCCCTGAAACATAGATAAATATTTTAATAAAAATCCTATAGACACCTATCAAGGTATTAAAACTAATAAAAATCCTAATAAATTCCTATAAAAATCCTATAAAACCCCTATCAAGCTATTAAAAACCTAATAAAAATTCTAACAACAACGTACAGAAATACGATGCAATGTTACACATGAATCTAAAGAGATGGTTTACTTTTACATATAAATTCAAGCAGTCATGTTACATCGGTGGTAATATCATAAATTACACAAGTTCCCACATCACATTCCCAGCCTCTAAAACTAATTTAATAAAATAATATCAATTTTATCTACGTATCTATCTATTATCTACCAATTTAACCTATAAAAATCCTATAAACCCCTATCAAGTTATTAAAACTAATAAAAATCCTAATAAATTCCTATAAAAAACTATAAAACCCCTATCAAGCTATTAAAACTAATAAAGAATCCTAATAAATACCTACGCAAAAACCTATAAAACCCCTATCAAGCTATTATAACTAATAGAAATCCTAATAAATTCCTATAAAAAGCCTATAATACCCCTATCAAGATATTAAAACTAATAAAAATCCTATAAAACACCTATCAAGCTATTAAAAACCTAATAAAAATCCTAATAAATTCCTATAAAAATCCTATAAAACATCTATCAAGCTATTAAAAACCTATAAATCCTAATATCTATGTATCTTTCTCTCTACAAATTATCTATCTATATTTCTACAATTATCTAACTATTTATCTATCTATTCATCATCTATCGATTATCTAGCTATCTATCAATCCATTTATCTATCCAACTGTCTATCCGTTATCCATCTTTGTATCTATACATCCGTATACCCCCAATCTATCTTTCTATCAATTATCTATCTATATTTTTATCTACCTATCTTTCTATCTATGGGTATAACTCTCAACGGCACTAACACTCGACTTGTTAATTTTGACAACTTGAAAGACCTTATGTCGGATTACTCACGCAAACCCGAGACGCAGAAAACAATAGGTATATAGAGCAAAACAGCATTTTCAGAAATAGAAGCGTTTGGCCATAGAGACAAGACCGTGTCCTAAGATCCTATTTAAGAGCGACAGCAGCAGCACACAACTTTCCCGTGAGCAGATTCTATTTTACCCCTTAGGCCTATTTCATAGCAGATTCTATGACAGAAATTCAACAGATCCACCCATCAGCTGTCGGTCAATTTCTACAAGCAACTAACAAATTTACAAAAATAGCAGTGTTTACACATTTGTTACAGGGCGCAGGCAGTATGTTGTACAACCAGCTGTAACAATGAAGAGCCGGAATAGAACGGTTATTTAAAATCTAAACAGCTATCAAAACAGGCCGAAACAAGTAGTATATGTGGTAGTCAGAAACATGACAATTAAATTTAAATAATTTCAGCATCCATTTTGACCCTATTTTTTGGTCACGACGGCCATTTTCTCAAATACCGCAAACATTTTGCAAAGTACGTCAGGGAATGTCCAAGCATGTTGAAGGCATGTTCTGGCATGTCCTAAGGGTTATTTAAGAGCTGCGAAAGCATTTTTGTTGTGTTAGGAAATTTGCTTTGTTACGTAATTATGTTTAATAAAAATCAAAGGCGTATGTGATTTAAGCAAAATATTTGATCACCGCATCTAGAGCAGATACGTAACATTTCTAATTGATACGTCTAACATTCTAAAACTAAATGACCAGCGGCACACAACTTTTTCGGGGGTCCGATAACATCTAGCAGACATAGTCGTCTTTTGTCCCGTCACATCCGCGGTGGATGTGACAGAAACAACAGAATTCTGTAACAAAGATATGTAAAACTTCAAAGTAAAGTTACAACGATAACCAAATTTTCTGTAACAAAGATATGTAAAACAAGCACCAAGTGATTTTATATAGTGTACGAAAATTAGACCACATGCGTAAAGCATGAAATATTTTGCTATATTATTTTGGACATTAGTGACTCTTTATCAGGTCATTGTCTTGAGATAACTACTAACTATGGTTATTCTCTTTGAGGAATATATACATTGGGATTAAATGTGACCTATGTTGTAATGTATTTGAGACATTTCATCATGTTGCACCACACGGTTTTTTATACAACTGCCCTCACAGTAAACTAAAAGTGCCTCATAGTTACTGCATGTATTCCCCCCATTATTTTGTTTTCTCTACTCCACCCCTTTACACATCCTAAAAAGGTTTTTATGGAAGTGATATGGGTGACATTAATTTACATGCCCATGACAAATGAGCCTTCATTCATATTGATGACAAATGAGGGCGAACACCATAACCCAGTATATAATTTTGGGCATTTTTGAGTTTATAATATTTGTCGATGTAATCATCTTGCCTAGGCAGGACAGCGGTGGATCGACATAGTCATAACATTGAAATTGGGGAGGACTATATATGCAGTAACCAGAAAGAGGCTCAAGATCGTTAATTGCTTCTTGGAACGCATGTGCGTTCCAGAGACCGGAAGTGCGGCACAGCATTGACTGTGCCAATTTGCTCCTAAGTGATCGGAGCATCCGCCCTGTGGAGCGCATGTGCGTTCCAATAACAGGAAGTGGGATCAACCAGGAAGCCATGTGAATCACCAACTATCCTTAGTGACCGGAGCATCCGCCCTGTGGAACGCATATGCGTTCCAATAACAGGAAGTGGGATCAACCCGGAACCTATGTGAAGTACCAATTAGGCTGTGGGCGCTAAGTGGTAGCACTTTAAATACAGCTGCAACATTAGTCATGCAACCGCCTACCAGGGGGAACATGAGCAGAGGGAAGGACTCCTTCATGTAAGTTGATCATTCCTCGGTCATTTTAACCACAAGCTTTGGAATTTTTTCTGGTGTTTATTCATCGTGTCAATTCAGTGTTAGCACCACTGGTGATTATAACTTTTGATTGTAGTGCGGGTCTTATCAAGATTCTTTGACAGGGGGATAACAGAAACAATATCCTGCTGGGATCTTCCCTACCATCGGAACTGTGAGTCAGC
This sequence comes from Bufo bufo, assembly GCF_905171765.1. NCBI lineage: Eukaryota > Metazoa > Chordata > Amphibia > Anura > Bufonidae > Bufo > Bufo bufo. Next base: position 484,786,557 of record NC_053390.1, on the reverse strand, counting down.
AATGACTATTGACTAACGATTTTACGTACATTTGGGTGATGAACACCAAACTGACCTTGGTATACCATTATTTTCTGCCCTATAGGATGCGGAGCATACCATCTGCTTTTGAAGGAGCACTACACAGGCACGAATATCAAAATGTGCATATAACTGGCCTGAAATGATGCTATCAAGCATATCTACTAGCCCGATTACATCCCCCTGCATCTATAAATTGTAGAGCGACTATCTTATTTTGTATATGCGACCTGGCTGTATGCCGGCACCTATCTTATAGTATTTTGTAATGTGACCTGGCTATATGTCAGTATTTATCTAGTTGCATCTATTTTTGTATAGACCAACAGTTTAACTACACCTCCTGATGAACCCATAGCACTGTCTAGGGGGAAACGCGTCGAGGTAGCTAATGTGTATGACTACAAAGTCAACCCAGACCAACTATATGTTTCGTATATGTCTGTACTTATGTATATTGTTTTTCTTGTTTTTTCACTCCATCCAGCTGATCTATATATTTGACAAATTTATTATCCTCACCTCATACCTGGGGTAATCTAGCACTATCCCCTTTTTGCACCCCTATAGGGATCTGTTAGGGGTAGTAATCTAGGTACGTGGACAGGGGGCCTCCACCATCAGGAGTCCTCCCTGGGCTGAGGTCCTAGGATAGGGGTAGATATAGGGACAATCATTCCCATACCCCAGGCTATTATTCCATGCTGGATGTGAATATCGGTTACATTTGTTTCTCTATATATTTTTTGATGTCATGTATAGTGGACCCAACTGGGATCCTTTAAAGGTATACCATTAAAATTATTATTTTAGGGGTTAGTTTTCTATGCTGGAGTTGGCGAAAATATAATTTACAGGACTCCCTGAACCGAACCAAGTTATCACTTCCCCCGGAAAACCTATCTGGGAGATCGACCTTTTGTTCAAGGCTGACCTGGTTCCCACCAGCGGCGCCAGACGCTAGAAATCTCTGACACAGTGCAACTAAATTACGGAGGTCTGCTACCTCCCAAGATAATTCTTGCATGAGATCAACCAGAGTATCAACAGCTTCCATTTTGCAAGGAGCAAGGGGAAAAAAATGACGGTATGGGCGGTTTATAATGTCACGGAAGGTGAGGGAAGGAAAGCAAACAAAACACAACAAAATTACACAAAACAGGCTAGGCCCCACAGCTAGGGAACAAGGAAAGGTGACCTTCTGACTATCCTTGAGCCCTTTCCCTGACTGCAACCAACATGAACAAATCTCGATTGTGGAAGTGCACTCAAACCTAATCCCTGCTGCAACTGATACAAACCCTCAGCTAGGGAGCAGGCGAAAAGACAACCGGTTCCTTGCACAGGATGAAGGAACCTGCGTCTACCTAAGGCCTAGCCAGAACAAACAACAGAAGGGAAGGAAGGAGGACTTAACTGAAGACAAACTGGGAGCAGGAGATCCACAAAACACCAGCAGAGAACTCCAGGAGAAACTATAAACCGCAAGGGCTATAGTGAGAGGCAGGAATAAATAGCATCACTAACAAACTAATGAGCAGAACCTGTGAGGGGGTGGGATCCTGCCCAAAGCCACAACAAAGCAATCTGTCAGATAGGTTCACGTGCAGCAAGTCTGAAAGATCTTCTCAGATTACTCACAGGGCAGGGCGTGACAGCATCTCTGGCTACGCCGCCTTACAGCGTGCGGCGTTCCACTCCGGCCGGTCTGCTTTTACAGCGAGGGAGGGGAGACAATACAGCGCTGAGTAAAAACCAGGCCGCCCGATGAACAGGGACGAGATTCACGATGAACTCCTCAGCCCAGCTTTGGTAAGCCAATCTTTTACATAATAAACTAAATAAAAATGAGCTGTAGCTTAAAATAAAAAATAAAAAGGCATTAACTCTTCAACTCCCCTCGGGAAGTCCTCGCTGTGTAGTGCCCCGTAGGAACAGGAAAACACTGAGGGGTGAGGGCTTTTAAACTCTCTCTGTGTATTTCTTGCCGCTACAGGGGTCAAGGGGTCAATCTCATCCGTTGCAGTCATGGTGGATGAAATGGAAATAAATATTATATATATTTATATTTATATATCTGAGTGTATGTATGTCCGCTAAAGGAATCCGCACCGTCAAATTTACAATCATGAAATTTGGCACATAGGTACATTGGTACAAAAAACAGAAAACAAACTTCATGTACTCGAATGTCCATGTAAATCACAATATGTGGGTAGAACCCTGAGGAAATTGAAGGGGTTCTGCACTTTGTTTAAACTGATGATCTATCCTCTGGATAGATAATCAGCTTCTGAATGGCAGGGGTCCGACACCCGGGATCCCTGCTGATCAGCTGTTTGAGAAGGCAGCGGCACGAACTTCTCACTGTTTACTGTTGGCCGAGTGACGTCACGACTTGTATCAACTGGCCTGGGCGGGGCTAAGCTCTATTTAAGGAAACTGAGCTTAGCCGCACCAGGGCCAGTGATACTAGTCGTGAGGTCACTGGGACTGCGGTAAACAGTGAGAAGGCCGCGGCGCTGCTGGAGCGCCGCTGCCATCTCAAACAGCTGATGGGCGGGGGTCCCGGGTGTCGGACCCACGCCGATCAGAAGCTGATGATCTATCCAGAGGATAAGATCATCAGTTTAAACAAAGTGCAGAACCCCTTTAAAAGTGAGGATAGGGGAACATCTTAGAAATATAAGAAAAGGTCTCGAAACCCAGTGTGTCAGCACATTTAAAAACTTTTAGTCACTGCAATCCGGCAGGGATGAAGTTTATGGGTGTGGAGCTGGTACGGAACAAATGGAGAGGTGGAGATCCAGTCGAGTACATAAATAAAAAGGAGACTGAGTGGCTATATCAGATGCGTACCTTGCAAACAGCAGGTCTGAATATAGAGTGGGATGTAAAAGCATCCTCTATGTATTAGATCTAATGTCCCTATGTATGAGCGTTTCCAATGGTAATGCCCATGTTAATAAACCGACAACCATAGTATAACATCAGAAAATGACATATATATACATTTTTGGGGAGCAGAAGTAGTAGCGTACTTCAGATCCAAAGTGTTAAAAACTTTTTCCTCAATGCCAAGTGTCTCGATATCACCTTGTTTTTAATAAAATAAATTATTTTTATTGTACTTACAAGATAAAAAACTTGCTTCATTCATATAAAAAACATAAAATCTCATAGCCCGACCCAGGTTTCGCATCGCTTCATCAGGGGCGTGTCACCGATTGTATTTAGTGCAAGTGCTTTTAAACCTCCCACTTGCAGCATCATATACGCCCGTTTTTTCTTTTTTCTTTATTTGCAGAATACCCTTTACACATTTAAAAAACAAATCTCCATCACCTCTAGTGATTTGCAAACATACATTCCTTAACCCCATAGGGACCGGGCTCATTTTCACCTTAAAGGGACACTGACAGGGCCAAAAAGCATATTAAGGTATATATATGACCGTACAGGTCTTATAAAGTGTATAAGAATCATTTAAGTATCCCCCCTGTCCACCTTATTAACTACAGTAATGTGAAGTTTTATCACCTGCTGGAATCGGGTTCAATCTGCCCAAGGGGCGGTGTTTCACCTCAGCTTGCGCCCAGCCAGCCTCGCCACAACTGCCGTTTGAAGCGCCGCCCAGCTCATCAATATTCACTTCGCTGGGCGGCTACTAGTGTCCCCGGCTATCTTCGGCGCATGCGCCCGGCACCCTCACTGACTGGGATCGCATCGCGCCTGCGCACAGTCTCATTCTCAGAGGCAGCCTCTGAGAATGAGACTGTGCGCAGGCGCGATGCGATCCCGGCCAGTGAGGGTGCCGGGCGCATGCGCCGAGGACAGCCGGGGACACTAGTAGCCGCCCAGCGAAGTGAATATTGATGAGCTGGGCGGCGCTTCAAACGGCAGTTGTGGCGAGGCTGGCTGGGCGCAAGCTGAGGTGAAACACCGCCCCTTGGGCAGATTGAACCCGATTCCAGCAGGTGATAAAACTTCACATTACTGTAGTTATAAGGTGGACAGGGGGGATACTTACATGATTCTTATACACTTTATAAGGACCTGTAAGGTCATATATATACCTTAATATGCTTTTTGGCCCTGTCAGTGTCCCTTTAGGAACAGGCCATTTTTTTGCTAATCTGACCAGTTTCACTTTATGTGTGATATAACTTTTAAAACGCTTTGGTTATCCAAGCAATTCAGAGATCGTTTTTTCGTCACATATTGTACTTCATGACACTGGTAAATGAGTCAAAAAAATTCATTTTTATTTATAAAAAAAAAAAAAAAAATTACCAAAAATTTTCAAAAATTTGCAAATTTCCAAGTTTCAATTTCTTACTTCTATATACATAGTAATACCTACAAAAATAGTTATTATTTACATTCCCCATATGTCTAACTTCATGTTAGGATCATTTTGGGAATGACATTGTATTTTTTGGGGATGTTACAAGGCTTAGAAGTTTAGAAGCAAATCTTGAAATTTTTCAGAAATTTTCAAAAACCCCACTTTCTAAGGACGAGTTCAGATCTGAAGTCACTTTGTGCGGCTTACATAATAGAAACCACCCCTCAAAAGGTATTCAAAACTGATTTTACAAACGTAGTTTAACCCTTTAGGTGTTCCACAACAGTTAATGGCAAATGGAGATAAAATTTCAGAATTTAGATTCTTTAGCAAATTTTCCATTTTAATCCATTTTTTTCCAGTAACAAAGCAAGGATTAACAGCCAAACCAAACTCAATATTTTTTGCCCCGATCTGTAGTTTATAGAAACACCCCATATATGGTAGTAAACTGCTGTATGGGCACACGGCAGGGCGCACAAGGAAAGGAACGCCATATGGTTTCTGGAAGGCAGATTTGGCTGTCCTTTTTTATTGACACCATGTCCCATTTGAAGAACCCCCGATGCACCCCTAGAGTAGAAATTCCATAAAAGTGGACAATATCTAAGAAGCTACACCCCTCAAGGTATTCAAAACTGATTTTACAAGCTTTATTAACCCTTTAGGCGTTCCATAAGATTTAATGGAAAATGGAGATAAAATTCAGAATTTAACTTTTTTGGAAGATTTTCCATTTTAATATATTTTTTTTCCAGTAACAAAGCAAGGGTTAACAGCCAAACAAAACTCAACATTATTACTCTGATTCTGCAGTTTACAGAAACACCCCATGTGTGGTAGTAAACTGCTGTACGGGCACACAGCAGGGTGCAGAAGGAAAAGAACGCAGTTTGGTTTTTGGAAGGAAGATTTTGCTGGATTGGTTTTTAGACACCATGTCCCATTTGAAGCCCCCTGGATGCACCCCTAGAGTAGAAACTCCCAAAAAAAGTGACCCCATTTTGGAGAATACGGGATAACGTCGCAGTTTTGTTGGTACTATTTTAGGGTACATATGATTTTTGGTTGCTCTATATTACACTTTTTGTGAGGACCGCGGCATGGAAGGGGTTAAACGGCTGACATGACACAGATGTCAGCCGTTTCAAGAAGAGTGTCAGCAATGTGCTGACACTCTGATAAAACCGCTCGGCCATCCTGAGAGAGGGGATGATTGGATCTGAAGTGCCCTGTGGGCTACAGAAACACCGTGTAATCGCACAGACATACAAGAGGAAGGATGCTTATGGGATTATACATCGCATGCAAGTACTAACCATAATTAAGACTGCGCGGAACTACTCTTTCTCTTTATAGTACCCATCGGTGTCCGGGAAGGTTTTAGACCGGATTTCATCTCTGTAGCACGATCATTCCTGAGATATTCCCAAAAAATGCAAATATGGCACCATTACATAACCTACATTAGCCAATAGAAGCCTGCAGGTCCTTAGTCTCCACATACACACAGTTTTACACCAGGTTTCCATAACCACCCAGCCATTTCCTTCACTGCTGTAGGTCAGCTTTAAAGGGGCAGGGTGTTGTGGATGACACTGTAAAGGGAGCGGAGTGCTGTGGGGGTCACAGTTAAGGGGATGGTCCGCTATGGTAGTCAGTGTTAAAGGGGCAGATTGCTGTTAAAGACCACTGTTAAGGGGGCAGGGTGTTGTGGAAATCACTGTTAAGGAGATGGGGGTACTGTGGAGGTCACTAATAAAGGGGTGGCCGCTGTGGAGGTCATGGTTAACCCACCTCCGGACCAGCCGAACGCAGCGACGCGTCCTGGAGGTGGTTGATTTGATTCCTCCTGGACGCATATACGCGTCCTCTCGCGAGACGCGTTCACAGGATCGGAAGGTAAGCGAGTGCATCTCCAGCCTGCCAGCAGCGATCGTTCGCTGGCAGGCTGGAGATGCGATTTTTTTAACCCCTAACAGGTATATTAGACGCTGTTTGATAACAGCGTCTAATATACCTGCTACTGGTCCTCTGGTGGTCCCTTTTGTTTGGATCGACCACAGAGGACACAGGTAGCTCAGTAATATGTAGCACCAAGCACCACACTACACTACACCCCCCCTGTCACTTATTAACCCCTTATTAACCCCTGATCACCCCATATAGACTCCCTGATCACCCCCTTGTAAGGCTCCATTCAGACGTCCGTATGATTTTTACGGATCCACTGATACATGGATCGGATCCGCAAAACACATACGGACGTCTGAATGGAGCCTTACAGCGTGAGCCTTAAAGCGTGAGAAGAAGTCTGGAATATAAATGTCTAAAAAATTTTACGCATTTGGATTCCGTGAGGGGTATGGTGAGTTCATGTGAGATTTTATTTTTTGACACAAATTAGTGGAATATGAGATTTTGTAAGAAAAAAAAAAATATTTCCGCTAACTTGGGCCAAAAAAAATGTCTGAATGGAGCCTTACAGGGGGGTGATCAATGACAGGGGGGTGATCACCCCATATAGACTCCCTGATCACCCCCCTGTCATTGCTCACCCCCCTGTAAGGCTGCATTCAGATGTCCGTATGTTTTTTACGGATCCACGGATACATGGATCGGATCCGCAAAACACATACGGACATCTGAATGGAGCCTTACAGGGGGGGTGATCACCCCATATAGACTCCCTGATCACCCCCCCTGTAAGGCTCCATTCAGACATTTTTTTGGCCCAAGTTAGCGGAAATATTATTTTTTTTTCTTACAAAGTCTCATATTCCACTAATTTGTGTCAAAAAATAAAATCTCACATGACTCACCATACCCCTCACGGAATCCAAATGCGTAAAATTTTTTAGACATTTATATTCCAGACTTCTTCTCACGCTTTAGGGCCCCTAGAATGCCAGGGCAGTATAAATACCCCACATGTGACCCCATTTCGGAAAGAAGACACCCCAAGGTATTCCGTGAGGGGCATATTGAGTCCATGAAAGATTTAAGTTTTTGTCCCAAGTTAGCGGAAAGGGAGACTTTGTGAGAAAAAAAATAAAAAAACAATTTCCGCTAACTTGTGCCAAAAAAAATAAATTTCTATGAACTCGCCATGCCCCTCATTGAATACCTTGGGGTGTCTTTCCAAAATGGGGTCACATGTGGGGTATTTATACTGCCCTGGCATTTAGGGGCCCTAAAGCGTGAGAAGAAGTCTGGGGATCCAAATGTCTAAAAATGCCCCTCATAAAAAAAATGTGGGCCCCTTTGCGCATCTAGGCTGCAAAAAAGTGTCACACATCTGGTATCGCCGTACTTAGAGAAGTTGGGCAATGTGTTTTGGGGTGTCATTTTACATAAACCCATGCTGGGGGAGATAAATATCTTGGTCAAATGCCAACTTTGTATAAAAAATGGGAAAAGTTGTCTTTTGCCGAGATATTTTTTCTCACCCAGCATGAGTATATGTAAAAAGACACCCCAAAACACATTGCCCAAACTTCTCGAATACGGCGATACCACATGTGTGACACTTTTTTGCAGCCTAGGTGGGCAAAGGGGCCCACATTCCAAAGAGCACCTTTAGGATTTCACAGGTCATTTACCTACTTACCACACATTAGGGCCCCTAGAATGCCAGGGCAGTATAGCTACCCCACAAGTGACCCCATTTTGGAAAGAAGACACCCCAAGGTATTCCGTGAGGGGCATGGTGATTTCCTAGAATTTTTTCATTTTTGTCACAAGTTAGCGGAAAATGTTTTGTTTTTTTTTTTCTTAAAAAGTCTCATATTCCACTAACTTGTGACAAAAAATAAAAACTTCCATGAACTCACTATGCCCATCAGCGAATACCTTGGGGTCTCTTCTTTCCAAAATGGGGTCACTTGTGGGGTAGTTCTACTGCCCTGGCATTTTAGGGGCCCGAATGCATGAGAAGTGGTTTGAAATCAAAATCTGTAAAAAATGGGCCGGTGAAATCCGAAAGGTGCTCTTTGGAATGTGGACCCCTTTGCCCACCTAGGCTGCAATAAAGTGTCACACATCTGGTATCCCCGTACTCAGGAGAAGATGGGCAATGTGTTTTGGGGTGTCATTTTACATATACCCATGCTGGGTGAGATAATATCTCGGTCAAATGCCAACTTTGTATAAAAAAAATGGGAAAAGTTGTCTTTTGCCAAGATATTTCTCTCACCCAGCATGGGTATATGTAAAATGACACCCCAAAACACATTCCCCAAATTCTCCTGAGTACGTCGATACCACATGTGCGACACGTTTTTGCAGCCTAGGTGGGCAAAGGGGCCCACATTCCAAAGAGCACCTTTCGGATTTCACCGGCCATTTTTTACAGATTTTGATTTCAAACCACTTCTCACGCATTCGGCCCCTTAAATGCCAGGGCAGTATAACTACCCCACAAGTGACGCCATTTTGGAAAGAAGACACCCCAAGGTATTTCGTGATGGGCATAGTGAGTTCATGGAAGTTTTTATTTTTTGTCACAAGTTAGTGGAATATGAGACTTTGTAAGAAAAAAAAAAAAAATCATCATTTTCCGCTAACTTGTGACAAAAAATAAAAAATTCTAGGAACTCGCCATGCCCCTCACGGAATACCTTGGGGTGTCTTCTTTCCAAAATGGGGTCACTTGTGGGGTAGTTATACTGCCCTGGCATTCTAGGGGCGCTAATGTGTGGTAAGTAGGTAAATGAAAAAGTTGTTTGGACGGCACTCCTTTAACAATGGTCCGGTGCCCAGCGGTAATGACAGTCAGTATATAAAATATGAAACCGCGGCACTCGAGTTAAGTAGTTAATTATTTATTTATCCATCCACATGGCCTTAAGTCCTAATTATGTGGATGGATAAATAAATAATTAACTACTTAACTCGAGTGCCGCGGTTTCATATCATAAGTAGGTAAATGACCTGTGAAATCCGAAAGGTGCTCTTTGGAATGTGGGCCCCTTTGCCCACCTAGGCTGCAAAAAAGTGTCACACATGTGGTATCGCCGTATTCAGGAGAAGTTGGGGAATGTGTTTTGGGGTGTCTTTTTACATATACTCATGCTGGGTGAGAGAAATATCTCGGCAAAAAACAACTTTTCCTATTTTTTATACAAAGTTGGCATTTGACCAAGATATTTATCTCACCCAGCATGGGTATATGTAAAATGACACCCCAAAACACATTGCCCAACTTCTCCCGAGTACGGCGATACCAGATGTGTGACACTTTTTTGCAGCCTAGGTGTGCAAAGGGGCCCACATTCCCTTTATGAGGGCATTTTTAGACATTTGGATCCCAGACTTCTTCTCACGCTTTAGGGCCCCATAAAAGCCAGGGCAGTATAAATACCCCACATGTGACCCCATTTTGGAAAGAAGACACCCCAAGGTATTCAATGAGGGGCATGGCGAGTTCATAGAAATTTTTTTTTTTTGGCACAAGTTAGCGGAAATTGTTTTTTTTTTTTTTTTTTGTCTCACAAAGTCTCCCTTTTCGCTAACTTGGGACAAAAATTTCAATCTTTCATGGACTCAATATGTTCCTCACGGAATACCTTGGGGTGTCTTCTTTCTGAAATGGGGTCACATGTGGGGTATTTATACTGCCCTGGCATTCTAGGGGCCCTAAAGCTTGAGAAGAAGTCTGGAATATAAATGTCAAAATTTTTTTACGCATTTGGATTCCGTGAGGGGTATGGTGAGTTCATGTGAGATTTTAATTTTTTGACACAAGTTAGTGGAATATGAGACTTTGTAAGAAAAAAAAAAAAAAAATTCCGCTAACTTGGGCCAAAGAAATGTCTGAATGGAGCCTTACAGGGGGGTAATCAATGACAGGGGGGTAATCAATGACAGGGGGGTGATCAGGGAGTCTATATGGGGTGATCACCCCCTGTCATTGATCACCCCCCTGTAAGGCTCCATTCAGACGTCCGTATGCGTTTTGCGGATCCGATACATGTATCAGTGGATCCGTAAAAATCATATGGACGTCTGAATGGAGCCTTACAGGGGGGTGATCAGGGGTGAATAAGGGGTTAATAAGTGACGGGGGGGGGTAGTGTAGTGTAGTGTGGTGCTTGGTGCTACATATTACTGAGCTACCTGTGTCCTCTGGTGGTCGATCCAAACAAAAGGGACCACCAGAGGACCAGGTAGCAGGTATATTAGACGCGGTTATCAAAACAGCGTCTAATATACCTGTTAGGGGTTAAAAAAATCGCATCTCCAGCCTGCCAGCGAACGATCGCCGCTGGCAGGCTGGAGATCCACTCGCTTACCTTCCGATCCTGTGAACACGCGCGCCTGTGTGCGCACGTTCACAGGAAATCTCGCGTCTCGCGAGATGACGCATATATGCGTGACTGTGCGCAGGGCTGCCGCCTCCGGAACGCGATCCTGCGTTAGGCGGTCTAGAGGCGGTTAATTATCTTTATTAGTATATCAAAACAAATTACAGTGAACAAGAAATTGACTGAACACTCCGTATATTTGATAACCTCTCTTTTTCCCCTTATCCCTATTCCCCCAACCCTCCACCCCTCCCCCCACCCCGACCCTGTGATGCGTCCACCCTCCCCCCCCCCCCCCCCGACCCTGTGATGCGTCCACCCTCCCCCCCCCCCCCCTAAGAAAGGGGGAGAGACAGAGGGGGAGGGGAGAGGAGGGAAGAATTTTTTTTTATAAATGATTACAGTCAGTCAGATCTTCCAACCGCCCCATATCCTAATCCACTTCTCCTCCACATTTCTCTGCCTATACAAAATCTGTTCATAGTTTTTTACCTTGTTAACTAGATTTATCCAGGTATTTAATTCTGGGGTGTGCCGAGCAAACCAGGTCCGGCTAACCAAAATTCTAGCTAACAGTATCCTGCCTAGAAGAATCTTTTGATACTTATGGCTACTTATTGTAGAAAGCTCATTAAGCAAGAACACTTGGGGTTCAAAGGGGATTCGTATTTTAAGTTTGTTAATAAAAAAGTTATTGATGTTAATCCAAGTCCAGATCATATGGAGGTAGTCCGCACCTAGGATATCACATCTAGGGCACTTGGATGTATCTCTTAGCCCACATTTATTTAGCCATGTAGGGGTAACATATAGTCTATGGCAGATATTAAAATGTACTAGAACATGGTTAAAGTTCTGGGATAGTGAGCCTAAATTAGCAAAGATATTCCCCCACCCTTCTAATTGTATATTCGGACAATCCAACTCCCAGGCTCTTTGTCCTGGTGACTGTATGTCACAAAACCGTGCCTTAAGTAATAGTTTATATATATTTGAAATCTTCATTCTAAAAGTTGTTCTCCCTATCCAGTCATTTAGAAAAGATGAACTATCTTTATCCAGCATTAATTTATCATCCAGACTAGATAATGCTGAATGCAGCTGAAAATACCTAAACCAAGAGAGGTTTTCTACATTTTGTGATAGCTCTGTGAATGACTTAATCTCTCTATCCTTAACCACTTGTGAGATATAAAAAATCCTATTCTTTTGCCAAAATGTGTCGGCTGCTATACCATCTAACATCTGTAAGTGTACATTGCGCCAAAGAGGCGTGAATATAAGTGAACCCTTTACCTTCAACCATGTTCTAGTAGTAGCCCACACTTTCGAAAGTAGTTTTATAGTCTCTCTATAACCCTGCTCTTGGCTACTCAGTAGCCCGGATTCCAAAAGGGTAAAAATTATTATGTGAAAAGCTCCCTACTAACCTCCCTAAAAGGGCACTATTTTCCGATTTATAACACATCAGTAGCTGGGCAGCAATAAAATACCCTTTAAAATAGGGGAGATTTAAACCCCCATATTTCAGTGGTTAATATAGATGTTCCAATTTTAACCGGACTCGTTTTCTTCCCCACATTTTTCCATAAGTTTAAAATATTTATCTTCTATCCAGGTAGGTGTGTTCCTGAGCACATACAGAAATTGTGGTAGTATCACCATTTTAACCAATGAAACTATCAGCTCTGGATAGGGGAAGTCTCAACTAGATACCTATTTTTGCTCTAGTTTTCGTTATTAGTGTAATCAAGTTCAGTTGGGCAAAGTTTTCAACCCTGGGCGATATAATCAAGCCCAAGTATTGAAAGGTGTCAACAATGTCCAGCTGAATTCCAAGAACCTCCTTCTGGGGTAGCGGGTCTATTGACATCAAACTGGTCTTGGACCAGTTTATAAGAAGGCCGGACGCCTCACCAATAATTTGACCATTTGAAGGATTCTGGGGAGAGTTGTTTCCGTTATGATCTATAAAAAAAAAGAAAATCATCCGCATATAAAGAGATACGGTCTTGCACTCCTAATGTTCCAAATCCTTTAACCTGATCATCCTGCCTAATGGCCAAGGCTAGGGGCTCAATGTAGATTTCAAATAACAATGGGGATAATGGACAACCCTGGCGCGTACCTCTATTTAGCTCATAACTAGTGGTCAAGATCCCATTAAGACTCAGTTTTGCGATAGGGGATCTATACAATAATTTATGGATATTTATAAATCTTTCCCCAAAGCCCATCCTTGTCTGAACCTTCCAGAGGAAGCGCCACTCCACCCTGTCAAAGGCCTTAGACGCATCCAGTGACAGAATGGAGCGGTCGGTCCCCCCAGGGGCCTGTATGTTGGCAAAGAGCCGATGCAAATTATAATGCGTGCCTTTATTTTGAATAAAGCCATTCTGATCTGGATGAACAATGGAGGAAATAACCCTGGAAAGCCTTGTGGCCAAAATACTTGCGAGGAACTTTACATCTGCATTAAGCAGTGAGATCGGTCTAGACCAGTGAAGGCGAACCTTTTATAGACCGAGTGCCCAAACTGTAACCCAAAACCCACTTATTTATCACAAAGTGCCAACACGGCAGTTTAACCTGAATACTACAGTCCAGTATAGTATATCTTCCACATACTTTATCATTTAGCTATAATAGCCTGCCTACAATCAGTGGGCTGCCTGTGCTGTTCATAGTGCGCCCTAAGCTGATGAATGGCAGGAAAAGGTCTAAGGCATATTGGTACACCATATACTTTTTCCAGGGCACAGGTGCCCACAGATAGGGCTCTGGGTGCCGCCTCTGGCACCCGTGCCATAGGTTCGCCACCACTGCTCTATACGATCCCAGATCTGCGGGGTCCTTACCTTTTTTTGGGATTAATGTTATTACGCCTTCCATCATTGAGTCTGGCAATTTCCCATCCTCCACCGATTCAGAAAAGACCCCTAACAGTCTAGGGAGAATAAACTCCTTATATTTGCTATAAAATTCATATGGGAGTCGTCTGAACCGGGGGTAGAGTTACCTGAACATAATTTGATTGCCCCCTCAAGTTCCTGAATCAAGAACTCTACCTCCAGTGTTTTCTTTTGGGCCAGAGTGATAGTTGGAAAAACAATACTATCGAGGTAAGAGTCCATCACTTCATCTGTAGTCTCAGTTTATAAAGATCTGAAAAAAAATCCAGAAAGGTCTTCTCTACAGAACCTTGTCCACTAACCATCCTACCGTTGGCCAGTCGGACATTGTCTATATATTTTTTGGACTCTTGACTCGAAATCACTCTAGATAAGAGTTTTCCGGGTCGCCCTGCCTCTGTAAAATATTTTTGCCCCTTAAAGAATAGCCTTTGTTGGGCCTTATCCAGCAAAAAATTAAGAGTATGCTTGTATGTTCTTTTGCATATTTTCCCTATTCTCCTCAGTCTTATTTATATAGAAGGATTGTGTAGCTGAGGCTGCTAGTTCTTCTAAGTTTTTCTATTTTTTCCCATACTCCTTTCTAAGGTTCGCTATATTACTGACCATTATTCCCCTCATATAGGCCTTAAAAGTGTCCCATACCACCTAGATTTTTACTGAGCCGTAGTTATTATCCCAAAATCTGTCAATTTTATTTTGTATTATTTCATGTTTCTTTATTAATGATAACCAATACGGATTTAGTCTGAATGGGGGTCTCTCTATATATTTCTCCTGGGTCAGAGTTCAAGGAGTAAGGGTAAATGGTCCGAGAATGACCTGGTTTCATACTTCATTCGTTTTGCGAGTCTCATATTTTCTGTTCTTCAAGGCAAGGTCTAATTTACTAATACATGAATAAGCCCTTTTCCCATGACCTAAATATCCCCAAAGATCTTCGAACCCGGCCTCAGAGCAGAACCGTGCCAAGGGGTATCTCCCTTGACACCCGTAGAAACCCTATCCAACACAGGATTAATAACACAGTTGAAATCACCAATAATCAATGTTGGACACTCTGGCCATTTATCCATAAATGATAGGAGAGAATTGAGAACTGTAAAGGAGAATGGCGGTGGAATATAAACAAATGCCAAGATACATGTCCTCCCCATCAACCTGCAGTATAGATAAACAAATCTCCCTTGCTGGTCGACAGAGGATGCCTCGCACACAAAATCAATCGTTCTATGTATATAGACAGTAACACCCCTAGAGTAGCTGGAAAAGGTGGAGTGATATGTGTGCGCAGCCCATCCCCTGCCAACCACCCTGGAGGTCTCCCCAGTAAGGTGCGTTTCTAACAAACAAAATACTGCAGGGAGATGGGTCAGTGTCAGATCAAAAACCGCTTGTCTCTTTCTTCTATCCCTCAAACCCCGTATGTTCCAGGCAAAGATTTTAACCGACATTATGAAAAGCAGTTAGGTGGGGGAGGGGGAAGAAAAAGAAGAAACGGACGCACCACAGTTGAAATCCCACCCCCCATACAGGAAATCCACCACATATTGTAGCAGATTTCTCTCCTATGACCATCCCTCCCACACTCCCCCCTACTAGCCACCTCCCCGCTAGATAACAGAGAAAATTGAAAATATAAACACCCTCTGCCAATTATTATTCCCAATGGACCCCAAGACCACTTCGATCACATATCATTTCGTTCAAGCCAATCCGCGGCTTTGTCCGGGGTATCAAAAAATAAGGTTGTGTCCTTATAAATAATCTGAAGTTTTGCTGGGAACATAAGGGAATATTTAATATCCCCATCTCTTAGCCTCTTTTTAACCATCATAAACGAGCGTCTCTTTTCTTGGACATCTTTCGAGAAATCGGGGAAGAAGGCCATTCTGCCTCCCTCATATACCACAGGTGGACATTCCCTTGCCCTTCTCAGTAACATATCTCTGTCCATGGTGCCAACATTTTAACAATGAATGTCCGCGATTGTCTCCCAGGGATTGGTTTGCCACCTGGGACCAGATGAGCTCTTTCTATCATAAAAAGTGAAGAGAACGAATCCCTCCCAAAGATCTCAATGATTAACGTCTGTATAAATTGGGTAGGATTCTCATCTTCGGCGCCCTCTGGGACCCCCAGGATTCTTACATTGTATCTTCGTGATCTATCTTACAGATCCACCGCCTTTTTCTTCAAAAGATTAACCTCTATCTAATGAGGAAATTTCAGAGTTAGTTTTTTAGGATTCATTCTGTATAAAAGCCATAGAGCTCTCCACATTACTAAATCTGTCTCGAATTTTTGACAAATCGTCTCTGATCAATCCTACGTCAACTTGGATAGACCAGAGTTGGGTTGTAATACCCTGTATTAAATCCCCGTTCTGTTTTACCGCCAACAATATTTATTTTAGCGGAGAGGAATTAACACTAGACATGTCTTCTCCCTCCATTCCCTCCTCCCCTTGAGGGTGTCCAGGGACTTTTTGTGTTTGTAGCTCTCTCTCCATCTCCTCAGTTATCAATTTTTTTGGGGCCAGTATCCTTTTGACCCCCCCCCCCTCGTATTAACCCTTGGAGACCTCAAGAATTGGTCTATTTTCTGCGCTTCAAAGGTTTTGGTACCCGCTTTCTGGCCGGACAGATCTGTCGAGCGCCTACTAGCTTTTTTTTTGTTCTTCCTTCTCTTTCTTTTGTCCTTTTTTTTTCTCTTTTCCCCCCCTCTTTTTCCCTCTGTTCTTTTTATATTTATATTTGTATTTATCTTCTTGTTCTCTCTCAATAGTGGCCCATATAAAATGTAAATTAAGTATGCTTCAGTATACTTTAATTCTTTTTAATTACTTTGTTAGTAGTTAGTACAATTAGTATAGAGAGACAGAGAGAGGACGTGACGCACTATGTCTGCGTCATCACACCAGCACTGGAGTCTCTGAAATATTATCTGCTGGGTAGAACATTTGCTGAAGCCGTTTTCTTTAGTAATTCATGGGCTGGATTTTATTGGACTGGGGAAGGTAGGTTTGGTAGTGGGACAGCCCCAGTCCACCCCATTCCAGGGCATGTTTTCACCTAGCCTGAGGGATCTCCAGCTGTAGTCATCTGAGATCGTTAAGGGGAAATAAAACACATACCAGGCTGTCAGTCTGGGGAGTGATGTCTGGAGACAAGTCCAGGAGGTTGGCTGCCGTCATGACTAAGAAAAGCCTGATGCTCAGTGTGACCTGTGTTTAATAGGTGAGCCAGATACTGACCTGTATTAGTTAGTGCTCAGACCAGCAGGATTTTGTTTTGCAGTTTTTGCCGGAAATGTAAAGGCTATTTATTTTGCTGTTTGTAACACAATAAAGTGGAACCTTATTTGAACTTTATCCTGTTGTCTGCACAAGAATAATTTTTTTATTTTTAAAATTTTTATTAATTCAATAAAACTATTACAACATACGTAAAATGTATGATTTTAAAGGGGTTTCAGCTATGAACCCGGACACATCCTCATTTTCACCCAGGCAGCCCCTCTGATAGGGAAAGAGCTTTTATGTTTATATTTTTAAACTGCTAGGAGGAGGCTTCCACCTAGCAGTGTTGCCAATCACGTCATAGGCTCTAATGGGCAGGCTTTAGCACTGCCCTAGAAGTTTTACAGGCTAGGGCAGTGCTAAAGCCCGCCCAGTAGTGCCGATGACTTCACCAAGCTCATTGCTAGGGGAAGCCTACGCCTAGCTTACCCCATGGAGAGCCCGGTATGTCACCGGATCTCAAAAAGAAAAAATTACTCTTACTGATAATTGGGTTTTCCAAACAACGTAGGAAACAACATAGAAGCACAAGTTTAAAAGGCCCCCTCCCCTTAACTGCTTCAGTTAATGAGATAGGACTCGTGTAGTAATTCAAGAACTGTATTAAAAATTATAACAGTACTATAACATAATACATCCCAAAATAAATACATTAACATAGGTAGGGAAATCCAGTGCCATTGTGGAGGCTATTGAAAAACCCAATTACCGGTAAGAATAATTTTTTCTTTTCCCCGGCTCCTCCACAACGGCACTCCAGGAGGATTTACAGAGAAACAAAATTATTAGGGTGGGACTACTGCAGACAATACTTTTCTGCCATATGATAAATCATGATTTAGAAGTACATCCAACTTGTAATGTTTAAAAAAGGTATTTGGATTTGCCCATGTAGCTGCTCTACATATCTGCTCTACTGAGGCAGAGGCCTTTTTAGCCCATGAGGTTGAGACTGCTCTGGTAGAATGCGCCTTTATCCCCTTAGGAGTCAAGTTCTTTTGATAACACAACTCAATAGTGTTTCTTATCCATCTTGCGATGGTACTTTTGCTTGCCGCTAATCCTTTGTGTTGACCCCGATATTGCAGAAGGAGATGATCAGAGTTCCTGAATTCTTTGGATACCTCCAGGTAAGTTAGTAGGCATCTTCTGACATCCAAATTATGGTATTTTCTCTCCCGATCGGAGGATGGATTTTCGCAAAACGATGGGATAGAGACTTCCTGCTGACGATGAAATCTAGAGGCAACCTTGGGAAGAAACACAGGCGTATGTTTAAAGGGCTTCTGTCAGCCCAAAAACGTTTTTTTGGTTTTTGTTTATTAATAATCCCTATACTGCGAGCTCTGCATACATAAGTAAAATAATCATTTTGGTTCAGTAGAATTTGATAAAAAGCTATTTTTAAAATATGCAAATTACCTTGCTACCAGCAAGTAGGGCGGCTACTTGCTGGTAGCAGCCGCATCCTCCGATCCTAATGACGCCCCCTCCGCATTGTGATTGACAGGGCCAGGGAACGGAATCGTTCTCTGCTGGCCCTGCCTGTTAGCATTCAAAATCTGGGGCCTGCGCCACGGCCATACCCATCTTCAATCTGCGCAGGCGCACTGAGAGGCGGCCACTCGCTCGGCCGCTCCATCCTCAATGCGCCTGCGCCGATGACGTCACATCTACACCCGGCGCAGGCGCATTGAGGAGCTTTTTATCAAATTCTACTGAACCAAAATGATTATTTAACTTATGTATGCAGAGCTCGCAGTATAGGGATTATTAATAAACCCCAAAAAAGAGCCCTACAGGAGTTTTGAATTTCTCCTACCCTTCTAGCTGACGTTATTGCCAATAAGAAGGTGGTTTTAAGAGTTAAGAGCTTGAGAGAGATTTCATCTATTGGCTTAAAGGGTGTGTCCACACCAGGTTTAGGTCCCATGGTGGAACAACGGAGTGTACAAACGGACATCGTCTGGATGCGCCTTTTATAAACAGCTTAATTAACGGCAAGTCTGCCAGTCTTACCTCTAAGAAGCTACTCAATGCTGAGACTTGCACTTTCAGGGTACTTGGTTTGAGTCATTAATCAAGGCCTGCTTGTAGAAAGTCCAATATGAGTGGAATATTGGGATTTTGTCGTAGCAATTGTCTTCTACGAATCCAACAAAGGCTTTCCATGTTCTAGTATAGATCTTGGAGGTTGACTCCTTTTTACTGAATAAAAGGGTAGAGATTACTGCCTCTGACAGACCCCTCTGTTTTAATCGAGTTTGCTCACTTTGCAGGCTGTTAAGTGCAATCTTGCCACATCTGGATGGAGCACCGGACCTTGTCGTAGAAGTCCTGGGTACATTGGGAGAGACCAGAACCGTCCCGCTGCCAGATTGAATAGGAGCAGAAACCAAGACCTCTTTGGCCAGAAAGACGTGATTAGTATAATTTGCGCCTTTTCCTCCAATGCTTTTGTCAATATTCTCGGAATTAGATTGTAAGGTGGAAAAGCATAAAGGAGATCTTTTGGCAATGGGCTTGATAAGGCATCCACCATTAACGGCTGGTCCTGGCTGGAGAGGGAACCGAACAGCTCAAGCTGTCTGTTTTTTCGGCTTGCGAAAAGGTCCACCTTCGGAATTCCCCACTTCTTTGCTATTTGTCTGAATATATCGGGGTCTAGTGACCACGATCCTGCTCTTAAATCCCTTCTGCTTAGATAGTCTGCCACTATGTTCTCTTTGGCTTTTAAAAATGGACGGCAACTAATGATGTTAAATTCTTCTCCGCCCAACGGAAAATATGCTTATGCTTTTTGTCTCTCCTTGCCAGTTTAGGTAGGCCACTGTGGTCGCATTGTCGGATAGAATATTTATATGATGGGACTTTATCGATGGATGCAGAGACAGAAGTACCCTGAACATCACCATTCATTCTCTTACATTTGACGAGGCTAAAAGGTCATCTCTGGTTCCCAAGTGCCCTGTACCACCTGATTTCTTGTGTGGCCTCCCCACCTGCTGCTGCTGGCGTCGGTTGTTATGATGACTTGCTCTGATGGTCGCCAAAAGAAACCTTTTTGAAGGTTTTTTCTTATTTTTAACCAGAAGAGGGATAATTTTACTTTTAAAGAAATTTTTACTCTCCTGTCTAAAAAGAGTCCTGATTCCCGTCCCAGGATTCTAAGAGGAACTTCTGTTGGAATCTCGTATGGTGTTGGGCCCATCTGACCGCAGGAATTGTGGAAGTTAGATGATCCTGCAGCGCCATGACGTCCCTGATTGACACTCTTCTGGATTCGCAGAATAGTGAGATCCTTTGACTCAGGACAATCTGTTTCTCTCTAAGGAGAAAGGACATAACAGTTTGTGGGAATCTAGAAGGATTCCTAAAAATGTCTTCCTTTGGCTGGGAACTAGATCTGATTTCTGAATATTCACCAACCAGCCCAGGTCCACTATTTTCTCCTGGACGATTTTTAGATGTATTTGAAGATCCTGAAGGGATGGGGCTGAAATCAAAAGATCGGCCAAATATGGTATAATTAGTATCCCTTGGAGATGAAGGAACCCGGTTACATCAGCCATGATCTTTGTAAAATATTCTTGGGGCTGATGACAGCCCGAAAGGTAGCGCCTGGAACTGGAAGCGACATTTGTGGCTTTTTAGAGATATTGCGATTCGGAAAATCTTTTGGTATCCTCTGTGAATAGGCACATGGTAGTATGCATCTGAAAGATCCATCGTTACCATGTAACAGTCGCGAGACAGGAGGTTTACTGTGGATCTGACAGTTTAAATCTTGAACTTTTTGTAGCTCATATATCTGTTTAATCTCTTCAGAGTGATAATTAAATCGGAAGGTCCTGTTTGGTTTCTTGATTAGGAATATGGGTGAATAAAACCCCTTTCCTTCCTGATCTATAGGAACCAGGGTGATGACTTGTTTTTCTAAAAGGGATAGAATCTCTGATTCCAAGGCTTGCTGTTTTTCTACTTGTCTTAATGGTCTGTTGAAGGTATAGTAATCTGGAGGAGGTGTGTTGAACACGAGTTTGTACCCCATGCTTATTGTATCTTTTACCCATGTCGAGGCTTAAATTTTTTCCCAGACCGAGGAAAACATTCTTGGTCTGCCGCCCACCTAAAACCTGGCGTCATTGGGTAGGCTTTGTAGAGGATTCAGGGTTGAATAAGAACCCTCTCCCTCTTCCCCTGTAGGGCTGCCATCTTCCAGAGCTCTATTTCCTCCTTTTCTCTGGCCTAGCCTTTCTTTGACCTCGAAAGAAACAACGCTGTTGGTAGAATCTGGAATCAGAAGGAAACCTTTTTTTCCTGTCTGATGCCTTGTCCAATATATCTTCAAGGACCGAACCAAACAGTTTATCCCCCTCACATGGAATGGAGCATAGACGACTCTTTGAAGTGGCATCTCCAGACCATGACCTGAGCCATATAGCCTTCGTGTGGCATTCGAGAGGGCTGAGGATCTGGCTGAAAGTTTTAAAAGGTCTGCTGAGGCATCAGAGAGAAAATTTGAGGCTTGCTTTAACATGGGGATTGAAGCTAGGATTTCCTCCCTTGGGGTCCCTGCCGCCAGGTGCTCTTCTAGTTGTGTCAACCATACAGATAGGGACCTAAAGGTACATGTGGCAGCTATATTAGATCTTAGCATGGCTGTATTTGTCTTCCATGCATGTTTCAAAAGACCCTCACACTTTTTATCCATGGGGTCCTTTAAAAGACCCATATCTTCAAAGGGCAAGGAAGTCTTTTTTGACATGCGGGCGACCGGAGCATCAATCTTAGGGGCTTTATCCCAAAAGACTGAGTCCTCATCTGCAAAGGGATATTTCCGTTTAAAGGAATTCGGAATTATATTCCGCTTCTCTGGATCCTTCCATTCTTTAGAAATTAATGAGTTTATGTTAGCATGAACGGGAAAGACCTTTCTTTTTTCCTTTCTCCTAGTGCCTGGAATATTCTGTCCTGAGTGGACAGAGGTTCCTTAACTTCTTCAATATTCATGGTGGCTTGTATGGTCTTTAATAATCTTTCTGCATCCTCTGGGGTACAGAAGGGTCTCCCTGAGTCATCCTCAGACGATTCTGACCCGTCATCTGATAGAATCTCTCCCTCATCACAGCCGGGTTCCTCCTGAGGATCCGACCTTTGCGATCTCTGCAAGGTAGAGGGTCGTGGAGAACTTGGTGGTAATCTTGTGTCAATTGCCGTCTTAACCTCTTCCTTTATCATACGCCTTATAGAATCAAGGAAGGAAGGTGACTCCTCAGTCACTACTTTGTACATCTGGGAGATCACGCTTTTTTAGTCCCAGATGTACATTGCACACTTCTTTCGTCCTAGAGATATATCAGAGGCCTTTGTGGTGCTGGTTTCCCTGCCCTCTTTTTTTGAGAAGGACCATGCACACCACCAGCACCACACCAGTGGGGAATTGCTATACTTGTGCCCCCCACCTTCACTCTACCACCAAGTCATATAAAATATTTGGGAGGAGGCTTACCGGGCTCTGGGCGGTAGGAGGATCCACAGGAGCAGACATGCTGCAACAACGCCAGTAGTGCCATGCTCCCTGCTGCCGGCATCCCTGAAAAACGCCAGTCCTCTGACGTTATCCAAGCGCTGGAAGTAACGCGCAGAGGCGTGGCCAATGGAATTCTTGGCCCAAGAGAATTTCCGGCCTGTTTGCACTCCACGCTGGAGCGTGATCCCTCATTCCCCGCGATGTCAGAAGCAGGGGAACGGAAAACCAGGGGCTGCCTTCATAGAAGGGCTTATGCCAAGGTACGGGCTAGAGGAAGCTCCTCACTGCACGGCCCTCCAGGAACGGGCAGTAGTAACAGGCCGTGCAATATCCACTTAACCCCTGCACGGCAGGAGCAGCTTCCACGCGATCCCGAGGACAGGAAACAACAAAAAACTGAAGCAGGTAAGGGGAGGGGGCCTTTTAAACTTGTGCCTCTACGTTGTTTTCTTTCCTGGGAGGCGGAGACTTCATCCTCCTGGAGTGCCGTTGTGGAGGAGCCGGAGAAAAAAAAGCCTTTGCCCTGTGTGATTCAGAGAAATGCAAAGGAGAGCATCAGAGCATGAAATCAGGGGGGCTGTCTGGGTGAAAATGGCGAAATAACCCCTTTAAGAAATAAACGCTCTCCAACTATCGCACAATGTACCACAGGGAGTGGAGTTCCCCATCACTTCAACTATCACAAATTAATTGACTCTCCATTGAGACAAAATAATTTATCCACCGTGACTATATAGCTAATCATTCAGGAGGTCCACTTTCAAATTTATGCAACCTACCTTCAGTTGCCATATAGTGTAATATAGTATTCCGCCACATAGAAAGGGTTGGCACTTTATTAGAAAACCACAGTTTGACTATGGTTATTCTTACAGCAAAAATGTATTTTATACATGCCATCACACAAACTTTGCTTAATACCCGTTAAATCCCCTATAATACAATGTAATAAATCAATTGGAATACTTATTCCAGACTTAAAAGGATAACTAAACTTTTGATTGAATTTTTGGTAAAATGTCCCTAATAATACCTTTTGTAATATACTCGATTAATTAATTTTTAATAGAGATATCCCTCCCTAAAGTACACCTTTCCCTGTGCGCTTAAAATCCCCTTTTCTGTACACCGCTGACTTTTCAGCAGTGTACAGAGTACGGGCTCTACAGTTTCTAAATGGGGCCGCAGCACAGGTAGTACGGGCAGGAGCACACATTGCTGCTCCTGCCTGTGCCCTCCGTGTTTTTCTAAATCCTGGCATAGCACATGGGTACCCTGTACCATGCCATGATTAGCTGAGTGGGGACACTCCTGATTGTGCCCCCTTCGCTAAGTTAAGAGTCCTGCGTGTCAGCTTTAAGCTTAGCGAAGCAGGCAGAAGCAGGAGCCTGCTCCGCTCAGCTCAGCTAATCCTGGCATAGTACATGGGTACAGGGCACCCATGTGCTATGCCAGGATTTAGTAAACCTCAGGCGGGCAGAGTTAGGAGCAGCAATGTGCGTTCCGGCCTGTAGTCGCATTCATAAACTGTACACCCCATACTCCATATACCGCTAACAAGTCAGTGGTGTACAGAAAAGTGGATTTTAAGTGCACAGGGAAAGGTGCACTTTGGGGGAGGATCTCTCTATTCAAAATTCAAAATTAATTAATAAAGTTTATTACAAAAAGTATTAGTTAACTTTTACATCAATGTTAGCAGGGTCCGGCAGTTGCCAGTGTGAGAAATAAAGCAACATTTTGTATGAAAAAAAGCACAATATAGGAATGAAATAGTGCGTTTTCTCACCATTTTTCATCTTCTCTTGAATCTTTTCTGCACACATTTTATAGGCTTCAGACTGCTGATACTCTCTAAGTTCCTTAATGTACTGCTGTTTTTCCCTTTCTGCATCATCCAGATACCTCTAAAATAAAATATTTCCATTACTAGTCAGTAAATATTTTCAAAATAACAATCCATACAGATGTCAAACTACCATTCCCCTAGAATATTCACTTTGGGCAATACATATGCTAATAACATGAAATGAGTTAAATAGGTGTCCTTCTACGTGGTCTCCATCTAGCAGAGCATGTTACATCAATTAAAATCAGTGGTCATCCAATTGGTTACAAAGGTTGCTGAAGGCAATGTTCACAGAGGGCAATATCTGTATCAAACACCTGTTAACGGAATGTCATCACCCCCTCTTATCAATGATAGAGTAGATGTTCCCCCTGCTTGTCACATTTAGGTTTTTTTCTTTTTTTCCATTAAAAGAAGGAGAGGATGAACAGTTACACATCTAATCTGCCATGCACCTAATCAGGATATTTGAAGACTCTGACTCAAATGTTAAAAGGGTTTTCCAGGATTTTACTACTGATGACCTATCCTCAGGCTCGGTCACTAGTATCTGATCACTGGTGGTCTGGAACCCCGCCGATCAGCTGTTTAAGAAGGAACCAGCACTTATGCGAGTACAAAGCACAGCACCCTACATTGTATAGCGGCTGTGCTTGGGATCGCGCTGAGCCCAATAGAAGTGAATGGGAGTGTGTCCCTGTACCAGAAAAGTACATTTACGCCTGCTATGAGCAAGCATAAATTTGCACCATTATATACTCCAATTCCGGACTTAAAGGAAACCTGTCACTATGAAAAACGCAAAAATAGCTACAGGCAGCATGTTAGGAGCTGAGCAGACTGATATATAGTTTTATGGGAAAATGTTTAGTAAAATATGTAATTTCTACATTTTATTACTGCTGATTCTGGGCTTTGAAGTCAAGGAGGAGCTCCTACCAGTGATTGACAGCCTTCCTTGTATGACTGTGTATACAGAAAAAGTAGGAATTTAAAATAATCGAAGAGCAGGCAGCAAATATGCCACGACTGAACGCCATTGTTATTCAAGCAGTTTACATTATTATACATAATAGTCTGACTCTTCTAAAAGACCTGTTTCTCTTGGGTTGGCAGCGTACTCCACTCTGCTCCTAGCATCTTTGTTATCTCTGGGAAGGGTAAGTCAGGATGTTGTGTCCGAATCTGTTCTCTGCGCTCATTCAGAAACCGCACATAACCAGTAACAGGGGCCTTTGGTCCATTAGGCAAGACTTTTTTGCGTTTCTTCCCTTTGGGCCATCCTCTCTTCTTTACTGGCTAAATTCACATGAAGAAACAGAAAACTTTCAATATCTAAACTCCATGGAAAATAAATAGATAAATTCAATTGACAAAACATTGCATTCAAAGTAATACATAAAAAAATAAACGTAGAGTAGCCTATCAATGTATCAAGGTTCTTTTGTTACCTCTTCTTCAGTGACTGTGTCCTTTTCTCCACTTGGTCTGGGTGCATCAACCTTTTCCTGTTTGACAGCAACTAGAAAATTGCCACTATGGGTTTTGGCCACAGGATGCCTGGAACATAAAATATACTGTGATCCCAACTATGTGGCAACTTTTCAGCAAAACACCACAAAATATCAAATATAGCAGGTACGTTGAGGGTGACATCAAGCACACTATAGGGGTCAGCGTAGGAGCACCACCAGAGGGAAGGACCTGAAAGAAAGACTGCAGGCTTCCCCAGAGACAGGAGACCCCACTGAATTGGGAGGAGAGTGTCCGCCCTTTTATTCTGCAGGTTTCCTGTCTGTGGGGGCGGATCCTCTCTCTTGTGGTGCTATCATGGGCGAAGGGAAAATAACAAATATACTGTATTTTACGGATTATAAAGACACACTTTTTGTCTTAAACAATGGGGCTGAAAGTGCGTTTTATAGTGCAAAGCAGGCACAGACTGTCCATGTAAATCTCCACTTTTGTAATGACTGATATACATCACAGGGGGTAGCTAACAGCCAATCAGAGGGAGGCTAACACCTGAAGCTGGGGATTTTGCAACAAACACCACCACTAAAAACTACGGGGTAATAAAGAGAATACTCCAGCACTGTGCGTCAAGGCTTGTTTATTTGCAAATGCGGCGTCGTAACAACGTGACGTTTCAGCCAGAACGGCCTTTATTAAACTATGTGACAAAAAATTCAAAGAAGCAATAATTACAATAGTGCATAAAATCCAACACATGGTGAAAATTATAAATCATAGTAGTGTTGGATTATAGAGAACACAAATGCCCTCGAAGGCGTCATGTACAAGAAAAACTGTAAAACAAACAGAAAAAAGGCAAAGAAAAAACATAAAAAAACAAGTTAATTTCCATAGCAGGGTGGGTATAATACTCAGAGTCAAGGGAGGCCTGTGGGGGTGGAATCGGTATATTGTTGTTAAGGACAAATTCTATGTATTTAGCATGATAAGTATATCTCACACACTGAGTATCTATAAAACATAGGATCAGGGAAGGCCTATAGAAGTGCAACATACTGCATGGTACTATGGAGGGCATGATTACTGGTAGTATCGGGCTGACCAAAGTAGGTGGGAGTGTCCGTCTATGAAGTAGGGCTATAGTGGGTGTATATCTCAATAGAGTTCCTAGTAGCTATAGTAACTATATGTATGAGAAGCAGAATCAGTAGATGATAATATGCAATAAGCTTACTAAGTGCCGCTGTAAGGAAAAACGCCAATGGATGCTGCGCTGTAAAGTCGTAGTGTGTATCCACACGCTGGATGGAGAAGCGCATCCATGTGTGGAAATGGCGCCCTTAAATAGGGGGGGGGGCGGGTCAGAAGGGCAGATGTAGCTCACGGTGATATGATTGGAGAGCTCTGAGGCTCTCTTCCAGTCCGGAAGTGGTGCGTTCCACCACTTGCGTGTCAGACCTCTCCTCGGTTGGTGTGGGGCGGATGTGACGTACGGTGCGCATGTCAGGAAAGCATTTGGTCTCTATTCTGATCCGGAAGTGGTGTGTTCCACCACTTGCGTGTCAAGGCATCTCCTGGGCTGCTGGTGCGCAGGCTCAGTGTGTTAGAATAAGTCTAGATAGCGCAGACGTAGTCCGAGCATTAGAGCTAGTGGTGGTACTGAGGTATTGTTTAGGAAAAAAGAGGAAGGAAATAGTTGGCTGTGTATCTAGTGGGAAAACAATGTAGAAAGAGGAATATGTACTAAGGAGTAGGTATAGGGAAAAGCTATATAGTACCTAAGGGGCTGTATGTGTAGAGTCTATAACTATGATCAAAAGGATATCAAGCCATGAAAAAAAAAAAAAAAGCCAGATATTCTTTATATAACGTGAGGAAAAAATAGAGGAGGTACGTTATTAAAAGGACATAATGATATATACAAACATAAACAGAAAACATGATGTTATCCTTAGGAAAGAGTCAGTATATGACATGAGGATTACGTGAAGCTCTGCATTTTGTAGTCTCTATTGAGCCCCTTTGGTTCCAGATAGTCCAACTTGTGGATTCAGAAAGCTTCTCTCTTTTTTAGTTGTATGACCCGGTCATATCCCCTTCTGTGTGGTAAAATTTGCTCTATTACCTGGTATTTAAGTTGTGCGAAGTTATGACCCGCAGCCTCAAAGTGGGCCGGTACTGGGAGTAGGAGATTTTTACGTCGAACTGATTATTTGTGTTGACATATACGGTCTCGGATCTTTTGTGTTGTTTCTCCCACGTAGATTTTACCGTATGGGCATTTCAGTAGGTATACCACAAACGATGATTCGCACGTAAAGAAGCCTTTTATGGAGAAACTTTTTCCTGACTGGGGGTGATGAAAATGGGAACCCTTAAGAAAATTAGTTCATTGTAGGCAATGAATGCATCGAAAGGTTCCTGTTTTTTGTACTGTAAGAAATCTTTGTTTGGGAATAGTCTGTGTTGGGCCAATGTCGGCTTTAACTAGAAGGTCTCTCAAGTTCTTGGGTCGTCGGGTACATGCTAGGATGGGATTTTTAAATTCTAATACCTTAAGAAAAGATTTCAGTAAAATGGACCAGTGATCTCTAATACTGTTAAGTATTTTTTTAGTGTTGGGGTGCTAAGTATGGACGAACGGTATACGGTTTAGATCAGTTTTTGGTTTCCTTGATGTTATGGTGATCCCCTCTCTGAGAAGGTGTTCTGGGTATCCTCTCTCCTTGAACCTATCTTTCATTTCGGTTAGACGGGTTTGTAATTGTTCACTGGATGTGACAATGCGTTTAAACCGCATATATTGTGAGGTTGGGAGAGATTTTTTGGTGTTTAGTGCATGCAACAGATTATTGCGATCAGTCGGTTTTCGATAAAGGTCTCTTGAAAGCGTACCAGATGGGGTTCTTGTAACTGTTGTGTCCAAGAAGCTGATGGAAGTAGGATCAAAGTGGATAGTGAATTGCAGTTCCTGGTATATACTGTTGAGATAGGTGTGGAAGTCAATCAGGGAATGCTTGTGGCCCCTCCATATGCAAAAGACATCCTCAATATAACGTTTCCAAGTGAGGACATGTTAAGAAAAACGAGCGTCTGGGTAAATGTAGGATTCCTCAAATTCGGCCATGTAATAATTTGCATACGGAGGGGCCACAAGGATTCCCTGATTGACTTCCACACCTATCTCAACAGTATATACCAGGAACTGCAATTCACTATCCACTTAGATCCTACTTCCATCAGCTTCTATTAGGGTGAATAGGACTTTACACTCTCCCTGCTGCCCTGTGCTTTGTGCACACAACAGCAGGGAGCTGACCATGGCAGCCAGCCTATCATGTGCCCCCCAGCCTCTGATCAGCCACTCATCAGCCCCTCCAGCCTCTGATCAGCCCCCCCCCCCCCCCTCTGATCAGCCCCTCCAGCCTCTCCCTCTTATCAGCCCCCTCTGGTAACAATCCCACCCCCCCTCCCTCCCCAGTATTAATCATTGGTGGCAGTGGCCACAGGGTCCCCCTCCTCCATCATTGGTGGCAGTGGGCAGTTCCGATCGGAGTCCCAGCAGTGTAATGCTGGGGCTCCGATCGGTTACCATGGCAGCAGGACGCTACTGAAGTCCTGGCTGCGATGGTATTTTAGTGAGCAGCATTATACTCACGTGCGCCATGATCGCCGGGAGCTCCTTCTCATAGGTCTGTGCGGCGCATTGCTAATGCTATAAGCATTAGCAATGAGCCGCACAGACAGAAGGAGCGCCCGGCGGCCACGGCGCACGTGAGTATAATGCTGCTCACTAACATACCATCGCAGCCAGGACTTCAGTAGCGTGACTCCTGGCTGCCATGGTAACAGATCAGAGCCCCAGCATTACACTGCTGGGACTCCGATCGGAACTGCCCACTGCCACCCTCAGTTGAGGGGTTAATCGCGCGGATCACAGCATGCAGTCATAGGGGCCGGGATATGACTTTTCACAGAACACTGGCACATTGGTATTCAGGCATTCATTGGTGGCGCAGTGGCCACAGTCCCTCCCCTCCTCCTCCTACTCTGTTCTCATTGGTGGTCAGCGGCAGCCGCGCACAGTGGGGAGGGAGGGACTCCTTCTTCTCCACTGTGCCGGCTCAGGAAACCATGGTGCGCGCCGAGAGCGCATCTTTGAAAACGGGCTGACAAATACCCAAGCGCCAGGACCAAATTCCTGGTCGCCATGGTGACCTGGGATATGTCGAGCCCTGTCTTAAGGGATCCCATTTTCATCACCCAAAGTCAGGAAAAAGTTTCCCCATAAAAGGCTTCTTTACATGCGAATCATCGTTCGTGGTATACCTACTGAAATGCCCATGTGGTAAAATCTACGTGGGAAAAACAACACAAAAGATCAGAGACCGTATATGTCAACACAAATCATCCATTCGACGTAAAAATCTCCTACTCCCAGTACCGGCCCACTTTGAGGCTGCGGGTCATAACTTAGCACAACTTAAATACCAGGTAATAGAGCAAATTTTACCACACAGACGGGGATACGACCGGGTCATACAACTAAAAAAGAGAGAAGCTTTCTGGATCCACAAGTTGGACTGTCTGGAACCAAAGGGGTTCAATAGAGACTACGAAATACAGAGCTTCACGTAATCCTCATGTCATATACTGACTCTTTCCTAAGGATAACATCATGTTTTCTGTTTATGTTTGTATATATCATTATGTCCTTTTAATAACGTACCTCTCTATTTTTTCCTCACGTTATATAAAGAATATCTGGCTTTTTTTTCATGGTTTGATATCCTTTTGATCATAGTTATAGACTCTACACATACAGCCCCTTAGGTACTATATAGCTTTTCCCTATACCTACTCCTTAGTACATATTCCTCTTTCTACATTGTTTTCCCACTAGATACACAGCCAACTCTTTCCTTCCTCTTTTTTCCTAAACAATACCTCAGTACCACCACTAGCTCTAATGCTCGGACTACGTCTGCGCTATCTAGACTTATTCTAACACACTGAGCCTGCGCACCAGCAGCCCAGGAGATGCCTTGACACGCAAGTGGTGGAACACACCACTTCCGGATCAGAATAGAGACCAAATGCTTTCCTGACATGCGCACCGTACGTCACATCCGCCCCACACCAACCGAGGAGAGGTCTGACACGCAAGTGGTGGAACGCACCACTTCCGGACCGGAAGAGAGCCTCAGAGCTCTCCAATCATATCACCGTGAGCTACATCTGCCCTTCTGACCCGCCCCCCAACCCTATTTAAGGGCGCCATTTCCACACATGGATGCGCTTCTCCATCCAGCGTGTGGATACACACTACGACTTTACAGCGCAGCATCCATTGGCGTTTTTCCTTACAGCGGCACTTAGTAAGCTTATTGCATATTATCATCTACTGATTCTGCTTCTCATGCATATAGTTACTATAGCTACTAGGAACTCTATTGAGATATACACCCACTATAGCCCTACTTCATAGACGGACACTCCCACCTACTTTGGTCAGCCCGATACTACCAGTAATCATGCCCTCCATAGTACCATGCAGTATGTTGCACTTCTATAGGCCTTCCCTGATCCTATGTTTTATAGATACTCAGTGTGTGAGATATACTTATCATGCTAAATACATAGAATTTGTCCTTAACAAGAATATACTGATTCCACCCCCACAGGCCTCCCTTGACTCTATGAGTATTATACTCACCCTGCTATGGAAATTAACTAGTTTTTTATGTTTTTTCTTTGCCTTTTTACTGTTTGTTTTACAGTTTTTCTTGTACATGACGCCTTCGAGGGCATTTGTGTTCTCTATCATCCAACACTACTATGATTTATAATTTTCACCATGTGTTGGATTTTATGCACTATTGTAATTATTGCTTCTTTGAATTTTTTGTCACATAGTTTGATAAAGGCCGTTCTGGCCGAAATGTCACGTTGTTACGACGCCGCATTTCCAAATAAACAAGCCTTGACGCACAGTGCTGGAGTATTCTCTTTATTATTACATGGGGTGGGAAACCGACTCCAAGCAACTTTCTCCACAGTGCCAGGAGGTTCACATCTCTAAAAACTATGGGGGTCATTTATTATCTTGAAATATGCCTATATTAAGCGCATTTCAGGCGCAGATTGTGGCGCAAAGGTTAGTTTTAGGTCAAGCTGGCTTACATTTAGACTTGCACTGGATGTGCCAAAGTTATGTAGAGGCCGGTGCCTCTTCATAACTTCGGAAGATCCCCCACCAGTGCAGGTGCTTATCAAGAGCGGCGTCTAACATGCCGGTCTTAATAAATGACCCCCTATGTGTGAATCCAGCTTAACAAATAAATTACAAAAGTACCCCTATTGTGCTGCCTAATCCAAAGACAACGTGAGCATATATCACAGGTTGAAAACTCAGGCTCTTAAGTACTAAAACTGAAAAACCCACCAGAGGTGTCAGTCTTATATTCATGGGGGTTATCCATGATGTTCTTATCGATGGCCTAACCTCAGGACAGGCCATCACATCTGATCAGCAGAGGTCCATCACCCTGCCAACTAGCTGTTCTGCAATAGAGCCTTTGCTGTAACTACACAGATGATCTTCAAATGTTTGTCCTCTGCCCCCTGCATCTTTTTACACCTGCAATCCTTCTAGATGGTGCTAGATGAAGGATAAATCCCACTTAAATAGGCAAAATCCACAGCGATCCGTAATATAATGTTCAAATAAGATGGAATACTATCCGAGGCAAAGAAATGGATTGCTTGAGCTCATCTGACAAATGCATACCCAGCATAAGGTATTTGTGAGAATTAACCTTCTAGTAGCTAACTCTACCAAAGTGATCAATAAGATCCACTATAGATGTCAAAGAAATTTTGGGATCGATAAGGCTGAGTTCACACTTCAGTTATTTGATCAGTTATTTCCATCGGTTATTGTGATTTAAAGGGATTCTGTCACCTGGATTTTAGTGACAGAGCTTTTAACATCATCACATCAGTCTGCTCGTTTTGTATTAAAATATACTAGTATTACTACCCTAAGTGTTGTCCTTTGTCTAGAAAATTGCTTTTATTAATACGGTAATTACATGAGTCAGGAACCCAAGGGGCTGTCCCTCTGGCCGTTGGAGCCCAGACGCGCCCCTTCTCCTGGAGCCCAGCACCACTCCCCTGCTAATTTACTCACTTCTCATTGCCGGCTGGCGCATGTGCAGGGCGTCCTGTGAGGCTAATTCCAGGCGCTGACATGTGTATACACGGCGCATGCGCGAGCTTATGGCTCAGCGAATGCATTCGGATTCTGCAGATGGATCTAGATCCATTCAACTTCAACACATTCTATTTTTTTGTGGTGCGGAGGCACGACGAGAAACCCCCACAGAAGCAATCTATAGTGCTTCTGTGGGGTTCCATGCCTCTGTTCCCCACCACACCTTCTGGATTGCGGCCGTGTGCACAAGTCCTAACTGATGGGAATAACTGATCAAATAACTGAAGTGTGAACTCAGCCTAACCGAAATAACATCATCCGCAAAAAGGCCAATACGATGTTCCACACCACCCACAGAAATACCTGTTATTAATGGTGACATGGTGACACGAATGTGTTGAGCAAACGGTTTCATCATTAATGCAAAAAGAAGAGGCAACAGAGGGCATCCTTGACGGGTACTATTAGAAATATCAAAGGGAGAAAAACTCTGAAGTATAAACCCTCGCTGAGGGCAGAATGGATGATACAAGCCCAGGAGAGAACCCAAAATTGATAAAGGACCACCTGTAAATATCCCCAATGTACGCAGTCGAGCGCCTACGCATCCAGGACTAGAAGCAGAGAAGGTGTTCAACCCGCAGATACCACCAACAGAATATTTTAAAAAACAATGAGTACTATTCACTGTTTGGCAATGTTTAACCCTTTCAGAACCCTGCCATATTTAAACTTAAGGACCAGGAAATTTGACCTGTGTCACTTTATGTGGTAATATGTTTGGAACGCTTCTACTCATATAAGCCATTCTGAGATTGATTTCTCGTGACACTTTGTACTCTATGATAGTGGTAAATTTGAGTCAATATATTTCATTTTTATTTATAAAAAAATAAAAATAAAATGCTAATTTACCAAGAAATTGGAAAACTTTGCAACTTTGCAAATTTCAATTTCTCTGCTTTTAAAACAGATACTGATACCTCATAAAATAGTTATTACTTTACATTTCCCATATGTCTACTTTATGTTTGGATCATTTTATTTTTTGGGGATGTTAGAAGGCTTAGAATTTTAGAAGCAATTCTTTACATTTTTAAGGGAATTTACAAAACCCACTTCAGTTATGAAGTCACTTTGTGAGGCTTACATAATAGAAACCACCCATGAATGGCCCCATTTTAGAAATTACACCCCTCAAGGTATTCAAAACTGATTTTACAAATGCTGTTAACTCTTTAGGTGTTCCACAAGAATTAAAAGGAAAATGTAGATGAAATTTCAGAATTTCACTTTATTGGCAGATTTTTCCTGTAACAAAGCAAAAGTTTAACAGCCAAACAAAACTCAATATCTATTACCCTGATTCTGTAGTTTACAGAAACACCCCATATGTGATTGTAAACTGATGTTTTGGCACACGGCAGGGCGCAGAAGAGAAGGAGCAATATATGTTTTTTAGAGGGCAGATTTCACTGGGATAATTCAAATCATAGGTCATGTCACATTTGAAGACTCTTAGATGCACCCCTAGAGTAGAAACTCCAAAAAAGTTACCCCATTTTGTAAACGATGGGATAAGGTGGCAGTTTTATGGTACTATTTTGGGGTACATGATTTTTGATTGCTCTATATTACGCTTTTTGTGAGGTAAGGTAACAAAAAATGGCTGTTCTGGCACCATTTGAGCATGGGGGGCAGATCTAAACATGGGGGGGGCAGATCTGAGCATGGGGGGGGAGAGATCTGAGCATGGGGGGGGGGGGAGATCTGAGCATGGGGGGGGGGGAGAGATCTGAGCATGGGGGGGGAGGAGAGATCTGAGCATGGGGGGGGGGGGAGAGATCTGAGCACTGAGGGTCTGACACTGGGAGTCTGATTTGTGTTGTCTGATCCGAGCATTGGGGGTCTGGTTTGGAGGTCTGATGAGGTTTGGGGATCCGATTTAGGAGTATGATCTGAGGTCTGATGAAAAATATATTTTTTCTTTTTTTCTCTGCTAATGAAAAATAAGAAAAAAATATTTTTATCAGACCTCAGATCAGATGAAAAATATTTTTTTTCTCTTATTTTTCTTTTAGGGCGAACAATACGGTGACTCATGTGTAAATGTATAGCTTGTGGATCCTGTC
This sequence comes from Bufo bufo, assembly GCF_905171765.1. Lineage (NCBI taxonomy): Eukaryota > Metazoa > Chordata > Amphibia > Anura > Bufonidae > Bufo > Bufo bufo. The sequence goes on along the minus strand of NC_053390.1, from coordinate 484,751,464 downwards.
AGATTAATTTTTGGCTCTTGTGTCTGTAAAGTTTGCCACCCCTGAATCAGAATAATGTACCTGCCACCATCATCCACTATGGTTTTTTCTAGTATAAAGACAAGAGAATCTCTAACACCAAGAGACACTTGTTTTTTTCCTTCCCACCGCAGGTGGGGATTAAATAAATGGGTATTCCTTATGTTTCACTCTAGGAATATCCAGAGGCAATAAGTGCGTTTCTTGTACGCAAATTAAATTGGATTTAAGCGCATAGCGTCCTTCCATAAAAGGAATCACTTGTAAGGGGATTTAAGCCCCTTAAAGAAGACCTTAAAGAGCGTCACAGCCAGGGAGAAAGCGTGTTTTTTTTTTTCTCCATGGCTGTGACGCTCTCCACTGCAAGTGGACAGCGCTACAGCCAGGGGAGAAGGAGACACCCACAGAGAAAGACTCAGTCTCCTCCTCACTGCTCCGATGTTATTAATTAACATACCAGGCGGGAGAGTACATTGGGGGCCACAGCGGGCGAACGGAGCGGCGCCCAGAATTTTTTTTAAGTGCAATTAGATCCCTGCACTATCCCCTACGTATCCTGATACTTAGTTTATAATGGTTGGACCCATGAAAGGTCCAGACCTATAGAAATAGCACATAATATTTGGATAAGGATCTATAGAGTCTCAACATGCAAACAGTAAGAAGAAAGCAGTATGGCACTTATTAAACAAAACAAGCAAAACAAAAACAAAGAGGCAAAATAAAACGCCCCCAGACGGCGAGCATCCTTCACTCACTGCACTTGCGCTGAATACTAAACAAGACGGCGCAGGCGTGGGATTTGCGGGGATGGAAAAGACCAGGATGTCAATCAAGTTTACCAGGGCGTGTCAAGTGGTCAGAGAACGGAGCCTCTAGGAGCAGGAGCAACGTCCCCCCCTGCTCCTAGAGGCTCATTTACATATTATAAAAGTAATTATTTAGCAATAACGGCGGCACGCAGGGAGGTGTAAGTAATACAGTTATGTTCAGCTGACATTAGCACATCGCTAATGTCAGCCAGCTTGATACCGAGTTTTTGGATGACAGAAACTCTTTAAAGAGTGAAGTGCATATATATTTTTATTTTGTTACTGAAATACGCCCCTATATGCTTTCAACAGAAATAACCGCAAAAATGAAGTGCGTATATATTTTTCTTGCAGTACTGAAATACGCCCCTATACGCTTTCAACAGAAATAACTGCAACAGTGCAGTACGTATATATTTTTCTTTTTTTCTGGAGCCCAAAAAAGAAAGGGGCACATTTATTAAGACCAGCGTTTTAGATGCTAATCTTAATAAACCCCTAAGCTGGAGGTGGATCCACCGAAGTTATAAAGAGGTGCCAGCCTCTTCATAACTTTGGCGGATCCTCCACCAGTTCTAAATGTATGACCGCTTCCTAGCTGTCTTACATTTAGACCTTTTTTCTAGACCTTTTTCTATGCCTTCCCCGCCCATGGCACCCCCACAATTTTATACCTGGCATGAGCGAGGAAAAGTCACAGATGCAGTCGCAACCATTGTGCCACAATCTGCGCCTGAAACACGCCTAATTTAGGCATATTTCAGATTGATAATTGACCTCCAAAGTTCTTGTTTCAACTGATGAAAAGCTGACTGTACATCATTCTGTAAAGCGACCTTAAGGTCAGTAATCAATACTCTCGTTGTGGACTCTGTGATAGGAGCGTCTCCCTAAGTCCCCCCTGCAGTAGGAACCTGTTATCAGGCACACAATCCCCTCCCCTCTCAAAGTAACGACTTGTAATGAACACTGCCTTGTCGCTGGGGAGCTATGTCCTCCATGCTGACTACCGTAGTAGCAGCTGAGGACGGAAAACAGGCTGGCGGTCGGGTCCAGCAAGAGTAGCAGACGCCACACCTGAGGCATGCGAGGCGGCATCTTGCATCCTGTCCACAGCAGGAAAAAAGCTGCTCAGTTTCATGGGGCTGCGGCGAAGTTTGCCTTTTGGCACGTTCTCCTGGTCATGTGGAAGCTTAATGCTGCCTGGGAAGATATAGAAAGTGGGCACTTAGCCGATATGGAGCCAGGTTGAGGCTGTATGCTTTGGAGTGCAGGGATCACACATCTGCCTCTATGCACCACTAGCCACGTCCTCCCCCGTTTTTTAAATACATAAATGTAAAAACAATCTGTGAACATGGCGTTTTGAAAGTAAAAAAGATAAAGGACACTCACAGTACTCCAGTAAGATGCTTTGCTGCTTGGGACATGATCTTTTGATATCCACTGTTAGAGAAAGATATAAACATGAATCAGATTTTTTTAAATGACAAATTATTTAACCACCTCAGCTCCCCTAGCTTAAACCCCCTTAATGACCAGACCACTTTTTACAATTCTGCACTACACTACTTTCACGGTTTATTGCTCGGTCATACAACTTACCACCCAAATGAATTTTACCTCCTTTTCTTCTCACTAATAGAGCTTTCATTTGGTGGTATTTCATTGCTGCTGACATTTAAATTTTTTTTGATATTAATCAATTGACCGAAATTTTTGCAAAAAAAAAAATGAAATTTTTCACTTTCTGTATACATTTTTCTCTAAATTTATTGTTCTACATGTCTTTGATAAAAAAAAAAATGCAATAAGTGTATATTTATTGGTTTGGGTAAAAGTTATAGTGTTTACAAACTATGGTGCAAAAAAATTTATTTACGCACTTTGACTTTCTGAGCATCTGTCATGTTTCCTGAGGTTCTACAATGCCCAGACAGTAGAAACACCCCTCAAATGACCCCATTTCGGAAAGTAGACACCCTAAGGTATTCGATGATGGGCATAGTGAGTTCATGGAAGTTTTTTTTTTTGTCACAGGTAAGCGGAAATGGAATTTTATATTTTTTTTCTTACAAAGTCTCATATTCCACCAACTTGTGACAATTTTTTTTTTTACATGAACTCACCATACCCCTCACGGAATACCTTGGGGTGTCCTCTTTCTAAAATGGGGTCACTTGTGGGGTATTTATACTGCAATGCATTTTAGGGGCCCTAATGCATGACAAGTAGTTTGGAAGCCAAATGCGTAAAAAATGCCCTGTGAAATCCTAAAAGTACTCATTGGAATTTGGGCCCCTTTGCGCACCTAGGCTGCAAAAAAAAAAAAAAAAAAAAACATACTGTGTGTGAGAAATATCTCTGTAAATGACAACTTTTTAAAAAAATTTATACAAAGTTGTCATATATGTAAAAATACACCCCAAAACACATTGCCCTACTTCTCCTGAGTACGGCGATACCACATGTGTGACACTTTTTAGTACCTTTAGGAATTCACAGGGCATTTTTACGCATTTGGATTCCGTGAGGGGTATGGTGAGTTCATGCAAGATTTAATTTTTTGTCACAAGTTAGAGGAATATGAGACTTTGGAAGAAAAAAACTAAAATCTATTTCCGCTAACTTATGCTAAAAAAAAAAAAAAAAGAAGATCTTCTATGAACTCGCCATGCCCCTCAAAAGTGATCTTTATAGCGCCGCAGCGATTTTACGGTGTTTTTGCAGTGATCAGAAAAAAATTCTGTCACTGCGGTGGGGCGGACTGAACGCAAGAGTGCGCACAAGATCAGGCCTGATCGGGTGAACACTGCGATTTTTGTAGAGCCTATAGAACATGTCCTATTCTTGTCCGCAATTGCGGACAAGAAAAGGCATTTTCTATATAGTTCTGGCAATGTGCGGATCCGCAAAACACATACAGACGTCTGAATGGAGCCTTACAGGGGGGTGATCAATGACAGGGGGGTGATCAGGGAGTCTATATGGGGTGATCAGAGGTTAATAAGGGGTTAATAAGCGACAGGGGGGTGTAGTGTGGTGATTGGTGCTACTTACAGAGCTGCCTGTGTCCTCTGGTGGTCGATCCAAGCAAAAGGGATCGCCAGAGGACCAGGTAGCAGGTATATTAGACGCTGTTAACAAAACAGCGTCTAATATACCTTTTTGGGGTTAAAAAAAAAAAAAAAAAAAAAAAGCATCTACAGCCTGCCAGCGAATGATCGCTGCTGGCAGGCGGTAGATCAACTTCTCAGCTGAGCGTCGCTGTGAACGCGCGCGCGTTCACGCGAAATCTCGGCTCTCGCGAGATGACGCATAGATGCGTCAAGGAGGAATAACCCGGCAGGACGCATCCCTGAGTTAGGCGGTAGGGAGGTGGTTAAAGTAATCTCAGCCAAGGCCTAATAAGGCATATGAACAGGAGTTATCCAAACTGCACATGTAAGAAATGTATAGACATTAAAAGGGGTTGTGTGGGATTTTGTTACTCATGGCCTATCCTCAGGAAGGGTCAGCAATATCCAATCCGTGGGGGTTCAACTCCCAGCACCCCTGCGGATCAGCTGTTTTAAGAGGCCAAGGTGCTTCATGGAGCACTGTGGCCTCCTCCCAGCTTACCAAGCACTGCACTGTACATTGTATAGAGGCTGTGCTTGGTATTGATGCCCAGACCAAATCATTTGAATGGGACTGAGCTGCACCCAGGTAACGTTATCGATGAACGTCATGTCACTGGCCTAGAAAGAGTCCACAGCCACTTCAAATAGCAGATTGAGGTCTGTTTCACATGAGCGAGTCCATTGTGGGAACCGTGTGTGAGCGTGATCCTCCGTTCTGAACTTGCAGGAGCACATAGCAATATAATGATTCATACTGCTGTGTGCCTCTGCTTGAGCTTAATGAGAAGGGATCATACTGACAGCGTTCTGTCACTATGCTTCTGTAGAAGTAAGGTCAAGCAAAGGTACACAGCAGTAAAAATCATTATAATTCCATGTGCTGCAAGTCCAGAACGGATGGACTCACTTATATGAAAGAGCCCTAAAGTTTGTTTCACTTCAACCATTGATGGCATATCGTTAGGACATTTCACCAATGTCAGGTAGCTGTGGGTCCCAGAGTCTACCTCTAGAACAGAGTGCTCAAAGTGAAGGAGAGAGAGCACTGCATATGAGTGGCCAACCTGCATTAATTTTAATGAAACTTATTTTCAGCACTCCCACAGAAATAAGCGGAGGGTGGGTGCACATGCAGGGTGCTCTCTCCTTCACTTTGAGCACTCTGTTCTAGAGGTAGTAACTGGGACCCACACCTACCTGACATTGTTCTAGTGATATACCACTAACTGTTTAGGTGAAACAAGCGCTTTAACAATTTTTTTATTTATTATTCCTTCTATAAGCAGTGACTGAAGAGATCTATACTTACCTGCTCCGCATTGTTCTGTCCTGGCTGTCTTCACTGGACTTCCACTCTCAGTCTGTGAACTTCCATATGGACAGGGTCACATACACCGCTGCAGACAATGACTGGCCTCAGTGGTGCAGTATCCACAAGTGGCATGTGACCAGCAATGATGTGCCGCTTGGCACTGGAGAAAGGAGTCAGCGTAGCAAGATTTATTTTTTTATTTTATGCTAATGCTGAGGCTTGCTGAGATTTTAAATTATCTATGGGGCGCATTTATAGGGGTTGGCCGCTTTCTGGTTACTTGTAACCAATGAGTATATAAGATGACTATATGACGCTTACTAAATATGGCCTTTGTTGATATTCTGTGCAATTTGCTATATTTCATAAGCCATGCCACCTCATTAGGCAAATCTGTGCTTTACATAAGATGGCCGCTTATAGAGGGTCACGTGACCAGGCAAATCACCTCCATATGATGCCGCCTCCATTCAGAGACACTAAACGCCCAACAGAACAAGTACAGATGTCAGGTGCAGTGTATTTGAATGGATGAGACATCAGGTAGAGGCGATTTCCCTGGTTACATGACCCACAGGCATTTTATGAAAAAGACCTCTGTGTGGACAGCACAAAAGACTTGCCAAAGAAGGGGGCATACAGTGCTGCCCATAATTTTTCATAACCCTGGCAAATTTTGACTTAGTTACTTTTATTCAACCAGCCAGTAATTTTTTGATGGGAAATGACATAGGTGTCTCCCAAAAGATAATAAGACGATGTACAAGAGGCATTATTGTGTAAAAAAAAACATTTCTCAGCTTTTATTTACATTTGAGCAAAAAGTGTCCAGTCCAAAATCATTCATACCCTTCTCAATAAATCAATAGAAAAGCCTTTATTGGCTATCACAGCAATCAAACGCTTCCTATAATTGCAGACCAGCTTTTTGCATGTCTCCACAGGTATTTTTGCCCATTCATCTTCAGCAATGAGGGTTTTCTTGCCATCACCCTGATCTTTAGCTCCCTCCACGGATTCTCAATTGGATTCAAGTCTGGACTCTGGCTGGGCCACTCCAAAACTCTAATGTTGTTGTCTGCTAACCATTTCTTCACCACTTTTGCTGTGTGTTTTGGGTCATTGTCATGCTGAAATGTCCACTGGAGCCCAAGGCCAAGTTTCTCTGCAGACTGCCTGATATTGTCGTTGAGAATTCTCATGTATTGCTCTTTTTTTATGATGCCGTTTACTGTGATTAGGTTCCCTGGTATATTGGTTGAAAAACACCCCCAAAGCATTAGGTTCCCACCACCATGTTTAACAGTGGGGATGGTGTTCTTTGGGTTGAAGGCTTCTCCTTTTTTTATGCCAAAATGAAGGAAACATCATTGTGACCAAACAATAAAATTTTTGTTTCATCTGACCATAACACAGAAGACCAGAAGTCGTCTTCTTTGTCCAGATGAGCTTTTGCAAAGGCCAAGCGAGCTTTTGTGTGTCTTATCTGGAGAAGTGGCGTCCTCCTTGGTCTGCATCCGTGGAACCCAGCAGTGTGCAGTGTCCGTTGGATTGTCTGCCTTGAGACATTGCCACCAGCAGAACCCAGATTCACCAGGATGGCCTTGGTGGTGATCCTTGGATTCTTTTTCACCTCTCTAACTATCCTTCTGGCCAGCACAGGTGTCACTTTTGGCTTCCGACAACGTCCTCTGAGATTTTCCACAGTGCGGAACATCTTGTATTTTTTAATACTTTGCACTGTAGCCACTGGAACTTGAAAACATTTAGAAACGGCCTTGTAGCCCTTTCCTGACTTGTGAGCAGCCACAATGCGCAGCTGCAGGTCCTCACTGAGCTCCTTTGTCTTAGCCATGACTGTCCACAAACCAACTGCAGAGAGCTGCTGTTTTTCACCTGTTGAGTTGATTAAAACAGCTGTTCCGAATTAATCAGGGTAATTAGAATGCTTTAGTATAGCTTGGACTATTTGGAATGGTATAGAACTTATGATTTTCCAACAGACTGTGACAGTTTGTGAAGGGTATGAATAATTTTGGACTGGACACTTTTTGCTCAAATGTAAATAAAAGCTGAGAAATGCTTTTTTCCAACAATAATGGCTCTTGTACATCGTCTTATCTTTTCAGAGACATTTAACGCCCCTGCGTCTTATGGGGCGAATGCTGCCATTTTACATCGCAGTCTGCGATGCTGCAGCATCGCAGACTGCGATGTATCAGCAGGAGGCGAAGGGAGGAGGGGCCGGTGTCATGCAAATGCAGCGGGGCGGTGCGGTCACTGTACTCCGGCTTCACCGCTCACTCACTGCTTTATTGCTTAAACATTTTATAATAATAGCTTTAATTAACGTTCCGATCCCCAGCTCCATCTGTACTATTGTACTTACTAAATGTCCTGTAGCAGGCAGAGCAGGGCGGGCAGCCGGCCGTAACTCACTGACATCACGTGCCTGCGCCGCCTACTTCTTTCATAAAGTAGGCGGCGCAGGCACGTCACGTGACATCAGTGAGTTCCGGCCGGCCGCCCGCCCTGCTCTGCCTGCTACAGGACATTTAGTAAGTACGGTAGTACAGATGCATCTGGGGATCGGAACGTCAATTAAAGCTATTATAAAATGTTTAGGCATTAAGGAAGTGAGTGAGCGGTGGGGCCGGAGTACAGTGACCGCATCGGCCACGCTGCATTTGCATGACACCGGCCCCTCCTCCCTCCCACAGGTTTAGCTATGGTATTGTCACTACCAGAGCTTTGAGACGTTCTCACAGCTCTGTTTCTCCACCCCTGTGATGATGTCACTACTAGAGCTTGGAGGAGTTCTCACTGCTCTGTTTCTCCGCCCCTGTGATGAAGTCTTTACTTTCTGTTTCCTTCCTCCCAGCTGTTCCTCCTGCGTTTGATTTCCCTGCCTCTAAATCACCCCTCCTCCTATTGTAGGATTATATTTCTCATTTCAGTTGTAGCTCTTGCTTGAGTATCTTCACTTGTAGCTATCAGTTCACTGGACCTGTGTTCTGCTGCAGCAAGCACTCCGGATATTGCCAGCTGTCCTTTGATCCGTCTTCTCTGCGGCTGCAGCTCCTTCAGCTAAGTGTGCAGACATTGTTGTGTACCTGGTTATTTTCTGACTGGATCTGAGGTGGCCACCGGTGGCCGTGCCCCTTCCACTATTGTAGGGGTTACAGTGGTCATCAGTCTTAGGTACGCGGGCATGCCTCGTTCCGCCATTTGGATCCGGGCATGTGCTTTAGCAGCATAGGGAGAGCTTTGAGGGTCTGACAGGGGTCACCCTTTATCCTCCCTAGTTTGGGTCCGGTCAGTAGCTCTTTTTACTGTGTATACTCTTGTTGCTCACATACAGCCGTGACAGGTATATTAGGGCATCTGTGGATGCCACTATTATGGGGTGGGGGATATGTGGATGGCACTGTTATGGGGTGGGGGATCTGTGGGTGACACATCTATAGCGGTGCCATCCACAGATCCACCAACCATAACAGTGCCATCCACAGATCCCCCTCCCATAACAGTGCCATATCCACAGATCCCCCATAATAGAGTTCAAAACCCACCAAAAGCACACCTTTTGGTTAAAAAAAAAAAAATGTTTTTCTTATTTTCCTCCTCAAAAACCTAGGTGCGTTTAATGGGCCGGTGCGTCTTATAGGGCAGAAAATACGATATGTCATCTCCCGTAAAAAAAATTACTTGCTGGTTTAATAATAGTAACTAAGTCAAAATTTGCCAGGGGTATGAATAATTATGGGCAGCACTGTACCTTATGGAAATATAGAAAATGCCACAGAATTCCAACAAAGGCTATATTAGTAAGATTCATATAGTCCTCTTACATACACATTGATCAATAGTGTTTTACGACTTTTTGTGACATCATTTGTGATTTAAAATTTCTGGTGTACAAACTGAAGGACCACGCAGCAACAAAATATGACAATTACCCTTAGGCTACTTTCACACTAGCGTTTTGGTTTCCGTTTGCGAGATCCGTTCAGGGATCTCACAAGCGGTCCAAAACTGATCAGTTTTGCCCTGAATGCATTTTGAATGGATAAGGATCCGCTCAGAATGCATCAGTTTGGCTCCGTTCACCCTCCATTCCGCTTTGGAAGCGGACACCAAAACGCTGCCTGCAGCGTTTTGGTGTCAGTCTGACGAAACTGAGCCAAACCTCCTGACACACAATGTAAGTCAATGGACACGGATCCATTTTCACAATATGGCACAATAGAAAACTGATCCGTCCCCTATTGACTTTCAATGGTGTTCAAGACGGATCCGTTTTGGCTATGTTATAGTTAATACAAACGGATCCGTTCTGAACGGATGCATGCGGTTGTATTATCTGATCGGATGAGTTTGTGCAGATCCATGATGGATCCGCACCAATCGCGAGTGTGAAAGTAGCCTTACCGGTAATTTAATTTCCCGTAACCTCCACAACAGCACTGGTAGGAACTTGATCCCACCTCCCAGGGACAGGAAACAGCAGAAGCCCAAATAAAAAGAGAAAAAAAATATATAAATTACCGGTAAGAGTAATTGTCATCTTTCCCTAACGCCTCCACACCGGCACTGGTAGGAGATTTTCAGTGAAGAATTTCTTAGGGAGGGACCACAGCTGAAAGGACTTTCCGTCCAAACGCCAGATCCTGGTTAGACATAACAAAGTTTAAAATGCCTGAAGGTCATGGGGTTAGACCATGTGGCAGCCTTACATATCTAATCCACCGAAGTCGCCTCCCTTTCGGCCCAAGAGGTGGACAAAGCCCTTGTGGAATGAACCTTCAACCCTAAGGGGGGAGACATTTTCTTTTCCTTATAACAAAGGATTATGGTCATCTTTATTCAACGGTCCATTGAAGCTTTAGAAGCTCCAAGATCCCTGTTTTTTCCCTGAAATTGGACAAGGAGATAGTCCGACTTCCTAAAGGAATCTGTGGCCCTAAAGTATGCTAGAATACACTTCCTGACGTCTACATGGTGGAACATTCTTTCCTGATCTGAAGAAGGGGGAAGCACAAAAACTGTAATTAGACATACCGGTAATTCTGTTTCCTTGAATCCACCATGACGTCTACACTTGAGATTGACCCCTTGACCTCTATAGGGGCAGGAATACAGAGTTTAAAAGACCATCACCCACTCTCACCCTCAGCGTTTACAAATTATCAAAGTGGGTGCAAACCTATATTTTTTATATAATTATTATTATTATTTTTTTTTTTTTTTTTTTTAGTATTTCTTCATACTCAATATCTGATCAACTAAGGGAGGGAAGGAATATCCCAGCCGTCATGGTGGATTCAAGGAAACAGAGTTACCGGTAAGTCTAATTAGGGTTTTCCATTTCATCCACCATGACAGCTACACATGAGAACTACCAAATTACTTAGTAGGGGGGGCAACAGCTTGCAGAACTTTCTGGTCAAAGGTCAGATCCATAGAAGCAGAGATATCTATACAATAATGCTTTATGAATGTATTTATACTTTACCAGGTAGCAGCTGTAGAAATCCTGTCTAGGGAAACGCCAGCTTTTTCCACCCAAGAAGACGCTATTGCCCTAGTGGAATGGGCTCTAACGTTAGCGGGACTAGTAAGACCAGCCATTGAGTAACAGCAGGATATTGTGGTTTTAATCCAACGACCTATGGAGGCCCTGGAAGCTTTTTTCCCCCTTATTTTGACCTGCAAACTGAATAAGGAGATTGTAGTCCTTCCTAAATTCTTTAGTAGTTGTAAGGTACTGTTACTGGATAATTGTATCTCTTACGTCTAGGAGCTGGAACTGTACTTCAATTGAATTTTATGGGTCTGTAGAAAAGGAAGGTAGGATGATTTCCTGATCTCTACGGAAATTTGAGACCACTTTTGGAAGAAAACCCGGATCTAATCTCAGTACTATTCTGTCCGGAAAAATTGAAAGGTAGGGTTCTCGGCAGGAGTCTAGCTGATGTTATAGCTATTAAAAATGCTACTTTGAATGAAAGCTGTTTAATTGAAATGTCCGATAAAGGAGTAAACGGAGACTTAATTAGTCCTCTCAAGACCAAGTTTAAATCCCAATGGGGAACCCTTGGGGTAGAGATAGTCTTAGTCTGGAGGCAGCTCTTATAAATCTTTTTATCCATCTATGGTTGGCCAAGTCCATATCATAGAAGGCTCCCAAGGCGGAGATCTGGACCTTTAGCGTACTAGGTCTAAGGCCGATATCCAACCCCCTCTGGAGAAAATCTAAAATGTTCTGGATACATGGGGGTGACCTATTCGGGGAGACTTCTCCTAGGCAACTACAGTATAATTTTCCAGATTTTGACATATATAGTAGAGGTGAATATTTTCCTGCTAGATTTCAAAGTATTAATGACTTTTTCTGAAAGCCCTTTACTTTTTAAGATTTCACTTTCTGGATCCAGACTGATAGCTTGAACAGGCTGGTGTCCTGGTGAAGGATTGGGCCCTGCGATAGAATGTCCTTCTGAAATTGTATTTTCCACGGTTCTTCCACAGCCATCTCCTTTAGGATGGAGAACCAGCTTCTCTTGGGCCAGTAGGGGACCACTAGTATCACTGTTACTGGGTCCGTTGATATCTTCTGCAAGACCCAAGGGATTAGGGTCCAGGGAGGAAAAGTGTATGCGAGGTTCCAATTCTACCTGACTGAGAAAGAGTCGACATCCCATGGTTCTTCTATGGATTATAAGGAACAAAATCGCCTTTTGCATTTGTTTTTTAAGCGAATAGGTCTATTTGAGGTACTTCTATTAATCGGCTTCTATGTTTTCTGAACCTTTTAGATGTATTGCTGCAATTGAGAGGACATTCTTTTCTGCCCAGAAGAATATTTTTTCTGCCAGTCCCCTCAAGCTTGGAGATCTTGTGCCTCCCTTGTGTTTTAGATAGGCCATTGTTGTTGTATTGTCGGAAAATATTTTCAGATGCTTTTTGAATAATATGTCTTGAGATACTTTTAGGGTTTCCCAGATCGCTCGCAGTTCTCTGTAGTTTGATGATCTGCTCTTTACCTCGTCTGACCACTTGCCCTGCAGGCTTGAGGAGACCACTTTTGCCCCCCATCCGATGCCACTTGCGTCTGTCACAATTTGAATCTCTGGAACTGTTAGCCAGGCTACACCTTTTGACAGAATTATTGATGAAATTGACTACATTTAGAATTTTCTGTAGGTTACAGATTTGTTTAACCCTTTTAGGTTTATAATAGTACGGGAAGATCCATCAGGTTTTTGGACTAAAAATAAACTTTAAATAAAAGCCCCTTCCCCTTTCTGGTTTGGGAACTTCTAAATACCACGCTTGATTTTTTTCAAGTCTAGGACTCCCTGGCAAATTTTTGCTAACACGTTCTGACTGTGGGATGTTATTTGAAATCTTTTTGGAGGGGTTGAGGAAAATTCTATCCTGTAGCCATTTTTTACGATGTCTAAGGCCCAGGGAATCTGCGTTACGTCTTCCCACGGAGATAGAAAACTTCTCAACCTTCCTCCTACCCTAACGTCATTGTTTTTTTGGTTAGTTTGTTCTGAAGATTAAGAAGGAACCCTTTGCCTTTTCCCCCTTTCTGATAGCTCCATCGTCCCGATTTTCCCTTTTCCCTTTTGGATCTTGATTGTTAGCTAAAGGGACGAAAATGTTTCTTCTTGCTCTCTTCTGGGAACCCCTTTTTTTTCCTCAGCAGCCTTCTCTAGGATTGCATCTAGTACTGGCCCAAAAACGTATTCGCCAGAAAACGCAATAAAGCACAGTTTAGCTTTGGAGGTCCTGTCACCCCCAAGACTTCATCCAAAGTGCCCTTCTCGCCGAATTTGATAGTGCTGCATCCTTAGCAGCAAATCTGACCGATTCTGCAGAAGCATCAGCTAGAAAAGCTATGGCAGACTTAAGAAGGGGGATGGAGTTTAGGATTTCTTCTCTGAGAGTTTTGTTTTTTATGTGGTTCTCTAATTCGTTAAGCCAAATATACATGGCCTTGGCCACAGAAGTTGCTGCTATGTTGGTTTTAACTCCGAACATGGAGGCTTCCAAGCATTTCCGCAGTAGAGCATCTGCCTTCCTCTCCATTGGATCCTTTAGTTGTGACGAATCCTCAAATGGCAGTGAAGTTTTTTTGACAACTTTTGCCACCTGAACATCAATCTTTGGGGTCTGGTTAAAGATTTTTATTTCAGCATGATCAAACAACAACCTGTTTTTTAACTCCTTAGAGACTCCCAGTCTTCTTTCTGGATCAGTCCACTCATCCAGAATCATGTCTTAAATATTTTCGTTTACAGGAAAGACTTTGGATTTTTTCGCTCTAAGTCCCCCAAACATCTTATCCTGAACTAACCGGGGCTTTTGAACATCCTAAATGCCAATAGTAGCTCTCACAGCCCCCAGTAACTCCTCAATATCCTCAGAAGAAAAGTAATATTTTTCGTCTTCCACAATTTCCCCCTCTGACAATACATCATCTTCCATATTTTGTCTAGAAGTGGAAGCCTCCGCGTCCATGTCCTCTGCATCAGAGGATGGAACCGACATTTTGGATTTTTTTTTTGGCAGGAGGCATAGGAGGGACAGACTTTCGGGAGGCCAAGGAGGATTTAATTTCACTTTGAATCATAGATTTAACTTCCTGAGGATAGATGGTTGCTTTTCCTTTACAAGCTCATTAATGCAAGACTGGCAGAGCTTCTTTTAGTGATTTTCAGTGAGTCTTTTTGAACAAGTTACGCATCTTGTATATTTGGATTTAACTTTGGGCTCTTTCACTCCCTATAAAGGAGAGGAGCAATCAGGTATCAGAGATTTTAGAAACACATAAAATATGCAAGGTCTCAGATATTTTCCCCACAGGGGAACTCACAATAGGAGTAGCCGAGGGTGGGTCTGCGGTAACCATCTGGCTTGCAGGGGCATCAGGAGCTGAAATTTTATCTACGGAGCAGGAAACACAGTGGAGGCAACGGCAGGTTGAATTCACAGCCTCTTTAACCCAGTGCGGTGTCTGGCGACACCAGTGTGCGCTCTCCACAATTATCCTAGGCTCCGCCCCCTCAGGCAATGCTGGGAACAGAGTATAGACTGTGGCGCGTATGGGGAACTGTCATGGTCTTACCTTCTTGCTGTTCTCCTTCGTTTGACATGTGCTGGCGGCCATCTTGGTTTCTGGGTTTCTTGTAGCCTTCCACCCTGCGGCTCCTCCTTCCCACTGGGAGGAGCTGGATGCCTAGCTCATATATATAGGAGGTCTGTGGCTTCAGTTCCTTGCTTGGTCCTCCTGTGTTCACATGCTTCTAAGACTGCTGCTGCTTCTGGTTCCTGATCCTGGCTTCGTCTGACTACCCTGCTGGTTCCTGATCCTGGCTTCGTCTGACTACCCTGCTGGTTCCTGATCCTGGCTTCGTCTGACTACCCTGCTGGTTCCTGATCCTGGCTTCGTCTGACTACCCTTCTGGTTCCTGATCTCTGGCCTCTCAAGACTCTGCTTCGGTTTCACCATTCGTTTGGACTTTTGCTTTACAGCTTTATTTTCAATAAAGCCTTCTTATTTTCACTTGTCTCTTGTTGTACGTCTGGTTCATGGTTCCGTGACATTAGGACCAAGCCATGAGTTCTGACGGTACAGGGCCATCCTCGCTACCCACGCTGGTTGCCAGACTTGATCAGCAGGATCACCTGTTGGGTCGGTTCGCTGTGGCGTTGCAAACCCTGCTTGAACGCACGGCTCATTTCGCTCCCGTTGCCGATGGGTCGGTTGTCGCTCCTACTGCCGCTCCGGTTGTTGCGCCAGAGTCTACCCCGACACCTGTTGTTGCGCCTGCGGTGTTTCGGGGTATGACCGGTTCTGCCCCTCTTCCACAGCGCTTTGGGGGAGAGCCAACTCAGTGCCGAGGTTTCCTTAACCAGGTGGGCATTTATTTCGAGTTGCTGCCACATGCCTTTCCTACTGAGAGATCAAAGGTGGGCTTCTTGATCTCGCTGCTCTCGGACAAGGCCTTGGTCTGGGCCAGCCCTTTATGGGAGAACAACAATCCGGTGGTTGCCGAGTTTTCCGGTTTTGTTGCTTCTCTTCGGAAGGTATTCGATGTGCCGGCTCGTGCTGCCTCTGCTGCGAAGCTCCTTATGTCCATCAGACAGGGTTCACGATCCGTAGCTGAATATGCCATTGAGTTTCGTACCCTGGCAGCAGAGGTGGGCTGGAATAATGAGGCTCTGGTCGCTGCTTTCTCTCATGGTCTCTCGGATGCCTTGAAGGATGAGGTTGCAGCTAAGGACCTACCAGTGGAGCTCGAGTCTCTTATTTCTTTCCTGATTTTGATTGACACCAGACTCAGGGAGAGACCTTCCTTTAAGGAGAGCCTGCAGAGGTCTTCTAACAGATTGGCACCTACGTTTGCTGTCCCACCCGTGCCTCCCTCTCCTCCCACGCCTCCTGGGGATGACTTGTCTGGGGGTGAACCCATGCAGCTGGGGTTTGCTCGCCTGTCCGAGGGGGAGAGGGTACTCCGGAGACGCGAGGGTCGATGCATGTACTGTGGTCTCGGTGGGCATTTTCGGTTGGCATGTCCGAACCGTCCGGGAAACGCTCGTACCTGAGATCCTGTCGGGGGCAGATCTTGGGTGGAGTCTCCTCGTCCCCGGTTTCCCGTGTTGACAAACCACTGATTACTGTTGTCCTCTCCTGGGTCGGGGGCTCGGTGACGACCCAGGCGTTGGTGGACTCTGGTGCTGGTGGTTTGTTCATTGATAGTGTGTTCGCTGCCGCCAATTCCATTCCTCTGCAGGCTCGAGGTTCCCCACTGGCTCTTGAGGCGATAGACGGCAGACCCCTTCTGTCGTCACACGTGACTCATGAGACCCTTCCAGTGGGGATAGCCATTGGTGCCGTTCACAGAGAGTCGGTCTGCCTCCAGGTTATTTCGTCTCCACACTACTCGGTGGTCTTGGGGTACCCCTGGCTCCAGAGGCATAATCCGACTTTCGATTGGAGATCGGCCGAGATCCTCTCGTGGTCACCGCAGTGTGGGGCTAGTTGCATCCATGGGTCTGTCAAGTTGCTGTGTACTTCCTCGGACTCTCTGTTGCCTCCTGAATACGAGGAGTACCGGGATGTATTCGATAAGGTGCGCGCGGTTGCCCTACCTCCGCACCGCCCATACGATTGTGCCATAGAGTTACAACCTGGTGCCGTTCCTCCTCGTGGCAAAGTCTATCCACTGTCGGTAGCGGAGAATGAGGCCATGGAGGAGTACGTGAGGGAGGCGCTTTCACGCGGACACATTCGCAAATCCTCGTCCTCGGCAGGGGCTGGATTTTTCTTTGTGAAAAAGAAGGGCGGTGAGTTGAGGCCTTGCATCGATTACAGGGGTCTCAATCGCATCACGATCAAGAACGCTTACCCGATACCCTTGATTTCCGAGCTGTTCGATCGCCTTAAAGGGGCCACGGTCTTTACCAAACTCGACCTGAGGGCGGCATATAACCTGGTAAGGATCAAGGCGGGCGATGAGTGGAAGACCGCGTTTAACACCAGGACCGGTCATTATGAATCCTTGGTTATGCCCTTTGGGTTGTGCAATGCGCCCGCAGTCTTTCAGGAATTCATCAACGATGTTTTCCGTGACCTGTTGCAGCAGTGTGTGGTGGTCTATTTGGATGACATCTTGGTATATTCTGAATCCATGGAGACCCACATTCTGGATGTCAGACGAGTGTTGCAACGGTTACGAGAGAACAAGCTGTTCGGTAAGCTTGAGAAATGCGAATTTCACCGATCCCAGGTAGCCTTCTTAGGTTACATCATTTCCGCTGAGGGGTTCTCCATGGATCCTGAGAAGGTTTCGGCTGTCTTACAGTGGCCCCAGCCCAGTGGTCTTCGTTCCCTGCAGCGCTTTTTGGGCTTCGCCAATTATTATCGGAAGTTCATCAGGGACTTTTCCATGCTGGCCAAGCCTCTCACGGATCTGACCAGGAAGGGCAGTAATTCCCAGGTCTGGCCGCTCGAGGCCATCCGAGCTTTTGAGGCCCTAAAGTCCGCTTTTGTGTCGGCTCCGATTCTGTCGCATCCCAACCCTGGGTTGCCCTTTGTCCTCGAGGTGGACGCGTCTGAGACGGGAGTAGGCGCCCTTCTGTCTCAGCGTAGAACACCAGAGGGTCCTCTGCTTCCTTGTGGGTTTTACTCCCGGAAACTGTCTTCCGCGGAGTGCAACTATCAGATTGGTGACAGGGAGTTATTGGCCATCGTGCAGGCCCTTAAAGAATGGAGGCACTTGCTCGAGGGTTCGGTGGTTCCGGTTCTCATCCTGACAGACCATAAGAATCTGACCTACCTTTCTGAGGCCAAGAGATTGACACCACGTCAGGCCAGATGGGCTCTGTTCTTGTCACGTTTTAATTACGTGGTCTCCTACCTACCCGGTTCCAAGAACATCAGGGCGGATGCCCTATCACGGCAGTACTCCGAGCTGTCCAGGGAGGAGTCGATTCCGACTTCGGTCATACCTCCGAATCAGATCCTGGCCGCCATTCGCACCAGCCTGACCTCTCCCCTGGGTGAGCAGATTTTGGCGGCTCAATCTGGTGCTCCCTCTGGGAGACCCAACGGCAGATGTTTTGTGCCTGAGGAGTTGCGCACTCGGTTGTTGCGAACCTACCATAACTCCAAGACCGCGGGGCATCCTGGAAAGAATCAGCTGTCCTGGGCTGTTTCACGTCTGTTCTGGTGGCCTTCCCTACGTTCCGACATCGCCGCATATGTAGCGGCATGCTCCGTTTGTGCCCAGAGTAAGTCCCCTCGGCACCTTCCGTTGGGCCTTCTGCAACCCATAGCTACCGGGGAGCGCCCATGGTCACACCTGGGGATGGATTTCATTGTGGACCTCCCTGCATCCCGAGGCCATACGGTCATTCTCATGATTGTGGATCGGTTTTCCAAAATGTGCCACTGTGTTCCTCTCAAGAAGTTACCCTCTGCACAAGAGTTGGCCACGATTTTTGCCAGGGAGGTCTTCCGGTTGCACGGTTTGCCCAAGGAGATTGTGTCGGATCGGGGGAGTCAGTTTGTGTCCAGGTTCTGGCGCGCCTTTTGCTCCCAGTTGGGGATTCATCTCTCCTTCTCCTCGGCCTACCACCCTCAGTCCAATGGGGCCGCAGAACGATCCAATCAGGCCTTGGAGCAATTCCTTCGTTGCTATGTCTCCGATCACCAAGACAATTGGGTTGACCTTCTGCCTTGGGCTGAATTTGCCAGGAACACGGCGGTGAACTCTTCCTCTGGGACGTCTCCCTTCATGGCCAATTATGGGTTCCAACCTGCCGTGTTACCGGAGGTATTCTCTCCCCAGGATATTCCGGCTGTGGAGGATCACCTTTCCGTCCTACGTGCTTCTTGGGTACAGATCCAGAAGTCCCTTGAGGCCTCTGCGCAGCGCCAGAGACTCCAGGCTGATCGCAGACGAGCGCCTGCTCCTTCCTACCAGGTCGGAGACCGTGTATGGTTGTCCACCCGCAACCTCAACCTTCGAGTGCCCACTCCCAAGCTGGCGCCTCGCTTTGTTGGTCCCTTCCGAGTGCTTCGCAGTGTAAACCCGGTAGCCTATGCCCTTGCGCTTCCTCCTGGCATGCGGATCTCTAACGTGTTTCATGTCTCCCTGTTGAAGCCACTGGTGTGTAATCGTTTCACTTCCTCGGTTCCTCGACCTCGTCCGGTCCGAGTGGGCAATCATGAGGAGTATGAGGTGAGCAATATCCTGGACTCACGCCTGGTCCGCGGTCGGGTGCAGTTTTTGGTCCATTGGCGTGGTTATGGTCCAGAGGAGCGTTCCTGGGTTCCCTCCGCAGATGTCCATGCTCCTGCCTTGCTCCGAGCCTTCCACGCACGCTTCCCTCAGAAACCGTTTTTTGCTCCGCGGAGGAGGGGCCCTTGAGGGGGAGGTACTGTCATGGTCTTACCTTTTTGCTGTTCTCCTTCGTTTGACATGTGCTGGCGGCCATCTTGGTTTCTGGGTTTCTTGTAGCCTTCCACCCTGCGGCTCCTCCTTCCCACTGGGAGGAGCTGGATGCCTAGCTCATATATATAGGAGGTCTGTGGCTTCAGTTCCTTGCTTGGTCCTCCTGTGTTCACATGCTTCTAAGACTGCTGCTGCTTCTGGTTCCTGATCCTGGCTTCGTCTGACTACCCTGCTGGTTCCTGATCCTGGCTTCGTCTGACTACCCTGCTGGTTCCTGATCCTGGCTTCGTCTGACTACCCTGCTGGTTCCTGATCCTGGCTTCGTCTGACTACCCTTCTGGTTCCTGATCTCTGGCCTCTCAAGACTCTGCTTCGGTTTCACCATTCGTTTGGACTTTTGCTTTACAGCTTTATTTTCAATAAAGCCTTCTTATTTTCACTTGTCTCTTGTTGTACGTCTGGTTCATGGTTCCGTGACAGGAACGGCGTGCAGCGTGCTCTCTCTTTTCCGGTCTGCTTCCTCACAGAAGGGAGTGAAAACAGGCCCCTGCTGTTCAGTGACGAGAATCTACTCCCGTACATGCCCTCTGCCCAGCTTTAGTAGTAACCGCAGGAGGGCAGAGGGGAAGGAGGACAAGAAGTAACCATCTCTTCTTAAAAGGTATCCAAAAAATAAAATTGCCATAAAATCTTCACCTCCCCCCGGGAGGTCTCTCTGTGAGGTGCTCAATGGACAGGAAACACTGAAGGTGAGAGTGGGTGGTGGCCTTTTAAACTCTCTGTGTTCCTGCCCCTATAGAGGTCAAGCGGTCAATCTCATGTGTAGCCATGACGGTGGATGAAATGGAAAGGATGATAAACACTATTTACTGCTGGCAGTGAAATCTAGAAAAAACTTTTGGCAGAAAAGCAGGGGAGTGCCTAAGAATCACCCTATCATCTAAAACAGAGAGGTATTGTTGTTTACAGGAGAAGGTGGTTTTTAGAGTCAACATTCTTAGGGATAAATCTGAAAAAGGCTCAAAGGGTAAGGACATGAGAGCCGAAAGGACCAAGTTTAGGTCCCAAGACTTTCACAAAAAAGGAAGGACGTAACCTGCTCGTACCTTTTAGGAATCTACTAAGGCTTAGTTCACACGGGCGAGATTTCCGCGCGGGTGCAATGCGTGAGGTGAACGCATTGCACCCGCACTGAATCCGGACCCATTCACTTCTATGGGGCTGTGCACATGAGCGGTGATTTTCATGCATCACTTATGCGTTGCGTGAAAATCGCAGCATGCTCTATATTGTGTGTTTATCACGCAACGCAGGCCCCATAGAAGTGAATGGGGCTGAGTGAAAATCGCAAGCATCCGCAATCAAGTGCGGATGCGGTGCGATTTTCACGCATGGTTGCTAAGATGACAGTATATTCACTGTATTATTTTCCCTTATAACATGGTTATAAGGGAAAATAATAGCATTCATCACCGTGGTGATGGACCATGTGATCTGACGTCACCACAGGTCCTTTAGCCGGCAGCTCATGATTAAAGAAGTAAGAAGAGACCGGCAGCTACGCGATCAAGAGGAGAAGGCGAGTTCATTATTATTTTTTTTTTTAACATTCAATTGACCACCTACTAAGCATTCTGTATTAAAGAATGCTATTATTTTCCCTTATAACCATGGTATAAGGGAAAATAATAACATCTACACAGCACCGATCCCAAACCTGAACTTCAGTGAAGAAGTTCGGGTCTGGGTACCACAGTCAGTTTTTTATCACGCGCGTGCAAAACGCATTGCACCCGCGCGATAAAAACTGAACAACGGAAAGCAATCGCAGTCAAAATAGACTGCCCGTGTGAACTCAGCCTAACTAGGGAAATGTCAGCCACTTTGATATCCAGAAAGGCACTAAGAGCCGAAACCTGGTTCTAAGCCCCTTATCAATTCCCGACTGCAAGAAATCTAAAATCAGGCCTACATCCAAACTACTCTGAAGATCCCAATGGTCACCTGCAAATAACAAAAAGGCATTCCAGATTCGCAGATAGATCTTTGACGTGATCTGCTTTCTACTATGTAGTAGGGTAGATATACCTGCCGAGGAAGGGAAATGCGGCGCACGTCAGGAAACTCCTGCCCAATGAGGAGTCCCACGGCCAGGACGCACGAGGCATCGATCCCCTCTACCATAGGTAGGAACAGCCCGGGATGCCCAACGCAGGACTTAAATCAAGGGACAGAGAAGGAGAGCCCTGCTCCACTCGGAACCTTTGTCCCCTGCTCAGACCTCCCAAGAAAGGAGAAGGAATTTAGGCTGAGTGCCCAATCTTCAGAGCTTCTACCCGTCCTGAGGGACAGGCAACAACAACTGGAGTGTATAGGAGGAGGTGTCTTTTTATTTGGGCTTCCGCTGTTGTTTCCTGTCCCTGGGAGGCCAGATCAAGCTCCTACCAGTGCTGGTGTGGAGGTGTTAGGGAAATACTGACCTGTGTGGAATTAACAGATATAGTACAGTCGTGGCCAAAAGTTTTGAGAATGACACAAATATTAGTTTTCACAAAGTTTGCTGCTAAACTTCTTTTAGATCTTTGTTTCAGTTGTTTCTGTGATGTAGTGAAATATAATTACACGCACTTCATACGTTTCAAAGGCTTTTTATCGACAATTACATGACATTTATGCAAAGAGTCAGTATTTGCAGTGTTGGCCCTTCTTTTTCAGGACCTCTGCAATTTGACTGGGCATGCTCTCAATCAACTTCTGGGCCAATTCCTGACTGATAGCAACCCATTCTTTCATAATCACTTCTTGGAGTTTGTCAGAATTAGTGAGTTTTTGTTTGTCCACCCGCCTCTTGAGGATTGACCACAAGTTCTCAATGGGATTAAGATCTGGGGAGTTTCCAGGCCATGGACCCAAAATGTAAACGTTTTGGTCCCCGAGCCACTTAGTTATCACTTTTGCCTTATGGCACGATGCTCCATCGTGCTGGAAAATGCATTGTTCTTCACCAAACTGTTGTTGGATTGTTGGAAGAAGTTGCAGTTGGTGGGTGTTTTGGTACCATTCTTTATTCATGGCTGTGTTTTTGGGCAAAATTGTGAGTGAGCCCACTCCCTTGGATGAGAAGCAACCCCACACATGAATGGTCTCAGAATGCTTTACTGTTGGCATGACACAGGACTGATGGTAGCGCTCACCTTTTCTTCTCCGGACAAGCATTTTTCCAGACACCCCAAACAATCGGAAAGAGGTTTCATCAGAGAATATGACTTTGCCCCAGTCCTCAGCAGTCCATTCACTATACTTTCTGCAGAAGATCAATCTGTCCCTGATGTTTTTTTGGGCTTCTTTGCTGCCCTTCTTGACACCAGGCCATCTTCCAAAAGTCTTCGCCTCACTGTGCGTGCAGATGCGCTCACACCTGCCTGCTGCCATTCCTGAGCAAACTCTGCACTGGTGGCACTCCGATCCCGCAGCCGAATCCTCTTTAGGAGACGATCCTGCCGCTTGATGGACTTTCTTGGACGCACTGAAGCCTTCTTAACAAGAATTAAACCTCTTTCCTTGAAGTTCTTGATGATCCTATAAATTGTTGATTGAGGTGCAATCTTAGTAGCCACAATATCCTTGCCAGTGAAGCCATTTTTATGCAACGCAATGATGGCTGCACGCGTTTCTTTGCAGGTCACCATGGTTAACAATGGAAGAACAATGATTTCAAGCATCACCCTCCTTTTAACATGTCAAGTCTGCCATTTTAACCCAATCAGCCTGACATAATGATCTCCAGCCTTGTGCTCGTCAACATTCTCACCTGAGTTAACAAGACGATTACTGAAATGATCTCAGCAGGTCCTTTAATGACAGCAATGAAATGCAGTGGAAAGGCTTTTTTGGGATTAAGTTAATTTTCATGGCAAAGAAGGACTATGCAATTCATCTGATCACTCTTCATAACATTCTGGAGTATATGCAAATTGCTATTATAAAAACTTAAGCAGCAACTTTTCCAATTTCCAATATTTATGTAATTCTCAAAACTTTTGGCCACGACTGTACATGTCGATGTTGATTGCTATTTAGAATTAGTGACTTTTAAAAATACCTTTATTAGTGATAAAGTGGGTATAGGTATGTATATACCAACAGAGTGTGCTACAATTTCAAAAGGATTAAATATAAATTTCTTTTGACAGGGGAGTAGTGACCCCTAAACAGAACATATATTAGTGATACAAAATGTCGGTAGACTTAGACAGTTCGAGGATCATATCAAAAATGAGACAGGGTCTGAGGAAAGGGCAGGGCAGACACAATGCTTACCCTAAAACAGCCCTAAAAGACTGCTCAGCCCAGGGTAACCTCCTGATGGTGGGGGTTCCCTGTCCCCGAACCTAAGACTAACAAATCCCTAGATTGACCCTAGCCAGGGAAAAAATAGATGGTATGCAAAAACAGTAATGGGGATAAATCGGGAATGGAGGGTGGTTCAAAATAAATGTGGTCACCACCTGCCCATTTCCGAAAATCAAAAATACAGGTTATACAGACAGTATCAGAGTGGAAGGGGGTCCAGATACTGAGGAGATCACCATTCCACTCCAAAATACAATACCCACGTTTTAAAATATGCACATCTTATTACATCCACCTCGACGTGTTTCACCTGTAAACAATCAGGCTCATCAGGAGGTAGGTAGAAATTTTGACTAGGTCCAGCTAAGATATAGATGTGATCGATGATACAAGGGCGATAGTGTAAATAGAATGATACTTAGCTACAGATGTTCAGGAGGGAAGGCTTAGATACAGCATTACCAGAAGGCATGATGATTATAGCCACAATGGAGATACCTTCTTGCTGTTCTCCTTCGTTTGACATGTTGATTTAATTTCCATACTGTTAGACTGGGTCCACATCCTTTTTTTTGTCTTACGTGTAAGGCTACTTTCACACTAGATCCATGACAAATCTGCAAAAAAACGCTAGTGTGAAAGTAGCCTAACATCTACAAAAACATATACGTTAAACGTGTGCCTCAGGCAGATGCCATACAGTGGCACCCATCACCATAGAGTTCCATTGTAAACATAAAAAAAAATAAAAAATAAAAACATATACATTAACCCGTTCAAGCGACAGCTAGTTTGGACCAAATGCTGGAGGCCCATTTTTCAAATCTGACATGTGTTAGGTTATCTGGTAACTTTGGAACGCTTTTACTTATCCAAGCAATTCTGAGATTGTTTTCTCGTGACACATCATACTCCATATTAATGGTGAATTTGAGTCGATACATTTGACCCTTATGCATAAAAAAAAAATAAAAATTTGCAGCAAATTTAGAAAAATTCGCTGTTTTCAAAATTTGAATTTCTCCGCTTTTAAGACAGATAATGATACTTCATAAAATAGTTATTACTTTACATTCCCCATATGTATACTTTATGTTTGCATCATTTTGTATATGTCATTTTATTTTCTCAGAAAGCTAGAAGGCTTAGGGTCCATTCACACGTCAGCAAATTCGTATCGCATTTTGCGGAACGGAATTGCGGACCCATTCATTTCTATGGGGCAGCACGATGTGCTGCCCGGATACGGAATTGCGGGTCTGCAATTCCGGTCCCGAAAAAAATAGAACATGTCCTATTCGTGTCTGCAATTGCGGACAAGGATAGGCATTTTCTATTAAGTGCCGGCGATGTGCGGTGCGCAAAACACACACGGACGTGTGAATGGACCCTTAGACGTTTAGAAGCAAATTTTTAAGAAAATTGCCAAAACCCACTTTTTTAACTCCTTAAAGGGCTTCTGTCACCCCACTAAAGTGATATTTTTTTTTGGGCCTACTTACATTGATCCAGCAGTTTATTCAAAAAACGAAGTTTTATCATATGCAAATTCGGTCTCTACCAGCAAGTAGGGCGGCTACTTGCTGGTAGCTGCTGCAGAAATCCGCCCCCTCCTCTTGTTGATTGACAGGGCCAGCCGGGATCTCCTCCTCCGGCCAGCCCTGTCGGCATTTCAAAAATCGCGCGCCTGTATTAATTCGGCGCAGGCGCTCTGAGATGAGGAGGCTCGTCTCCTCAGAACTCCCTCAGTGCGCCTGCGCCGATGACATCACCGAAATAGAAGACGTCATCGGCGCAGGCGCACTGAGGGAGTTATGAGGAGGCGAGCCTCCTCATCTCAGAGCGCCTGCGCCGAATCAACACAGGCACGCGATTTTTGAAATGCCGACAGGGCTGGCCGGAGGAGGAGATCCCGGCTGGCCCTGTCAATCAACAAGAGGAGGGGGCGGATTTCTGCAGCAGCTACCAGCAAGTAGCCGCCCTACTTGCTGGTAGAGACCGAATTTGCATATGATAAAACTTCGTTTTTTGAATAAACTGCTGGATCAATGTAAGTAACACAATTATATTTTCATATATCGCTATATAACTAATTTAACTAGCCCCAAAAAAAAAAAATCACTTTAGTGGGGTGACAGAAGCACTTTAAGGACACAGCCTTATTTCACCTTAAAGGGGTTATCAGAGTTATGAAAAAAAAAATATATATCAGATTTTCAGTGCTATATAACTGAGCTAAGCAAGTTTTATGCAAAAACAATATATATTTTTCCCTCATTTCCCTGGTTCTTTACTGGCCCTTTGTTTACATGCAATAAAAACAATCTCTGCCCCTCCCCCTGCACTGCTAAGGGAGTGAATACAAGAGCTGCCCTGAGTGACATGTCTGCCTGCTGGGAGACTCTGCAGCATGTTGTATGTGTAGGACTACATGTCCCAGCTGTATAATGACACTGCTAATACACACAGGATCTTCCCCCTACCTTTTTGTGTAATGCTCTCTCTAGTATGTCAGATCATGTGCCCAGAATTGTCTCTCACTGCCTGCAGAGCTGTGCAGCTGAAGGGGTTAAGAATCCTAGCAGAGAGTAGACGGCAGTGGAAGGGGGCGTGGCCAGCACAGTGACGTCTCGTTTACAGGCTTGTAAACGACCTTTATCAGAGCAGGGAGAGAAGCTGACATCACAGGTCATGTGACCCTCTGTGAAATCTGAGAAACCAGCCATCGGAGATAAAGTGAGTAAATTGGAAAGCGGTTACATTTGCTTAGTTAGGAACATAGAAAGAACAAAAAAATTACTCGGATAACCCCTTTAATGACCAGGCCATTTTTGGAAATCTGACCAGTGTCACTTTAAGTGGTGATAACTTTAAAACGCTTTGACTTATCCAGGCCATTCTGAGATTGTTTTTTCGTCTCATATTGTACTTCATG
This sequence comes from Bufo bufo, assembly GCF_905171765.1. Taxonomy (NCBI): domain Eukaryota; kingdom Metazoa; phylum Chordata; class Amphibia; order Anura; family Bufonidae; genus Bufo; species Bufo bufo. The sequence goes on along the minus strand of NC_053390.1, from coordinate 484,724,939 downwards.
ACACTGGTAAAATGAAGTAAAAAAAAAAATCTTTTTTATTTATAAAAAAAATACTGAATTTACCAAAAATAAAAAATAAATTGCTAATTTCCAAGTTCCAGTTTCTCTACTTCTATAATACATAGTAATACCTACAAAAATAGTTATTACTTTACATTCCCCATATGTCTACTTCATGTTTGGATCATTTTGGGAATGATATTTTATATTTTGGGGATGTTACAAGGCTTAGAAGTTTGGAACCAAATCTTGAAATTTTTCTGAAATTTTCAGGGACCAGTTCAGGTCTGAAGTCACTTTGTGAGGCTTATATAATAGAAACCACCCCAAAATTACCCCATTCTAGAAACTACACCCCTCAAGGTATTCAAAAATGATTTTACAAACTTTGTTAACCCTTTAGGTGTTGCACAAGAGTTATTGGCAAATGGGGATAAAATTAGAAAATTTCATTTTGTTGTCACATTTTCCATTGTAACCCATTTTTTCCACTAACAAAGCAAGGGTTAACAGCCAAACAAGACTATCTTTATTGCCCTGACTCTGCCGTTTACATAAACACCCCATATGTGGCCGTACACTACTGTACGGCCACACAGCGGGGCGTAGAGGGAAAGGAGTGCCGTGTGGTTTTTGGAGGGCTGATTTTTATGGACCAGTTTATATACACAGTGTCCTGTTTAAACCCCCCTGATGCACCCCTGGAGTAGAAACTCCCTAAAAGTGACCCCCATCTAAGAAACTACACCCCTTAAGGTATTCAAAACTGATTTTACAAACGTCGTTAACCCTTCAGGTGTTGCACAAGAGTTATTGGCAAATGGGGATGAAATTTGAAAATTTAATATTTTTGCCAAATTTTAAATTTTAAGCCATTTTTTCCACTAAGAAAGCAAGGGTTAACAGCCAAACAAGACTGTATCTTTATTGCCCTGACTCTGCTGTTTACAGAAACACCCCATATGTGGCCGTACACTACTGTACAGCCACACAGCGGGGCGTAGAGGGAAAGGAGTGCCGTGTGGTTTTTGGAGGGCTGATTTTTATGGACCAGTTTATATTCACCGTGTCCTGTTTCAACCCCCCTGATGCACCCCTGGAGTAGAAACTCCATAAAAGTGACCCCATTTTGGAAACTACAGGATAAGGTGGCGGTTTTGTTGGGATTATTTTTAGGGTACATATGATTTTTGGTTTCTCTATATTCCATTTTTGTGAGGTAAGGTTACCAAAAATGGAAATTCTGAAATTTCATCTCCATTTGCCATTAACTGTTGAGGAACACCTAAAGGGTTAATAAAGTTTGTAAAATCAGTTTTGAATACCTTAAGGGATGTAGTTTCTTAGATAGGGTCACTTTTAGGGAGTTTTTACTCTAAGAGGGCTTCAAAAGGGACATGGTGTCAATAAAAAATGCCATCAAAATCGGCCTTCCAGAAACCATGTCAGTCCTTTCCTTTTGCGCCCTGCCTTTTAGTGATACAGCAGTTTAGGACCACAAATGTAGCGTTTCTGTAAACTGCAGTATCAGGGTAATAAATATTAAGTTTTGTTTGGTTGTTAACCCTTGCTTTGTTACCGGAAAAGTGCCAAAAATAGCTGTTTTGGCACAGTTTTTTTTTTTTTTTTGACCGTGTTAATCTGGGGGGTTAGGTCATGGGCTGTTTTTATAGAGGAGATTATTACCGACACAGCGATACCTAATTTGTATACTTTTTTTTTTTATTATTTTTGTTTTTACAATTTTTTCGGGTGTCTCAAGTCTGAGTCTCAGTTTTTTTTATCCGATAGTGAGTGCTATATTGGGATATAAATTTAGCACTCCATGGAAGTATGATACTCCCTGAAGCAACCGTCAATGCAGAGGCCTGGATGATCGGGGCATGTGTCGCACTGAGTAGTGGTGTCCTTCCGTATCCCCCTCCTGCGACACACTCTGCACTTTTTTTGGGTTCGTCCCTTCTTTCCAGTATGGGGGGACCGCGCCTCCAGTTCCCGAGGTACTCCGGCCTGCTCTTTCCCAGTCCGAAAAGATCAGGGCCTTGAGGACTGCCTCATAGAACTGAAGGAATGTCCCTGTGTTGCCAGCGCTCCCGGACAGCACAAAAAAGAGTTGTACATGGCAAACTGCACCAAGAAGACCGCAACTTTTTTGTACCGGGTTTTGCGCATGGCGTTATATGGCTTGAGGACTTGATCAGAGAGATCAACTCCTCCCATATACCGATTGTAGTCGACGATACAATCGGGCTTGAGGACCGTTGCCGCGGTACCTCGCACAGGGACAGGGGTGATGCCGTTACCATGACAGTACAAGGACATCCCTCTTGTCCTTATATCTGACAAGCAACAGGTTTTCACTGGTAAGGGCACGGGTCGCACCCCTGGGGACGTGGATCTGGCGGCGGAGGACTGGAACAAGGGGATACTAGTATAAAAGTTATCCATGTAAAAGGTGGTAACCCTTATCTAGCAGTGGGTACATAAGGTCCCACACAAGTTTCCCGCTAACACCCAGAGTGGGGGGACATTCTGGGGGTTGAATACGGGAATCTCGCCCCTCGTACACACGAAACTTGTAAGTGTACCCTGAGGTACTCTCACAAAATTTGTACAGCATCACGCCATACCTTGCCCGCTTTGAGGGAACATACTGGCGGAAAATGAGTCTCCCCTTGAACGCAATGAAAGACTCATCAACCGCGACCTCCCTTCCACGTACATAGGCCTGTACAAATTTGGCCTCAAAATCATCGATAACCGGCCGTATCTTATACAGACGGTCATAGGCAGGATCACCTTGAGGGGGGACATGCTGCATTATCTGAATAATGCAGACGACATTTCCGGATGGCCTCAAACCGGGAGCGTGTCATGGCCGTTCTGTAAAGTGGGGTCTGGTAGAGGGCATCCCCACTCCAGTAATGCCTGACACTGGGTTTCTTGACCAGGCCCATATGCAGCACGAGGCCCCAAAATGTCCTCATCTCGGCTGCACTAACCGGCGTCCAGCCACCGGGCCTAGCCAAAAAGGAGCCCGGGTGTTGAGCAACGAACTGTTGGGCGTACAGGTTCGTCTGCTCCACCATTAGATTTACCAGTTGGTCACTGAAAAAAATGACTAAAAAAGTCATATTCAGTGTAGCCCACTGTGGAAATCTGGATTCCTGATTGGCCTACAAAATCAGAAATCACGGGCTCATATCGCTCTGGGGTACACCAGACAAGTTCACCGGCAGGGTGCTCCGGTGGATTTAACTGGTGGGCCGGAAAATTTGTACGAGCCCCAGAGCTGCTCGTACTAGGGTGGGCCACAGGGTCCCTAGCATGGCGGTCCCCTTGCTCCGCCGCCTTGGGGGCTCATCATCATCGCTAGATGATGAGGAGGACGCGGACGACAACAGGAAAGTGGGGTCATCCTCGTCCTCACTGGGACTCTCAAAGTCAGAGGCAAGCTGGGCGTATGCCTCCTCGGCCGAGAACGTCCGGCGGGCCATAGGGGAGTGTATGTCTGCGTGTGTATGTGCGTGTGTGTAAATCTATATTTGGTGTGCGTGTGTGTGGAGGCACGGGTGTTTGCGTACTTTATCCCTAAAACTAACAGAAAAAAAAAAGACTAACTATAAAAAAAAGGCGAAAAAATAAAAATAAAAAAGTTTTTTTTATTTTTTTTTAAACCGCTGATCAACCGTCCGAAGTTGATCAGCGGTGGGGTGTGCGATGCGCTAACAGTGGCCGGACGCTAAGAGTGCCGGCCACAGTCAGCGTATGCACAAAAAAAAAAAAAAAATGCCTGCGCCCCAAAAAAGTTGTGGGGGGAGAGGGGGGGGGGCAAGCAGCAGCACCCCTGGGGGTCTAGGGTCACACAGCTGTGCTGTGGACCCCAGACACCCTACTTAGGGTGATGCAATCAAACTTTTTTTTTTACCACTAACTTTCCCTTTTATATCCCTGCCTAGCCCAACCTTTCCCTATACTTTCCCTAATTACCTGCTGATAAAGATGGGGCAGCAGCGCTCCTCTCTCCTCGGGCTCCGGACACAAAAGGAGGAGGAGAGGAGCACTGCTATCATTTGAAACTCCCGCTGGCCCGCCCTCCTACCCATCAGAAGCGATCCAGAGAGGTGATGTCACCATCACCACTCAGGATCGCAGGTTAGTGATTGGTGGGGTAAAATCACACCACCGATCACCATCCTGTTCCGGGTTATCGGGTCCTCAGAGACCCGAATAAGCCGGAAACGCAGCAAACCGCAGGTCTGAATTGACCTGCGGTTTGCTGCGATCGCCTACACGGGGGGGGGGGGGGGGGGCACAGGACCGTTGCTCAATGATTTGAGCAGGCGGCGGTGATCGAAAATACACAGGGCGTACATTGGTTGTCCCTGACCCAGAGGTGACAAAGATCACTGGCCTCCACTACACTTTATATAAACATGCCTGTATAGTGGACAGCTTCAAAGGAGTTTATTACTTTATGATAGGGGCACGCTTCCGGAGGGTGGGGGCAAGCTGCTCTTCATGCCTCGCTGTCATTGGGAAAATCCAAAATCTTACTCCGGTCATAACTCGAAAATACAGCTCAATAGAGATTATTGAGGTACGCCATTTTAACGGTCAGGAGATGACGGTGCCAAACATACAAAAAACCACCCACTTATGTTAAATCCTGGCTCAGAAAATCAGTTCTTCTGATTGGGGTCACGTGTTTGGTACCCCTGTGACCCCAATAATGAGAGCTGAAGAATGAGCCCACAATTATCGGGCGGGCATTCTCCCGTGTAGAGTTATGGGCAGAAATCCATTTTAGACCAGATTTCAGCGTGACTGACCAGTCATAAGTCACAGCCAACCCATATGTCACGCCCTAAAAGGTGGGTTTACAGACTGCCTGGACCAATTCTTATAAATTGGACAGAGCAGATTGTACTGAGTTCCCCATTTTGAGGCCAATCTGATTGAATGAGGATCTGTGTCTTTCTGTCTTGCCTCAGGACCTGATAGCTGCACGTCTCTGTGTGAGTAAAGTAGGCGTTAGTTTTCTTTCATCCTTTTTATTTTAAAAAACTGTTCTGTGTATATTTGTATGCTTCTGTTTTTTTACATCTTACAATTTTTATTAAAACCAATTATTTAACCTAGAACGGGCAATATTTTTTAAGGCATTTAGAGTTTCTAATTTTCAGCTACCGGTTTGCTTTAAAATGCGAATATCAGAAGTTTATTAGTTGTTAGAAGGAACTGGCAACAATTTGATCTCCCGTGCAATCTGGTAGATTGTAGGAAGCAGAGTGATCAAATTCAATAGTGTGTATAGTGTCAGTACTTGTCCCGGTCTGATCAAGTACTGCAACCTGGGGAATCTGGCAAAATCATGACAGAAACCACCCATAAATGACCCCATTTTAGAAACACCCCTCAAGTTATTCAAAACTGATTTTACAAACTTTGTTAAACCTTTAGGTGTTGCACAAGAATTAAGGCAAAATGGAGGGGAAATTTAAATTACATTTTTTTGTGCAGATTTTCCATTTTAATCAATTTTTCCTGTTACACAGTAAGGGTTAACAGCCAAACAAACCTCAATATTTATTACCCTGATTGTGCAGTTTACATAAACACCCCATATGTGGTTGTAACCTGCAGTATGGGCACACGGCAGGGCACAGAAGGAAAGGAGCGCCATATTGTTAATGGAGGGAAGATTTAGCTAGAATGGTTTTCAGGTGCCATGCCACATTTGAAAAGACCCTGAGGTACCCCTAGAAAGAAAACCCCCAAAGTTGACCCCATTTTGGAAATGACACCCCTCAAGGAATAAATCTAGTGGTGAAGTGAATGCTTTGACACACAAAGGCTAACAGGAGAAAATGCCCCCACAATTTGTTATGCATTTTTTCCTGAATACGGCAACACCATACAGTTGCAAGAAAAAGTATGTGAACCCTTTGGAATGATATGCATTTCTGCATAAATTGGTCATAAAATGTGATCTGATCTTCATCTAAGTCACAACAATAGACAATCAGTCTGCTTAAACTAATAACACACAAAGAATTAAATGTTACCATGCTTTTATTGAACACACCATGGAAAAATGCACAGTGCAGGTGGAAAAAGTATGTGAACCCCTAGACTAATGACATCTCCAAGAGCTAATTGGAGTGAGGTGTCAGCCAACTGGAGTCCAATCAATGAGATGAGATTGGAGGTGTTGGTTACAGCTGCCCTGCCCTATAAAAAACACACACCAGTTCTGGGTTTGCTTTTCACAAGAAGCATTGCCTGATGTGAATGATGCCTCGCACAAAAGAGCTCTCAGAAGACCTACGATTAAGAATTGTTGACTTGCAGAAAGCTGTAAAGGGTTATAAAAGTATCTCTAAAAGCCTTGCTGTTCATCAGTCCACGGTAAGACAAATTGTCTATAAGTGGAGAAAGTTCAGCACTGCTGCTACTCTCCCTAGGAGTGGCTGTCCTGTAAAGATGACTGCAAGAGCACAGCGCAGACTGCTCAATGAGGTGAAGAAGAATCCTAGAGCGCCAGCTAAAGACTTACAAAAGTCTCTGGCATATGCTAACATTCCTGTTAGCGAATCTAGGATATGTAAAACACTAAACAAGAATGGATTTCATGGAAGGATACCACAGAGGAAGCCACTGCTGTCCAAAAAAAACATTGCTGCACGTTTACAGTTTGCACAAAAGCACCTGGATGTTCCACAGCAGTACTGGCAAAATATTCTGTGGACAGATGAAACCAAAGTGGAGTTGTTTTGAAGAAACACACAACACTATGTGTGGAGAAAAAGAGGCACATCACACTAACATCAAAACCTCATCCCAACTGTGAAATATGGTGGTGGGGGCATCATGGTTTGGGGCTGCTTTGCTGCGTCAGGGCCTGGACGGATTGCTATCATCGAAGGAAAAATGAATTCCCAAGTTTATCAAGACATTTTGCAGGAGAACTTAAGGCCATCTGTCCACCAGCTGAAGCTCAACAGAAGATGGGTGTTGCAACAGGACAACGACCCAAAGCAAAGAAGTAAATAAAACAGAATAGCTTAAACAGAAGAAAATACGCCTTCTGGAGTGGCCCAGTCAGAGTCCTGACCTCAACCCGATTGAGATGCTGTGACATGACCTCAAGAAAGTGATTCACACCAGACATCCCAAGAATATTGCTGAATTGAAACAGTTCTGTAAAGAGGAATGGTCAAGAATTGCTCCTGACTGTTGTGCACGTCTGATCTGCAACTACAGGAAACGTTTGGTTGAAGTTATTGCTGCCAAAAGGAGGTTCAACCAGTTATTAAATCCAAGGGTTCACATACTCTTTCCACCTGCACTGTGAATGTTTACATGGTGTGTTCAATAAAAACATGGTAACATTAATTCTTTGTGTGTTATTAGTTTAAGCAGACTGTGATTGTCTATTGTTGTGACTTAGATGAAGGTCAGATCACATTTTATGACCAATTTGTGCAGAAATCCATATCATTCCAAAGGGTTCACATACTTTTTCTTGCAACTGTATATGTGGTCGTAAACCGCTGTTTGGGGACACGGCAGCATTCAGAAGGTAAGGGGCAGCATCAGGATTTTATAACATGTAATTTGCTGAAATTGTTTTTAGGGGCTACAACATTTTAATTTTTTCACCAAGGTAGCTGTGTGGGGGCTCGTTTTTTTACAGGACGGGCTGTAGTTTTTATTGATATCATTTTGGGGTACATATGACTTTTTAGTCACTTGTTATTTATTTTTTTGTGGAGGTGAGGTGACAAAAACAGCAATTCCGTCATTGTTTTCTACATTATTTTTTACGATGTTCGCCGTGCGGGATTAGTAACATATTACTTTTATAGATCAGGTCATTACGGACACGGTGATAACAATTATGAGTAGGTTTTTTTTATGACATAAATGAAAGGATATGAGAAGACAGGCTGATCAGTCCCTCAGGGTTAGGTACATGGGAAACACAAAAGGGGTTGGTCAGCGCATCCCATCTAAATGTGCAGGTGCACGCTGCTATGACTGGAAACATAAAACAACACAACGTCTGCCATTGCAGCAGCGACCCGATGGAAGAGAGAGGGAGCTACCTCGCTCCCAACCCCATGGATGCCGCGGGTGGCTACTGACTGCAGCATCCATGGGGTTAAACGGCCGAGATCGGTGCCAGCACCGATTTCGGCCATAGCAGCAGAGTGTTAGCTGTAACTTACAGCTCACACTCTGCTGCTGATGGCAGCGGCCATCATACTGAGGCCGGCTGCATGTGGACATCAGGAGGCAATGGGGGCATTATAGGGCCACTAAGTTACTGGGAGCACTAGGGCTGCAGCTAACTATTATTTGAATAATCGATTAGTTGTCGATAATTTCATCGATTAATCGGGGAAAAACTTCAAAATGACAAAAAAAAGGGGTTTATATGATTTTACTTGAAAAATTATGTTCAAAGGCCATATTAAAAAAAAATTGTGAATGGCACTGTTATGGAGGGGGACCTGTGGGTGGCACTTATGGAGGGGGACCTGTGGGTGGCACTTATGGAGGGGGACCTGTGGGTGGCACTTATGGAGGGGGACCTGTGGGTGGCACTTATGGAGGGGGACCTGTGGGTGGCACTTATGGAGGGGGACCTGTGGGTGGCACTTATGGAGGGGGACCTGTGGGTGGCACTTATGGAGGGGGACCTGTGGGTGGCACTTATGGAGGGGGACCTGTGGGTGGCACTTATGGAGGGGGACCTGTGGGTGGCACTTATGGAGGGGGACCTGTGGGTGGCACTTATGGAGGGGGACCTGTGGGTGGCACTTATGGAGGGGGACCTGTGGGTGGCACTTATGGAGGGGGACCTGTGGGTGGCACTTATGGAGGGGGACCTGTGGGTGGCACTTATGGAGGGGGACCTGTGGGTGGCACTTATGGAGGGGGACCTGTGGGTGGCACTTATGGAGGGGGACCTGTGGGTGGCACTATATAGCATATTATGCTATATGTGCCATCCACAGATCCCCCATATAACAGTGCCATCCACAGATCCCCCATATAACAGTGCCATCCACAGATCCCCCATATAACAGTGTGTCATCCACAGATCCCCCATATAACAGTGTGTCATCCACAGATCCCCCATATAACAGTGTGTCATCCACAGATCCCCCATATAACAGTGTGTCATCCACAGATCCCCCATATAACAGTGTGTCATCCACAGATCCCCCATATAACAGTGTGTCATCCACAGATCCCCCATATAACAGTGTGTCATCCACAGATCCCCCATATAACAGTGTGTCATCCACAGATCCCCCATATAACAGTGTGTCATCCACAGATCCCCCATATAACAGTGTGTCATCCACAGATCCCCCATATAACAGTGTGTCATCCACAGATCCCCCATATAACAGTGTGTCATCCACAGATCCCCCATATAACAGTGTGTCATCCACAGATCCCCCATATAACAGTGTGTCATCCACAGATCCCCCATATAACAGTGTGTCATCCACAGATCCCCCATATAACAGTGTGTCATCCACAGATCCCCCATATAACAGTGTGTCATCCACAGATCCCCCATATAACAGTGTGTCATCCACAGATCCCCCATATAACAGTGTGTCATCCACAGATCCCCCATATAACAGTGTGTCATCCACAGATCCCCCATATAACAGTGTGTCATCCACAGATCCCCCATATAACAGTGTGTCATCCACAGATCCCCCATATAACAGTGTGTCATCCACAGATCCCCCATATAACAGTGTGTCATCCACAGATCCCCCATATAACAGTGTGTCATCCACAGATCCCCCATATAACAGTGTGTCATCCACAGATCCCCCATATAACAGTGTGTCATCCACAGATCCCCCATATAACAGTGTGTCATCCACAGATCCCCCATATAACAGTGTGTCATCCACAGATCCCCCATATAACAGTGTGTCATCCACAGATCCCCCATATAACAGTGTGTCATCCACAGATCCCCCATATAACAGTGTGTCATCCACAGATCCCCCATATAACAGTGTGTCATCCACAGATCCCCCATATAACAGTGTGTCATCCACAGATCCCCCATATAACAGTGTGTCATCCACAGATCCCCCATATAACAGTGTGTCATCCACAGATCCCCCATATAACAGTGTGTCATCCACAGATCCCCCATATAACAGTGTGTCATCCACAGATCCCCCATATAACAGTGTGTCATCCACAGATCCCCCATATAACAGTGTGTCATCCACAGATCCCCCATATAACAGTGTGTCATCCACAGATCCCCCATATAACAGTGTGTCATCCACAGATCCCCCATATAACAGTGTGTCATCCACAGATCCCCCATATAACAGTGTGTCATCCACAGATCCCCCATATAACAGTGTGTCATCCACAGATCCCCCATATAACAGTGTGTCATCCACAGATCCCCCATATAACAGTGTGTCATCCACAGATCCCCCATATAACAGTGTGTCATCCACAGATCCCCCATATAACAGTGTGTCATCCACAGATCCCCCATATAACAGTGTGTCATCCACAGATCCCCCATATAACAGTGTGTCATCCACAGATCCCCCATATAACAGTGTGTCATCCACAGATCCCCCATATAACAGTGTGTCATCCACAGATCCCCCATATAACAGTGTGTCATCCACAGATCCCCCATATAACAGTGTGTCATCCACAGATCCCCCATATAACAGTGTGTCATCCACAGATCCCCCATATAACAGTGTGTCATCCACAGATCCCCCATATAACAGTGTGTCATCCACAGATCCCCCATATAACAGTGTGTCATCCACAGATCCCCCATATAACAGTGTGTCATCCACAGATCCCCCATATAACAGTGTGTCATCCACAGATCCCCCATATAACAGTGTGTCATCCACAGATCCCCCATATAACAGTGTGTCATCCACAGATCCCCCATATAACAGTGTGTCATCCACAGATCCCCCTCCCCATAACAGCCCTGGCCCCTCCGCTCACAGCAGTATTCCTTAATCGGTAGTAACTTTTACTTTAAATCAGCGCATCTTCTTTTACCTTACAATGAAGCTCCAGTAACAGGCATGGCGGGCGGTGGCGTAACGTCACTTACTCACGTGACGTGCCTGCTCCACCTACTTTATGAATAAAGGAGGCGGAGCTTGCGCATCACGTGAGTAAGTGACGTTACGCCGCCGCCCGCTCTGCCTGTTACTGGAGCTTCATTGTAAGGTAATAAAGATGCGGTTATCTAAAGTTCAAGGACCCGCAGGCATAGAGCCTGACCACCCGCTCCCGCCCGCATAGCAACGAATCGGCCGATTATTCGATAACGGGATTCATTGACAACGAATCCCGTTATCGAATATTATCGATAACGTTGATTAATTGCTGCAGCCCTAGGGAGCACATTGGGGGTCTTACCCGATTTCAGGCTGTGATCTCCAGCATGGAGATGACAGCCTGAAACTGGCATTTTCTTACTGAAGCACTACAGTTGGTTAGTCTGCAGAGACTGACCAATCGGAGTGTTTGCCAGCAAGGGACCAATCTGATTGGTCCCTTGCCTGCTTCCCCGCTGTCTCTGCTCTCCGGAAGAGTGGAGACTCAGTGGCTGTAACATTTCTTAGTGTCACAGCCCCCGGTAAGCAGTTTGGACGTGACTGTAAGTCCAAACACGTGAAGGTGTTAACGTATCTATTTTTTTAACTACGCTTCTGTATCCTTTTTTACAAATATATGTTAAACGTAGGGCAAAAACGTGATGTGAACCCCATCTTAAGACTGTTAAAAATTAAAATGTTAATACATCTAACTTATTAAGAGGCTACTAAGTAATATTTATTAACCCCTTGCTGAGACCAGCAGAGGCAGTCTCGCTGCATGGCAAAATTAATAAAAAGTAAAATATAGATAATAAAAAGAGTAAGAAGTAATGACTATAGTTACTAGTATTAGCAAACTACGTACACATACGTTTCACCCCCTTTATCGTTCATAAAAAATATAAAATATATTACAGTAACTAGTTTTAGCAATAGTATAACGGACTTTGTGTGTGTATGTATGAAATATAGCAGGGGGGTCTGCATAAAATATACTTACACCCATTTTTTTAAGTTTATTTTTAGTTTTACTGCAGTACAACATATGGCAAAAAGAACCCGCAATACAAAAATAGGGCACCAAAATCCAAAATGCGCTCCAGTCCTTTGAAGTCTTACACCAATAACATCCATTTTAAGGGTACAAACAAAGGATAAGAAAGGAAAAATAAACATTTTTTTCATAATTTTCACAACTGATATATATAAATTATTACATCTGTCAAAAGCACAAAAGAAAAATCTAAGGTGTCCCGTGAAAAATAATATCAAATACGTGTAGGCTGACTCACATATTAAATTAGTTACTAGCAGTTAGATAGGCCTATTGCTATAGCTGAAATTTTGCTTGGAAAGAAAGAAGGGTAAACACTCTGGTAATGAAGTGGTTACAATGATATAATCACACATATATACACAAGTAGGAAAAGAAAACCCACCTGGAATGTGCTCAGAATTCATACCATACACACCGGTAGATGTTAGAATGGAGTTGTTATAAGGAGGTTTGTGACGTCACTGATCACATGCGCCTTCATGGTCACATGACCAAGTGTGGGCAATGCTTGCAAACACGGACTGCAGGAGTTTGTGGAAGGAGGAGGGGTTGTGTGCGCCTGCAAGCAGTCCTGGATTACACAAAGCTTCATGGGGAGCAGCATATGGATTTCATATATGAGGGTACAGGTCTGGGGATGGCATGTGGAGCACTCAGGGCAGTGGGCTTTATGGAGTGCAGGCATATCTGGGTAGTGGAGTGGAATTTGGTGCGATTACAGGGCGTATCTGGGTGTATTCTTGGGGACACCAGGGTGCAGATATGTAGGGGGCCTTTATGGGGTGTAAATCTGTGAGGAGGGGGCATGTGGTGTATTGTGGGAACCATGAGAGTGCAGATAAAGGGGAGAGCTTTATGGGGTGTAAATCTGTAAGGAAGGGGCATGTGGTGTATTGTGGGAACCATGAGAGTGCAGATAAAGGGGAGAGCTTTATGGGGTGTAAATCTGTGAGGAGGGGGCATGTGGTGTATTGTGGGAACCATGAGAGTGCAGATGTAGGGGGGGCTTTATGGGGTGTAAATCTGTAAGGAAGGGGCATGTGGTGTATTGTGGGAACCATGAGAGTGCAGATGTAGGGGGGGGCTTTATGGGGTGTAAATCTGTGAGGAGGGGGCATGTGGTGTATTGTGGGAACCATGAGAGTGCAGATGTAGGGGGGGCTTTATGGGGTGTAAATCTGTAAGGAAGGGGCATGTGGTGTATTCTGGGGACCAAGAGAGTGCAGATATAGGGGGGGTAGGGTTCGGCGATATCAAAAATATTCAGACTATAACGATATTAAGAAATTTATCGCAATAACGATATATATCGTGATAAATACCCGTTTAAAAGAAAAAAACACAAGGAGACATTATACTGTATGGGGGCAGCCACAAGGACAAGTTATACTGTATGGGGGCAGCCACAAGGACAAGTTATACTGTATGGGGGCAGCTACAAGGAGAAGTTACACAGTATCGGGGCAGCCACAAGGAGAAGTTATACTGTATGGGGGCAGCCACAAGGAGACGTTATACTGTATGGGGGCAGCCACAAGGAGACGTTATACTGTATGGGGGCAGCCACAAGGAGACGTTATACTGTATGGGGGCAGCCACAAGGAGACGTTATACTGTATGGGGGGCAGCCACAAGGAGACGTTATACTGTATGGGGGCAGCTACAAGGAGACGTTACACTGTATGGGGGCAGCTACAAGGAGACGTTACACTGTATGGGGGCAGCCACAAGGAGACGTTACACTGTATGGGGCAGCCACAAGGAGACGTTATACTGTATGGGGGCAGCCACAAGGAGACGTTACACTGTATGGGGGCAGCCACAAGGAGACGTTACACTGTATGGGGGCAGCTACAAGGAGACGTTACACTGTATGGGGGCAGCCCCAAGGAGACGTTATACTGTATGGGGCAGCCACAAGGAGACGTTACACTGTATGGGGGCAGCTACAAGGAGACGTTACACTGTATGGGGGCAGCTACAAGGAGACGTTACACTGTATGGGGGCAGCCCCAAGGAGAAGTTACACTGTATGGGGGCAGCCCCAAGGAGACGTTATACTGTATGGGGGCAGCCCCAAGGAGACGTTACACTGTATGGGGGCAGCCCCAAGGAGACGTTACACTGTATGGGGGCAGCCCCAAGGAGACGTTACACTGTATGGGGCGGGGGCCACAAGGAGATGTTATAATAAAGTATTGTGGCCACAGGCCACCATACATACAGTAATGTCTTCTTGTTGCTCATGTTTGGGGGACTCGTGACTCATTATTCCCTAATGCCTGCTATTATAGATCAATGTGCTGACACTATTCTATGCGTTTTAGGGTCTCTCACTCACTCCTGTTCCTCTCCCTGGACACTCCTCGCAGGCCAGGATTCGGGCGAAGTGGCTAATTCTTCTGCGGAGGGAGTCTGGGGAGACTTTTCCCACGGCTGCCTCGATTGTGTGCTCTGATTCTGACATGAGATGTCGATGGGCGGAGATTTGAATATGGGAGCAAGGAGGAGGGAGAGCCAGGGGCGGCCCGCTGCGGGAAGTAATACGTTTGTAATTTCGTCATCAGAGCACACGAGCAAGGCAGCCGCAGGAAAAGTCTCTCCAGAGACACCCTACTCACACAGAGTTCGCCACATACAATAGAACCGGCACGGGTGGGTGACGGACGGTGATGTCAGATGGTGGGTGGAGTCTAGAGACTTGAATAAGGAAGGCGGTGCAAGAAGGTGGCGGGAGGGGAAGTAATGTGTTTGTACTCAGCGCTATGCAGGGGCGGGCGGACGCAGATTTAGATGACGTCACAAAATACAGCGATATCGCCGTATCACAGTTTTTTTTAATACCACGGTATATCGTGAACACCGGTATATCGCCCAAACCTGGGGGGGGGGGGGGGGCTTTATGGGATGTAAATCTGTAGAGAGGGGACATGTGGTGTATTCTGGGGACCAGGAGAGTGCAGATATAGGGGGGGGGGGGCTTTATGTGGTGTAAATCTGTGAGGGAGGGGGGGACAAAGGGATGCAGATCTTTGGTGGAGTCTTCATAGGAAGTAATGTGTGGTGTCAGTGGTCACATGTCATGGGGGTCACGTGACTTTGCTATATATTTAGCAGACCTGTGCATGCGGCTAAGACAGTGCTCTGCTACTCACACATTGGGGATAGCTATAGAAATCGGGCGTAGATGGTGACCTGTTGGGAGTAGGGGCTTTTGCAGAAATGGCGACCTTGGGGGTGGGGGGAGCGGGAGAGCCACAGATGGCGACCTGTTGTGCGGATGGGGTGAGACAGAGACAGCGACCTGTGTGTTGGAGGCAGCAATGGTGTTCTTCAAAGGGGGGTAGAGATGGCAACCAGTTTTTTTTGGGGGGGGGGGGTGCAGGCAAAGATGGCCACTTGTTTGGGGGGGGGGCGCAGGCAAAGATGGTGACCTGTTTTGGGGGGGGGTTCAGGCAAAGATGGCGACCTGTTGTGCTGGAGGCAGCGATGGTGTTCTTCATGGAGGGTAGAGATGGCGACTTGTGTGGAGGTGGTGGGGCAGAGATGGCGATCTGTGTAATAGAAGGGAAACATGATGATAATTGTGCATTTTGTAGGACACCTGATCAGACAATAGTGTTTGGGGGATCAGTCTAGCTAGATGGGGTGACCTGGGGTGCAGTCCCTTGTCTTGGGGCATATGGGGTCAGCAGAGAGTATTGTGTGGGAGCCAATAAGATCAGACAAGGAGATCATGAGTACAAGAGTGAGGTCGCCTGTGGAGGAGCCAAGGCTCTGTGGGGGTGGGGTGAGTATGTAGGAAAAAGAGGTCCGTGGGGACTGCTGTGTGTGGGACCCATGCAGATCAAACAAAGGGTACTCGTGCTGGGACTTTTTTTTTTTTTTTTTTTTTAATTTATCTTTATTTTTATTTTAAGAAAATGCCATAACATTAATACATGACCAATATTAATCATATTAGTATATAATATATATAATATATCAGATACCAAATCACAATCATGAAAAAAATATAGAAATCATACATATCCCTATAAACCCCCCCCCCCCCCCCCCCCCGTCATTGGCTGTCGTTCCCCTCAGTTCAATCAAGAAAAGCATAAAACGCAATTACTTATTTCTACCTATTTCTACGTGGCTGGGACTTTTTAGTGGAATCTGTAAAGCCAGGGGGCCAGCAGTTGTAATATGGTTATGGGGTATAGGATCTACACCATCTGGAGTAGGGGGTGTTGCTGTGAATTAGGCTACTTTCACACTTTCCGTTTGTGAGACCCATTCAGGGATATCACAAGCGGTCCAAAATAGATCAGTTTTTCCCTAATGCATTCTAAATGGAAAAGCATCCGCTCAGAATGCATCAGTTTGCCTCCGTTCCGTCTCCATTCCGCTTTGGAGGCGGACACCAAAACGCTGCTTGCGTTTTGGTATCCGTCTGACGAAACTGAGCCAAACGGATCCATTCTGACACACAATGTAAGTCAATGGGGACAGATAAAGGGGGGAGCTTTATGGGGTGTAAATCTGTGAGGGGGCATGTGGTTTATTCTGGGGACCAAGAGAGTGCAGATATAGGGGGGGTAGGGTTCGGCGATATCAAAAATATTCAGACTATAACGATATTAAGAAATTTATCGCGATAACGACGTCTTGGCTATGTTAAAGATAATACAAAGAGATCCGTTCTGAACGGATGCAGACAGTTGTGTTATCTGAACGTATCCGTCTGTGCAGATCCATAATGGATCCGCACCAAACGCTAGTGTGAAAGTAGCCTTAGCTCAAGGCAGTTACATCTTAAGGGCTCATGCACACAAACGTATTTTCTTTCCGCTTCTGTTCCATTTTTATTTTATTTTTTTGGGGACCGTATGCGGAACCATTTACTTAAATCGGTGCACAAAAACAATAGAAGGTACTCCGTGTGCATTCCGTTTCCGTTCCGCAAAAAGTAGTGCATGTCCTATTATTGTCTGCAAATCACTGTCTGAAGCCCTATTCAAGTCAATGGGTATGCAAAAAATAGGGAACGCACATGGAACACATCCATATGTCATCCGTATTTTGAGGATCCATACTGTAGAAATGCTATGTTCAGCCCATATTGTTCATGTGTTTGGTGATTAATAAATGACTGTTTCCGCATACAGGAACCATACGGATATGTTTTGTGGAATAATGGAACGGAAGAGAACTGAAATCAGAGGGGAAAAAAAACGAAGATACGGAAAAACGGACCGCAAAAAACGGTCGTGTGCATGAGCCCTAGATGTTCCACTTATGTGGCTGTGTGGTGACATGTTTGTGCTTTTGCACCCCATAGATCTTATTCCTGGGAGCTAAATGGCACAGGAGAGGGATGTCTAGTCACTAAAGGCAGGAGATGGCTAACCTCCGGCGCTCCAGCTATGGTAAAACTACAACTCCCAAGATGTACACTTGCTTGGCCATTCTCAGAACTCCATAGAAATGGAGCATGCTGGGAGTCGTAGTTTGACCACAGCTAGAGTGCCGGAGGTTAGCGTCACTGGTCTAGTGGCTTTGAATTGTAGTTTTATAGGGTGCAAACATTGGTGGAGGGTGCAGTTTGTGATGGGGTGGGCGAAATGGAGAGCAGTCGGGAGGATGTGGCCATGGAGATGTATTCTGTGTGAGGCAAGGATACTCTATAGGGAGCTGTTCAGGATCACTTTCTGGGTCTGCGGTTTCAGGATGATAAAGTGGGTCTAAGGCACGGGTGTCAAACACAAGGCCCGCGGGCCGAATCCGGCCCGCCAGACCTCGTCATGTGGCCCGCGCAGCCGCCGCCGGCCGCCAGCCTTCACCTTTTTATTCTCGCTTTTTTTTTTTTTTTTACACAAGAAAGCCACCTCTTCAGCGCATGCGCGGCAGCCTACAAGCCAGAGAACGTCTGCCCTCTAGCGGCGCCGGCCGTTCTACACAGGAAATAATTGTACCGTATATCCTAATTGCTTGTGTAGAATGCAGGCCGGGCGGGCGGCAGCGTAACTCCCTGATGTCACGTGCCTGCACAGCCTCCTTTATGAATGAAGCAGGCGGCGCAGGCAAGTGACGTCAGTGAGTGACGCGCCGGCCACCCGTCCTGCCTGCCGGCATTATACACAAGCAATTAGGATATACGGTACAATTAGGAGTGAGGGGGGCATGTTTAATAACTTTTAATTCAATAATACATTTTATATTTGTATGCGGGGGGGGGTTTACACGGAATCTGAGGATGGCACAGTTAAGGGGTGGGGGGTCTGTGGATGGCACTGTTATGGGGTGGGGGGTCTGTGGATGGCACTGTTATGGGGTGGGGGTCTGTGGATGGCACACATATAACACTGCCATCCACAGATCCCCCCCCCTGTAACAGTGCCAGCCACAGATCCCCCCTTCCCCCCTGTAACAGTGTCTGTCATCCACAGATCCCCCCCCTGTAACAGTGTCTGTCATCCACAGATCCCCCCCCTGTAACAGTGTCTGTCATCCACAGATCCCCCCCCTGTAACAGTGTCTGTCATCCACAGATCCCCCCCCTGTAACAGTGTCTGTCATCCACAGATTCCCCCCCCCTGTAACAGTGTCTGTCATCCACAGATCCCCCCCCTGTAACAGTGTCTGTCATCCACAGATCCCCCCCCTGTAACAGTGTCTGTCATCCACAGATCCCCCCCATAAGTGTCTGTCATCCACAGATCCCCCCCATAAGTGTCTGTCATCCACAGATCCCCCCCATAAGTGTCTGTCATCCACAGATCCCCCCCATAAGTGTCTGTCATCCACAGATCCCCCCCATAAGTGTCTGTCATCCGCAGATCCCCCCCATAAGTGTCTGTCATCCACAGATCCCCCCCATAAGTGTCTGTCATCCACAGATCCCCCCCATAAGTGTCTGTCATCCACAGATCCCCCCCATAAGTGTCCGTCATCCACAGATCCCCCCCATAAGTGTCCGTCATCCACAGATCCCCCCCATAAGTGTCCGTCATCCACAGATCCCCCCATAAGTGTCCGTCATCCACAGATCCCCCCATAACAGTGTCCGTCATCCACAGATGTTTAAAAAAAAAAAAATTACTGTCTGTTACCAAAAATCTTTTTTTAATAAATTGTACAATAATTGTACATTTGAATATCTACTTGCCATTATTCTGACTATGTTTCTGCTTTCAGAGCTAGTTATTACTTACATTATTACAAAAAACAGTAATAATTGAATGCAGTGACAATAATTTATGATAATAAAGAGTGGACACATAGTCCTACAGATACAACCGGCCCTTTGAGGGTGACCAAACTGCTGATGCGGCCCCCGATGAATTTGAGTTTGACACCCCTGGTCTAAGGGAACCATGCGCATTTGGCCTCTTTCACACGACCGTATGGCTTTTTCAGTGTTTTGCGGTCCGATTTACACTGAACCGTTCCGTTTTTTGTTTCTGTTTCTGTTCCGTTTTTCCGTATGGCATATACAGTATGCAGTAATTACATAGAAAAAATTGGGCTGGGCATAAAATTTTCAATAGATGGTTCCGCAAGAACGGATACGGAAGACATACGGATGCATTTCCGTATGTGTTCCGTTTTTTATGCAGACCCATTGACTTGAATGGAGCCAAGGAACGTGATATGCGGGCGATAATAGGACATGTTCTATCTTTCTACGGAAACGGAATGCATACGGAGTACATTCCGTTTTTTTATATATTTTTTGCGGAATCATTAAAATGAATGGTACCGTATACGGAACGCAAAAAACGACCTGTAAACGGAAAGAAAACGGTTGTGTGAAAGAGGCCTTAGTGTTAGGGTCCTATTACACTTGCAGATAATCGCTAACAAGCGTTCGTATGCTTGTTAGTAATGATCTGGCAGTGCAATACAGCAGCTATTACCTGATGAACGAGCAAACGCTCATTCATCGAATATTGTGAGTTTTTTAACCGGTTTAAAAATAATCGTTTGCTTGTGGCAAACAATGATTCAGTATGGGGATGAGCTATGGCATTAGCGATCACCTCTCTACACACTGAGGAGGAGATCAATGCATGTAATAGCAGTAGTCTCCTCCACTAGCGAGCCAGGTGATTGCTGGGAAGGAATGCTTCTGTATACGGACAAGCAATGGCCTTAATGATCACTGCTCCTCATACTGTGGAGGAGTTTGCTACATATAAATGTGTCTCCCTCAATGATGAACAGGAGATTGCTGGGAAGGAATGCTTCCCTCCCGACAATCACCTGCAGAATCTCCAGGTGTAATAGGACCCTTAGTAAGAAAATGGGATTTAGGAAGCAGTCTTTGAGCAGCATGAGGAGGTTTAGTGGCTATGGAGTTCAGTCTGTGAAGGGTGTGGGCACCCAGAGGAGTTGTCAGGCTGTGTTGTGTAGTGGGTGCTTAAGGGGTGTAGTCTGAGGGGGGTGGGGGGGAGTCACTATGGGGTGTAGTGTGCAGTCTGTGCTGGGGTAGGGAATATGCTAGGATGTGTTTATAGGTTGGTCTATAGGTTAGTTGTCGCGTGGCATCTTTTGTACAATAAGAGCGTTGTGGAAAAGTCTAGGATCTAAACTGAAGGGTGGCTTATAGAAAGTTGTTTGGGGAATAAAATCATGGTATGTGCATGTGGTCTGAGATGTGGCTGTGGTTTATTCCTAACCTTTTCGCAACCAGTGCCGCATGGCGCTGGAGTGATGGGTAAAATGGCAACCGCTCGCACGAGCAGTGCTGCAACTAATGACCGCACAGCAAAAATGCCGATTACTGTCATTAAAGCCTTTAGGCGCAGTGATCGCTGCATCTAATAGCTCTAAATCCAGGAAGCGGGGCTTCTTACCGGCATCCTCTGCGGCCAATAAGGATGCCGGTAATTGGTTTCAATAAGCAGGGTCTCTCTGAAGAGACCCAGGGTATTTGAGCTGCAATTCATATTTTCGTCAGTAGGTGGCAGGCTAACATAAATGAGCAATTCTAGTACCATCATAGATCTATATGAAACATAATGGCACAGAAAAAAATAAGTGAGTCTTATAGGCTAAAACATGAAATACAAATCCGTAAATAAAAAATAGATATATATCTGTTTTCATTTTGTGTCAGGAAAAATAATAATACAAGAGGACATAGTTTTAAATTTAGAGGGGCAAAGGTTTAAAAGTAATATCAGGAAGTATTACTTTACTGAGAGATTAGTGGATGCATGGAATAGCCTTCCTGCAGAAGTGGTAGCTGCAAATACAGTGAAGGTGTTTAAGCATGCATGGGATAGGCATAAGGCCATCCTTCATATAAGATAGGGCCAGGGGCTATCCATAGTACTCAGTATATTGGGCAGACTAGATGGGCCAAATGGTTCTTATCTGCCGACACATTCTGTTTCTATATATATGTGTGTGTGTGTGTATATATATATACACTCACCTAAAGAATTATTAGGAACACCTGTTCTATTTCTCATTAATGCAATTATCTAGTCAACCAATCACATGGCAGTTGCTTCAATGCATTTAGGGGTGTGGTCCTGGTCAAGACAATCTCCTGAACTCCAAACTGAATGTCAGAATGGGAAAGAAAGGTGATTTAAGCAATTTTGAGTGTGGCATGGTTTTTGGTGCCAGACGGGCCGGTCTGAGTATTTCACAATCTGCTCAGTTACTGGGATTTTCACGCACAACCATTTTTAGGGTTTACAAAGAATGGTGTGAAAAGGGAAAAACATCCAGTATGCGGCAGTCCTGTGGGCAAAAATGCCTTGTGGATGCTAGAGGTCAGAGGAGAATGGGCCGACTGATTCAAGCTGATAGAAGAGCAACGTTGACTGAAATAACCACTCGTTACAACCGAGGTATGCAGCAAAGCATTTGTGAAGCCACAACACGCACAACCTTGAGGTGGATGGGCTTCAACAGCAGAAGACCCCACCGGGTACCACTCATCTCCACTACAAATAGGAAAAAGAGGCTACAATTTGCACGAGCTCACCAAAATTGGACTGTTGAAGACTGGAAAAATGTTGCCTGGTCTGATGAGTCTCGATTTCTGTTGAGACATTCAAATGGTAGAGTCCGAATTCGGCGTAAACAGAATGAGAACATGTATCCATCCTCTGATGGCTACTTCCAGCAGGATAATGCACCATGTCACAAAGCTCGAATCATTTCAAATTGGTTACTTGAACATGACAATGAGTTCACTGTACTAAAATGGCCCCCACAGTCACCAGATCTCAACCCAATAGAGCATCTTTGGGATGTGGTGGAACGGGAGCTTCGTGCCCTGGATGTGCATCCCTCAAATCTCCATCAACTGCAAGATGCTATCCTATCAATATGGGCCAACATTTCTAAAGAATGCTATCAGCACCTTGTTGAATCAATGGCACGTAGAATTAAGGCAGTTCTGAAGGCAAAAGGGGGTCCAACACCGTATTAGTATGGTGTTCCTAATAATTCTTTAGGTGAGTGTGTGTATATATATATATATATATATATATATATATACAGTACAGACCAAAAGTTTGGACACACCTTCTCATTCAAAGAGTTTTCTTTATTTTCATGACTATGAAAATTGTAGATTCACACTGAAGGCATCAAAACTATGAATTAACACGTGGAATTATATACATAACAAATAAGTGTGAAACAACTGAAAATATGTCATATTCTAGGTTCTTCAAAGTAGCCACCTTTTGCTTTGATTACTGCTTTGCACACTCTTGGCATTCTCTTGTTGAGCTTCAAGAGGTAGTCCCCTGAAATGGTTTTCAATCACAGGTGTTCCCTTTTAGGTTTAATAAGTGGGATTTCTTGCCTTATAAATGGGGTTAGGACCATCAGATGCGTTGAGGAGAAGTCAGGTGGATACACAGCTGATAGTCCTACTGAATAGACTGTTAGAATTTGTATTATGGCAAGAAAAAAGCAGCTAAGTAAAGAAAAATGAGTGGCCATCATTACTTTAAGAAATGAAGGTCAGTCAGTCAGCTGAAAAATTGGGAAAACTTTGAAAGTAAGGGCTATTTGACCATGAAGGAGAGTGATGGGGTGCTGCGCCAGATGACCTGGCCTCCACAGTCACCGGACCTGAACCCAATCGAGATGGTTTGGGGTGAGCTGGACCGCAGAGTGAAGGCAAAAGGGCCAACAAGTGCTAAGCATCTCTGGGAACTCCTTCAAGACTGTTGGAAGACCATTTCAGGTGACTACCTCTTGAAGCTCATCAAGAGAATGCCAAGAGTGTGCAAAGCAGTAATCAAAGCAAAAGGTGGCTACTTTGAAGAACCTAGAATATGACATATTTTAAGTTGTTTCACACTTGTTTGTTATGTATATAATTCCACATGTGTTAATTCATAGTTTTGATGCCTTCATAGTCATGAAAATAAAGAAAACTCTTTGAATGAGAAGGTGTGTCTAAACTTTTGGTCTGTACTGTATATATATATCTTATAAATATAAAAATGAGTTTCTGTCTGTCTGTCTAGACGTTCTTTATGCGCGACCGAAAGACTGGACCGATCTTCACCAAATTCGGCACACAGGTACATCAGGTGTCCAGGAAGGTTTTAGACCTCAGCTCTCTAGGACGTACTGTTACTGAGATATTCCCAAAAAATTCCCCCCCCCCCCCCCCCAAATACAAGCCTGCGATTCTTTCTCTTCAAAGCCCAACTGCCATAAACACCGTTTTACTCCAGGATTCCATAACAACCCAGCCATATTTCTTTACTGATTAAAGGGGAGGTCACAATGAAAGTTACAGTTTAACCCCTTAAAGAGGACCTTTCATCAGTATAATTTTAATAAACTAATAACCCTACCTAATAGTGCGGCTTCCACTGATGTTCCCCCTTTTTTTTTTTTTTTAAATCGACCACCGAATGTTGAAATAATAGCCCCGTTTGTTCTGGTGCAGCGCCTGTCACTCAAGCGCTTTTTTGTATGGGGCGTTGCTAAACTTTTTTCTTTGCTATGGGCCTTGGCTGAGAGCGCAGCCAATCAGAGCGCTCCTCTCTCAGCCAGGCAGATCAGATAGCAAGATCAGCGAAAGATCAGATAGACCGGCCGAGGGACGCGACGGGTGTGGAAGCAGCGGTACGAGCGGCAGGGTAAGTATCATAATCATCCCCTAGACATCGCTGCAACAGGATGTTATGAAGCTAAAGTTCTCGCGAGAACTTTAGCTCCTTCTGCCTGGCTGAGAGAGAAAAAAGTTTAGCAACGCCCCATACAAAAAAGCGCTTGAGTGACAGGCGCTGCACCAGAACAAACGGGGCTATTATTTCAACATTCGGTGGTCGATTAAAAAAAAAAAAAGGGGAACATCAGTGCAAGCCGCACTATTAGGTAGGGTTATTAGTTTATTAAAATTATACTGATGAAAGGTCCTCTTTAAGGACATAGGACGAACCTGTACGTCCTATTTACCGAGTCCTTAAGGACCCAGGACGTACCGGTACGTCCTAACTTTAAATAGGCATTCCGGCGCCCCAGGGTTTAATCTGAACAGGATGCCGGCTGAAATCATTCAGCCGGCATCCTGTCACAACGCCAGGGGGGGTCACAACGCCAAGTTGTGGCAGACGGGGAAGGTTCCCATGGCAACAGGACGCCTGCTCAGGCGTCTTCTGTCCATGGTGCTGAACAGATCTATGCTAAAAGCATAGATCTGTTCAGTGTAAGTAAAATACAGTGCAGAGCCCTATATAGGGTTCTGTACTGTATTATACAGACATCAGACCCACTGGATCTTCAAGAACCAAGTGGGTCTGGGTCAAAAAAATGTAAAAAAAAGTGAAAAAAGTTAAGATAAAAAAAAAAACATTTATCACTGAATAAAAAAATAAAAATAAACTACACATATTAGGTATCGTCGCGTCCGTAACGACCTGATCTATAAAACGGTCATGTTACTTTCCCCGCATGGTGAACGCCATAAAAATAAAAACTATGAGAAAAAAAAAATTTTGCCCACCTTACTTCCCAAAAAAGGTAATAAAAGTGATCAAAAAAGTCGCATGTACGCCAAAATAGTACCAATCAAACCGTCATCTCATCCCGCAAAAAATGAGACCCTACTTAAGATAATCGCCCAAAAACTGAAAAAACTATGGCTCTTAGACTATGGAAACACTAAAACATGATTTTTTTTTGTTTCAAAAATGAAATCATTGTGTAAAACTTACATAAATAAAAATAAAGTATACATATTAGGTATCGCCGCGTCCGTATCGACCGGCTCTATAAAAATATCACATGATCTAACCTGTCAGATGAATGTTGTAAATAACAAAAAAAAAAAAAAACGTACCAAAAAAGCTATTTCTTGTTACCTTGCCGCACAAAAAGTGTAATATAGAGCAACCAAAAATCATATGTACCCTAAACTAGTACCAATAAAACTGCCACCCTATCCCTTAGTTTCTAAAATGGGGTCACTTTTTTGGAGTTTCTACTCTAGGGGTGCATCAGGGGGGCTTCAAATGGGACATGGTGTAAAAAAAAACAGTCCAGCAAAATCTGCCTTCCAAAAACCGTATGGCATTCCTTTCCTTCTGCGCCCTGCCGTGTGCTCGTACAGCGGTTTACGACCACATATGGGGTGTTTCTGTAAACTACAGAATCAGGGCCATAAATAATGAGTTTTGTTTGGCTGTTAACCCTTGCTTTGTAACTGGAAAAAAAATATTAAAATGGAAAATCTGCCAAAAATGTGAAATTTTGAAATTGTGTATCTATTTTCCATTAAATCTTGTGCAACACCTAAAGGGTTAACAAAGTTTGTAAAATCAGTTTTGAATACCTTGAGGGGTGTAGTTTCTTAGATGGGGTCACGTTTATGGAGTTTCTACTCCAGGGGGGCTTCAAATGGGACATGGTGTCAAAAAAACAGTCCAGCAAAATTAGCCCTCCAAAAACCAAACGGCGCACCTTTCACTCTACGCCCCGCTGTGTGGCCATACAGTAGTTTACGGCCACATATGGGGTGTTTCTGTGAACAGCAGAGTCAGGGCAATAAAGATACAGTCTTGTTTGGCTGTTAACCCTTGCTTTGTTAGTGGAAAAAATGGGTTAAAAATGAAAATTAGGCGAAAAAATGAAATTCTCAAATTTCATCTCCATTTGCCAATAACTCTTGTGCAACACCTAAAGGGTTAACGACGTATGTAAAATCAGTTTTGAATACCTTGAGGTGTGTAGTTTCTTAGATGGGGTCACTTTTAGGGAGTTTCTACTCTAGGGGGGCATCAAATGGGACATGGTGTAAATAAACCAGTCCATAAAAATCAGCCTTCCAAAAACCAAACGGCGCACCTTTCACTCTACGCCCCGCTGTGTGGCCGTACAGTAGTTTACGGCCACATATTGGGTGTTTCTGTAAACGGCAGAGTCAGGGCAATAAAGATACAGTCTTGTTTGGCTGTTAACCCTTGCTTTGTTAGTGGAAAAAATGGGTTAAAATGAAAAATTAGACAAAAAAATTAAATTGTCAAATTTCCTCCCCATTCGCCAATAACTCTTGTGCAACACCTAAAGGGTTAACAATGTATGCAAAATCAGTTTTGAATACCTTGAGGGGTGTAGTTTCTTATATGGGGTCATTTTTTGGGTGGTTTCTGTTATGTAAGCCTCGCAAAGTGACTTCAGACCTGAACTGGTCCCTAAAAATTGAGTTTTTTTAAATTTCGGAAAAATTTCAAGATTTGCTTCTAAACTTCTAAGCCTTATAACATCCCCAAAAAATAAAATATCATTCCCAAAATAATTCAAGCATGAAGTAGACATATGGGGAATGTAAAGTCATCACAATTTTTTTGGGTATTACTATGTATTACAGAAGTAGAGAAACTGAAACTTTGAAATTTGCTAATTTTTCCAAATTTTTGGTAAATTAGGTATTTTTTTGTGCAAAAAAAATAATTTTTTTGACTTCATTTTACCAGTGTCATAAAGTACAATATGTGATGAAAAAACAATCTCAGAATGGCCTGGATAAGTCAAAGCGTTTTTAAAGTTATTAGCACTTAAAGTGACACTTGTCAGATTTCCAAAAAATGGCCTGGTCCTTAAAGGGCTTCTGTCACCCCACTAAAGTGATTTTTTTTTTGGGGGCTAGTTAAATTAGTTATATAGCGATATATGAAAATATAATTGTGTTACTTACATTGATCCAGCAGTTTATTCAAAAAACGAAGTTTTATCATATGCAAATTCGGTCTCTACCAGCAGGTAGGGCGGCTACTTGCTGGTAGCTGCTGCAGAAATCCGCCCCCTCCTCTTGTTGATTGACAGTGCCAGCCGGGATCTCCTCCTCCGGCCAGCCCTGTCGGCATTTCAAAAATCGCGCGCCTGTGTTCATTCGGCGCAGGCGCTCTGAGATGAGGAGGCTCGTCTCCTCAGAACTCCCTCAGTGCGCCTGCGCCGATGACATCACCGAAATAGAAGACGTCATCGGCGCAGGCGCACTGAGGGAGTTCTGAGGAGACGAGCCTCCTCATCTCAGAGCGCCTGCGCCGAATCAACACAGGCGCGCGATTTTTGAAATGCCGACAGGGCTGGCCGGAGGAGGAGATCCCGGCTGGCCCTGTCAATCAACAAGAGGAGGGGGCGGATTTCTGCAGCAGCTACCAGCAAGTAGCCGCCCTACTTGCTGGTAGAGACCGAATTTGCATATGATAAAACTTCGTTTTTTTAATAAACTGCTGGATCAATGTAAGTAACACAATTATATTTTCATATATCGCTATATAACTAATTTAACTAGCCCCAAAAAAAAAAAATCACTTTAGTGGGGTGACAGAAGCCCTTTAAGGTGAAAATGAGCCCGGTCCTTAAGGGGTTAAGGGGCGGTCACATTGAAATCCACAGTTAAATGGACGGTCACAGTTAAAGGGGCGGTCATAGTGACAGTCATAGTTAAAGGGGCGGTTACAGTGAAAGTCACATTTAAAGGGGCGGTTACAGTGAAAGTCACAGTTAAAGGGGCGGTCATAGTGAAAGTCATAGTTAAAGGGGCGGTTACAGTGAAAGTCACAGTTAAAGGGACGGTTACAGTGAAAGTCACATTTAAAGGGGCGGTTACAGTGAAAGTTACAGTTAAAGGGGCGTTTACAGTGAAATACACAGTTAAATTTGCGGATCCGCAAAACACATACGGACGTCTGAATGGAGCCTTACAGGGGGTTGATCACCCCATATAGACTCCCTGGTCACCCCCCTGTCATTGATCACCTCCCTGTAAGGCTCCATTCAGACGTCCGTATGTGTTTTGCGGATCCGCAAAACACGGACACCGCGGATCCGCAAAACACGGACACCGGCAATGTGCTTTCCGCATTTTGCGGATCCGCACATTGCCAGAACTATATAGAAAATGCCTTTTCTTGTCCGCAATTGCGGACAAGAATAGGACATGTTCTATAGGCTCTACAAAAAACGCAGTGTTCGCCCGATCAGGCCTGATCTTGTGCGCACACTTGCATTCAGTCCGCCCCACCGCAGTGACAGAATAATTTTTTTTCTGATCACTGCAAAAACACCGTAAAATCGCTGCGGCGCTATAAAGATCACTTTTGAGGGGCATGGCGAGTTCATAGAAGATTTAATTTTTCCACCTCATCAACACGACGGCTACAAGGAGATTGACCCCTGACCTCTGTAGGGGCAGGAACAGAGAGAGGGTTTAAATCTCCCCCTCCCACCACCAACACCAGTGTTTCCTGTCCCTACAGAGGACAGGGGCAGAGAGAGTCTCCCTGTGGGGAGATAAAGATGGTAACTTCCTGACACCTTACCTGGTGTTCCCCCTGCCCTCCTGCGCTCCTTGTACTAACGCTGGGCAGGGGTGAAGGAGGGAGGCCTCGCTC
Source organism: Bufo bufo (assembly GCF_905171765.1). Classification (NCBI taxonomy): domain Eukaryota; kingdom Metazoa; phylum Chordata; class Amphibia; order Anura; family Bufonidae; genus Bufo; species Bufo bufo. Next base: position 484,695,864 of record NC_053390.1, on the reverse strand, counting down.
CATTACGATATGTGAGCCTGCTCCCGGGTCGCGATCTCCCACCGGGCCTCCTTTGCTATCGCTGGGTGCAGGCCCAAGCGCTTCAAAAAAAGCGGCAGACGTCACTTCCGGTGGACGGGGGAAGTGACGTCATCCAGGAAGTGTCTCCTGTTCAAAGTTCGGCGCCAGCAAGTGCCGAATGTCTCTCTGTACTGGGGTTTGCTCACCATAAGACCCTCACTACAATGTTTTATGGGGTTCTCTCACCTGTAGGCCCTCACCTCCAATGTTTCATACGGTCTGCTCAGTTGTAGGCTCTCACTACAATGTTTTATGGGGTTCGCTCACCTGTAGGCCCTCACCTTTAATATCTCATATGGTCTGCTCAGCTGTAGGCCCTCACTACAATGTTTTATGGGGTTTGCTCACTATAAGGCCCTCACAACAATGATCTATGGAGTTCGCTAACCTGTAGGCCCTCACCTCCAAAATTTCATACGGTCTGCTCAGCTGTAGGCCCTCACTACAATGTTTTATGGAGTTTGCTCACCTTCAGGCCCTCACCTCCAATGTTTCATACGGTCTGCTTAGCTGTAGGCCCTTACTACAATGTTTTATGGGGTTTGCTCACCTGTAGGCCCTCACCTCCAATGTTTCATACAATCTGCTCAGCTGTAGGCCCTCACTACAATGTTTTATGGGGTTCGCTCACCTGTAGGCCCTCACCTTTAATATCTCATACGGTCTGCTCAGCTGTAGGCTCTCACTACAATGTTTTATGGGGTTTGCTTACCTTCAGGCCCTCACCTCCAATGTTTCATACGGTCTGCTCAGCTGTAGGCCTTCACCATAAAGTTTTCTGGGGTTTGCTTACCATACGGCCCTCACTACAATGTTTTATGGAGTTCGCTCACCTGTAGGCCCTCACCCCCAATGTTACATACGGTCTGTTCAGCTGTGAGCCCTCACTACAAAATTTTATGGGGTTTGCTCACCATAAGGCCCTCGCTACAATGTTTTATGGGTTTCGCTCACCTGTAGGCCCTCACCTCCAATGTTTCTTACAATCTGCTAAGCTGTAGGCCCTCACTACAATGTTTTATGGGGTACGCTCACCTATAGGACCTCACCTTAATATTTCATACGGTCTGCTCAGCTGTAGGCCCTCACTACCATGTTTTATGTGGTTTCCTTACCTTCAGGCCCTCACCTCCAATGTTTCATACGGTCTGCTCAGCTGTAGGCCCTCACTATAATGTTTTCTGGGGTTTGCTCACCATAAAGCCCTCACTACAATGTTTTATGGGGTTCGCTCACCTGTAGTCCATCACCACCAATGTTTTATACGGTCTGCTCAGCTGTAGGCCCTCACTACAAAGTTTTCTGGGGTTTGCTCACCATAAGGCCCTCACTAGAATGTCTTTTGGGGTTTGCTCACCTGTAGGCCCTCATCTCCAATGTTTAATACGATATGCTCAGCTGTAGACCCTCACTTCATTGTTTTCTGGGGTTTGCTCACCATAAGGCCCTCACTACAATGTTTCATACGGTCTGCTCAGCTGTAGGCCCTCACCTCCAATGTTTCATTTGGTCTGCTCAGCTGTAGGCCCTCACTACAATGTTTTCTGGGGTTTGCTCACCATAAGGCCCTCACTACAATGTTTTATGGGGTTCGCTCACCTGTAGGCCCTCACCTCCAAAATTTTATACGGTCTGCTCAGCTGTAGGCCCTCACTACAATGTTTATGGGGTTTGCTCACCTTCAGGCCCTCACCTCCAATGTTTCATTTGGTCTGCTCAGCTGTAGGCCCTCACTACAATGTTTTCTGGGGTTTGCTCACCATAAGGTTCTCACTACAATGTTTTATGGGGTTCGCTCACCTGTAGGCCCTCACCTCCAAAATTTCATACGGTCTGCTCAGCTGTAGGCCCTCACTACAATGTTTATGGGGTTTGCTCACCTTCAGGCCCTCACCTCCAATGTTTCATACGGTCTGCTCAGCTGTAGGCCCTTGCTACAATGTTTTCTAGGGTTTGCTCACCATAAGGCCCTCACTACAATATTTTATGGGGTTCGCTCATCTGTATGCCCTCACCTCCAATGTTTCATACAATCTGCTCAGCTGTAGGCCCTCACTACTATGTTTTATTGGGTTCGCTCACCTGTAGGCCCTCACCTTTAATATTTCATACGGTCTGCTCAGCTGTAGGCCCTCACTACAATGTTTTATGGGGTTTGCTTACATTCAGGCCCTCACCTCCAATGTTTCATACGGTCTGCTCAGCTGTAGGCCCTCACTATAATGTTTTCAGGGGTTTGCTTACCATAAGGCCCTCACTACAATGTTTTATAGGGTTTGCTCACTTGTTGGACCTCACCCCCAATGTTTCATACGGTCTGCTCAGCTGTGAGCCCTCACTACAATGTTTAATGGGGTTTGCTCACCATTACGCCCTCACTACAATGTTTTATGGGGTTTGCTCATCATAACGCCCTCACTACAGTGTTTTATGGGGTTCGCTCATCTGTAGGAGGCCCTCACCGCCAATGTTTCATACGGTCTGATCAGCTGTAGGCCCTCACTACAATGTTTTATGGGGTTTGCTCACCATAAGGCCCTCACTACAATGTTTTATGAGGTTCGCTCATCTGTAGGAGGCCCTCACCTCCAATGTTTCATACGGTCTGATCAGCTGTAGGCCCTCACTACAATGTTTTATGGGGTTTGCTCACCTTCAGGGCCCTCACCTCCAATATTTCATACAGTCTGCTCAGCTGTAGGCCCTCACTACAATGTTTTATGGGGTTTGTTCACCATAAGGCCCTCACTACAATGTTTTATGGGGTTCTCTCACCTGTAGGCCCTCACCTCCAATGTTTCATACGGTCTGCTCAGCTTTAAGCCCTCACTACAATGTTTCATACGGTCTGCTCAACTGTAGGCCCTTACTACAATGTTTTATGGGGTTCGCTTACCTGTAGGCCATCAACTCCAATGTTTCATATAATCTGCTCATTTGTAGGCCCTCACTACAATGTTTCATACGGTTTGCTCAGCTGTAGGCCCTCACTACAATGTTTTCTGGGGTTTGCTCACCATAATGCTCTCACTATAATGTTTTATGGAGTTCGCTCTCCTGTAGGCCCTCATCTCCAATGTTTCATACGGTCTGCTCAGCTGTAGCCCCTCACTACAATATTTTATGGGGTTTGCTTACCTTCAGGCCCTCACCTCCAATGTTTCATACGGTCTTCTCAGCTGTAGGCCCTCACTATAATGTTTTCTGGTGTTTACTTACCATAATGCCCCTAACTACAATGTTTTATGGGGTTCGCTCACTTGTAGGCCCTCACCCCCAATGTTTCATACAGTCTGCTCACCTGTGAGCCCTCACTACAATGTTTTATGGGGTTTGCTCACCATAAGGTCCTCACTACAATGTTTTATGGGGTTCACTCGCCTGTAGGCCCTCATCTCCAATGTTTCATACTGTCTGCTTAGCTGTAGACCCTCACTACAATGTTTTATGGGGTTTACTCACCATAAGGCCCTCACTACAATGTTTTATGAGGTTCGCTCACCTGTAGGCTCTCACCTCCAATGTTTCATACGGTTTGCTCAGCTGTAGGCTCTCACTACAATATTTTATGGGGTTTGCTCACCTTCAGGGCCCTCACCTACAATATTTCATACAGTCTGCTCACCTGTAGGCCCTCAGTACAATGTTTTTTAAGGTTTGCTACCATAAGGCCCTCACTACAATAATTTATGGTGTTAGCTCACCTGTAGGCCCTCACCTCCAATGTTTCATACAGTCTGCTCAGCTGTAGGCCCTCACTACAATGTTTAATGGGGTTTGCTCACTAAAAGGCCCTCACTACATTGTTTTATGGGGTTCACTCACCTGTAGGCCCTCACCTCCAATATTTTACATGGTCTGCTCAGCTGTAGGCCCTCACTACAATGTTCTATGGGGTTCGCTCACCTTTAGGCCATCAACTCCAATGTTTCATACAGTCTGCTCATTTGTAGGCCCTCACTACAATGTTTCATACGGTTTGCTCAGCTGTAGGCCCTCACTACAATGTTTTCTGGGGTTTGCTCACTATAATGCTCTCACTACAATGTTTTATGGGGTTCGCTCACCTGTAGGCCCTCATCTCCAATGTTTCATACTGTCTGCTCAGCTGTAGCCCCTCATTACAATGTTTTATGGGGTTTGCTCACCTTCAGGCCCTCACCTCCAATGTTTCATATGGTCTGCTCAGCTGTAGGCCCTCACTACAATGTTTTCTGGGGTTTGCTCGCCTGTAGGCCCTCACCTCCAATGTTTCATACTGTCTTCTCAGCTGTAGGCCCTCATTACATTGTTTTCTGGGGTTTGCTCACCATAAGGCCCTTACTACATTTTTTTGGTGGGTTCTCTCACCTGTAGGCCCTCACCTCCAATGTTTCATACGGTCTGCTCAGCTGTAGGCCCTCACTACAATGTTTTATGGGGTTTGCTCACCATAAGGCCCTCACTACAATGTTTTATGAGGTTCGCTCACCTGTAGTCCCTCACCTCCAATGTTTTAAACGGTCTGATCAGCTGTGGGCCCTCACTACAATGTTTTATGGGGTTTGCTCACCTTCAGGGCCTCCACCTCCAATATTTCATACAGTCTGCTCAGCTGTGAGCCCTCACTACAATGTTTTATGGAGTTTGCTCACCATAAGGCCCTCACTACAATGTTTTATGGGGTTCACTTGCCTGTAGGCCCTCACCTCCAATGTTTCATACTGTCTGCTCAGCTGTAGGCCCTCACTACAATGTTTTATGGGGTTTACTCACCATAAGGCCCTCACTAAAATGTATTATGAGGTTCGCTCACCTGTAGGCCCTCACATCCAATGTTTCATACGGTCTGCTCACCTGTATGCCCTCACTACAATGTTTTATGGGGTTTGCTACCATAAGGCCCTCACTACAATATTTTATGGTGTTCGCTCACCTGTAGGTCCTCACCTCCAATATGTCAAACGGTCTGCTCAGCTGTAGGCCCTCACTACAATGTTTCATACGGTCTGCTCAACTGTAGGCCCTCACTACAATGTTTTCTGGGGTTTGCTCACCATAAAGCCCTCACTACAATGTTTTATGTGGTTCGCTCACCTGTAGTCCATCACCTCCAATGTTTCATACTGTCTTATCAGCTGTAGGCCCTCACTACAAAGTTTTCTGGGGTTTGCTTACCATAAGGCCCTCACTACAATTTCCTATGGGGTTCGCTCACCTGTAGGCCCTCATCTTCAATGTTTCATACGATCTGCTCAGCTGTAGGCCCTCACTAAGTGGCATACCTACCATATAGGCAGACCACGCAGCTGCTATGGGGCCCGTGAGAAAGAGGGGCCCGAAGTGGAGGAGAGGCCCCACCCCCTAATTGCTCCTGTTTATCTTTCTAAAGCTAAAGGACCTTTGATGATGTCATCAGAGGTCCTGTAAGGGAATGGCACAGTGTAAAGTGTAGTTCCCAGGTTAGAACAGTGCATCTGCCAGGACCTGTGATGACATCATCTTCAACATCACAGGTCCTGCAGAATCTAGCAAAGGAACTGCACCAAAAATGGTGTAGTTCCTAGGTTTCAATGGTATATCTGCCAGGACCTGTGATGACATGATCACAGGTCCTTCAACCCCTAACAGCAAGTATCAGAAGTTCACAAGCAGCTCTGCATTGATCCATACAGATTGGAATGGAGTGGTAAGAGGAGGTCCTCCACTTCTCATCATTTACCCCCCCCCCCCCCCCCCCCCATGCCCTGTTTTTACTGATTGCACACTCATGTATAATACTTCAGACAGTTACAGGGACCACTACCTCAAGTACCTCCTACACACAGTGACCATAATGTATAACTGACCACATATTTCTATAAACACTGCATCTACAGTATTATACCTTCTATGTCTCACATCAATACACTGCTCTGTGTATATACACTCACCTAAAGAATTATTAGGAACACCTGTTCTATTTCTCATTAATGCAATTATCTAGTCAATCAATCACATGGCAGTTGCTTCAATGCATTTAGGGATGTGGTCCTGGTCAAGACAATCTCCTGAACTCCAAACTGAATGTCAGAATGGGAAAGAAAGGTGATTTAAGCAATTTTGAGCGTGGCATGGTTGTTGGTGCCAGACGGGCCGGTCTGAGTATTTCACAATCTGCTCAGTTACTGGGATTTTCACACACAACCATTTCTAGGGTTTACAAAGAATGGTGTGAAAAGGGAAAAACATCCAGTATGCGGCAGTCCTGTGGGCAAAAATGCCTTGTGGATGCTAGAGGTCAGAGGAGAATGGGCCGACTGATTCAAGCTGATAGAAGAGCAACGTTGACTGAAATAACCACTCGTTACAACCGAGGTATGCAGCAAAGCATTTGTGAAGCCACAACACGCACAACCTTCAGGCGGATGGACTACAACAGCAGAAGACCCCACCGGGTACCACTCATCTCCACTACAAATAGGAAAAAGAGGCTACAATTTGCACAAACTCACCAAAATTGGACTGTTGAAGACTGGAAAAATGTTTACTGGTCTGATGAGTCTCGATTTCTGTTGAGACATTCAAATAGTAGAGTCCGAATTTGGCGTAAACAGAATGAGAACATGTATCCATCCTCTGATGGCTACTTCCAGCAGGATAATGCACCATGTCACAAAGCTCGAATCATTTCAAATTGGTTTCTTGAACATGACAATGAGTTCACTGTACTAAAATGGCCCCCACAGTCACCAGATCTCAACCCAATAGAGCATCTTTGGGATGTGGTGGAACGGGAGCTTCGTGCCACTTCGGGCCCGTGAGAAAGAGGGGCCCGAAGTGGAGGAGAGGCCCCACCCCCTAATTGCTCCTGTTTATCTTTCTAAAGCTAAAGGACCTTTGATGATGTCATCAGAGGTCCTGTAAGGGAATGGCACAGTGTAAAGTGTAGTTCCCAGGTTAGAACAGTGCATCTGCCAGGACCTGTGATGACATCATCTTCAACATCACAGGTCCTGCAGAATCTAGCAAAGGAACTGCACCAAAAATGGTGTAGTTCCTAGGTTTCAATGGTATATCTGCCAGGACCTGTGATGACATGATCATGTTTTATAGGGTTCGCTCACCTGTAGGCCCTTACCTCCAATGTTTCATACGGTCTGTTCAGCTGTAGGCCCTCACTACAATGTTTCATACGGTCTGCTCAGCTGTAGGCCCTCACTACAATGTTTTATGAGGTTTACTCACCATAAGGCCCTCACTACAATGTTTTATGGGGTTCACTCGCCTGTAGGCCCTCACCTCCAATGTTTCATACTGTCTGCTCAGCTGTAGGCCCTCACTACAATGTTTTATGGGGTTTACTCACCATAAGGCCCTCACTACAATGTTTTATGGGGTTCACTCGCCTGTAGGCCCTCACCTCCAATGTTTCATACTGTCTGCTCAGCTGTAGGCCCTCACTACAATGTTTTATGGGGTTTACTCACCATAAGGCGTTCACTAAAATGTTTTATGAGGTTCGCTCACCTGTAGGCCCTCACATCCAATGTTTCATACGGTCTGCTCACCTGTAGGCCCTCATTACAATGTTTTATGGGGTTTGCTCACCTTCAGTGCCCTCACCTACAATATTTCATACAGTCTTCTCACCTGTATGCCCTCACTACAATGTTTTATGGGGTTTGCTACCATAAGGCCCTCACTACAATATTTTATGGTGTTCGCTCACCTGTAGGCCCTCACCTCCAATATTTCATATGGTCTGCTCAGCTGTAGGCCCTCACTACAATGTTTCATACGGTCTGCTCACCTGTAGGCCCTCACTACAATGTTTTATGGGGTTCGCTTGCCTTCCGGCCCTCATTTTCAATGTTTCATACGGTCTGCTCAGCTGTATGCCCTCACTACAATGTTTTATGGGATTTGCTCACCTTCAGGCCCTCACCCCCAATGTTTTATACGGTCTGCTCACCTGTAGGCCCTCACCCCCAATGTTTCATACGGTCTGCTCACCTGTAGGCCCTCACCTTCAATGTTTTCTGGAGTTTGCTCACCATAAGGCCCTCACTACAATGTTTTATGGGGTTCGCTTACCTGTAGGCCCTCACCTCCAATGTTTCATACGGTCTGCTCAGCTGTAGGCCCTCACTACAATGTTTTATGGGGTTTGGTCACCATAAGGCCCTCACAACAATGTTTTATGAGGTTCGCTTACCTGTAGGCCCTCCCTTCCAATGTTCCATACGGTCTGCTCAGCTGTAGGCCCTCACTACAATGTTTTATGGGGTTTGCTCACCAAAAGGCCCTCACTACATTGTTTTATGGGGTTTGCTCACCTGTAGGCCCTCACCTCCAATGTTTCATACGGTCTGCTCATTTGTAGGCCCTCACTACAATGTTTCATACGGTTTGCTCAGCTGTAGGCCCTCACTACAATGTTTTATGGGGTTTGATCACCATAATGCTCTCACTACAATGTTTTATGGGGTTCGCTCACCTGTAGGCCCTCATCTCCAATGTTTCATACGGTCTGCTCAGCTGTAGCCCCTTACTACAATGTTTTATGGGGTTTGTTCACCTTCAGGCCCTCACCTCCAATGTTTCATATGGTCTGCTCAGCTGTAGGCCCTCACTACAATGTTTTCTGGGGTTTGCTCGCCTGTAGGCCCTGAACTCCATTGTTTCATACTGTCTGCTCAGCTGTAGGCCCTCACTACATAGTTTTATGGGGTTTGCTCACCATAAGGCCCTCACTACAATGTTTTATAGGGTTCGCTCATCTGTAGGCCCTTACCTCCAATGTTTCATACGATCTGCTTAGCTGTAGGCCCTCACTACAATGTTTTATGGGGTTTTCTCACCATAAGGCCCTCACTACAATGTTTTATAGGGTTCGCTCATCTGTAGGCCCTTACCTCCAATGTTTCATACGATCTGCTTAGCTGTAGGCCCTCACTACATTGTTTTATGGGGTTTGCTCACCATAAGGCCCTTACTAAAAAATTTTGGGGGGTTCGCTCACCTGTAGGCCCTCACCCCCAATGTTTCATACTGTCTGCTCAGCTGTAGGCCCTCACTACAATGTTTTATGGGGTTTTCTCACCATAAGGCCCTCACCTACAATATTTCATACAGTCTGCAATGTTTTCTGGGGTTTACTCACCGTAATGCTCTCACTACAATGTTTTATGGGGTTCACTCACCTGTAGGCCCTCATCTCCAATGTTTTATACGGTCTGCTCAGCTGTAGCCCCTCACTACAATGTTTTATGGGGTTTGCTCACCTTCAGGGCCCTCACCTACAATATTTCATACAGTCTGCTCACCTGTAGGCCCCTCTACAATGTTTTATGGGGTTTGCTACCATAAGGCCCTCACTACAATATTTTATGGTGTTCGCTCACCTGTAGGCCCTCACCTCCAATGTTTCATACGGTCTGCTCAGCCCTCACTACAATGTTTAATACGGTCTGCTCAGCTGTAGGCCCTCTTTACAATGTTTTCTGGGGTTTACTCACCGTAATGCTCTCACTACAATGTTTTATGGGGTTCGCTCACCTGTAGGCCCTCATCTCCAATGTTTTATACGGTCTGCTCAGCTGTAGCCCCTCACTACAATGTTTTATGGGGTTTGCTCACCTTCAGGCCCTCACCTCCAATGTTTCATATGGTCTGCTCAGCTGTAGGCCCTCACTACAATGTTTTCTGGGGTTTGCTCGCCTGTAGGCCCTCACCTCTAATGTTTCACACTGTCTGCTCAGCTGTAGGCCCTCACTACAATGTTTTATGGGGTTTGCTCACCATAAGGCCCTCACTAAAAAAAATTGGGGGGTTCGCTCACCTGTATGCCCTCACCTTCAATGTTTCATATGGTCTGCTCAGCTGTAGGCCCTCACTACAATGTTTTATGGGGTTCGCTCACCTGTAGGCCCTCACCTCCAATGTTTCATACGGTCTGCTCAGCTGTAGGCCCTTACTACAATGTTTTATGGGGTTCACTCACCTGTAGGCCCTCACCTTTAATATTTCATACGGTCTGCTCAGCTGTAGGTCCTCACTACAATGTTTTATGGGGTTTGCTTACCTTCAGGCCCTCACCTCCAATGTTTCATACGGTCTGCTCAGCTGTAGGCCGTCACTATAATGTTTGCTGGGGTTTGCTTACCATAAGGCCCTCACTACAATATTTTATGGGGTTCGCTTACCTTTAGGCCATCAACTCCAATGTTTCATACGGTGTGCTCATTTGTAGGCCCTCACTACAATTTTTCATACGGTTTTCTCAGCTGTAGGCCCTCACTACAATGTTTTCTGGGATTTGCTTACCATAATGCTCTCACTACAATGTTTTATTGGGTTCGCTCACATGTCGGCCCTCATCTCCAATGTTTCATACGGTCTGCTCAGCTGTAGGCCCTCACTACAATGTTTTATGGGGTTTGCTACCATAAGGCCCTCACTACAATATTTTATAGTGTTCGCTCACCTGTAGGCCCTCACCTCCAATGTTTCATACAGTCTGCTCAGCTGTAGGCCCTCACTACAATGTTTCATACAGTCTGCTCAGTTGTAGACCCTCACTACAATGTTTTATGGGGTTTGCTCACCATAAGGCCCTCACTACAATGTTTTATGGGGTTCGCTCACCTGTAGGCCCTCACCTCCAATATTTTATACGGTCTGCTCAGCTGTAGGCCCTCACTACAATGTTTTATGGGGTTTGCTTACCTGTAGGCCATCAACTCCAATGTTTCATATGGCCTGCTCATTTGTAGGCCCTCACTACAATGTTTCATACGGTTTGCTCAGCTGTAGGCCCTCATTACAATGTTTTCTGGGGTTTGCTCACCATAATGCTCTCACTACAATGTTGTATGGGGTTCGCTCACCTGTAGACCCTCATCTCCAATGTTACATACGGTCTGCTCAGCTGTAGCCCCTCACTACAATATTCTATGGGGTTTGCTTACCTTCAGGCCCTCACCTCCAATGTTTCATACTATCTGCTCAGCTGTAGGCCCTCACTATAATGTTTTCTGGTGTTTGCTTACCATAAGGCCCCTAACTACAATGTTTTATGGGGTTCGCTCAATTGTAGGCCCTCACCCCCAATGTTTCATACACTCTGCTCAGCTGTGAGCCCTCACTACAATGTTTTATGGGGTTTGCTCGCCATAAGGCCCTCACTACAATGTTTTATGGGGTTCACTCGCCTGTAGGCCCTCACCTCCAATGTTTCATACTGTCTGCTCAGCTGTAGGCCCTCACTACAATGTTTTATGGGGTTTACTCACCATAAGGCCCGCACTACAATGTTTTATGAGGTTCGCTCACCTGTAGGCCCTCACCTCCAATGTTTCATACGGTCTGCTCAGCTGTAGGCCCTCACTACAATGTTTTATGGGGTTTGCTACCATAAGGCCCTCACTACAATATTTTATAGTGTTCTCTCACCTGTAGGCCCTCACCTCCAATGTTTCATACGGTCTGCTCAGCTGTAGGCCCTCACTACAATGTTCTATGGGGTTCGCTCACCTTTAGGCCATCAACTCCAATGTTTCATACGGTGTGCTCATTTGTAGGCCCTCACAATTTTTCATATGGTTTGCTCAGCTGTAGGCCCTCACTACAATGTTTTCTGGGATTTGCTCACCATAATGCTCTCACTACAATGTTTTATGGGGTTCGCTCACCTGTAGGCCCTCACCTCCAATGTTTCATACGGTCTGCTCAGCTGTAGGTCCTCACTACAATGTTTTATGGGGTTTGCTACCATAAGGCCCTCACTACAATATTTTATAGTGTTCGCTCACCTGTAGGCCCTCACTTCCAATGTATCATACGGTCTGCTCAGCTGTTGGCCCTTACTACAATGTTTCATACGGTCTGCTCAGATGTAGGCCCTCACTACAATGTTTTATGGGGTTTGCTCACCAAAAGGCCCTCACTACAATGTTTTATGGGGTTGGCTCACCTGTAGACCCTCACCTCCAATATTTTATACGGTCTGCTCAGCTGTAGGCCCTCACTACAATGTTCTATGGGGTTCGCTCACCTTTAGGCCATCAACTCCATTGTTTCATACTGTCTGCTCAGCTGTAGGTACTCACTACATTGTTTTATGGGGTTTGCTCACCATACGGCCCTCACTACATTTTTTGGGGGGTTCGCTCACCTGTAGGCCCTCACCTTCAATGTTTCATATGGTCTGCTCAGCTGTAGCCCCTCACTACAATGTTTTATGGGGTTTGCTCACCTTCAGGCCCTCACCTCCATTGTTTCATACTGTCTGCTCAGCTGTAGGCACTCACTACATTGTTTTATGGGGTTTGCTCACCAGACGGCCCTCACTACATTTTCTGGGGGGTTCGCTCACCTGTAGGCCCTCACCTTCAATGTTTCATACGGTCTGCTCAGCTGTAGGCCCTCACTACAATGTTTTATGGGGTTTGCTCTACCATAAGGCCCTCACTACAATGTTTTATGAGGTTCGCTCACCTGTAGGCCCTCACATCCAATGTTTCGTACGGTCTGATCAGCTGTAGGCCCTCACTACAATGTTTTATGGGGTTTGCTCACCTTCAGGGCCCTCACCTCCAATATTTCATACAGTCTGCTTAGCTGTAGTCCCTCACTACAATGTTTTATGGGGTTTGCTCACCATAAGGCCCTTACTACAATGTTTTATGGGGTTCGCTCACCTGTAGGCCCTCACCTCCAATGTTTCATACGGTCTGCTCAGCTGTAGGCTCTCACTACAATGTTTTATGGGGTTCGCTCACCTGTAGGCCCTCACCTTTAATATCTCATATGGTCTGCTCAGCTGTAGGCCCTCACTACAATGTTTTATGGGGTTTGCTCACTATAAGGCCCTCACAACAATGATCTATGGAGTTCGCTAACCTGTAGGCCCTCACCTCCAAAATTTCATACGGTCTGCTCAGCTGTAGGCCCTCACTACAATGTTTTATGGAGTTTGCTCACCTTCAGGCCCTCACCTCCAATGTTTCATACGGTCTGCTCAGCTGTAGGCCCTTACTACAATGTTTTATGGGGTTTGCTCACCTGTAGGCCCTCACCTCCAATATTTCATATGGTCTGCTCAGCTGTAGGCCCTCACTACAATGTTTCATACGGTCTGCTCACCTGTAGGCCCTCACTACAATGTTTTATGGGGTTCGCTTGCCTTCCGGCCCTCATTTTCAATGTTTCATACGGTCTGCTCAGCTGTATGCCCTCACTACAATGTTTTATGGGATTTGCTCACCTTCAGGCCCTCACCCCCAATGTTTCATACGGTCTGCTCACCTGTAGGCCCTCACCCCCAATGTTTCATACGGTCTGCTCACCTGTAGGCCCTCACCTTCAATGTTTTCTGGAGTTTGCTCACCATAAGGCCCTCACTACAATGTTTTATGGGGTTCGCTTACCTGTAGGCCCTCACCTCCAATGTTTCATACGGTCTGCTCAGCTGTAGGCCCTCACTACAATGTTTTATGGGGTTTGGTCACCATAAGGCCCTCACAACAATGTTTTATGAGGTTCGCTTACCTGTAGGCCCTCCCCTTCAATGTTCCATACGGTCTGCTCAGCTGTAGGCCCTCACTACAATGTTTTATGGGGTTTGCTCACCAAAAGGCCCTCACTACATTGTTTTATGGGGTTTGCTCACCTGTAGGCCCTCACCTCCAATGTTTCATACGGTCTGCTCATTTGTAGGCCCTCACTACAATGTTTCATACGGTTTGCTCAGCTGTAGGCCCTCACTACAATGTTTTATGGGGTTTGATCACCATAATGCTCTCACTACAATGTTTTATGGGGTTCGCTCACCTGTAGGCCCTCATCTCCAATGTTTCATACGGTCTGCTAAGCTGTAGCCCCTTACTACAATGTTTTATGGGGTTTGTTCACCTTCAGGCCCTCACCTCCAATGTTTCATATGGTCTGCTCAGCTGTAGGCCCTCACTACAATGTTTTCTGGGGTTTGCTCGCCTGTAGGCCCTGAACTCCATTGTTTCATACTGTCTGCTCAGCTGTAGGCCCTCACTACATAGTTTTATGGGGTTTGCTCACCATAAGGCCCTCACTACAATGTTTTATAGGGTTCGCTCATCTGTAGGCCCTTACCTCCAATGTTTCATACGATCTGCTTAGCTGTAGGCCCTCACTACAATGTTTTATGGGGTTTTCTCACCATAAGGCCCTCACTACAATGTTTTATAGGGTTCGCTCATCTGTAGGCCCTTACCTCCAATGTTTCATACGATCTGCTTAGCTGTAGGCCCTCACTACATTGTTTTATGGGGTTTGCTCACCATAAGGCCCTTACTAAAAAATTTTGGGGGGTTCGCTCACCTGTAGGCCCTCACCCCCAATGTTTCATACTGTCTGCTCAGCTGTAGGCCCTCACTACAATGTTTTATGGGGTTTTCTCACCATAAGGCCCTCACCTACAATATTTCATACAGTCTGCAATGTTTTCTGGGGTTTACTCACCGTAATGCTCTCACTACAATGTTTTATGGGGTTCGCTCACCTGTAGGCCCTCATCTCCAATGTTTTATACGGTCTGCTCAGCTGTAGCCCCTCACTACAATGTTTTATGGGGTTTGCTCACCTTCAGGGCCCTCACCTACAATATTTCATACAGTCTGCTCACCTGTAGGCCCCTCTACAATGTTTTATGGGGTTTGCTACCATAAGGCCCTCACTACAATATTTTATGGTGTTCGCTCACCTGTAGGCCCTCACCTCCAATGTTTCATACGGTCTGCTCAGCCCTCACTACAATGTTTAATACGGTCTGCTCAGCTGTAGGCCCTCTTTACAATGTTTTCTGGGGTTTACTCACCGTAATGCTCTCACTAAAATGTTTTATGGGGTTCGCTCACCTGTAGGCCCTCATCTCCAATGTTTTATACGGTCTGCTCAGCTGTAGCCCCTCACTACAATGTTTTATGGGGTTTGCTCACCTTCAGGCCCTCACCTCCAATGTTTCATATGGTCTGCTCAGCTGTAGGCCCTCACTACAATGTTTTCTGGGGTTTGCTCGCCTGTAGGCCCTCACCTCTAATGTTTCACACTGTCTGCTCAGCTGTAGGCCCTCACTACATTGTTTTATGGGGTTTGCTCACCATAAGGCCCTCACTAAAAAAAATTGGGGGGTTCGCTCACCTGTATGCCCTCACCTTCAATGTTTCATATGGTCTGCTCAGCTGTAGGCCCTCACTACAATGTTTTATGGGGTTCGCTCACCTGTAGGCCCTCACCTCCAATGTTTCATACGGTCTGCTCAGCTGTAGGCCCTTACTACAATGTTTTATGGGGTTCACTCACCTGTAGGCCCTCACCTTTAATATTTCATACGGTCTGCTCAGCTGTAGGTCCTCACTACAATGTTTTATGGGGTTTGCTTACCTTCAGGCCCTCACCTCCAATGTTTCATACGGTCTGCTCAGCTGTAGGCCCTCACTATAATGTTTGCTGGGGTTTGCTTACCATAAGGCCCTCACTACAATATTTTATGGGGTTCGCTTACCTTTAGGCCATCAACTCCAATGTTTCATACGGTGTGCTCATTTGTAGGCCCTCACTACAATTTTTCATACGGTTTTCTCAGCTGTAGGCCCTCACTACAATGTTTTCTGGGATTTGCTTACCATAATGCTCTCACTACAATGTTTTATTGGGTTCGCTCACATGTCGGCCCCCATCTCCAATGTTTCATACGGTCTGCTCAGCTGTAGGCCCTCACTACAATGTTTTATGGGGTTTGCTACCATAAGGCCCTCACTACAATATTTTATAGTGTTCGCTCACCTGTAGGCCCTCACCTCCAATGTTTCATACAGTCTGCTCAGCTGTAGGCCCTCACTACAATGTTTCATACAGTCTGCTCAGTTGTAGGCCCTCACTACAATGTTTTATGGGGTTTGCTCACCATAAGGCCCTCACTACAATGTTTTATGGGGTTCGCTCACCTGTAGGCCCTCACCTCCAATATTTTATACGGTCTGCTCAGCTGTAGGCCCTCACTACAATGTTTTATGGGGTTTGCTTACCTGTAGGCCATCAACTCCAATGTTTCATATGGCCTGCTCATTTGTAGGCCCTCACTACAATGTTTCATACGGTTTGCTCAGCTGTAGGCCCTCATTACAATGTTTTCTGGGGTTTGCTCACCATAATGCTCTCACTACAATGTTGTATGGGGTTCGCTCACCTGTAGACCCTCATCTCCAATGTTACATACGGTCTGCTCAGCTGTAGCCCCTCACTACAATATTCTATGGGGTTTGCTTACCTTCAGGCCCTCACCTCCAATGTTTCATACTATCTGCTCAGCTGTAGGCCCTCACTATAATGTTTTCTGGTGTTTGCTTACCATAAGGCCCCTAACTACAATGTTTTATGGGGTTCGCTCAATTGTAGGCCCTCA
The DNA here is from genome assembly GCF_905171765.1 of Bufo bufo. NCBI lineage: Eukaryota > Metazoa > Chordata > Amphibia > Anura > Bufonidae > Bufo > Bufo bufo. The sequence goes on along the minus strand of NC_053390.1, from coordinate 484,679,402 downwards.
CCCCCAATGTTTCATACACTCTGCTCAGCTGTGAGCCCTCACTACAATGTTTTATGGGGTTTGCTCACCATAAGGCCCTCACTACAATGTTTTATGGGGTTCACTCGCCTGTAGGCCCTCACCTCCAATGTTTCATACTGTCTGCTCAGCTGTAGGCCCTCACTACAATGTTTTATGGGGTTTGCTCACCATACGGCCCTCACTACAATGTTTTATGAGGTTCGCTCACCTGTAGGCCCTCACCTCCAATGTTTCATATGGTCTGCTCAGCTGTAGGCCCTCACTACAATGTTTTATGGGGTTTGCTACCATAAGGCCCTCACTACAATATTTTATAGTGTTCTCTCACCTGTAGGCCCTCACCTCCAATGTTTCATACGGTCTGCTCAGCTGTAGGCCCTCACTACAATGTTCTATGGGGTTCGCTCACCTTTAGGCCATCAACTCCAATGTTTCATACGGTGTGCTCATTTGTAGGCCCTCACAATTTTTCATATGGTTTGCTCAGCTGTAGGCCCTCACTACAATGTTTTCTGGGATTTGCTCACCATAATGCTCTCACTACAATGTTTTATGGGGTTCGCTCACCTGTAGGCCCTCATCTCCAATGTTTCATACGGTCTGCTCAGCTGTAGCCCCTCACTACAATGTTTTATGGGGTTTGCTACCATAAGGCCCTCACTACAATATTTTATAGTGTTCGCTCACCTGTAGGCCCTCACTTCCAATGTATCATACGGTCTGCTCAGCTGTTGGCCCTTACTACAATGTTTCATACGGTCTGCTCAGATGTAGGCCCTCACTACAATGTTTTATGGGGTTTGCTCACCAAAAGGCCCTCACTACAATGTTTTATGGGGTTGGCTCACCTGTAGACCCTCACCTCCAATATTTTATACGGTCTGCTCAGCTGTAGGCCCTCACTACAATGTTCTATGGGGTTCGCTCACCATACGGCCCTCACTACATTTTTTTGGGGGTTCGCTCACCTGTAGGCCCTCACCTTCAATGTTTCATATGGTCTGCTCAGCTGTAGCCCCTCACTACAATGTTTTATGGGGTTTGCTCACCATAAAGCCCTCACTACAATGTTTTATGGGGTTCGCTCACCTGTAGTCCATCACCACCAATGTTTTATACGGTCTGCTCAGCTGTAGGCCCTCACTACAAAGTTTTCTGGGGTTTGCTCACCATAAGGCCCTCACTAGAATGTCTTTTGGGGTTTGCTCACCTGTAGGCCCTCATCTCCAATGTTTAATACGATATGCTCAGCTGTAGACCCTCACTTCATTGTTTTCTGGGGTTTGCTCACCATAAGGCCCTCACTACAATGTTTCATACGGTCTGCTCAGCTGTAGGCCCTCACCTCCAATGTTTCATTTGGTCTGCTCAGCTGTAGGCCCTCACTACAATATTTTCTGGGGTTTGCTCACCATAAGGCCCTCACTACAATGTTTTATGGGGTTCGCTCACCTGTAGGCCCTCACCTCCAAAATTTCATACGGTCTGCTCAGCTGTAGGCCCTCACTACAATGTTTACGGGGTTTGCTCACCTTCAGGCCCTCACCTCCAATGTTTCATTTGGTCTGCTCAGCTGTAGGCCCTCACTACAATGTTTTCTGGGGTTTGCTCACCATAAGGTTCTCACTACAATGTTTTATGGGGTTCGCTCACCTGTAGGCCCTCACCTCCAAAATTTCATACGGTCTGCTCAGCTGTAGGCCCTCACTACAATGTTTATGGGGTTTGCTCACCTTCAGGCCCTCACCTCCAATGTTTCATACGGTCTGCTCAGCTGTAGGCCCTTGCTACAATGTTTTCTAGGGTTTGCTCACCATAAGGCCCTCACTACAATGTTTTATGGGGTTCGCTCATCTGTATGCCCTCACCTCCAATGTTTCATACAATCTGCTCAGCTGTAGGCCCTCACTACTATGTTTTATTGGGTTCGCTCACCTGTAGGCCCTCACCTTTAATATTTCATACGGTCTGCTCAGCTGTAGGCCCTCACTACAATGTTTTATGGGGTTTGCTTACATTCAGGCCCTCACCTCCAATGTTTCATACGGTCTGCTCAGCTGTAGGCCCTCACTATAATGTTTTCAGGGGTTTGCTTACCATAAGGCCCTCACTACAATGTTTTATAGGGTTTGCTCACTTGTTGGACCTCACCCCCAATGTTTCATACGGTCTGCTCAGCTGTGAGCCCTCACTACAATGTTTAATGGGGTTTGCTCACCATTACGCCCTCACTACAATGTTTTATGGGGTTTGCTCATCATAACGCCCTCACTACAGTGTTTTATGGGGTTCGCTCATCTGTAGGAGGCCCTCACCGCCAATGTTTCATACGGTCTGATCAGCTGTAGGCCCTCACTACAATGTTTTATGGGGTTTGCTCACCATAAGGCCCTCACTACAATGTTTTATGAGGTTCGCTCATCTGTAGGAGGCCCTCACCTCCAATGTTTCATACGGTCTGATCAGCTGTAGGCCCTCACTACAATGTTTTATGGGGTTTGCTCACCTTCAGGGCCCTCACCTCCAATATTTCATACAGTCTGCTCAGCTGTAGGCCCTCACTACAATGTTTTATGGGGTTTGTTCACCATAAGGCCCTCACTACAATGTTTTATGGGGTTCTCTCACCTGTAGGCCCTCACCTCCAATGTTTCATACGGTCTGCTCAGCTTTAAGCCCTCACTACAATGTTTCATACGGTCTGCTCAACTGTAGGCCCTTACTACAATGTTTTATGGGGTTCGCTCACCTGTAGGCCCTCACCTTTAATATCTCATTTGGTCTGCTCAGCTGTAGGCCCTCACTACAATGTTTTATGGGGTTTGCTCACTATAAGGCCCTCACAACAATGATCTATGGAGTTCGCTAACCTGTAGGCCCTCACCTCCAAAATTTCATACGGTCTGCTCAGCTGTAGGCCCTCACTACAATGTTTTATGGAGTTTGCTCACCTTCAGGCCCTCACCTCCAATGTTTCATACGGTCTGCTTAGCTGTAGGCCCTTACTACAATGTTTTATGGGGTTTGCTCACCTGTAGGCCCTCACCTCCAATGTTTCATACAATCTGCTCAGCTGTAGGCCCTCACTACAATGTTTTATGGGGTTCGCTCACCTGTAGGCCCTCACCTTTAATATCTCATACGGTCTGCTCAGCTGTAGGCTCTCACTACAATGTTTTATGGGGTTTGCTTACCTTCAGGCCCTCACCTCCAATGTTTCATACGGTCTGCTCAGCTGTAGGCCTTCACCATAAAGTTTTCTGGGGTTTGCTTACCATACGGCCCTCACTACAATGTTTTATGGGGTTGGCTCACTTGTAGGCCCTCACCCCCAATGTTACATACGGTCTGTTCAGCTGTGAGCCCTCACTACAAAATTTTATGGGGTTTGCTCACCATAAGGCCCTCGCTACAATGTTTTATGGGTTTCGCTCACCTGTAGGCCCTCACCTCCAATGTTTCTTACAATCTGCTAAGCTGTAGGCCCTCACTACAATGTTTTATGGGGTACGCTCACCTATAGGACCTCACCTTAATATTTCATACGGTCTGCTCAGCTGTAGGCCCTCACTACCATGTTTTATGTGGTTTCCTTACCTTCAGGCCCTCACCTCCAATGTTTCATACGGTCTGCTCAGCTGTAGGCCCTCACTATAATGTTTTCTGGGGTTTGCTCACCATAAAGCCCTCACTACAATGTTTTATGGGGTTCGCTCACCTGTAGTCCATCACCACCAATGTTTTATACGGTCTGCTCAGCTGTAGGCCCTCACTACAAAGTTTTCTGGGGTTTGCTCACCATAAGGCCCTCACTAGAATGTCTTTTGGGGTTTGCTCACCTGTAGGCCCTCATCTCCAATGTTTAATACGATATGCTCAGCTGTAGACCCTCACTTCATTGTTTTCTGGGGTTTGCTCACCATAAGGCCCTCACTACAATGTTTCATACGGTCTGCTCAGCTGTAGGCCCTCACCTCCAATGTTTCATTTGGTCTGCTCAGCTGTAGGCCCTCACTACAATGTTTTCTGGGGTTTGCTCACCATAAGGCCCTCACTACAATGTTTTATGGGGTTCGCTCACCTGTAGGCCCTCACCTCCAATGTTTCATACGGTCTGCTCAGCTGTAGGCCCTCACTACAATGTTTATGGGGTTTGCTCACCTTCAGGCCCTCACCTCCAATGTTTCATTTGGTCTGCTCAGCTGTAGGCCCTCACTACAATGTTTTCTGGGGTTTGCTCACCATAAGGTTCTCACTACAATGTTTTATGGGGTTCGCTCACCTGTAGGCCCTCACCTCCAAAATTTCATACGGTCTGCTCAGCTGTAGGCCCTCACTACAATGTTTATGGGGTTTGCTCACCTTCAGGCCCTCACCTCCAATGTTTCATACGGTCTGCTCAGCTGTAGGCCCTTGCTACAATGTTTTCTGGGGTTTGCTCACCATAAGGCCCTCACTACAATGTTTTATGGGGTTCGCTCATCTGTATGCCCTCACCTCCAATGTTTCATACAATCTGCTCAGCTGTAGGCCCTCACTACTATGTTTTATTGGGTTCGCTCACCTGTAGGCCCTCACCTTTAATATTTCATACGGTCTGCTCAGCTGTAGGCCCTCACTACAATGTTTTATGGGGTTTGCTTACATTCAGGCCCTCACCTCCAATGTTTCATACGGTCTGCTCAGCTGTAGGCCCTCACTATAATGTTTTCAGGGGTTTGCTTACCATAAGGCCCTCACTACAATGTTTTATAGGGTTTGCTCACTTGTTGGACCTCACCCCCAATGTTTCATACGGTCTGCTCAGCTGTGAGCCCTCACTACAATGTTTAATGGGGTTTGCTCACCATTACGCCCTCACTACAATGTTTTATGGGGTTTGCTCATCATAACGCCCTCACTACAGTGTTTTATGGGGTTCGCTCATCTGTAGGAGGCCCTCACCGCCAATGTTTCATACGGTCTGATCAGCTGTAGGCCCTCACTACAATGTTTTATGGGGTTTGCTCACCATAAGGCCCTCACTACAATGTTTTATGAGGTTCGCTCATCTGTAGGAGGCCCTCACCTCCAATGTTTCATACGGTCTGATCAGCTGTAGGCCCTCACTACAATGTTTTATGGGGTTTGCTCACCTTCAGGGCCCTCACCTCCAATATTTCATACAGTCTGCTCAGCTGTAGGCCCTCACTACAATGTTTTATGGGGTTTGTTCACCATAAGGCCCTCACTACAATGTTTTATGGGGTTCTCTCACCTGTAGGCCCTCACCTCCAATGTTTCATACGGTCTGCTCAGCTTTAAGCCCTCACTACAATGTTTCATACGGTCTGCTCAACTGTAGGCCCTTACTACAATGTTTTATGGGGTTCGCTTACCTGTAGGCCATCAACTCCAATGTTTCATATAATCTGCTCATTTGTAGGCCCTCACTACAATGTTTCATACGGTTTGCTCAGCTGTAGGCCCTCACTACAATGTTTTCTGGGGTTTGCTCACCATAATGCTCTCACTATAATGTTTTATGGAGTTCGCTCTCCTGTAGGCCCTCATCTCCAATGTTTCATACGGTCTGCTCAGCTGTAGCCCCTCACTACAATATTTTATGGGGTTTGCTTACCTTCAGGCCCTCACCTCCAATGTTTCATACGGTCTTCTCAGCTGTAGGCCCTCACTATAATGTTTTCTGGTGTTTACTTACCATAATGCCTCTAACTACAATGTTTTATGGGGTTCGCTCACTTGTAGGCCCTCACCCCCAATGTTTCATACAGTCTGCTCACCTGTGAGCCCTCACTACAATGTTTTATGGGGTTTGCTCACCATAAGGTCCTCACTACAATGTTTTATGGGGTTCACTCGCCTGTAGGCCCTCATCTCCAATGTTTCATACTGTCTGCTTAGCTGTAGACCCTCACTACAATGTTTTATGGGGTTTACTCACCATAAGGCCCTCACTACAATGTTTTATGAGGTTCGCTCACCTGTAGGCTCTCACCTCCAATGTTTCATACGGTTTGCTCAGCTGTAGGCTCTCACTACAATATTTTATGGGGTTTGCTCACCTTCAGGGCCCTCACCTACAATATTTCATACAGTCTGCTCACCTGTAGGCCCTCAGTACAATGTTTTTTAAGGTTTGCTACCATAAGGCCCTCACTACAATAATTTATGGTGTTAGCTCACCTGTAGGCCCTCACCTCCAATGTTTCATACAGTCTGCTCAGCTGTAGGCCCTCACTACAATGTTTAATGGGGTTTGCTCACTAAAAGGCCCTCACTACATTGTTTTATGGGGTTCACTCACCTGTAGGCCCTCACCTCCAATATTTTACATGGTCTGCTCAGCTGTAGGCCCTCACTACAATGTTCTATGGGGTTCGCTCACCTTTAGGCCATCAACTCCAATGTTTCATACAGTCTGCTCATTTGTAGGCCCTCACTACAATGTTTCATACGGTTTGCTCAGCTGTAGGCCCTCACTACAATGTTTTCTGGGGTTTGCTCACTATAATGCTCTCACTACAATGTTTTATGGGGTTCGCTCACCTGTAGGCCCTCATCTCCAATGTTTCATACTGTCTGCTCAGCTGTAGCCCCTCATTACAATGTTTTATGGGGTTTGCTCACCTTCAGGCCCTCACCTCCAATGTTTCATATGGTCTGCTCAGCTGTAGGCCCTCACTACAATGTTTTCTGGGGTTTGCTCGCCTGTAGGCCCTCACCTCCAATGTTTCATACTGTCTTCTCAGCTGTAGGCCCTCATTACATTGTTTTCTGGGGTTTGCTCACCATAAGGCCCTTACTACATTTTTTTGGTGGGTTCTCTCACCTGTAGGCCCTCACCTCCAATGTTTCATACGGTCTGCTCAGCTGTAGGCCCTCACTACAATGTTTTATGGGGTTTGCTCACCATAAGGCCCTCACTACAATGTTTTATGAGGTTCGCTCACCTGTAGTCCCTCACCTCCAATGTTTTAAACGGTCTGATCAGCTGTGGGCCCTCACTACAATGTTTTATGGGGTTTGCTCACCTTCAGGGCCTCCACCTCCAATATTTCATACAGTCTGCTCAGCTGTGAGCCCTCACTACAATGTTTTATGGAGTTTGCTCACCATAAGGCCCTCACTACAATGTTTTATGGGGTTCACTTGCCTGTAGGCCCTCACCTCCAATGTTTCATACTGTCTGCTCAGCTGTAGGCCCTCACTACAATGTTTTATGGGGTTTACTCACCATAAGGCCCTCACTAAAATGTATTATGAGGTTCGCTCACCTGTAGGCCCTCACATCCAATGTTTCATACGGTCTGCTCAGCTGTAGGCCCTCATTACAATGTTTTATGGGGTTTGCTCACCTTCAGTGCCCTCACCTACAATATTTCATACAGTCTGCTCACCTGTATGCCCTCACTACAATGTTTTATGGGGTTTGCTACCATAAGGCCCTCACTACAATATTTTATGGTGTTCGCTCACCTGTAGGTCCTCACCTCCAATATGTCAAACGGTCTGCTCAGCTGTAGGCCCTCACTACAATGTTTCATACGGTCTGCTCAACTGTAGGCCCTCACTACAATGTTTTCTGGGGTTTGCTCACCATAAAGCACTCACTACAATGTTTTATGTGGTTCGCTCACCTGTAGTCCATCACCTCCAATGTTTCATACTGTCTTATCAGCTGTAGGCCCTCACTACAAAGTTTTCTGGGGTTTGCTTACCATAAGGCCCTCACTACAATTTCCTATGGGGTTCGCTCACCTGTAGGCCCTCATCTTCAATGTTTCATACGATCTGCTCAGCTGTAGGCCCTCACTAAGTGGCATACCTACCATATAGGCAGACCACGCAGCTGCTATGGGGCCCGTGAGAAAGAGGGGCCCGAAGTGGAGGAGAGGCCCCACCCCCTAATTGCTCCTGTTTATCTTTCTAAAGCTAAAGGACCTTTAATGATGTCATCAGAGGTCCTGTAAGGGAATGGCACAGTGTAAAGTGTAGTTCCCAGGTTAGAACAGTGCATCTGCCAGGACCTGTGATGACATCATCTTCAACATCACAGGTCCTGCAGAATCTAGCAAAGGAACTGCACCAAAAATGGTGTAGTTCCTAGGTTTCAATGGTATATCTGCCAGGACCTGTGATGACATGATCACAGGTCCTTCAACCCCTAACAGCAAGTATCAGAAGTTCACAAGCAGCTCTGCATTGATCCATACAGATTGGAATGGAGTGGTAAGAGGAGGTCCTCCACTTCTCATCATTTACCCCCCCCCCCCCCATGCCCTGTTTTTACTGATTGCACACTCATGTATAATACTTCAGACAGTTACAGGGACCACTACCTCAAGTACCTCCTACACACAGTGACCATAATGTATAACTGACCACATATTTCTATAAACACTGCATCTACAGTATTATACCTTCTATGTCTCACATCAATACACTGCTCTGTGTATATACACTCACCTAAAGAATTATTAGGAACACCTGTTCTATTTCTCATTAATGCAATTATCTAGTCAATCAATCACATGGCAGTTGCTTCAATGCATTTAGGGATGTGGTCCTGGTCAAGACAATCTCCTGAACTCCAAACTGAATGTCAGAATGGGAAAGAAAGGTGATTTAAGCAATTTTGAGCGTGGCATGGTTGTTGGTGCCAGACGGGCCGGTCTGAGTATTTCACAATCTGCTCAGTTACTGGGATTTTCACACACAACCATTTCTAGGGTTTACAAAGAATGGTGTGAAAAGGGAAAAACATCCAGTATGCGGCAGTCCTGTGGGCAAAAATGCCTTGTGGATGCTAGAGGTCAGAGGAGAATGGGCCGACTGATTCAAGCTGATAGAAGAGCAACGTTGACTGAAATAACCACTCGTTACAACCTAGGTATGCAGCAAAGCATTTGTGAAGCCACAACACGCACAACCTTCAGGCGGATGGACTACAACAGCAGAAGACCCCACCGGGTACCACTCATCTCCACTACAAATAGGAAAAAGAGGCTACAATTTGCACAAACTCACCAAAATTGGACTGTTGAAGACTGGAAAAATGTTTACTGGTCTGATGAGTCTCGATTTCTGTTGAGACATTCAAATAGTAGAGTCCGAATTTGGCGTAAACAGAATGAGAACATGTATCCATCCTCTGATGGCTACTTCCAGCAGGATAATGCACCATGTCACAAAGCTCGAATCATTTCAAATTGGTTTCTTGAACATGACAATGAGTTCACTGTACTAAAATGGCCCCCACAGTCACCAGATCTCAACCCAATAGAGCATCTTTGGGATGTGGTGGAACGGGAGCTTCGTGCCCTGGATGTGCATCCCTCAAATCTCCATCAACTGCAAGATGCTATCCTATCAATATGGGCCAACATTTCTAAAGAATGCTATCAGCACCTTGTTGAATCAATGCCACGTAGAATTAAGGCAGTTCTGAAGGCAAAAGGGGTCCAACACCGTATTAGTATGGTGTTCCTAATAATTCTTTAGGTGAGTGTGTGTATATATATATATATATATATATATACACACACACTGCATATATTACACAGTATTATACATGCAATATGTACAAATATATAGTATATACCGCAGTGCACTGATATGTGAGGTACAATAGATGCAGTGTGTACAGGTATATAATAAATACAGCAGTGTATTGACACCTCGTACCTCACATATCAGTACACCGCTGTATATACTATATATCTGTACACACTGTATCTATTTTACCTCGTACCTCACATATCAGTACACTGCTGTATATACTATATATCTGTACACACTGCATCTATTATATCTCGTACCTCACATATCAGTACACTGCTGTATATACTATATATCTGTACACACTGCATCTATTATACCTTGTACCTCACATATCAGTGCACTGCTGTATATATTATATACCTGTACACACTGCATATATTATACCTCTTTTGTGTGCCAGGGCTGTTTTGTAATCCCAATCCGGCCCTGATGGCATAAATTAAAAATCGCAGCAGCAAGAATAGTTCATGGAACAAAAGGAGGGGCTATAAAAGGGGAATAGGGGCCCAATTTAGATTCCTGCTATGGGGCCCAGTGATTTTTATGTACGCCCCTGCCCTCACTACAATGTTTTATAGGGTTCGCTCACCTGTAGGCCCTTACCTCCAATGTTTCATACGGTCTGTTCAGCTGTAGGCCCTCACGACAATGTTTTCTGGGGTTTGCTCACCATAATGCTCTCACTATAATGTTTTATGGAGTTCGCTCTCCTGTAGGCCCTCATCTCCAATGTTTCATACGGTCTGCTCAGCTGTAGGCCCTCACTACAATGTTTTATGGAGTTTGCTCACCTTCAGGCCCTCACCTCCAATGTTTCATACGGTCTGCTTAGCTGTAGGCCCTTACTACAATGTTTTATGGGGTTTGCTTACCTGTAGGCCCTCACCTCCAATGTTTCATACAATCTGCTCAGCTGTAGGCCCTCACTACAATGTTTTATGGGGTTCGCTCACCTGTAGGCCCTCACCTTTAATATCTCATACGGTCTGCTCAGCTGTAGGCTCTCACTACAATGTTTTATGGGGTTTGCTTACCTTCAGGCCCTCACCTCCAATGTTTCATACGGTCTGCTTAGCTGTAGGCCTTCACCATAAAGTTTTCTGGGGTTTGCTTACCATACGGCCCTCACTACAATGTTTTATGGGGTTGGCTCACTTGTAGGCCCTCACCCCCAATGTTACATACGGTCTGTTCAGCTGTGAGCCCTCACTACAAAATTTTATGGGGTTTGCTCACCATAAGGCCCTCGCTACAATGTTTTATGGGTTTCGCTCACCTGTAGGCCCTCACCTCCAATGTTTCTTACAATCTGCTAAGCTGTAGGCCCTCACTACAATGTTTTATGGGGTACGCTCACCTATAGGACCTCACCTTAATATTTCATACGGTCTGCTCAGCTGTAGGCCCTCACTACCATGTTTTATGTGGTTTCCTTACCTTCAGGCCCTCACCTCCAATGTTTCATACGGTCTGCTCAGCTGTAGGCCCTCACTATAATGTTTTCTGGGGTTTGCTCACCATAAAGCCCTCACTACAATGTTTTATGGGGTTCGCTCACCTGTAGTCCATCACCACCAATGTTTTATACGGTCTGCTCAGCTGTAGGCCCTCACTACAAAGTTTTCTGGGGTTTGCTCACCTTCAGGCCCTCACTAGAATGTCTTTTGGGGTTTGCTCACCTGTAGGCCCTCATCTCCAATGTTTCATACGATATGCTCAGCTGTAGACCCTCACTTCATTGTTTTCTGGGGTTTGCTCACCATAAGGCCCTCACTACAATGTTTCATACGGTCTGCTCAGCTGTAGGCCCTCACCTCCAATGTTTCATACGGTCTGCTCAGCTGTAGGCCCTTGCTACAATGTTTTCTAGGGTTTGCTCACCATAAGGCCCTCACTACAATGTTTTATGGGGTTCGCTCATCTGTATGCCCTCACCTCCAATGTTTCATACAATCTGCTCAGCTGTAGGCCCTCACTACTATGTTTTATTGGGTTCGCTCACCTGTAGGCCCTCACCTTTAATATTTCATACGGTCTGCTCAGCTGTAGGCCCTCACTACAATGTTTTATGGGGTTCGCTCATCTGTATGCCCTCACCTCCAATGTTTCATACGGTCTGCTCAGCTGTAGGCCCTCACTATAATGTTTTCAGGGGTTTGCTTACCATAAGGCCCTCACTACAATGTTTTATAGGGTTTGCTCACTTGTTGGACCTCACCCCCAATGTTTCATACGGTCTGCTCAGCTGTGAGCCCTCACTACAATGTTTAATGGGGTTTGCTCACCATAACGCCCTCACTACAATGTTTTATGGGGTTTGCTCACCATAACGCCCTCACTACAATGTTTTATGGGGTTCGCTCATCTGTAGGAGGCCCTCACCGCCAATGTTTCATACGGTCTGATCAGCTGTAGGCCCTCACTACAATTTTTTATGGGGTTTGCTCACCATAAGGCCCTCACTACAATGTTTTATGAGGTTCGCTCATCTGTAGGAGGCCCTCACCTCCAATGTTTCATACGGTCTGATCAGCTGTAGGCCCTCACTACAATGTTTTATGGGGTTTGCTCACCTTCAGGGCCCTCACCTCCAATATTTCATACAGTCTGCTCAGCTGTAGGCCCTCACTACAATGTTTTATGGGGTTTGTTCACCATAAGGCCCTCACTACAATGTTTTATGGGGTTCTCTCACCTGTAGGCCCTCACCTCCAATGTTTCATACGGTCTGCTCAGCTTTAAGCCCTCACTACAATGTTCATACGGTCTGCTCAACTGTAGGCCCTTACTACAATGTTTTATGGGGTTCGCTTACTTGTAGGCCATCACCTCCAATGTTTCATACAATCTGCTCATTTGTAGGCCCTCACTACAATGTTTCATACGGTTTGCTCAGCTGTAGGCCCTCACTACAATGTTTTCTGGGGTTTGCTCACCATAATGCTCTCACTACAATGTTTTATGGGGTTCGCTCTCCTGTAGGCCCTCACCTCCAATGTTTCATACGGTCTGCTCAGCTGTAGCCCCTCACTACAATATTTTATGGGGTTTGCTTACCTTCAGGCCCTCACCTCCAATGTTTCATACGGTCTTCTCAGCTGTAGGCCCTCACTATAATGTTTTCTGGTGTTTGCTTACCATAATGCCCCTAACTACAATGTTTTATGGGGTTCGCTCACTTGTAGGCCCTCACCCCCAATGTTTTATACAGTCTGCTCACCTGTGAGCCCTCACTACAATGTTTTCTGGGGTTTGCTTACCATAAGGCCCTCACTACAATTTCTTATGGGGTTCGCTCACCTGTAGGCCCTCATCTTCAATGTTTCATACGATCTGCTCAGCTGTAGGCCCTCACTCAGTGGCATACCTACCATATAGGCAGACCACGCAGCTGCTATGGGGCCAGTGAGAAAGAGGGGCCCGAAGTGGAGGAGAGGCCCCACCCCCTAATTGCTCCTGTTTATCTTTCTAAAGCTAAAGGACCTTTGATGATGTCATCAGAGGTCCTGTAAGGGAATGGCACAGTGTAAAGTGTAGTTCCCAGGTTAGAACAGTGCATCTGCCAGGACCTGTGATGACATCATCTTCAACATCACAGGTCCTGCAGAATCTAGCAAAGGAACTGCACCAAAAATGGTGTAGTTCCTAGGTTTCAATGGTATATCTGCCAGGACCTGTGATGACATGATCATGTTTTATAGGGTTCGCTCACCTGTAGGCCCTTACCTCCAATGTTTCATACGGTCTGTTCAGCTGTAGGCCCTCACTACAATGTTTCATACGGTCTGCTCAGCTGTAGGCCCTCACTACAATGTTTTATGAGGTTTACTCACCATAAGGCCCTCACTACAATGTTTTATGGGGTTCACTCGCCTGTAGGCCCTCACCTCCAATGTTTCATACTGTCTGCTCAGCTGTAGGCCCTCACTACAATGTTTTATGGGGTTTACTCACCATAAGGCCCTCACTACAATGTTTTATGGGGTTCACTCGCCTGTAGGCCCTCACCTCCAATGTTTCATACTGTCTGCTCAGCTGTAGGCCCTCACTACAATGTTTTATGGGGTTTACTCACCATAAGGCGTTCACTAAAATGTTTTATGAGGTTCGCTCACCTGTAGGCCCTCACATCCAATGTTTCATACGGTCTGCTCACCTGTAGGCCCTCATTACAATGTTTTATGGGGTTTGCTCACCTTCAGTGCCCTCACCTACAATATTTCATACAGTCTTCTCACCTGTATGCCCTCACTACAATGTTTTATGGGGTTTGCTACCATAAGGCCCTCACTACAATATTTTATGGTGTTCGCTCACCTGTAGGGCCCTCACCTCCAATATTTCATATGGTCTGCTCAGCTGTAGGCCCTCACTACAATGTTTCATACGGTCTGCTCACCTGTAGGCCCTCACTACAATGTTTTATGGGGTTCGCTTGCCTTCCGGCCCTCATTTTCAATGTTTCATACGGTCTGCTCAGCTGTATGCCCTCACTACAATGTTTTATGGGATTTGCTCACCTTCAGGCCCTCACCCCCAATGTTTTATACGGTCTGCTCACCTGTAGGCCCTCACCCCCAATGTTTCATACGGTCTGCTCACCTGTAGGCCCTCACCTTCAATGTTTTCTGAGTTTGCTCACCATAAGGCCCTCACTACAATGTTTTATGGGGTTCGCTTCCCTGTAGGCCCTCACCTCCAATGTTTCATACGGTCTGCTCAGCTGTAGGCCCTCACTACAATGTTTTATGGGGTTTGGTCACCATAAGGCCCTCACAACAATGTTTTATGAGGTTCGCTTACCTGTAGGCCCTCCCTTCCAATGTTCCATACGGTCTGCTCAGCTGTAGGCCCTCACTACAATGTTTTATGGGGTTTGCTCACCAAAAGGCCCTCACTACATTGTTTATGGGGTTTGCTCACCTGTAGGCCCTCACCTCCAATGTTTCATATGGTCTGCTCATCTGTAGGCCCTCACTACAATGTTTCATACGGTTTGCTCAGCTGTAGGCCCTCACTACAATGTTTTATGGGGTTTGATCACCATAATGCTCTCACTACATGTTTTATGGGGTTCGCTCACCTGTAGGCCCTCACCTCCAATGTTTCATACGGTCTGCTCAGCTGTAGCCCCTTACTACAATGTTTTATGGGGTTTGTTCACCTTCAGGCCCTCACCTCCAATGTTTCATATGGTCTGCTCAGCTGTAGGCCCTCACTACAATGTTTTCTGGGGTTTGCTCGCCTGTAGGCCCTGAACTCCATTGTTTCATACTGTCTGCTCAGCTGTAGGCCCTCACTACATAGTTTTATGGGGGTTGCTCACCATAAGGCCCTCACTACAATGTTTTATAGGGTTCGCTCATCTGTAGGCCCTTACCTCCAATGTTTCATACGATCTGCTTAGCTGTAGGCCCTCACTACAATGTTTTATGGGGTTTTCTCACCATAAGGCCCTCACTACAATGTTTTATAGGGTTCGCTCATCTGTAGGCCCTTACCTCCAATGTTTCATACGATCTGCTTAGCTGTAGGCCCTCACTACATTGTTTTATGGGGTTTGCTCACCATAAGGCCCTTACTAAAAAATTTTGGGGGGTTCGCTCACCTGTAGGCCCTCACCCCCAATGTTTCATACTGTCTGCTCAGCTGTAGGCCCTCACTACAATGTTTTATGGGGTTTTCTCACCATAAGGCCCTCACCTACAATATTTCATACAGTCTGCAATGTTTTCTGGGGTTTACTCACCGTAATGCTCTCACTACAATGTTTTATGGGGTTCGCTCACCTGTAGGCCCTCATCTCCAATGTTTTATACGGTCTGCTCAGCTGTAGCCCCTCACTACAATGTTTTATGGGGTTTGCTCACCTTCAGGGCCCTCACCTACAATATTTCATACAGTCTGCTCACCTGTAGGCCCCTCTACAATGTTTTATGGGGTTTGCTACCATAAGGCCCTCACTACAATATTTTATGGTGTTCGCTCACCTGTAGGCCCTCACCTCCAATGTTTCATACGGTCTGCTCAGCCCTCACTACAATGTTTAATACGGTCTGCTCAGCTGTAGGCCCTCTTTACAATGTTTTCTGGGGTTTACTCACCGTAATGCTCTCACTACAATGTTTTATGGGGTTCGCTCACCTGTAGGCCCTCATCTCCAATGTTTTATACGGTCTGCTCAGCTGTAGCCCCTCACTACAATGTTTTATGGGGTTTGCTCACCTTCAGGCCCTCACCTCCAATGTTTCATATGGTCTGCTCAGCTGTAGGCCCTCACTACAATGTTTTATGGGGTTTGCTCGCCTGTAGGCCCTCACCTCTAATGTTTCACACTGTCTGCTCAGCTGTAGGCCCTCACTACATTGTTTTATGGGGTTTGCTCACCATAAGGCCCTCACTAAAAAAAATTGGGGGGTTCGCTCACCTGTATGCCCTCACCTTCAATGTTTCATATGGTCTGCTCAGCTGTAGGCCCTCACTACAATGTTTTATGGGGTTCGCTCACCTGTAGGCCCTCACCTCCAATGTTTCATACGGTCTGCTCAGCTGTAGGCCCTTACTACAATGTTTTATGGGTTCACTCACCTGTAGGCCCTCACCTTTAATATTTCATACGGTCTGCTCAGCTGTAGGTCCTCACTACAATGTTTTATGGGGTTTGCTTACCTTCAGGCCCTCACCTCCAATGTTTCATACGGTCTGCTCAGCTGTAGGGCCGTCACTATAATGTTTGCTGGGGTTTGCTTACCATAAGGCCCTCACTACAATATTTTATGGGGTTCGCTTACCTTTAGGCCATCAACTCCAATGTTTCATACGGTGTGCTCATTTGTAGGCCCTCACTACAATTTTTCATACGGTTTTCTCAGCTGTAGGCCCTCACTACAATGTTTTCTGGGATTTGCTTACCATAATGCTCTCACTACAATGTTTTATTGGGTTCGCTCACATGTCGGCCCTCATCTCCAATGTTTCATACGGTCTGCTCAGCTGTAGGCCCTCACTACAATGTTTTATGGGGTTTGCTACCATAAGGCCCTCACTACAATATTTTATAGTGTTCGCTCACCTGTAGGCCCTCACCTCCAATGTTTCATACAGTCTGCTCAGCTGTAGGCCCTCACTACAATGTTTCATACAGTCTGCTCAGTTGTAGACCCTCACTACAATGTTTATGGGGTTTGCTCACCATAAGGCCCTCACTACAATGTTTTATGGGGTTCGCTCACCTGTAGGCCCTCACCTCCAATATTTTATACGGTCTGCTCAGCTGTAGGCCCTCACTACAATGTTTTATGGGGTTTGCTTACCTGTAGGCCATCAACTCCAATGTTTCATATGGCCTGCTCATTTGTAGGCCCTCACTACAATGTTTCATACGGTTTGCTCAGCTGTAGGCCCTCATTACAATGTTTTCTGGGGTTTGCTCACCATAATGCTCTCACTACAATGTTGTATGGGGGTTCGCTCACCTGTAGACCCTCATCTCCAATGTTACATACGGTCTGCTCAGCTGTAGCCCCTCACTACAATATTCTATGGGGTTTGCTTACCTTCAGGCCCTCACCTCCAATGTTCATACTATCTGCTCAGCTGTAGGCCCTCACTATAATGTTTTCTGGTGTTTGCTTACCATAAGGCCCCTAACTACAATGTTTTATGGGGTTCGCTCAATTGTAGGCCCTCACCCCCAATGTTTCATACACTCTGCTCAGCTGTGAGCCCTCACTACAATGTTTTATGGGGTTTGCTCGCCATAAGGCCCTCACTACAATGTTTTATGGGGTTCACTCGCCTGTAGGGCCCTCACCTCCAATGTTTCATACTGTCTGCTCAGCTGTAGGCCCTCACTACAATGTTTTATGGGTTTACTCACCATAAGGCCCTCACTACATGTTTTATGGGGTTCGCTCACCTGTAGGCCCTCACCTCCAATGTTTCATACGGTCTGCTCAGCTGTAGGCCCTCACTACAATGTTTTATGGGGTTTGCTACCATAAGGCCCTCACTACAATATTTTATAGTGTTCGCTCACCTGTAGGCCCTCACCTCCAATGTTTCATACGGTCTGCTCAGCTGTAGGCCCTCACTACAATGTTCTATGGGGTTCGCTCACCTTTAGGCCATCAACTCCAATGTTTCATACGGTGTGCTCATTTGTAGGCCCTCACAATTTTTCATATGGTTTGCTCAGCTGTAGGCCCTCACTACAATGTTTTCTGGGATTTGCTCACCATAATGCTCTCACTACAATGTTTTATGGGTTCGCTCACCTGTAGGCCCTCATCTCCAATGTTTCATACGGTCTGCTCAGCTGTAGCCCCTCACTACAATGTTTTATGGGGTTGCTACCATAAGGCCCCTCACTACAATATTTTATAGTGTTCGCTCACCTGTAGGCCCTCACTTCCAATGTATCATACGGTCTGCTCAGCTGTTGGCCCTTACTACAATGTTTCATACGGTCTGCTCAGATGTAGGCCCTCACTACAATGTTTTATGGGGTTTGCTCACCAAAAGGCCCTCACTACAATGTTTTATGGGGTTGGCTCACCTGTAGACCCTCACCTCCAATATTTTATACGGTCTGCTCAGCTGTAGGCCCTCACTACAAAGTTTTCTGGGGTTTGGCTCACCTTTAGGCCATCAACTCCATTGTTTCATACTGTCTGCTCAGCTGTAGGTACTCACTACATTGTTTTATGGGGTTTGCTCACCATACGGCCCTCACTACATTTTTTGGGGGGTTCGCTCACCTGTAGGCCCTCACCTTCAATGTTTCATATGGTCTGCTCAGCTGTAGCCCCTCACTACAATGTTTTATGGGTTTGCTCACCTTCAGGCCCTCACCTCCATTGTTTCATACTGTCTGCTCAGCTGTAGGCACTCACTACATTGTTTTTATGGGGTTTGCTCACCAGACGGGCCCTCACTACATTTTCTGGGGGGTTCGCTCACCTGTAGGGCCCTCACCTTCAATGTTTCATACGGTCTGCTCAGCTGTAGGCCCTCACTACAATGTTTTATGGGGTTTGCTCTACCATAAGGCCCTCACTACAATGTTTATGAGGTTCGCTCACCTGTAGGCCCTCACATCCAATGTTTCGTACGGTCTGATCAGCTGTAGGCCCTCACTACAATGTTTTATGGGGTTGCTCACCTTCAGGGCCCTCACCTCCAATATTTCATACAGTCTGCTTAGCTGTAGTCCCTCACTACAATGTTTTATGGGGTTTGCTCACCATAAGGCCCTTACTACAATGTTTTATGGGGTTCGCTCACCTGTAGGGCCCTCACCTCCAATGTTTCATACGGTCTGCTCAGCTGTAGGCTCTCACTACAATGTTTTATGGGGTTCGCTCACCTGTAGGCCCTCACCTTTAATATCTCATATGGTCTGCTCAGCTGTAGGCCCTCACTACAATGTTTTATGGGGTTTGCTCACTATAAGGCCCTCACAACAATGATCTATGGAGTTCGCTAACCTGTAGGCCCTCACCTCCAAAATTTCATACGGTCTGCTCAGCTGTAGGCCCTCACTACAATGTTTTATGGAGTTTGCTCACCTTCAGGCCCTCACCTCCAATGTTCATACGGTCTGCTTAGCTGTAGGCCCTTACTACAATGTTTTATGGGGTTTGCTCACCTGTAGGCCCTCACCTCCAATATTTCATATGGTCTGCTCAGCTGTAGGCCCTCACTACAATGTTTCATACGGTCTGCTCACCTGTAGGCCCTCACTACAATGTTTTATGGGGTTCGCTTGCCTTCCGGCCCTCATTTTCAATGTTTCATACGGTCTGCTCAGCTGTATGCCCTCACTACAATGTTTTATGGGATTTGCTCACCTTCAGGCCCTCACCCCCAATGTTTCATACGGTCTGCTCACCTGTAGGCCCTCACCCCCAATGTTTCATACGGTCTGCTCACCTGTAGGCCCTCACCTTCAATGTTTTCTGGAGTTTGCTCACCATAAGGCCCTCACTACAATGTTTTATGGGGTTTGCTCACCTTCAGGGCCCTCACCTCCAATGTTTCATACGGTCTGCTCAGCTGTAGGCCCTCACTACAATGTTTTATGGGGTTTGGTCACCATAAGGCCCTCACTACAATGTTTTATGAGGTTCGCTTACCTGTAGGCCCTCCCCTTCAATGTTCCATACGGTCTGCTCAGCTGTAGGCCCTCACTACAATGTTTTATGGGGTTTGCTCACCAAAAGGCCCTCACTACATTGTTTTATGGGGTTTGCTCACCTGTAGGCCCTCACCTCCAATGTTTCATACGGTCTGCTCATTTGTAGGCCCTCACTACAATGTTTCATACGGTTTGCTCAGCTGTAGGCCCTCACTACAATGTTTTATGGGGTTTGATCACCATAATGCTCTCACTACAATGTTTTATGGGGTTCGCTCACCTGTAGGCCCTCATCTCCAATGTTCATACGGTCTGCTAAGCTGTAGCCCCTTACTACAATGTTTTATGGGGTTTGTTCACCTTCAGGCCCTCACCTCCAATGTTTCATATGGTCTGCTCAGCTGTAGGCCCTCACTACAATGTTTTCTGGGGTTTGCTCGCCTGTAGGCCCTGAACTCCATTGTTTCATACTGTCTGCTCAGCTGTAGGCCCTCACTACAATGTTTTATGGGGTTTGCTCACCATAAGGCCCTCACTACAATGTTTTATAGGGTTCGCTCATCTGTAGGCCCTTACCTCCAATGTTTCATACGATCTGCTTAGCTGTAGGCCCTCACTACAATGTTTTATGGGGTTTTCTCACCATAAGGCCCTCACTACAATGTTTAGAGGGTTCGCTCATCTGTAGGCCCTTACCTCCAATGTTTCATACGATCTGCTTAGCTGTAGGCCCTCACTACATTGTTTTATGGGGTTTGCTCACCATAAGGCCCTTACTAAAAAATTTTGGGGGGTTCGCTCACCTGTAGGCCCTCACCCCCAATGTTTCATACTGTCTGCTCAGCTGTAGGCCCTCACTACAATGTTTTATGGGGTTTTCTCACCATAAGGCCCTCACCTACAATATTTCATACAGTCTGCAATGTTTTCTGGGGTTTACTCACCGTAATGCTCTCACTACAATGTTTTATGGGGTTCACTCACCTGTAGGCCCTCATCTCCAATGTTTTATACGGTCTGCTCAGCTGTAGCCCCTCACTACAATGTTTTATGGGGTTTGCTCACCTTCAGGGCCCTCACCTACAATATTTCATACAGTCTGCTCACCTGTAGGCCCCTCTACAATGTTTTATGGGGTTTGCTACCATAAGGCCCTCACTACAATATTTTATGGTGTTCGCTCACCTGTAGGCCCTCACCTCCAATGTTTCATACGGTCTGCTCAGCCCTCACTACAATGTTTAATACGGTCTGCTCAGCTGTAGGCCCTCTTTACAATGTTTTCTGGGGTTTACTCACCGTAATGCTCTCACTACAATGTTTTATGGGGTTCGCTCACCTGTAGGCCCTCATCTCCAATGTTTTATACGGTCTGCTCAGCTGTAGCCCCCTCACTACAATGTTTTATGGGGTTTGCTCACCTTCAGGCCCTCACCTCCAATGTTTCATATGGTCTGCTCAGCTGTAGGCCCTCACTACAATGTTTTCTGGGGTTTGCTCGCCTGTAGGCCCTCACCTCTAATGTTTCACACTGTCTGCTCAGCTGTAGGCCCTCACTACATTGTTTTATGGGGTTTGCTCACCATAAGGCCCTCACTAAAAAAAATTGGGGGGTTCGCTCACCTGTATGCCCTCACCTTCAATGTTTCATATGGTCTGCTCAGCTGTAGGCCCTCACTACAATGTTTTATGGGGTTCGCTCACCTGTAGGCCCTCACCTCCAATGTTTCATACGGTCTGCTCAGCTGTAGGCCCTTACTACAATGTTTTATGGGGTTCACTCACCTGTAGGCCCTCACCTTTAATATTTCATACGGTCTGCTCAGCTGTAGGTCCTCACTACAATGTTTTATGGGGTTTGCTTACCTTCAGGCCCTCACCTCCAATGTTTCATACGGTCTGCTCAGCTGTAGGCCGTCACTATAATGTTTGCTGGGGTTTGCTTACCATAAGGCCCTCACTACAATATTTTATGGGGTTCGCTTACCTTTAGGCCATCAACTCCAATGTTTCATACGGTGTGCTCATTTGTAGGCCCTCACTACAATTTTTCATACGGTTTTCTCAGCTGTAGGCCCTCACTACAATGTTTTCTGGGATTTGCTTACCATAATGCTCTCACTACAATGTTTTATTGGGTTCGCTCACATGTCGGCCCCCATCTCCAATGTTTCATACGGTCTGCTCAGCTGTAGGCCCTCACTACAATGTTTTATGGGGTTTGCTACCATAAGGCCCTCACTACAATATTTTATAGTGTTCGCTCACCTGTAGGCCCTCACCTCCAATGTTTCATACAGTCTGCTCAGCTGTAGGCCCTCACTACAATGTTTCATACAGTCTGCTCAGTTGTAGGCCCTCACTACAATGTTTTATGGGGTTTGCTCACCATAAGGCCCTCACTACAATGTTTTATGGGGTTCGCTCACCTGTAGGCCCTCACCTCCAATATTTTATACGGTCCTGCTCAGCTGTAGGCCCTCACTACAATGTTTTATGGGGTTTGCTTACCTGTAGGCCATCAACTCCAATGTTTCATATGGCCTGCTCATTTGTAGGCCCTCACTACAATGTTTCTTACGGTTTGCTCAGCTGTAGGCCCTCATTACAATGTTTTCTGGGGTTTGCTCACCATAATGCTCTCACTACAATGTTGTATGGGGTTCGCTCACCTGTAGACCCTCATCTCCAATGTTTCATACGGTCTGCTCAGCTGTAGCCCCTCACTACAATATTCTATGGGGTTTGCTTACCTTCAGGCCCTCACCTCCAATGTTTCATACTATCTGCTCAGCTGTAGGCCCTCACTATAATGTTTTCTGGTGTTTGCTTACCATAAGGCCCCTAACTACAATGTTTTATGGGGTTCGCTCAATTGTAGGCCCTCACCCCCAATGTTTCATACACTCTGCTCAGCTGTGAGCCCTCACTACAATGTTTTATGGGGTTTGCTCACCATAAGGCCCTCACTACAATGTTTTATGGGGTTCACTCGCCTGTAGGCCCTCACCTCCAATGTTTCATACTGTCTGCTCAGCTGTAGGCCCTCACTACAATGTTTTATGGGGTTTACTCACCATAAGGCCCGCACTACAATGTTTTATGAGGTTCGCTCACCTGTAGGCCCTCACCTCCAATGTTTCATATGGTCTGCTCAGCTGTAGGCCCTCACTACAATGTTTTATGGGGTTTGCTACCATAAGGCCCTCACTACAATATTTTATAGTGTTCTCTCGCCTGTAGGCCCTCACCTCCAATGTTTCATACGGTCTGCTCAGCTGTAGGCCCTCACTACAATATTTTATGGGGTTCGCTTACCTTTAGGCCATCAACTCCAATGTTTCATACGGTGTGCTCATTTGTAGGCCCTCACCTCCAATGTTTCATACGGTTTGCTCAGCTGTAGGCTCTCACTACAATGTTTTCTGGGATTTGCTCACCATAATGCTCTCACTACAATGTTTTATGGGGTTCGCTCACCTGTAGGCCCTCATCTCCAATGTTTCATACGGTCTGCTCAGCTGTAGCCCCTCACTACAATGTTTTATGGGGTTTGCTACCATAAGGCCCTCACTACAATATTTTATAGTGTTCGCTCACCTGTAGGCCCTCACTTCCAATGTATCATACGGTCTGCTCAGCTGTTGGCCCTTACTACAATGTTTCATACGGTCTGCTCAGATGTAGGCCCTCACTACAATGTTTTATGGGGTTTGCTCACCAAAAGGCCCTCACTACAATGTTTTATGGGGTTGGCTCACCTGTAGACCCTCACCTCCAATATTTTATACGGTCTGCTCAGCTGTAGGCCCTCACTACAATGTTCTATGGGGTTCGCTCACCTTTAGGCCATCAACTCCATTGTTTCATACTGTCTGCTCAGCTGTAGGCACTCACTACATTGTTTTATGGGGTTTGCTCACCATACGGCCCTCACTACATTTTTTTGGGGGTTCGCTCACCTGTAGGCCCTCACCTTCAATGTTTCATATGGTCTGCTCAGCTGTAGCCCCTCACTACAATGTTTTATGGGGTTTGCTCACCATAAAGCCCTCACTACAATGTTTTATGGGGTTCGCTCACCTGTAGTCCATCACCACCAATGTTTTATACGGTCTGCTCAGCTGTAGGCCCTCACTACAAAGTTTTCTGGGGTTTGCTCACCATAAGGCCCTCACTAGAATGTCTTTTGGGGTTTGCTCACCTGTAGGCCCTCATCTCCAATGTTTAATACGATATGCTCAGCTGTAGACCCTCACTTCATTGTTTTCTGGGGTTTGCTCACCATAAGGCCCTCACTACAATGTTTCATACGGTCTGCTCAGCTGTAGGCCCTCACCTCCAATGTTTCATTTGGTCTGCTCAGCTGTAGGCCCTCACTACAATATTTTCTGGGGTTTGCTCACCATAAGGCCCTCACTACAATGTTTTATGGGGTTCGCTCACCTGTAGGCCCTCACCTCCAAAATTTCATACGGTCTGCTCAGCTGTAGGCCCTCACTACAATGTTTACGGGGTTTGCTCACCTTCAGGCCCTCACCTCCAATGTTTCATTTGGTCTGCTCAGCTGTAGGCCCTCACTACAATGTTTTCTGGGGTTTGCTCACCATAAGGTTCTCACTACAATGTTTTATGGGGTTCGCTCACCTGTAGGCCCTCACCTCCAAAATTTCATACGGTCTGCTCAGCTGTAGGCCCTCACTACAATGTTTATGGGGTTTGCTCACTAAAAGGCCCTCACCTCCAATGTTTCATACGGTCTGCTCAGCTGTAGGCCCTTGCTACAATGTTTTCTAGGGTTTGCTCACCATAAGGCCCTCACTACAATGTTTTATGGGGTTCGCTCATCTGTATGCCCTCACCTCCAATGTTTCATACAATCTGCTCAGCTGTAGGCCCTCACTACTATGTTTTATTGGGTTCGCTCACCTGTAGGCCCTCACCTTTAATATTTCATACGGTCTGCTCAGCTGTAGGCCCTCACTACAATGTTTTATGGGGTTTGCTTACATTCAGGCCCTCACCTCCAATGTTTCATACGGTCTGCTCAGCTGTAGGCCCTCACTATAATGTTTTCAGGGGTTTGCTTACCATAAGGCCCTCACTACAATGTTTTATAGGGTTTGCTCACTTGTTGGACCTCACCCCCAATGTTTCATACGGTCTGCTCAGCTGTGAGCCCTCACTACAATGTTTAATGGGGTTTGCTCACCATTACGCCCTCACTACAATGTTTTATGGGGTTTGCTCATCATAACGCCCTCACTACAGTGTTTTATGGGGTTCGCTCATCTGTAGGAGGCCCTCACCGCCAATGTTTCATACGGTCTGATCAGCTGTAGGCCCTCACTACAATGTTTTATGGGGTTTGCTCACCATAAGGCCCTCACTACAATGTTTTATGAGGTTCGCTCATCTGTAGGAGGCCCTCACCTCCAATGTTTCATACGGTCTGCTCAGCTGTAGGCCCTCACTACAATGTTTTATGGGGTTTGCTCACCTTCAGGGCCCTCACCTCCAATATTTCATACAGTCTGCTCAGCTGTAGGCCCTCACTACAATGTTTTATGGGGTTTGTTCACCATAAGGCCCTCACTACAATGTTTTATGGGGTTCTCTCACCTGTAGGCCCTCACCTCCAATGTTTCATACGGTCTGCTCAGCTTTAAGCCCTCACTACAATGTTTCATACGGTCTGCTCAACTGTAGGCCCTTACTACAATGTTTTATGGGGTTCGCTCACCTGTAGGCCCTCACCTTTAATATCTCATTTGGTCTGCTCAGCTGTAGGCCCTCACTACAATGTTTTATGGGGTTTGCTCACTATAAGGCCCTCACAACAATGATCTATGGAGTTCGCTAACCTGTAGGCCCTCACCTCCAAAATTTCATACGGTCTGCTCAGCTGTAGGCCCTCACTACAATGTTTTATGGAGTTTGCTCACCTTCAGGCCCTCACCTCCAATGTTTCATACGGTCTGCTTAGCTGTAGGCCCTTACTACAATGTTTTATGGGGTTTGCTCACCTGTAGGCCCTCACCTCCAATGTTTCATACAATCTGCTCAGCTGTAGGCCCTCACTACAATGTTTTATGGGGTTCGCTCACCTGTAGGCCCTCACCTTTAATATCTCATACGGTCTGCTCAGCTGTAGGCTCTCACTACAATGTTTTATGGGGTTTGCTTACCTTCAGGCCCTCACCTCCAATGTTTCATACGGTCTGCTCAGCTGTAGGCCTTCACCATAAAGTTTTCTGGGGTTTGCTTACCATACGGCCCTCACTACAATGTTTTATGGGGTTGGCTCACTTGTAGGCCCTCACCCCCAATGTTACATACGGTCTGTTCAGCTGTGAGCCCTCACTACAAAATTTTATGGGGTTTGCTCACCATAAGGCCCTCGCTACAATGTTTTATGGGTTTCGCTCACCTGTAGGCCCTCACCTCCAATGTTTCTTACAATCTGCTAAGCTGTAGGCCCTCACTACAATGTTTTATGGGGTACGCTCACCTATAGGACCTCACCTTAATATTTCATACGGTCTGCTCAGCTGTAGGCCCTCACTACCATGTTTTATGTGGTTTCCTTACCTTCAGGCCCTCACCTCCAATGTTTCATACGGTCTGCTCAGCTGTAGGCCCTCACTATAATGTTTTCTGGGGTTTGCTCACCATAAAGCCCTCACTACAATGTTTTATGGGGTTCGCTCACCTGTAGTCCATCACCACCAATGTTTTATACGGTCTGCTCAGCTGTAGGCCCTCACTACAAAGTTTTCTGGGGTTTGCTCACCATAAGGCCCTCACTAGAATGTCTTTTGGGGTTTGCTCACCTGTAGGCCCTCATCTCCAATGTTTAATACGATATGCTCAGCTGTAGACCCTCACTTCATTGTTTTCTGGGGTTCGCTCACCATAAGGCCCTCACTACAATGTTTCATACGGTCTGCTCAGCTGTAGGCCCTCACCTCCAATGTTTCATTTGGTCTGCTCAGCTGTAGGCCCTCACTACAATGTTTTCTGGGGTTTGCTCACCATAAGGCCCTCACTACAATGTTTTATGGGGTTCGCTCACCTGTAGGCCCTCACCTCCAAAATTTCATACGGTCTGCTCAGCTGTAGGCCCTCACTACAATGTTTATGGGGTTTGCTCACCTTCAGGCCCTCACCTCCAATGTTTCATTTGGTCTGCTCAGCTGTAGGCCCTCACTACAATGTTTTCTGGGGTTTGCTCACCATAAGGTTCTCACTACAATGTTTTATGGGGTTCGCTCACCTGTAGGCCCTCACCTCCAAAATTTCATACGGTCTGCTCAGCTGTAGGCCCTCACTACAATGTTTATGGGGTTTGCTCACCTTCAGGCCCTCACCTCCAATGTTTCATACGGTCTGCTCAGCTGTAGGCCCTTGCTACAATGTTTTCTAGGGTTTGCTCACCATAAGGCCCTCACTACAATGTTTTATGGGGTTCGCTCATCTGTATGCCCTCACCTCCAATGTTTCATACAATCTGCTCAGCTGTAGGCCCTCACTACTATGTTTTATTGGGTTCGCTCACCTGTAGGCCCTCACCTTTAATATTTCATACGGTCTGCTCAGCTGTAGGCCCTCACTACAATGTTTTATGGGGTTTGCTTACATTCAGGCCCTCACCTCCAATGTTTCATACGGTCTGCTCAGCTGTAGGCCCTCACTATAATGTTTTCAGGGGTTTGCTTACCATAAGGCCCTCACTACAATGTTTTATAGGGTTTGCTCACTTGTTGGACCTCACCCCCAATGTTTCATACGGTCTGCTCAGCTGTGAGCCCTCACTACAATGTTTAATGGGGTTTGCTCACCATTACGCCCTCACTACAATGTTTTATGGGGTTTGCTCATCATAACGCCCTCACTACAGTGTTTTATGGGGTTCGCTCATCTGTAGGAGGCCCTCACCGCCAATGTTTCATACGGTCTGATCAGCTGTAGGCCCTCACTACAATGTTTTATGGGGTTTGCTCACCATAAGGCCCTCACTACAATGTTTTATGAGGTTCGCTCATCTGTAGGAGGCCCTCACCTCCAATGTTTCATACGGTCTGATCAGCTGTAGGCCCTCACTACAATGTTTTATGGGGTTTGCTCACCTTCAGGGCCCTCACCTCCAATATTTCATACAGTCTGCTCAGCTGTAGGCCCTCACTACAATGTTTTATGGGGTTTGTTCACCATAAGGCCCTCACTACAATGTTTTATGGGGTTCTCTCTCACCTGTAGGCCCTCACCTCCAATGTTTCATACGGTCTGCTCAGCTTTAGGCCCTCACTACAATGTTTCATACGGTCTGCTCAACTGTAGGCCCTTACTACAATGTTTTATGGGGTTCGCTTACCTGTAGGCCATCAACTCCAATGTTTCATATAATCTGCTCATTTGTAGGCCCTCACTACAATGTTTCATACGGTTTGCTCAGCTGTAGGCCCTCACTACAATGTTTTCTGGGGTTTGCTCACCATAATGCTCTCACTATAATGTTTTATGGAGTTCGCTCTCCTGTAGGCCCTCATCTCCAATGTTTCATACGGTCTGCTCAGCTGTAGCCCCTCACTACAATATTTTATGGGGTTTGCTTACCTTCAGGCCCTCACCTCCAATGTTTCATACGGTCTTCTCAGCTGTAGGCCCTCACTATAATGTTTTCTGGTGTTTACTTACCATAATGCCTCTAACTACAATGTTTTATGGGGTTCGCTCACTTGTAGGCCCTCACCCCCAATGTTTCATACAGTCTGCTCACCTGTGAGCCCTCACTACAATGTTTTATGGGGTTTGCTCACCATAAGGTCCTCACTACAATGTTTTATGGGGTTCACTCGCCTGTAGGCCCTCATCTCCAATGTTTCATACTGTCTGCTTAGCTGTAGACCCTCACTACAATGTTTTATGGGGTTTACTCACCATAAGGCCCTCACTACAATGTTTTATGAGGTTCGCTCACCTGTAGGCTCTCACCTCCAATGTTTCATACGGTTTGCTCAGCTGTAGGCTCTCACTACAATATTTTATGGGGTTTGCTCACCTTCAGGGCCCTCACCTACAATATTTCATACAGTCTGCTCACCTGTAGGCCCTCAGTACAATGTTTTTTAAGGTTTGCTACCATAAGGCCCTCACTACAATATTTTATGGTGTTAGCTCACTTGTAGGCCCTCACCTCCAATGTTTCATACAGTCTGCTCAGCTGTAGGGCCCTCACTACAATGTTTAATGGGGTTTGCTCACTAAAAGGCCCTCACTACATTGTTTTATGGGGTTCACTCACCTGTAGGCCCTCACCTCCAATATTTTACATGGTCTGCTCAGCTGTAGGCCCTCACTACAATGTTCTATGGGGTTCGCTCACCTTTAGGCCATCAACTCCAATGTTTCATACAGTCTGCTCATTTGTAGGCCCTCACTACAATGTTTCATACGGTTTGCTCAGCTGTAGGCCCTCACTACAATGTTTTCTGGGGTTTGCTCACTATAATGCTCTCACTACAATGTTTTATGGGGTTCGCTCACCTGTAGGCCCTCATCTCCAATGTTTCATACTGTCTGCTCAGCTGTAGCCCCTCATTACAATGTTTTATGGGGTTTGCTCACCTTCAGGCCCTCACCTCCAATGTTTCATATGGTCTGCTCAGCTGTAGGCCCTCACTACAATGTTTTCTGGGGTTTGCTCGCCTGTAGGCCCTCACCTCCAATGTTTCATACTGTCTTCTCAGCTGTAGGCCCTCATTACATTGTTTTCTGGGGTTTGCTCACCATAAGGCCCTTACTACATTTTTTTGGTGGGTTCTCTCACCTGTAGGCCCTCACCTCCAATGTTTCATACGGTCTGCTCAGCTGTAGGCCCTCACTACAATGTTTTATGGGGTTTGCTCACCATAAGGCCCTCACTACAATGTTTTATGAGGTTCGCTCACCTGTAGTCCCTCACCTCCAATGTTTTAAACGGTCTGATCAGCTGTGGGCCCTCACTACAATGTTTTATGGGGTTTGCTCACCTTCAGGGCCTCCACCTCCAATATTTCATACAGTCTGCTCAGCTGTGAGCCCTCACTACAATGTTTTATGGAGTTTGCTCACCATAAGGCCCTCACTACAATGTTTTATGGGGTTCACTTGCCTGTAGGCCCTCACCTCCAATGTTTCATACTGTCTGCTCAGCTGTAGGCCCTCACTACAATGTTTTATGGGGTTTACTCACCATAAGGCCCTCACTAAAATGTATTATGAGGTTCGCTCACCTGTAGGCCCTCACATCCAATGTTTCATACGGTCTGCTCAGCTGTAGGCCCTCATTACAATGTTTTATGGGGTTTGCTCACCTTCAGTGCCCTCACCTACAATATTTCATACAGTCTGCTCACCTGTATGCCCTCACTACAATGTTTTATGGGGTTTGCTACCATAAGGCCCTCACTACAATATTTTATGGTGTTCGCTCACCTGTAGGTCCTCACCTCCAATATGTCAAACGGTCTGCTCAGCTGTAGGCCCTCACTACAATGTTTCATACGGTCTGCTCAACTGTAGGCCCTCACTACAATGTTTTCTGGGGTTTGCTCACCATAAAGCACTCACTACAATGTTTTATGTGGTTCGCTCACCTGTAGTCCATCACCTCCAATGTTTCATACTGTCTTATCAGCTGTAGGCCCTCACTACAAAGTTTTCTGGGGTTTGCTTACCATAAGGCCCTCACTACAATTTCCTATGGGGTTCGCTCACCTGTAGGCCCTCATCTTCAATGTTTCATACGATCTGCTCAGCTGTAGGCCCTCACTAAGTGGCATACCTACCATATAGGCAGACCACGCAGCTGCTATGGGGCCCGTGAGAAAGAGGGGCCCGAAGTGGAGGAGAGGCCCCACCCCCTAATTGCTCCTGTTTATCTTTCTAAAGCTAAAGGACCTTTGATGATGTCATCAGAGGTCCTGTAAGGGAATGGCACAGTGTAAAGTGTAGTTCCCAGGTTAGAACAGTGCATCTGCCAGGACCTGTGATGACATCATCTTCAACATCACAGGTCCTGCAGAATCTAGCAAAGGAACTGCACCAAAAATGGTGTAGTTCCTAGGTTTCAATGGTATATCTGCCAGGACCTGTGATGACATGATCACAGGTCCTTCAACCCCTAACAGCAAGTATCAGAAGTTCACAAGCAGCTCTGCATTGATCCATACAGATTGGAATGGAGTGGTAAGAGGAGGTCCTCCACTTCTCATCATTTACCCCCCCCCCCCCCCATGCCCTGTTTTTACTGATTGCACACTCATGTATAATACTTCAGACAGTTACAGGGACCACTACCTCAAGTACCTCCTACACACAGTGACCATAATGTATAACTGACCACATATTTCTATAAACACTGCATCTACAGTATTATACCTTCTATGTCTCACATCAATACACTGCTCTGTGTATATACACTCACCTAAAGAATTATTAGGAACACCTGTTCTATTTCTCATTAATGCAATTATCTAGTCAATCAATCACATGGCAGTTGCTTCAATGCATTTAGGGATGTGGTCCTGGTCAAGACAATCTCCTGAACTCCAAACTGAATGTCAGAATGGGAAAGAAAGGTGATTTAAGCAATTTTGAGCGTGGCATGGTTGTTGGTGCCAGACGGGCCGGTCTGAGTATTTCACAATCTGCTCAGTTACTGGGATTTTCACACACAACCATTTCTAGGGTTTACAAAGAATGGTGTGAAAAGGGAAAAACATCCAGTATGCGGCAGTCCTGTGGGCAAAAATGCCTTGTGGATGCTAGAGGTCAGAGGAGAATGGGCCGACTGATTCAAGCTGATAGAAGAGCAACGTTGACTGAAATAACCACTCGTTACAACCTAGGTATGCAGCAAAGCATTTGTGAAGCCACAACACGCACAACCTTCAGGCGGATGGACTACAACAGCAGAAGACCCCACCGGGTACCACTCATCTCCACTACAAATAGGAAAAAGAGGCTACAATTTGCACAAACTCACCAAAATTGGACTGTTGAAGACTGGAAAAATGTTTACTGGTCTGATGAGTCTCGATTTCTGTTGAGACATTCAAATAGTAGAGTCCGAATTTGGCGTAAACAGAATGAGAACATGTATCCATCCTCTGATGGCTACTTCCAGCAGGATAATGCACCATGTCACAAAGCTCGAATCATTTCAAATTGGTTTCTTGAACATGACAATGAGTTCACTGTACTAAAATGGCCCCCACAGTCACCAGATCTCAACCCAATAGAGCATCTTTGGGATGTGGTGGAACGGGAGCTTCGTGCCCTGGATGTGCATCCCTCAAATCTCCATCAACTGCAAGATGCTATCCTATCAATATGGGCCAACATTTCTAAAGAATGCTATCAGCACCTTGTTGAATCAATGCCACGTAGAATTAAGGCAGTTCTGAAGGCAAAAGGGGTCCAACACCGTATTAGTATGGTGTTCCTAATAATTCTTTAGGTGAGTGTGTGTATATATATATATATATATATATATATACACACACACTGCATATATTACACAGTATTATACATGCAATATGTACAAATATATAGTATATACCGCAGTGCACTGATATGTGAGGTACAATAGATGCAGTGTGTACAGGTATATAATAAATACAGCAGTGTATTGACACCTCGTACCTCACATATCAGTAAACCGCTGTATATACTATATATCTGTACACACTGTATCTATTTTACCTCGTACCTCACATATCAGTACACTGCTGTATATACTATATATCTGTACACACTGCATCTATTAATCTCGTACCTCACATATCAGTACACTGCTGTATATACTATATATCTGTACACACTGCATCTATTATACCTTGTACCTCACATATCAGTGCACTGCTGTATATATTATATACCTGTACACACTGCATATATTATACCTCTTTTGTGTGCCAGGGCTGTTTTGTAATCCCAATCCGGCCCTGATGGCATAAATTAAAAATCGCAGCAGCAAGAATAGTTCATGGAACAAAAGGAGGGGCTATAAAAGGGGAATAGGGGCCCAATTTAGATTCCTGCTATGGGGCCCAGTGATTTTTATGTACGCCCCTGCCCTCACTACAATGTTTTATAGGGTTCGCTCACCTGTAGGCCCTTACCTCCAATGTTTCATACGGTCTGTTCAGCTGTAGGCCCTCACGACAATGTTTTCTGGGGTTTGCTCACCATAATGCTCTCACTATAATGTTTTATGGAGTTCGCTCTCCTGTAGGGCCCTCATCTCCAATGTTTCATACGGTCTGCTCAGCTGTAGCCCCTCACTACAATGTTTTATGGAGTTTGCTCACCTTCAGGCCCTCACCTCCAATGTTTCATACGGTCTGCTTAGCTGTAGGCCCTTACTACAATGTTTTATGGGGTTTGCTTACCTGTAGGCCCTCACCTCCAATGTTTCATACGGTCTGCTCAGCTGTAGGCCCTCACTACAATGTTTTATGGGGTTCGCTCACCTGTAGGCCCTCACCTTCAATATTTCATACGGTCTGCTCAGCTGTAGGCCCTCACTACAATGTTTTATGGGGTTTGCTTACCTTCAGGCCCTCACCTCCAATGTTTCATACGGTCTGCTTAGCTGTAGGCCTTCACCATAAAGTTTTCTGGGGTTTGCTTACCATACGGCCCTCACTACAATGTTTTATGGGGTTGGCTCACTTGTAGGCCCTCACCCCCAATGTTAC
Source organism: Bufo bufo (assembly GCF_905171765.1). NCBI lineage: Eukaryota > Metazoa > Chordata > Amphibia > Anura > Bufonidae > Bufo > Bufo bufo. The sequence continues at coordinate 484,645,934 of NC_053390.1, read as the reverse complement.
ATACGGTCTGTTCAGCTGTGAGCCCTCACTACAAAATTTTATGGGGTTTGCTCACCATAAGGCCCTCGCTACAATGTTTTATGGGTTTCGCTCACCTGTAGGCCCTCACCTCCAATGTTTCTTACAATCTGCTAAGCTGTAGGCCCTCACTACAATGTTTTATGGGGTACGCTCACCTATAGGACCTCACCTTAATATTTCATACGGTCTGCTCAGCTGTAGGCCCTCACTACCATGTTTTATGTGGTTTCCTTACCTTCAGGCCCTCACCTCCAATGTTTCATACGGTCTGCTCAGCTGTAGGCCCTCACTATAATGTTTTCTGGGGTTTGCTCACCATAAAGCCCTCACTACAATGTTTTATGGGGTTCGCTCACCTGTAGTCCATCACCACCAATGTTTTATACGGTCTGCTCAGCTGTAGGCCCTCACTACAAAGTTTTCTGGGGTTTGCTCACCTTCAGGCCCTCACTAGAATGTCTTTTGGGGTTTGCTCACCTGTAGGCCCTCATCTCCAATGTTTCATACGATATGCTCAGCTGTAGACCCTCACTTCATTGTTTTCTGGGGTTTGCTCACCATAAGGCCCTCACTACAATGTTTCATACGGTCTGCTCAGCTGTAGGCCCTCACCTCCAATGTTTCATACGGTCTGCTCAGCTGTAGGCCCTTGCTACAATGTTTTCTAGGGTTTGCTCACCATAAGGCCCTCACTACAATGTTTTATGGGGTTCGCTCATCTGTATGCCCTCACCTCCAATGTTTCATACAATCTGCTCAGCTGTAGGCCCTCACTACTATGTTTTATTGGGTTCGCTCACCTGTAGGCCCTCACCTTTAATATTTCATACGGTCTGCTCAGCTGTAGGCCCTCACTACAATGTTTTATGGGGTTTGCTTACATTCAGGCCCTCACCTCCAATGTTTCATACGGTCTGCTCAGCTGTAGGCCCTCACTATAATGTTTTCAGGGGTTTGCTTACCATAAGGCCCTCACTACAATGTTTTATAGGGTTTGCTCACTTGTTGGACCTCACCCCCAATGTTTCATACGGTCTGCTCAGCTGTGAGCCCTCACTACAATGTTTAATGGGGTTTGCTCACCATAACGCCCTCACTACAATGTTTTATGGGGTTTGCTCACCATAACGCCCTCACTACAATGTTTTATGGGGTTCGCTCATCTGTAGGAGGCCCTCACCGCCAATGTTTCATACGGTCTGATCAGCTGTAGGCCCTCACTACAATTTTTTATGGGGTTTGCTCACCATAAGGCCCTCACTACAATGTTTTATGAGGTTCGCTCATCTGTAGGAGGCCCTCACCTCCAATGTTTCATACGGTCTGATCAGCTGTAGGCCCTCACTACAATGTTTTATGGGGTTTGCTCACCTTCAGGGCCCTCACCTCCAATATTTCATACAGTCTGCTCAGCTGTAGGCCCTCACTACAATGTTTTATGGGGTTTGTTCACCATAAGGCCCTCACTACAATGTTTTATGGGGTTCTCTCACCTGTAGGCCCTCACCTCCAATGTTTCATACGGTCTGCTCAGCTTTAAGCCCTCACTACAATGTTTCATACGGTCTGCTCAACTGTAGGCCCTTACTACAATGTTTTATGGGGTTCGCTTACCTGTAGGCCATCAACTCCAATGTTTCATATAATCTGCTCATTTGTAGGCCCTCACTACAATGTTTCATACGGTTTGCTCAGCTGTAGGCCCTCACTACAATGTTTTCTGGGGTTTGCTCACCATAATGCTCTCACTATAATGTTTTATGGAGTTCGCTCTCCTGTAGGCCCTCATCTCCAATGTTTCATACGGTCTGCTCAGCTGTAGCCCCTCACTACAATATTTTATGGGGTTTGCTTACCTTCAGGCCCTCACCTCCAATGTTTCATACGGTCTTCTCAGCTGTAGGCCCTCACTATAATGTTTTCTGGTGTTTGCTTACCATAATGCCCCTAACTACAATGTTTTATGGGGTTCGCTCACTTGTAGGCCCTCACCCCCAATGTTTTATACAGTCTGCTCACCTGTGAGCCCTCACTACAATGTTTTCTGGGGTTTGCTTACCATAAGGCCCTCACTACAATTTCTTATGGGGTTCGCTCACCTGTAGGCCCTCATCTTCAATGTTTCATACGATCTGCTCAGCTGTAGGCCCTCACTCAGTGGCATACCTACCATATAGGCAGACCACGCAGCTGCTATGGGGCCAGTGAGAAAGAGGGGCCCGAAGTGGAGGAGAGGCCCCACCCCCTAATTGCTCCTGTTTATCTTTCTAAAGCTAAAGGACCTTTGATGATGTCATCAGAGGTCCTGTAAGGGAATGGCACAGTGGTAAAGTGTAGTTCCCAGGTTAGAACAGTGCATCTGCCAGGACCTGTGATGACATCATCTTCAACATCACAGGTCCTGCAGAATCTAGCAAAGGAACTGCACCAAAAATGGTGTAGTTCCTAGGTTTCAATGGTATATCTGCCAGGACCTGTGATGACATGATCATGTTTTATAGGGTTCGCTCACCTGTAGGCCCTTACCTCCAATGTTTCATACGGTCTGTTCAGCTGTAGGCCCTCACTACAATGTTTCATACGGTCCTGCTCAGCTGTAGGCCCTCACTACAATGTTTTATGAGGTTTACTCACCATAAGGCCCTCACTACAATGTTTTATGGGGTTCACTCGCCTGTAGGCCCTCACCTCCAATGTTTCATACTGTCTGCTCAGCTGTAGGCCCTCACTACAATGTTTTATGGGGTTTACTCACCATAAGGCCCTCACTACAATGTTTTATGGGGTTCACTCGCCTGTAGGCCCTCACCTCCAATGTTTCATACTGTCTGCTCAGCTGTAGGCCCTCACTACAATGTTTTATGGGGTTTACTCACCATAAGGCGTTCACTAAAATGTTTTATGAGGTTCGCTCACCTGTAGGCCCTCACATCCAATGTTTCATACGGTCTGCTCACCTGTAGGCCCTCATTACAATGTTTTATGGGGTTTGCTCACCTTCAGTGCCCTCACCTACAATATTTCATACAGTCTTCTCACCTGTATGCCCTCACTACAATGTTTTATGGGGTTTGCTACCATAAGGCCCTCACTACAATATTTATGGTGTTCGCTCACCTGTAGGCCCTCACCTCCAATATTTCATATGGTCTGCTCAGCTGTAGGCCCTCACTACAATGTTTCATACGGTCCTGCTCACCTGTAGGCCCTCACTACAATGTTTTATGGGGTTCGCTTGCCTTCCGGCCCTCATTTTCAATGTTTCATACGGTCTGCTCAGCTGTATGCCCTCACTACAATGTTTTATGGGATTTGCTCACCTTCAGGCCCTCACCCCCAATGTTTTATACGGTCTGCTCACCTGTAGGCCCTCACCCCCAATGTTTCATACGGTCTGCTCACCTGTAGGCCCTCACCTTCAATGTTTTCTGGAGTTTGCTCACCATAAGGCCCTCACTACAATGTTTTATGGGGTTCGCTTACCTGTAGGCCCTCACCTCCAATGTTTCATACGGTCTGCTCAGCTGTAGGCCCTCACTACAATGTTTTATGGGGTTTGGTCACCATAAGGCCCTCACAACAATGTTTTATGAGGTTCGCTTACCTGTAGGCCCTCCCTTCCAATGTTCCATACGGTCTGCTCAGCTGTAGGCCCTCACTACAATGTTTTATGGGGTTTGCTCACCAAAAGGCCCTCACTACATTGTTTTATGGGGTTTGCTCACCTGTAGGCCCTCACCTCCAATGTTTCATACGGTCTGCTCATTTGTAGGCCCTCACTACAATGTTTCATACGGTTTGCTCAGCTGTAGGCCCTCACTACAATGTTTTATGGGGTTTGATCACCATAATGCTCTCACTACAATGTTTTATGGGGTTCGCTCACCTGTAGGCCCTCATCTCCAATGTTTCATACGGTCTGCTCAGCTGTAGGCCCTTACTACAATGTTTTATGGGGTTTGTTCACCTTCAGGCCCTCACCTCCAATGTTTCATATGGTCTGCTCAGCTTTAGGCCCTCACTACATTTTTTTTATGGGGTTTGCTCGCCTGTAGGCCCTGACCTCCATTGTTTCATACTGTCTGCTCAGCTGTAGGCCCTCACTACATAGTTTTATGGGGTTTGCTCACCATAAGGCCCTCACTACAATGTTTTATAGGGTTCGCTCATCTGTAGGCCCTTACCTCCAATGTTTCATACGATCTGCTTAGCTGTAGGCCCTCACTACAATGTTTTATGGGGGTTTTCTCACCATAAGGCCCTCACTACAATGTTTTATAGGGTTCGCTCATCTGTAGGCCCTTACCTCCAATGTTTCATACGATCTGCTTAGCTGTAGGCCCTCACTACATTGTTTTATGGGGTTTGCTCACCATAAGGCCCTTACTAAAAAATTTTGGGGGGTTCGCTCACCTGTAGGCCCTCACCCCCAATGTTTCATACTGTCTGCTCAGCTGTAGGCCCTCACTACAATGTTTTATGGGGTTTTCTCACCATAAGGCCCTCACCTACAATATTTCATACAGTCTGCAATGTTTTCTGGGGTTTACTCACCGTAATGCTCTCACTACAATGTTTTATGGGGTTCACTCACCTGTAGGCCCTCATCTCCAATGTTTTATACGGTCTGCTCAGCTGTAGCCCCTCACTACAATGTTTTATGGGGTTTGCTCACCTTCAGGGCCCTCACCTACAATATTTCATACAGTCTGCTCACCTGTAGGCCCTCACTACAATGTTTTATGGGGTTTGCTACCATAAGGCCCTCACTACAATATTTTATGGTGTTCGCTCACCTGTAGGCCCTCACCTCCAATGTTTCATACGGTCTGCTCAGCCCTCACTACAATGTTTAATACGGTCTGCTCAGCTGTAGGCCCTCTTTACAATGTTTTCTGGGGTTTACTCACCGTAATGCTCTCACTACAATGTTTTATGGGGTTCGCTCACCTGTAGGCCCTCATCTCCAATGTTTTATACGGTCTGCTCAGCTGTAGCCCCTCACTACAATGTTTTATGGGGTTTGCTCACCTTCAGGCCCTCACCTCCAATGTTTCATATGGTCTGCTCAGCTGTAGGCCCTCACTACAATGTTTTCTGGGGTTTGCTCGCCTGTAGGCCCTCACCTCTAATGTTTCACACTGTCTGCTCAGCTGTAGGCCCTCACTACATTGTTTTATGGGGTTTGCTCACCATAAGGCCCTCACTAAAAAAAATTGGGGGGTTCGCTCACCTGTATGCCCTCACCTTCAATGTTTCATACGGTCTGCTCAGCTGTAGGCCCTCACTACAATGTTTTATGGGGTTCGCTCACCTGTAGGCCCTCACCTCCAATGTTTCATACGGTCTGCTCAGCTGTAGGCCCTTACTACAATGTTTTATGGGGTTCACTCACCTGTAGGCCCTCACCTTTAATATTTCATACGGTCTGCTCAGCTGTAGGTCCTCACTACAATGTTTTATGGGGTTTGCTTACCTTCAGGCCCTCACCTCCAATGTTTCATACGGTCTGCTCAGCTGTAGGCCGTCACTATAATGTTTGCTGGGGTTTGCTTACCATAAGGCCCTCACTACAATATTTTATGGGGTTCGCTTACCTTTAGGCCATCAACTCCAATGTTTCATACGGTGTGCTCATTTGTAGGCCCTCACTACAATTTTTCATACGGTTTTCTCAGCTGTAGGCCCTCACTACAATGTTTTCTGGATTTGCTTACCATAATGCTCTCACTACAATGTTTTATTGGGTTCGCTCACATGTCGGCCCTCATCTCCAATGTTTCATACGGTCTGCTCAGCTGTAGGCCCTCACTACAATGTTTTATGGGGTTTGCTACCATAAGGCCCTCACTACAATATTTTATAGTGTTCGCTCACCTGTAGGCCCTCACCTCCAATGTTTCATACAGTCTGCTCAGCTGTAGGCCCTCACTACAATGTTTCATACAGTCTGCTCAGTTGTAGACCCTCACTACAATGTTTTATGGGGTTTGCTCACCATAAGGCCCTCACTACAATGTTTTATGGGGTTCGCTCACCTGTAGGCCCTCACCTCCAATATTTTATACGGTCTGCTCAGCTGTAGGCCCTCACTACAATGTTTTATGGGGTTTGCTTACCTGTAGGCCATCAACTCCAATGTTTCATATGGCCTGCTCATTTGTAGGCCCTCACTACAATGTTTCATACGGTTTGCTCAGCTGTAGGCCCTCACTACAATGTTTTCTGGGGTTTGCTCACCATAATGCTCTCACTACAATGTTGTATGGGGTTCGCTCACCTGTAGACCCTCATCTCCAATGTTACATACGGTCTGCTCAGCTGTAGCCCCTCACTACAATATTCTATGGGGTTTGCTTACCTTCAGGCCCTCACCTCCAATGTTTCATACTATCTGCTCAGCTGTAGGCCCTCACTATAATGTTTCTGGTGTTTGCTTACCATAAGGCCCCTAACTACAATGTTTTATGGGGTTTCGCTCAATTGTAGGCCCTCACCCCCAATGTTTCATTACACTCTGCTCAGCTGTGAGCCCTCACTACAATGTTTTATGGGGTTTGCTCGCCATAAGGCCCTCACTACAATGTTTTATGGGTTCACTCGCCTGTAGGCCCTCACCTCCAATGTTTCATACTGTCTGCTCAGCTGTAGGCCCTCACTACAATGTTTTATGGGGTTTACTCACCATAAGGCCCGCACTACAATGTTTTATGAGGTTCGCTCACCTGTAGGCCCTCACCTCCAATGTTTCATACGGTCTGCTCAGCTGTAGGCCCTCACTACAATGTTTTATGGGGTTTGCTACCATAAGGCCCTCACTACAATATTTTATAGTGTTCTCTCACCTGTAGGCCCTCACCTCCAATGTTTCATACGGTCTGCTCAGCTGTAGGCCCTCACTACAATGTTCTATGGGGTTCGCTCACCTTTAGGCCATCAACTCCAATGTTTCATACGGTGTGCTCATTTGTAGGCCCTCACAATTTTTCATATGGTTTGCTCAGCTGTAGGCCCTCACTACAATGTTTTCTGGGATTTGCTCACCATAATGCCCTCACTACAATGTTTTATGGGGTTCGCTCACCTGTAGGCCCTCATCTCCAATGTTTCATACGGTCTGCTCAGCTGTAGCCCCTCACTACAATGTTTTATGGGGTTTGCTACCATAAGGCCCCTCACTACAATATTTTATAGGGTTCGCTCACCTGTAGGCCCTCACTTCCAATGTATCATACGGTCTGCTCAGCTGTTGGCCCTTACTACAATGTTTCATACGGTCTGCTCAGATGTAGGCCCTCACTACATTGTTTTATGGGGTTTTGCTCACCAAAAGGCCCTCACTACAGTGTTTTATGGGGTTGGCTCACCTGTAGACCCTCACCTCCAATATTTTATACGGTCTGCTCAGCTGTAGGCCCTCACTACAATGTTCTATGGGGTTCGCTCACCTTTAGGCCATCAACTCCATTGTTTCATACTGTCTGCTCAGCTGTAGGTACTCACTACATTGTTTTATGGGGTTTGCTCACCATACGGCCCTCACTACATTTTTTGGGGGGGTTCGCTCACCTGTAGGCCCTCACCTTCAATGTTTCATATGGTCTGCTCAGCTGTAGCCCCTCACTACAATGTTTTATGGGGTTTGCTCACCTTCAGGCCCTCACCTCCATTGTTTCATACTGTCTGCTCAGCTGTAGGCACTCACTACATTGTTTTATGGGGTTTGCTCACCAGACGGCCCTCACTACATTTTCTGGGGGGTTCGCTCACCTGTAGGCCCTCACCTTCAATGTTTCATACGGTCTGCTCAGCTGTAGGCCCTCACTACAATGTTTTATGGGGTTTGCTCTACCATAAGGCCCTCACTACAATGTTTTATGAGGTTCGCTCACCTGTAGGCCCTCACATCCAATGTTTCGTACGGTCTGATCAGCTGTAGGCCCTCACTACAATGTTTTATGGGGTTTGCTCACCTTCAGGGCCCTCACCTCCAATATTTCATACAGTCTGCTTAGCTGTAGTCCCTCACTACAATGTTTTATGGGGTTTGCTCACCATAAGGCCCTTACTACAATGTTTTATGGGGTTCGCTCACCTGTAGGCCCTCACCTCCAATGTTTCATACGGTCTGCTCAGCTGTAGGCTCTCACTACAATGTTTTATGGGGTTCGCTCACCTGTAGGCCCTCACCTTTAATATCTCATATGGTCTGCTCAGCTGTAGGCCCTCACTACAATGTTTTATGGGGTTTGCTCACTATAAGGCCCTCACAACAATGATCTATGGAGTTCGCTAACCTGTAGGCCCTCACCTCCAAAATTTCATACGGTCTGCTCAGCTGTAGGCCCTCACTACAATGTTTTATGGAGTTTGCTCACCTTCAGGCCCTCACCTCCAATGTTTCATACGGTCTGCTTAGCTGTAGGCCCTTACTACAATGTTTTATGGGGTTTGCTCACCTGTAGGCCCTCACCTCCAATATTTCATATGGTCTGCTCAGCTGTAGGCCCTCACTACAATGTTTCATACGGTCTGCTCACCTGTAGGCCCTCACTACAATGTTTTATGGGGTTCGCTTGCCTTCCGGCCCTCATTTTCAATGTTTCATACGGTCTGCTCAGCTGTATGCCCTCACTACAATGTTTTATGGGATTTGCTCACCTTCAGGCCCTCACCCCCAATGTTTCATACGGTCTGCTCACCTGTAGGCCCTCACCCCCAATGTTTCATACGGTCCTGCTCACCTGTAGGCCCTCACCTTCAATGTTTTCTGGAGTTTGCTCACCATAAGGCCCTCACTACAATGTTTTATGGGGTTCGCTTACCTGTAGGCCCTCACCTCCAATGTTTCATACGGTCTGCTCAGCTGTAGGCCCTCACTACAATGTTTTATGGGGTTTGGTCACCATAAGGCCCTCACAACAATGTTTTATGAGGTTCGCTTACCTGTAGGCCCTCCCCTTCAATGTTCCATACGGTCTGCTCAGCTGTAGGCCCTCACTACAATGTTTTATGGGGTTTGCTCACCAAAAGGCCCTCACTACATTGTTTTATGGGGTTTGCTCACCTGTAGGCCCTCACCTCCAATGTTTCATACGGTCTGCTCATTTGTAGGCCCTCACTACAATGTTTCATACGGTTTGCTCAGCTGTAGGCCCTCACTACAATGTTTTATGGGGTTTGATCACCATAATGCTCTCACTACAATGTTTTATGGGGTTCGCTCACCTGTAGGCCCTCATCTCCAATGTTTCATACGGTCTGCTAAGCTGTAGCCCCTTACTACAATGTTTTATGGGGTTTGTTCACCTTCAGGCCCTCACCTCCAATGTTTCATATGGTCTGCTCAGCTGTAGGCCCTCACTACAATGTTTTCTGGGGTTTGCTCGCCTGTAGGCCCTGAACTCCATTGTTTCATACTGTCTGCTCAGCTGTAGGCCCTCACTACATAGTTTTATGGGGTTTGCTCACCATAAGGCCCTCACTACAATGTTTTATAGGGTTCGCTCATCTGTAGGCCCTTACCTCCAATGTTTCATACGATCTGCTTAGCTGTAGGCCCTCACTACAATGTTTTATGGGGTTTTCTCACCATAAGGCCCTCACTACAATGTTTTATAGGGTTCGCTCATCTGTAGGCCCTTACCTCCAATGTTTCATACGATCTGCTTAGCTGTAGGCCATCACTACATTGTTTTATGGGGTTTGCTCACCATAAGGCCCTTACTAAAAAATTTTGGGGGGTTCGCTCACCTGTAGGCCCTCACCCCCAATGTTTCATACTGTCTGCTCAGCTGTAGGCCCTCACTACAATGTTTTATGGGGTTTTCTCACCATAAGGCCCTCACCTACAATATTTCATACAGTCTGCAATGTTTTCTGGGGTTTACTCACCGTAATGCTCTCACTACAATGTTTTATGGGTTCACTCACCTGTAGGCCCTCATCTCCAATGTTTTATACGGTCTGCTCAGCTGTAGCCCCTCACTACAATGTTTTATGGGGTTTGCTCACCTGTAGGCCCTCACCTACAATATTTCATACGGTCTGCTCACCTGTAGGCCCCTCTACAATGTTTTATGGGGTTTGCTACCATAAGGCCCTCACTACAATATTTTATGGTGTTCGCTCACCTGTAGGCCCTCACCTCCAATGTTTCATACGGTCTGCTCAGCCCTCACTACAATGTTTTATGGGGTTTGATCACCATAATGCTCTCACTACAATGTTTTATGGGGTTCGCTCACCTGTAGGCCCTCATCTCCAATGTTTCATACGGTCTGCTCAGCTTGTAGCCCCTTACTACAATGTTTTATGGGGTTTGTTCACCTTCAGGCCCCTCACCTCCAATGTTTCATATGGTCTGCTCAGCTGTAGGCCCTCACTACAATGTTTTCTGGGGTTTGCTCGCCTGTAGGCCCTGAACTCCATTGTTTCATACTGTCTGCTCAGCTGTAGGCCCCTCACTACATAGTTTTATGGGGTTTGCTCACCAATAGGCCCTCACTACAATATTTTATAGGGTTCGCTCATCTGTAGGCCCTTACCTCCAATGTTTCATACGATCTGCTTAGCTGTAGGCCCTCACTACAATGTTTTATGGGGTTTGCTCACCATAAGGCCCTCACTACAATGTTTTATAGGGTTCGCTCATCTGTAGGCCCTTACCTCCAATGTTTCATACGATCTGCTTAGCTGTAGGCCCTCACTACATTGTTTTATGGGGTTTGCTCACCATAAGGCCCTTACTAAAAAATTTTGGGGGGTTCGCTCACCTGTAGGCCCTCACCCCCAATGTTTCATACTGTCTGCTCAGCTGTAGGCCCTCACTACAATGTTTTATGGGGTTTTCTCACCATAAGGCCCTCACCTACAATATTTCATACAGTCTGCAATGTTTTCTGGGGTTTACTCACCGTAATGCTCTCACTACAATGTTTTATGGGGTTCACTCACCTGTAGGCCCTCATCTCCAATGTTTTATACGGTCTGCTCAGCTGTAGCCCCTCACTACAATGTTTTATGGGGTTTGCTCACCTTCAGGGCCCTCACCTACAATATTTCATACAGTCTGCTCACCTGTAGGCCCCTCTACAATGTTTTATGGGGTTTGCTACCATAAGGCCCTCACTACAATATTTTATGGTGTTCGCTCACCTGTAGGCCCTCACCTCCAATGTTTCATACGGTCTGCTCAGCCCTCACTACAATGTTTAATACGGTCTGCTCAGCTGTAGGCCCTCTTTACAATGTTTTCTGGGGTTTACTCACCGTAATGCTCTCACTACAATGTTTTATGGGGTTCGCTCACCTGTAGGCCTCATCTCCAATGTTTTATACGGTCTGCTCAGCTGTAGCCCCTCACTACAATGTTTTATGGGGTTTGCTCACCTTCAGGCCCTCACCTCCAATGTTTCATATGGTCTGCTCAGCTGTAGGCCCTCACTACAATGTTTTCTGGGGTTTGCTCGCCTGTAGGCCCTCACCTCTAATGTTTCACACTGTCTGCTCAGCTGTAGGCCCTCACTACATTGTTTTATGGGGTTTGCTCACCATAAGGCCCTCACTAAAAAAAATTGGGGGGTTCGCTCACCTGTATGCCCTCACCTTCAATGTTTCATATGGTCTGCTCAGCTGTAGGCCCTCACTACAATGTTTTATGGGGTTCGCTCACCTGTAGGCCCTCACCTCCAATGTTTCATACGGTCTGCTCAGCTGTAGGCCCTTACTACAATGTTTTATGGGGTTCACTCACCTGTAGGCCCTCACCTTTAATATTTCATACGGTCTGCTCAGCTGTAGGTCCTCACTACAATGTTTTATGGGGTTTGCTTACCTTCAGGCCCTCACCTCCAATGTTTCATACGGTCTGCTCAGCTGTAGGCCGTCACTATAATGTTTGCTGGGGTTTGCTTACCATAAGGCCCTCACTACAATATTTTATGGGGTTCGCTTACCTTTAGGCCATCAACTCCAATGTTTCATACGGTGTGCTCATTTGTAGGCCCTCACTACAATTTTTCATACGGTTTTCTCAGCTGTAGGCCCTCACTACAATGTTTTCTGGGATTTGCTTACCATAATGCTCTCACTACAATGTTTTTATTGGGTTCGCTCACATGTCGGCCCCCATCTCCAATGTTTCATACGGTCTGCTCAGCTGTAGGCCCTCACTACAATGTTTTATCGGGGTTTGCTACCATAAGGCCCTCACTACAATATTTTATAGTGTTCGCTCACCTGTAGGCCCTCACCTCCAATGTTTCATACAGTCTGCTCAGCTGTAGGCCCTCACTACAATGTTTCATACAGTCTGCTCAGTTGTAGGCCCTCACTACAATGTTTTATGGGGTTTGCTCACCATAAGGCCCTCACTACAATGTTTTATGGGGTTCGCTCACCTGTAGGCCCTCACCTCCAATATTTTATACGGTTCTGCTCAGCTGTAGGCCCTCACTACAATGTTTTATGGGGTTTGCTTACCTGTAGGCCATCAACTCCAATGTTTCATATGGCCTGCTCATTTGTAGGCCCTCACTACAATGTTTCATACGGTTTGCTCAGCTGTAGGCCCTCATTACAATGTTTTCTGGGGTTTGCTCACCATAAGGCCCTCACTACAATGTTGTATGGGGTTCGCTCACCTGTAGGCCCTCACCTCCAATGTTACATACGGTCTGCTCAGCTGTAGCCCCCTCACTACAATATTCTATGGGGTTTGCTTACCTTCAGGCCCTCACCTCCAATGTTTCATACTATCTGCTCAGCTGTAGGCCCTCACTATAATGTTTTCTGGTGTTTGCTTACCATAAGGCCCCTAACTACAATGTTTTTATGGGAGTTCGCTCAATTGTAGGCCCTCACCCCCAATGTTTCATACACTCTGCTCAGCTGTGAGCCCTCACTACAATGTTTTATGGGGTTTGCTCACCATAAGGCCCTCACTACAATGTTTTATGGGGTTCACTCGCCTGTAGGCCCTCACCTCCAATGTTTCATACTGTCTGCTCAGCTGTAGGCCCTCACTACAATGTTTTATGGGGTTTACTCACCATAAGGCCCGCACTACAATGTTTTATGAGGTTCGCTCACCTGTAGGCCCTCACCTCCAATGTTTCATATGGTCTGCTCAGCTGTAGGCCCTCACTACAATGTTTTATGGGGTTTGCTACCATAAGGCCCTCACTACAATATTTTATAGTGTTCTCTCACCTGTAGGCCCTCACCTCCAATGTTTCATACGGTCTGCTCAGCTGTAGGCCCTCACTACAATGTTCTATGGGGTTCGCTCACCTTTAGGCCATCAACTCCAATGTTTCATACGGTGTGCTCATTTGTAGGCCCTCACAATTTTTCATATGGTTTGCTCAGCTGTAGGCCCTCACTACAATGTTTTCTGGGATTTGCTCACCATAATGCTCTCACTACAATGTTTTATGGGGTTCGCTCACCTGTAGGCCCTCATCTCCAATGTTTCATACGGTCTGCTCAGCTGTAGCCCCTCACTACAATGTTTTATGGGGTTTGCTACCATAAGGCCCTCACTACAATATTTTATAGTGTTCGCTCACCTGTAGGCCTCACTTCCAATGTATCATACGGTCTGCTCAGCTGTTGGCCCTTACTACATGTTTCATACGGTCTGCTCAGATGTAGGCCCTCACTACAATGTTTTATGGGGTTTGCTCACCAAAAGGCCCTCACTACAATGTTTTATGGGGTTGGCTCACCTGTAGGCCCTCACCTCCAATATTTTATACGGTCTGCTCAGCTGTAGGCCCTCACTACAATGTTCTATGGGGTTCGCTCACCTTTAGGCCATCAACTCCATTGTTTCATACTGTCTGCTCAGCTGTAGGCACTCACTACATTGTTTTATGGGGTTTGCTCACCATACGGCCCTCACTACATTTTTTTGGGGGTTCGCTCACCTGTAGGCCCTCACCTTCAATGTTTCATATGGTCTGCTCAGCTGTAGCCCCTCACTACAATGTTTTATGGGGTTTGCTCACCTTCAGGCCCTCACCTCCATTGTTTCATACTGTCTGCTCAGCTGTAGGCATTCACTACATTGTTTTTTTTTTTAATTCTGTTTATTTAAAGCAGATTCACAAAATACAAGGCAAAGGTCATGATCCCACATAACATACATTAAGCACGCTTTCTCCCCCTTGCTTCTGAAGGAAGTCAGGGAGTCACATATAGTAACTTTAAGGATCATGAGTTTAATATACATGAATCTGACTGCATTTTTTTATTTTTTCAAAAGTGTTAGGAGACAGAAATAATAAAGAAAAGAAAGGGGAAGAGGGGTAAGGGAGAGAGATATAGGGGGGGGGGGGGGGGGAGGGAGGCAGGCCTATACTGCCAGGGGTCCCAGAGTATTACTTAGAGATGCTTTAAGATACCATGTAGTGTACTGAAAGGGTTTAACCAATTCTCTAACTTCTACCATACTGTAGTGTGCCAAAACAAAAGTGCGCCACTTATTAAAGAATTTGGAAGCTGAACTTTCTTTGGTGCCTAGATGCTTCAATCCTTCATATCCTAAAAGTACTTTCAATTCAGAAATCACAGCAGGAATGTCTGGCATGGTATCTGTGAGCCATCTCTGGAGCAAGACCCTTTTGGCTACCAACAAAAACCGAGTGTAATAAAATCGGTATCTTAGTTGGGTTCTCCATACGGATATAATGAAAAACCAAGGTCTGAGGTTCCATGGGTAATTCCACCAACCAGTTAGTCTTGATATATTCAATCACAGCGATCCAAAATTTGATTACCTCAGGGACATGTCCAGATGCCATGCCAGAAATCCGTAGCAGCCATTTTACAATTAGGACAATGTGTGATACGGTCTGGAACACTGGGGAGAGGCTGGAAAGTTAAATCCATAAATTGCCCGATGCATCATTCTAAAAAAACGTTTCACGCCAAATCTCACCAATCACGCACTGACGCACCCTTACTCCAACCTTCCAGGATTTTCACCCCAATCTCATCATCCATAGTGATGTGCTCCCACTTCTTAAAAAGAGTGGAGACCTTGGCTTTTGTGAAGTTTCCTGAAAAGGCCCTGTACAGCCTAGAGAGGGAGACTGTTTGGGGAGAGAAACTAAGGATCTCATCAAAGGAGGTTTTTGGTCGCCTCTCTCGATAGATCACGTAATCTATGTGAGCAGAAAACCCACAATCAGCATTATTTGCAAGAAATGGGAATCTGGTAAAGCGTATTTTTCCTTCAGTTCTTTTGGAGTCAGCCAGCGTTTCTCCCCCTGATGCATCAGATGTTCCGCCCTAGTCAAAACCCCTAGATATCCACAACTCAGAAGGGTCTCAAACTAGTCCCTGATGGAAATTCTGGATGACCCCATAGCGGCATCCATTTAGAGATTGCATGAGGCAGATTTGCTGTTTTCCTAACCGCCTTCCAGGTTGCTATCGTATCTCTCAATAAAAGCGAGGATTTAATTTCCCTGGGTAATGCGGCCAAATTAGAGTGGAGGCACGCTTCACTACATTGTTTTAGGGGTTTGCTCACCAGACGGCCCTCACTAACATTTTTTGGGGGGTTCGCTCACCTGTAGGCCCTCACCTTCAATGTTTCATACGGTCTGCTCAGCTGTAGGCCCTCACTACAATGTTTTATGGGGTTTGCTCTACCATAAGGCCCTCCCTACAATGTTTTAAGAGGTTTCGCTCACCTGTAGGCCCTCACATCCAATGTTTCGTACGGTCTGATCAGCTGTAGTCCCTCACTACAATGTTTTATGGGGTTTGCTCACCTTCAGGGCCCTCACCTCCAATATTTCATACAGTCTGTTTAGCTGTAGTCCCTCACTACAATGTTTTATGGGGTTTGCTCACCATAAGGCCCTTACTACAATGTTTTATGGGGTTCGCTCACCTGTAGGCCCTCACCTCCAATGTTTCATACGGTCTGCTCAGCTGTAGGCCCTCACTACAATGTTTTATGGGTTCGCTCACCTGTAGGCCCTCACCTTTAATATCTCATTGGTCTGCCTCAGCTGTAGGCCCTCACTACAATGTTTTATGGGGTTTGCTCACTATAAGGCCCTCACAACAATGATCTATGGAGCTCGCCAACCTGTAGGCCCTCCCCTCCAAAATTTCATACGGTCTGCTCAGCTGTAGGCCCTCACTACAATGTTTTATGGAGTTTGCTCACCTTCAGGCCCTCACCTCCAATGTTTCATACGGTCCTGCTTAGCTGTAGGCCCTTACTACAATGTTTTATGGGGTTTTGCTCACCTGTAGGCCCTCACCTCCAATGTTTCATACAATCTGCTCAGCTGTAGGCCCTCACTACAATGTTTTATGGGGTTCGCTCACCTGTAGGCCCTCACCTTTAATATCTCATACGGTCTGCTCAGCTGTAGGCTCTCACTACAATGTTTTATGGGGTTTGCTTACCTTCAGGCCCTCACCTCCAATGTTTCATACGGTCTGCTCAGCTGTAGGCCTTCACCATAAAGTTTTCTGGGGTTTGCTTACCATACGGCCCTCACTACAATGTTTTATGGGGTTGGCTCACCTGTAGGCCCTCACCCCAATGTTTACATACGGTCTGTTCAGCTGTGAGCCCTCACTACAAAATTTTATGGGGTTTGTTCTCCATAAGGCCCCTCGCTACAATGTTTATGGGTTTCGCTCACCTGTAGGCCCTCACCTCTAATGTTTCTTACAATCTGCTAAGCTGTAGGCCCTCACTACAATGTTTTATGGGGTACGCTCACCTATAGGACCTCACCTTAATATTTCTACGGTCTGCTCAGCTGTAGGCCCTCCACTACCATTGTTTTATGTGGTTTCCTTACCTTCAGGCCCTCACCTCCAATGTTTCATACGGTCTGCTCAGCTGTAGGCCCTCACTATAATGTTTTCTGGGGTTTGCTCACCATAAAGCCCTCACTACAATGTTTATGGGGTTCGCCTCACTGTAGTCCATCACCACCAATGTTTTATACGGTCTGCTCAGCTGTAGGCCCTCACTACAAAGTTTTCTGGGGTTTGCTCACCATAAGGCCCTCACTAGAATGTCTTTTGGGGTTTGCTCACCTGTAGGCCCTCATCTCCAATGTTTCATACGATATGCCTCAGCTGTAGACCCTCACTTCATTGTTTTCTGGGGTTTGCTCACCATAAGGCCCTCACTACAATGTTTCATAAGGTCCTGCTCAGCTGTAGGCCCTCACCTCCAATGTTTCATTTGGTCTGCTCAGCTGTAGGCCCTCACTGCAATGTTTTCTGGGGTTTGCTCACCATAAGGCCCTCACTACAATCTTTTATGGGGTTTGCTCACCTGTAGGCCCCTCACCCTCAATGTTTTCTGGGTTTGCTCACCATAAGGTTCTCACTACATGTTTTATGGGGTTCGCCTCACCTGTAGGCCCTCACCTCCAAAATTTCATACGGTCTGCTCAGCTGTAGGCCCTCACTACAATGTTTATGGGGTTTGCTCACCTTCAGGCCCTCACCTCCAATGTTTCATACGGTCTGCTCAGCTGTAGGCCCTTGCTACAATGTTTTCTAGGGTTTGCTCACCATAAGGCCCTCATACAATGTTTTATGGGGTTCGCTCATCTGTATGCCCTCACCTCCAATGTTTCATACAATCTGCTCAGCTGTAGGCCCTCACTACTATGTTTTATTGGGTTCGCTCACCTGTAGGCCCTCACCTTTATTTATTTCATACGGTCTGCTCAGCTGTAGGCCCTCACTACATTGTTTATGGGGTTTGCTTACATTCAGGCCCTCACCTCCAATGTTTCATACGGTCTGCTTAGCTGTAGGCCCTCACCTATAATGTTTTCAGGGGTTTGCTTACCATAAGGCCCTCACTACAATGTTTTATAGGGTTTGCTCACTTGTTGGACCTCACCCCCAATGTTTCATACGGTCTGCTCAGCTGTGAGCCCTCACTACAATGTTTAATGGGGTTTGCGCACCATAACGCCCTCACTACAATGTTTTATGGGGTTTGCTCACCATAACGCCCTCACTACAATGTTTTATGGGGTTCGCTCATCTGTAGGAGGCCCTCACCGCCAATGTTTCATACGGTCTGATCAGCTGTAGGCCCTCACTACAATGTTTTATGGGGTTTGCTCACCCTAAAGGCCCTCACTACAATGTTTTATGAGGTTCGCTCATCTGTAGGAGGCCCTCACCTCCAATGTTTCATACGGTCTGATCAGCTGTAGGCCCTCACTACAATGTTTTATGGGGTTTGCTCACCTTCAGGGCCCTCACCTCCAATATTTCATACAGTCTGCTCAGCTGTAGGGCCCTCACTACAATGTTTTATGGGGTTTGTTCACCATAAGGCCCTCACTACAATGTTTTATGGGGTTCTCTCACCTGTAGGCCCTCACCTCCATGTTTCATACGGTCTGCTCAGCTTTAAGCCCTCACTACAATGTTTCATACGGTCCTGCTCAACTGTAGGCCCTTACTACAATGTTTTATGGGTTTCGCTTACCTGTAGGCCATCAACTCCAATGTTTCATATAATCTGCTCATTTGTAGGCCCTCACTACAATGTTTCATACGGTTCTGCTCAGCTGTAGGCCCCTCACTACAATGTTTTCTGGGGTTTGCTCACCATAATGCTCTCACTATAATGTTTTATGGAGTTCGCTCTCCTGTAGGCCCTCATCTCCAATGTTTCATACGGTCTGCTCAGCTGTAGCCCCTCACTACAATGTTTTATGGGGTTTGCTTACCTTCAGGCCCTCACCTCCAATGTTTCATACGGTCTTCTCAGCTGTAGGCCCTCACTATAATGTTTTCTGGTGTTTGCTTACCATAATGCCCCTAACTACAATGTTTTATGGGGTTCGCTCACTTGTAGGCCCTCACCCCCAATGTTTCATACAGTCTGCTCACCTGTGAGCCCTCACTACAATGTTTTCTGGGGGTTTGCTCACCATAAGCCCTCACTACAATGTTTTATGGGGTTCACTCGCCTGTAGGCCCTCATCTCCATTGTTTCATACTGTCTGCTTAGCTGTAGACCCCTCACTACAATGTTTTATGGGGTTTACTCACCATAAGGCCCTCACCTACAATGTTTTATGAGGTTCGCTCACCTGTAGGCTCTCATCTCCAATGTTTCATACGGTTTGCTCAGCTGTAGGCTCTCACTACTATATTTTATGGGGTTTGCTCACCTTCAGGGCCCTCACCTACAAGATTTCATACAGTCTGCTCACCTGTAGGCCCTCAGTACAATGTTTTATAAGGTTTGCTACCATAAGGCCCTTACTACAATAATTTATGGTGTTAGCTCACCTGTAGGCCCTCACCTCCAATGTTTCATACAGTCTGCTCAGCTGTAGGCCCTCACTACAATGTTTAATGGGGTTTGCTCACTAAAAGCCCTCACTACATTGTTTTAATGGGGTTCACTCACCTGTAGGCCCTCACCTCCAATATTTTACATGGTCTGCTCAGCTGTAGGCCCTCACTACAATGTTCTATGGGGTTCGCTCACCTTTAGGCCATCAACTCCAATGTTTCATACAGTCTGCTCATTTGTAGGCCCTCACTACAATGTTTCATACGGTTTGCTCAGCTGTAGGCCCTCACTACAATGTTTTCTGGGGTTTGCTCACTATAATGCTCTCACTACAATGTTTTATGGGGTTCGCTCACCTGTAGGCCCTCATCTCCAATGTTTCATACTGTCTGCTCAGCTGTAGCCCCTCATTACAATGTTTTATGGGGTTTGCTCACCTTCAGGCCCTCACCTCCAATGTTTCATATGGTCTGCCTCAGCTGTAGGCCCTCACTACAATGTTTTCTGGGGTTTGCTCGCCTGTAGGCCCTCACCTCCAATGTTTCATACTGTCTTCTCAGCTGTAGGCCCTCATTACATTGTTTTCTGGGGTTTGCTCACCATAAGGCCCCTCACTACATTTTTTTGGGTGGTTCTCTCACCTGTAGGCCCTCACCTCCAATGTTTCATACGGTCTGCTCGCTGTAGGCCCTCACTACAATGTTTTACGGCGGGTTTGCTCACCATAAGGCCCTCACTACAATGTTTTTATGAGGTTCGCTCACCTGTAGTCCCTCACCTCCAATGTTTTTAATCGGTTCTGTCAGCTGTGGGCCCTCACTACAATGTTTTATGGGGTTTGCTCACCTTCAGGGCCTCCACCTCCAATATTTATACAGTCTGCTCAGCTGTGAGCCCTCACTACAATGTTTTATGGAGTTTGCTCACCATAAGGCCCTCACTACAATGTTTTATGGGGTTCACTTGCCTGTAGCCCTCACCTCCAATGTTTCATACTGTCTGCTCAGCTGTAGGCCCTCACTACAATGTTTTATGGGGTTTACTCACCATAAGGGCCCTCACTAAAATGTATATGAGGTTCGCTCGCCTGTAGGCCCTCACATCCAATGTTTCATACTGTCTGCTCAGCTGTAGGCCCTCACTACAATGTTTTATGGGGTTTACTCACCATAAGGCCCTCACTAAAATGTATTATGAGGTTCGCTCACCTGTAGGCCCTCACCTACAATATTGTCATACAGTCTGCTCACCTGTATGCCCTCACTACAATGTTTTATGGGGTTTGCTACCATAAGGCCCTCACTACAATGTTTTATGGGGTTGGCTCACCTGTAGGCCCTCACCTCCAATGTTTCATACGGTCTGCTCAGCTGTAGGCCCCTTACTACAATGTTTTATGGGGTTCACTCACCTGTAGGCCCTCACCTTCAATATTTCATACGGTCTTCTCAGCTGTAGGCCCTCACTACAATGTTTTATGGGGTTTGCTTACCTTCAGGCCCTCACCTCCAATGTTTCATACGGTCCTGCTCAGCTGTAGGCCCTCACTACAATGTTTCATACGGTCTGCTCAACTGTAGGCCCTCACTACAATGTTTTCTGGGGTTTGCTCACCATAAAGCCCTCACTACAATGTTTTATGTGGTTCGCTCACCCTGTAGTCCATCACCTCCAATGTTTCATACTGTCTTATCAGCTGTAGGCCCTCACTACAAAGTTTTCTGGGGTTTGCTTACCATAAGGCCCTCACTACAATTTCTTATGGGGGGTTCGTTCACCTGTAGGCCCTCATCTTCAATGTTTCATACGATCTGCTCAGCTGTAGGCCCTCACTCAGTGGCATACCTACCATATAGGCAGGACCACGCAGCTGCTATGGGGCCCGTGAGAAAGAGGGGCCCCGAAGTGGAGGAGAGGCCCCACCCCTAATTGCTCCTGTTTATCTTTCTAAAGCTAAAGGACCTTTAATGATGTCATCAGAGGTCCTGTAAGGGAATGGCACAGTGTAAAGTGTAGTTCCCAGGTTAGAACAGTGCATCTGCCAGGACCTGTGATGACATCATCTTCAACATCACAGGTCCTGCAGAATCTAGCAAAGGAACTGCACCAAAAATGGTGTAGTTCCTAGGTTTCAATGGTATATCTGCCAGGACCTGTGATGACATGATCACAGGTCCTTCAACCCCTAACAGCAAGTATCAGAAGTTCACAAGCAGCTCTGCATTGATCCATACAGATTGGAATGGAGTGGTAAGAGGAGGTCCCCCACTTCTCATCATTTACCCCCCCCCCCCCCCCCATGCCCTGTTTTTACTGATTGCACACTCATGTATAATACTTCAGACAGTTACAGGGACCACTACTCAAGTACCTCCTACACACAGTGACCATAATGTATAACTGACCACCTTATTTCTATAAACACTGCATCTACAGTATTATACCTTCTATGTCTCACATCAATACACTGCTCTGTGTATATACACTCACCTAAAGAATTATTAGGAACACCTGTTCTATTTCTCATAATGCAATTATCTAGTCAATCAATCACATGGCAGTTGCTCAATGCATTTAGGGATGTGGTCCTGGTCAAGACAATCTCCTGAACTCCAAACTGAATGTTCAGAATGGGAAAGAAAGGTGATTTAAGCAATTTTGAGCGTGGCATGGTTGTTGGTGCCAGACGGGCCGGTCTGAGTATTTCACAATCTGCTCAGTTACTGGGATTTTCACACACAACCATTTCTAGGGTTTACAAAGAATGGTGTGAAAAGGGAAAAACATCCAGTATGCGGCAGTTCTGTGGGCAAAAATGCCTTGTGGATGCTAGATGGTCAGAGGAGAATGGGCCGACTGATTCAAGCTGATAGAAGAGCAACGTTGACTGAAATAACCCACTCGTTACAACCGAGGTATGCAGCAAAGCATTTGTGAAGCCACAACACGCACAAACCTTCAGGCGGATGGACTACAACAGCAGAAGAAGACCCCACCGGGTACCCACTCATCTCCACTACAAATAGGAAAAAGAGGCTACAATTTGCACAAAACTCACCAAAATTGGACTGTTGAAGACTGGAAAAATGTTTACTGGTCTGATGAGTCTCGATTTCTGTTGAGTCATTCACATAGTAGAGTCCGAATTTGGCGTAAACAGAATGAGAACATGTATCCATCCTCTGATGGCTACTTCCAGCAGGATAATGCACCATGTCACAAAGCTCGAATCATTTCAAAATGGTTTCTTGAACATGACAATGAGTTCACTGTACTAAAATGGCCCCCCACAGTCACCAGATCTCAACCCAATAGAGCATCTTTGGGATGTGGTGGAACGGGAGCTTCGTGCCCTGGATGTGCATCCCTCAAATCTCCATCAACTGCAAGATGCTATCCTATCAATATGGGCCAACATTTCTAAAGAATGCTATCAGCACCTTGTTGAATCAATGCCACGTAGAATTAGGCAGTCTGAAGGCAAAGGGGTCCAACACCGTATTAGTATGGTGTTTCCTAATAATTCTTTAGGTGAGTGTATATATATATATATATATATATATATATACACACACACTGGCATATATTACACAGTATTATACATGCAATATGTACAAATATATAGTATATACCGCAGTGCACTGATATGTGAGGTACAATAGATGCAGTGTGTACAGGTATATAGATAAATACAGCAGTGTATTGACACCCTCGTACCTCACATATCAGTACACCGCTGATATACTATATATCTGTACACACTGTATCTATTTTACCCTCGTACCTCACATATCAGTACACTGCTGTATATACTATATATCTGTACACACTGCATCTATTATATCTCGTACCTCACATATCAGTACCACCTGCTGTATATACTATATATCTGTACACACTGCATCTATTATACCTTGTTACCTCACATATTTCAGTGCACTGCTGTATATATTATATACCTGTACACACTGCATATATTATACCTCTTTTGTGTGCCAGGGCTGTTTTGTAATCCCAATCCGGCCCTGATGCATAAATTAAAAATCGCAGCAGCAAGAATAGTTCATGGAACCAAAGGAGGGGCTATAAAAGGGAATAGGGGCCCAATTAGATTCCTGCCTATGGGGCCCAGTGATTTTTATGTACGCCCCTGCCCTCACTACAATGTTTTATAGGGTTCGCTCACCCTGTAGGCCCTTACCTCCAATGTTTCATACGGTCTGTTCAGCTGTAGGCCCTCACGACAATGTTTTCTGGGGTTTGCTCACCATAATGCTCTCACTATAATGTTTTATGGAGTTCGCTCTCCTGTAGCCCTCATCTCCAATGTTTCATACGGTCTGCTCAGCTGTAGGCCCTCACTACAAGTGTTTATGGAGTTTGCTCACCTTCAGGCCCTCACCTCCAATGTTTCATACGGTCTGCTTAGCTGAGGCCCTTACTACATTGTTTTATGGGGTTTGCTTACCTGTAGGCCCTCACCTCCAATGTTTCATACAATCTGCTCAGCTGTAGGCCACCTCACTAATGTTTTATGGGGTTCGCTCACCTGTAGGCCCTCACCTTTTAATATCTCATACGGTCTGCTCAGCTGTTAGGCTCTCACTACAATGTTTTATGGGGTTTGCTTACCTTCAGGCCCTCACCTCCAATGTTTCATACGGTCTGCTTAGCTGTAGGCCTTCACCATAAAGTTTTCTGGGGTTTGCTTACCATACGTTCCCCCTCACTACAATGTTTTATGGGGTTGGCTCACTTGTAGGCCCTCACCCCCAATGTTACATACGGTCTGTTCAGCGGTGAGCCCTCACTACAAAATTTTTATGGGGTTTGCTCACACATAAGGCCCTCGCTACAATGTTTTATGGGTTTCGCTCACCTGTAGGCCCTCACCTCCAATGTTTCTTTACAATCTGCTAAGCTGTAGGCCCTCACTACATTGTTTTATGGGGTACGCTCACCTATAGGACCTCACCTTAATATTTCATACGGTCTGCTCAGCTGTAGGCCCTCACTACCATGTTTTATGTGGTTTCCTTACCTTCAGGCCCTCACCTCCAATGTTTCATACGGTCTGCTCAGCTGTAGGCCCTCACTATAATGTTTTCTGGGGTTTGCTCACCATAAAGCCCTCACTACAATGTTTTATGGGGTTCGCTCACCTGTAGTCCATCACCACCAATGTTTTATACGGTCGGCTCAGCTGTAGGCCTCACTACAAAGTTTTCTGGGGTTTGCTCACCTTCAGGGCCCTCACTAGAATGTCTTTTGGGGTTTGCTCACCTGTAGGCCCCTCATCTCCAATGGTTTCATACGATATGCTCAGCTGTAGACCCTCACTTCATGTTTTCTGGGGTTTGCTCACCATAAGGCCCTCACTACAATGTTTCATACGGTCTGCTCAGCTGTAGGCCCTCACCTCCAATGTTTCATACGGTCTGCTCAGCTGTAGGCCCTTGCTACAATGTTTTCTAGGGTTTGCTCACCATAAGGCCCTCACTACAATGTTTTATGGGTTCGCTCATCTGTATGCCCTCACCTCCAAGTTTCATACAATCTGCTCAGCTGTAGGCCCTCACTACTATGTTTTATTGGGTTCGCTCACCTGTAGGGCCCTCACCTTTAAAATTTCTTACGGTCTGCCTCAGCTGTAGGCCCTCACTACAATGTTTTATGGGGTTTGCTTACATTCAGGCCCTCACCTCCAATGTTTCATACGGTCTGCTCAGCTGTAGGCCCTCACTATAATGTTTTCAGGGGTTTGCTTACCATAAGGCCCTCACTACAATGTTTTATAGGGTTTGCTCACTTGTTGGACCTCACCCCCAATATTTCATACGGTCTGCTCAGCTGTGAGCCCTCACTACAATGTTTAATGGGGTTTGCTCACCATAAGGCCCTCACTACAATGTTTTATGGGGTTTGCTCACCATAACGCCCTCACTACAATGTTTTATGGGGTTCGCTCATCTGTAGGAGGCCCTCACTACAATGTTTCATACGGTCTGATCAGCTGTAGGCCCTCACTACAATTTTTTATGGGGTTTGCTCACCATAAGGCCCTCACTACAATGTTTTATGAGGTTCGCTCATCTGTAGGAGGCCCTCACCTCCAATGTTTCATACGGTCTGATCAGCTGTAGGCCCTCACTACAATGTTTTATGGGGTTTGCTCACCTTCAGGGCCCTCACCTCCAATATTTCATACAGTCTGCTCAGCTGTAGGCCCTCACTACAATGTTTTATGGGGTTTGTTCACCATAAGGCCCTCACTACAATTTTTATGGGGTTCTCTCACCTGTAGGCCCTCACCTCCAATGTTTCATACGGTCTGCTCAGCTTTAAGCCCTCACTACAATGTTTCATACGGTCTGCTCAACTGTAGGCCCTTTACAATGTTTTATGGGGTTCGCTTACCTGTAGGCCATCAACTCCAATGTTTCATATAATCTGCTTTTGTAGGCCCTCACTACAATGTTTCATACGGTTTGCTCAGCTGTAGGCCCTCACTACAATGTTTTCTGGGGTTTGCTCACCATAATGCTCTCACTATAATGTTTTATGGAGTTCGCTCTCCTGTAGGCCCTCATCTCCAATGTTTTATACGGTCTGCTCAGCTGTAGCCCCTCACTACAATATTTTATGGGGTTTGCTTACCTTCAGGCCCTCACCTCCAATGTTTCATACGGTCTTCTCAGCTGTAGGCCCTCACTATAATGTTTTCTGGTGTTTGCTTACCATAATGCCCCTAACTACAATGTTTTATGGGGTTCGCTCACTTGTAGGCCCTCACCCCCAATGTTTTATACAGTCTGCTCACCTGTGAGCCCTCACTACAATGTTTTCTGGGGTTTGCTTACCATAAGGCCCTCACTACAATTTCTTATGGGGTTCGCTCACCTGTAGGCCCTCATCTTCAATGTTTCATACGATCTGCTCAGCTGTAGGCCCTCACTCAGTGGCATACCTACCATATAGGCAGACCACGCAGCTGCTATGGGGCCAGTGAGAAAGAGGGGCCCGAAGTGGAGGAGAGGCCCCACCCCCTAATTGCTCCTGTTTATCTTTCTAAAGCTAAAGGACCTTTGATGATGTCATCAGAGGTCCTGTAAGGGAATGGCACAGTGTAAAGTGTAGTTCCCAGGTTAGAACAGTGCATCTGCCAGGACCTGTGATGACATCATCTTCAACATCACAGGTCTGCAGAATCTAGCAAAGGAACTGCACCAAAAATGGTGTAGTTCCTAGGTTTCAATGGTATATCTGCCAGGACCTGTGATGACATGATCATGTTTTATAGGGTTCGCTCACCTGTAGGCCCTTACCTCCAATGTTTCATACGGTTGTTCAGCTGTAGGCCCTCACTACAATGTTTCATACGGTCTGCTCAGCTGTAGGCCCTCACTACAATGTTTTATGAGGTTTACTCACCATAAGGCCCTCACTACAATGTTTTATGGGGTTCACTCGCCTGTAGGCCCTCACTCCAATGTTTCATACTGTCTGCTCAGCTGTAGGCCCTCACTACAATGTTTTATGGGGTTTACTCACCATAAGGCCCTCACTACAATGTTTTATGGGGTTCACTCGCCTGTAGGCCCTCACCTCCAATGTTTCATACTGTCTGCTCAGCTGTAGGCCCTCACTACAATGTTTTATGGGGTTTACTCACCATAAGGCGTTCACTAAAATGTTTTATGAGGTTCGCTCACCTGTAGGCCCTCACATCCAATGTTTCATACGGTCTGCTCACCTGTAGGCCCTCATTACAATGTTTTTATGGGGTTTGCTCACCTTCAGTGCCCTCACCTACAATATTTCATACAGTCTTCTCACCTGTATGCCCTCACTACAATGTTTTATGGGGTTTGCTACCATAAGGCCCTCACTACAATATTTTATGGTGTTCGCTCACTGTAGGCCCTCACCTCCAATATTTCATATGGTCTGCTCAGCTGTAGGCCCTCACTACAATGTTTCATACGGTCTGCTCACCTGTAGGCCCTCACTACAATGTTTATGGGGTTCGCTTGCCTTCCGGCCTCATTTTCAATGTTTCATACGGTCTGCTCAGCTGTATGCCCTCACTACAATGTTTTATGGGATTTGCTCACCTTCAGGCCTCACCCCCAATGTTTTATACGGTCTGCTCACCTGTAGGCCCTCACCCCAATGTTTCATACGGTCTGCTCACCTGTAGGCCTCACTTCAATGTTTTCTGGAGTTTGCTCACCATAAGGCCCTCACTACAATGTTTTATGGGGTTCGCTTACCTGTAGGCCCTCACCTCCAATGTTTCATACGGTCTGCTCAGCTGTAGGCCCTCACTACAATGTTTTATGGGGTTTGGTCACCATAAGGCCCTCACAACAATGTTTTATGAGGTTCGCTTACCTGTAGGCCCTCCCCTCCAATGTTCCATACGGTCTGCTCAGCTGTAGGCCCTCACTACAATGTTTTATGGGGTTTGCTCACCAAAAGGCCCTCACTACATTGTTTTATGGGGTTTGCTCACCTGTAGGCCCTCACCTCCAATGTTTCATACGGTCTGCTCATTTGTAGGCCCTCACTACAATGTTTCATACGGTTTGCTCAGCTGTAGGCCCTCACTACAATGTTTTATGGGGTTTGATCACCATAATGCTCTCACTACAATGTTTTATGGGGTTCGCTCACCTGTAGGCCCTCATCTCCAATGTTTCATACGGTCTGCTCAGCTGTAGCCCCTTACTACAATGTTTTATGGGGTTTGTTCACCTTCAGGCCCTCACCTCCAATGTTTCATATGGTCTGCTCAGCTGTAGGCCCTCACTACAATGTTTTCTGGGGTTTGCTCGCTGTAGGCCCTGAACTCCATTGTTTCATACTGTCTGCTCAGCTGTAGGCCCTCACTACATAGTTTTATGGGGGTTGCTCACCATAAGGCCCTCATACAATGTTTTATAGGGTTCGCTCATCTGTAGGCCCTTACCTCCAATGTTTCATACGATCTGCTTAGCTGTAGGCCCTCACTACAATGTTTTATGGGGTTTTCTCACCATAAGGCCCTCACTACAATGTTTTATAGGGTTCGCTCATCTGTAGGCCCTTACCTCCAATGTTTCATACGATCTGCTTAGCTGTAGGCCCTCACTACATTGTTTTATGGGGTTTGCTCACCATAAGGCCCTTACTAAAAATTTTGGGGGGTTCGCTCACCTGTAGGCCCTCACCCCCAATGTTTCATACTGTCTGCTCAGCTGTAGGCCCTCACTACAATGTTTTATGGGGTTTTCTCACCATAAGGCCCTCACCTACAATATTTCATACAGTCTGCAATGTTTTCTGGGGTTTACTCACCGTAATGCTCTCACTACAATGTTTTATGGGGTTCACTCACCTGTAGGCCCTCATCTCCAATGTTTTATACGGTCTGCTCAGCTGTAGCCCTCACTACAATGTTTTATGGGGTTTGCTCACCTTCAGGGCCCTCACCTACAATATTTCATACAGTCTGCTCTCCTGTAGGCCCCTCTACAATGTTTTATGGGTTTGCTACCATAAGGCCCTCACTACAATATTTTATGGTGTTCGCTCACCTGTAGGCCCTCACCTCCAATGTTTCATACGGTCTGCTCAGCCCTCACTACAATGTTTAATACGGTCTGCTCAGCTGTAGGCCCTCTTTACATTGTTTTCTGGGGGTTTACTTCACCGTAATGCTCTCACTACAATGTTTTATGGGGTTCGCGTCACCTGTAGGGCCCTCATCTCCAATGTTTTATACGAGTCCTGCTCAGGTGTAGGCCCCTCACTACAATGTTATTATGGGGTTTGCTTCACCTTCAGGCCCTCACCTCAATGTTTCATATGGTCTGCTCAGCTGTAGGCCCTCACTACAATGTTTTCTGGGGTTTGCTCCGCCTTGTAGGCCTCACCTCTAATTGTTTCACACTGTACTGCTCAGCTGTAGGCCCTCACTACAATGTTTTATGGGGTTGCTCACCAATAAAGGCCCTCACTAAAAAAATTGGGGGGTTCGCTCACCTGTATGCCCTCACCTTCAATGTTTCATATGGTCTGCTCAGCTGTAGGCCCTCACTACAATGTTTTATGGGGTTCGCTCACCTGTAAGGCCCTCACCTCCAATGTTTCATACGGTCTGCTCAGCTGTAGGCCCTTACTACAAGGTTTTATGGGGTTCACTCACCTGTAGGCCCTCACCTTTAATATTTCATACGGGTCTGGCTCAGCTGTAGGTCCTCACTACAATGTTTTATGGGGGTTTGCTTACCTTCAGGCCCTCACCTCCAATGTTTCATACGGTCTCTCAGCTGTAGGCCGTCACTATAATGTTTGCTGGGGTTTGCTTACCATAAGGCCCTCACTACAATATTTTATGGGGTTCGCGTACCTTTAGGCCATCAACTCCAATGTTCATACGGTGTGCTCATTTGTAGGCCCTCACTACAATTTTTCATTACGGTTTTCTCAGCTGTAGGCCTCACTACAATGTTTTCTGGGATTTGCTTACCATAATGCTCTTCACTACAATGTTTTATTGGGTTCGCTCACATGTCGGCCCTCATCTCCAAGTTTCATACGGTCTGCTCAGCTGTAGGCCCTCACTACAATGTTTTATGGGGTTTGCTACCATAAGGCCCTCTCTACAATATTTTATAGTGTTCGCTCACCTGTAGGCCCTCACCTCCAATGTTTCATACAGTCTGCTCAGCTGTAGGCCCCTCACTACAATGTTCATACAGTCTGCTCAGTTGTAGACCCTCACTACAATTGTTTTATGGGGGTTTGCTCACCATAAGGCCCTCACTACAATGTTTTATGGGGTTCGCTCACCTGTAGGCCCTCACCTCCAATATTTTATACGGTCTGCTCAGCTGTAGGCCCTCACTACATGTTTTATGGGGTTTGCTTACCTGTAGCCATCAACTCCAATGTTTTCATATGGCCTGCTCATTGTAGGCCCTCACTACAATGTTTCATACGGTTTGCTCAGCTGTAGGCCCTCATTACAATGTTTTCTGGGGTTTGCTCACCATAATGCTCTCACTACAATGTTGTATGGGGTTCGCTCACCCTGAAGACCCCATCTCCAATGTTTACATACGGTCTGCTCAGCTGTAGCCCCTCACTACAATATTCTATGGGGTTTGCTTACCTTCAGGCCCTCACCTCCAATGTTTCATACTATCTGCTCTGCTGTAGGCCCTCACTATAATGTTTTCTGTGTTTGCTTACCATAAGGCCCCTAACTACAATGTTTTATGGGGTTCGCTCAATTGTAGGCCTCACCCCCAATGTTTCATACACTCTGCTCAGCTGTGAGCCCTCACTACAATGTTTTATGGGGTTTGCTCGCCATAAGGCCCTCACTACAATGTTTTATGGGGTTCAATCGCCTGTAGGCCCCTCACCTTCCAATGTTTCATACTGTCTGCTCAGCTGTAGGCCCTCACTACAATGTTTTATGGGGTTTACTCACCATAAGGCCCGCACTACAATGTTTTATGAGGTTCGCTCACCTGTAGGCCCTCACCTCAATGTTTCATACGGTCTGCTCAGCTGTAGGCCCTCACTACAATGTTTTATGGGGTTTGCTACCATAAGGCCCTCACTACAATTTTTTATAGTGTTCTCTCACCTGGTAGGCCCTCACCTCAATGTTCATACGGTCTGCTCAGCTGTAGGCCCTCACTACAATGTTTCTATGGGGTTCGCTCACCTTTAGGCCATCAACTCCAATGTTCATACGGTGTGCTCATTTGTAGGCCCTCACAATTGTTCATATGGTTTGCTCAGCTGTAGGCCCTCACTACAATGTTTTCTGGGATTTGCTCACCATAATGCTCTCACTACAATGTTTTTGGGGTTCGCTCACCTGTAGGCCCTCATCTCCAATGTTTCATACGGTCTGCTCAGCTGTAGCCCCTCACTACAATGTTTTATGGGGTTTGCTACCATAAGGCCCTCACTACAATATTTTATAGTGTTCGCTCACCTGTAGGCCCTCACTTCCAATGTATCATACGGTCTGCTCAGCTGTTGGCCCTTACTACAATGTTTCATACGGTCTGCTCAGATGTAGGCCCTCACTACAATGTTTTATGGGGTTTGCTCACCAAAAGGCCCTCACTACAGTGTTTTATGGGGTTGGCTCACCTGTAGACCCTCACCTCCAATATTTTATACGGTCTGCTCAGCTGTAGGCCCTCACTACAATGTTTCTATGGGGTTCGCTCACCTTAGGCCATCAACTCCATTGTTTCATACTGTCTGCTCAGCTGTAGGTACTCACTACATTGTTTTATGGGGTTTGCTCACCATACGGCCCTCACTACATTTTTTGGGGGGTTCGCTCACCTGTAGGCCCCTCACCTTCAATGTTTCATATGGTCTGCTCAGCTGTAGCCCTCACTACAATGTTTTATGGGGTTTGCTCACCTTCAGGCCCTCACCTCCATTGTTTCATACTGTCTGCTCAGCTGTAGGCACTCACTACATTGTTTTATGGGGTTTGCTCACCAGACGGCCCTCACTACATTTTCTGGGGGGTTCGCTCACCTGTAGGCCCTCACCTTCAATGTTTCATACGGTCTGCTCAGCTGTAGGCCCTCACTACAATGTTTTATGGGGTTTGCTCTACCATAAGGCCCTCACTACAATGTTTTATGAGGTTCGCTCACCTGTAGGCCCTCACATCCAATGTTTCGTACGGTCTGATCAGCTGTAGGCCCTCACTACAATGTTTTATGGGGTTTGCTCACCTTCAGGGCCCTCACCTCCAATATTTCATACAGTCTGCTTAGCTGTAGTCCCTCACTACAATGTTTTATGGGGTTTGCTCACCATAAGGCCCTTACTACAATGTTTTATGGGGTTCGCTCACCTGTAGGCCCTCACCTCCAATGTTTCATACGGTCTGCTCAGCTGTAGGCCCTCACTACAATGTTTTATGGGGTTCGCTCACCTGTAGGCCCTCACCTTTAATATCTCATATGGTCTGCTCAGCTGTAGGCCCTCACTACAATGTTTTATGGGGTTTGCTCACTATAAGGCCCTCACAACAATGATCTATGGAGTTCGCTAACCTGTAGGCCCTCACCTCCAAAATTTCATACGGTCTGCTCAGCTGTAGGCCCTCACTACAATGTTTTATGGAGTTTGCTCACCTTCAGGCCCTCACCTCCAATGTTTCATACGGTCTGCTTAGCTGTAGGCCCTTACTACAATGTTTTATGGGGTTTGCTCACCTGTAGGCCCTCACCTCCAATATTTCATATGGTCTGCTCAGCTGTAGGCCCTCACTACAATGTTTCATACGGTCTGCTCACCTGTAGGCCCTCACTACAATGTTTTATGGGGGTTCGCTTGCCTTCCGGCCCTCATTTTCAATGTTTCATACGGTCTGCTCAGCTGTATGCCCTCACTACAATGTTTTATGGGATTTGCTCACCTTCAGGCCCTCACCCCCAATGTTTCATACGGTCTGCTCACCTGTAGGCCCTCACCCCCAATGTTTCATACGGTCTGCTCACCTGTAGGCCCTCACCTTCAATGTTTTCTGGAGTTTGCTCACCATAAGGCCCTCACTACAATGTTTTATGGGGTTCGCTTACCTGTAGGCCCTCACCTCCAATGTTTCATACGGTCTGCTCAGCTGTAGGCCCTCACTACAATGTTTTATGGGGTTTGGTCACCATAAGGCCCTCACAACAATGTTTTATGAGGTTCGCTTACCTGTAGGCCCTCCCCTTCAATGTTCCATACGGTCTGCTCAGCTGTAGGCCCTCACTACAATGTTTTATGGGGTTTGCTCACCAAAAGGCCCTCACTACATTGTTTTATGGGTTTGCTCACCTGTAGGCCCTCACCTCCAATGTTTCATACGGTCTGCTCATTTGTAGGCCCTCACTACAATGTTTCATACGGTTTGCTCAGCTGTAGGCCCTCACTACAATGTTTTTATGGGGTTTGATCACCATAATGCTCTCACTACAATGTTTTATGGGGTTCGCTCACCTGTAGGCCCTCATCTCCAATGTTTCATACGGTCTGCTAAGCTGTAGCCCCTTACTACAATGTTTTATGGGGTTTGTTCACCTTCAGGCCCTCACCTCCAATGTTTCATACGGTTTGCTCAGCTGTAGGCCCTCACTACAATGTTTTCTGGGGTTTGCTCGCCTGTAGGCCCTGAACTCCATTGTTTCATACTGTCTGCTCAGCTGTAGGCCCTCACTACATAGTTTTATGGGGTTTGCTCACCATAAGGCCCTCACTACAATGTTTTATAGGGTTCGCTCATCTGTAGGCCCTTACCTCCATGTTTCATACGATCTGCTTAGCTGTAGGCCCTCACTACAATGTTTTATGGGGTTTTCTCACCATAAGGCCCTCACTACAATGTTTTATAGGGTTCGCTCATCTGTAGGCCCTTACCTCCAATGTTTCATACGATCTGCTTAGCTGTAGGCCATCACTACATTGTTTTATGGGGTTTGCTCACCATAAGGCCCTTACTAAAAAATTTTGGGGGGTTCGCTCACCTGTAGGCCCTCACCCCCAATGTTTCATACTGTCTGCTCAGCTGTAGGCCCTCACTACAATGTTTTATGGGGTTTTCTCACCATAAGGCCCTCACCTACAATATTTCATACAGTCTGCAATGTTTTCTGGGGTTTACTCACCGTAATGCTCTCACTACAATGTTTTATGGGGTTTCACTCACCTGTAGGCCCTCACCTCCAATGTTTCATACGGTCTGCTCAGCTGTAGCCCCTCACTACAATGTTTTTATGGGGTTTGCTCACCTTCAGGGCCCTCACCTACAATATTTCATACGGTCTGCTCACCTGTAGGCCCCCTCTACAAGTGTTTTATGGGGTTTGCTACCATAAGGCCCTCACTACAATATTTTATGGTGTTCGCTCACCTGTAGGCCCTCACCTCCAATGTTTCATACGGTCTGCTCAGCCCTCACTACAATGTTTTATGGGGTTTGATCACCATAATGCTCTCACTACAATGTTTTATGGGGTTCGCTCACCTGTAGGCCCTCATCTCCAATGTTTCATACGGTCTGCTCAGCTGTAGCCCCTTACTACAATGTTTTATGGGGTTTGTTCACCTTCAGGCCCTCACCTCCAATGTTTCATATGGTCTGCTCAGCTGTAGGCCCTCACTACAATGTTTTCTGGGGTTTGCTCGCCTGTAGGCCCTGAACTCCATTGTTTCATACTGTCTGCTCAGCTGTAGGCCCTCACTACATAGTTTTATGGGGTTTGCTCACCAATAGGCCCTCACTACAATGTTTTATAGGGTTCGCTCATCTGTAGGCCCTTACCTCCAATGTTTCATACGATCTGCTTAGCTGTAGGCCCTCACTACAATGTTTTATGGGGTTTTCTCACCATAAGGCCCTCACTACAATGTTTTATAGGGTTCGCTCATCTGTAGGCCCTTACCTCCAATGTTTCATACGATCTGCTTAGCTGTAGGCCCTCACTACATTGTTTTATGGGGTTTTCTCACCATAAGGCCCTTACTAAAAAATTTTGGGGGGTTCGCTCACCTGTAGGCCCTCACCCCCAATGTTTCATACTGTCTGCTCAGCTGTAGGCCCTCACTACAATGTTTTATGGGGTTTTCTCACCATAAGGCCCTCACCTACAATATTTCATACAGTCTGCAATGTTTTCTGGGGTTTACTCACCGTAATGCTCTCACTACAATGTTTTATGGGGTTCACTCACCTGTAGGCCCTCATCTCCAATGTTTTATACGGTCTGCTCAGCTGTAGCCCCTCACTACAATGTTTTATGGGGTTTGCTCACCTTCAGGGCCCTCACCTACAATATTTCATACAGTCTGCTCACCTGTAGGCCCCTCTACAATGTTTTATGGGGTTTGCTACCATAAGGCCCTCACTACAATATTTTATGGTGTTCGCTCACCTGTAGGCCCTCACCTCCAATGTTTCATACGGTCTGCTCAGCCCTCACTACAATGTTTAATACGGTCTGCTCAGCTGTAGGCCCTCTTTACAATGTTTTCTGGGGTTTACTCACCGTAATGCTCTCACTACAATGTTTTATGGGGTTCGCTCACCTGTAGGCCCTCATCTCCAATGTTTTATACGGTCTGCTCAGCTGTAGCCCCTCACTACAATGTTTTATGGGGTTGCTCACCTTCAGGCCCTCACCTCCAATGTTTCATATGGTCTGCTCAGCTGTAGGCCCTCACTACAATGTTTTCTGGGGTTTGCTCGCCTGTAGGCCCTCACCTCTAATGTTTCACACTGTCTGCTCAGCTGTAGGCCCTCACTACATTGTTTTATGGGGTTTGCTCACCATAAGGCCCTCACTAAAAAAAATTGGGGGTTCGCTCACCTGTATGCCCTCACCTTCAATGTTTCATATGGTCTGCTCAGCTGTAGGCCCTCACTACAATGTTTTATGGGGTTCGCTCACCTGTAGGCCCTCACCTCCAATGTTTCATACGGTCTGCTCACCTGTAGGCCCTTACTACAATGTTTTATGGGGTTCACTCACCTGTAGGCCCTCACCTTTAATATTTCATACGGTCTGCTCAGCTGTAGGTCCTCACTACAATGTTTTATGGGGTTTGCTTACCTTCAGGCCCTCACCTCCAATGTTTCATACGGTCTGCTCAGCTGTAGGCCGTCACTATAATGTTTGCTGGGGTTTGCTTACCATAAGGCCCTCACTACAATATTTTATGGGGTTCGCTTACCTTTAGGCCATCAACTCCAATGTTTCATACGGTGTGCTCATTTGTAGGCCCTCACTACAATTTTTCATACGGTTTTCTCAGCTGTAGGCCCTCACTACAATGTTTTCTGGATTTGCTTACCATAATGCTCTCACTACAATGTTTTATTGGGTTCGCTCACATGTCGGCCCCCATCTCCAATGTTTCATACGGTCTGCTCAGCTGTAGGCCCTCACTACAATGTTTTATGGGGTTTGCTACCATAAGGCCCTCACTACAATATTTTATAGTGTTCGCTCACCTGTAGGCCCTCACCTCCAATGTTTCATACAGTCTGCTCAGCTGTAGGCCCTCACTACAATGTTTCATACAGTCTGCTCAGTTGTAGGCCCTCACTACAATGTTTTATGGGGTTTGCTCACCATAAGGCCCTCACTACAATGTTTTATGGGGTTCGCTCACCTGTAGGCCCTCACCTCCAATATTTTATACGGTCTGCTCAGCTGTAGGCCCTCACTACAATGTTTTATGGGGTTTGCTTACCTGTAGGCCATCAACTCCAATGTTTCATATGGCCTGCTCATTTGTAGGCCCTCACTACAATGTTTCATACGGTTTGCTCAGCTGTAGGCCCTCATTACAATGTTTTCTGGGGTTTGCTCACCATAATGCTCTCACTACAATGTTGTATGGGGTTCGCTCACCTGTAGACCCTCATCTCCAATGTTACATACGGTCTGCTCAGCTGTAGCCCCTCACTACAATATTCTATGGGTTTGCTTACCTTCAGGCCCTCACCTCCAATGTTTCATACTATCTGCTCAGCTGTAGGCCCTCACTATAATGTTTTCTGGTGTTTGCTTACCATAAGGCCCCTAACTACAATGTTTTATGGGGTTCGCTCAATTGTAGGCCCTCACCCCCAATGTTTCATACACTCTGCTCAGCTGTGAGCCCTCACTACAATGTTTTATGGGGTTTGCTCACCATAAGGCCCTCACTACAATGTTTTATGGGGTTCACTCGCCTGTAGGCCCTCACCTCCAATGTTTCATACTGTCTGCTCAGCTGTAGGCCCTCACTACAATGTTTTATGGGGTTTACTCACCATAAGGCCCGCACTACAATGTTTTATGGGGTTCGCTCACCTGTAGGCCCTCACCTCCAATGTTTCATATGGTCTGCTCAGCTGTAGGCCCTCACTACAATGTTTTATGGGGTTTGCTACCATAAGGCCCTCACTACAATATTTTATAGTGTTCTCTCACCTGTAGGCCCTCACCTCCAATGTTTCATACGGTCTGCTCAGCTGTAGGCCCTCACTACAATGTTCTATGGGGTTCGCTCACCTTTAGGCCATCAACTCCAATGTTTCATACGGTGTGCTCATTTGTAGGCCCTCACAATTTTTCATATGGTTTGCTCAGCTGTAGGCCCTCACTACAATGTTTTCTGGGATTTGCTCACCATAATGCTCTCACTACAATGTTTTATGGGGTTCGCTCACCTGTAGGCCCTCATCTCCAATGTTTCATACGGTCTGCTCAGCTGTAGCCCCTCACTACAATGTTTTATGGGGTTTGCTACCATAAGGCCCTCACTACAATATTTTATAGTGTTCGCTCACCTGTAGGCCCTCACTTCCAATGTATCATACGGTCTGCTCAGCTGTTGGCCCTTACTACAATGTTTCATACGGTCTGCTCAGATGTAGGCCCTCACTACAATGTTTTATGGGGTTTGCTCACCAAAAGGCCCTCACTACAATGTTTTATGGGGTTGGCTCACCTGTAGACCCTCACCTCCAATATTTTATACGGTCTGCTCAGCTGTAGGCCCTCACTACAATGTTCTATGGGGTTCGCTCACCTTTAGGCCATCAACTCCATTGTTTCATACTGTCTGCTCAGCTGTAGGCACTCACTACATTGTTTTATGGGGTTTGCTCACCATACGGCCCTCACTACATTTTTTTGGGGGTTCGCTCACCTGTAGGCCCTCACCTTCAATGTTTCATATGGTCTGCTCAGCTGTAGCCCCTCACTACAATGTTTTATGGGGTTTGCTCACCTTCAGGCCCTCACCTCCATTGTTTCATACTGTCTGCTCAGCTGTAGGCATTCACTACATTGTTTTTTTTTTTAATTCTGTTTATTTAAAGCAGATTCACAAAATACAAGGCAAAGGTCATGATCCCACATAACATACATTAAGCACGCTTTCTCCCCCTTGCTTCTGAAGGAAGTCAGGGAGTCACATATAGTAACTTTAAGGATCATGAGTTTAATATACATGAATCTGACTGCATTTTTTATTTTTTCAAAAGTGTTAGGAGACAGAAATAATAAAGAAAAGAAAGGGGAAGAGGGGTAAGGGAGAGAGATATAGGGGGGGGGGGGGGGGGGGGGGGCGGGCCTATACTGCCAGGGGTCCCAGAGTATTACTTAGAGATGCTTTAAGATACCATGTAGTGTACTGAAAGGGTTTAACCAATTCTCTAACTTCTACCATACTGTAGTGTGCCAAAACAAAAGTGCGCCACTTATTAAAGAATTTGGAAGCTGAACTTTCTTTGTGCCTAGATGCTTCAATCCTTTCATATCCTAAAAGTACTTTCAATTCAGAAATCACAGCAGGAATGTCTGGCATGGTATCTGTGAGCCATCTCTGGAGCAAGACCCTTTTGGCTACCAACAAAACCGAGTGTAATAAAATCGGTATCTTAGTTGGGTTCTCCATACGGATATAATGAAAAACCAAGGTCTGAGGTTCCATGGGTAATTCCACCAACCAGTTAGTCTTGATATATTCAATCACAGCGATCCAAAATTTGATTACCTCAGGACATGTCCAGATGCCATGCCAGAAATCCGTAGCAGCCATTTTACAATTAGGACAATGTGTGATACGGTCTGGAAACTGGGGAGAGGCTGGAAAGTTAAATCCATAAATTGCCCGATGCATCATTCTAAAAAACGTTTCACGCCAAATCTCACCAATCACGCACTGACGCACCTTACTCCAACCTTCCAGGATTTTCACCCCAATCTCATCATCCATAGTGATGTGCTCCCACTTCTTAAAAAGAGTGGAGACCTTGGCTTTTGTGAAGTTTCCTGAAAAGGCCCTGTACAGCCTAGAGAGGGAGACTGTTTGGGGAGAGAAACTAAGGATCTCATCAAAGGAGTTTTTGGTCGCCTCTCTCGATAGATCACGTAATCTATGTGAGCAGAAACCCACAATCCGCATTATTTGCAAGAAATGGGAATCTGGTAAAGCGTATTTTTCCTTCAGTTCTTTTGGAGTCAGCCAGCGTTTCTCCCCCTGATGCATCAGATGTTCCGCCCTAGTCAAACCCCTAGATATCCACAACTCAGAAGGTCTCAAACTAGTCCCTGATGGAAATTCTGGATGACCCCATAGCGGCATCCATTTAGAGATTGCATGAGGCAGATTTGCTGTTTTCCTAACCGCCTTCCAGGTTGCTATCGTATCTCTCAATAAAAGCGAGGATTTAATTTCCCTGGGTAATGCGGCCAAATTAGAGTGGAGGCACGCTTCACTACATTGTTTTATGGGGTTTGCTCACCAGACGGCCCTCACTACATTTTTTGGGGGGTTCGCTCACCTGTAGGCCCTCACCTTCAATGTTTCATACGGTCTGCTCAGCTGTAGGCCCTCACTACAATGTTTTATGGGGTTTGCTCTACCATAAGGCCCTCACTACAATGTTTTATGAGGTTCGCTCACCTGTAGGCCCTCACATCCAATGTTTCGTACGGTCTGATCAGCTGTAGTCCCTCACTACAATGTTTTATGGGGTTTGCTCACCTTCAGGGCCCTCACCTCCAATATTTCATACAGTCTGTTTAGCTGTAGTCCCTCACTACAATGTTTTATGGGGTTTGCTCACCATAAGGCCCTTACTACAATGTTTTATGGGGTTCGCTCACCTGTAGGCCCTCACCTCCAATGTTTCATACGGTCTGCTCAGCTGTAGGCTCTCACTACAATGTTTTATGGGGTTCGCTCACCTGTAGGCCCTCACCTTTAATATCTCATTTGGTCTGCTCAGCTGTAGGCCCTCACTACAATGTTTTATGGGGTTTGCTCACTATAAGGCCCTCACAACAATGATCTATGGAGTTCGCTAACCTGTAGGCCCTCACCTCCAAAATTTCATACGGTCTGCTCAGCTGTAGGCCCTCACTACAATGTTTTATGGAGTTTGCTCACCTTCAGGCCCTCACCTCCAATGTTTCATACGGTCTGCTCAGCTGTAGGCCCTTACTACAATGTTTTATGGGGTTTGCTCACCTGTAGGCCCTCACCTCCAATGTTTCATACAATCTGCTCAGCTGTAGGCCCTCACTACAATGTTTTATGGGGTTCGCTCACCTGTAGGCCCTCACCTTTAATATCTCATACGGTCTGCTCAGCTGTAGGCTCTCACTACAATGTTTTATGGGGTTTGCTTACCTTCAGGCCCTCACCTCCAATGTTTCATACGGTCTGCTCAGCTGTAGGCCTTCACCATAAAGTTTTCTGGGGTTTGCTTACCATACGGCCCTCACTACAATGTTTTATGGGGTTGGCTCACTTGTAGGCCCTCACCCCCAATGTTACATACGGTCTGTTCAGCTGTGAGCCCTCACTACAAAATTTTATGGGGTTTGTTCACCATAAGGCCCTCGCTACAATGTTTTATGGGTTTCGCTCACCTGTAGGCCCTCACCTCTAATGTTTCTTACAATCTGCTAAGCTGTAGGCCCTCACTACAATGTTTTATGGGGTACGCTCACCTATAGGACCTCACCTTAATATTTCATACGGTCTGCTCAGCTGTAGGCCCTCACTACCATGTTTTATGTGGTTTCCTTACCTTCAGGCCCTCACCTCCAATGTTTCATACGGTCTGCTCAGCTGTAGGCCCTCACTATAATGTTTTCTGGGGTTTGCTCACCATAAAGCCCTCACTACAATGTTTTATGGGGTTCGCTCACCTGTAGTCCATCACCACCAATGTTTTATACGGTCTGCTCAGCTGTAGGCCCTCACTACAAAGTTTTCTGGGGTTTGCTCACCATAAGGCCCTCACTAGAATGTCTTTTGGGGTTTGCTCACCTGTAGGCCCTCATCTCCAATGTTTCATACGATATGCTCAGCTGTAGACCCTCACTTCATTGTTTTCTGGGGTTTGCTCACCATAAGGCCCTCACTACAATGTTTCATACGGTCTGCTCAGCTGTAGGCCCTCACCTCCAATGTTTCATTTGGTCTGCTCAGCTGTAGGCCCTCACTGCAATGTTTTCTGGGGTTTGCTCACCATAAGGCCCTCACTACAATCTTTTATGGGGTTCGCTCACCTGTAGGCCCTCACCCTCAATGTTTTCTGGGGTTTGCTCACCATAAGGTTCTCACTACAATGTTTTATGGGGTTCGCTCACCTGTAGGCCCTCACCTCCAAAATTTCATACGGTCTGCTCAGCTGTAGGCCCTCACTACAATGTTTATGGGGTTTGCTCACCTTCAGGCCCTCACCTCCAATGTTTCATACGGTCTGCTCAGCTGTAGGCCCTTGCTACAATGTTTTCTAGGGTTTGCTCACCATAAGGCCCTCACTACAATGTTTTATGGGGTTCGCTCATCTGTATGCCCTCACCTCCAATGTTTCATACAATCTGCTCAGCTGTAGGCCCTCACTACTATGTTTTATTGGGTTCGCTCACCTGTAGGCCCTCACCTTTATTATTTCATACGGTCTGCTCAGCTGTAGGCCCTCACTACAATGTTTTATGGGGTTTGCTTACATTCAGGCCCTCACCTCCAATGTTTCATACGGTCTGCTTAGCTGTAGGCCCTCACTATAATGTTTTCAGGGGTTTGCTTACCATAAGGCCCTCACTACAATGTTTTATAGGGTTTGCTCACTTGTTGGACCTCACCCCCAATGTTTCATACGGTCTGCTCAGCTGTGAGCCCTCACTACAATGTTTAATGGGGTTTGCGCACCATAACGCCCTCACTACAATGTTTTATGGGGTTTGCTCACCATAACGCCCTCACTACAATGTTTTATGGGGTTCGCTCATCTGTAGGAGGCCCTCACCGCCAATGTTTCATACGGTCTGATCAGCTGTAGGCCCTCACTACAATGTTTTATGGGGTTTGCTCACCATAAGGCCCTCACTACAATGTTTTATGAGGTTCGCTCATCTGTAGGAGGCCCTCACCTCCAATGTTTCATACGGTCTGATCAGCTGTAGGCCCTCACTACAATGTTTTATGGGGTTTGCTCACCTTCAGGGCCCTCACCTCCAATATTTCATACAGTCTGCTCAGCTGTAGGCCCTCACTACAATGTTTTATGGGGTTTGTTCACCATAAGGCCCTCACTACAATGTTTTATGGGGTTCTCTCACCTGTAGGCCCTCACCTCCAATGTTTCATACGGTCTGCTCAGCTTTAAGCCCTCACTACAATGTTTCATACGGTCTGCTCAACTGTAGGCCCTTACTACAATGTTTTATGGGTTTCGCTTACCTGTAGGCCATCAACTCCAATGTTTCATATAATCTGCTCATTTGTAGGCCCTCACTACAATGTTTCATACGGTTTGCTCAGCTGTAGGCCCTCACTACAATGTTTTCTGGGGTTTGCTCACCATAATGCTCTCACTATAATGTTTTATGGAGTTCGCTCTCCTGTAGGCCCTCATCTCCAATGTTTCATACGGTCTGCTCAGCTGTAGCCCCTCACTACAATATTTTATGGGGTTTGCTTACCTTCAGGCCCTCACCTCCAATGTTTCATACGGTCTTCTCAGCTGTAGGCCCTCACTATAATGTTTTCTGGTGTTTGCTTACCATAATGCCCCTAACTACAATGTTTTATGGGGTTCGCTCACTTGTAGGCCCTCACCCCCAATGTTTCATACAGTCTGCTCACCTGTGAGCCCTCACTACAATGTTTTATGGGGTTTGCTCACCATAAGGCCCTCACTACAATGTTTTATGGGGTTCACTCGCCTGTAGGCCCTCATCTCCAATGTTTCATACTGTCTGCTTAGCTGTAGACCCTCACTACAATGTTTTATGGGGTTTACTCACCATAAGGCCCTCACTACAATGTTTTATGAGGTTCGCTCACCTGTAGGCTCTCATCTCCAATGTTTCATACGGTTTGCTCAGCTGTAGGCTCTCACTACAATATTTTATGGGGTTTGCTCACCTTCAGGGCCCTCACCTACAATATTTCATACAGTCT
The DNA here is from genome assembly GCF_905171765.1 of Bufo bufo. Classification (NCBI taxonomy): domain Eukaryota; kingdom Metazoa; phylum Chordata; class Amphibia; order Anura; family Bufonidae; genus Bufo; species Bufo bufo. The sequence continues at coordinate 484,602,598 of NC_053390.1, read as the reverse complement.
GCTCACCTGTAGGCCCTCAGTACAATGTTTTATAAGGTTTGCTACCATAAGGCCCTTACTACAATAATTTATGGTGTTAGCTCACCTGTAGGCCCTCACCTCCAATGTTTCATACAGTCTGCTCAGCTGTAGGCCCTCACTACAATGTTTAATGGGGTTTGCTCACTAAAAAGCCCTCACTACATTGTTTTATGGGGTTCACTCACCTGTAGGCCCTCACCTCCAATATTTTACATGGTCTGCTCAGCTGTAGGCCCTCACTACAATGTTCTATGGGGTTCGCTCACCTTTAGGCCATCAACTCCAATGTTTCATACAGTCTGCTCATTTGTAGGCCCTCACTACAATGTTTCATACGGTTTGCTCAGCTGTAGGCCCTCACTACAATGTTTTCTGGGGTTTGCTCACTATAATGCTCTCACTACAATGTTTTATGGGGTTCGCTCACCTGTAGGCCCTCATCTCCAATGTTTCATACTGTCTGCTCAGCTGTAGCCCCTCATTACAATGTTTTATGGGGTTTGCTCACCTTCAGGCCCTCACCTCCAATGTTTCATATGGTCTGCTCAGCTGTAGGCCCTCACTACAATGTTTTCTGGGGTTTGCTCGCCTGTAGGCCCTCACCTCCAATGTTTCATACTGTCTTCTCAGCTGTAGGCCCTCATTACATTGTTTTCTGGGGTTTGCTCACCATAAGGCCCTCACTACATTTTTTTGGTGGGTTCTCTCACCTGTAGGCCCTCACCTCCAATGTTTCATACGGTCTGCTCAGCTGTAGGCCCTCACTACAATGTTTTATGGGGTTTGCTCACCATAAGGCCCTCACTACAATGTTTTATGAGGTTCGCTCACCTGTAGTCCCTCACCTCCAATGTTTTAAACGGTCTGATCAGCTGTGGGCCCTCACTACAATGTTTTATGGGGTTTGCTCACCTTCAGGGCCTCCACCTCCAATATTTCATACAGTCTGCTCAGCTGTGAGCCCTCACTACAATGTTTTATGGAGTTTGCTCACCATAAGGCCCTCACTACAATGTTTTATGGGGTTCACTTGCCTGTAGGCCCTCACCTCCAATGTTTCATACTGTCTGCTCAGCTGTAGGCCCTCACTACAATGTTTTATGGGGTTTACTCACCATAAGGCCCTCACTAAAATGTATTATGAGGTTCGCTCGCCTGTAGGCCCTCACATCCAATGTTTCATACTGTCTGCTCAGCTGTAGGCCCTCACTACAATGTTTTATGGGGTTTACTCACCATAAGGCCCTCACTAAAATGTATTATGAGGTTCGCTCACCTGTAGGCCCTCACCTACAATATTTCATACAGTCTGCTCACCTGTATGCCCTCACTACAATGTTTTATGGGGTTTGCTACCATAAGGCCCTCACTACAATGTTTTATGGGGTTCGCTCACCTGTAGGCCCTCACCTCCAATGTTTCATACGGTCTGCTCAGCTGTAGGCCCTTACTACAATGTTTTATGGGGTTCACTCACCTGTAGGCCCTCACCTTTAATATTTCATACGGTCTGCTCAGCTGTAGGTCCTCACTACAATGTTTTATGGGGTTTGCTTACCTTCAGGCCCTCACCTCCAATGTTTCATACGGTCTGCTCAGCTGTAGGCCCTCACTACAATGTTTCATACGGTCTGCTCAACTGTAGGCCCTCACTACAATGTTTTCTGGGGTTTGCTCACCATAAAGCCCTCACTACAATGTTTTATGTGGTTCGCTCACCTGTAGTCCATCACCTCCAATGTTTCATACTGTCTTATCAGCTGTAGGCCCTCACTACAAAGTTTTCTGGGGTTTGCTTACCATAAGGCCCTCACTACAATTTCTTATGGGGTTCGTTCACCTGTAGGCCCTCATCTTCAATGTTTCATACGATCTGCTCAGCTGTAGGCCCTCACTCAGTGGCATACCTACCATATAGGCAGACCACGCAGCTGCTATGGGGCCCGTGAGAAAGAGGGGCCCGAAGTGGAGGAGAGGCCCCACCCCCTAATTGCTCCTGTTTATCTTTCTAAAGCTAAAGGACCTTTAATGATGTCATCAGAGGTCCTGTAAGGGAATGGCACAGTGTAAAGTGTAGTTCCCAGGTTAGAACAGTGCATCTGCCAGGACCTGTGATGACATCATCTTCAACATCACAGGTCCTGCAGAATCTAGCAAAGGAACTGCACCAAAAATGGTGTAGTTCCTAGGTTTCAATGGTATATCTGCCAGGACCTGTGATGACATGATCACAGGTCCTTCAACCCCTAACAGCAAGTATCAGAAGTTCACAAGCAGCTCTGCATTGATCCATACAGATTGGAATGGAGTGGTAAGAGGAGGTCCCCCACTTCTCATCATTTACCCCCCCCCCCCCCCATGCCCTGTTTTTACTGATTGCACACTCATGTATAATACTTCAGACAGTTACAGGGACCACTACCTCAAGTACCTCCTACACACAGTGACCATAATGTATAACTGACCACATATTTCTATAAACACTGCATCTACAGTATTATACCTTCTATGTCTCACATCAATACACTGCTCTGTGTATATACACTCACCTAAAGAATTATTAGGAACACCTGTTCTATTTCTCATTAATGCAATTATCTAGTCAATCAATCACATGGCAGTTGCTTCAATGCATTTAGGGATGTGGTCCTGGTCAAGACAATCTCCTGAACTCCAAACTGAATGTCAGAATGGGAAAGAAAGGTGATTTAAGCAATTTTGAGCGTGGCATGGTTGTTGGTGCCAGACGGGCCGGTCTGAGTATTTCACAATCTGCTCAGTTACTGGGATTTTCACACACAACCATTTCTAGGGTTTACAAAGAATGGTGTGAAAAGGGAAAAACATCCAGTATGCGGCAGTTCTGTGGGCAAAAATGCCTTGTGGATGCTAGAGGTCAGAGGAGAATGGGCCGACTGATTCAAGCTGATAGAAGAGCAACGTTGACTGAAATAACCACTCGTTACAACCGAGGTATGCAGCAAAGCATTTGTGAAGCCACAACACGCACAACCTTCAGGCGGATGGACTACAACAGCAGAAGACCCCACCGGGTACCACTCATCTCCACTACAAATAGGAAAAAGAGGCTACAATTTGCACAAACTCACCAAAATTGGACTGTTGAAGACTGGAAAAATGTTTACTGGTCTGATGAGTCTCGATTTCTGTTGAGACATTCACATAGTAGAGTCCGAATTTGGCGTAAACAGAATGAGAACATGTATCCATCCTCTGATGGCTACTTCCAGCAGGATAATGCACCATGTCACAAAGCTCGAATCATTTCAAATTGGTTTCTTGAACATGACAATGAGTTCACTGTACTAAAATGGCCCCCACAGTCACCAGATCTCAACCCAATAGAGCATCTTTGGGATGTGGTGGAACGGGAGCTTCGTGCCCTGGATGTGCATCCCTCAAATCTCCATCAACTGCAAGATGCTATCCTATCAATATGGGCCAACATTTCTAAAGAATGCTATCAGCACCTTGTTGAATCAATGCCACGTAGAATTAAGGCAGTTCTGAAGGCAAAAGGGGTCCAACACCGTATTAGTATGGTGTTCCTAATAATTCTTTAGGTGAGTGTATATATATATATATATATATATATATATACACACACACTGCATATATTACACAGTATTATACATGCAATATGTACAGATATATAGTATATACCGCAGTGCACTGATATGTGAGGTACAAGGTATAATAGATGCAGTGTGTACAGGTATATAGTAAATACAGCAGTGTATTGACACCTCGTACCTCACATATCAGTACACCGCTGTATATACTATATATCTGTACACACTGTATCTATTTTACCTCGTACCTCACATATCAGTACACTGCTGTATATACTATATATCTGTACACACTGCATCTATTATATCTCGTACCTCACATATCAGTACACTGCTGTATATACTATATATCTGTACACACTGCATCTATTATACCTTGTACCTCACATATCAGTGCACTGCTGTATATATTATATACCTGTACACACTGCATATATTATACCTCTTTTGTGTGCCAGGGCTGTTTTGTAATCCCAATCCGGCCCTGATGGCATAAATTAAAAATCGCAGCAGCAAGAATAGTTCATGGAACAAAAGGAGGGGCTATAAAAGGGGAATAGGGGCCCAATTTAGATTCCTGCTATGGGGCCCAGTGATTTTTATGTACGCCCCTGCCCTCACTACAATGTTTTATAGGGTTCGCTCACCTGTAGGCCCTTACCTCCAATGTTTCATACGGTCTGTTCAGCTGTAGGCCCTCACGACAATGTTTTCTGGGGTTTGCTCACCATAATGCTCTCACTATAATGTTTTATGGAGTTCGCTCTCCTGTAGGCCCTCATCTCCAATGTTTCATACGGTCTGCTCAGCTGTAGGCCCTCACTACAATGTTTTATGGAGTTTGCTCACCTTCAGGCCCTCACCTCCAATGTTTCATACGGTCTGCTTAGCTGTAGGCCCTTACTACAATGTTTTATGGGGTTTGCTTACCTGTAGGCCCTCACCTCCAATGTTTCATACAATCTGCTCAGCTGTAGGCCCTCACTACAATGTTTTATGGGGTTCGCTCACCTGTAGGCCCTCACCTTTAATATCTCATACGGTCTGCTCAGCTGTAGGCTCTCACTACAATGTTTTATGGGGTTTGCTTACCTTCAGGCCCTCACCTCCAATGTTTCATACGGTCTGCTTAGCTGTAGGCCTTCACCATAAAGTTTTCTGGGGTTTGCTTACCATACGGCCCTCACTACAATGTTTTATGGGGTTGGCTCACTTGTAGGCCCTCACCCCCAATGTTACATACGGTCTGTTCAGCTGTGAGCCCTCACTACAAAATTTTATGGGGTTTGTTCACCATAAGGCCCTCGCTACAATGTTTTATGGGTTTCGCTCACCTGTAGGCCCTCACCTCCAATGTTTCTTACAATCTGCTAAGCTGTAGGCCCTCACTACAATGTTTTATGGGGTACGCTCACCTATAGGACCTCACCTTAATATTTCATACGGTCTGCTCAGCTGTAGGCCCTCACTACCATGTTTTATGTGGTTTCCTTACCTTCAGGCCCTCACCTCCAATGTTTCATACGGTCTGCTCAGCTGTAGGCCCTCACTATAATGTTTTCTGGGGTTTGCTCACCATAAAGCCCTCACTACAATGTTTTATGGGGTTCGCTCACCTGTAGTCCATCACCACCAATGTTTTATACGGTCTGCTCAGCTGTAGGCCCTCACTACAAAGTTTTCTGGGGTTTGCTCACCTTCAGGCCCTCACTAGAATGTCTTTTGGGGTTTGCTCACCTGTAGGCCCTCATCTCCAATGTTTCATACGATATGCTCAGCTGTAGACCCTCACTTCATTGTTTTCTGGGGTTTGCTCACCATAAGGCCCTCACTACAATGTTTCATACGGTCTGCTCAGCTGTAGGCCCTCACCTCCAATGTTTCATACGGTCTGCTCAGCTGTAGGCCCTTGCTACAATGTTTTCTAGGGTTTGCTCACCATAAGGCCCTCACTACAATGTTTTATGGGGTTCGCTCATCTGTATGCCCTCACCTCCAATGTTTCATACAATCTGCTCAGCTGTAGGCCCTCACTACTATGTTTTATTGGGTTCGCTCACCTGTAGGCCCTCACCTTTAATATTTCATACGGTCTGCTCAGCTGTAGGCCCTCACTACAATGTTTTATGGGGTTTGCTTACATTCAGGCCCTCACCTCCAATGTTTCATACGGTCTGCTCAGCTGTAGGCCCTCACTATAATGTTTTCAGGGGTTTGCTTACCATAAGGCCCTCACTACAATGTTTTATAGGGTTTGCTCACTTGTTGGACCTCACCCCCAATGTTTCATACGGTCTGCTCAGCTGTGAGCCCTCACTACAATGTTTAATGGGGTTTGCTCACCATAACGCCCTCACTACAATGTTTTATGGGGTTTGCTCACCATAACGCCCTCACTACAATGTTTTATGGGGTTCGCTCATCTGTAGGAGGCCCTCACCGCCAATGTTTCATACGGTCTGATCAGCTGTAGGCCCTCACTACAATTTTTTATGGGGTTTGCTCACCATAAGGCCCTCACTACAATGTTTTATGAGGTTCGCTCATCTGTAGGAGGCCCTCACCTCCAATGTTTCATACGGTCTGATCAGCTGTAGGCCCTCACTACAATGTTTTATGGGGTTTGCTCACCTTCAGGGCCCTCACCTCCAATATTTCATACAGTCTGCTCAGCTGTAGGCCCTCACTACAATGTTTTATGGGGTTTGTTCACCATAAGGCCCTCACTACAATGTTTTATGGGGTTCTCTCACCTGTAGGCCCTCACCTCCAATGTTTCATACGGTCTGCTCAGCTTTAAGCCCTCACTACAATGTTTCATACGGTCTGCTCAACTGTAGGCCCTTACTACAATGTTTTATGGGGTTCGCTTACCTGTAGGCCATCAACTCCAATGTTTCATATAATCTGCTCATTTGTAGGCCCTCACTACAATGTTTCATACGGTTTGCTCAGCTGTAGGCCCTCACTACAATGTTTTCTGGGGTTTGCTCACCATAATGCTCTCACTATAATGTTTTATGGAGTTCGCTCTCCTGTAGGCCCTCATCTCCAATGTTTCATACGGTCTGCTCAGCTGTAGCCCCTCACTACAATATTTTATGGGGTTTGCTTACCTTCAGGCCCTCACCTCCAATGTTTCATACGGTCTTCTCAGCTGTAGGCCCTCACTATAATGTTTTCTGGTGTTTGCTTACCATAATGCCCCTAACTACAATGTTTTATGGGGTTCGCTCACTTGTAGGCCCTCACCCCCAATGTTTTATACAGTCTGCTCACCTGTGAGCCCTCACTACAATGTTTTCTGGGGTTTGCTTACCATAAGGCCCTCACTACAATTTCTTATGGGGTTCGCTCACCTGTAGGCCCTCATCTTCAATGTTTCATACGATCTGCTCAGCTGTAGGCCCTCACTCAGTGGCATACCTACCATATAGGCAGACCACGCAGCTGCTATGGGGCCAGTGAGAAAGAGGGGCCCGAAGTGGAGGAGAGGCCCCACCCCCTAATTGCTCCTGTTTATCTTTCTAAAGCTAAAGGACCTTTGATGATGTCATCAGAGGTCCTGTAAGGGAATGGCACAGTGTAAAGTGTAGTTCCCAGGTTAGAACAGTGCATCTGCCAGGACCTGTGATGACATCATCTTCAACATCACAGGTCCTGCAGAATCTAGCAAAGGAACTGCACCAAAAATGGTGTAGTTCCTAGGTTTCAATGGTATATCTGCCAGGACCTGTGATGACATGATCATGTTTTATAGGGTTCGCTCACCTGTAGGCCCTTACCTCCAATGTTTCATACGGTCTGTTCAGCTGTAGGCCCTCACTACAATGTTTCATACGGTCTGCTCAGCTGTAGGCCCTCACTACAATGTTTTATGAGGTTTACTCACCATAAGGCCCTCACTACAATGTTTTATGGGGTTCACTCGCCTGTAGGCCCTCACCTCCAATGTTTCATACTGTCTGCTCAGCTGTAGGCCCTCACTACAATGTTTTATGGGGTTTACTCACCATAAGGCCCTCACTACAATGTTTTATGGGGTTCACTCGCCTGTAGGCCCTCACCTCCAATGTTTCATACTGTCTGCTCAGCTGTAGGCCCTCACTACAATGTTTTATGGGGTTTACTCACCATAAGGCGTTCACTAAAATGTTTTATGAGGTTCGCTCACCTGTAGGCCCTCACATCCAATGTTTCATACGGTCTGCTCACCTGTAGGCCCTCATTACAATGTTTTATGGGGTTTGCTCACCTTCAGTGCCCTCACCTACAATATTTCATACAGTCTTCTCACCTGTATGCCCTCACTACAATGTTTTATGGGGTTTGCTACCATAAGGCCCTCACTACAATATTTTATGGTGTTCGCTCACCTGTAGGCCCTCACCTCCAATATTTCATATGGTCTGCTCAGCTGTAGGCCCTCACTACAATGTTTCATACGGTCTGCTCACCTGTAGGCCCTCACTACAATGTTTTATGGGGTTCGCTTGCCTTCCGGCCCTCATTTTCAATGTTTCATACGGTCTGCTCAGCTGTATGCCCTCACTACAATGTTTTATGGGATTTGCTCACCTTCAGGCCCTCACCCCCAATGTTTTATACGGTCTGCTCACCTGTAGGCCCTCACCCCCAATGTTTCATACGGTCTGCTCACCTGTAGGCCCTCACCTTCAATGTTTTCTGGAGTTTGCTCACCATAAGGCCCTCACTACAATGTTTTATGGGGTTCGCTTACCTTCAGGCCCTCACCTCCAATGTTTCATACGGTCTGCTCAGCTGTAGGCCCTCACTACAATGTTTTATGGGGTTTGCTCACCATAAGGCCCTCACAACAATGTTTTATGAGGTTCGCTTACCTGTAGGCCCTCCCTTCCAATGTTCCATACGGTCTGCTCAGCTGTAGGCCCTCACTACAATGTTTTATGGGGTTTGCTCACCAAAAGGCCCTCACTACATTGTTTTATGGGGTTTGCTCACCTGTAGGCCCTCACCTCCAATGTTTCATACGGTCTGCTCATTTGTAGGCCCTCACTACAATGTTTCATACGGTTTGCTCAGCTGTAGGCCCTCACTACAATGTTTTATGGGGTTTGATCACCATAATGCTCTCACTACAATGTTTTATGGGGTTCGCTCACCTGTAGGCCCTCATCTCCAATGTTTCATACGGTCTGCTCAGCTGTAGCCCCTTACTACAATGTTTTATGGGGTTTGTTCACCTTCAGGCCCTCACCTCCAATGTTTCATATGGTCTGCTCAGCTGTAGGCCCTCACTACAATGTTTTCTGGGGTTTGCTCGCCTGTAGGCCCTGAACTCCATTGTTTCATACTGTCTGCTCAGCTGTAGGCCCTCACTACATAGTTTTATGGGGGTTGCTCACCATAAGGCCCTCACTACAATGTTTTATAGGGTTCGCTCATCTGTAGGCCCTTACCTCCAATGTTTCATACGATCTGCTTAGCTGTAGGCCCTCACTACAATGTTTTATGGGGTTTTCTCACCATAAGGCCCTCACTACAATGTTTTATAGGGTTCGCTCATCTGTAGGCCCTTACCTCCAATGTTTCATACGATCTGCTTAGCTGTAGGCCCTCACTACATTGTTTTATGGGGTTTGCTCACCATAAGGCCCTTACTAAAAAATTTTGGGGGGTTCGCTCACCTGTAGGCCCTCACCTCCAATGTTTCATACTGTCTGCTCAGCTGTAGGCCCTCACTACAATGTTTTATGGGGTTTTCTCACCATAAGGCCCTCACCTACAATATTTCATACAGTCTGCAATGTTTTCTGGGGTTTACTCACCGTAATGCTCTCACTACAATGTTTTATGGGGTTCGCTCACCTGTAGGCCCTCATCTCCAATGTTTTATACGGTCTGCTCAGCTGTAGCCCCTCACTACAATGTTTTATGGGGTTTGCTCACCTTCAGGGCCCTCACCTACAATATTTCATACAGTCTGCTCACCTGTAGGCCCCTCTACAATGTTTTATGGGGTTTGCTACCATAAGGCCCTCACTACAATATTTTATGGTGTTCGCTCACCTGTAGGCCCTCACCTCCAATGTTTCATACGGTCTGCTCAGCCCTCACTACAATGTTTAATACGGTCTGCTCAGCTGTAGGCCCTCTTTACAATGTTTTCTGGGGTTTACTCACCGTAATGCTCTCACTACAATGTTTTATGGGGTTCGCTCACCTGTAGGCCCTCATCTCCAATGTTTTTTACGGTCAGCTCAGTTGTAGGCCCTCACTACAATGTTTTATGCGGCTTGCTCACCTTCAGGCCCTCACCTCCAATGTTTCATATGGTCTGCTCAGCTGTAGGTACTCACTACAATGTTTTATGGGGTTTGCTCACCTGTAGGCCCTCACCTCTAATGTTTCACACTGTCTGCTCAGCTGTAGGCCCTCACTACATTGTTTTATGGGGTTTGCTCACCATAAGGCCCTCACTAAAAAAAATTGGGGGGTTCGCTCACCTGTATGCCCTCACCTTCAATGTTTCATATGGTCTGCTCAGCTGTAGGCCCTCACTACAATGTTTTATGGGGTTCGCTCACCTGTAGGCCCTCACCTCCAATGTTTCATACGGCCTGCTCAGCTGTAGGCCCTTACTACAATGTTTTATGGGGTTCACTCACCTGTAGGCCCTCACCTTTAATATTTCATACGGTCTGCTCAGCTGTAGGCCCTCACTACAATGTTTTATGGGGTTTGCTTACCTTCAGGCCCTCACCTCCAATGTTTCATACGGTCTGCTCAGCTGTAGGCCGTCACTATAATGTTTGCTGGGGTTTGCTTACCATAAGGCCCTCACTACAATATTTTATGGGGTTCGCTTACCTTTAGGCCATCAACTCCAATGTTTCATACGGTGTGCTCATTTGTAGGCCCTCACTACAATTTTTCATACGGTTTTCTCAGCTGTAGGCCCTCACTACAATGTTTTCTGGGATTTGCTTACCATAATGCTCTCACTACAATGTTTTATTGGGTTCGCTCACATGTCGGCCCTCATCTCCAATGTTTCATACGGTCTGCTCAGCTGTAGGCCCTCACTACAATGTTTTATGGGGTTTGCTACCATAAGGCCCTCACTACAATATTTTATAGTGTTCGCTCACCTGTAGGCCCTCACCTCCAATGTTTCATACAGTCTGCTCAGCTGTAGGCCCTCACTACAATGTTTCATACAGTCTGCTCAGTTGTAGACCCTCACTACAATGTTTTATGGGGTTTGCTCACCATAAGGCCCTCACTACAATGTTTTATGGGGTTCGCTCACCTGTAGGCCCTCACCTCCAATATTTTATACGGTCTGCTCAGCTGTAGGCCCTCACTACAATGTTTTATGGGGTTTGCTTACCTGTAGGCCATCAACTCCAATGTTTCATATGGCCTGCTCATTTGTAGGCCCTCACTACAATGTTTCATACGGTTTGCTCAGCTGTAGGCCCTCATTACAATGTTTTCTGGGGTTTGCTCACCATAATGCTCTCACTACAATGTTGTATGGGGTTCGCTCACCTGTAGACCCTCATCTCCAATGTTACATACGGTCTGCTCAGCTGTAGCCCCTCACTACAATATTCTATGGGGTTTGCTTACCTTCAGGCCCTCACCTCCAATGTTTCATACTATCTGCTCTGCTGTAGGCCCTCACTATAATGTTTTCTGGTGTTTGCTTACCATAAGGCCCCTAACTACAATGTTTTATGGGGTTCGCTCAATTGTAGGCCCTCACCCCCAATGTTTCATACACTCTGCTCAGCTGTGAGCCCTCACTACAATGTTTTATGGGGTTTGCTCGCCATAAGGCCCTCACTACAATGTTTTATGGGGTTCACTCGCCTGTAGGCCCTCACCTCCAATGTTTCATACTGTCTGCTCAGCTGTAGGCCCTCACTACAATGTTTTATGGGGTTTACTCACCATAAGGCCCGCACTACAATGTTTTATGAGGTTCGCTCACCTGTAGGCCCTCACCTCCAATGTTTCATACGGTCTGCTCAGCTGTAGGCCCTCACTACAATGTTTTATGGGGTTTGCTACCATAAGGCCCTCACTACAATATTTTATAGTGTTCTCTCACCTGTAGGCCCTCACCTCCAATGTTTCATACGGTCTGCTCAGCTGTAGGCCCTCACTACAATGTTCTATGGGGTTCGCTCACCTTTAGGCCATCAACTCCAATGTTTCATACGGTGTGCTCATTTGTAGGCCCTCACAATTTTTCATATGGTTTGCTCAGCTGTAGGCCCTCACTACAATGTTTTCTGGGATTTGCTCACCATAATGCTCTCACTACAATGTTTTATGGGGTTCGCTCACCTGTAGGCCCTCATCTCCAATGTTTCATACGGTCTGCTCAGCTGTAGCCCCTCACTACAATGTTTTATGGGGTTTGCTACCATAAGGCCCTCACTACAATATTTTATAGTGTTCGCTCACCTGTAGGCCCTCACTTCCAATGTATCATACGGTCTGCTCAGCTGTTGGCCCTTACTACAATGTTTCATACGGTCTGCTCAGATGTAGGCCCTCACTACAATGTTTTATGGGGTTTGCTCACCAAAAGGCCCTCACTACAGTGTTTTATGGGGTTGGCTCACCTGTAGACCCTCACCTCCAATATTTTATACGGTCTGCTCAGCTGTAGGCCCTCACTACAATGTTCTATGGGGTTCGCTCACCTTTAGGCCATCAACTCCATTGTTTCATACTGTCTGCTCAGCTGTAGGTACTCACTACATTGTTTTATGGGGTTTGCTCACCATACGGCCCTCACTACATTTTTTGGGGGGTTCGCTCACCTGTAGGCCCTCACCTTCAATGTTTCATATGGTCTGCTCAGCTGTAGCCCCTCACTACAATGTTTTATGGGGTTTGCTCACCTTCAGGCCCTCACCTCCATTGTTTCATACTGTCTGCTCAGCTGTAGGCACTCACTACATTGTTTTATGGGGTTTGCTCACCAGACGGCCCTCACTACATTTTCTGGGGGGTTCGCTCACCTGTAGGCCCTCACCTTCAATGTTTCATACGGTCTGCTCAGCTGTAGGCCCTCACTACAATGTTTTATGGGGTTTGCTCTACCATAAGGCCCTCACTACAATGTTTTATGAGGTTCGCTCACCTGTAGGCCCTCACATCCAATGTTTCGTACGGTCTGATCAGCTGTAGGCCCTCACTACAATGTTTTATGGGGTTTGCTCACCTTCAGGGCCCTCACCTCCAATATTTCATACAGTCTGCTTAGCTGTAGTCCCTCACTACAATGTTTTATGGGGTTTGCTCACCATAAGGCCCTTACTACAATGTTTTATGGGGTTCGCTCACCTGTAGGCCCTCACCTCCAATGTTTCATACGGTCTGCTCAGCTGTAGGCTCTCACTACAATGTTTTATGGGGTTCGCTCACCTGTAGGCCCTCACCTTTAATATCTCATATGGTCTGCTCAGCTGTAGGCCCTCACTACAATGTTTTATGGGGTTTGCTCACTATAAGGCCCTCACAACAATGATCTATGGAGTTCGCTAACCTGTAGGCCCTCACCTCCAAAATTTCATACGGTCTGCTCAGCTGTAGGCCCTCACTACAATGTTTTATGGAGTTTGCTCACCTTCAGGCCCTCACCTCCAATGTTTCATACGGTCTGCTTAGCTGTAGGCCCTTACTACAATGTTTTATGGGGTTTGCTCACCTGTAGGCCCTCACCTCCAATATTTCATATGGTCTGCTCAGCTGTAGGCCCTCACTACAATGTTTCATACGGTCTGCTCACCTGTAGGCCCTCACTACAATGTTTTATGGGGTTCGCTTGCCTTCCGGCCCTCATTTTCAATGTTTCATACGGTCTGCTCAGCTGTATGCCCTCACTACAATGTTTTATGGGATTTGCTCACCTTCAGGCCCTCACCCCCAATGTTTCATACGGTCTGCTCACCTGTAGGCCCTCACCCCCAATGTTTCATACGGTCTGCTCACCTGTAGGCCCTCACCTTCAATGTTTTCTGGAGTTTGCTCACCATAAGGCCCTCACTACAATGTTTTATGGGGTTCGCTTACCTGTAGGCCCTCACCTCCAATGTTTCATACGGTCTGCTCAGCTGTAGGCCCTCACTACAATGTTTTATGGGGTTTGGTCACCATAAGGCCCTCACAACAATGTTTTATGAGGTTCGCTTACCTGTAGGCCCTCCCCTTCAATGTTCCATACGGTCTGCTCAGCTGTAGGCCCTCACTACAATGTTTTATGGGGTTTGCTCACCAAAAGGCCCTCACTACATTGTTTTATGGGGTTTGCTCACCTGTAGGCCCTCACCTCCAATGTTTCATACGGTCTGCTCATTTGTAGGCCCTCACTACAATGTTTCATACGGTTTGCTCAGCTGTAGGCCCTCACTACAATGTTTTATGGGGTTTGATCACCATAATGCTCTCACTACAATGTTTTATGGGGTTCGCTCACCTGTAGGCCCTCATCTCCAATGTTTCATACGGTCTGCTAAGCTGTAGCCCCTTACTACAATGTTTTATGGGGTTTGTTCACCTTCAGGCCCTCACCTCCAATGTTTCATATGGTCTGCTCAGCTGTAGGCCCTCACTACAATGTTTTCTGGGGTTTGCTCGCCTGTAGGCCCTGAACTCCATTGTTTCATACTGTCTGCTCAGCTGTAGGCCCTCACTACATAGTTTTATGGGGTTTGCTCACCATAAGGCCCTCACTACAATGTTTTATAGGGTTCGCTCATCTGTAGGCCCTTACCTCCAATGTTTCATACGATCTGCTTAGCTGTAGGCCCTCACTACAATGTTTTATGGGGTTTTCTCACCATAAGGCCCTCACTACAATGTTTTATAGGGTTCGCTCATCTGTAGGCCCTTACCTCCAATGTTTCATACGATCTGCTTAGCTGTAGGCCATCACTACATTGTTTTATGGGGTTTGCTCACCATAAGGCCCTTACTAAAAAATTTTGGGGGGTTCGCTCACCTGTAGGCCCTCACCCCCAATGTTTCATACTGTCTGCTCAGCTGTAGGCCCTCACTACAATGTTTTATGGGGTTTTCTCACCATAAGGCCCTCACCTACAATATTTCATACAGTCTGCAATGTTTTCTGGGGTTTACTCACCGTAATGCTCTCACTACAATGTTTTATGGGGTTCACTCACCTGTAGGCCCTCATCTCCAATGTTTTATACGGTCTGCTCAGCTGTAGCCCCTCACTACAATGTTTTATGGGGTTTGCTCACCTTCAGGGCCCTCACCTACAATATTTCATACAGTCTGCTCACCTGTAGGCCCCTCTACAATGTTTTATGGGGTTTGCTACCATAAGGCCCTCACTACAATATTTTATGGTGTTCGCTCACCTGTAGGCCCTCACCTCCAATGTTTCATACGGTCTGCTCAGCCCTCACTACAATGTTTTATGGGGTTTGATCACCATAATGCTCTCACTACAATGTTTTATGGGGTTCGCTCACCTGTAGGCCCTCATCTCCAATGTTTCATACGGTCTGCTCAGCTGTAGCCCCTTACTACAATGTTTTATGGGGTTTGTTCACCTTCAGGCCCTCACCTCCAATGTTTCATATGGTCTGCTCAGCTGTAGGCCCTCACTACAATGTTTTCTGGGGTTTGCTCGCCTGTAGGCCCTGAACTCCATTGTTTCATACTGTCTGCTCAGCTGTAGGCCCTCACTACATAGTTTTATGGGGTTTGCTCACCAATAGGCCCTCACTACAATGTTTTATAGGGTTCGCTCATCTGTAGGCCCTTACCTCCAATGTTTCATACGATCTGCTTAGCTGTAGGCCCTCACTACAATGTTTTATGGGGTTTTCTCACCATAAGGCCCTCACTACAATGTTTTATAGGGTTCGCTCATCTGTAGGCCCTTACCTCCAATGTTTCATACGATCTGCTTAGCTGTAGGCCCTCACTACATTGTTTTATGGGGTTTGCTCACCATAAGGCCCTTACTAAAAAATTTTGGGGGGTTCGCTCACCTGTAGGCCCTCACCCCCAATGTTTCATACTGTCTGCTCAGCTGTAGGCCCTCACTACAATGTTTTATGGGGTTTTCTCACCATAAGGCCCTCACCTACAATATTTCATACAGTCTGCAATGTTTTCTGGGGTTTACTCACCGTAATGCTCTCACTACAATGTTTTATGGGGTTCACTCACCTGTAGGCCCTCATCTCCAATGTTTCATACGGTCTGCTCAGCTGTAGCCCCTCACTACAATGTTTTATGGGGTTTGCTCACCTTCAGGGCCCTCACCTACAATATTTCATACAGTCTGCTCACCTGTAGGCCCCTCTACAATGTTTTATGGGGTTTGCTACCATAAGGCCCTCACTACAATATTTTATGGTGTTCGCTCACCTGTAGGCCCTCACCTCCAATGTTTCATACGGTCTGCTCAGCCCTCACTACAATGTTTAATACGGTCTGCTCAGCTGTAGGCCCTCTTTACAATGTTTTCTGGGGTTTACTCACCGTAATGCTCTCACTACAATGTTTTATGGGGTTCGCTCACCTGTAGGCCCTCATCTCCAATGTTTTATACGGTCTGCTCAGCTGTAGCCCCTCACTACAATGTTTTATGGGGTTTGCTCACCTTCAGGCCCTCACCTCCAATGTTTCATATGGTCTGCTCAGCTGTAGGCCCTCACTACAATGTTTTCTGGGGTTTGCTCGCCTGTAGGCCCTCACCTCTAATGTTTCACACTGTCTGCTCAGCTGTAGGCCCTCACTACATTGTTTTATGGGGTTTGCTCACCATAAGGCCCTCACTAAAAAAAATTGGGGGGTTCGCTCACCTGTATGCCCTCACCTTCAATGTTTCATATGGTCTGCTCAGCTGTAGGCCCTCACTACAATGTTTTATGGGGTTCGCTCACCTGTAGGCCCTCACCTCCAATGTTTCATACGGTCTGCTCAGCTGTAGGCCCTTACTACAATGTTTTATGGGGTTCACTCACCTGTAGGCCCTCACCTTTAATATTTCATACGGTCTGCTCAGCTGTAGGCCCTCACTACAATGTTTTATGGGGTTTGCTTACCTTCAGGCCCTCACCTCCAATGTTTCATACGGTCTGCTCAGCTGTAGGCCGTCACTATAATGTTTGCTGGGGTTTGCTTACCATAAGGCCCTCACTACAATATTTTATGGGGTTCGCTTACCTTTAGGCCATCAACTCCAATGTTTCATACGGTGTGCTCATTTGTAGGCCCTCACTACAATTTTTCATACGGTTTTCTCAGCTGTAGGCCCTCACTACAATGTTTTCTGGGATTTGCTTACCATAATGCTCTCACTACAATGTTTTATTGGGTTCGCTCACATGTCGGCCCCCATCTCCAATGTTTCATACGGTCTGCTCAGCTGTAGGCCCTCACTACAATGTTTTATGGGGTTTGCTACCATAAGGCCCTCACTACAATATTTTATAGTGTTCGCTCACCTGTAGGCCCTCACCTCCAATGTTTCATACAGTCTGCTCAGCTGTAGGCCCTCACTACAATGTTTCATACAGTCTGCTCAGTTGTAGGCCCTCACTACAATGTTTTATGGGGTTTGCTCACCATAAGGCCCTCACTACAATGTTTTATGGGGTTCGCTCACCTGTAGGCCCTCACCTCCAATATTTTATACGGTCTGCTCAGCTGTAGGCCCTCACTACAATGTTTTATGGGGTTTGCTTACCTGTAGGCCATCAACTCCAATGTTTCATATGGCCTGCTCATTTGTAGGCCCTCACTACAATGTTTCATACGGTTTGCTCAGCTGTAGGCCCTCATTACAATGTTTTCTGGGGTTTGCTCACCATAATGCTCTCACTACAATGTTGTATGGGGTTCGCTCACCTGTAGACCCTCATCTCCAATGTTACATACGGTCTGCTCAGCTGTAGCCCCTCACTACAATATTCTATGGGGTTTGCTTACCTTCAGGCCCTCACCTCCAATGTTTCATACTATCTGCTCAGCTGTAGGCCCTCACTATAATGTTTTCTGGTGTTTGCTTACCATAAGGCCCCTAACTACAATGTTTTATGGGGTTCGCTCAATTGTAGGCCCTCACCCCCAATGTTTCATACACTCTGCTCAGCTGTGAGCCCTCACTACAATGTTTTATGGGGTTTGCTCACCATAAGGCCCTCACTACAATGTTTTATGGGGTTCACTCGCCTGTAGGCCCTCACCTCCAATGTTTCATACTGTCTGCTCAGCTGTAGGCCCTCACTACAATGTTTTATGGGGTTTACTCACCATAAGGCCCGCACTACAATGTTTTATGAGGTTCGCTCACCTGTAGGCCCTCACCTCCAATGTTTCATATGGTCTGCTCAGCTGTAGGCCCTCACTACAATGTTTTATGGGGTTTGCTACCATAAGGCCCTCACTACAATATTTTATAGTGTTCTCTCACCTGTAGGCCCTCACCTCCAATGTTTCATACGGTCTGCTCAGCTGTAGGCCCTCACTACAATGTTCTATGGGGTTCGCTCACCTTTAGGCCATCAACTCCAATGTTTCATACGGTGTGCTCATTTGTAGGCCCTCACAATTTTTCATATGGTTTGCTCAGCTGTAGGCCCTCACTACAATGTTTTCTGGGATTTGCTCACCATAATGCTCTCACTACAATGTTTTATGGGGTTCGCTCACCTGTAGGCCCTCATCTCCAATGTTTCATACGGTCTGCTCAGCTGTAGCCCCTCACTACAATGTTTTATGGGGTTTGCTACCATAAGGCCCTCACTACAATATTTTATAGTGTTCGCTCACCTGTAGGCCCTCACTTCCAATGTATCATACGGTCTGCTCAGCTGTTGGCCCTTACTACAATGTTTCATACGGTCTGCTCAGATGTAGGCCCTCACTACAATGTTTTATGGGGTTTGCTCACCAAAAGGCCCTCACTACAATGTTTTATGGGGTTGGCTCACCTGTAGACCCTCACCTCCAATATTTTATACGGTCTGCTCAGCTGTAGGCCCTCACTACAATGTTCTATGGGGTTCGCTCACCTTTAGGCCATCAACTCCATTGTTTCATACTGTCTGCTCAGCTGTAGGCACTCACTACATTGTTTTATGGGGTTTGCTCACCATACGGCCCTCACTACATTTTTTTGGGGGTTCGCTCACCTGTAGGCCCTCACCTTCAATGTTTCATATGGTCTGCTCAGCTGTAGCCCCTCACTACAATGTTTTATGGGGTTTGCTCACCTTCAGGCCCTCACCTCCATTGTTTCATACTGTCTGCTCAGCTGTAGGCATTCACTACATTGTTTTTTTTTTTAATTCTGTTTATTTAAAGCAGATTCACAAAATACAAGGCAAAGGTCATGATCCCACATAACATACATTAAGCACGCTTTCTCCCCCTTGCTTCTGAAGGAAGTCAGGGAGTCACATATAGTAACTTTAAGGATCATGAGTTTAATATACATGAATCTGACTGCATTTTTTATTTTTTCAAAAGTGTTAGGAGACAGAAATAATAAAGAAAAGAAAGGGGAAGAGGGGTAAGGGAGAGAGATATAGGGGGGGGGGGGGGGGGGAGGGAGGCAGGCCTATACTGCCAGGGGTCCCAGAGTATTACTTAGAGATGCTTTAAGATACCATGTAGTGTACTGAAAGGGTTTAACCAATTCTCTAACTTCTACCATACTGTAGTGTGCCAAAACAAAAGTGCGCCACTTATTAAAGAATTTGGAAGCTGAACTTTCTTTGTGCCTAGATGCTTCAATCCTTTCATATCCTAAAAGTACTTTCAATTCAGAAATCACAGCAGGAATGTCTGGCATGGTATCTGTGAGCCATCTCTGGAGCAAGACCCTTTTGGCTACCAACAAAACCGAGTGTAATAAAATCGGTATCTTAGTTGGGTTCTCCATACGGATATAATGAAAAACCAAGGTCTGAGGTTCCATGGGTAATTCCACCAACCAGTTAGTCTTGATATATTCAATCACAGCGATCCAAAATTTGATTACCTCAGGACATGTCCAGATGCCATGCCAGAAATCCGTAGCAGCCATTTTACAATTAGGACAATGTGTGATACGGTCTGGAAACTGGGGAGAGGCTGGAAAGTTAAATCCATAAATTGCCCGATGCATCATTCTAAAAAACGTTTCACGCCAAATCTCACCAATCACGCACTGACGCACCTTACTCCAACCTTCCAGGATTTTCACCCCAATCTCATCATCCATAGTGATGTGCTCCCACTTCTTAAAAAGAGTGGAGACCTTGGCTTTTGTGAAGTTTCCTGAAAAGGCCCTGTACAGCCTAGAGAGGGAGACTGTTTGGGGAGAGAAACTAAGGATCTCATCAAAGGAGTTTTTGGTCGCCTCTCTCGATAGATCACGTAATCTATGTGAGCAGAAACCCACAATCCGCATTATTTGCAAGAAATGGGAATCTGGTAAAGCGTATTTTTCCTTCAGTTCTTTTGGAGTCAGCCAGCGTTTCTCCCCCTGATGCATCAGATGTTCCGCCCTAGTCAAACCCCTAGATATCCACAACTCAGAAGGTCTCAAACTAGTCCCTGATGGAAATTCTGGATGACCCCATAGCGGCATCCATTTAGAGATTGCATGAGGCAGATTTGCTGTTTTCCTAACCGCCTTCCAGGTTGCTATCGTATCTCTCAATAAAAGCGAGGATTTAATTTCCCTGGGTAATGCGGCCAAATTAGAGTGGAGGCACGCTTCACTACATTGTTTTATGGGGTTTGCTCACCAGACGGCCCTCACTACATTTTTTGGGGGGTTCGCTCACCTGTAGGCCCTCACCTTCAATGTTTCATACGGTCTGCTCAGCTGTAGGCCCTCACTACAATGTTTTATGGGGTTTGCTCTACCATAAGGCCCTCACTACAATGTTTTATGAGGTTCGCTCACCTGTAGGCCCTCACATCCAATGTTTCGTACGGTCTGATCAGCTGTAGGCCCTCACTACAATGTTTTATGGGGTTTGCTCACCTTCAGGGCCCTCACCTCCAATATTTCATACAGTCTGTTTAGCTGTAGTCCCTCACTACAATGTTTTATGGGGTTTGCTCACCATAAGGCCCTTACTACAATGTTTTATGGGGTTCGCTCACCTGTAGGCCCTCACCTCCAATGTTTCATACGGTCTGCTCAGCTGTAGGCTCTCACTACAATGTTTTATGGGGTTCGCTCACCTGTAGGCCCTCACCTTTAATATCTCATTTGGTCTGCTCAGCTGTAGGCCCTCACTACAATGTTTTATGGGGTTTGCTCACTATAAGGCCCTCACAACAATGATCTATGGAGTTCGCTAACCTGTAGGCCCTCACCTCCAAAATTTCATACGGTCTGCTCAGCTGTAGGCCCTCACTACAATGTTTTATGGAGTTTGCTCACCTTCAGGCCCTCACCTCCAATGTTTCATACGGTCTGCTTAGCTGTAGGCCCTTACTACAATGTTTTATGGGGTTTGCTCACCTGTAGGCCCTCACCTCCAATGTTTCATACAATCTGCTCAGCTGTAGGCCCTCACTACAATGTTTTATGGGGTTCGCTCACCTGTAGGCCCTCACCTTTAATATCTCATACGGTCTGCTCAGCTGTAGGCTCTCACTACAATGTTTTATGGGGTTTGCTTACCTTCAGGCCCTCACCTCCAATGTTTCATACGGTCTGCTCAGCTGTAGGCCTTCACCATAAAGTTTTCTGGGGTTTGCTTACCATACGGCCCTCACTACAATGTTTTATGGGGTTGGCTCACTTGTAGGCCCTCACCCCCAATGTTACATACGGTCTGTTCAGCTGTGAGCCCTCACTACAAAATTTTATGGGGTTTGTTCACCATAAGGCCCTCGCTACAATGTTTTATGGGTTTCGCTCACCTGTAGGCCCTCACCTCTAATGTTTCTTACAATCTGCTAAGCTGTAGGCCCTCACTACAATGTTTTATGGGGTACGCTCACCTATAGGACCTCACCTTAATATTTCATACGGTCTGCTCAGCTGTAGGCCCTCACTACCATGTTTTATGTGGTTTCCTTACCTTCAGGCCCTCACCTCCAATGTTTCATACGGTCTGCTCAGCTGTAGGCCCTCACTATAATGTTTTCTGGGGTTTGCTCACCATAAAGCCCTCACTACAATGTTTTATGGGGTTCGCTCACCTGTAGTCCATCACCACCAATGTTTTATACGGTCTGCTCAGCTGTAGGCCCTCACTACAAAGTTTTCTGGGGTTTGCTCACCATAAGGCCCTCACTAGAATGTCTTTTGGGGTTTGCTCACCTGTAGGCCCTCATCTCCAATGTTTCATACGATATGCTCAGCTGTAGACCCTCACTTCATTGTTTTCTGGGGTTTGCTCACCATAAGGCCCTCACTACAATGTTTCATACGGTCTGCTCAGCTGTAGGCCCTCACCTCCAATGTTTCATTTGGTCTGCTCAGCTGTAGGCCCTCACTGCAATGTTTTCTGGGGTTTGCTCACCATAAGGCCCTCACTACAATCTTTTATGGGGTTCGCTCACCTGTAGGCCCTCACCCTCAATGTTTTCTGGGGTTTGCTCACCATAAGGTTCTCACTACAATGTTTTATGGGGTTCGCTCACCTGTAGGCCCTCACCTCCAAAATTTCATACGGTCTGCTCAGCTGTAGGCCCTCACTACAATGTTTATGGGGTTTGCTCACCTTCAGGCCCTCACCTCCAATGTTTCATACGGTCTGCTCAGCTGTAGGCCCTTGCTACAATGTTTTCTAGGGTTTGCTCACCATAAGGCCCTCACTACAATGTTTTATGGGGTTCGCTCATCTGTATGCCCTCACCTCCAATGTTTCATACAATCTGCTCAGCTGTAGGCCCTCACTACTATGTTTTATTGGGTTCGCTCACCTGTAGGCCCTCACCTTTATTATTTCATACGGTCTGCTCAGCTGTAGGCCCTCACTACAATGTTTTATGGGGTTTGCTTACATTCAGGCCCTCACCTCCAATGTTTCATACGGTCTGCTTAGCTGTAGGCCCTCACTATAATGTTTTCAGGGGTTTGCTTACCATAAGGCCCTCACTACAATGTTTTATAGGGTTTGCTCACTTGTTGGACCTCACCCCCAATGTTTCATACGGTCTGCTCAGCTGTGAGCCCTCACTACAATGTTTAATGGGGTTTGCGCACCATAACGCCCTCACTACAATGTTTTATGGGGTTTGCTCACCATAACGCCCTCACTACAATGTTTTATGGGGTTCGCTCATCTGTAGGAGGCCCTCACCGCCAATGTTTCATACGGTCTGATCAGCTGTAGGCCCTCACTACAATGTTTTATGGGGTTTGCTCACCATAAGGCCCTCACTACAATGTTTTATGAGGTTCGCTCATCTGTAGGAGGCCCTCACCTCCAATGTTTCATACGGTCTGATCAGCTGTAGGCCCTCACTACAATGTTTTATGGGGTTTGCTCACCTTCAGGGCCCTCACCTCCAATATTTCATACAGTCTGCTCAGCTGTAGGCCCTCACTACAATGTTTTATGGGGTTTGTTCACCATAAGGCCCTCACTACAATGTTTTATGGGGTTCTCTCACCTGTAGGCCCTCACCTCCAATGTTTCATACGGTCTGCTCAGCTTTAAGCCCTCACTACAATGTTTCATACGGTCTGCTCAACTGTAGGCCCTTACTACAATGTTTTATGGGTTTCGCTTACCTGTAGGCCATCAACTCCAATGTTTCATATAATCTGCTCATTTGTAGGCCCTCACTACAATGTTTCATACGGTTTGCTCAGCTGTAGGCCCTCACTACAATGTTTTCTGGGGTTTGCTCACCATAATGCTCTCACTATAATGTTTTATGGAGTTCGCTCTCCTGTAGGCCCTCATCTCCAATGTTTCATACGGTCTGCTCAGCTGTAGCCCCTCACTACAATATTTTATGGGGTTTGCTTACCTTCAGGCCCTCACCTCCAATGTTTCATACGGTCTTCTCAGCTGTAGGCCCTCACTATAATGTTTTCTGGTGTTTGCTTACCATAATGCCCCTAACTACAATGTTTTATGGGGTTCGCTCACTTGTAGGCCCTCACCCCCAATGTTTCATACAGTCTGCTCACCTGTGAGCCCTCACTACAATGTTTTATGGGGTTTGCTCACCATAAGGCCCTCACTACAATGTTTTATGGGGTTCACTCGCCTGTAGGCCCTCATCTCCAATGTTTCATACTGTCTGCTTAGCTGTAGACCCTCACTACAATGTTTTATGGGGTTTACTCACCATAAGGCCCTCACTACAATGTTTTATGAGGTTCGCTCACCTGTAGGCTCTCATCTCCAATGTTTCATACGGTTTGCTCAGCTGTAGGCTCTCACTACAATATTTTATGGGGTTTGCTCACCTTCAGGGCCCTCACCTACAATATTTCATACAGTCTGCTCACCTGTAGGCCCTCAGTACAATGTTTTATAAGGTTTGCTACCATAAGGCCCTTACTACAATAATTTATGGTGTTAGCTCACCTGTAGGCCCTCACCTCCAATGTTTCATACAGTCTGCTCAGCTGTAGGCCCTCACTACAATGTTTAATGGGGTTTGCTCACTAAAAAGCCCTCACTACATTGTTTTATGGGGTTCACTCACCTGTAGGCCCTCACCTCCAATATTTTACATGGTCTGCTCAGCTGTAGGCCCTCACTACAATGTTCTATGGGGTTCGCTCACCTTTAGGCCATCAACTCCAATGTTTCATACAGTCTGCTCATTTGTAGGCCCTCACTACAATGTTTCATACGGTTTGCTCAGCTGTAGGCCCTCACTACAATGTTTTCTGGGGTTTGCTCACTATAATGCTCTCACTACAATGTTTTATGGGGTTCGCTCACCTGTAGGCCCTCATCTCCAATGTTTCATACTGTCTGCTCAGCTGTAGCCCCTCATTACAATGTTTTATGGGGTTTGCTCACCTTCAGGCCCTCACCTCCAATGTTTCATATGGTCTGCTCAGCTGTAGGCCCTCACTACAATGTTTTCTGGGGTTTGCTCGCCTGTAGGCCCTCACCTCCAATGTTTCATACTGTCTTCTCAGCTGTAGGCCCTCATTACATTGTTTTCTGGGGTTTGCTCACCATAAGGCCCTCACTACATTTTTTTGGTGGGTTCTCTCACCTGTAGGCCCTCACCTCCAATGTTTCATACGGTCTGCTCAGCTGTAGGCCCTCACTACAATGTTTTATGGGGTTTGCTCACCATAAGGCCCTCACTACAATGTTTTATGAGGTTCGCTCACCTGTAGTCCCTCACCTCCAATGTTTTAAACGGTCTGATCAGCTGTGGGCCCTCACTACAATGTTTTATGGGGTTTGCTCACCTTCAGGGCCTCCACCTCCAATATTTCATACAGTCTGCTCAGCTGTGAGCCCTCACTACAATGTTTTATGGAGTTTGCTCACCATAAGGCCCTCACTACAATGTTTTATGGGGTTCACTTGCCTGTAGGCCCTCACCTCCAATGTTTCATACTGTCTGCTCAGCTGTAGGCCCTCACTACAATGTTTTATGGGGTTTACTCACCATAAGGCCCTCACTAAAATGTATTATGAGGTTCGCTCGCCTGTAGGCCCTCACATCCAATGTTTCATACTGTCTGCTCAGCTGTAGGCCCTCACTACAATGTTTTATGGGGTTTACTCACCATAAGGCCCTCACTAAAATGTATTATGAGGTTCGCTCACCTGTAGGCCCTCACCTACAATATTTCATACAGTCTGCTCACCTGTATGCCCTCACTACAATGTTTTATGGGGTTTGCTACCATAAGGCCCTCACTACAATGTTTTATGGGGTTCGCTCACCTGTAGGCCCTCACCTCCAATGTTTCATACGGTCTGCTCAGCTGTAGGCCCTTACTACAATGTTTTATGGGGTTCACTCACCTGTAGGCCCTCACCTTTAATATTTCATACGGTCTGCTCAGCTGTAGGTCCTCACTACAATGTTTTATGGGGTTTGCTTACCTTCAGGCCCTCACCTCCAATGTTTCATACGGTCTGCTCAGCTGTAGGCCCTCACTACAATGTTTCATACGGTCTGCTCAACTGTAGGCCCTCACTACAATGTTTTCTGGGGTTTGCTCACCATAAAGCCCTCACTACAATGTTTTATGTGGTTCGCTCACCTGTAGTCCATCACCTCCAATGTTTCATACTGTCTTATCAGCTGTAGGCCCTCACTACAAAGTTTTCTGGGGTTTGCTTACCATAAGGCCCTCACTACAATTTCTTATGGGGTTCGTTCACCTGTAGGCCCTCATCTTCAATGTTTCATACGATCTGCTCAGCTGTAGGCCCTCACTCAGTGGCATACCTACCATATAGGCAGACCACGCAGCTGCTATGGGGCCCGTGAGAAAGAGGGGCCCGAAGTGGAGGAGAGGCCCCACCCCCTAATTGCTCCTGTTTATCTTTCTAAAGCTAAAGGACCTTTAATGATGTCATCAGAGGTCCTGTAAGGGAATGGCACAGTGTAAAGTGTAGTTCCCAGGTTAGAACAGTGCATCTGCCAGGACCTGTGATGACATCATCTTCAACATCACAGGTCCTGCAGAATCTAGCAAAGGAACTGCACCAAAAATGGTGTAGTTCCTAGGTTTCAATGGTATATCTGCCAGGACCTGTGATGACATGATCACAGGTCCTTCAACCCCTAACAGCAAGTATCAGAAGTTCACAAGCAGCTCTGCATTGATCCATACAGATTGGAATGGAGTGGTAAGAGGAGGTCCTCCACTTCTCATCTTTTCCCCCCCCCCCCCCCCCATGCCCTGTTTTTACTGATTGCACACTCATGTATAATACTTCAGACAGTTACAGGGACCACTACCTCAAGTACCTCCTACACACAGTGACCATAATGTATAACTGACCACATATTTCTATAAACACTGCATCTACAGTATTATACCTTCTATGTCTCACATCAATACACTGCTCTGTGTATATACACTCACCTAAAGAATTATTAGGAACACCTGTTCTATTTCTCATTAATGCAATTATCTAGTCAATCAATCACATGGCAGTTGCTTCAATGCATTTAGGGATGTGGTCCTGGTCAAGACAATCTCCTGAACTCCAAACTGAATGTCAGAATGGGAAAGAAAGGTGATTTAAGCAATTTTGAGCGTGGCATGGTTGTTGGTGCCAGACGGGCCGGTCTGAGTATTTCACAATCTGCTCAGTTACTGGGATTTTCACACACAACCATTTCTAGGGTTTACAAAGAATGGTGTGAAAAGGGAAAAACATCCAGTATGCGGCAGTTCTGTGGGCAAAAATGCCTTGTGGATGCTAGAGGTCAGAGGAGAATGGGCCGACTGATTCAAGCTGATAGAAGAGCAACGTTGACTGAAATAACCACTCGTTACAACCGAGGTATGCAGCAAAGCATTTGTGAAGCCACAACACGCACAACCTTCAGGCGGATGGACTACAACAGCAGAAGACCCCACCGGGTACCACTCATCTCCACTACAAATAGGAAAAAGAGGCTACAATTTGCACAAACTCACCAAAATTGGACTGTTGAAGACTGGAAAAATGTTTACTGGTCTGATGAGTCTCGATTTCTGTTGAGACATTCACATAGTAGAGTCCGAATTTGGCGTAAACAGAATGAGAACATGTATCCATCCTCTGATGGCTACTTCCAGCAGGATAATGCACCATGTCACAAAGCTCGAATCATTTCAAATTGGTTTCTTGAACATGACAATGAGTTCACTGTACTAAAATGGCCCCCACAGTCACCAGATCTCAACCCAATAGAGCATCTTTGGGATGTGGTGGAACGGGAGCTTCGTGCCCTGGATGTGCATCCCTCAAATCTCCATCAACTGCAAGATGCTATCCTATCAATATGGGCCAACATTTCTAAAGAATGCTATCAGCACCTTGTTGAATCAATGCCACGTAGAATTAAGGCAGTTCTGAAGGCAAAAGGGGTCCAACACCGTATTAGTATGGTGTTCCTAATAATTCTTTAGGTGAGTGTATATATATATATATATATATATATATATACACACACACTGCATATATTACACAGTATTATACATGCAATATGTACAAATATATAGTATATACCGCAGTGCACTGATATGTGAGGTACAATAGATGCAGTGTGTACAGGTATATAATAAATACAGCAGTGTATTGACACCTCGTACCTCACATATCAGTACACCGCTGTATATACTATATATCTGTACACACTGTATCTATTTTACCTCGTACCTCACATATCAGTACACTGCTGTATATACTATATATCTGTACACACTGCATCTATTATATCTCGTACCTCACATATCAGTACACTGCTGTATATACTATATATCTGTACACACTGCATCTATTATACCTTGTACCTCACATATCAGTGCACTGCTGTATATACTATATACCTGTACACACTGCATATATTATACCTCTTTTGTGTGCCAGGGCTGTTTTGTAATCCCAATCCGGCCCTGATGGCATAAATTAAAAATCGCAGCAGCAAGAATAGTTCATGGAACAAAAGGAGGGGCTATAAAAGGGGAATAGGGGCCCAATTTAGATTCCTGCTATGGGGCCCAGTGATTTTTATGTACGCCCCTGCCCTCACTACAATGTTTTATAGGGTTCGCTCACCTGTAGGCCCTTACCTCCAATGTTTCATACGGTCTGTTCAGCTGTAGGCCCTCACTACAATGTTTCATACGGTCTGCTCAGCTGTAGGCCCTCACTACAATGTTTTATGGGGTTTACTCACCATAAGGCCCTCACTACAATGTTTTATGGGGTTCACTCGCCTGTAGGCCCTCACCTCCAATGTTTCATACTGTCTGCTCAGCTGTAGGCCCTCACTACAATGTTTTATGGGGTTTACTCACCATAAGGCCCTCACTACAATGTTTTATGGGGTTCACTCGCCTGTAGGCCCTCACCTCCAATGTTTCATACTGTCTGCTCAGCTGTAGGCCCTCACTACAATGTTTTATGGGGTTTATTCACCATAAGGCGTTCACTAAAATGTTTTATGAGGTTCGCTCACCTGTAGGCCCTCACATCCAATGTTTCATACGGTCTGCTCACCTGTAGGCCCTCATTACAATGTTTTATGGGGTTTGCTCACCTTCAGTGCCCTCACCTACAATATTTCATACAGTCTTCTCACCTGTATGCCCTCACTACAATGTTTTATGGGGTTTGCTACCATAAGGCCCTCACTACAATATTTTATGGTGTTCGCTCACCTGTAGGCCCTCACCTCCAATATTTCATATGGTCTGCTCAGCTGTAGGCCCTCACTACAATGTTTCATACGGTCTGCTCACCTGTAGGCCCTCACTACAATGTTTTATGGGGTTCGCTTGCCTTCCGGCCCTCATTTTCAATGTTTCATACGGTCTGCTCAGCTGTATGCCCTCACTACAATGTTTTATGGGATTTGCTCACCTTCAGGCCCTCACCCCCAATGTTTCATACGGTCTGCTCACCTGTAGGCCCTCACCCCCAATGTTTCATACGGTCTGCTCACCTGTAGGCCCTCACCTTCAATGTTTTCTGGAGTTTGCTCACCATAAGGCCCTCACTACAATGTTTTATGGGGTTCGCTTACCTGTAGGCCCTCACCTCCAATGTTTCATACGGTCTGCTCAGCTGTAGGCCCTCACTACAATGTTTTATGGGGTTTGGTCACCATAAGGCCCTCACAACAATGTTTTATGAGGTTCGCTTACCTGTAGGCCCTCCCCTCCAATGTTCCATACGGTCTGCTCAGCTGTAGGCCCTCACTACAATGTTTTATGGGGTTTGCTCACCAAAAGGCCCTCACTACATTGTTTTATGGGGTTTGCTCACCTGTAGGCCCTCACCTCCAATGTTTCATACGGTCTGCTCATTTGTAGGCCCTCACTACAATGTTTCATACGGTTTGCTCAGCTGTAGGCCCTCACTACAATGTTTTATGGGGTTTGATCACCATAATGCTCTCACTACAATGTTTTATGGGGTTCGCTCACCTGTAGGCCCTCATCTCCAATGTTTCATACGGTCTGCTCAGCTGTAGCCCCTTACTACAATGTTTTATGGGGTTTGTTCACCTTCAGGCCCTCACCTCCAATGTTTCATATGGTCTGCTCAGCTGTAGGCCCTCACTACAATGTTTTCTGGGGTTTGCTCGCCTGTAGGCCCTGAACTCCATTGTTTCATACTGTCTGCTTTGCTGTAGGCCCTCACTACATAGTTTTATGGGGTTTTCTCACCATAAGGCCCTCACTACAATGTTTTATAGGGTTCGCTCATCTGTAGGCCCTTACCTCCAATGTTTCATACGATCTGCTTAGCTGTAGGCCCTCACTACATTGTTTTATGGGGTTTGCTCACCATAAGGCCCTTACTAAAAAATTTTGGGGGGTTCGCTCACCTGTAGGCCCCCACCCCCAATGTTTCATACTGTCTGCTCAGCTGTAGGCCCTCACTACAATGTTTTATGGGGTTTTCTCACCATAAGGCCCTCACCTACAATATTTCATACAGTCTGCAATGTTTTCTGGGGTTTACTCACCGTAATGCTCTCACTACAATGTTTTATGGGGTTCACTCACCTGTAGGCCCTCATCTCCAATGTTTTATACGGTCTGCTCAGCTGTAGCCCCTCACTACAATGTTTTATGGGGTTTGCTCACCTTCAGGGCCCTCACCTACAATATTTCATACAGTCTGCTCACCTGTAGGCCCCTCTACAATGTTTTATGGGGTTTGCTACCATAAGGCCCTCACTACAATATTTTATGGTGTTCGCTGACCTGTAGGCCCTCACCTTCAATGTTTCATACGGTCTGCTCAGCCCTCACTACAATGTTTAATACGGTCTGCTCAGCTGTAGGCCCTCTTTACAATGTTTTCTGGGGTTTACTCACCGTAATGCTCTCACTACAATGTTTTATGGGGTTCGCTCACCTGTAGGCCCTCATCTCCAATGTTTTATACGGTCTGCTCAGCTGTAGCCCCTCACTACAATGTTTTATGGGGTTTGCTCACCTTCAGGCCCTCACCTCCAATGTTTCATATGGTCTGCTCAGCTGTAGGCCCTCACTACAATGTTTTCTGGGGTTTGCTCACCATAAGGCCCTCACTAAAAAAAATTGGGGGGTTCGCTCACCTGTACGCCCTCACCTTCAATGTTTCATATGGTCTGCTCAGCTGTAGGCCCTCACTACAATGTTTTATGGGGTTCGCTCACCTGTAGGCCCTCACCTCCAATGTTTCATACGGTCTGCTCAGCTGTAGGCCCTTACTACAATGTTTTATGGGGTTCACTCACCTGTAGGCCCTCACCTTTAATATTTCATACGGTCTGCTCAGCTGTAGGTCCTCACTACAATGTTTTATGGGGTTTGCTTACCTTCAGGCCCTCACCTCCAATGTTTCATACGGTCTGCTCAGCTGTAGGCCGTCACTATAATGTTTGCTGGGGTTTGCTTACCATAAGGCCCTCACTACAATATTTTATGGGGTTCGCTTACCTTTAGGCCATCAACTCCAATGTTTCATACGGTGTGCTCATTTGTAGGCCCTCACTACAATTTTTCATACGGTTTTCTCAGCTGTAGGCCCTCACTACAATGTTTTCTGGGATTTGCTTACCATAATGCTCTCACTACAATGTTTTATTGGGTTCGCTCACATGTCGGCCCTCATCTCCAATGTTTCATACAGTCTGCTCAGCTGTAGGCCCTCACTACAATGTTTTATGGGGTTTGCTACCATAAGGCCCTCACTACAATATTTTATAGTGTTCGCTCACCTGTAGGCCCTCACCTCCAATGTTTCATACAGTCTGCTCAGCTGTAGGCCCTCACTACAATGTTTCATACAGTCTGCTCAGTTGTAGGCCCTCACTACAATGTTTTATGGGGTTTGCTCACCATAAGGCCCTCACTACAATGTTTTATGTGGTTCGCTCACCTGTAGGCCCTCACCTCCAATATTTTATACGGTCTGCTCAGCTGTAGGCCCTCACTACAATGTTTTATGGGGTTTGCTTACCTGTAGGCCATCAACTCCAATGTTTCATATGGCCTGCTCATTTGTAGGCCCTCACTACAATGTTTCATACGGTTTGCTCAGCTGTAGGCCCTCATTACAATGTTTTCTGGGGTTTGCTCACCATAATGCTCTCACTACAATGTTGTATGGGGTTCGCTCACCTGTAGACCCTCATCTCCAATGGTACATACGGTCTGCTCAGCTGTAGCCCCTCACTACAATATTCTATGGGGTTTGCTTACCTTCAGGCCCTCACCTCCAATGTTTCATACTATCTGCTCAGCTGTAGGCCCTCACTATAATGTTTTCTGGTGTTTGCTTACCATAAGGCCCCTAACTACAATGTTTTATGGGGTTCGCTCAATTGTAGGCCCTCACCCCCAATGTTTCATACACTCTGCTCAGCTGTGAGCCCTCACTACAATGTTTTATGGGGTTTGCTCACCATAAGGCCCTCACTACAATGTTTTATGGGGTTCACTCGCCTGTAGGCCCTCACCTCCAATGTTTCATACTGTCTGCTCAGCTGTAGGCCCTCACTACAATGTTTTATGGGGTTTACTCACCATAAGGCCCGCACTACAATGTTTTATGAGGTTCGCTCACCTGTAGGCCCTCACCTCCAATGTTTCATACGGTCTGCTCAGCTGTAGGCCCTCACTACAATGTTTTATGGGGTTTGCTACCATAAGGCCCTCACTACAATATTTTATAGTGTTCTCTCACCTGTAGGCCCTCACCTCCAATGTTTCATACGGTCTGCTCAGCTGTAGGCCCTCACTACAATGTTCTATGGGGTTCGCTCACCTTTAGGCCATCAACTCCAATGTTTCATACGGTGTGCTCATTTGTAGGCCCTCACAATTTTTCATATGGTTTGCTCAGCTGTAGGCCCTCACTACAATGTTTTCTGGGATTTGCTCACCATAATGCTCTCACTACAATGTTTTATGGGGTTCGCTCACCTGTAGGCCCTCATCTCCAATGTTTCATACGGTCTGCTCAGCTGTAGGCCCTCACTACAATGTTTTATGGGGTTTGCTACCATAAGGCCCTCACTACAATATTTTATAGTGTTCGCTCACCTGTAGGCCCTCACTTCCAATGTATCATACGGTCTGCTCAGCTGTTGGCCCTTACTACAATGTTTCATACGGTCTGCTCAGATGTAGGCCCTCACTACAATGTTTTATGGGGTTTGCTCACCAAAAGGCCCTCACTACAATGTTTTATGGGGTTGGCTCACCTGTAGACCCTCACCTCCAATATTTTATACGGTCTGCTCAGCTGTAGGCCCTCACTACAATGTTCTATGGGGTTCGCTCACCTTTAGGCCATCAACTCCATTGTTTCATACTGTCTGCTCAGCTGTAGGCACTCACTACATTGTTTTATGGGGTTTGCTCACCATACGGCCCTCACTACATTTTTTTGGGGGTTCGCTCACCTGTAGGCCCTCACCTTCAATGTTTCATATGGTCTGCTCAGCTGTAGCCCCTCACTACAATGTTTTATGGGGTTTGCTCACCTTCAGGCCCTCACCTCCATTGTTTCATACTGTCTGCTCAGCTGTAGGCACTCACTACATTGTTTTATGGGGTTTGCTCACCAGACGGCCCTCACTACATTTTTTGGGGGGTTCGCTCACCTGTAGGTGCTCACCTTCAATGTTTCATACGGTCTGCTCAGCTGTAGGCCCTCACTACAATGTTTTATGGGGTTTGCTCTACCATAAGGCCCTCACTACAATGTTTTATGAGGTTCGCTCACCTGTAGGCCCTCACATCCAATGTTTCGTACGGTCTGATCAGCTGTAGGCCCTCACTACAATGTTTTATGGGGTTTGCTCACCTTCAGGGCCCTCACCTCCAATATTTCATACAGTCTGCTTAGCTGTAGTCCCTCACTACAATGTTTTATGGGGTTTGCTCACCATAAGGCCCTTACTACAATGTTTTATGGGGTTTGCTCACCTGTAGGCCCTCACCTCCAATGTTTCTTACGGTCTGCTCAGCTGTAGGCCCTCACTACAATGTTTTATGGGGTTTGCTCACCATAAGGCCCTCACTACAAGGTTTATGGGGTTCACTCACCTGTAGGCCCTCACCTCTAATGTTATCCAGGGTCAGCTCACCAGCAGGCCCTCAACCAAAATGTTTAAGAGGTTCAGCTGAGCAGCAGTCCCTCACCCGTAATGTTTTAGTGTGTAACCAGCAGGACCTTGCTCCTAATGTTTTTTGAGGGTCAGCAGCAGGCTATTATTAATAATTTTTAAATGGTCTGTATGATGCCCTCCTTTATGTGTAATAAAAGGTGCATTGGAGTGCCTGTTCCTTGCAATTTTTGGCAGGCCTTTTACTTGCATAGGCTGTATGAGTGTAGGAGTCCCACTACCTGAACAATTGTAGCACCATGTGAATGAGGGCCTCCTTTATGTGATATAGAGGCTGTATCTCTTTTTCCTTGTAATTTTTGGCAGCACTTACACTGTATATACAATTGAATTTACAGGAACGAATGTTTCCTAACAATTTTTCCTGTAAAAAAATTTTTTTGTGTGGGGGCGGGGTTCTGGCCATTTTTTTGTCAGTCTGTAAAAGTGGCGTACAACTCGGACAACATGGTTCCCAGCAGCGACATTGGTGTCCAAGATGCATCCAGACATTGTCCCCGTGCTGTTCCTGATCGATTTCAGAGGTGTTTCCAAAACTTTCAGACCTTTTCCTATGAACCAGGCACCCTCCCCTCATCCGAGCAGGGGGTGCCTGGTCGCCTCCCATTGACATCCATTATACTCGGGTGCTCGGCCGAGCACACAAATATTGCTATATGTTTGGACCGAACTCCCAAACACATGAACACTTTAGTGCTCGCTCATCACTAGCTAGAATCATTATTCACCAGAGACAGGAGCTGAACACACACAGATCCAGCCAGAGTTCAGTTTTATGGAAGCAAAGAGCTCAAAATAGGTATTTAAAGGGTTTCTGTCACCCCACAAAACTCTTTTTTTTTTTTTTGGATCGTTAGATTCCTCATAGCGCGATATAGGAGAATATAATAGTCTTACTTACTTTCATGCGGCCGATTCTTTATAAAACGAAGTTTTATAATATGTAAATGAGGGCTCTACCAGCAAGTAGGGCGTCTACTTGCTGGTAGCCGCAGCAGAAATCCGCCCCCTCGCCGTGTTGATTGACAGGGCCAGCCGTGATCTCCTCCTCCGGCCGGCCCTGTCAGTAATTCAAAAATCGCGCGCCTCTGGTCATTCGGCGCAGGCGCTCTGAGATGAGGAGGCTCGTCTCCTCAGCATTCCCTCAGTGCGCCTGCGCCGATGACATCACCGAAAGAGAAGACGTCATCGGCGCAGGCGCACTGAGGGAGTGCTGAGGAGACGAGCCTCCTTATCTCAGAGCGCCTGCGCCGAATGACCAGAGGCGCGCGATTTTTGAATTACTGACAGGGCCGGCCGGAGGAGATCACGGCTGGCCCTGTCAATCAACACGGCGAGTGGGCGGATTTCTGCTGCGGCTACCAGCAAGTAGACGCCCTACTTGCTGGTAGAGCCCTCATTTACATATTATAAAACTTCGTTTTATAAAGAATCGGCCGCATGAAAGCTAGCCGACTGCCTTAATGAATACTTCTGTTCAGTTTTTACAAAAGAAAAAGGAGAAGGACCTTCACTAGAAAGGATGACTAATAAATCATTTGATGCATGTATCTTTACAGAGGAAGATGTTCTAAGTTTGCTGTCTAAGGTGAAGACAAATAAGTCACAGGGGCCTGATGAGATACACCCAAAATTATTAAAAGAGCTTAGTGGTGAGCTGGCAAAACCGCTAACAGATTTATTTAACCAATCATTAGTAACAGGAATCGTCCCGGAAGATTGGAAATTGGCAAATGTCGTGCCCATTCACAAGAAAGGTAGTAGGGAGGAATCGAGCAACTATAGACCAGTGAGTCTGACATCAACAGTAGGCAAATTAATGGAAACCCTATTAAAGGATAGGATTGTGGAACATCTAAAATCCCATGGATTGCAAGATGAAAAACAACATGGGTTTACTTCAGGGAGATCATGTCAAACAAATCTTATAGATTTTTTTGACTGGGTGACTAAAATAATAGACGGTGGAGGTGCAGTAGACATCGCATATCTAGATTTTAGTAAGGCTTTTGACACTGTCCCACATAGAAGACTTATCAATAAACTGCAGTCATTGAGCATGGACTCCCATATTGTTGAGTGGATTAGGCAGTGGCTGAGTGACAGACAGCAGAGGTAGTCAATGGAGAACATTCAAAACAAGGTCATGTTACCAGTGGGGTTCCACAGGGATCTGTACTGGGACCAATTTTGTTTAATATCTTCATAAGTGATATTGCAAAAGGCCTCGATGGTAAGGTTTGTCTTTTTGCTGATGACACAAAGATATGTAACAGGGTTGATGTTCCTGGAGGGAAACGCCAAATGGAAAAGGATTTAGGAAAACTAGAAGAATGGTCAGAACTCTGGCAACTGAAATTTAATTTGGATAAGTGCAAGATAATGCACCTGGGGCGTATAAACCCAAGGGCAGAATATAGAATATTTGACACAGTCCTGACCTCAGTATCTGAGGAAAGGGATTTAGGAGTAATTATTTCAGAAGACTTAAAGGTGGGAAGACAATGTAATAGAGCAGCACGAAATGCCAGCAGAATGCTTGGATGTATAGGGAGAGGTATAAGCAGTAGAAAGAGTGAAGTGCTTATGCCGCTGTACAGAACACTGGTGAGACCTCACTTGGAGTATTGTGCGCAGTACTGGAGGCCATATCTCCAGAAGGATATAGATACTCTAGAGAGAGTTCAGAGAAGAGCTACTAAACTAGTACATGGATTGCAGGATAAAACTTACCAGGAAAGGTTAAAGGACCTTAACATGTATAGCTTGGAAGAAAGAAGAGACAGAGGGGATATGATAGAAACTTTTAAATACATAAAGGGAATCAACTCGGTAAAGGAGGAAAGCATATTTAAAAGAAGAAAAACTACCACAAGAGGACACCGTTTTAAATTAGAGGGGCAAAGGTTTAAAAGTAATATAAGGAAGTATTACTTTACTGAGAGAGTAGTGGATGCATGGAATAGCCTTCCTGCAGAAGTTGTACTGTAGCTGCAAATACAGTGAAGGGGTTTAAGCATGCATGGGATAGGCATAAGGCTATCCTTCATATAAGATAGGGCCAGGGACTATTAATAGGATTCAGATATATTGGGCAGACTAGATGGGCCAAATGGTTCTTATCTGCCGACACATTCTATGTTTCTATGTTTCTAAAGTAAGTAAGACTATTATATTCTCCTATATCGCGCTATGAGGAATCTAACGATCCAAAAAAAAAAAAAAAGAGTTTTGTGGGGTGACAGAAACCCTTTAATACAGTTATGATGTGTTCCTATTGTTAATAGTGTGATTAGAGCTGTATACTGAACTGGTTATATGTGTTTACTTGCAGTTCCACCAATTGCAACCATACAATTGCAAATACAAATTGCAAGCTACAAATTGCAAGCATACAGATGGAATCATTCAGATTCCATATTTCAATCCAAATTGCATACAACCATACCAAGTCATACTCAACCAATCTACAAATAGTCACTGCTAATTGTATACTGCGAGTAGAATTATTAGTTAAACATCAGACATACATCTGAGAGAGATCATAAAGTGCTTAAATCACTTAAAGTGACAGTACAGATACTGAAGAGATAAATATAAATAAATATAAATGACAAGATTGAACACTTGAACCAACATCTTATGCATACCGCCATTTTGTGATATCTTTTCAACACGTGTTTTGTACCTGGACTATCTGCTGCGGAGGCGACAGTGTTATATATGAAGAAAAGTTGAAGTTAATAAAGAAGTTATTTCAAGCATTTGGTGTGCTCTTTAAACCTACTTATTCCATAGAATGGCGCTAGAGGTATTACAGAGTAATAGACAGTCTGGTTAGACTAAAAGTCAGAGATACCAAAGTTCTTCTAATGTCACAGCGCAAAAGGCACTTCATAGTGCTGCGCCTGCCACAGTGGAACTATTGCCCTCAGAGGACGAAGCGATAGCGCTCCTCAACTTGCACCTTGCACAGTAAAGAGTGCATTAGAGCAACGGAGCATCGGCATATACCGCCGCACAGCAACTGTTGAGCTGAGCAAAGACATCTCAGAGGAGCTACCATAAAGGCCATAGAACGTGCGCATTAGTCAAACTGCAGCCGACTCCTAAAGTGGTAGAACGGCAAAGGCAAGATAGTCAGAGAAAGAGCTAAGGGCGTATCCAAGCCAGTGCATTGCAAGTCAGCACAGATCATCTCAAAGCATTGCAAGTCTGCACAGAGCAACGCAACTCAGCGCAGAGCATCGCAAGTCTGCACAGAGCACCGCAAGTCAGCGCAGAGCATAGCATCACATCAAGAAAAGACAAGTCTCCTTTAAGACAGACATTTGTTCCAGCAACCTTCAGATCCTGCTCTTCAGGATAAGGTCAGAGCTTTCCTTTTATTTCTTATCATTGCATATAGGCTTTGGCATAAAGAGACATTTTTGTGTTCAGATCGCTTATTGAGAGGAGGGTGTGCGCAGGGCAGTCAGTCCAGGAACGAGGACAGGGAGTCTCCACCATCAGGGGATGTCCCTGGGCTGAGTAGTGATTCAGGGTGAGAGCAGGGACAGGTTAGATATTTGTACACTCCCCCGAATACTGCCTTATGTACACCATACCTCTATAGCCATATCACTGGTTGGCTATCCCGTTAAATAGTTTTTATCGTTCTATATTGTTTGTTTCACAATTTTTTCACTGGTGAATCACAAAGGTGGTATAATTTTATTTGATTAAATTAGTAAAAGTTATGTTTTAAAGGGTCAATTCTGCTGGAACTCTCTATACTTCATGACCCCTCTATAAATTGTTTATTGACTCAGCTGGACATTTATGCTTTGTATTACATTATGGCCAATTTTTTATCCGGTACTTTATTTACCGAGGCCTTAATCAAAGAGGCCAGAGATATCTTTTCTGACAGGGAGATACCTGGACTGAGCACATCGGCAACCTGTAAACAAGTCTTTTGGGACCTTTATAATAGGTATAAGAATATAAAATCTTGGTGGGAGATACGTTCGATCGAGAGTTCTCTTGAATATAAAATCGTCCCTAAGGGACTTCGTCTCCAGGTGAGACCGGCAGAACACATAGTATCACAGTCCTTAATGAATAGATGGGAGGAACAACTGACCATCAGCTCACTTAATCTGATGACAATCCTCCTGGAAGAGGAGAAATTAATGTTTGAAAAAACGTCTGTCAGTCTACAAGAACAGATCGAGCTCGCCCTTACACTTAAGGACGACCCTGATTTTGTGAGACGGGAGACCTCCCTTCAGGCCTCTGTTGAAAGGTTCCAGAGTCTTATAAAAGAAAGAAAACATAGACAGTTTACTCGGGACCTGGCCGAGTTCAGAGAGAACCGGGCCTATATTCAACAACCCATTAACAGCGTGCCAACAGTGTCCGAGGTGTCCACATCCGAGGTGGACTCCTCTGACACTGAACAATCAATTGGTACATATAAAGGTAGAGGTACCGCACAAACCAAAAGAAGGGATAGACGATGGCAGAAGGGTGGAGGCGGCGGGAGGGGTCGGGCAGGTGGTATGAGTTACCCCGCCGGACCATCATCCTACTCTGCTGCTTCTTCCTCCAATTATCTCTCCTCACCACAACCGTCTTCTTTTTTAGAATAAAGCCAGGCCCCATATCAGCTACGAGACAGGGGCAGGACAGACAAGGCCTGAAGGGAGGCCTCCAGATTATAAATTTAACATCACGTGCATTTAGCAAAGTAGAACTTCATGTACTCAGCAAGGGACTGTCGTTTGTGCCTACCACAAACTTCTGCCTTTTCTCTTGGACGAAGGACCTTAATCTTTTTAGTAGGCTCCTTAAATGGCACAAGTTTTTCAAGGATAGTGACAGACAAACTTGTGAAAAACTTGGCCTTAGTGAGGGCGACTCTGTTGCCCTACACTCGCTATGCCAATTAGGGGAGGAAGGCAGCCGCCGGCCAGGTCAGGGTCCATATACTGATCTTAAACCTGGTAGTAGAAAGATGCCCCCACCAATGAACTATGAATGTGTGGACATCTTTCTACAGATGGTGATCAATGACCTTGAACAACTAGAACATGTGTCCCCTCGCCACTTCAATTTGTCTCGGACGGAAATGCAGGCACTGATATCCCTTGAAAATGATAAATCCATTGTGATTAAACCATCAGACAAGGGTGGCAACCTGGTCATTCTGGACCATGGAGCCTATCAGAATATGTGTCTTGATCTCCTTTAAAGATAAGGACGGTTACAGAGTACTGTCCGCCAATCCTCTAACTGTATTCTCCAATGACCTGAAAGACATTTTGACTGGAGCATTAGTTGAGAAGGTTATCTCAACTATGGAGTTGGATTTCCTCTTTCCGGCTCATCCCACCATAGCTACTTTTTATGGGTTGCCCAAGGTCCACAGGGGCATTACACCCCTTAAAGGTCGCCCGATCGTCTCCGGGGTTAACTCGTTGACCCAGAATTGCGGTGTATACATTGACCGCGTGCTGAGGGAGTTCGTTTTGGCCCTACCATCTTATACAAGGGACACAATGGACTTCCTCAGTAAGATAGAGACGATCAGTGTGGACCCTGGATGCATATTGGCAAGTGTGGATGTTGAATCCCTCTACAGTTCAATCCCGCACAACAAAGGTTTGTTTGCTGTACAGTATTTTTTTAAACGAGGGACATCCACTGTAGAACTCATAATGCCTTCATCCTCAGACTTCTCGAGTTTACTCTGACCCACAACTTTTTCCTCTTTAATTGCCGTTTCTACCACCAGCTCAGGGGGACGGCAATGGGGAGCTCGTGTGCCCCCACTTATGCCAACCTCTTCCTGGGATGGTGGGAAGATGTGTACGTGTTTCCAGACGCTGCTACCTGGTGGTCCGATAAGATCATATTCTGGACACGATACATTGACGATATCTTCATGGTGTGGAAAGGTGGGTCAGAGGAACGCCGAGAATTTGTAACGGCCTTAAATAGCAACGATATTGGTTTGCGGTTTACTTTTGAATCTGATCCGTTTACTATCCCCTTTCTGGATGTCCGCATAACCAAAGAGGGGGAGAGACTCTCTGCAAACATGTACAGAAAGGTAACCGCAACCAATTCGCTGCTACACTGGGAGAGTCACCACCCTACACCGCTTAAACGTGGCATACCCAGGGGCCAATACCTCCGTGCTCTGAGAAACTGCTCCGAGAATGAGGCATTTCCAGGGTGAGGCTAAAAAACTTCAGATGAGATTTAAAGAGAGGGGTTATCCCCAGACGGTCCTTGGGGGCGCCTTTCAGAATGCCTCGGACAAAAAGCGCACTGAATTTCTCATCCCTAAACCTAGGATAGAAAGTGGACAACAATTAATACGGCTTATCTCGACCTTTGACTCGGCAAACAGCCAGGTGGTCTCAATCCTTAAAAGGTATTGGCCTATTCTACATATGGACCCGGATCTTAAGGATGTGCTTACTGCACATCCAAGCGTTACATACAGACGGGGGAGGAGTCTCAAAGACCGGCTGGTCCACAGCCACTACACAACACCTAGTGGAGTGGGGACGTGGCTCGATCGAAAGCCATGTGGCATGTTTAACTGCGGTTCATGCAAAGCATGCGCATTTATGTCTACTGCAAAAATCTATTAAATGCTCAGTTACCGGTCAGACATATCAAATCAGGGACTTTTTTAATTGTAAGAGCAAAGGAGTGGTATATATATGCCAATGTCCATGTCCTATGGATTATATAGGAAAAACAGTTAGGGAAGTCAGACGGCGGATATGTGAGCATGTGAATGATGTGGTCAAGAAAAACATCACCCCGGTCGCATCACATATCAATGATGTCCAAGGCGGTGATCTCAATTGTCTGAGGTTTTCTATCCTGGAGGCTATCCCCCCATCCCCAAGGGGTGGCGACTGGGATCGCAAAATTCTTCAAAAAGAGTGCGTCTGGATCCATTGCTTTAAATCCCAGGCACCCCTTGGCATCAATGAGAGACTCACCTTCTCATGCTTCTTATGAACAGGTTGGAGGAGTATGAGCTCAGCGTGCTCTCCCTGAATACGAATAAGCCTGCTCGGTAAATATATTAGTCAGGATAAAATGATTAGGATACTCTTATTATCCTAAGATTAAAATTCAAGCGTTATCCATCAAATACACGCTTAGTGCTGCCCTTTATCTAGGGCATGCACCGCAAGTGGAAAATTGTGCAACATCTCTTTTTTTTTTATCGAGTTATGGCTCACACCTACCTCCCCCCTGTATACTCCATTATCCTCAGCATGTAACCAACCTAGTGCCATCTGCGCTGATCCAGCTGAATACTAGCCACTTATGTTTATAGGCTAACCCCTGACAGTGCTGTCGCCTTTTGTGTATAAGAGACCGCAATGCACTGATGATGTATTGTAGCTATATAATGTATCTGATAGTATAGTACTGATCAATACATTTTTACAGTTGCAGCACGGTGGACGGCAGTAACTGAGATAATAATATATTATATTAACTTGATCACCTGAAAAGCCTCCACCTGTCCAGTTAACTGTTAGCACAGATGGAGTGCTTTTTGAACGTTATACTTGAGGGGATATGGCCATGCGTTCCATAGGACCGGATGCTGTTGCTGTTTGCGGTCCATGGGACGGGGGTGGCGTGGCCTATTGCTGGCTAAAGCGGACTATTAGCCAGCAAGATCCTGGAACCGGATGTGACGTTTGCCTGCGTTCCATGGGGCGGAAGTGCGGCACACATGCGGTCCATAGATCGGAAGTGATGAAAGCAGAGGCCTCAGAGAACCGGAAGTGGCGCATTTAGCGTCCTGAAAGCACCAGATTCAAAACAGCTGAGGAGGGGGTATTTAGGGAGGTAGGTAGTTCGGTATGTGTGTCCATCTGGAGGCATAGGGGGTCACCGGAACGCCAGAGAAATGTGAGTAGGGACCATGTGGTCTGTTTTGATTGACTTATCTGGACCCTGGCATGAAACAGAATTTTATACTGTATGCTTTCACAGCCTTTGGATAAAGTATATGGCCTTATCTAAATGGGCTTTTGACCAAGCTGATTGTCCAGGACTCTAAGTAAGTGACCATAGTGGGTTGAAATATTAATAACCCTGCAATAAGGGCTTATTCTGATATCTCTCTACCTTCCATCCACAGGTGGGATTTATCTAATGGTCCGCTTGGTCCCAAACACACATCAGTATCTGCGTATCCGTGTCACGGCTGTATGTGAGCAACAAGAGCATGCACAGAAAATAGAGCTACTGACCGGACCCAAACTAGGGAGGATAAAGGGTGACCCCTGACAGACCCTCAAAGCTCTCCCTATGCTGCTAAGCCCATGCCCGGATCCAAATGGTGGAAGGAGGCATGCCCGCGTACCTAAGACTGATGACCACTGTAACCCCTACAATAGTGGAAGGGGCACGGCCACCGGTGCCCTGCTCAGTATATGGAGGGAACCGTGGTCGCCTCGGATCCAGTCAGAAAACACACAGATACACAACAATGTCTGCACTTAGCTGAAGGGGCTGCAGCCGCAGTGAAGACGGATCCAAAGACAGGCTGGCGATATCCGGAGTACTTGCTGCAGCAGAACACAGGTGCAGTGAAAGGATAGCATACAAGGGAAGATACTCAAGCAAGAGCTAAAACTCAAATGAGAAATATAATCCACACCTTACAATAGGAGGAGGGGGAATATAAAGGCAGGGAAATCAAACGCAGGAGGAACAGCTGGGAGGAAGGAAACAGAGAACTCCTCCCAGCTCTAGTAGTGACATCATCACAGGGGTGGAGAAACAGAGCTGTGAGAACGTCCCAAAGCTCTGGTAGTGACAGTACCCCCCCCTCTACGGGTGGACTCCGGACACCCAGGACCCACCTTCTCAGGATAAGCCCTATGAAATGCCCTGATGAGGCGAGTGGCTTTAATGTCCGACACCGGAACCCACATCCTCTCCTCAGGACCATAACCCTTCCAATGAACGAGGTACTGGAGAGAATTGCGGACAATGCGAGAGTCCACAATTCTGGAAACCTCAAACTCCAGATTGCCATCAACCAAAATCGGAGGAGGAGGCAAAGAGGAGGGTACCGTGGGCTGGACATATGGTTTTAAGAGAGATCTGTGAAATACATTATGTATCTTCCAAACCCGTGGAAGATCAAGACGGAAGGCAACAGGATTGATGACTGACAAGATTTTATAAGGCCCAATAAACTTGGGACCCAATTTCCAGGAGGGAACCTTCAGTTTAATATTTCTTGTAGACAACCACACCAGATCACCCACACTCAG
The DNA here is from genome assembly GCF_905171765.1 of Bufo bufo. Lineage (NCBI taxonomy): Eukaryota > Metazoa > Chordata > Amphibia > Anura > Bufonidae > Bufo > Bufo bufo. The sequence continues at coordinate 484,558,383 of NC_053390.1, read as the reverse complement.
GTCCGGACCAGGCACACGTCTCTTATCAGCCACACGCTTATACTTCTCACTCATCTTTCTAAGATTACTCTGAATCTTTTGCCAAATGGTAGACAAAGACGAGGAAAATCTCTCCTCCTCAGGTAAACCAGAAAGAGCCCCTCCCGAGAATGTCCCAAACTGCGGATGGAACCCATATGCACCAAAGAATGGCGACTTATCAGAAGATTCCTGACGACGGTTGTTCAGAGCAAACTCAGCAAGAGGGAGAAATGAACACCAATCCTCCTGGTTCTCTGCCACGAAACAGCGCAAATATGTCTCCAGATTCTGATTGAGGCGCTCAGTCTGACCATTCGACTGCGGGTGAAAAGCAGAAGAGAAGGACAGCCGAACCCCCAGGCGAGAACAGAAAGCCTTGCAGAACCTGGACACAAACTGCGTGCCTCTATCGGAAACAATATCAGAGGGAATGCCATGCAATTTAATAATATGGTCGACAAAAGCTTGCGCCAACGTTTTAGCATTGGGTAAACCAGGGAAAGGTACGAAATGAGCCATCTTGCTAAAACGGTCCACCACCACCAGGATCACCGACTTCCCTGAGGAACGAGGAAGATCCGTGATAAAGTCCATGGACAGGTGTGTCCAAGGACGGGAAGGTATGGGTAACGGGAGAAGGGAACCTGAAGGCCGTGAACGAGGGACCTTAGCGCGAGCGCACGTCTCACAAGCAGCCACAAAACCCTCCACCGACTTACGAAGAGCCGGCCACCAAAATCTCTGAGCAATGAGATCTACCGTGGCTCTACTCCCGGGGTGACCAGCAAGAACAGTATCATGATGCTCCTTGAAGAGTTTGTGACGTAGCTCAGGAGGCACAAACAACTTCCCAAAAGGACAACGGGCAGCCTGGACCTCGGCCTCCAAATCCGAATATAGAGCAGAAACAACTACCCCCTCCGCCAAAATGGGACCCGGGTCCTCGGCGTTTCCTCCTCCCGGAAAACAGCGAGAGAGAGCATCAGCCTTTACATTTTTGATCCCAGGGCGGAATGTGACGACAAAATTGAATCTGGAGAAGAACAGAGACCATCTGGCCTGTCTCGGATTCATACGCCTGGCCGACTCCAAATATGCCAGATTCTTATGGTCGGTAAAAACGGTGATAGGGTGCCTGGCCCCCTCCAACCAATGGCGCCATTCCTCGAAAGCCAACTTGATGGTTTTGTCCCAGGGCCCTTCTCCCACATCATAGTTTTTCTCTGCCGGGGAGTTTTTTAGAGAAAAAGGCACAGGGTCGCCATTTGGCAGGAGAAGGGCCCTGGGACAAAACCGCACCCACACCCACCGCGGAAGCATCCACCTCAACAATAAAAGGTAAGGAAACATCGGGATGCACTAAGACGGGAGCAGATGCAAAACTCTCTTTAATCTTAGAAAAAGCTGCAAGCGCCTCCTCCGACCAAGAGGAAAAATCCGCCCCCTTTTTTGTCATGTCAGTGAGGGGTTTGACAACAGAGGAATAATTCAAAATGAACTTTCTGTAATAGTTTGCAAAACCCAGAAAGCGCATCAATGCCTTCTGATTCTCAGGAAGCTCCCACTCAAGTACAGCACGGACCTTCTCCGGATCCATGCGAAAACCAGAAGCAGAGAGGAGAAAACCCAGAAATTGAATCTCCGATACCATAAAAAGACATTTCTCCAGCTTGGCGTACAATTTATTTTCCCGCAGAATCTGCAGAACCTGAAAAAGATGATCCTGATGGGTCTGAACATCAGGGGAAAAAATCAAAATATCATCAAGATACACCAATACAAATTTCCCCATTAACTGGTAGAAAATACTGTTAACAAAATGCTGAAAGACGGCCGGAGCATTCATCAGGCCGAAAGGCATAACGAGATTCTCGAAATGCCCGTTAGGGGTATTAAAGGCCGTTTTCCATTCTTCCCCCTCTCTGACCCTGACCAGGTTGTACGCGCCTCTCAAATCCAATTTGGAAAAAACCTTGGCCCCAACAATTTGGTTGAAGAGGTCCGGGATCAGAGGAAGGGGATAGGGATCGCGAATCGTGATACGGTTCAGCTCCCTAAAATCTAGGCAAGGTCTCAGAGAGCCATCTTTTTTTTTAACAAAAAAAAAAACAGCGGCAACAGGTGATTTTGAGGGACGAATATGCCCCTTATCGAGACTCTCGGAGATATAGGTTTGCATTGCGATTCTTTCCGGTTGTGAGAGATTGTAGAGGCGAGCTTTTGGCAGCTTGGCGCCGGGAATGAGGTTAATGGGACAGTCAAACTCCCGGTGAGGAGGTAGCTCCTGAACACCGCTCTCGGAAAACACGTCCGAGAAATCAGAGAGAAATGATGGCACAGTTTTAGTAGACACCTCTGCAAAAGTCGCTGTAAGACAATTCTCTCTACAAAAGTCACTCCACTCATTTATTTGCCTTCCTTGCCAATCAATAGTGGGGTTATGTCTAGTAAGCCAGGGTAACCCCAAAACTAGAGGAGAAGGCAATCCGTTAAGGACAAAACAAGATATATCCTCCACATGAGTGTCACCTACAGCTAACCGGATATTGTGAACAATGCCCTTCAGAGATCTCTGTGAGAGTGGAGCAGAGTCAATAGCAAAAACAGGTATATCCTTTTCTAATGTGCAAACCTGAAAACCATGCATGGCTACAAATTGAGTGTCAATAAGATTGACGGCCGCTCCACTATCAACAAAAATCTCACAAGAAATGACTTTGCTCTCTAGCGCCACCCTGGCAGACAGGAGAAAACAGGAACTACAGGTCAGAGGAAAAGCATCAATTCCTACATCAACTTTGCCCAAAGTAGCAGATGAAGCAGAGTTTGATGATTTACCTTTTGAGGTTTTTCTCTTATTATCGCTCTTAGTACAGTTCAAGAATCTCCTAGACGGACAAACATTTGCCAAATGACCTATGCCCCCACAACAAAAACACACCATACTCTGAGGACTAAATCCTCTTTTATCAGGGGCAAGTCGACCTAGCTGCATGGGCTCCTCCTCAGAGGGGAGCGAGACAGGATGAGGCCCCTGCACACTTAATGAGTCCGCACCACTGCCCCTAGACTGACAATGGCTGGACAGAGAGGTCTCGTTTCTTTCTCTTAGACGCCTGTCAAGGCGTACCGCCAATGACATGGCAGACTCTAAGGACGTTGGTCTCTCATGGAAAGCAAACGCATCTTTCAATCTCTCTGAGAGACCATGACAGAACTGACTCCGGAGTGCAGCATCATTCCAACCTGAATCAGCTGCCAATCTCCGAAATTCAGAACAATAAAGCTCTGCAGACAGTTTGCTCTGGCATAAAAAACGTAAGTTAGATTCGGCCAGAGCAACACGATCCGGGTCATCATATATCTGCCCCAGGGCCACAAAAAAACCTTCCACGGATTGAAGGGAGGGATCACCTGATGGCAGCGAAAAAGCCCAAGTCTGAGCATTACCCCTGAGCAGGGAGATGACAATCCTCACCCTCTGCTCCTGATTACCAGAGGAATGTGGACACAAGCAAAAATGGAGTTTGCATGCCTCTCTGAAGCGAACAAAACTCTCACTGCCCCTGGAGAACGTTTCCGGAAGTGAGACCTTTGGCTCGCAACAGACTCCATGGGCCGGATCAGAGCCCAATGCTTGAAGCTGAGTCATAGATTGACGGAGATCCGCTACCTCCAAAGAAAGACCCTGCATGCGGTCAACCAGGCCAGAAAGCGGATCCATGTAAAAAAAAGACGGTTTTGGTGGATTATAATGTCACGGCTGTATGTGAGCAACAAGAGCATGCACAGAAAATAGAGCTACTGACCGGACCCAAACTAGGGAGGATAAAGGGTGACCCCTGACAGACCCTCAAAGCTCTCCCTATGCTGCTAAGCCCATGCCCGGATCCAAATGGTGGAAGGAGGCATGCCCGCGTACCTAAGACTGATGACCACTGTAACCCCTACAATAGTGGAAGGGGCACGGCCACCGGTGCCCTGCTCAGTATATGAAGGGAACCGTGGTCGCCTCGGATCCAGCCAGAAAACACACAGATACACAACAATGTCTGCACACTTAGCTGAAGGGGCTGCAGCCGCAGTGAAGACGGATCCAAAGACAGGCTGGCAATATCCGGAGTACTTGCTGCAGCAGAACACAGGTCCAGTGAAAGGATAGCATACAAGGGAAGATACTCAAGCAAGAGCTACAACTCAAATGAGAAATATAATCCACACCTTACAATAGGAGGAGGGGGAATATAAAGGCAGGGAAATCAAACGCAGGAGGAACAGCTGGGAGGAAGGAAACAGAGAACTCCTCCCAGCTCTAGTAGTGACATCATCACAGGGGTGGAGAAACAGAGCTGTGAGAACGTCCCAAAGCTCTGGTAGTGACAATCCGTTCCTATGTCCTCCATATACACTCACCTAAAGAATTATTAGGAACATTTGTTCTATTTCTCATTAATGCAATTATCTAGTCAACCAATCACATGGCAGTTGCTTCAATGCATTTAGGGGTGTGGTTCTGGTCAAGACAATCTCCTGAACTCCAAACTGAATGTCAGAATGGGAAAGAAAGGTGATTTAAGCAATTTTGAGCGTGGCATGGTTGTTGGTGCCAGACGGGCCGGTCTGAGTATTTCACAATCTGCTCAGTTACTGGGATTTTCACGCACAACCATTTCTAGGGTTTACAAAGAATGGTGTGAAAAGGGAAAAACATCCAGTATGCGGCAGTCCTGTGGGCAAAAATGCCTTGTGGATGCTAGAGGTCAGAGGAGAATGGGCCGACTCATTCAAGCTGATAGAAGAGCAACGTTGACTGAAATAACCACTCGTTACAACCGAGGTATGCAGCAAAGCATTTGTGAAGCCACAACACGCACAACCTTGAGGCGGATGGGCTACAACAGCAGAAGACCCCACCGGGTACCACTCATCTCCACTACAAATAGGAAAAAGAGGCTACAATTTGCACGAGCTCACCAAAATTGGACTGTTGAAGACTGGAAAAATGTTGCCTGGTCTGATGAGTCTCGATTTCTGTTGAGACATTCAAATGGTAGGGTCCGAATTTGGCGTAAACAGAATGAGAACATGTATCCATCCTCTGATGGCTACTTCCAGCAGAATAATTCACCATGTCACAAAGCTCGAATCATTTCAAATTAGTTTCTTGAACATGACAATGAGTTCACTGTACTAAAATGGCCCCCACACAGTCACCAGATCTCAACCCAATAGAGCATCTTTGTGATGTGGTGGAATGGGAGCTTTGTGCCCTGGATGTGCATCCCTCAAGATGCTATCCTATTAATATGGGCCAACATTTCTAAAGAATGCTATCAGCACCTTGTTGAATCAATGCCACGTAGAATTAAGGCAGTTCTGAAGGCAAAAGGGGGTCCAACACCGTATTAGTATGGTGTTCCTAATAATTCTTTAGGTGAGTGTATATCATGAGTATATCTAAATTATTTTTCTATGTAACGGTTTACCCATGACTGTCTTCTGACCCCCTGATGAACCTAGTAGTAGGGGAAACGCGTCGGGTTACTGATGAGAAATAGCCTGGGAACATATTGTCATCACGACGTTCCTTTTGGGCTTCTTATAATGGTGTTGTAGGATTTATCCTTTTCTCTGCACCTATATATTTATTTCAGTTTTTTATCTATGTGGGCTGTGATCTGTACAGGTATCAACTAACTGTGACACAGTTAATATCCGTTATCCATACGGGGCAGCCAGGTATCGCTTATTGAGAGGAGGGTGTATGCAGGGCAGTCAGTCCAGGAACAAGGACAGGGAGTCTCCACCATCAGGGGACGTCCCTGGGCTGAGTAGTGATTCAGGGTGAGAGCAGGGATAGGTTAGATATTTGTACACTTCCCCGAATACTGCCTTATGTACACCATACCTCTATAGCCATATCACTGGTTGGCTATCTCGTTAAATAGTTTTTATCGTTCTATATTGTCTGTTTCACAATTTTTTCACTGGTGAATCACAAAGGTGGTATAATTTTATTTTGATTAAATTAGTAAAAGTTATGTTTTAAAGGGTCAATTCTGCTGGAACTCTCTATACTTCATGACCCCTCTATAAATTGTTTATTGACTCAGCTGGACATTTATGTTCAGATAAAGACTTTAACAGTGCCATTCACAGATCCCCCCCTCCCCATAGCAGTGCACAGATCCCCCTCCTCATAACAGTGCCATCCACAGATCTCCCAATACACCGGCCACATCAGTATTCAGACTATTCCTTAACTGGCAGTAACTTTTACTTGGACTTTAAATCAGCTCTATGATCTTTATTACCTTAGGCTACTTTCACACTAGCATTCGGGGCTCCGTTTGACGGGTCTCACAAGCGGCCCCGAACGCATCCGTACTGCCCCAATGTATTCTGAGTGGATGTGGATCCGCTCAGAATGCATCAGTCTGGCAGCGTTCAGCCTCCGCTCAGCAAGCGGACACCTGAACGCTGCTTGCAGCGTTCGGGTGTCCGCCTGGCCGTGCGGAGGCAAAAGGATCCGTCCAGACTTACATTGTAAGTCAATTGGGACAGATCCGTTTGAAGATGACACAATATGGCTCAATTTTCAAACGGATCCGTCCCCAATTGACTTTCAATGTAAAGTCTGGACGGATCCGTCTGAACTACTTTCACACTTAGAATTTTTTCTAAACTATAATGCAGACGGATCCGTTCTGAACGGATCCAAACGTCTGCATTATAGGAGCGGATCCGTCTGTGCAGATACCAGACGGACCCGCTCTGAACGCAAGTGTGAAAGTAGCCTTACAAATACAATGAAGCTCCAGTAACAGGCAGAGCAGGCGGCGGTGTAACGTCATTCACTCACGTGACGCGCCTGCTCCTCCCACTTTATGAATGAAGCAGGCGCGTCACGTGAGTAAGTGACGTAACGCCGCCTCCCGCTCTGCCTGTTACCGGATCTTCATTGTAAGTTAGTAAAGATGCGCTGATTTAAAGTTGAAGTAAAAGTTACTGCTGGTTAAGGACCCTGACCGCCCGCTCCCGCCCCGCATAGCAACGAATCGGCCGATTATTCGATAAATGGATTCATTGAAAACGAATTCCGTTATCGAAATCTTCGATTAATCGTTGCAGCCCTAGTTCAGTCCCTCTTATGCTTTTTTGGCCAGAGAAAATACTGCAGCATGCTGTATTTTTCTCTCCGGCCAAAAATCCTTAAGGCCTCTTTCACACGGGCGTTGCTGAAAAATGCGCGGGTGCGTTGCGGGAACACCCGCGATTTTTCCGCGCGAGTGCAATACATTGTAATGCGTTTTGCACTCGCGTGAAAAAAATCGTGCGTGTTTGGTACCCAAACCCGAACTTCTTCACAGAAGTTCGGGCTTGGGATCGGTGTTCTGTAAATAGTATTATTTTCCCTTATAACATGGTTATAAGGGAAAATAATAGCATTCTGAATACAGAATGCTAAGTAAAACAGGGCTGGAGGGGGTTAAAAAAAATAAAAAATCATTTAACTCACCTTAATCCACTTGCTTGCGTAGCCGGCATCTCCGTCTGACTCTTTTACTGTCTAGGACCTGTGGAGAGCATTAACTATAGTTTAAGGACCTGGGATGACGTCACTCTAGTCATCACATGGTACGTCACATGATCTTTTACCATGGTGAATCACCATGGTAAAAGATCATGTGACGTACCATGTGATGACCGGAGTGACGTCATCCCAGGTCCTTAAACTATAGTTAATGCTCTCCACAGGTCCTAGACAGTAAAAGAGTCAGACGGAGATGCCGGCTACGCAAGCAAGTGGATAAAGGTGAGTTAAATGACTTTTTATTTTTTTTTAACCCCTCCAGCCCTGTTTTACTATGCATTCTGTATTCAGAATGCTATTATTTTCCCTTATAACCATGTTATAAGGGAAAATAATAAGGTTCGGGTCTCTATCCCGATCGTCTCCTAGCAACCGTGCGTGAAAATCGCACCGCATCCGCACTTGCTTGCGGATGCTTGCGATTTTCACGCAACCCCATTCATTTCTATGGGGTCTGCGTTACGTGAAAAACGCACAAAGAGGAGCATGCTGCGATTTTCACGCAACGCAAAAGTGATGCGTGAAAATCACCGCTCGTGTGCACAGCCCCATAGAAATGAATGGGTCAGTATTCAGTGCGGGTGCAATGCGTTCACCTCCCGCATCGCATCCGCGCGGAATACTCGCTCGTGTGAAAGGGGCCTAACACTTGCAGGAATGCTGGATCCGGCATTAATTTCCATTGAAATGTATTAGTGCCGGATCCGGCATTAAAATTGACGGATCCGTTCTTCTGGTCTGCGCATGCGCAGGCCTTTAAATCTGTGGAAAAAAATATATACCGGATCCATTTTTCCGGATGACACCGGAGACACTGATCCGGTATTTCAATGCATTTGTCAGACAGATCCGTCTGACAAATGCCATCCGTTTGTGTCCGGATCGCGACGGAACTGCCTGCCGTCATCCTCTGCCGCAAGTGTGAAAGTACCTCCTAGCCAATTCACTGTGAATCAACTAAATGCCATGGTATTTCCGGACCTGACCACCCCCCTGGGCCACATGGGAAATAGAAAGCTACTGTAGAGTCGGCTATTTCTCATGTCTGGTAAGGACCACGTCCCTACTATGCATGGAGTTTACACACAACGCATATGCTTCCCTTCACCTGCTCCCCCATGAAGCCCTGAGTAATGAGTATGGCAGGACGCAGGTACACACAGCCCCTCCTCCTTCCACAAGCTCCTGCAAGCAGCAGCGTTTGCCAGCACTTCCCACCTTTGGTCATGTGACCATGAAGGAGCATGTGACCAGTGACGTCACAAACCTCCTTCTACGCACTCCATTCTAGCATCTACCGTAGAATTAGTTGGCGCGGCTCGTTCACCGGCGCATCGTTGGTTTAGTATAGGGACATTGTAGGTGAGAGGATGGCGGACGAGCAGTGTTCAGTTGGTGTCAGTGCTAACACTGATGTAGAGAGCAAGAAGCTGAGTGAGCTGCGTGTTATCGATCTGAAGGCCGAGCTGAAGAAGCGGAACTTGGACACTAGCGGGAACAAGAGCGTCCTCATGGAGAGGCTGAGAAGGGTGAGGAGGGCTTGGTAAACGCTACTGGGGAGCACAATGGGGATTTCTCTAGGAAATTGCTTTGGTACAGCCGGCCTGCTCCCTTTGGGTTATAGTTCAGTGTATGTTGAACCCTGTAAAAAAATTAAAATAAACATTATTTTTTTTTGCTTATTTGCCACAATAAAAAAGTACAATTCGTTCAGTAGGAATCGGGCTCTCGCGTAGCTCTGTAGAAACACATTAAAGGGGTTATCCAACCACTATAATGCCCTCCCAAAAAGTCCGCTGGCACCTGTGATGCTAGGTACGCTCATCCTTTTTGTAGCCTGTTATTGGCTAAGCTCCCCCGAACCCCCCCCCCCCCCCCTCATCGCCGGATGTTTTGATCAGGAGCAACGCGGGTGCCAGGGAGCTGGGAATTTTGGGGGGCATTATAGGGTTGGAGAGGTAGATAAGAAAGTAATGGGGATTGAGATGCAGCAGCGATGAAAATACACTAGGGAGATTTATTAAACTTGTGTAAAGTAGAACTGGCTAAGACAACTTTCACACTAGTGTTTTGTGTGGATCCGTCATGGACGGATCCGTTCAGATAATACAACCGTCTGCATCCGTTCAGAACGGATCAGTTTGTATTATCTTTAACAGAGCCAAAATGGATTCGTCATGAACACCATTTAAAGTCAATGGTGGACGGATCTGTTTTCTATTGTGTCAGTGAAAACAGATTAGTCCCCATTGACTTAGATTGTGTGCCAGGACTGATCCAATTGGCTCAGTTTCGCTGCGAGCAGCGTTTTGGTGTCCGCTTCTAAAGCGAAATGGAGACTGAACTGAAACAAACTGATGCATTTTGAGCGGATCCTTTTACATTCAGAATGCATTACGGCAAAACTGATCTGTTTTGGACCGCCTATGAGAGCCCTGAACGGATCTCACAAATGGAAAGCCAGAAAGCGAGTGTGAAAGTAGCCTTGAGGACGGATCAGTTTTCACACATTATGGCACAATAGAAAACGGATCCGTCCCCCATTGACTTTCAATGGTGTTCAAGACGGATCCGTTTTGGCTATGTTACAGATAATACCAACGGATCCGTTCTGAACGGATGCATGCCGTTGTATTATCTGAACGGATGCGTTTGTGCAGGTCCATGACGGATCCGCACCAAACGCGAGTGTGAAAGTAGCCTAAGCCAGTTCTACTTTACCCCAGTTTGATAAATGACCCCTTATGTATTTAGTATCACTGTAATCCAAAAGAATAAAGTTATAATGTTTATGCTGAAAAATTAACACCGCAAAATTTATAATGTAATGGGATTTCAGTTTTTTCCCCATCTATCTTGAAGGAGTTAATCAGTAAGTTGTGTACATCAAAATGGTGCAATTAAAAATTTCAACTAGTCCGGCAAAAATCAAGCCCAACTATGGAAAAATAAAGTTAAAGCTATTGGAATGCAACAATGAAAAAATCACTTGCTCACTAAGAGAGGTTAAAGGGGTTATCCAAAGTCTAAAACATGCCCCTCATATAAATTATACTTACCTGCTACCCCGGGACCCACTGCTCCCTTAATTCCGTCCTCGACCGCTGCTGCATCTCCCTATCACGCGGATCAAAACATCCGGGGACGGGGGGAGCAGCAGCCAATAGCAGGCCGCGAAGGATACAAGCATCGCAGGTGACGCTAGTTTTAGACCTTGGATAATCCTTTTAATAAACTGGTCTGCAGCAAGATTGATGAATTCTCTACACTCAGATCTGCCATATAGGAGCACAGAAATGAGTAAAATGCATTAAACTCACATCATGTGTCCGTGAGAGCACCCATCCTCATAAAGCAATATAATGCTATGTAATCCTATCAGTGCTACATACTGTAGGTCAGGACGGGAGCTCTCGGAGACACGCATTGAACTCGCTCCTGTGAAACCAGCCGTAGATCGGGTTCACATCACCGTTATGTATTCAGTTATTGTTTTCCGTTGTAACGGAAATAATGGAATTTGTAAGGCCTCTTGCCCACGACCGTATTCTCTCCGAGATATACGGTCTGTGAGCGGGCCATATGTCCTGGAGCGGCATTGATCGTGTGCACGGGAGTACATAGAATCATAGATTACAATGATCCTGTATTGTCCTGCATATGAGTGCGGGACAATAGCCCCGCGGGCGGCCCAATGTGCACAGCAACATTGTAATTTATGATGCTGTGTACTCCCTTGCGCACTATCAATGCCGCTTTGGGACATAAAGCCCGCTCATGGACCGTATATCTCGGAGGTCATACGGTCGTGGGCAAGAGGCCTAAGACGGAATTCAAAACGGAAACCTTTAGAGGTCTATGGGCAAGCATAACGGATCCGTCTGGTTTCTGTTATGCAGGACGGAAAAGGAAAGTCCTGTCGACAGGACTAACGGAATGCATAATGGTGACGTGAACCTGGCCTTGGTAATGAAGTGTCTAGAATGGAATTACTCCTTCAACAACTCCCTTACTCCTAGTACCAGCTAGAGTTGTGGTACCAAATTTTTGATTCGGTTTCGATACCATAAAAAAGTATTGCGATACTCGATACCATGCGAAAAAATAAACCAAAAAAGCCACGTGCATTCCGCATTTTAAAAAATGGCGAATCGCACAGTTTTTATTTATTTTTTCTGTTCAGGCGTTCACCGCATAGATTTTTTAAAATATTTTAATAGTTTGGACTTTTCTGACATGGCGATATGTGATATGTTTATTTATTGTTTATACATTTTATATGTGAAATTGGGAAAGGGGGTGATTCTGAGCATTCAAATAACCCCAAATCCTAAGGAATATGTCCAGCTGAATGTGATTCCCAAAATACAAGAAATTAGGAATAAAATAGATGTTTGGAAAAGATTATATGTCTCGATGACAGGTCGGATTTCCTTAGAGAAAATGTGTCTTCTACCTTCCCTGAACTATATTCTGTGGAATGCACCGGCAACAATCCCTAAAAAAATATTTAAAATGTTAGCTAGTCTTTTAACCACCTCAGTTCCCCTAGCTTAAACCCCCTTAATGACCAGGCCACTTTTTACACTTCTGACCTACCCTACTTTCACCGTTTATTGCTCGGTCATGCAACTTACCACCCAAATTAATTTTACCTCCTTTTCTTCTCACTAAGGCCTCATGCACACGACCGTATTTTTTTCACGGGGTTCCGTTGGTCGTGATCCGTGACCGTTTTTTCATCCGTGGGTCTTCCTTGATTTTTGGAGGATCCACGGACATGAAAAAAAAAGTCGTTTTGGTGTCCGCCTGGCCGTGCGGAGCCAAACGGATCCGTCCTGAATTACAATGCAAGTCAATGGGGACGGATCCGTTTGACGTTGACACAATATAGTGCAATTTCAAACTGATCCGTCCCCCATTGACTTTCAATGTAAAGTCAGGAGTCCCTATTATACCATCGGATCGGAGTTTTCTCCAATCCGATGGTATATTTTAACTTGAAGCGTCCCCATCACCATGGGAACGCCTCTATGTTAGAATATACTGTCGGATATGAGTTAGATCGTGAAACTCATATCCGACAGTATATTCTAACACAGAGGCGTTCCCATAGTGATGGGGACGCTTCTAGTTAGAATATACTACGAACTGTGTACATGACTGCTGCCTGGCAGCACCCGATCTCTTACAGGGGGGTGCTGCACCTGAGGGGTTAATTGAGCATATCATAGCCCCCTGTAAGAGATCAGGGGCTGCCAGGCAGCAGGGGGTGCTGCACCTGAGGGGTTAATTGTGCATATCATAGCCCCCTGTAAGAGATCAGGGGCTGCCAGGCAGCAGGGGGCAGACCCCCCTCCCTCCCCAGTTTGAATATCATTGGTGGCCAGTGTGCGGCCCCCCGGCCCCCCCTCCCTCCCTCCGTCTATTGTAATATCATTGTTGGCCAGTGTGCGGCCTCCCCGGCCCCCCCTCCCTCCCTCCCTCTATTGTAATATCATTGGTGGCCAGTGTGTGGCCACCCCTCCCTCCCTCTTTTGTAATATCATTGGTGGCCAGTTGTGCCCCCCCCCCGATCATCGGTGGCAGCGGAGAGTTCCGATCGGAGTCCCAGTTTAATCGCTGGGGCTCCGATCGGTAACCATGGCAACCAGGATGCTACTGCAGGCCTGATTGCCATGGTTACTTAGCAATATTACAATATTAGAAGCATCATACTTACCTGCTGCGCTGTTTGTGACCGGCCGGGAGCTCCTCCTACTGGTAAGTGACAGGTCTGTGCAGCGCATTGCTTAATGATCTGTCACTTACCAGTAGGAGGAGCTCCCGACGGGTCACAGACAGCGCAGCAGGTAAGTATGATGCTTCTAATATTGTAATATTGCTAAGTAACCATGGCAACCAGGTCTGCAGTAGCGTCCTGGTTGCCATGGTTACCGATCGGAGCCCCAGAGCGATTAAACTGGGACTCCGATCGGAACTCTCCGCTGCCACCAATGATCGGGGGGGGGGGGGGGAGAGGGGAGGCCGCACACTGGCCACCAATGATATTAATACAATTGAGGGGGGGCTGGGGGGGTGCCCGCACACTGGCCACCAATGATAGTACAATAGAGGGAGGGAGGGGGGGCCGCACACTGGACACCAATGATAATACAATAAAGGGAGGGAGGGGGGGGCCGCACTGGCCACCAATGAAATTAAAACTGGGGAGGGAGGGGGGTCTGCCTCCTGCTGCCTGGCAGCCTCTGATCTCTTATAGGGAGGGGGCTATGATATGCACAATTAACCCCTCTGGTGCAGCACCTGAGGGGTTAATTGTGCGGATCACAGCCCCCTGTAAGAGATAGGGTGCTGCCAGGCAGCAGGGGGCGGTCATGTACAGAGTTCGTAGTATATTCTAACTAAAAGCGTCCCCATCACTATGGGAACGCCTCTGTGTTAGACTATACTGTTGGATATGAGTTTTCACGAAGTGAAAACTCATCTCTGAAAAAGATTTTATGCAGACGGATCTTCGGATCCGTCTGTATGAAAGTAACCTACGGACGCGGATGCCAATCTTGTGTGCATCCGTGTTCTTTCACGCACCCATTGACTTGAATGGGTCCGTGAACCGTTGTCCGTCCAAAAAATAGGACAGGTCATATTTTTTTGACGGACAGGAAACACGGATGCGGCTGAAAAACGGTGCATTTTCCGATTTTTCCACGGATCAATTGAAAGTCAATGGGTCTGCGAAAAAAAACTGAAAATGGCACAACGGCCACGGATGCACACAACGGTCGTGTGCATGAGGCCTAATAGAGCTTTCATTTGGTGGTATTTCATTGCTGCTGACATTTTTACTTTTTTTGTTATTAATCGAAATGTAACGAAATTTTTGCAAAAAAATGACCTTTGTCACTTTGTTGTAAATTTTTTTAAAAAAAACGACATCCATATATAAATTTTTTCTCTAAATTTATTGTTCTACATGTCTTTGATAAATAAAAAATGTTTGTTTGGGTAAAAAAAAAAATGGTTTGGGTAAAAGTTTACAAACTATGGTACAAAAATGTGAATTTCCGCTTTTTGAAGCAGCTCTGACTTTCTGAGCACCTGTCATGTTTCCTGAGGTTCTACAATGGCCAGACAGTACAAACACCCCACAAATGACCCCATTTCGGAAAGTAGACACCCTAAGGTATTCGCTGATGGGCATAGTGAGTTCATAGAACTTTTAATTTTTTGTCACAAGTTAGCGGAAAATGATTTTTTTTTTCTTTTTCTTTTTTTTTTCTTACAAAGTCTCATATTCCACTAACTTGTGACAAAAAATAAAAACTTCCATGAACTCACTATGCCCATCAGCGAATACCTTGGGGTGTCTTCTTTCCAAAATGGGGTCACTTGTGGGGTAGTTATACTGCCCTGGCATTCTAGGGGCCCAAATGTGTGGTAAGTAGTTTGAAATCAAAATGTGTAAAAAATGACCTGTGAAATCCTAAAGGTGCTCTTTGGAATGTGGGCCCCTTTGCCCACCTAGGCTGCAAAAAAGTGTCACACATCTGGTATCGCCGTACTCAGGAGAAGTTGGGCAATGTGTTTTGGGGTGTCATTTTACATATACCCATGCTGGGTGAGAGAAATATCTCGGCAAAAGACAACTTTTCCCATTTTTTTATACAAAGTTGGCATTTGACCAAGATATTTATCTCACCCAGCATGGTTATATGTAAAATGACACCCCAAAACACATTGCCCAACTTCTCCTGAGTACGGCGATACCAGATGTGTGACACTTTCCTGCAGCCTAGATGCGCAAAGGGGCCCACATTCCTTTTAGGAGGGCATTTTTAGACATTTGGATCCCAGACTTCTTCTCACGCTTTAGGGCCCCTAAAATGCCAGGGCAGTATAAATACCCCACATGTGACCCCATTTTGTAAAGAAGACACGCCAAGGTATTCAATGAGGGGCATGGCGAGTTCATAGAAATTTTATTTTTTTGCCACAAGTTAGCGGAAATTTATTTTTTATTTTTATTTTTTCTCACAAAGTTTCCCTTTCCGCTAACTTGGGACAAAAATGTCAATCTTTCATGAACTCAATATGCCCCTCAGCGAATACCTTGGGGTGTCTTCTTTCCAAAATGGGGTCATTTGTGGGGTGTTTGTACTGCCCTGGCATTTGATGGTCTCCGTAATCATTACATGTATGGCCAGCATTAGGAGTTTCTGCTATTCTCCTTATATTGAGCATATGGGTAATAAGATTATTATTTTTTTTCGTTCAGCCTCTGGGCTGAAAGAAAAAATGAACGGCACAGATTTCTTCATTCGCATCGATCAATGTGGATGAAAAAATCTCTGCCAAAAAAAAAAAGAGGGGAAAGGCGTCTGCCAGGACATAGGAGCTCCACCCAACATCCATACCCACTTAGCTCGTATACCCTGGCAAACCCGATTTCTCCATTCACATCAATCGATGTGGATGAATAAATCATTGCCGGGATTTTTTATTATTTTTTTTATATACAAAGTGTTTGCCAAAGTATATGAACACCGCCGCCTCCTCAGCTCATATGCCTCGGCAAACGTATCTTTTACTGCAGAGGAGAAATCTCGTCTTGCAGCGCCGCATACACCGACTTTTGTGTAATCTGACAGCAGCGCAATGCTTCTGTCAGAATGCACATCAGTGCTGCAGCTAGTCGAACGGTTGGTCCACCTGGAAGGTAAAGAAAAACAAAACAAAAAAGAAAAAAACAGGCCGCAACGCAATAAATTTATTAACTTTATAATAACATTTGAACTGAACATATAAACTTTATTTAACTTTTTGAACTGAACGTTAACTTTTTTGCTTACCGGAGTTTTTTTTTTTTTTACCTTTTATAGGACAAACCTCTCCTTCCACATGGGACAATGTGCAAAGCGCAAATCGCCCAAAGATGTGGCGAAGTACATTATGCACTTTATCCCAGGTGAAAGGAGAGGTTTGCAGCAGCTGTGAGTGA
Source organism: Bufo bufo (assembly GCF_905171765.1). Classification (NCBI taxonomy): domain Eukaryota; kingdom Metazoa; phylum Chordata; class Amphibia; order Anura; family Bufonidae; genus Bufo; species Bufo bufo. The sequence continues at coordinate 484,541,767 of NC_053390.1, read as the reverse complement.
AAGGGCCCTAATAGCCCTGTGTGTCTGTCCTGTGAGATGCAATCCTTATGCTAAGTGTACCTGTGTGTGGTACTTCCAGAAACACTCCCCTAAGCATAGGGCAGGGTGGTCAGGACAGAAATAGCGGGTGTCACGCCTTATTCCACTCCTACTACAGACACCAACATCTTTTTCGGGGTGACGGTTGGGTTGAGGTACCAGCAACGACATTAGGGAAATGTCGCTAGTTTAGACGGCTCACTACACTGGTGGTTGGGGCCACAGAACCTCCTGGATACAGAATGTTCGCGATGATCTCTTCCTGAAATTTTAGGAAGGATCCTGTTCTCCCAGCCTTACTGTAGAGAACAAAACTATTGTACATCGCCAATTGAATCAAATATACAGACACCTTCTTATACCAGCGTCTGGTGCGTCAGGAAACTAAATAGGGAGCCAACATCTGGTCATTGAAGTCCACCCCTCCCATGAGCGCATTATAGTCGTGGACTGAGAGGGGCTTTTCAATGACACTGGTTGCCCGTTCAATTTGTATTGTCGTGACTGTAGGAGAGCATGTAAACGTCACGCTTGTCTTTCCATTTCACCGCGAGCAGTTCTTCGTTACACAAGGCAGCCCTGTCCCCCCTTGCAAGAAGGGTGGTAACAAGCCGTTGGGGGAAGCCCCGGCGACTAGGTCGCACGGTGCCACAGCAGCCAATCTGTTCTAGGAACAAATGCCTGAAGAGGGGCACACTTGTGTAAAAATTGTCCACATAAAGATGGTACCCCTTGCCAAATAAGGGTGACACCAAGTCCCAGACTGTCTTCCCACTGCTCCCCAGGTAGTCAGGGCAACCGACGGGCTCCAGGGTCTGATCTTTTCCCTCATAGATCCGAAATTTGTGGGTATATCCTGTGGCCCTTTCACAGAGCTTATACAATTTGACCCCATACCGGGCGCGCTTGCTTGGGATGTATTGTTTGAAGTTAAGGCGCCCGGTAAAATGTATAAGGGACTAGTCTACGCAGATGTTTTGCTCAGGGGTATACAAATCTGCAAATTTGTTGTTGAAGTGGTCTATGAGGGGCCGAATTTTGTGGAGCCGGTCAAAAGCTGGGTGGCATCTGGGACGGGAGGTGGTGTTGTCGCTAAAGTGCAGGAAACGCAGGATGGCCTCAAATCGTGTCCTGGACATAGCAGCAGAGAACATGGGCATGTGATGAATTGGGTTTGTGGACCAATATAACCGCAATTCATGCTTTTTGGTTAGACCCATGTTGAGGAGAAGGCCCAGAAAATTCTTTAATTCGGAAACTTGGACTGGTTTCCACCAGAAAGGCTGGGCATAATAGCTTCCCGGGTTGGCGGCTATAAATTGAGTGGCATACCGATTTGTTTCTGCCACGACTAAGTCCAAGAGCTCCGCAGTCAAGAACAGCTCAAAAAATCCCAGTGCCGAACCGATCTGAGCTGTCTCAACCCGAACTCCAGACTGGGCGGTGAAAGGGGGAACTACAGGTGCGGCTGAAGTTGGGGACTGCCAATCAGGGTTTGCCAGCACCTCAGGGACTCTAGGGGCTCTACGAGCCTGTCTGTGCGGTGGCTGCGACGGGGTAACTATTGCACATGCCACCGTACCAGCTTCAACTGCCCTTTTGGTGTTCGCCACTTCACCATGTTGTACGGCAGTGCTGGTACTAGGTCCAGGGAGGGCTGCGCTGCTGGTGTATGCCTCACCACGTAATCCGACAGCGCCAGCCCCACTCTGCTGCTCTTGAAGCGGATCCTGCGCAACCTGTGGTCTAGCAACAAGGGGCCTGGTATACCTGGTGCTATCAGGGACCTCCACCTCCTCGTCCGAACCTTGGGTCAGACTGCCACTGCTTTCTACAGGTTCATATTCTGACCCGCTAGATTCGTCAGATGAGGGTTCCCATTCCTCATCCGACTGGATCAGAAGCCTGTCGGCCTCTTCAGAAGAATACCCCCTGTTTGACATTTGGACTACTAAATTTAGGGGTATTCCCTGAGACTACCCAAGAAAAAAAGCAAGCCTGTCTCACAAATGGGAGGCTAGCGAAGTACCGGAGGGCGCTGCGATTGATAAAAAATATCAAAACTGATTTTTTTTATCGCCCCAGCGCTTTTAAAGTGATTGTGCAGTGATAAAAAAAAATTATAATTTTTTGTCACTGCGGCGGGCTTGGGTGAACGCATGTGTGGGCGACCGATCAGGCCTGATCGGACAGACACTGCGTTTTGGGTGGAGGGCAAGCTAAGGTGACACTAATACTATTATAGATCTGACTGTGATCAGTTTTGATCACTTACAGATACTATAAAAGTACAAATGCTGATTAGCGATACGCTAATCAGAGAATCAGTGAGTGCGGTGGGCTGGGCGCTAACTGACGCTAACTACCTAACCAAGGGGCCTAAACTAACAGTCAGTAATAGTGAAAAAAAAGTGACAGTTTACACTGATCACTTTTTTCCCTTTCACTACTGATTGACAGGGGTGATCAAGGGGTTAATTGGGGTAATGGGGGGTGATCTGGGGGCTAAGTGTGGTGTTGGTGGGTACTCACTGTGATGTGTGCTCCTCTGCTGGGACCAACCGACGAAAAGGACCAGCAGAGGAGCAGACAAGCCATTTAACACCTTATATTTATAAATATAAGGTGTTAGATGGCTTGTGATTCGATTTTTTTTTTTAAAAATCAGCAACCTGCCAGGGACAATCATTGGCTGGCAGGTTGCTGACGAAATACTCCTCTAACTATTGCCGGCCCGCGATGCGCGGGCCGGCTTTGAGCGAAGTCTTGCATCTCGCGAGATGACGCGTATATGCGTATCTCTGCCTGCAGCTGCCGTCTCCGGAACGCGATCCTGCGGCGGTTAATGGACTTGATATGCAGAGGGAAAAAAACAAGGATAAAAGCACAAATATTGCGTATCCATGAGAGGGAGGGTGGGCTATCAGTCCCAGACTTGGAACTTTTATATAAAAAACATAACGTGGAGTAACACGCAAAGATATAAGTCCATGATAGTAGGGATAAATGAAAGGCTAGACAACTGTACTATCTTCCAGCTTGTAGAAGCAGGTGTTTTGGCACAACAGGGAAGTAGAAAGATACCGCTATTTGAGCTGATGGAAAAGGTTTGGAAGGAAGCAAGGGCTTTGTGGACCCAGGCTGGAGTCCATGCTGTCACCATACTGTGGGATAATACCCACCTAATAGAACTAAAGGCAATTTAACAAGAGATTTGGTGGAAGCATGGAGTCTATAAACTGGGCCAGGTATGGAGACATGGGGATATAATACTATACGAAGATCTTAAAAAGGAGTATGGTCTGAGTAAAACAGAACTGTGTTTTTTTTTCATCTACAATTAAAACAAGTATTGAGAAAGCTGCTGGGGAGGGGTGCACAAATTGTTGCCCTTCCACAGCCGCTAGTTGATATTTCTGGATTAACAGGGGGTAAAGCTGTAGCGCTGTCCAATCCCAGTGCAGGGAGAAGGAAGGCCCACTAGAGAAGCTGATGTCTCCTCCCCATTGCTCCGATAGAAATTAGCATATGGGCCACTGCGGGCGAACGGAGAGGTGCCCAGGAATAATGGTAAGTGCTGGGACATCTCTGGGTGCCGCTCTGTGTAGGAATAGTCCTATCATTGGTGGCGCAGTGCGCCCGCCCCTCTCTCCGTTCATTGGTGGCAGCGGCAGCACAGGGGGAGGGAGACACTGCTTCCTTCTTCCCAGCGCGCTGCTGAGGGAACATGAGCGTGCTCATGTTAAGAGATACTAGACTGATTGATACCGGGACAAAAGTATCGATTGGGTATCGAAATTTCGATACCCGCAACAACCCTAGTACCAGCTACCCCATTCTAGTCAACTTATTAGTGGACTGACCCCCCCCCCCCACCCATGTGAGATCATATTTTTTTTTTTTTTTTTAGCTGTCGTTTTAAATGGCAACATTTTGGGATACACGTAACTTACTGAAACTTTTATTAACCGCCTCTGGACCGCCTAACGCAGGATTGCCGTCTGGAGGCGGCAGCCCTGCGCTCAGCGACGCATATATGCGTCATCTCGCGTGAGCCGAGATTTCCTGTGAACGCTATCGTTCGCTGGCAGGCTGGAGATGAGATTTTTTTTTTTTTAACCCCTAACAGGTATATTAGACGCTGTTTTGATAACGGCGTCTAATATACCTGCTACCTGGTCCTCCAGTGTCCCTTTTGCTTGGATCGACCACCAGAGGACACAGGTAGCTCAGTAAAGTAGCACCAAACACCACTACACTACACTACACCCCCCCCTGTCACTTATTAACCCCTTATGAACCACTGATCACCCCTGATCACCCCATATAGGCTCCCTGATCAGCCCCCTGTCATTGATCACCCCCCTGTAAGGCTGCATTCAGATGTCCGTATGTTTTTTACGGATCCACGGATACATGGATCGGATTCGCAAAACACATACGGACATCTGAATGGAGCCTTATAGGGGGGTGATCAATGACATGGGGGTGATCACCCCATATAGACTCCCTGATCACCCCCCTGTCATTGATCACCCCCCTGTAAGGCTCCATTCAGACATTTTTTTGGACCAAGTTAGCGGAAATATATATATTTTTTCTTACAAAGTCTCATATTCCACTAACTTGTGTCAAAAAATAAAATCTCACATGAACTCACCATACCCCTCACGGAATCCAAATGCGTAAAATTTTTAGACATTTATATTCCAGACTTCTTCTCACGCTTTAGGGCCCCTAGAATGCCAGGGCAGTATAAATACCCCACATGTGATCCCATTTCGGAAAGAAGAAACCCCCAGGTATTCCGTGAGGGGCAAGGGAGACTTTGTGAGGAAAAAAAATAAATATATCAATTTCCGCTTACTTGTGCCAAAAAAAATAAATTTCTATGAACTCGCCATGCCCCTCATTGAATACCTTGGGGTGTCTTCTTTCCAAAATGGGGTCACATGTGGGGTATTTATACTGCCCTGGCATTTTAGGGGCCCTAAAGCGTGAGAAGAAGTCTGGGATCCAAATGTCTAAAAAAGCCCTCCTAAAAGGAATGTGGGCCCCTTTGCGCATCTAGGCTGCAAAAAAGTGTCACACATCTGGTATCGCCGTACTCAGGAGAAGTTGGTCAATGTGTTTTGGGGTGTAATTTTACATATAACCATGCTGGGTGAGAGAAATATCTTGGCAAAAGACAACTTTTCCCATTTTTTTTTTTTTATACAAAGTTGGCATTTGACTAAGATATTTATCTCACCCAGCATGGGTATATGTAAAATGACACCCCAAAACACATTGCCCAACTTCTCCTGAGTACGGAGATACCACATGTGTGACACTTTTTTGCAGCCTAGGTGGGCAAAGGGGCCCACATTCCAAAGAGCACCTTTCGGATTTCACCGGCCATTTTTTACACATTTTGATTTCAAACTACTTACCACACATTTGGGCCCCTAGAATGCCAGGGCAGTATAACTACCCCACAAGTGACCCCATTTTGGAAAGAAGACACCCCAAGGTATTCGCTGATGGGCATAGTGAGTTCATAAAAGTTTTTATTTTTTGTCACAAGTTAGTGGAATATGAGACTTTGTAAGAAAAAACAAAACAAAAAAAATCATCATTTTCCACTAACTTGTGACAAAAAAGAAAAAGTTCTATGAACTCACTATGCCCATCAGCGAATACCTTAGGGTGTCTACTTTCCGAAATGGGGTCATTTGTGGGGTGTTTGTACTGTCTGGCCATTGTAGAACCTCAGGAAACCTGACAGGTGCTCAGAAAGTCAGAGCTGCTTCAAAAAGCGGAAATTCACATTTTTGTACCATAGTTTGTAAACGCTATAACTTTTACCCAAACCATTTTTTTTTTTATCAAAGACATGTAGAACAATAATTTTTTGATAAAAATTTATATATGGATGTCGTTTTTTTTTGCACAATTTTACAACTGAAAGTGAAAAATGTCATTTTTTTGCAAAAAAATCGTTAAATTTCGATTAATAACAAAAAAAGTAAAAATGTCAGCAGCAATGAAATACCACCAAATGAAAGCTCTATTAGTGAGAAGAAAAGGAGGTAAAATTCATTTGGGTGGTAAGTTGCATGACCGAGCAATAAACGGTGAAAGTACTGTAGGTCAGAAGTGTAAAATTGGCCTGGTCATTAAGGGTGTTTAAGCTATAGGGGCTGAGGTGGTTAAAGGGCTTGTCTGGGTTCAGAGTGGAACCTGGACATATCCCCTTTTTCACCCCTCTGGCCCCCCTGATATGAGCATTTCATGCTCTGATTCTTTCCCTTGCCCTGTGCTGTATAGCGCAGGGCAAGGGCTTGTTTGTTTATATTATTATGCTGTTAGGCGGAGGCTACCACCTAGCAGTGTTCCTGGTGAAGTCACCAGCACTGATGGGCGTGCTTTAGTGCTGCCTCCGCCTAGCTTTCCCCATGGAGGGCCTGGTACCTCACCGGATCTCCAGAAAAGGTTTTGCCCATGAAATGCTCCAATGCTCATGTCAGAGGGGCTGCCTGGGTGAAAATGGGGATATATGCGGGTTTATCTCTGAACCCGGTCAACCCTTTAAAGGGCTTCTGTCACCCCATTAAACCGTATTTTTTTTTTTCTTTACTAATAATCCCTATAGTGCGATCTCATGATACATAAGCAAATTAATCATTTTGGTTCAGTAGAATTTGCTAAAAATCGATTTTTAAAATATGCTAATTACCTTGCTACCAGCAAGTAGGGCGGCTACTTGCTGGTAGCAGCCGCATCCTCCGATGGTAATGACGCCCCCTCGGCATGCTGATTGACAGGGCCAGGGAAGGGAATCGTTCTCTGCTGGCTCTGTTAGAATTTGAAATCTCGCGCCTGCGCCGTACCTGTCTTCAATCGGCGCAGGCGCACTGAGAGGCGGCCGCTCGCTCGACCGCTCCATCCTCAATGCGCCTGCGTCGATGACGTCATCAAGTACACCCGGAAGAGAAGACGCCGGCATCGCTGGAAGGAGGCGGAGAGTCTGGTGACGTCGCTGGATGCTCGAATCAGGTAAGTATGTACATAATAAGCATGCTGCCACAAAAACCACCAACGAAATGGGAATAAATAATTTTATAAAAATGACAGTTATTAACACTATACCACCAACGATTATTAATAATAAATCTCTTCCGGGTGTACTTGATGACGTCATCGACGCAGGCGCATTGAGGATAGAGCGGCCGCCTCTCAGTGCGCCTGCGCCGATTGAAGACAGGTACAGCGCAGGCGCGAGATTTCAAATTCTAACAGCGCCAGCAGAGAACGATTCCCTTCCCTGGCCCTGTCAATCAGCATGCCGAGGGGGCGTCATTACCATCGGAGGATGCGGCTGCTACCAGCAAGTAGCCGCCCTACTTGCTGGTAGCAAGGTAATTAGCATATTTTAAAAATCGATTTTTAACAAATTCTACTGAACCAAAATGATTAATTTGCTTATGTATCATGAGATCGCACTATAGGGATTATTAGTAAAGAAAAAAAAAAAAAACTGTTTAATGGGGTGACAGAAACCCTTTAACTCCTTTTTTTTTTTAAACCAAATTTTATTTATTTAGTCATGATGCAAATACAAACTGTTACATACATCCAGTGTTTCACAATAACATACATACACATACAGATGTTACAAAAATGCACCAGGAATCACATCATTGGGACAAACCAAAATTTTCCATTTTTCATGTTAAGAAACATTAACATACCCCCCCCCCCCCCCCAGCCTAACAAAGACCGAACATTACCTCACGCCAGTGCTCCCTCTATCCCCTAGACCACCCTGATCATCATTTTATTATTAATGTTATACAAGACCCTACTGTTCCAATTTACCTAATGCTCCCTTCATCTGCTCTAGTAGGTACCAGGAAGTTTTCTTCAAAGGATCCATAAGTATCTTGATCTCTACTGGCTCTAATACATTGCTAATAAAACCCTTCCACCTGCTCATTAGTTTTCTTAGTGCTTTTTCTGTACTTTGCTCTGCCGCGAAGAACTCCCTTTTTAGGCACCATGTTATTTGACCGGTAATTTCTTCGATTATGGGGGTTGTCTGGAGTAGCCAGTTCCTGAGTATACATCTCTTTGCCACCTTGATACAGATATGGGTAATTTGTTAACTTTGTACCCTCGGGATAAAAATTGAACAATATTAACTCTGGGGTTAATGAGATTGTGATGTGCATCACATCTTTTAACCATTTTATAAAGGCCTTCCAGAACTGTACTATCTTTGGGCAAATCCACAATTCGTGGAGCAAATTGGAATTCTCCAAAGTACATTTTGGGCAATGCGTTATTTTATTTTCCTGAACAGCTGATCTTGTATTATAAAACCCATATATAGCTCTGTGTGCTATTTTAAATTGTGTTTCTCTCCAAATTTCATTGGGGGTCGTATTTCTCAGGCATATCCAACCCTTCAAGATACTTTCATTTAATCCTTGCTTATCTAGTTCTTTATCCCAGGCCCTGAATGGTTGAAGAGGAAAATTCTCCGGTTTAGCCTCTTGTAATCTACCTTGTATTTCTGATAAGGATAACGAAGAAGTAGGAGTGCCCTTTAAGAGATCAAATCTATTTGTGGGGGAATTCTCTTCCAAGATCAGTTATCCTACCTTTTAAAAAACTATATACCTGAAGGTATGCTAAATAATGACTAGAACTCAGCTCGTATTTGGTGCGCAGTTCCTCAAAACTGAGATAACGATGTTCCGTACTGTGCCACATATCAGTTACAAAGCGTATTCCCTTGGCTCTCCAGTCCCGGAACTGTTTATTAAGTCTTCCCTCCATAAATTCAGGGTGTCCCCAAAAAGACACATGCTTTGATAACGTAAATGGCAATCCGTACTCCTTCCGCACTGCTTTCCACGTAGCTACCGTGTCTTTTATGATTAGGCTTTTTCTCAAAATCTGAGGCAAATTGGTATATTTAGTGTGGAGCAGCGCAGACAATGACCAAGGGAAAGCTAAATACGATTCTAATTTATAGTTTGAGTAGCTACTTCTTCCCGTCAACCAATCCATGGCATGTCTAAGATTGCTTGCAAGATTATATCTCCTGATGTCTGGGAAATTCACTCCTCCCTTTTCTTTATGTAGTTGCAATTTCCGTAGTGAAATTCTCGAACGCTTGCCTTTCCATAAAAAAAAACGGAACGCTGATTCCAGAGATTGGATATCTGCGTGTCTAATCAGTAGCGGGATCGTTTGCATGGGGTATAGTAAGCGTGCGAAGCTGATCATTTTTAATAAGTGGGACCTACCTAACAGGGAAAGAGGAAGATGCAACCACCTATCAATGTCTCCCTGAATTTTCTTGATTTAAAGGAGGGTAGTTCATGGAGTATATTGATTCCGGGGTTTTCCCTATATTGATACCTAAATATCGGATGGAATTCTTTGCTAGTTTCTCCTGGAGAGTTCGATAATCTAGATCTTTAACTCGACGTGTCTGGGAGAGAAGTAGAAGTTCACATTTATCTGCGTTCACCCTAAAACCCGACGCACTTCAAAATTAGATAGTTTATCCATCAGGTAAGATAAATCTCTCCAGAGGTTCTTCTAAGAACACCAATAAATCGTCTGCATATAGAGCGTGCTTTACTTCTCTAGTGCCTACTTTGATTCCTTCTATCTCCCTGGTGTTACTTAAATAGCGGGATAACGGTTCTAAAGCAATATTGAAAAGTAACGGCGAGAGAGGACATCCCTGCCTCGTTCCCTTGTTTATTGGGAATGCAGAAGAGAGAAATCCTGGGGTATGTATTCTGGCTGAGGGATTAGCATATAAGACCTGTAGGTAAGCTCTAAAATTTCCCGTTAGCCCCACCTTATCCAAAACTCTGCCCATCCATCCCCAGCTCACATTGTCAAACGCTTTTTCCGCGTCTATTGTCAATGGAGCTGGGGATGTGTGCAACTCAGGTCTCAACTTTACTTCATCTAATATAGTTAACACTTTCCGTATGTTCGTGACTGCTGAGCGGCCCTTGATAAAGCCCACCTGGGAGTCCGATAAAGCCCACCTGGGAGTTAGAGAGGGTTCTACCCATCTGCCAAAATCTTGTAGAGAATTTTGATATCTCTGCAGGGGATCTTTACCCGGCTTCGGAATTAGTTTTATATGTGCTGTGTTGGCAACCTCCGGGAGTAATAGTCCTGAAGGATAGGAGTTATAAACTTTTGTTAAAAGTTCTGATGTTCTTCCCCCTAGAATTTTGTAAAACTCCCCCGTGTATCCATCAGGGCCTGGGGCCTTTCTTCACTTTAATCCTGAAATAGTTGCCTGAACTTCCTGCACTGTTATAGGGGCGTTAAGACCAGTCAAATCCTCTGGGGATATACTCGGGAGAGAGGTGGAGTTCAACCAGATATCACCCACCTCTGTACTTTCTTTCTCGTACGTATAAAGGTTGCTATAAAAATCTCTTAATATCTTATTTATATCCTTAGGATCATGCTTTAATAACCCATTTTCCCATATCATCACCATGACGGCCACAAGGAGATTGACCCATGACCTCTGTGGGGGCAGGAAACAGAGAAGAGGTTAAATTGCCCCCTCCCACCACCACACCTCAGTGTTCCTGTCCCCACTGTGGCCAGTGTCAGAGAAGAGTCTCCCTGCGGTCGGCAGGGAGATGAAGATAGGAAATCGTCTTCTTTTTATTTTCTTCTTCTCCAGGAGGGTCCGAGGACGGTCTCCTGGTTACCTGAAGCTCATCGGAGCTCCCCCAGTCCGCCGGCGGCCGCGTGCTTATGCTGGGCTGGGGGGTATCGGGAGGACTCGCTCCGGCTTGTCTGGAGCCTGCTCCCGGGCCGCAATCTTCCTCCTCCCCTGTGGGTCGGGCTGGTAGCGGCCGGCGTGTGCGCACGCCGACGTCGGTGACGTCACTTCCGGGTTCGGTCATGTGACGCAACCCGGAAGTAAAGCGCAGGAGGACAGAGCAGTTTGAATTAATGGCGGGACGGCCATAGGAACGCTGATCTGAGGTCTGTGAGTACTGCAATTGCACTTTACTTTAGAATATGTCAGGTCCTGAGGTACAAACTGTTATGGAGCTTGATGCTCCCTCTCTGCCTCCTGTAAGTATCCCTCTGGGGGTCCGTTTTTCTTATGGCACAGTATTTTTACTAGGTTATTTCTGATGCCTCTATTCCATATTTATTTCAGGCTAAAGAGGCGCAAAAAAAGGTTAAAAAACCTCCTCGCTGCATCTCTTGTGCTAAAAGACTGCCTGAAGAATATGGACAGAAGCTTTGTAAGGAGTGTATTTCTGATGTGGTCCAGCAGGAACAATCGTCCCTTATGGAGAATATCAGATCTGTGGTTCAGGAAGAAATCAGGGCCGCTAGAGTTGCTCCGTCTGATCCCCAGGACGAGCCCTCTCGCAAGCGTTCGCGTTCTAGGATCATTACCTCTGGATCCGAGGATGCTGACGATAAAGCTTCTACTACCGTGCAGTGGGAGGATGATCTCTCTCTCTCTCTCTCTCTCTCTCTCTCTCTCTCTCTCTCTGAAGGAGAAATCTGCGAAAATAGGAAATTTTATTTTTCCTCAGAAGAGATGAGTGACTTATTAAAGGCTGTCAGAGCGACAATGGGGATTGAAGAAACCCATAGGTCCTTATCCATTCAGGATGAAATGTTCGGGGGACTCAGGGTGAAAAAATCCAAGGTCTTCCCCATAAACTAACACATTAGAGAAATGATTCTGGAGGAATGGTCGGAACCAGAAAAACGATTAGAGATTTCCAAAGAATTAAAAAATCGACTATTGTTCGACCCCTCTCAGTCTAAGTTGTTCAACGAGACCCCTAAAATAGACGTGCAGGTGGCGAAAGTTAACAAAAAAACTGCCCTGCCGTTTGAGGATGCCGCCCAATTGAAAGATGCTATGGAGCGGAAGGCAGATGCCCTTTTAAGGAAGGCTTGGGAGGCCTCCATGTTTATCAAGACCAACATCGCAGCAGCGTCTGTCGCCAGGTCTATGCACTTATGGTTAGGGGAGCTTGAGAACCACCTAAGCAGTAAGACCTCCAGGGAAGAAATCTTGCAGTCCATCCCGCTACTTAAATCAGCTACGGGGTTCCTGGCAGATGCTTCGGCGGAATCTATCAGATTCTGTGCTAAGGAGGCAGGGCTTTCCAATGCGGCTCGTCTGGCTTTGTGGATGAAATCTTGGTCGGGCGATAGAATTTCTAAACAAAAGTTAATATCTATCCCCTTTTCAGGAGAATATGTATTCGGCCCGGTCCTAGACGAGATTCTTGAGAAAGTGGCCGACAAGAAAAAGGGATTCCCTGAGGAAAAGTCCTTTAGAAAGAACCAGTCCTTTCGGTCTTACGGTGGACAAAACAAGGCTGTTAGAGGGAAAGGCAAGTCAAGCCGCTGGTCTTATCCCAAAGGGGGTAGAGGAAGAGGCTTCCTTCTTAAGCCCTAATCCAAATTCGAGGACAAACAATGACGCCATTGTAGGGGGGAGACTGAAGGATTTCCTGGGTCCATGGTCACTAACATCAAGAAATCCTTGGGCCTTGGATATCATTCGGCAAGGTTACAGGATCGAGTTCACCTCTCTCCCCCCTCCAAGATTCGTCGTCACAAAGATGCCTACCAGATTCTCCAACCTAAATATTTTCCAAGGAGTCCAGGACTTGGTGAAGAAGGGTGCAGTAATCCCAGTTCCCGCGTCTCAAAGAGGTCGAGGGTACTATTCAACCCTATTTTTAGTAAGGAAAAAGGAAGGAGACTTCCGGACCATCATAAACTTGAAACAACTGAACCAGTTTATTCTTTACAGGAAGTTCAAGAGGGAGTCTCTCAGATCCATAGTACCGTTGATAAAGCTAGGGGCATGTGCTCGGTCGACCTGAAGGACGCCTATCTGCATGTCCCCATTCACCCAGATCACCAGAGGTTTCTAAGATTTGCTATCCTAGACCCTTCCAATCGGCTTCTTCATTTCCAATTCATAGCACTACCCTTCGGGATTTCAGCCGCTCAAAAGCTTTTCACCAAATTAGTAATAGAAATGATAGCCCCACTCAGACAGGAAGGGTTAAATATAGTGCCATATCTGGACGACTTTCTAATTATAGCAGACTCAAAAGAACTCCTGCTGTCGGACTTGGAAATATTTCTGTCCCGCCTGTCTCAACTAGGATGGATAGTGAACGAATCCAAGTCAATGTTGGTTCCATCCGAGAGGGTGAGGTTCCTGGGAGTTACTCTAGACTCCGTAACTCAGTCAAACTTCCTACCACAGAGCAAGATCCAGTCCCTGATTAACAAGGTGAGGCACTCCCAACGCCGGAAAGGATGCTCAGTGAGGGAAGCAATGAGCCTACTCGGCCTCCTAACCTCCTGTATACCTTCTGTCGAGTGGGCACAGGCTCACTGTCGAGTGATACAGAACTGGCTATTGTCCCACTGGAACAAGAAGCGCTCTCTGGACTCCAAGCTTCCAATTCCAGGATCATTAAAGAGATCTCTCTCATAGTGGATGAAGGAGAAGAATCTTTCCCAGGGAGTCCCATGGATCAAATCGCCTTCAATTACCATCTTCACGGATGCCAGCCAATCCGGTTGGGGAGCGAAAATCGACAGAGCCTATTTCCAGGGAACGTGGAAGCATCTGATATCGGCCCAATCTTCAAATTTCAGGGAGCTGTATGCGGTAAGAGAAGCTCTACTCTCCGCCAGACAGTTGATAAGAAATCAGCATGTGAAAGTCCTATCGGACAACGTGACCGTGGTCTCCTACTTGAAACATCAGGGAGGTACTCGATCAAGGAGACTCCAGAGTATCTCAGAGGAAATTTTCTCCTTTGCAGAGAAAGAACTAAAATCCATCTCAGCAATGCACCTGAAGGGATCCCAGAATCTAGAAGCTGACTTTTTGAGCAGACAAGTGGTAGATCATACAGAGTGGGCACTGAATCCAGAGGTCTTCAATATTCTAACCCAAAGATGGGGGCTTCCTACAATAGACCTGTTTGCATCAAGGAAAAATACGAAAGTACAAACATTCTGCTCCCTAAATGCTGGAGATCATCCCTGGAGAATAGATGCCTTCTCCCTAAAATGGTGCTGGGATCTAGGGTACGCATTCCCTCCATTGCCTCTCATCCCGAGGGTCATTCAGAAAATTCAGGAGGGGAGAACCACAGTAATATTGATCGCTCTGTTCTGGCCGAAGAGAAGTTGGTTCGCTCCTCTCTTGAAACTAACAATAGACGAACCAGTGAGACTCCCACTCAGAGGGGACATCCTATACCAGGGTCCTTTGCTACATCCTCATCCGGAGTTCCTGAAGCTCACTGCTTGGATCCTGAGGTCTCCCTCTTAAAGTCTCAGGGCCTGTCAGACAAGGTTATAGCTATCCTGAGATGTTCCAGGAAAAAAGTAACTTCCGCGATATACTTGAAGATCTGGAAAAGGTTCTGTTCATGGTCGGGTGAAGAAAATCCAAATTTTGTAGGGCCTAATATCCAGAAAATTCTGGAATTTCTACAAAAAGGTCTGGACATAGGCCTCTCTCCATCCACCTTAAAAGTTAAAATTTCGGCATTAAGCGCCTTTGACGCCGACCTGGCAGACCATAGATGGGTCAAACGATTCATTAGAGCTGCCCGTAGACTTAGACCCACGCTAAGATCCTGAAGCCCAACCTGGGACTTAAATTTAGTTCTCAACAACCTTATGTGTTCCCCATTTGAGCCATTGGAGAGTTGTTCAACTAAATTGCTTTCATTCAAAACTGCTTTCCTTATAGCAATTACCTCTGCCAAGAGACTAGGAGAGATTCAAGCTCTCTCTATTAGGGAACCATACCTTACCATCACTGAGGATAAGATTGTGCTCAAACTAGACCCAGGTTTCCTGCCAAAGGTAGCCTCAGACCGCAACAGAGGCCAAGAGATCCTCCTTCCATCCTTTTTCAACAATCCCAAGGATCAGGAGGAAGAGAAATTTCATTTCCTTGATGTTAGGCGTACAGTCCTTAGATACTTAGAAGCCACTAGGGACTTCAGGAAGTCTGAAGGCCTGCTTGTCCAATTTGCTGGAAAGAATAAGGGATCCAGGGTCTCAAAATCCTCCATTGCAAGATGGATTAAAGACACTATTACCCTATGTTATAAGAATCAGAATCTGGATCCTCCTTCCAATATTAGAGCTCACTCTACCAGAGCGGTCTCCACTACTTTTGCTGAAAGAGCAGGGGCCTCCCTGGATGATATATGCAGGGCCGCCTCCTGGTCTAGTATTCACACATTTGTGAAACATTACCGTTTAGATTTATCTGGAACCCCTGGCCTCTCCTTTGGTCGGAAGGTTCTCCAAGCGGTTGCCCCCACCCATAAAAAATAATTTTATAACTCTCTTTGTGGCCGTCATAGTGATGATATGGGAAAACCGGAATTAGACTTACCGGTAATTCAGTTTCCATGAAATCACCTTGACGGCCCATATATTCCCTCCCTTTCTTTTGTTTGAAGTTTCTTTCACCAGTATTTTCTGGTATGATGTAATACTGGGAAATACTAATACACTTCTGGCACTTGATATCTTTGGAACACTGAGGTGTGGTGGTGGGAGGGGGCAATTTAACCTCTTCTCTGTTTCCTGCCTTCACAGAGGTCATGGGTCAATCTCCTTGTGGCCGTCATGGTGATTTCATGGAAACTGAATTACCGGTAAGTCTAATTCCGGTTTTTGTCTTTCAAAGCCAGAATCGGGGATGATTGATGGAAACCCTTCGCTAGATTCGCCAGTAGCCTCCCAGCCTTATTCCCGAATTTATATAGTTGGGCGTCTGCTTTTGATCTAAATAGTAGCTCCCTCTTCTGTAACCAAAATTCATATTCATGTTTCTCAGCCTTCCACTCTGCTTCCGTCCCATCTGATGGGTTAGATTTAAATGCCCCGTAAGCTTTCCTCAGTTTTAATCCGTGTGATTCGATCTCAGTTGTTGTTTTCTTTTTGAGGCCCGCTACATGAGAGATCAGCCTTCCTCTCATCACCGCTTTTGCTGCATCCCAGGTCAATTGTGCATTGTCAGGTTGGTCATTAGTACTGATATATTCATCCCACCACCCCAACAGTAACTTATGGAAATCTGCATTTTCATATAAATCCGAAGGGAAGCGCCATATATAATCTGTACCTCTAGGTGTAAGATCTTGCACCCACAAAGTAATTGGGGCATGATCTGATATCAGCAGATCTTCTATAGTAGAAGAACTACACCTCCCAAATAAGGTCCTTGAAACCAATACATAATCTATGCGCGACCAAGACTTGTGTGCCATTGAATAATGCGTATAGTCACGCCCCTCCGGATTTAATGTCCTCCAGGTATCCACCAGACCTAAATCTTACACAAATTCTTGCAGCACATGCGCATTACGCTGTTTAATGGTAACATTACCCCTATCTGACCTTCTGTCCTCTTCCCAATCCGCTACTACATTTAGATCTCCTCCAATTATCTTATCATCTATCTGGTCTCCCAACAATCTCTCTGAGACTGTAATATAGAATTTTTCGCTAGATTCATTGGGACCGTATATATTATAAATGCTCACATTTTTCCCCATGTACTGTACGGTGAGCTGAATTATTCTGCCTTCATTATCACAAGAATGTGAGGATACCAGATGGCCAAGATTTTTTCTAATCCGCACCAGTACCCCAGCCTTCCGTTTACATGCTTTGGAACCATAAACTTCTCCGACCCAAAGCTTTCGCATCCTATGAAAATCCTCCTCTCCCAGATGAGTTTCCTGTAAGAGAGCGATGTCAGCTCCCAACCTATTTAGGTGCCTTAACACCATTAGACGCTTTTGCGGGGACCGCAGTCCCTTCACGTTCCATGAGACAACCTTAACCATTCTCTGACAGTGTAAAGGGTAACCGTTCAGGATTCACAGGGATATATTCTAGTCCGGCTTCTATTCGGTCTTTCTTAAAGCTTAACAAACCCCCCTCCCCCCCTCCCCTACTTCTAACTTGTAGAACATTGTACATACCCCACATGAACCTCACTGAGCCTCCTATCTCATTTGATCTTTCTAGATTCTTGACTTAACTTCTTCCCAACATAGTAGGGTAAGCATGCATAATAAGAAAACAAATACCTAACATAGTACACATTTCTATCTTGTGCCCCACGCTTCTGTGAATCAACTACAAAAATTACAGAGTAAACGCCACCTTGTGGTGACAAATCATCTTGCCTGCACTCCGGCATTAACTTCCTCCATAAAGCCTTGCGTATAACTCAGGACACATATATTGACATTAACATTTTCTAGCATCCTATATCAGATAACTAATAACAGATGTCTCCCTAATCTTCATCTCATAACTGTCCTCTTTCAATACAACGGCTGTGTTTAAGTAACTGAGAGTTAACACATCAACTTGCTGATCTAGATCTACTGCAATACTAACAGATACTGCAAGATTAATCACACATCAGGTCTCACGTCCTGCTTGCGGTCTTTGCCGTTGATCTTTTGGGTACGATGTGTTTCCTCTGTCAGCCGGGGGAGAATGCCACAGTGTTGGTAACCTCCTGCGCATGGAATTATCATCCTGATTCGCTTTATTATTGTGACTCAGATTCTTCTTGTAAGTCTTTGGCTTCCTCCGGACTATTATATATGTCCACCTGGCCATCTGCACGGAATACTTTCAGAATTGCTGGGTACATTAATGAAAACGTCCTTTTTTGCTGGTATAATGCCGAGCAAATCTGTGAAAAGGCTCTGCGGCGTCTCGTAACTTCAGCTGAAAAATCGCCAAATATCAGGATGCAGTGACCTTTTAATTCCAGATCCTTAGAGCGGCTCTTGTATAAGCGCAAAATTTCAGCTTTTTCAAAGTAATCTAGATATCTTACTATGACCTGTCTTGGTCTCTGGAGTCTGTTATCTAAACAAAATAGTAGTGTAGAAGCAGCACTATGCGGTCTCAGGATAATGCGTCTGTATCAATGCAGCAGCCTAACCGTAGGCCCTTGATCCATCAGGCCATATAGTATACATGTGAGAAAGAAGATGGCTTCGGCAGCATGTCGCAATATCAAAAAGATTCTTTAATCGTACCTCCAGACACAAATGGCAACGTTTCGACTGTACACCAGTCTTTGTCAAGCCCAATGACATACATTCTGGTAGGCATATATATACCCCCCACATAAAATACACACCCCATTACATCATCAGTGCACATCACTGGGTAATAGAATACATATGTTCATACTATAACTCACAGTTAATGACATGTGTGCCAGGTCCATGTTGTTCGTCTCGGCGTTCCCCTGTCTGTAATGCGCAGCCGCATCTCGATGTATTTGCATACCGGAAGTATCATGCGTCGCCATGGCTACCGGCGGCGCCCGTGTCTCTAGCCTATGTACTGCAAGAAGCACTCACTGTCGTCACAGCCTGCGCGTCCATCCCGTGACACTCATTCTAGTGCGCGCCTCAGTGCGTCGATAGTATTGGTCACATGGGGTACGCGGCCAATGATAACACTGCGCACACATCGGCGCCATGGCAACGATGACGCCGCGGTCACTGCTATTTACTATAAAGTAAATATGTGCAATCCGTATCAAAAAGTGAACAGGTCTATACACTATAGAACCCCTGCCCACACCGATGATCACCTGTATATATAGGGATATCACTCCGGATTGCACATATTTACACACATGACAGACATGGAAAAATACATATCATAATAAGTGTGGTACACAATAGTCACACATAACCATCATCTGGATCGTGTATCCCATATATAAATCACATATGGATCATCACCATGGCACTTTGACATATGGATCGGGAACCGATCCACCGGGGATGCGTCACATATAAATTAAAAACATAATGTCACTATACTGATAGGACACAACAGCAACAACTATCAATCGATGGATGCGACATTAAACTCTAGATTCAAGCCAAAAGGTTGAAGGGACCTAAGGGTATGGATCCATTTAAGTTCCTTTTTCCTCAGGATCCCCTTCCTGTCCCCACCCCTTCTCAAGTATCCTACGCTATCGATAACTCGAAATCTCAATTGATTGATGGAATGTTTGCAATCAATGAAGTGTTTTGCAACCGGTTTGTCAAGAGCACCTGTTCTTATTGTGCTTTTGTGTTAATTCTTTCCCTCAATTCCATCGTGGTCTCCCCCATGTAGATCAAACTACATGGGCACTGTATCATGTAAACCACATCTGTGGATTTACATGTATAGTGACCTTTGATCTTAAACCGTTTGCCGCTGTAAGGGTGTGTAAAACCGTCACCTTTCATGATGCCACCGCAGTTGCAACAGGAAAGGCAAGGGAAATTACCATTCTTCAGTGGTGCTAGTCTTTTCTGCCTTTCGATATCCTTCCCCCCTATAGGTTAGGGCTCCGTTTGTATGCCATCATTGGGGGAACTGAAAATTCAGTGACTGTGGGCAATCCTTTCTGCAGGATCTGCCATTCCTGTCGTAGGATGTTGGCAATATTGCCGCTATCACTCCCAAAGATGGATACAAATGGAATGCGGGGGGTCCCCTGTTTTTGGGGTTTCCTCACCAGAGTGGAACTACGTTCCATAGATGTAATCCTATGCTTGGTACGGTTGATCAATTTAGTGGGATAACCTCTCTTGCTAAATTTGTTACACATCTCATCTACCCTAAAACCAAAGAGAGTGTCGTCAGATACGATACGACGTACCCTAAGTAGCTGACTCCACGGGAGGGAGCTTACCATGTTCTGAGGGTGACTGCTGTCATACATTAACAAAGTATTCCTGTCTGTAGGTTTTTGGAAGAGATCAGTACAGATCCTTCCATTGTGCACCTGAATTCGGACGTCAAGGAACTGCAGCTCACGGGCAGAATGCATCACGGTGAACTGCAGGTCCCGGACCCCAGAATTCAGGTGCACATGAAACTCATCCAACTCAGGCACAGTGCCAGTCCAAATCAGGAAAATGTCGTCGATGTAGCGCCACCAGCACAGAACTCTCTCAAAATATATGGAGCGATACACCAGCCGATCCTCGACCTCCGCCATGAAGATGTTTGCGTAGGTGGGGGCCACATTGGACCCCATCGCCACACCCCGCTTTTGCTGGTAGAAGGTGTCCCCGAAGAGAAAATAATTTCTCCTCAGGACAACCTCCAGGAGGGCGAGGATCAGCCGGCGCGCCCCGGGAGAGAGCCCTGTGCTGGCCAGGGCCACATCGACGACATTTAAGCCATAGGAGTGATCAATAGATGTATACAGGGATGCAACATCAAAACTCACAAGTAAAAATTCCGCCGGCAAATCAAGTGAATTCAGTTTGGTCAAGAAATGGCCAGTGTCCCTGATATAGGAGGGGGCCGTGGTCGCGTGGATCCGCAATACTTTGTCCAAAAAGATGGACACAGGATTAAAGATGGAGCCCCTGCCCGACACGATGGGTCGGCCAGGGGGATCCACAAGACTCTTGTGGATCTTTGGTAATATATATATCACAGGGGTGATCGGATGGCTCACGCGCAAAAAGCTATTTAGTTCATCAATGATTCCTTGGCTGAGAGCCTCATCCAATAACACCCCTATGATATCTGCTATATCCCACCTTGGATCCTTATTCAACATCTCATAGACATTATCATCTCCTACCTGTCTTTTGATCTCATGGACGTATTTGCATGTGTCCATCACGACCACGGCACCCCCCTTGTCAGCTGGCTTGATCGTCAATTGTTTGTTGTGTTCCAGTTCAAGAACAGCCCGTCTTTCATCTTGAGACAGGTTGTGTTTGAACTGGTGGGTTCCCTCCACCCTCAATTGATCGATACGTTTTCTGACAAAACTGATATAAGTTTCAACCACATGGTTGTTTTGCGGTGGAACAAAATGACTTTTATTACGTAATTCGAAGTTTTTACACATCAAGGTATCAGTGGATACCACAGGCTGACTGGCAGGTACATCAGTAATTCTAGCTGAAAAGAAAGCTTTTAATCTCAGGCGTCTAAAGAACTTTTGTAGGTCGAGCTCAAACTCGAACCAGTCCCGTATGGTAGTAGGGCAAAATGTCAGGCCACGGCTTAGCACACTGGTCTGTGCTTTGTCCAGCTGAAAAGAGGAGATGTTCACTACCAAGTTCATCATTTCCGCTGTCCGCGTCTCGTTACTCTCCCCTGAGTATGGGTGGAGGCCTCTATCGATATTGGGGGAAGGGTTCTTGTTGGATCGGTGGTGTTTCCTGCTGCCCCTTCTATATCGCCCTCCCCTCTTTTTCTGCTTGGGCCTAAAAAATTGGACGCACCTGATTCATCAGCGGAATCTGATTCACCAGTGCTAAAGCCAAATTTGCCTTGATCAAAGCGTTTACCGCGTCTACGCCTATTGAACCTTTGTGGTTAAGATGACTGCCAGTTATATATTTTACCAGACTGGTAATCATCTAAGTCTCTATGCCACTTATCTCTCTTGATGTGTTCCACTTCCAGCTTATGTCGTGATATATGTTGAGTGATCTTTTCTTTGTAAGTTGTAAAATCCTCAGCACTCACAAGGTCCCGGATCTGGATTTCCAACTCGGTTGTAGTTTTCTTCAGGTTGTCAACCTCTTTCTGCAAAAAGTCTATGTTTAATAGCATTAATTCAAAAGAATATTGATTGTTGATTGCTTCAAAGGCTTTACAAAAATCACCATTAGTAGGGAATAAATTGGGGAGAAGGTTAGATCTAAGTCCCCTTGGTATCCTTTGTTGCTTATAATATTCTCTTAAGGTAATTAAATGAAGTTCCATGGTATTTAATCTTTTGAGATCTTGCTCCGCTTTGCGTTTCAGGATATCAACAGAGGGGGAACTTAAAAAGGCCACATCGCATCCATCTACATTGATAAGTCGCTGTATGTCCTCATCAGTATATACATACATGTGTCTTAGCGAGGATATCGAAAGGCAGAAAAGACTAGCACCACTGAAGAATGGTAATTTCCCTTGCCTTTCCTGTTGCAACTGCGGTGGCATCATGAAAGGTGACGGTTTTACACATCCTTACAGCGGCAAACGGTTTAACCCCTTAAGGACTCAGCCCTATTTCACCTTAAGGACTTGGCCATTTTTTGCAAATCTGACCAGTGTCACTTTAAGTGCTCATAACTTTAAAACGCTTTGACTTACCCAGGCCATTCTGAGATTGTTTTTTCGTCACATATTGTACTTCATGACACTGCTAAAATTGGGTCAAAAAAGTTGATTTTTTTGCATAAAAAAAATACAATTTTTACCGAAAATTTTGAAAAATTAGCAAATTTCAAAGTTTCAGTTTCTCTACCTCTGTAATACATAGTAATACCCCCAAAAATTGTGATGACTTTACATTCCCCATATGTCTACTTCATGTTTGTAGCATTTTGGGAATGATATTTTATTTTTTGGGGATGTTACAAGGCTTAGAAGTTTAGAAGCAAATTTTGAAATTTTCACAAATCTTCAAAATCCCACTTTTTATGGACCAGTTCAGGTTTGAAGTCATATTGTGAGGCTTAGATAATAGAAACCTCCCAATTCTAGAAACTACACCCCTCAAGGTATTCAAAACAGTTTTTTCAAACTGTATTAACCCTTTAGGTCTTCCACAAGAGTTAATGGCAGATTGAGAAACAATTTAGAAATTTCTATTTTTTGGAAAATTTTCCAATATAATACATTTTTTCCAGGAGTAAAACAGGGGTTAACTGCCAAACAAAACTCAAAATGGGTTGCCCTGATTCTGTAATTTGCAAAAACACCCCATATGTGGTCGTAAACTACTGTTTGGCCAAACGGGAGCACATAGAAGGAGGGGAACACCATATGGGTTTTGGAAGGCAGATTTTGCAGGACTGGTTTTGTTTATACCATGTCCCATTTGAAGCCCCCTGTTGCACCCCTAGAATAGAAATTTCAAAAAAGTGACTCCATCTAAGAAAGTACACCCCTCAAGGTATTCAAAACTGGCTTTACAAACTTTGTTAACCCTTTAGGTGTTCCACAAGAGTTATTGACAGATGGAGAAACAATTTAGAAATTTCTATTTTTTGGAAAATTTTCCAATATAATCAATTTATTCCAGGAGTAAAACAAGGGTTAACTGCCAAACAAAACTTAAAATGGGTTGCCCTGATTCTGTAGTTTGCAGAAACATCCCATATGTGGTCGTAAACTACTATTTGGCTAAACGGCAGGACATAGAAGAAGGGGATCGTCATATGGTTTTTGGAAGGCTGATTTTGCTGGACTGGTTTATTTACACCATGTACCCTTTCAAGCCCCCTGATGCACCCCTAGAGTAGAAACTCCATAAAAGTGACCCCATCTAGGAAACTACGGGATAAGGTGGTTGTTGTTTTGGGACTATTTTAGGGCTAAATATGATTTTTGGTTGCTCTATATTACTCTTTTTTGAGGCAATGTAACAAAAAAAAAAAAATTGAAATTGTTTCTACATTCGCTATTTAGTTTTGTGGAACACCTAAAGGGTTAACATAGTTTGTAAAGTAACTTTTGAATACCTTGAGGGGTGTAGTTTCTTAGATGGGGTCACTTTTTTGGAGTTTCTAGTCTAGGCTACATCAGGGGGGGCTTCTAATGGGACATGGTGTAAAAAAAAAAACTGTCCATCAAAATCTGCCTTCCAGAAACCGTATGGAGTTCCCTTCGTTCTATGCCCTGCCGTCCGGCTATATAGCCATTTACGACCACATATGGGGTGTTTCTGCAAACTACAGAATCAGGGCCATAAATATGGAGTTTTGTTTGGCTGTTAACCCTTGCTTTATTACCGGCAAAAAGGATTCAAATGGAAATTTTGCCCAAAAATGGGTGTTTTGGCACCGTTTTTATCTTATATTTTTAACACCGTTCATCCGAGGCGTTTGGTCAAAAGTTATTTTTATAGCGACGACTTTTACGCACGCGACGATGCCCCATATGTATGGCTCTCAGACTTTGGAGACACTAAGCAGGCATCCTAAAAACTGCGGCCCTCCAGATGTTGTAAAACTACAATTCCCACCATGCCCTTCTGATGGCTGTAGGTTGTCTGGGCATGCTGGGAGTTAGTTTTACAACATCTGGAGGGCCGCAGTTTGAGGATGCCTGCTCTAAAACTAATATTTTTTTGGGGAAAAAAAATTGTTTCCGTGTCTCCAAAGTCTGAGAGCCATAGTTTTTTATGTTCTCTAGTGGACTGTTGGGGATTATAAAAATTTAGTATTCCATGGAAGTGTGATACTCCCTGAAGCAATTGATAATGCAGAGGCCCGGATGATCGGGGCACGTGTCACATTGAGTAGTGGTGTCCTTCCGTATCCCCCTCTTGTGACACACTCTGCATCTTTTTTGGGTTCGTCCCTTCTTTCCAGTATGGGGGACCACACCTGGAAAGTGTTGGCCAGGGACGATCCGGGCGCCTCCAATTCCCGAGGAACTCCGGCCTGCTCTTTTCCGGTCCGAAAAGATCAGGTCTTTGAGGACTGCCTCATAGAATTGGAGGAATGTCCCTGTGCTGCCAGCGCTTCGGGATAGTACAAAAGAGTTGTACATGGCAACCTGTACCAAGTAGACCGCAACTTTTTTGTACCATGCCCGGGTTTTGCGCATGGCATTATATGGCTTGAGGACTTGATCAGAGAGATCAACTCCTCCCATATACCGATTGTAGTCGACGATACAATCGGGCTTGGGGACCGTTGCCGCGGTACCTCGCACAGGGACTGGGGTGGTGCTGTTACCGTGGATTGTGGACAGCATAAGGACATCCCTCTTGTCCTTATATCTGACCAGCAACAGGTTTCCACTGGTAAGTGCACGGGTCTCACCCCTGGGGATAGGTACCTGGAGGGGGTGGGCAGGGAGGCCGCGTTGATTTTTCCGCACGGTCCCACAAGCGAACGTGGATCTGGCGGCAAGGGACCTGAACAAGGGAATGCTGGTATAAAAGTTGTCCACGTACAAGTGGTAACCGTTATCCAGCAGTGGGTACATAAGGTCCCACACGAGTTTCCCGGTAACACCCAGAGTGGGGGGACATTCTGGGGGTTGAATCCGGGAATCTCGCCCCTCGTACACACGAAATTTGTAAGTGTACCCTGAGGTACTCTCACAAATTTTGTATAGCTTCACGCCATACCTCGCCCGCTTTGTGGGAATATATTGGCGGAAACTGAGTCTCCCCTTTAACGCAACGAGAGACTCATCAACCGCGACCTCCCTTCCAGGTACGTAGGCCTGCTGAAATGTGGCCCCAAAGTGATCGATGACCGGCCGTATCTTATACAGCCGGTCATAGGCAGGATCACCTCGGGGTGGACATGCTGCATTATCGGAATAATGCAGACATTTCCGGATGGCCTCAAACCGGGGACGTGTCATAACCATACTGTACAGTGGGGTCTGGTATAGGACGTCCCCACTCCAGTATTGTCTGACACTGGGTTTTTGGACTAGACCCATATGCAGCACGAGGCCCCAAAATGTCCTCATCTCGGCTGCACTGACCGGCGTCCAGCCATCGGGTCTAGCCAAAAATGAGCCTGGGTTTTGAGCGACGAACTGTTGGGCGTACAGATTCGTCTGCTCCACCATCAGATTCACCAGTGGGTTACTGAAAAAAAAACTAAAATAGTCAATTTCAGTAAACCCCACTGTGGGAATCTGGATTCCAGGATTGCCAGCAAAATCCGGAATCTCAGGCTCAAAGTCCACTGGGGGACACCAGCTAAGTTCATCGGCAGGGGGCTCCGGTGGACTTATTTGGTGGGCCGGGAAACCAGTACGAACCCCAGGGCGGCTCGTACTAGGGTGGGCCACAGGATCCCTAGCATGTGGGGCCCCTGGCTCCGCCTGGCGGCATCTCCGCCGCCTTGGTGGCTCATCGTCATCCGATGATGATGAGGAGGATGCGGATGACAAAAGGAACGTGGGGTCATCCTCATCCTCACTGGGGCTCTCGGAGTCGGAGGCAATCTGGGCGTATGCCTCCTCGGCCGAGAACATCCGGCGGGCCATGGGTGTGTGTGCGTGTGTGGCAAACTTTATTATATGTGCGTGTGTGTGGGGGCAACGGGTGTTCGCGTACTAAATAAGGAAAAAAAAGGGGCAAGTGTTAGAAAAAAAAAAAAAGTTCAAAGTTGCTGATCAGCGGTACAACGCTGATCAGCGGTGGGGCAGGCGATGCGCTAACAGTGGCCGGACAAAAAAAGTGCCGGACAGTCAGCGCACGCAGAAAAAAAGTGGCAGGGGGGGGCTGGGGTCTGATAGATGGATCAGAAAGAAAAGTTTAGTGTAAAAGTTTTTTTTTCTTCTAACTTTTCCCTTCTTTCCCTTCCTAACGGTGCCTCTCTTTTACTGACCCTAACCTACCTGGGTGGCGATGGGTGCAGGAGGGTGATGGATTACGATTAGGGGGACTCAGGAGCTGGACGCTGGATGGTGCTGCACGGTCAGGGTGCTGGACAGGAAGAGGAGGGGAGAGAGGAGGGCAGGAAGTTTGAATCTCGCGCCTCTCTCCCCTGCACCAATCAGCACCCTGGACAGCGGCGTTCAGCACCAGGGCCAGCACCGCCTCTCCAAATCCTCGGACTGCGATAGGTGGTGTATAATTACGCCACCGATCGCAGTCTTTTTCCGGTTCATCGGGTCACAGGACATCCGAATGGACCGGAAACGCAGAAAACCGCAGGTCTGAATTGACCTGCGGTTTTCTGCGATCGTCGATACGGGGGGGTCAAATGACCCCCCCCTGCATTGTTACGGGATGCCGGCTGAATGATTTCAGCCGAAATCCCGTTCCGATTAACCCCCGCGGCGCCGGAATAGCAAATTAAAGCCATGACGTACCGGTACGTCATGGGTCCTTAAGGATTCGGGAACCATGCCGTACCGGTACGTCCTAAGTCCTTAAGGGGTTAAGATCAAAGGTCACTATACATGTAAATCCACAGATGTGGTTTACATGATACAGTGCCCATGTAGTTTGATCTACGTGGGGGAGACCACGATGGAATTGAGGGAAAAAATTAACAAACACAAAAGCACAATAAGAACAGGTGCTCTTGACAAACCGGTTGCAAAACACTTCATTGATTGCAAACATTCCATCAATCAATTGAGATTTCGAGTTATCGATAGCGTAGGATACTTGAGAAGGGGTGGGGACAGGAAGGGGATCCTGAGGAAAAAGGAACTTAAATGGATCCATACCCTTAGGTCCCTTCAACCTTTTGGCTTGAATCTAGAGTTTAATGTCGCATCCATCGATTGATAGTTGTTGCTGTTGTGTCCTATCAGTATAGTGACATTATGTTTTTAATTTATATGTGATGCATCCCCGGTGGATCGGTTCCCGATCCATATGTCAAAGTGCCATGGTGATGATCCATATGTGATGTATATATGGGATACACGATCCAGATGATGGTTATGTGTGACTATTGTGTACCACACTTATTATAATATGTATTTTTCCATGTCTGTCGTGTGTAAAAATGTGCAATCCGGAGTGATATCCCTATATATACAGGTGATCATCGGTGTGGGCAGGGGTTCTATAGTGTATAGACCTGTTCACTTTTTGATACGGATTGCACATATTTACTTTATAGTAAATAGCAGTGACCGCGGCGTCATCGTTGCCATGGCGCCGATGTGTGCGCAGTGTTATCATTGGCCGCGTACCCCATGTGACCAATACTACCGACGCACTGAGGCGCGCACTAGAATGAGTGTCACGGGATGGACGCGCAGGCTGTGACGACAGTGAGTGCTTCTTGCAGTACATTGGCTAGAGACACGGGCGCCGCCGGTAGCCATGGCGACGCATGATACTTCCGGTATGCAAATACATCG
This sequence comes from Bufo bufo, assembly GCF_905171765.1. Lineage (NCBI taxonomy): Eukaryota > Metazoa > Chordata > Amphibia > Anura > Bufonidae > Bufo > Bufo bufo. The sequence goes on along the minus strand of NC_053390.1, from coordinate 484,513,780 downwards.
AGATGCGGCTGCGCATTACAGACAGGGGAACGCCGAGACGAACAACATGGACCTGGCACACATGTCATTAACTGTGAGTTATAGTATGAACATATGTATTCTATTACCCAGTGATGTGCACTGATGATGTAATGGGGTGTGTATTTTATGTGGGGGGTATATATATGCCTACCAGAATGTATGTCATTGGGCTTGACAAAGACTGGTGTACAGTCGAAACGTTGCCATTTGTGTCTGGAGGTACGATTAAAGAATCTTTTTGATATTGCGACATGCTGCCGAAGCCATCTTCTTTCTCACATGGAGTCTGTTATCTGTCATCCCCTGGGTGTCTGAGAATTTCGCCGGGCCTATTCTGTGCGCTCTTTCGGCCTTGCAGTTCATCTGGAGGCCTAACGCTTCAGGCAGGTCTCGCTCACAAACTTGTTGCAGCTCTTTTCCAGTGATGGATTCTGGGAGACCTATTATACGGAGGTTATTTCTCCTTGACCGGTTTTCTAGGTCATCAATTTTCTCCCATAACCTTTTATTATCAGCGGTCACTTCTTGGAAGTGCTGTTGCAGGGATTGAACTTCTATTTGTAGTGCCTGCACTTCATTTTCGATTGTCTCTATCCACTCTGCATTTCGCGCCACTTCATTCTGTAAAGCAGCAAATGATGCCGTCACCGTAGTGGACAGTGATTCCTGTAAATCAGGTAATATACGGTTGGCAACTTCCAGGGCCAGCTTTTTGTAATCCACTGGAGGTGTCTGATCTTCTATTCCTACTGCCCCATCATCTTGGCTGTTAGTGAGTGGAGGAGCTTCTTCCTCCACAGGTAAGAATGCCGCCGGCTCTGCCATCTTTGGCGCATCAGCCTCCGGCTTGGCGCCTTTCGACTGTTTTTTCCTCTGGATTTGCTCCCCACCACCTTCAGGTAACGATTCATACGATGTCTCCGTTACTGAAAAAGTCTCTGGCCAGTAAGCCTCGCAGATTCGTGGGGATTTGTGAGATTTTTGAGCGTTCGGGGTCAGAGCAACGCTCACTTGCCTCCTACCATGTCGGCGCCGGAACCGGAAGTCTCCAACTCTTTTTAGGGTGGATGGGGAAAAATAGCAATACTGACATTGAGTTTTTAAATTATACATTTTGTGGGGTTTGCTTTTAGGCATAAAGAAACATGGTAACTTTTTTCCTCTGGGTGTGTATGATTACAGTGATACCAAATTAAATTTTCACATTTACTACTTTTGCACAATAAAACCCCCTATTTCTCTTATGCTCATGACAGCACCCTTGAGAGACCGTCTCTTTACCCAGGACAGGAAACAGGAACTTCCGTGGAGAGCTTCTTACGGAGGAACCCGGCCTCTCTCCACCAGTTCCTGTTTCTTGTCCTATGGATAGGACGTTTTCTGTGGAGAGCTACAAGGCTGCAGGGCCCTGCCAGTGTTTGTTTGATCCATAGGGGTTACCTGGTATGGTGTAAGTCTACACTGGGAGCCGCCTAAAGTCTGGATTCCGCCCTTAGGGGTCCGGCTGTGCCGAGGGGACATCCACAGGCAGTCCAGTGGTACCGGGAGGTACCGATGTCACGCCGGAACCTCCTGGCAGTGTCCAGGAGGTCCAGGGCCACTTCCCCCGCAGGCCACTTCCCTTGTGCCATTTACAGAGGCAGGGGGCAGAGCGGGGTTCTTGTTCTCGTGATTCTTGGCGGACCGGAAGTGACGTACAGCCACTTCGGGTATTTGGAACGCATGGCGTTCCGGAAGTGAGAATCAGAGGCCGCAGGTGGATGTTTCCAGGGGACCTTACCTAGGGTATTTTTACCCTGTCAGTGCACAGGTGGAAGGGTGCCAGCCAGCCTGAGAGGACAGTTACAGACCTCATTTATGGAAGACCCTCCATCTCTGCACTATACTATGGAAGAGGAGAGTGGTCAGCGCACTGGTAAACGGGACAACCTCGAAACGTGATCGGTATTCCTGGTGTGGTAAGGGGGTTAATCCCTACTATTTTTCTTACAAATTCTTTATTTTAAGGGTTCTGTTTTTTTTTTAGAATCCTACAAAGAGCCCTAGGAAGGCTAAAACACGTGGGAAAGAATGTGCAACCTGTAGGAAAAAGTTAACCCCTTCCTGGCCAAAATTGCTTTGCCAGCACTGCATTAATAAGATGCTAGAAGAGGAGTCCCCATTATTTATGCAAAACATCAAGAACATGGTGAAATCCGAAATTGCGGATTCTATGAAGGAATCTAAGAAATCTGCGATAGTTCGGATTCATCTTCAGAAGGGGAGTCAGTTAGTAATCCACTAGTCACTTCCAGAACACTATCTAGATGGATTGTCGCAGCCATTTCCTTGGCCTATTCCTCAGTAGGGGAGCCTTGTCCCTTGGGATTCGGGGCACATTCAACCATTTACACTTCCTGGGCAGAAAGAGCTGAAGCTACCCTAGAGCAGATCTGTAGGGCCGCTACTTGGAAATCCCGTTCTACCTTCTTCTGCAATTACAAGCTCGATCTAGACTCCAGAGATCAGCTTTCCTTTGGTAGGAAAGTTTTGCAGGCTGTAATCCCTCCCTAGACTACTTCTACTCTAGTCTTCTCTCAAGGGTGCTGTCATGGGCATAAGGGAAATATAAGATTACACTCACCGGTAATCACTTTTCCATGAGTCCATGACAGCACCCGCTACATTCCCTCCCTAAAAAAAAAAAAGTTGGATGGTTTATATGTTTTGGGACAGGTTCTCGCAAATAACTGGTGGATAGAGGCCGGGTCCCTCCTTAAGAAGCTCTCCACGAAAGTTCCTATTTCCTGTCCTGGATAGAGACGGTCTTTCAAGGGTGCTGTTATGGGCTCATGGAAAAGTGATTACCGGTGAGTGTAATCTTATATATTTTTATTTTTAAAATGTTTTTACATGATTTTTGCGGGACTTCTCATTGGTATCATTTTGGTTACCTAACGCCTTTTTATTGTTTTAATTTTTCTTTTTTGTGGCGAATGAGCAAAAAAAAGCACTACTGGCATTTTTTTTTTTTTATAGCGTTGCCGGTTACCTGATAATTGTGTAGAATGAGTCATTCTGGATGTGGCGATACCAGTATTTTATTTTAGCAATTTTTCAATTTTTTTTATTTATTTTTTCCTAGTGGAATGGTGTGTTTTTTTTTGTTTAGGGTGGAATTATTTTAACATTTTTACTAGTTCCACAAGGGGACTTTAACCCCTTAAGGACCCATGACGTACATGTACGTCATCTCTGGGCGTGACTTAAGGACCAGAGAAGTACATGTACGTCATGGTGATCGGGCGGGTGCAGGAGCTGTGCCCGCCCGATCAGCGGCAGGGGTCCGGCAGTCACTGACAGCTGGACCCCTGTTGCATGCGCCGGCATCGGTGAAATGACCGATTCTGGCGCATTAAGTTCTGCACAGCTGCGGTCAGCGCTGACTGTGGCATGTGCGATGTCCGTGCAGGGAGGAGGCAGCCATCGGGTCAACACGCTGCTGTGACGAGGACCCGATGGCATGAAAGGCAGCACAATGCCTTCCTTTAGGCATCCTGACTGCTTTCTGGGAGAGCCTGTGAGATCCAGCCCCCTGGATCTCACGGGCAGGAAGGCTGTAAGTGTATTAGTGTGTAATGCGCTAACAGCCAATGCATGAAAATACACAAGTATTGTCATGAATTGTAAAGGGGATCAGACGCCCAAAAGTTGAAGTCCAAGAGTGGGACAAAAAATAAAGTGAAAAAAGTAATTTGTTTCAAGTAAAAAAAAAAGTATCCTTTTGCCAAAATAAAAATAAAATAAATAGGGAAAAAAAGAAAAGTAGACATATTAGCTATCGCCGCGTCCGTATCGACCGCCTATATAAAAATATTACATGACCTAACCCCTCATGTGAACACCGTCAAAAAAATAAAATAAAACTGCTAAATAAACATTTTTTTTTTCTCGCCTTACATCATTAAGTGTAATAGCAAGCAATCAAAAAGTCGTCATGCACCCCAAAATTGTGCCAAACGGTCATCTAATCCCACAAAAATTATACCCTACCTGTGGTAATCGCCAAAAAACTATGGCTCTCAGAAAATGGAGACACTAAAACATGAATTTTTTGTTTCAAAAATGATATTGTGTAAACCTTAAAGAGGACCTTTTACCGATTCTTACCCTATGAACTAACTATACAGACATGTGGAGCGGCACCCGGGGATCTCTCTGCACTTACTATTATCCCCGGGCGCCGCTCCGTTCTCCCGCTATGCCCTCCGGTATCTCCGCTCACTAAGTTATAGTAGGCGGAGATACCAGTCCCTAAGTTATGGTAGGCGGAGTCTGCCCTAGCGCTGGCCAATCGCAGCGCAGAGCTCACAGCCTGGGAGGTTATTTTCTCCCAGGCTGTGAGCTCTGCAATGCGATTGGCCAGCGCTAGGGCAGACTCCGCCTACCATAACTTAGGGAACGGAGATACCGGAGGACATAGCAGGAGAACGGAGCGGCGCCCGGGGATAATAGTAAGTGCATAGAGATCCCCGGGCGCCGCTCCACATGTATGTATACTTAGTTCATAGGGTAAGAATCAGTGAAAGGTCCTCTTTAAATACCGAATGTCAACTTTTTATTTTTTTATTTAAGTTTTACACAATGATATTTTTGAAACCAAAAAATCATGTTTTAGTGTCTCCATTGTCTGAGAGCCATAGTTTTTTCAGTTTTTTGGCAATTGTCTTAGGTAGGGTATCAATTTTGTGGAATTAGATGACTGGCACTATTTTGGGGTGCATATGACTTTCTGATCGCTTGCTTATTACACTTTTTGTGATGTAAGGTGACAAAAAAAATTGCTTTTTTGACACTTAAAATATATATTTTACATTTTTTTTAACCGTATTCTCTTGAGGGGTTAGGTCATGTGATATTTTTATAGAGCAGGTTCTTACGGATGCGACGATACCTAATGTGTGGTGTTTTTTTTTTTTTGGTTTTTTTTTTATCGCCGCGTCAGCAAGAACCTGCTCTATAAAAATATCACATGATCTAACCCCTCAGGTGAATACTGTAAAAAATAAAATTAAAACTGTCAAAGCAATTTTTTTGTCACCTTACATCACAAAAAGTGTAATAGCAAGTGATCAAAAAGTCATTTACCCCAAAATAGTGCCAATCAAATGGTCATCTAATCCCACAAAAATGATACCCTACCTAAGGCAATCGCCAAAAAACGGAAAACACTATGGCTCGCGGACTATTGAGACACTAAAACAGGGGTACTCAACTGGCGGACCGCGGTCGCCAGTTGTCCGGACCACGGCCATCCTTCAGAGCGCTCCTCCTCTCCTGCACACTGTACCGTGCAGGAGGAGGAGCTTACCGGCGCACTTCCGCCTGTCCCAGAGCACAGTGAGACAGGGCTCCCTCCACATGTAGCGCTCCTCCTCCTGCACACTCTGGTACGTGCAGGAGGACGAGCTTACCGGCGCACTTCTTCCTGCCCCAGGGGCGCAGTGAGACGGCTCCCTCCACATGCAGGCACCAGCGCTTTCATCCGGCACCTGCACGTGGAGGGAGCTTTCTACCTCAGTGCGCTCACAGGTCCCTCCTCCCCTGCAGCAGCGGCAGCACGTAAGGGAGCTTCAAGCTCCAAAGGACACTTACATGCTGCTGGAGAGGGGTGGGACATCACCACTGCCACCAATGAAATAAATGTCACATTTGAGAAGGAAGGGGGGCGTGGAGAGGGTTACGGAGAGGCGGGAACACGTCACTGACTGCAGGAAAGGACTGCAGGAGAGGACTTCAGTCAGTGTCGTGTTCCCATCTCTCCTGGGCCATCTTCTTTAGGTAACCCAATTAAATAAAGTGATAAAGCCCCATCAAACCATGATAGTTTTGTTCCGCATCCAATTCCCATTATTGGGGCATTGGATGCGGACCCCTTAGGTTCAATAGAGCTGAAAAAGATGCAGACAGCACACAGTGTGCTGTCTGCATCTCTTGTGGCCCCATTGTAATTAAGGGGTCCGCATCCAATCCCCCAATAATGGTAATTGGATGCGGAACAAAACTATCATATGTCTGTTCTGTGGCTTGGGTTGCCACCCGGTTAGTAGTTCACCAGCAAGGCTGGTATTTTTATATACACCAGGCATCCCCGTATTATGAGAATCTATAGCGCTTTGGTTTTTAATAGTACGCCTATATAGTAGTTGCAGCATTTTTTATATTCAGTGGCCACTCCCCATGTAAGCCACTATTTGCCAGCCAGGGCACAGACTGTCCTTCCTGTTCGGTGCGCTCCAGCTTGAGTGTCTCACTGGCACTTCCGGTGGCACTCCTACGCTCCCTGTTACCTTGCGCTCCAAGGTAGAGCGCATTGCATTCCGGATGTAGGAACTTCTGGTGCGTCACTTCCGGTTCCAGCTCTACAGTGCGCTTTTTCATGTAGAAACTAGCCACATGGCTATAAATAAGTGGTATGTGTCTAGTGTATTTTTTAGCTATACTTTGAAACTATATGTCTATGTATTTGCACCTACTCCTGAGGAAGGGGAATATTGTCCCCGAAACGTGTTGAGCCATACATTTATTGAACTAAAGGGATTGACCAGAAGCCTCCAGAAGTGTGCTGCCATCAATCTTTGACACCTCTACATGCGATCCTGGCCAGGGGGGTTCAAAGTCACAGGTGTCTTGAGCTTACCCTGCTGACTAACCCCCAGCGAAGTGAGTGCACACAGATTTTACCTTTTATTTATTTTATTATTTTAAAGGGGTTCTCAGGGCATTTAATATTGATTACCTATCCGCAGCTTGTAAAGGAAAAGCTACCATCTATCCTCTTGGAAATCTAAATATGACTCAAACTGAAGTGAACAGTGAAGAGGAGGTAGCGCTGGCACGGCGTGCGCCCCCTCTTCAAACAGCTGATCGGCGGTGGTGCCAGGTGTTGGAGTCGGTAGATAAATGCTCCTACTCCTCAGTTTTTGGTACTTCCGACTCCGACTCCTCTGTATTTAATATGCGCATGTATTTTATACATTCCTTGAAGGAAAGAAAGGCAACATTGATGTCATTACCACAGAACTACTGGCTAGGAAGCTGCTGCCTTCTCCTTTTTGTGTGCTGATCTTCTGCTTAAGATAGGGCAGTGGGAGGATCCAGGAAGGGGAAGGGGCATTTATTTTAAAACATGATTTACCTAGTAGAATCCCATAGTGATGTTTAAAGTTTAAGCTAACAATCTGAGTTTACAAGTTTTTATAGCCTTAGCTGAATGACAGCAGTTTTTCAAATGGTTTACAGCTTCAGTCTTGAGCTATTGACTATTCATTCCCTTCACTTATACAAGTGTCTAGTCCTGCAAAAAGCATATTTACTTAATCAGTTATCAGTGAGAGGCTAGGTTAACCATGGGCGTTGCGTTCCCTGTAACAGCGGAACACAACACAATGGAAAGTATACGTGCTGCAGTCTGCGCTCTGCCGGAGGTGGCGGAGCCTAGGATCACTATGGAGAGTGCACGCACACTGGTGACATCTGACGCCGCGCTGGTTGAAAAAGAGGCAGTGAATTCAACTTGCCGCTGCCTCCACTGTGTTTTCTGCTTCGGAGATATGTCAGCTTCTGATGCCCCTGCAAGCCAGATGGATACCACAGACCCACCCTCGGCTACTCCTATCGTGAGTTCCCCTGTGGGGAAAATATCTGTGACCTTGCATATTTTATGTGTTTTTAAAATATCTGATACCTGGTTGCGCCTCTCTTTATAGGGAGTGAAAGAGCCCAAAGTTAAATCTAAATACACAAGATGCGCAACTTGTGTAAAAAGACTCCCTGAAAGTCACAAAAAGCTCTGTCAGTTTTGCATTAATGAGTTTGTAAAGGAAAAACAACCATCTATCCTCTTGGAAATTAAATATGATTCAAAGTGAAATAAAATCCTCATTGGCTTCCCTCAAGTTTGTCCCTCCTATGCCTCCTGCCAAAAAATCCAAAATGTCGGTTTCATCCTTCTCTGATGCAGAGGACATGGATGAGGAGGCTTCCACCTCTAGACAAAATATAGAAGATGATGTATTGTCAGAGGGGGAAATTGTGGAAGACAAAAAATATTACTTTTCTTCTGAGGATATTGAGGAGTTACTGGGGAGTGTGAGGGCTACTATGGGCATTAAAGATGTTCAAAAGCCCCGGTTAGTTCAGGATGATATGTTTGGGGGACTTAGAGTGAAAAAATCCAAAGTCTTTCCTGTAAACGAAAATATTAAAGACATGATTCTGGATGAGTGGACTGATCCAGAAAGAAGACTGGGAGTCTCTAAGGAGTTAAAAAACAGGTTGTTTGATCAGGCTGAAATAAAAATCTTTAATGAGACCCCAAAGATTGATGTTCAGGTGGCAAAAGTTGTCACAAAAAAAATCCCTGCCATGTGAGGATTCGTCACAACTAAAGGATCCAATGGAGAGAAAGGCAGATGCTCTACTGAGGAAATGCTGGGAAGCCTCCATGTTCAGAGTTAAAACCAACATAGCAGCAACTTCTGTGGCCAGGGCCATGTATTTTTGGCTTAACGAATTAGAGAACCACATAAAAGACAAAACTCCCAAACTCCACCCCCCTTCTTAATTCTGCCATAGCTTTTCTGGCTGATGCCTCTGCAGAATCGGTCAGATTTTCTGCTGAAGATGCAGCACTATCAAATACGGAGAAAACTGCACTTTGGGTGAAGTCTTGGGGGGGGGGTTCTGGTGTGTATGTGACAGGACCTCCAAAGCTAAACTGTGCTTTATTGCGTTTTCTGGCTAATACATTTTTGGGCCAGTTCTAGATGCAATCCTAGAGAAGGCTGCTAACAGAAAAAAAGGGTTCCCAGAAGAGAGAAAGAAGAGACCTTTTAGTCCCTTTAGCTCACAATCGAGATCCTACAGGGGAAAGGGGAAATCGGGACGATGGAGCTATCAGAAAGGGGGAAAAGGCGGTTCCATACAAGTTCCTCCTTAATCCTCAGAACAAACAAACCGAAAAACAATAACTCCAGGGTAGGAGGAAGGTTGAGGAATTTTCTATCTCTGTGGGAAGACGTAACCCAGAATCCTTGGGCCTTAGACATTGTAAAAAATGGCTATGGGATAGATTTTTCCTCAACCCCTCCAAAAAGGTTTCAAATAACATCCCACAGTCAGAACGTGTTAGCAAAAATTTGGCAGGGAGTCCTAGACTTGAAAAAATCTGGCGTGGTATTAGAAGTTGCCGAACCAGAAAGGAGAAGGGGCTTTTATTCAAAGATATTTTTAGTCCAAAAACCCAACGGATCTTCCCGTACTATTATAAACCTAAAAAGGGCCAAACAAATCTATAACCTTCAGAAAACTCAAAATGGAGTCTATTTCATCAATAATTCCCCTAGTCAAAAAAGCATGTATGACATCTATTGATCTAAAAGATGCCTACTACCATGTTCCCATCCATCAAAAGTCACAAAGATAGTCAATCATTTCCAGTTCAGTGCCCTACCATTCGGTATATCTTCCGCCCCAAGGATGTTCACAAAGCTGATCATAGAAATGGTTTCCCCTCTTAGACTAGAGGGCTTATTTTTTTTTTTTCCCCTTTTTAGACGACATCCTCCATAGTAATAAATTCAGAGCTGAAAACATCCAGACAGACCAATTACGTGATAAAAAAAATCTCATATTTGGACTGGTTGATAAACGTGCGAAAAACTTGCCTAGTACCAGCGAAAAAAATTAAGTTCTTATGGGTAATGCTAGATTTAATTACCCAGACTTAATCTCTCCCACAAGAAAAATTGGAATCATTCAGGGAGAGCGTAAGGAATTTCCAGTCTCAGAAACAGTGCTCTATCAGATGGGCCATGAGCATCCTGGGAATGAGGACATCATGCATTACAGCCATAGCATGGTGTCAGGCTCACACCTGGATAACACAAACCTGGATTCTAGGGAAATGGGACAGAAAACAGTCCTCCCTAGACAAAAAGATAAACGTCCCATACCACGTAAAGTCAGATTTGAACTGGTGGAAGGAAAAGGAAAATCTGTCAAAAGGTGTAGCCTGGCTAACAGTTCCAGAAATTCAAATTATGATAGATGCAAGTGGCATCGCATAGGGGGTCAAAAGTGGCCTCCTCAAGCTGGCAGGGCAAGTGGTCAGAAGAAGTAAAGAGCAGATCATCAAACTACAGAGAACTGCGAGAGGTCTGGGAAACCCTGAAAGTATCTCAAGACATGTTATTCAAAAAGCATCTGAAAATATTTTCCGACAATACAACAACTGCGGCATATCTAAAACACCAGGGAGGCACAAGATCTCCAAGCCTGAGGGGACTGGCAGAAAAAATATTAAACTGCAGCAATCCGTCTGAAAGGTTCAGAAAACATATAAGCCGATTATCTCCGCAGAAAAACCTTACACCCAGGGGAGTGGTCTCTAAGTCAAGAAATTTCCAAAAGATGGGGAGTACCTCAAATAGACCTATTCGCATAAAATACAAATGCGAAAGTAAGGTGGTTTTTATTTCTTTAAATCCCAGAAAAGAACCTCATAGGCTGTCGACCCTTTCTCAATCAGGTGAACTTGGAACCTTGCATATGCCTTTCCTCCCTGGACCCTAATCTCTTGTGTCTTGCAGAAGATATTAAAGGACCCAGTAACGGTGATACTAGTGGTCCCCTACTGGCCCAAGAGAAGCAGGTTCTCCATCTTAAAGGAGCTGGCTGTGGAAGAACCGTGGAAAATAGAATCTCCTTCTGAAATTGTATCACAGGGCCCAATCCTTCACCTGGACCCCAGCCTGTTCAAGCTATCAGTCTGGATCTAGAAAGTAAAATCTTAAAAAGTAAAGGGCTTTTGGAAGAAGTCATTAATACTTTGAAATCTAGCAGGAAGAAAGTCACCTCTGCTGTGTATCTCAAAATCTGGAAAAGATACTGTAGTTGGCTAGGGGAAGTCTCCCCGAATAGGTCAGCCCCATGTGTCCTGAAAATTTTCGATTTTCTCCAGAGGTGGTTGGATATCGGCCTTAAACCTAGTACACTAAAGGTCCAGATCTCCGCCTTGGGGGCTTTCTATGACAAGGATGGATAAAATAGATGGATAAAAAGATTTATAAGAGCTGCCTCCAGACTAAGACCATCTCTAATGTCTAACCCCAAGGGGTTCCCCAGTGGGATTTAAACTTGGTTAAAGAGTAAACTTTGATTCAACTTTTTTAACCCCTTCAGGACCCTGCCATTTTTTACCTTAAAGGGGTATTCCCATCACAATGATCAGTTTAATCTGTTAATAGGGTGCCAGTGATTTTTGTAAATATATTGTATAAGCAAATTCCCACCCTTCTTGGTCAAATTCTTTCCCTCCTAACTCATTGGTTGTCCTTTGGTCTCCCATAGTTATGGCCACAGCTGCCTGACGATTCCATGGGCTGCGCCTGCGCAGAAGAACCACATCCATCCAGTGGCAGGCCTCTCATTTCATTCATGAACGAACACGCTGTCTGAAACGGTGCCGCGAATGCTCTGTTTGCAGGGCAGACTTCGGAGACTCTGTAAGGACCTTCTGATGCATTTTGAGCGGATCCTTTTCCATTCAGAATGTGTTAGAGCAAAACTGATCTGTTTTTGGACCGCTTGTGAGAGCTCTGAACGGATCTCACAAACGGAAAGCCAAAACACCAGTGTGAAAGTAGCCTAACATGTAAGTATAGAGATGTTGTCTTACCTAGCGGCACTGTCCCCTGCCAACCCTATCCCCCTTATGAATTGGTCACTTAGCAATATCTGTGGAACATCTTGTGCCCAGAGTACAGCTCTTTCTGTTCCAGTGTTTAACAGACACTTGATTATGTTGCCATCCTGTTTTTCAAGGTCGACATATCCCTGAAGGCAGAGGTCACACCACTTTTCCCCCCCAGAAGATTTAAAGAGGAATTTTCAGCACTCCTAACATGCCTGTTTTAGTAGCTTCATGCATTCCCCATGCAATAACCATTCTGGAGCATCTATTCTTATGGCTCTATGTTGTGCCATTCCTTTATTATTCCTGTTAGAAGTTATGAATGAATTGCTAGCAGTCTGCAGTAAGGATACAGAGAGTGTGAAACAGTTGGGGATGTGTACCTGCACATATATATTACACTGATATATACCCTGCACATGTAGAGGCACTTATATTGTATTTACATTTAGTCATAGACTACTAATTGCCTGCTCTTGACATGTGCATTTGTGTTGTAATTTTTATTGGTTTAAAATTTAACTTTTATTGGTTTGAAAATAATAATAAATAATGAGCAATTTGTATCTAACCTACTAATTAAAACTATCTCCGGGCCTCCAGATGATGTTTCCTATTATATTATTTTTGCTGTATTGACTGCAGTGGTGATATGTTGGCAGTTGCTATTCAATAGTCAGCCTTTTGGTGCATACTGCCTTCTATTCAGGTACCTATTTGTACCTTTATCTATTGTGATGTGGGCAGTTGTGGCTGGTATACATTGACTCAGGCAGTTGGATTACATAGGAACCGACCAGCTTGCTACTGTTTATCCAAGACTGGTTACTATAGCTTGATTATTGCAACATTTGCTGCTTCTGATTGCTGTATAGCTGTTCCTATGATGCTACTGCTGTTCACACTGCTGTCTGCTGGTGGTGCTATTGCTATATGGTCTAGCTTTTTTAATGTCTGACTATTCGTGATAGCCTATCTTCTGTCTCAGCTGTCTATAATCTCACTGCTGGCAGCATGCTTTGTAAGCTTATGATGCTGGTACCAGCAGAGTACCTGTGTGGGCTGTCACTATATTAGTCTGACACTAGGTCATAGGTCTCTGGAGGTCCTGAAGCCTAAAATCTAATTACTGCCCCCCGACATGTTTCGCCATATCCATGGCGTCTTCAGGGGAACGGGCAGTCTGCACGGAGTGGGCGTGTGGCTATGTGATTTATAACCTCCCTTGTGATGACGTGCGTCAGCTCAGCCTATCGCTATGCTTGTGAGAACTAGCTTGCTTGTTATCTGAGATCTGTATGGCTGTTTGGATTCTGTTAGAGCTGACGCGCGTCTTCTCGCGATAGATAGTCAGATGACGCGCATGTCTTTTGACTTGGAATATTTTCGGTTTGTTTATGTTCTTTGGCCGGTAATGCGCATGACTTTTAACTTATATCCTGGGGTTGCTTTTCAGATCTCTCTGCTCTCTCTGCTTTTAGCCTATAATTTGGCTGTACTTGCATTATTATTTATGTTAGAATTACCATCTGGGGTGATGTCTCCACTGCTAGTGAATATTAATTATAGTGTGTTTTTAGTGGTGATGTTAGTGATTGCTATTTATCTCTAATGATTATGAATTTTATATATTTATATATGGGTGAATTTATTACTGTTTGTGGTGATGAATAAATACTTTATAAGAACTAGTATATTTAAATATATGTGTTTTCGTCTTTTGGCTTATATATTAGTGACGGTGATACTTGTGATATCGTGCTCATAAGGTTGCCAAGATGTGTGGACTATAATTTTATCTATCTTTTTCATTTATTATTCTTTTCTTAAGTCATTTTATACCTTTTGTGATTTTAGAAAGAGATTCTTATTATATTTATGGAAAATTATTAAAGAATTTTTATATATATTTTTTATTTTCGTTGATATATTTTATTTTGTTTTTTTATTATTTATTTTGGTTTTTTAATTTTTTTATATTAATTTTTAAATTTTTATATTTTTATTAGTGTATATTTTAATTAATTATTTTAGTTGTTTTTATATTTAGTGGAGACTTGATGGTAATTTTTTCTAACATTTATTTATTTATTAATTGTTTGTCAGACACACTATAATTAATATTCACTAGCAGTGGAGACATCACCCCAGATGGTAATTCTAATATAAATAATAATGCAAGTACAGCCAAATTATAGGCTAAAAGCAGAGAGAGCAGAGAGATCTGAAAAGCAACCCCAGGATATAAGTTAAGTCATGCGCATTACCGGCCAAAGAACATAAACAAACCGAAAATATTCCAAGTCAAAAGACATGCGCGTCATCTGACTATCTATCGCGAGAAGACGCACGTCAGCTCTAACAGAATCCAAACAGCCATACAGATCTCAGATAACAAGCAAGCTAGTTCTCACAAGCATAGCGATAGGCTGAGCTGACGCACGTCATCACAAGGGAGGTTATAAATCACATAGCCACACGCCCACTCCGTGCAGACTGCCCGTTCCCCTGAAGACGCCATGGATATGGCGAAACATGTCGGGGGGCAGTAATTAGATTTTAGGCTTCAGGACCTCCAGAGACCTATGACCTAGTGTCAGACTAATATAGTGACAGCCCACACAGGTACTCTGCTGGTACCAGCATCATAAGCTTACAAAGCAAGCTGCCAGCAGTGAGATTATAGACAGCTGAGACAGAAGATAGGCTATCACGAATAGTCAGACATTAAAAAAGCTAGACCATATAGCAATAGCACCACCAGCAGACAGCAGTGTGAACAGCAGTAGCATCATAGGAACAGCTATACAGCAATCAGAAGCAGCAAATGTTGCAATAATCAAGCTATAGTAACCAGTCTTGGATAAACAGTAGCAAGCTGGTCGGTTCCTATGTATCCAACTGCCTGAGTCAATGTATACCAGCCACAACTGCCCACATCACAATAGATAAAGGTACAAATAGGTACCTGAATAGAAGGCAGTATGCACCAAAAGGCTGACTATTGAATAGCAACTGCCAACATATCACCACTGCAGTCAATACAGCAAAAATAATATAATAGGAAACATCATCTGGAGGCCCGGAGATAGTTTTAATTAGTAGGTTAGATACAAATTGCTCATTATTTATTATTATTTTCAAACCAATAAAAGTTAAATTTTAAACCAATAAAAATTACAACACAAATGCACATGTCAAGAGCAGGCAATTAGTAGTCTATGACTAAATGTAAATACAGTGTACCTGCACAGACTCGCTCATCCAATCAGTGCTGCCATTTTCAGACTGTGTAGGTATGCAAATTGAAGATCTGGAAAACAGATACCAGCCTTGTGCATTCTACATTTTGCAAGAATAGAGCATACATCTTTTTTGCGGGGTCACAGAACGGAAGTACGGATGCAGACAGCACACGGTGTGGTGTCTATCTTTTGCGGCCCCTCGGAAATAAATGGGTCTACATTCATTCAGCAAAATTGCAGAACGGATGCGGACATGAATTTATGGTTGTGTGAATGGGACCTTATGCTGTTTTTGGGTGCGCATACAGCTTGCCATTCTTACCTTTTTTTTTCTTCATTTAAATTTTTTCTGTTGTATTTTTCCAACTTTTTTCTAAAATGCAAAAAAAAAAGCACACTTTAATTAACTTTATTTAAATATGCTGGAAATTTTATTTAAAAAAAATCCTATTATGCTTAAAGAGGACCTTTCACCAGAATAAAACATCTAAACTAACTATACAGACATGTAGAGCGGCGCCCAGGGATCCCCCTGCACTTACTGTTATCCCTGGGCGCCGCTCCGTTCGCCCGGTATAGCCTCCGGTATCTTCATAGTTGGGCTCCACCCAGGGGAACCTGATGGCGTCTCATTCTCCCATGCTGTAGCGCTGGCCAGTCGCAGCGCTCAGCTCATAGCCTGATAGTTTTTTTTTTTCTCTCTCAGGCTATGAGCTGAGCGCTGCGATTGGCCAGCGCTACAGCATGGGAGAATGAGACGCCGGCAGGTTCCCCTGGGTGGAGCCTAACTATGTACATACCGGAGGCTATACCGGGCGAACGGAGCAGCGCCCAGGGATAACAGTAAGTGCAGGGGGATCCCTGGGCGCCGCTCTACATGTCTGTATAGTTAGTTTAGATGTTTTATTCTGGTGAAAGGTCCTCTTTCATGTATTTCGCTAATTTTTAATAAAGCTGTAAGGGATATACCTGTGTACGGGTTTCATTGTATTGTGGCTGCAACGAGTGCTGTGTGCCAATCACTGCTTCTGCCTGTGCCCCCTGATCTTGGCGAAATCCTGGCACATAACTTACTGTTGCACTATGCCAGTATTTAACTGAGCGGGCTTGTGTCTGAGCCTACTTGAAAGCTCTGAATAGCATATTGATACAAGAGCGTTTTCAGCTGAGCTGCTCTGCTAAGCTGAAAGCTGTCCTGTAATGATGAGCCATTCAGAACTTTGAATTGGGCGGAGCGGGCTCAGACAATTTGTAATTCCACTGTGGAATGTTTGAACCTTCCAGTGCCCGAATTTGTGCAGATGTTTTTAGTAATTATTACATTCATTTGTTTTAAAGGCTATTGAGGAGGAGGGTCGTGATCCCGATGAGATCCAATTAACCACAGATACTCCTAGCAAAAAGATTCCAAAGCGCGGTAGTAGAGGTAAGTTCAACACAACCTTCGAGCATTTTACCTGTACATGGTGCTCCGACTGTGTTCGATTAGTGTTGTACTCTACGGAAGACCAGCTCTAACACATTCTACAGCTTTTAGGAGTTATTTAGAACCTTACTCCCAGGAGCAAATCTTAGAGGACCTTTCACCAGTTTGTACTTTAGAAAAGCGATACCTCACAGTAGATGTTATGTCGCTAATATTTTTCTTGATCCGCTCCTCCGTTGTTTCAATGTGCCCCTCATTCTTTTTAGGCGTGCTGTATGGTAATTAATAGCATTGGAACACCGGGAATGAGACATCAGCTTTTCTCAGTGGGAGTTTCTTCTATCTGGCTGTGGCGCTGTCCAAACACAGCGGAGCGCGTTACAGCCAGGGAGAAGGTGAGCTGTTTTTTCTCAAGGACTGTGACGCGCTCCCCTGTGATAGGACAGCGCCACAGCCAGATAGAAGAAACGCCCACTGAGATTAGCTGATGTCTCCTCCCTGGTGTTCCGATGCTATTAATAAGCATACATCGCGCCTAAACAGAATGAGGAGCACATCGGCACAACAGAGAAGCGGATCAAGAAAAATATTAGCGATAATAACATCTACTGAACATGGTCTACAGTGTGAGGTGTCGCTTTTCTAAAGTACAAACCGGTGAAAGGTCCTCTTTAATTACCGGTATTTTCTTTAGGCTATGTTCACTCCATGTAAACATGGAGAAATATCTGTGACTTAAAAAATGTCCCGTATTTCTAAAGGGGTTTGTCACAATTATGTCAGATGCTGCAGAAACAACCTCATTCAGGATTATGAAACAAATTTTTGAGTCACAGAAATATCTGCAACTAATCTGCTTGTTGTTTAAGGGGTTGTCCCATGAAAAATGTTCTACAGTTTTCAAACCATCACCTGGATCTAAATACTCAGGGCTCCAGACTAAAAAAAAATATATCAAGGAGCCATTGGCTACTAACCTGAAAAATTTAGGAGCCAAATTAAAATTTTTAATCGCCAAATTTAAAATACATATAATTACGGTATAATAAAAAAATAAAAATAAAAAAACACGTCTTATTTAGGGTTGGCACGATACCAAAATTTTGACTTGATTTCAATACCATAAAAAGTATTGCTATCATCGATACCATGTGAAAAAAAGAAAACGCTAAAAAAGCCGCATGCATTCCAGATTTTTATGGAAGGTCTGGACCATAATAGAACAGTCCTAACCTAATTTTTGTCGGGACAAGGTGACAAAAAAAGGCAAATTGCAAGTTTTCTTTTCCTTCCTATTACGGCTTTCACCGCATAGGAGATATTTTTTAATATTTTAATAGTTTGCACTTTTTCGGGCTTGGTGATATGTAATTTTATTTATAAATTTTATATGTAAAATTGGGCAACAGGGTGATTTAAACTTAATATCTTGGTGTTTTTTTTTTTTTACTTTTTTTTTTTTTTTTGTTGTTTTTTTTAAACTTTTTATTTAATAACTATTTCCCACTTTAGGGGCTAGAACCTGAGATCTTTCATCCCTTGTCCTATTCACCCTGATAGAGCTCTATTAGGGTGAATAGGACTACACACACTCCCTGCTGCTCTGTGCTCTGGGGAGGGGGGGGGGGTTCGGTGCACAGCGCCACCAATGAATATAGTTTATGCTTAAAGGGTTTCTATCACTTCGTTTCACATAATTAGCTGTCAGACACTAGCGATCCGCTAGTGTCTGCTCTGCCAAACCATCCTAATATAATTGCTTTTGGGGCAGCCGTTTTGCTAAAAAAAAAGAACTTTTATTAATATGCTAATGAGCCTCTAGGTGCTATGGGGGCGTCATTAGCACCTAGAGGCTCCGTCTACCTTCACAAACTGCCGCCGCCCAGCGCGTCCCTCCAGCCCGCCCATCTCCTCCTGAATGCGATCCTCCCTGTGAGCGCCTGTATTCGGTGCATGCGCAGTAAATGTCTGACCGCTTCCCTGCTCAGACATTTCCACTGCGCCTGTTCCTCGGAGCACTATGACGTCATCGCGCAGGCGCAGTGGAGATGTCTGAGCAGGGAAGCGGTCAGACATACACTGCGCATGCGCCAAATACAGGCGCTCACAGGGATGATCGCATTCAGGAGGAGATGGGCGGGCTGGAGGGACGCGCTGGGCGGCGGCAGTTTGTGAAGGTAGACGGAGCCTCTAGGTGCTAATGACGCCCCCATAGCACCTAGAGGCTCATTAGCATATTAATAAAAGTTCTTTTTTTAGCAAAACGGCTGCCCCAAAAGCAATTATATTAGAATGGTTTGGTAGAGCAGACACTAGCGGATCGCTAGTGTCTGACAGCTAATTATGTGAAACGAAGTGATAGAAACCCTTTAAAACGAACGCAGGCTGCGCTGCGGGTGCCGGGCCATATCCCATACCCGGCACCCAGCCTCTATGACTGTGTTCTGCGATCCGCCACTATTAACCCCTCAGATGTCGCACCTGACGGGTTAATATCAGTGAATCGCAGCGCGCAGTCATAGAGACTGGGTGCCGGGTATGGGATATGGCCAGCACCCGCAGCGCAGCCTGCGTTTGTATTAAGCATAAACTATATTCATTGGTGGTGCAGTGGCCACAGCCTTTCCACTCCTCCTCCCTTCTATCAGCCCATTGGAGGGACAGCCTCCTTTTCCCCTGTGCTGTTGAGAAGAACATGGCACGCACTGACAGCAGCTCGTGCCATGTCAGTTCCTCGTGTGTGAGAGGTAGAGCAGCGGAGGGTCTAGGCGCAAATGGCGACAAGACTACAAAGTCTCATTGGCGACCATTTTGATCGCCATCTGGAGCCCTGATACTCTTGCAATTGCATGTAATTAAACATTTAGAATAGCTACTGGGCTATTCAGTTGAATCTGCATGTGTAGGGACACCTGCTGTTTGCTCTTTTTGTAATTTCTCTATCCTGCTTAGTAAGGCCTCTTGCACACGACCGTATGGCTTTTTCAGTATTTTGCGGTCCTTTTCCAGTTTTATGTTTCCATTGTGTTTCCGTTCCGTAGTTCCGCAAAAAATCTCTGTATGGTTTCCGTATGCGATCGGTTGTTAGCGAATCGCAAACTGAAACGTACAATTTTTAATCATTATTGTAATGTGTTTTAACAGTATACACATGGGCAAAGTGGCCATGCATCCGCAAAAAACGGATGACATACGGATGTGTTCTGTATGCTTTCAGTATTTTTGCGGACCCATTGACATGAATGGAGCCACGGATCGTTAATTGCAGGCAATAATAGGACCAGTTCTATCTTTCAGCGGAAACGAAATACGGAAACAGAATGCATATGGAGTACATTATTATTATTTTTTTTGCGGAACCATTGAAAAAAATGGTTACGCATATGGACCGCAAACGGAATCCGCAAAAACGGAACGGAAACGGGGGAAAAAAAAAAGTGCGGCCCCCCTCCCTCCCCAGAATTATATTCATTGGTGGACAGTGCGGCCCCCCCCCCCCCCCCCCTAATTAAAATGACCGAAGCATTATAGAAGCATTATACTTACCTGCGATGTCTGTGACTGGCCGGGCGCTCCTCCTACTGGTAAGTGAAAGGTCTGTGCTATAAGCAATGCGCCGCACAGACCTTTCACTTACCAGTAGGAGGAGAGCCCGGCCGGTCACATCACAGAAATTGCAGGTAAGTATAATGCTTCTAAAATTGCTAAGTAACCATGGCAGCCAAGACTGCAATAGCGTCTTGGCTGCCATGGTAACCGATCGGAGCCCCAGCCATTAAACTGGGACTCCGATCGGAACTCTCCGCTGCCACCAATGATGGGGTCGGTCATTATAATTAGGGGGGAGGGGAGGCCGCACTGGCCACCAATGAATATAATACTGGGGAGGGAGGGGGGCCGTACTGGCCACCAATGAATATAATACTGGGGAGGGAGGGGAGCCGCACTGGCCACCAATGAATTTAAAACTGGGGAGGGAGGGGGGTCTGGCCCCTGCTGCCTGGCAGCACCTGATCTCTAACAGGGGGCTATGATACGCACAATTAACCCCTCAGGTGCTATAAGAGATCAGTTGCTGCCAGGCAGCAGGGGGCAGTTATTACACAGTTCTCAGTATATTCTAACTTGAAGCGTCCCCATCACTATTGGAACGCCTCTGTGTTAGAATATACTGTCGGATCTGAGTTTCACGATCTAACTCAAATCCGATGGTATATTCTAACATAGAGGTGTTCCCATGGTGATGGGGACGCTTCAAGTTAAAATATACCATCGGATTGGAGAAAACTCAGATCTGATGGTATATTAATAGGGACTCCTGACTTTACATTGAAAGTCAATGGGGGACGGATCCGTTTGCAATTGCACCATATTGTGTCAACGTCAAACTGATCCATCCCCATTGACTTGCATTGTAAGGCTACTTTCACACTAGCGTTCGGGGCTCCGCTTGTGAGCTCCGTTTGAAGGGGCTCACAAGCGGCCCCGAACGCATCTGTACTGCCCTAATGCATTCTGAGTGGACCCGGATCCGCTCAGAATGCATCAGTCTGGCAGCGTTCAGCCTCCGCTCAGCAAGCGGACACCTGAACGCTGGTTGCAGCGTTCGGGTGTCCGCCTGGCCGTGCGGAGGCAAGCGGATCCGTCCAGACTTACAATGTAAGTCAATGGGGACGGATCCGTTTGAAGATGACACAATATGCTCAATCTTCAAACGGGTCCGTCCCCTATTGACTTTCAATGTAAAGTCTGGACGGATCCGTCTGAACTACTTTCAGACTTAGAATTTTTTCTAAGCTATAATGCAGACTGATCCGTTCTGAACGGATCCAAACGTCTGCATTATAGGAGCGGATCCGCTCTGAACGCTAATGTGAAAGTAGCCTAAGGCTCAGTTCACACCTGAGCGTTTTACAGCGCGTTCCTATGCGCTGTAAAACGCTCAACAAGGAGAAACCAATGCTTCCCTATGGGAATGGTTCTCACCTGGGCGTTTTACAGCGCGTACGCTGGCGCTGTAAAACGCCCGACGCTCAAACAAGTACTTGAGCGTTTTTATGGGCGTTTGTCGCGCGTTCCCATACATAGACTTTCGGGATCGCACGACAATGAGCGTTCGCTTGTCTCTGTATGCGCGCTTGTAAACGCCCGTACAATCGCGCATACAGAGCGCTCCTTTCAGAACGCTCAGGTGTGAACCCAGCCTAAGTCTGGACGGATCAGTTTGGCTCCGCACGGCCAGGCGGACACCCGAACGCTGCAAGCTGCGTTCGGGTGTCCGCCTACTGAGCGGAACTGAGGCCAAACGGAGCCTAACTGATGCATTCTGAACGGATCCGCATCCACTCAGAATGCATTGGGGCTGTACGGATCCGTTCGGGGCCGCTTGTGAGAGCCTTCAAACGGAACTCACAAGCGGAACCCCGAATGCAAGTGTGAAAGTAGCCTAAGATGAAAGCACATCAGTTTTATCCTTCTTCTGCCTCCAGCTGCAGTAGAAAAAAAACCTCCTAACAAAGGACACACCCCTATTCTGCTAGCTTGAAATAAATCTAGTAGCACAATTGGAACAATGAATAGGGATATCTCTCTGGATCCATGTGAGGTGCAGGCCTTGTTCTAATTTGGTTAGAAAGAGTTTGTCATGTGCTACAACATTTTTTACGTTATAACTGGGATAACTTCTTTAATGTATCCTTAGGAGAAGATTTAATAAAACTGGTTTATAGGGAAACTAGCTTAGTTGCCCATAGCAACCAATTACATTCCACCTTTCATTTTCCAAATGAGCTCTAAAAAAATGGAATTTGGAGTCTGGTTGCTATGGGCAGTTAAACCAGTTTCCCTTTACAACTGTTTTGATAAATTTGTGTTCTAACACGTGATAGCTAGAGCCTAATTTTTTTTCACCATTTCCCTTGGCTTTTGTATCTGCACATTTTTCCTTGCGACTAGTCCTGTTTCTTAATTTTCTATTTTTAGGTAATTTACTTTAACCCCTTCAGGACCCTGCCATTTTTAGCAAATCTGAGATGTTACTTTATGTGGTAATAACTTTAAAACGCTTTTACTTATCCAGGCCATTCTGAGATTTTCTCGTCACAAATTTACCATGACAGTGGTAAATTTGAGTCAAAATATAAAATTTTTATTTATAAAAAAAATACCAAATTACAAATTTTATTTATAAACTTTTATAATAGGTAATAATTTTTTATTTTTTTTTTACAAACTTTAACCCTTTAGGTGCCCCACGAGAATTAAAGGAAAATGACAATGCAATTGCTAAAAGTCTCTCATTAATTCATATACAGGAGGCGGGAGCTGGCTGCAGAATCACATAGCCGGCACCCGACCTCTATGATCGGCAGCTGCGATCCGCGGCAGTTAACCCCTCAGGTGCGTCACCTGAGGGGTTAACTACTGCAGATCGCAGCTACTGGTCATAGAGGTGACATAGAGGTGTGATTCTGCAGCCAGCTCCCGCCTCCTGTATATGAATTAATGAGAGACTTATCTTCATTGGTGGTGCAGTGGCCACAGCCCCTCCCTTCCTCTTGTCCTCTCTTATTAGTGGCAGCGGCACAGGGGGAGGGAGACGCTGCTTCCTTCTCCCCTGTGCTGCTGAGGGAGCACAGATCATGCTGAGAGCAGCACAATCCGTGTTCCCGATTCGTTATCGGCAAAATAGATGCCGATACCTTTCAAAATTCTGAATATTGGCCGATAATATCGGTAAAACCGATAATCGGTCGATACCTAGTGGAAAGGGTACTTTTCAGCAAAAAGGTGTCTCGCAGAAGGCAGAAACACTTGTTAAAGGATTTCATTTGTGAAAATGAAAAATTACTAGCATACCCCAATTTTCACAAGGGGTTAAAGGAGCGAATGCACCCCAGTATGTGTTCCCCATTTTCTTACGATTGGGGAAACACCTCATATGTGCTTGTAGCCTGCTGTATGGGCACACAGCAGGCAAACAGTAGAATATGGATTTTGCTAGCAGGCCTAAATTGGCAGACATGGATGTTAGGTGCTATGTCGCATGTGAGGTCCCCAGAAATGAAAAACCCCAAGAAGTGACACCATTTTGGAAAGAGCCCCCCCGTACGAGCATTTTATGGGGTGAAAAGGGCACATATGTAGTGGTTGGTGAAAAATGGATATGTAAGCTGTGCGGACTAAATCAGAGATATAAGGTGGTAAAACTACAGGGTACATCATGGATGAAATTAAATTAATACTCCATGGATGAGTGGTAGATTTGAAAACACTCCTGCATGCACAAGCCATGTTTTTCAGGGCAGGTTTCGCAGTGGTAAAAGGTGTCTTTCTTTATCCCCTTTTCAGAAGTTGATCTGAAAGATCCACCCCTCCCATGTGCCTGTTGTATTCCAGGACACAAACTAGTTTGGGGGTAGTGGTTGTGATACCTCGTACAGGAGCAGGGGAGCTGGTGTTGGGGTACTTTCACACTAGCGTTATTTTTTAACCGGTATTGAGTTCGGTCACAGGGGCTCAATACCAGAACAAAAAGGTTCAGTTTTATCCTAATGCATTCTGAATGGAAAGCATTCCGTTCAGTATGCATCAGGATGTTCAGTCCCTTTAATTCCGGAACACTTGCCGGAATGCCGGATCCAGCATTATTTTACATTGAAGTGTATTAGTGCCAGATACGGCATTAAGTGTTCCGGCACAACAGATCCTGCTTTCCGGTCTGCGCATGCGCAGACATTTAAAAATGCGAAAAAATAAATACTGGATCTGTTTTTCTGAATGACACCGGAGAGACTGATCGGAATGTCACGGATCAGTCAACAAATGATATATATTTGCATACGGATTTCCAGATCTGGCAGGCATTTCCGGCATGTCCCGATCTCGTCTCCTAGCGCAGGAAGGAGGTAGGGATCCCCGCTTCCAGAGCTCAGTGCCGCTGGGGTATTTAAACCCCCGCGTCTCTCGCTCCTGTTTTCCCGCCTGCAGCCGGGTCCATGTGGGCTGGCGCGGTGATATGACATCACCACACCAGAACAGCGCCGGAGGAGAGCGGCACACAGGGGCATGGGAACTCTTTTGTTCTCATGTCCCTGTTAGGCATACCATCTCCATGGGAGCTTCTAGGCACAGTTTTAAATAAATAAATATATATATATATATATATATATATATATATATATATATATATATATATATATATATATATATATATATATATATATATATATATTACACACACCCCTAAAGAATTATTAGGAACACCATACTAATACGGTGTTGGACCCCCTTTTGCCTTCAGAACTGCCTTAATTCTACGT
Source organism: Bufo bufo (assembly GCF_905171765.1). Classification (NCBI taxonomy): domain Eukaryota; kingdom Metazoa; phylum Chordata; class Amphibia; order Anura; family Bufonidae; genus Bufo; species Bufo bufo. The sequence goes on along the minus strand of NC_053390.1, from coordinate 484,489,033 downwards.
GGCATTGATTCAACAAGGTGCTGATAGCATTCTTTAGAAATGTTGGCCCATATTGATAGGATAGCATCTTGAGGGATGCACATCCAGGACACGAAGCTCCCGTTCCACCACATCACAAAGATGCTCTATTGGGTTGAGATCTTGTGACTGTGGGGGCCATTTTAATACAGTGAACTCATTGTCATGTTCAAGAAACCAATTTGAAATGATTTGAGCTTTGTGACATGGTGCATTATCCTGCTGGAAGTAGCCATCAGAGGATGGATACATGTTCTCATTCTGTTTACGCCAAATTCGGACCCTACCATTTGAATGTCTCAACAGAAATCGAGACTCATTAGACCAGGCAACATTTTTCCAGTCTTCAACAGTCCAATTTTGGTGAGCTCGTGCATATTGTAGCCTCTTTTTCCTATTTGTAGTGGAGATGAGTGGTACCCGGTGGGGTCTTCTGCTGTTGTAGCCCATCCGCCTCAAGGTTGTGCGTGTTGTGGCTTCACAAATGCTTAGCTGCATACCTCGGTTGTACCGAGTGGTTATTTCAGTCAACGTTGCTCTTCTATCAGCTTGAATCAGTCGGCCTATTCTCCTCTGACCTCTAGCATCCACAAGGCATTTTTGCCCACAGGACTGCCACATACTGGATGTTTTTTCCCTTTTCACACCATTCTTTATAAACCCTAGAAATGGTTGTGCGTGAAAATCCCAGTAACTGAGCAGATTGTGAAATACTCAGACCGGCCCGTCTGGCACCAACAACCATGCTACGCTCAAAATTGCTTATATCACCTTTCTTTCCCATTCTGACATTCAGTTTGGAGTTCAGGAGATTGTCTTGACTAGGACCACACCCCTAAATGCATTGAAGCAACTGCCATGTGATTGGTTGACTAGATAATTGCATTAATGAGAAATAGAACAAATGTTCCTAATAGTTCTTTAGGTGAGTGTATATAAAACAGGGGGTCTGAATGGGCAGCAATAAGCCCACCTTCCCATATATTATATACATAGAGATGTATGTATGCCCCCTTGTCTGCATACATCTCTATGTATACACCTACCACCTGGACTGGCCCATGCAAAAGGGCCAATATATATGCATATATGTAAGGGCATATATACATATATATTTAAATCCAACACTTCCCTCAACAATCCCCCTGTTGTCAAAAACACGACAATAGACTTTTGGGGGAAGGGGTGGGATATATTTGCCCCCTCAACCCCCCTCTTGGTGACAGTTCAGGAAGGACTGGAGTAATATGGCCCTTAGGTACCTAGTCATCACCCATCGCGCACTAACACCTCCGACCTGCCCTTCAATGTAACCAGGCGTCTCCATCCACAGAATACACAGTCTTCTTCTCTGGAACTTTCTTGGTCTGTGGTCTGTCAGTGTCGATCTTCAGGTATCAGCCATGACTCTGGAATGGTTTCATCCTCAGTCTATGGGTCGATCCACGTAGCAACCGTGGACTAGCCTCCTTTCGTTTCTGCTGTCGGTGTCGATCTTCAGGTACCTGCTGCCGCCCCCATTGTCGTCCTTTTTTAGTCAGACTCTGGGATAGCTTCACCCTCACGGTCTCCAGGTAGTATGGTCAACCGTGGAATGGCCTCCTGTTAGTAACGGCACAACTTTTCTTCCGACACTGCTTTTTCCATCTTGATTGAAGAATCAGTTGTTGGGGAGGTTCTCCCATGGACGGATACATAGGTCTTTACAAGGCAGGTCAGAATTTCTGATAAGAAGTGATGTCATGGTACCTAAATTCTAACTGCGGGAAAGAACACCGCACTAACTGACATTTAGTCCAACCCTTACAAACGTCACCGTTCTTGGGGTTAAAGTGGCAAATGAACTTGGTAAAGGAGGGGGCCTGTCCCTAGGGAATCTACTCTTCCCCATTTACACAAAAACAGGTCACATCCCTCCCAACACCACCAAATTCCATTATATGTGTGTACCCATAGAGACTCATGCAACCTGGCCTATCTCTCTACACCTCCAAAGACACAGGTAGGTCGTAGACCCACGTGTCAATGGGAAACGACTATAGGATGCAAATGTGTACAGCCAAATTATAACTCACTGCAGTGCGTTGGGCGACTTTCCCTGGGTATAGGCTGTCACACATTTGTACCTAGAGTGTCCATGGGTACACAATCAACAACAAACAAAATCAATATATGTACAGTCGTGGCCAAAAGTTTTGAGAATGACACAAATATTAGTTTTCACAAAGTTTGCTGCTAAACTGCTTTTAGATCTTTGTTTCAGTTGTTTCTGTGATGTAGTGAAATATAATTACACGCTCTTCATACGTTTCAAAGGCTTTTATCGACAATTACATGACATTTATGCAAAGAGTCAGTATTTGCAGTGTTGGCCTTTCTTTTTCAGGACCTCTGCAATTCGACTCTGCATGCTCTCCATCAACTTCTGGGCCAATTCCTGACTGATGGCAACCCATTCTTTCATAATCACTTCTTGGAGTTTGTCAGAATTAGTGGGTTTTTGTTTGTCCACCCGCCTCTTGAGGATTGACCACAAGTTCTCAATGGGATTAAGATCTGGGGAGTTTCCAGGCCATGGACCCAAAATGTCAAGGTTTTGGTCCCCGAGCCACTTAGTTATCACTTTTGCCTTATGGCACGGTGCTCCATCGTGCTGGAAAATGCATTGTTCTTCACCAAACTGTTGTTGGATTGTTGGAAGACGTTGCTGTTGGAGGGTGTTTTGGTACCATTGTTTATTCATGGCTGTGTTTTTGGGCAAAATTGTGAGTGAGCCCACTCCCTTGAATGAGAAGCAACCCCCACACATGAATGGTCTCAGGATGCTTTACTGTTGGCATGACACAGGACTGATGGTAGCGCTCACCTTTTCTTCTCCGGACAAACCTTTTTCCTGATGCCCCAAACAATCGGAAAGAGGCTTCATCAGAGAATATGACTTTGCCCCAGTCCTCAGCATTCCATTCACCATATTTTCTGCAGAAGATCAATCTGTCCCTGATGTTTTTTTTGGAGAGAAGTGGCTTCTTTGCTGCCCTTCTTGACACCAGGCCATCTTCCAAAAGTCTTCGCCTCATTGTGCGTGCAGATGCGCTTACACCTGCCTGCTGCCATTCCTGAGCAAGCTCTGCACTGGTGGCACTCCGATCCCGCAGCTAAATCCTCTTTAACCACCTCAGCCCCCAGTGCTTAAACACCCTGAAAGACCAGGCCACTTTTTACACTTCTGACCTACACTACTTTCACCGTTTATTGCTCGGTCATGCAACTTACCACCCAAATGAATTTTACCTCCTTTTCTTCTCACTAATAGAGCTTTCATTTGGTGGTATTTCATTGCTGCTGACATTTTTACTTTTTTTGTTATTAATCGAAATTTAACGATTTTTTTGCAAAAAAATGACATTTTTCACTTTCAGTTGTAAAATTTTGCAAAAAAAACGAGATCCATATAGAAATTTTGCTCTAAATTTATAGTTCTACATGTCTTTGATAAAAAAAAAATGTTTGGGTAAAAAAAAAATGGTTTGGGTAAAAGTTATAGCGTTTACAAACTATGGTACAAAAATGTGAATTTCCGCTTTTTGAAGCAGCTCTGACTTTCTGAGCACCTGTCATGTTTCCTGAGGTTCTACAATGCCCAGACAGTACAAACACCCCACAAATGACCCCATTTCTGAAAGTACACACCCTAAGGTATTCGCTGATGGGCATAGTGAGTTCATAGAACTTTTTATTTTTTGTCACAAGTTAGCGGAAAATGATGATTTTTTTTTTTATTTTTTTTTTTCTTACAAAGTCTCATATTCCACTAACTTGTGACAAAAAATAAAAAGTTCTATGAACTCACTATGCCCATCAGCGAATACCTTGGGGTCTCTTCTTTCCAAAATGGGGTCACTTGTGGGGTAGTTATACTGCCCTGGCATTCTAGGGGCCCAAATGTGTGGTAAGGAGTTTGAAATCAAATTCAGTAAAAAATGACCTGTGAAATCCGAAAGGTGCTCTTTGGAATATGGGCCCCTTTGCCCACCTAGGCTGCAAAAAAGTGTCACACATCTGGTATCTCCGTACTCAGGAGAAGGTGGGGAATGTGTTTTGGGGTGTCATTTTATATATACCCATGCTGGGTGAGAGAAATATCTTGGCAAAAGACAACTTTTCCCATTTTTTTATACAAAGTTGTCATTTGACCAAGATATTTATCTCACCCAGCATGGGTATATGTAAAAAGACACCCCAAAACACATTCCTCAACTTCTCCTGAGTACGGGGATACCAGATGTGTGACACTTTTTTGCAGCCTAGGTGGGCAAAGGGGCCCATATTCCAAAGAGCACCTTTCGGATTTCACTCCTCATTTTTTCCTGAATTTGATTTCAAACTCCTTACCACACATTTGGGCCCCTAGAATACCAGGGCAGTATAACTACCCCACAAGTGACCCCATTTTGGAAAGAAGACACCCCAAGGTATTCCGTGAGGGGCATGGCGAGTTCCTAGAATTTTTTATTTTTTGTCACAAGTTAGTGGTAAATGATGATTTTTTTTTTTTTTTTTTTTTTCATACAAAGTCTCATATTCCACAAACTTGTGACAAAAAATAAAAACTTCCATGAACTCACTATGCCCATCAGCGAATACCTTGGGGTCTCTTCTTTCCAAAATGGGGTCACTTGTGGGGTAGTTATACTGCCCTGGCATTCTAGGGGCCCAAATGTGTGGTAAGTAGGTAAATGACCTGTGAAATCCGAAAGGTGCTCTTTGGAATGTGGGCCCCTTTGCCCACCTAGGCTGCAAAAAAGTGTCACACATCTGGTATCTCTGTATTCAGGAGAAGTTGAGGAATGTGTTTTGGGGTGTCTTTTTACATATACCCATGCTGGGTGAGATAAATATCTTGGTCAAATGCCAACTTTGTATAAAAAAATGGGAAAAGTTGTCTTTTGCCAAGATATTTCTCTCACCCAGCATGGGTATATGTAAAATGACACCCCAAAACACATTCCCCAACTTCTCCCGATTACGGAGATACCAGATGTGTGACACTTTTTTGCAGCCTAGGTGGGCAAAGGGGCCCATATTCAAAAGAGCACCTTTCGGATTTCACAGGTCATTTTTTACAGAATTTGATTTCAAACTCCTTACCACACATTTGGGCCCCTAGAATGCCAGGGCAGTATAACTACCCCACAAGTGACCCCATTTTGGAAAGAAGAGACCCCAAGGTATTCGCTGATGGGCATAGTGAGTTTATGGAACTTTTTATTTTTTGTCACAAGTTAGTGGAATATGAGACTTTGTATGAAAAAAAGAAAAAAAAAAAAAATAAGCATTTTCCACTAACTTGTGACAAAAAATAAAAAATTCTAGGAACTCGCCATGCCCCTCACGGAATACCTTGGGGTGTCTTCTTTCCAAAATGGGGTCACTTGTGGGGTAGTTATACTGCTCTGGCATTTTCCAGGGGCCCTAATGTGTGGTAAGTAGGTAAATGACCTGTGAAATCCTAAAGGTGCTCTTTGGAATATGGGCCCCTTTGCCCACCTAGGCTGCAAAAAAGTGTCACACATGTGGTATCGCCGTATTCAGGAGAAGTTGGGGAATGTGTTTTGGGGTGTCATTTTACATATACCCATGCTGGGTGAGAGAAATATCTTGGCAAAAGACAACTTTTCCCTTTTTTTATACAAAGTTGGCATTTGACCAAGATATTTCTCTCACCCAGCATGGGTATATGTAAAATGACACCCCAAAACACATTCCCCAACTTCTCCTGAGTACGGCGATACCAGATGTGTGACACTTTTTTGCAGCCTAGATGCGCAAAGGTGCCCAAATTCCTTTTAGGAGGGCATTTTTAGACATTTGGATACCAGACTTCTTCTCACGCTTTGGGGCCCCTAGAATGCCAGGGCAGTATAAATACCCCACATGTGACCCCATTTTGGAAAGAAGACACCCCAAGGTATTCAATGAGGGGCATGGCGAGTTCATAGAAATTTTTTTTTTTTGGCACAAGTTAGCGGAAATTGATATTTTTAATTTTTTTCTCACAAAGTCTCCCGTTCCGCTAACTTGGGACAAAAATTTCAATCTTTCATGGACTCAATATGCCCCTCACGGAATACCTGGGGGTGTCTTCTTTCCGAAATGGGGTCACATGTGGGGTATTTATACTGCCCTGGCATTCTAGGGGCCCTAAAGCGTGAGAAGAAGTCTGGAATATAAATGTCTAAAAAATTTTACGCATTTGGATTCCGTGAGGGGTATGGTGAGTTCATGTGAGATTTTATTTTTTGACACAAGTTAGTGGAATATGAGACTTTGTAAGAAAAAAAAAAAAAAATTCTGCTAACTTGGGCCAAAAAAATATCTGAATGGAGCCTTACAGAGGGGTGATCAATGACAGGGGGGGTGATCAATGACAGGGGGGTTGATCAATGACAGGGGGTTGATCAATGACAGTGGGGGTGATCAGGGAGTCTATATGGGGTGATCACCACAGTCATTGATCACGCCCCTGTAAGGCTTCATTCAGACGTCCGGATGCGTTTTGCGGATCCGATCCATCTATCAGTGGATCCGTAAAAATCATGCGGACGTCTGAATGGAGCTTTACAGGGGGGTAATCAATGACAGGGGGTTGATCAATGACAGGGGGGTGATCAGGGAGTCTATATGGGGTGATCACCACAGTCATTGATCACGCCCCTGTAAGGCTTCATTCAGACGTCCGGATGCGTTTTGCGGATCCGATCCATCTATCAGTGCATCCGTAAAAATCATGCGGACATCTGAATGGAGCTTTACAGGGGGGTAATCAATGACAGGGGGGTGATCAGGGAGTCTATATGGGGTGATCACCACAGTCATTGATCACTCCCCTGTAAGGCTTCATTCAGACGTCCGGATGCGTTTTGCGGATCCGATCCATCTATCAGTGCATCCGTAAAAATCATGCGGACATCTGAATGGAGCTTTACAGGGGGGTAATCAATGACAGGGGGGTGATCAGGGAGTCTATATGGGGTGATCACCACAGTCATTGATCATGCCCCTGTAAGGCTTCATTCAGACGTCCGGATGCGTTTTGCGGATCGGATCCATCTATCAGTGCATCCGTAAAAATCATGCGGACATCTGAATGGAGCTTTACAGGGGGGTGATCAGGGAGTCTATATGGGGTGATCACCACAGTCATTGATCATGCCCCTGTAAGGCTTCATTCAGACGTCCGGATGCGTTTTGCGGATCGGATCCATCTATCAGTGCATCCGTAAAAATCATGCGGACATCTGAATGGAGCTTTACAGGGGGGTGATCAATGACAGGGGGGTGATCAGGGAGTCTATATGGGGTGATCACCACAGTCATTGATCATGCCCCTGTAAGGCTTCATTCAGACGTCCGGATGCGTTTTGCGGATCGGATCCATCTATCAGTGCATCCGTAAAAATCATGCGGACGTCTGAATGGAGCTTTACAGGGGGTTGATCAATGACAGGGGGGTAATCAATGACAGGGGGGGTGATCAGGGAGTCTATATGGGGTGATAACCACAGTCATTGATCACGCCCCTGTAAGGCTTCATTCAGACGTCCGTATGCGTTTTGCGGATCCGATCCATCTATCAGTGGATCCGTAAAAATCATGCGGACATCTGAATGGAGCTTTACAGGGGGGTAATCAATGACAGGGGGGTGATCAATGACAGGGGGGTGATCAGGGAGTCTATATGGGGTGATCAGGGGTGATCAGGGGCTAATAAGGGGTTAATAAGTGACGGGGGGGGGTGTAGTGTAGTGTAGTGGTGCTTGGTGGGACTTTACTGAGCTACCTGTGTCCTCTGGTGGTCGATCCAAACAAATGGGACCACCAGAGGACCAGGTAGCAGGTATATTAGACGCTGTTATCAAAACAGCGTCTAATATACCTGTTAGGGGTTAAAAAAAACACATCTCCAGCCTGCCAGCGAACGATCGCCGCTGGCAGGCTGGAGATCAACTCTCTTACCTTCCGTTCCTGTGAGCGCGCGCGCCTGTGTGCGCGCGTTCACAGGAAATCTCGCCCATCGCGAGATGACGCATATATGCGTGACTCTGCGCAGGGCTGCCACCTCCGGAACGCGATCCTGCGTTAGGCGGTCCGGAGGTGGTTAAGAGACTATCCTGGCGCTTGCTGGACTTTCTTGGACGCCCTGATGCCTTCTTAACAAGAATTGAACCTCTTTCCTTGAAGTTCTTGATGATCCTATAAATTGTTGATTGAGGTGCAATCTTAGTAGCCACAATATCCTTGCCTGTGAAGCCATTTTTATGCAACGCAATGATGGCTGCACGCGTTTCTTTGCAGGTCACCATGGTTAACAATGGAAGAACAATGATTTCAAGCATCTCCCTCCTTTTAACAGGTCAAGTCTGCCATTTTAACCCAATCAGCCTGACATAATGATCCCCAGCCTTGTGCTCGTCAACATTCTCACCTGAGTTAACAAGACTATTACTGAAATGATCTCAGCAGGTCCTTTAATGACAGCAATGAAATGCAGTGGAAAGTTATTTTTGGGATTAAGTTAATTTTCAGGCAAAGAAGGACTATGCAATTCATCTGATCACTCTTCATAACATTCTGGAGTATATGCAAATTGCTATTATAAAAACTTAAGCAGCAACTTTTCCAATTTTCAATATTTATGTAATTCTCAAAACTTTTGGCCATGACTGTACATAGTGCTATGGGGTTTTGGGATAGCACAAGTAATACGTCCTAAACCCTCATGGGAAACAGCGTGTCCATAAGATATTTGGCTACAGGACTATGTTGGAGTTATGTTCTGAGCCTCCTCCTCCTCCTGTTAGTTCGGTAAAGTTCTGACTGGTTCTGGTGTGTTTGGTCAATAAGTCCCTTGACCCTCCGATACACAGTCTAATGTAGATGATGATGAACAGAACCAGAAGAAGTTTCACTGGGTGAAACAAGAGATCGTAGCTGAATAAGCTCTTCCACCCGAATATCTCCAAGTCTTTTTCCAGAGCCTGAGATAATGCTCCCGCTGGATTGTGGCACAGTCCTCCATCTCTTGAAAACCTCTGAACAAAGGTCGCTTGATTGCCAAAATCCAGTGGGATCCTCTGGAGCCTCACAAGAGTGTCAGGGGGGATAGCTAGTCTCTTCTGTGGCGTCATCTGGGTTTTTCCCTCTGCTCCATAGTGAACACACCTATTATAGAAGAAAATACCAGGCGCTCCTGGGGGATTTCTCCCCTCACTGTGTGTTTAGATGTCAAAATCCCAGCACCAATACCATCCATGGGAGCTTCTAGGCACAGTTTTAACTGTACATATATATATACTTATAGATGCTTGGGGCACTTCCATTAGTGTGTGTGTATATGTGTATAGATAGATAGAGAATAAAGAAATCGGACTGCACTCCAGTTGAATCTTCAGTGAAAAAAGGATTTATTCACCCATAGGTGGCACAAGCGACGTTTCTCATATGAGCCTTTCTCAAGCATATGTGAGCCGAAACGTCGCTTGTGCCACCTATAGGTGAAAAAAATCCTTTTTTCACTGAAGATTCAACTGGAGTGCAGTCCGATTTCTTTATTCCGTATTAGTGGGTAAGCACCAGTTACCATACTTGGACAGTGCACCCTCTCTACTTGTTTTTTTTGGCTTGGTGGTGCTGCTGGTAATTTTTTTCCATATATATACACTGCTCAAAAAAATAAAGGGAACACAAAAATAACACATCCTAGATCTGAATTAATTAAATATTCTTCTGAAATACTTTGTTCTTTACATAGTTGAATGTGCTGACAAAAAATTCACACAAAAATAAAAAAATGGAAATCAAATTTTTTAACCCATGGAGGTCTGGATTTGGAGTCACACTCAAAATTAAAGTGGAAAAACACACTACAGGCTGATCAAACTTTGATGTAATGTCCTTAAAACAAGTCAAAATGAGGCTCAGTAGTGTGTGTGGCCTCCACGTGCCTGTATGACCTCCCTACAACGCCTGTGCATGCTCCTGATGAGGTGGTGGACGGTCTCCTGAGGGATCTCCTCCCAGACCTGGACTAAAGCATCTGCTAACTCCTGGACAGTCTGGTGGATAGAGCGAGACATGTCCCAGATGTGCTCAATTGGATTCAGGTCTGGGGAACGGGCGGGCCAGTCCATAGCATCAATGCCTTCGTCTTGCAGGAACTGCTGACACACTTCAGCCACATAAGGTCTAGCATTGTCTTGCATTAGGAGGAACCCAGGGCCAACCGCACCAGCATATAGTCTCACAAGGGGTCTGAGGATTTCATCTCTGTACCTAATGGCAGTCAGGCTACCTCTGGCGAGCACATGGAGGGCTGTGCGGCCCTCCAAAGAAATGCCACCCCACACCATTACTGACCCAAGGCCAAACCGGACATGCTGGAGGATGTTGCAGGCAGCAGAACATTCTCCACGGCGTCTCCAGACTCTGTCACATGTGCTCAGTGTGAACCTGCTTTCATCTGTGAAGAGCACAGGGCGCCAGTAGCGAATTTGCCAATCTTGGTGTTCTCTGGAAAATGCCAAACGCCCTGCACGGTGTTGGGCTGTAAGCACAACCCCCACCTGTGGACGTTGGGCCCTCATATCACCCTCATGGAGTCTGTTTCTGACCGTTTGAGCAGACACATGCACATTTGTGGCCTGCTAGAGGTCATTTTGCAGGGCTCTGGCAGTGCTCCTCCTGTTCCTCCTTGCACAAAGGCGGAGGTAGCGGTCCTGCTGCTGGGTTGTTGCCCTCCTACGGCCTCCTCCACGTCTCCTGATGTATTGGCCTGTCTCCTGGTAGCGCCTCCATGCTCTGGACACTACGCTGATAGACACAGCAAACCTTCTTGCCACAGCTCGCATTGATGTGCCATCCTGGATAAGCTGCACTACCTGAGCCACTTGTGTGGGTTGTAGACTCCGTCTTATGCAACCACTACAGTGAAAGCACCGCCAGCATTCAAAAGTGACCAAAACATCAGCCAGGAAGCATAGGAACTGAGAAGTGGTCTGTGGTAACCACCTGCAGAACCACTCCTTTATTGGGGGTGTCTTGCTAATTGCCTATAATTTCCACCTGTTGTCTATCCCATTTGCACAACAGCATGTGAAATTGATTGTCACTCAGTGTTGCTTCCTAAGTGGACAGTTTGATTTCACAGAAGTGTGATTGACTTGGAGTTACATTGTGTTGTTTAAGTGTTCCCTTTATTTTTTTGAGCAGTGTATATACAGTCAGGTCCATAAATATTGGGACATCGACACAATTCTAACCAGAGGCGTACATAGAAATCACTGGGCCCCATAGCAAAAATCTGAATTGGGCCCATTAACCCCGCCCACTACCCACCATGGCCCCTCCCACTTCCTGACCTGGCTCCTCCTATGCCACACCCCCATTAAATAAAAAAAAGTGAAAGGATGACACTTTACATCAAGTCTGAGGATGATAGGAGGGAGCGGAGCCATAGGAGACCCCAAAACATAGAGGGGCCCAGTGCCTGGACAGAGGATGAAACTTAAGGGAAGGAGGCAGAGCAGAGCCAGAGGAGACCCCGGGCCCCAAACATAGAGGGGCCCAGCCCCAGGCCCCAGACTGTGACTTACTTCAGGCCAGGCCCAGGCGCTACCAGCCAGGGACACAGCCGGTGCATGCATGCAGCACACTGCTCAGTCTGACAGTCACGACAGGGGAGAACTACTGTGTCAGTGACCTGGACGTGTCTGCTGGGGAGATGTCACCTCCAGCTGGGGACACGGAACCTGCAGCATCGCCGGGGCCCGGGGGGAGGGGAGGACAGCAGTGAGGGGGGGTCAGAGAGGGCAGCAGGGGGAGAACTACTGTCTCAGTGACCTGGACGTGTCTGCTGGGGAAATGTCACCTCCAGCTGGGGACACGGACCCTGCAGCATCGCCGGGGGGAGGGGAGGGGAGGACAGCAGTGGGGGGGGGGGTCAGAGAGGGCAGCAGGGGGAGAACTAGTAACATTGCCTACCTGGCACGGTGGCACCCGATCACTCAGCCGGGCCGGATGAATGGATGAGATCGCACACAGAACTACAGGAGGAGGACAGCGCAGAAGTTGCAGGGCAGGCACTAGGCAGGCACTGGTGAGGTGACGGCCGACAGCGAAGTTCGAGCCGATTCGCCCGCCCCCTTGCCCCACTGGCCAATCAGCAGCTGCCTCAACAGAGAGTTGCCTGTGCTGATTGGCCAGCGGCTCGAGCGCCACATGCAGGCTGGTTTGATCCTGATTCCGGGCACGGCAGACGGTCCGGGTCAGGAGGAGGAGGTCAGGTCACGTGACGTCTGAGACACTGAGGTCAGCGTCAGACAGAGGATCAGTCTCAGGTCAAGGGGGGGGGGGTCTGTGCGTCGAGGGCGATTGCGGAAGATTAGATAAGATGAGTTTACTTTGATGACGTTGCTGCTGCTGGGGAGAAAAGCAGCCGCAGGCATAGCCATAGCCAGCTGCAGGTAATGAGTGGGCGGGGCCAAGTAGTGTGGGCGGGGCCTTCTCTGCGCTACGGGCCCCCCAGTGCCGCGGGCCCCATAGCAGTGGCGTGGTCTGCCTCTATGGGCTGTACGCCACTGATTCTAACATTTGGCTCTATACACCACCGCAATGGATTTAAAATGAAACTAACAAGATGTGCTTTAACTGCAGACTTAACAAGTGGGAGGCACATATGCAAACTGTTGTAATTCCTACACCGTTCACCTGATTTGGATGTAAATACCCTCAAATTAAAGCGGTCAGTCTGCAGTTAAAGCACATCTTGTTCGTTTCATTTTAATTCCATTGTGGTGGTGTATAGAGCCAAAAATGTTAGAATTGTGTCCATGTCCCAATATTTATGGACCTGACTGTAGATAGTTCCATAGAAAAGGTCAGGCAGCCATAGAAAAGGTCAGGCAGCACTCCTTCATATGCAGCTGTAGTTGTGTGGGTGCCCGCGGCAGTCCCCCGATGCAGGACAGGATTAATAACAAAGAAAATCCGCAGCACTCCTTGAAGTAAAAAAATGTGCAATTTATTCACACGTCTTTTTTGACATGTGTGAATAAATTGCTAATTTTTTTTTACTTCAAGGAGTGCTGTGGATTTTCTTTGATAGAGAGAGAGAGAGAGAGAGAGAGAAAACACACCATGCCATTTTTAGGGGTTATGTCCTAGCAGGCCGCTTAGGCTTCCTTCATCGGTGGGTTACTTGCTCAGCTGCGCTATCAGTCGGGGTTCCGGAGCCAGGTGGGATGATCCCCGCACCGGTCAGGATGTCACTGACAGAAGGGGGGGCTGTGGTTCTCCTACCTTGCCTTCCATGTTAATCTCTCCCTTATTCCTCGGACGCGCAGGTACTTATCCTTCCGCAGTACCCGGCCATCTTCCATGTTAGGGTCGGCTCGGCTCAGCCTATGTTCGCTCTGCTTAGTTGCAGGTCATACCTGGCGCTCGTAAGGCTTGTCCTCCGCCAGGTTGGCACAGGTCCTGTTCACTTAAGTGAGGGATCTCTTAGACCTCTTGTTTCACGTCATCACCTAGGTCACGCTTCAGCTGATGTGATGTGGCGTACTGGGTCGCTCGGGTCTAGTTCATTGTCATCAGCTGACACGCTAAGGTCATCACTCAGGCAATGTCATTGGCTTCTGACATAACTCAGGCCACGTATCAATCATGCATTGCTACCTGAATCGCTCAGATTATCTGCCTCACAAGGCCACGTTGGTCCCTGAATCGCTCAGATCTAATGTTTTGTCTGTTCCGCTCAGATTTGGTGGTTCCTAATTCCATTCAGGCCAGGTATCAGTCATGTTTGTTGCCTGAATCGCTCAGGTGCTGGTTGTTCAATGTTACGTTTAATCCTGATTCGCTCAGGTCATATACAATTGCCTGAATCGCTCAGGTCTTCTTCTTGCAGGGTGGCGCTGGTTCCGGTTATCCCTCAGGTCAGGTAACAAGTCGTTAATTTTTGTCCGATTCGCTCAGGTGGTCTCTTTTTCTAGGGTACGCATATTCCCGAGTTTTTCGGGTCATATATCTTTCCGATTTTGGCCAGAATCACTCAGGTCATTGGTTTTACAAAGTAGTTTGTTCCTGAATCGCTCAGGTTTTATGTAATTGCCTGAATCGCTCAGGTTTTATGTAATTGCCTGAATCGCTCAGGTTTTATGTAATTGCCTGAATCGCTCAGGTTTTATGTAATTGCCTGAATCGCTCAGGTTTTATGTAATTGCCTGAATCGCTCAGGTTTTATGTAATTGCCTGAATCGCTCAGGTTTTATGTAATTGCCTGAATCGCTCAGGTTTTTAATCCCGCAGTGTCCTGTTGGTTCCTGTTTAAACCCGGTTCGTGTTTCCGCATGTATAATTACCTGAATCGCTCGGGTCATTCTTCATGCGGCACGGCATCGGTCCCTGATTCGTTCAGGTCAGGGTCATTTGTTAGTCAACCATTGCACCCAGGCTGCGTTCTGGTCTCCATTTTGCCTTGTTCCGGTTCCACCAGGTCGCGCTTGGTTGGCTTGGTTTGCCGATCCTCAGGCTCATACGATTCTCTTCCTACGTTTTTTTCTGTGCACCCCTCTCCAGATCTCGTCTCAACGCAAGCTTGTTTTGCATTTAAGCAGGGCCACAGGCCACGGAATTCCCGGTCCAGCTTCAGTCGTTTCGCAGTGCTTATTCGTTTCCGGTCATTCCACGGTGCCAGGTTCCAGGTAAGGTCAAAAACTAGGTGGCGACATGCGGTCTTCCGCTGATTAGGGTTTGTTCCTTATTCATCGCGAGCTTCCATTTCTAGGTCTCCGGTCCCGCCAGAGAAATTAGTCAGGGCTGACTATTGGTTCGGGTAGGTTTGTGATTCATTTCTATGCCACGTTTTTCCTGTTCTCTCACCGCTCTCGCCCGGTCATCCTGTCACCGCTCGTCTTTAAAAAAAATTTAAAAATTTTGTTAAAAATGGGGGTGACATTAAAATATTTGTATATATGCTTACCTCTTTCCCATGCAGACTAAAGATGTCTCAAGCGTCAGATGTGGATGACAACATGTCATTACCAGGGTCTTCGGTGTCGGGACGCGCCAGTAACCAGTCCCTTCGGAGCTGGACAATTCCTAAGCTTATCTCGGAGCTTAATAGGAGAGGAATTCATCAGCAAGGAAGGCGGAACTCTACCGTCTCCTGATGACTGAGTCAGGGGGTTCAAACGAACAGCCCTCCCTCTCTTCTATTCAGCTGTCCCTGCTGCAGCTGCAGTCCACCATCGGCAGCCTGGCCGGATCGGTGGCAGATATTCAAGCCAGAATGGGGGAGTTGGAGTCTCGGCCTCCGGTGGCGTCACTATCACCGGCTTCGCCACCCATCCCTTCCACTTCTCAGGACGCGGCTCCAGGTACGGTCTGTGCCAGCCCCCAGATCGCTCCATCGCATTTAATCTCTGAAAACTTAAAAAGGGATATCCTAGCAGGAAAGGATGTCAATCTGGCATCCATTCTCATTGCATCCCAGGACGTTTCTGAGAACAGGATCATTAATTGTGGGGAGGTGTCGGTCGTTCTCAGGGCTAAGGACGCTCGCTTGAATCGTAAGCTGCCAATTCCTGAATTTTTACTAGCATTCAGCCTGTACAGAGATACCATTTGCTCGGTACAACCGCACAGGCGTGAGGAGTTAGATTCTTATTTGTACCGCATTACTGACTTAGGTTACGAGTACGGTGGCACAAATTTTTACGACTATCACAGGTCATTCTCGGCCAAGGCAGCCGCAGCCCTCGCCCAGTTCCAGTTTATCACTGACTGGGCGAACCTCGACTTGGAGCTCTTCTGCCGGCATTTCGCCGGTTTAAGGGCTCCTACTTGTGCAGCTTGCCAGTCGATTCAACATACCGCAGACTGGTGCCCCAACCTGCCTACCCTGGCTTGGGAGGGTTCCCTTCCAGGTCTCTCTAGCGCCCAGCGGTACCAGGCCTCAACCGATAAGCTGGGTAGACCAATTTCTTATCTGGGACAGAGCCAAATCTGTAACAATTTCAATTCAGGGGGATGCGGTTTCAACAGTTGCAGAGCCTTGCATATCTGCTCCCTCTGTTTTAGGGCCCATCCGCGTTCTAGCTGCCTGAATAAACAGCACAAGACCCTATGACTAGCCGACATCAACATCGAGCTTTTAGGTGTTCTGTTGCAGGACCATCCTGATCGCCAGTTGACCCAGTTCCTACTCTCCGGATTCGAGAGGGCTTTCCACACGGGTTTCATTGCCCTCCCTCAAGTTTCCTGGGAAGAAAGGAACTTGCTGCCGGCTACTCAGGAGTCGGCTGCAGTAGATACCCTGTTGCAAGCCGAGGTCCAGAAAGGGTTCCTGTTAAGTCCGTTCCAGTCAATCCCCTTCGCAACTTGGAGGTTGAACCCGATTGGCCTGGTTACCAAGCAGTCCTCCAATAAAATGCGATTAATTTACGACTTGTCTGCTCCTCACATGTCATCCATTCCCAGCTTGAATTCTTTAATTCCATCCGAAGAATTCTCCATGAGGTACTCGTCCATCGATGAGGCCATCCAGTATATCTTGCTGGCTGGGGAAGGGGCTTGGTTGGCTAAGGCCGACATAGCGGATGCATTTAAGTTGCTCCCTTTTCTTCCCCAGCTATGGAAGTATTATGGCTTGCATTGGGCAGATGGGTATTACTTCGCCAACTGGCTCACCTTCGGATCTAAGAGCAGGCCGTGGATGTTTGATCGATTTGCGTGCGCCTTACATTGGATCCTGCTTCATCATGGGGGGTTGGACATGGTCATCCATTATCTCGATGATTTACTGATCATCGAGAGCCCCC
This sequence comes from Bufo bufo, assembly GCF_905171765.1. NCBI lineage: Eukaryota > Metazoa > Chordata > Amphibia > Anura > Bufonidae > Bufo > Bufo bufo. The sequence continues at coordinate 484,472,138 of NC_053390.1, read as the reverse complement.
AGGGTGAACCTACGGGTTTAGGAAGTTTGCTGCAACTATTCGCCAAGCTAGAGGTTCCCGTGGCTGCAGCAAAGACTGAGGGGCTAGGTACCAGGGTTACCTTCTTGGGCATCATCCTCGATTCTGTCCGCATGGAGGCCAGCCTCCCCATGGCAAAGCTTTTTAAGATCCAGGCCGCTGTCTCCTCTGCGGCTTTGTCCAGGGTCCTGTCCAAGCGGGAGCTCCAGCCCCTGTTAGGTTCCCTTAACTTTGCCTTCAGGATCATGCCCCAGGGCAGATCATTCACTTCTAGGCTCCTCAGCCTCCTCCCTTCAGCTCCGGATCAGGATTCCACCGTCCAATTGGACAAGCATGCTATGGCGGACCTACAAATGTGGCAATCATTTCTTTCCAGGTGGAACAGCATTTCTCTGTTTGCGCCTTCACCGGATTCCCCGACGCCGCGGCCTCTCGTGGGTTCACGGCCATATTCCATCCCCATTGGTTCGTTGTCAATTGGCTGGTGGAATTCATCTCCGACGCCGGTTCTCTGAAGTCATCCCCATTGTTAGAACTGTACCCGATAGTGGCAGCCGCTCAAGTTTGGGGTTCACTCTGGGCCAACAAGTCTGTGATTTTCATGACAGACAGTCAGGTGTTTGGTAGACGTCATCACGAAAGGGAGGGCAAAGTCCCAGAAAATCATGTCCCTCTTGCGTAAGTTAGTTTGGCTGTCCTTGCAGTTTAATTTTCATTTCTTCGCATTTCACATCCAGGGGGCAAAGAATGTTGCGGCTGATGCATTATCTTGCTTTAATTACGCCATCTTTTTTCAGGAACTACCAGATGCAGACCCTGTCGGTACTTCAGCTCCGCCATTCAGCTCCCTCCTGTTGGACTAGGGTCCCTGCACGGATCTTAGTTCAGCATTATTTAGCAGCCAATACTGCCAGGAACTACAGTGCAGGATTTAAGGTCTTTCGTCAGTTTGTAGACACCCATCCACAGGGGGACTTGGACGAAATCATTTTTCTCATGGCATTCATAGCTCATTGTCATTCTCACCGCCACCTATCAAGCTGTATCTGGCGTGAATCCAGCACCATCGGATGCTCAGTGACCACTCTGGCAAGTCCATTTTGGCTAATCAGGCCATTAAAGCTACTCTTAGGGGTATTCAAAAGGATAGCGCGGGGGTTCAGGTTCGCAGGCAACCGGTCTCAAGCGAGCTGTTTCGCAAGTTGTCTTTAGCCCTGGACAGTCTTCCTTTTGGGCACTCGGCCAGCATCACCACCAAAGCGGCCATGTACCTCGGGTTCTATGGGTTCCTTAGACCTGGGGAGTTCACCTGCGGCTCGTTCAGCTGTACCACCCTCCTCAAGTGGCATTTTGTCTGGCACGATAACCACTTAACGCTGTCCATTCCATCCACCAAAACTAACCAGGCAGGTCCTCCCACAGAAGTTGAGTTTTTTCCCACGTCCAATTGCTGGTGTCCTGTCAAAGTTCTCAAGGAACTTATAGCCTTACCCCAGTCAGCTGCCTTAGACGGCCCGTTGCTCCCGTTGGATTGCAGGCCCCTTTCTTCAGCCCGTTTCATCACTAACATACGCACACTAGCGGCAGTTTTGGGATACAATCCTAGCTTAATTTCCGGGCACTCCTTCCGGATAGGAGCAGCTTCCAGGCATCCGGTTACGGCTCATGTGATCCGTAAGATGGGTCGCTGGCGGTCGTCATGTTACGCGAGATATATTCCTAATCCCCAGGTCGAAATATCTAGAGCCTTTTGTTCTTTAGCTTTGTAGGTTTTATTTTGCTCAATAAACTATTGCACCCTCCACAGTGCCGGTCGTCATTATTTTGCCCACGTATTTAGGCCTTACCTCGTCCCTGGCTCCGGGCACACTCCAGCCAGACAGGTCGGGGCAGTATGTAGGCATGCCTCTTCTGTCCCACGCTCAGCTCTTACCACAAATATATATATACACATACACATATACATGGGTCTGAATGGGCAGCAATAAGTCCACCTACACATATATTATATACATAGAGATGTATGCTGACAAGGGGGCATACATACATCTCTATGTATACACCTACCACCTGGACTGGCCCATGCAAAAGGGCCAATATATATGCATATATGTAAGGGCATATATACATATATATTTAAATCCAACACTTCCCTCAACAGGTATGGTAAAAAATGTCTGAATGCCCATATGCAGCACGACTCCCCAAAACTTCATCATCTCTGCTGCACTTACTGGGGTCCAACCTAGGTATGCCGATGTAGGGTTCTGATCAATGAATTGTTGGGTGTGGAAATTAGTTTGGGCCACCATTAAATTTACTAAATCTTCAGAGAAATTTTAAAAAATCTAGTTCAGTGAAGCCCGCACAGTCTATCTGTATTCCGGAGCTGTCCTCAACATCCGGAATTTGGTGCTGATAATCGTCGGGTCCATATGGGCTCACTCTGGGGGGCTGCCTAAGCTGTTGTTCTTGGGCACCTTCTAGACGGTCCATCAGCGGATGATGATGATATAGATGATGATGATGATGATATAGATGATGATGATATAGATGATGATGATATAGAGGAGTAGAGGAAAGTGGCATCCTTTTCTCCCTCGCTGTCAGACTCTGTATCAGAGGCAAGCATGGCATCTTAAGCTGAGTATACTCGTTGCGATGGACGAGCTATTTTTATTTTATTGGGGTGTGACTAGAGTTGAGCGGACACCTGGATGTTCGGGTTCAGCCGAACTTTGGAAAAAAGTTCGAGTTCAGCACCCGAACTTGACCCTGAACCCCATTGAAGTCAATGGGGACCCGAACTTTTGAGAACTAAAATGGCTGTAAAAATGTCATGGAAAGGGCTAGAGGGCTGCAAATGGCATCAAAATGTGGTTAAGAGCATGGCAAGTGCTCTGCAAACAAATGTGGATAGGGAAATGACTTTAACAAAATATGTGAAGATAAAAAATAATGATCTTGATCTAGGAGGACGAGGTCCATATGAGTAGGAGGTTGAGGAGGCGGTGTACGTGGAAGCGGCGGTGGAGGAAGTAGCCTACACTGCTTTTTGGTTTTAAATTTATTTTTATTTTTTTAAATTAGGGTACACCCCAAAACATTGGGAAAAATAACCTGTGATAACCCCTTGCAGTCATGCTAAACACACGTTCAGACAATACACTGGCTGCAGGGCAGGCCAGCACCTCCAAGGGGTAAAGGGCAAGCTAAGGCCATGTGCCCAATTTGGAGACCCAGAAGTTGCAGGGGCTGACCCCTGTCAGTTCGTGTAGGCGTGTGCAAACTTACTGCCCCACCATGTCGCACGTCCCCGTGATGTTTACGATCCAATTTGATATCTGCTCTATCAACTTTCGATGTTCTTTTCTGCGCCTACCATGGTGATCACGGGTGGCGGGGAATCAAGGGAGGATTAATTTTTTTTTAATTAAAAATGATAGAGTTTGAATTATGGGACAAATGATTAAAGGTCTTCTGTCACCCCACTAAAGTGATTATTTTTTTTTGGGGCTAGTTAAATTAGTTATATAGCGATATATGAAAATATAATTGTGTTACTTACATTGATCCAGCAGTTTATTCAAAAAACGAAGTTTTATCATATGCAAATTCGGTCTCTACCAGCAAGTAGGGCGGCTACTTGCTGGTAGCTGCTGCAGAAATCCGCCCCCTCCTCTTGTTGATTGACAGGGCCAGCCGGGATCTCCTCCTCCGGCCGGCCCTGTCGGCATTTAAAAAATCGCGCGCCTGTGTTGATTCGGCGCAGGCGCTCTGAGATGAGGCGGCTCGTCTCCTCAGAACTCCCTCAGTGCGCCTGCGCCGATGACATCACCGAAATAGAAGACGTCATCGGCGCAGGCGCACTGAGGGAGTTCTGAGGAGACGAGCCTCCTCATCTCAGAGCGCCTGCGCCGAATCAACACAGGCGCGATTTTTGAAATGCCGACAGGGCCGGCCGGAGGAGGAGATCCCGGCTGGCCCTGTCAATCAACAAGAGGAGGGGGCGGATTTCTGCAGCAGCTACCAGCAAGTAGCCGCCCTACTTGCTGGTAGAGACCGAATTTGCATATGATAAAACTTTGTTTTTTGAATAAACTGCTGGATCAATATAAGTAACACAATTATATTTTCATATATCGCTATATAACTAATTTAACTAGCCCCAAAAAAAAAATCACTTTAGTGGGGTGACAGAAGCCCTTTAAAGCATAAAAGTGTGACAACTTTTTAAAGTTTAATCATTGAATTTATTAAATGTTATTCCCTGTCAACTATGCAGAGCAGGGGTTTCTATCCGGCAAAAATTGAAAAATGTCACCTGACAAAGTAATTGACAATTTATTTTAATTTATGTTCCTGTCACCTATGTAGAGGTGCCTCAGTGACATCCACCATCCATTTGGATATAGTCTCTATCAACTTTCGATGTTCTTTTTAGAGCCTACCATGTTGATCACGGTTATCGGCGAATCAGGGTTCCACGCCGGAGTGGGAGCGTGAGAAAGAGACCAAATTTAAGGGAGATAAATTTATTTAAAAAATTTGGGATCGAGCGGAAATGTGGGACAAATTACAGAAGCCTAAATGTGGGCCAAAAGAGTCAAGCGGAAATGTGGTACAACTTGTTTAGGTTTAAGCATTGAATCAAAGGAGGTGGCGCGCATCAATTAAAGAAGCATTTCAGAAATTTTATTCCCTGTCACCTATGCAGAGCAGGGGTTTATTCGCTTCTAAAATTGTATAATGTCAACCCAAGAATGTAACAGAAAAATTACAGAAATGTATTAACCTGTCTACTTGGTAGAGCAGGGGTCTATGACAGAAAAAAGTTTTGTCACCTGAAAATGTAAAAGAAAAATTATTGAAATTTATTAAGCTGTCAACTAGGTAGAGGAGGGGTATATTACACCCAAAAACTGGTGAATTTGACCCTAAAATGTAACTGACAAAGTAGTGAAATGACATAAAATAAAATACGTACAAAAATAAAATAAAAATTGATTTATGAGGTGGAGTTCCATATGGAGTAGGAGTTTGAGGAGGCGGTGTAAGCGGCGGTGGAGGAGGACGAGGTAGCCAACACAGGTTTTTGGTTTTAATTTAATTTTTTAAAATTAGGGTATACTCCAAAAGAGTGGGAAATATCCAAAATACAAGAATGAGCAATTGCGCTGCAGTATACAATGGCTGGTTAGTGCCGGTATACATGTCTATTCTGCACAAGGTACGGACAAGTCCTGTGTGATCCATGCCTGGTTCATTTTAATGAATGTGAGCTTGTCCACATTGGCTGTGGACAGGCGGCTGTGCTTGTCTGTGATGACGCCCCCCTGCGGTGCTAAACACACGTTCAGATAATACACTGGCTTCAGGGCAGGCCAGCACCTCCAAGGCGTAAAGGGCAAGCTCAGGCCATGTTCCCAATTTGGAGACCCAGAAGTTGAAGGGGGCAGACCCGTCATTCAGTACGTGGAGGCGTGTGCTCACATACTGCTCCACCATGTTGGTGAAATGCTGCCTCCTGCTAAGACGTTCCATATCAGCTGGTGGTGCTGGTTGTTGTGGCGTGCTGACAAAGCTTTTCCACATTTCGGCCATGCTAACCCTGCCTTATGAGGTGCTGGTGGTGCCCCAGCTGCGTTGGCGACCACTTCCTCGTCCTTTGCCTTGTGCTTCCACTGTGCCTCTCCTGTCAGGTGGGAATGCCACCAGCAGCGTGTCTACCAGCGTGCGCTGGTACTCACGCATCTTACGATCACGCTCCAGTGAGGGAATTAAGGACAGTACGTTGTACTTGTAACGGGGATCCAGCAGCGTGGCCACCAAGTAATCAGCACAAGTTAGAATGTGGGCAACTCGGCGGTAGTTGCGGAGACACTGCAGCATGTAATCGCTCATGTGTGCCAGGCTGCCCAGAGGCAACGAAAAGCTGTCCTCTGTGGGAGGTGTATCGTCTGTGTCCTCTGTACCCCCCCAATCCACGCACCAGTGATGGCCATGAGCTGGTCTGGGTGACACCATGGCTCCTCTTCCTCGACAATTGTGTACCTGGCGTTTGTGGGTGCAGGAACCCACCCTCGGAGCCACTTGTGAATGACTGGCCGGAAACCCTACGAAATGATCCCTCTTCCTCCTCCTCTTCCTCAACAATTGTGTACCTGGCGTTTGTGGGTGCAGTAACCCACCCTCGGAGCCACTTGTGAATGACTGGCCGGAAACCCTACGAAATGATCCCTCTTCCTCCTCCTCCTCCTGTGCCACATCCTCTTCCATCATCGCCAGGAGTGTTCTTTGAAGGTGGCATAGTAACGCTGATAACTGCGTTATCAGCACTGGCCATGTTGGTGGAGTACTCGAAACAGCGCAACAAGGAACACAGGTCTCGCATGGAGGCCAAGTCATTGGTGGTGAAGTGGTGCTGTTCCGCCGAGCGACTCACCCGTGCGTGTTGCAGCTGAAACTCCACTATCGCCTGCTGCTGCTCGCACAGTCTGGCCAGCATGTGCAAGGTGGAGTTCCAACTTGTGGGCACGTCACATATGAGGCGGTGAGCGGGAAGGCCGAAGTTACGCTGCAGTGCTGACAGACGAGCAGCAGCAGGATGAGAACTCCAAAAGCGCGCACAGGCGGACCACACTTTATGCAGCAGCTCTGACATATCGGGGTAATTTTTAAGGAATCTCTGCACCACCAAATTCAGCACATGCACCAGGCAAGGGATGTGCGTCAAACCGGCTAGTCCCAGAGCTTCTACGAGATTTCGCCCATTATCGCACACCACCAGGCCGGGCTTGAGGCTCACTGGCACCAACCACTCATCGGTCTGTTGTTCAAGCCCTGTCCACATCTCCTGCGCTGTGTGGGGTTTGTCCCCCAAACAGATAAGTTTTAAAACAGCCTGCTGTCGTTTACCCCTAGCTGTGCTGAAGTTGGTGGTGAAGGTGTTACGCTGACCGGATGAGGAAGCAACAGGAGGCAAACTGAAGTGCCCTGCAATCCTTGGTGGTGGAAGGACATGTGCCAAACTGCTATCCGCCTCAGGCCCAGCCGCCACTGCATTTACCCAGTATGCTGTTATGGAGATATAACGTCCCTGACAGTGCTTACTGGTCCACGTATCCGTAGTAAGGTGCACCTTGCCACAGATGGTGTTGTGCAGTGCACACCTGATTTTGTCCCCCACTTGGTTGTGCAGGGAAGGGATGGCTCGCCTGGAAAAGTAGTGGCGGCTGGGCACGATGTACTGTGGGACTGCCACCGCCATAAGGCCTTTAAAACTATCCGTCTCCACCAGACATTGTGACAGCATTTCAAAGGTCAGTAATTTTGAAATGCTGGCATTCAGGGCTATTGATCGCGGGTGGGTAGGTAAGGGGGGTACTTCCGCTTCCTCTCCAGCGTTTGGGAGATAGAGAGCTGAACACATCAGTGGGACATTGTGGAGATACTTGGTGACCCAGGTGGTGGTGTTGGAAGATCCTCTGTTTGCAGGGTGGCAGGTGGCACTGTCACTCCAGAGGTGGATGAAGAGGCCGAGACTGCAGCAGAAGAGGAAGCAGGAGGAGCCAGAGACCTTTCTTGGTTTTTGAGGCGTCTACTCCACTGCAGCTCGTGCTTAGCACTTAAATGCCTGGTCATGCAGGTTGAGAACGTTTATGCCTCTCTTCAGGCTCTGATTGCACAGCGTGCAAACCACTCGTATCTTGTTGTCAGCACATTGTCTAAAGAACTGCCACGCCAGGGAACTCCTTGAAAGCTGTCTTTGGTGTGCTCGGTCCCTTGCTGCAGTGGGCAGTGGCAGGCGTACTGTCTAGAGCATGGCCGCTCCGCTTTTGCACCCTGCTCCTTTTTCTGCTGTGCTGGTGGCTCTGTGCGACGACCGCCACTTCCTCAGAACTACATAAGTCACTCGCATGACCTTGATTCCATGTGGGGTCGAGGACCTAATCGTCCTCAACATCATCTTCCACTCGGTCTTTACCCCTGCCTTCCTTGTCGGTCTGCACACTTTCGAAAGCCCCAGCAGTTGGCACCTGTGTTTCGTCGTCATCCGAGACGTGCTGCGATGGTCTTCCCATGTACTCATCTTGAAAGATAAGTGGTTGGGCATCAGTGCACGCAATCTCTTCCACTTCTGGGGGAGGGCTAAGTGGATGGCCCTGGGAAACCCTGCTAAGAGTCATCAATAAGCAGAAGAAACTGCTGCATGACTTGGGGCTCAGACTGCTTGGCTGATTTGCAAGGGGGTGAGGTGAAAGACTGATGGACATCGGCTGCAGGTGCCAACTCTGATCTTTCAGCAGGAGACTGGGTAGGAGACAATTTGAAGGAACTGGAGGCACTGTCAGCAACCCAATCTACTAGCACCTGTACTTGTTTAGGCCTCACCATTCGTAGAGCCGCATTAGGCCCGACCAAATATCGCTGCAGGTTCTGTCGCCTACTTGCACCTGAGGCAGGGTTTTCACTTGTGCGTGTAGCTGGCACAGATCGACCACGTCCTCTCCCTGCAATAGGAGCTCCATCAGCAGCACCATGACCTGGGCCCCGTCCCTTATTTGACACTCTCTTGCCCTAAATGGGTGTTTAATTGTAGAATAGAACGACAGTATGTACAAGGTGTATCTCACACTTCCTGAACAAGACTAGGCCTCAATTAGATTTGTTTGCCCAAAATGGCTGTATTTCAAATACCTGAATCAAACCCCTGTGTTTAAAGGGTGTATCTCACATGCCCTGAAACAGACTAGGCCTCCTTTTAATTTTGTTTGCCCAAAATGGCTGTATTTCAAATACCTGAATAGAACCCATGTATATACATGGTGTATCTCACACGCCCTGATCCACACTAGGCCGCAATTACATTTGTTTGGCCAACATGACTGTATTTCAAATACCTGAATAGAAGCCCTGTATTTAAAGGGTGTATTAAACACGCCCTGATCCACACTAGGCCGATATCAAAGAATAGTGCCCAAAATGGCTTTATTTCAAATAACTGAATAGAAGGTATGTAAAGGCGGTATCTCGCAATGACAAATGCTGCAAAGGCTGCCAACTAATTTTTTTTTGCCCAAACAGCAGTATACAGTTGCAAGAAAAAGTATGTGAACCCTTTGGAATGATATGGATTTATGCACAAATTGGTCATAAAATGTGATCTGATCTTCATCCAAGTCACAGCAATAGACAATCACAGTCTGCTTAAACTAATAAAACACACAGAATTAAATGTTACCATGTTTTTATTGAACACACCATGTAAACATTCACAGTGCAGGTGGAAAAAGTATGTTGACCCCTAGACTAATGACCTCTCCAAGATCTAATTGGATTGAGGTGTCAGCCAACTGGCGTCCAATCAATGAGATGAGATTGGAGGTGTTGGTTACAGCTGCCTTGCCCTATGAAAACACACACCAGTTCTGGATTTGCTTTTTATATGAAGCATTGCCTGATATGAATGATGCCTCACACAAAAGAGCTCTCATAAGACGTACGATTTAAGAATTGTTGACTTGCATAAAGCTGGAAAGGGTTATAAAAGTATCTCCAAAAGCCTTGCTGTTCATCAGTCCACGGTAAGACAAATTGTCTATAAATGGAGAAAGTTCAGCACTGCTGCTACTCTCCCTAGGAGTGGCCGTCCTGTAAAGATGACTGCAAGAGCACAGCGCAGACTGCTCAATGAGGCGAAGAAGAATTCTAGTGTCAGCTAAAGACTTACAAAAGTCTCTGACATATACTAACATCGCTGTTAGCGAATCTGCTATACGTAAAACACTAAACAAGATTTTTTTACTACAATTTGCATGACGGTACTTCACTATTGGATGCAATTTTGGTGTTCCAGAGAAGCCTGGAAAGGAGAGGAGGAGAGGCTTTGACTGGCCTGTTTGCTTCCCCATGTCCGTGATTATCTTGCTGGCTTCGATTTTGGATTTTCTGTGACTTCTGAGGCAGCGCGGTCCAATCAAAAGAAACGCTTTCACCAGTGTGAACTGTACCCACTTCACCATTGGGACCTGCGACGCCACTAAGCAACGTACTTTTTTGAGGCTTATTTATTATTTATAAACTAAACAAGAATGGATTTCATGGGAGGATACCACAGAGGAAGCCACTGCTGTCGAAAAAAAACATTGCTGCACGCTTACAGTTTGCACAAGAGCACCTGGATGTTCCTCAGCAGTACTGGCAAAATATTCTGTGGACAGATGAAACCAAAGTTGAGTTGTTTGGAAGAAAGAGGCACAATGCACCAACATCAAAACCTCATCCCAACTGTGAAGTATGGTGGTGTGGGCATCATGGATTGGGGCTGCTTTGCTGCGTCAGGGCCTGGACGGATTGCTATCGTCAAAGGAAGACGTTTTGCAGGAGAACTTAAGGCCATCTGTCCACCAGCTGAAGCTCAACAGAAGATGGGTGTTGCAACAGGACAACGACCCAAAGCATAGAAGTAAATCAACAACAGAATGGCTTAAACAGAAGAAAATACACCTTCTGGAGTGGCCCAGTCAGTGTGCTGACTTCAACCCGATTGAGATGCTGTGGCATGACCTCAAGAAAGCGATTCACACCAGACATGTCAAGAATATTGCTGAACTGAAACAGTTCTGTAAAGAGGAATGGTCAAGAATTATTCCTGACCGTTGTGCACGTCTGATCTGCAACTACAGGAAACGTTTGGTTGAAGTTATTGCTGCCAAAGGAGGTTTAACCAGTTATTAAATTCAAGGGTTCACATACTTTTTCCACCTGCACTGTGAATGTTTACATGGCGTTTTCAATAAAAAGATGGTAACATTTAATTCTTTATATGTTATTAGTTTAAGCAGACTGTGATTGTATATTGTTGTGACTTAGATAAAGATCAGATCACATTTTATGACCGATTTGTGCATAAATCCATATAATTTCATAGGCTTCACATACTTTTTCTTGCAACTGTATAACCCTTGGATTTTACACGTGCTGATGCTGCAAGGCCAGAAAAATTGTGGAATCTGGCAAAACAGTGTTTTTAAAAACCCAGAAAATGATGGCTGTATTTCTAGCTTAAATTGCAGACTGACCTAAGCCTTCAAATGCACCAGATGTTGTAAACTGGCCAAAAATTTTTTTTTTTTTTTTTTTTTTACAAACAGATTATTTGTGCTGTTTTTAAAGCTTGGTTTCTATGTCCCAAAAGCTCAGATGCAGTGCCGGTGCACTGAGCTTGCATAACATGGCCGCCGCCACCACCCACCTAACTGACTTATAAAAGTAAAAATGTTTTCAGTCACTGAACTCAGGGCAGATTAAAAAAAATTGTGCCCTGCACCCACACAACACAATGTATGTAGATCGCTGAGTTAGATTCACGTTTTGAGCAAATATTCTCTCCTATTATCTCCCTGAAAACATCATCAGCATCCTATCCCTACACTAAGCACAGCAGAGTGACGTGCAGCGCTACGTGACTCCATCTTAAATAGAGGCTGGGTCACATGCTGCACTGGTTAATCACAGCCATGCCATTAGTAGGCATGGCTGTGATGGCTTCTAAGGTCACACAGTTAAATGCTTGTTGAATCACCGAACCCGAACTTTTACTGAAATGTTCGGGTTTCCTAAAATCCTAAAGTTCGGTACGAACCCGAACTTTACAGTTCGGGTTTGCTCAACCCTAGGTGTGACGTGTGAAATGTGTAAACCTTGATTTAGTGTGAGGGGTGTGTATGTTGTGTTTTCACATGTGAAGGGGCTTGTAATAAATTTAAAAATGTAGAGAAAAAAAGAAAAAAAGCAGGATGCCCGCATAAAGATGTTGCGTGTGTTCAAAAATCTACACTAACACTACCTAGCTAAAATTTTATTCTATATAGAAAATGGATGTTTCTGATCAGCGCTCAGCAGGTGCAGGATGCAGGCACACACAGATTTTGTGTGTGCAAAAATCTACATTAAGGCTACTTTCACACTAGCGTTCGGGGCTCCGCTTGTGAGTTCCGTTTGAAGGGGCTCACAAGCGGCCCCGAACGGATCCGTCCAGCCCCAATGCATTCTGAATGGATGCGGATCCGCTCAGAATGCATCAGTCTGGCTCCGTTTGTCCTCTGCTCCGCTCAGCAGGCGGACACCTGAACGCAGCTTGCAGCGTTCAGGTGTCCGCCTGGCCGTGCGGAGGCAAACGGATCCGTCCAGACTTACAATGTAAGTCAATGGGGACCAATCCGTTTGAAGTTGACACAGTATGGCTCAATTTTCAAACGCATCCGTCTCCCATTGACTTTCAATGTAAAGTCAAAACGGATCCGTTTGCATTATCATGAACAAAAAAAAAATAAAAAATTATTATTATTATTTTTTTTTTTTGTTCATGGTAATGCAAACGGATCCGTTCTGAACGGATCTAAGCGTTTGCATTATAGGTGCGGATCCGTCTGGGCACATACCAGACGGATCCGACCTAAACGCAGGTGTGAAAGTAGCCTCACACTACCTAAAATTGATTTCTATTTAACATTAAATGTATTTTTTACACCAAAAAAATAAGAAAACAGAGCACAATAGCGACCAGTAAAAAGAATAGGTACGTATTGGTGCTCAGGACTGCAGAACCAAGCTGACGTTTGGTGCGTCCGATTCTAACTATTACTTCAAAAAATATAAAAGCACAGATGAAAGACAAAAATATCTGCACCAAAAAAATGAGCCCAGGTGCTGAGCAGTGGTTACGGACTGTAGTAAAAGGGGTGCAGAGCTGGAAAATTGTAAAAAACAAAAGCACATGGACCAAATGGCGTCCGTACAAAAAAGGGTGGGTGGGGATGGAGGGTGGTTTAGGGATCTGGAACAGCTGCAAATGAAAACAAAATCAGTGCAGCAGTACCAAAACTCAAATCTCAGTGGTGGTGCACCAGAAGTCCCAGCAAGCCAACAAGCAGCACAGAGAAGCACAGAACCTCTCTACCTGCAGTCACCAGCTAGAATGGCTGCATACAAGAATGTTCAGTCCTTTCCTGTGCAGCTTTAGCGCTGCTGGAGCTTGTTTCAGCCAATCGCAGCTCTTGCAGGGGACGCCATAAACTGGAGAGACCGGTGCTGACTAGTTCAGCATCGGTCACCTACCCATGACCACCCCCACCCCGTCCCGCAGCTTCCTTCTGCTTCCGGCACTGCGGTGTGCTGGTCTTTATTGACCAGCCAATCGCAGTGCTTGGATGCCTGCCTGTAAGAACAACCATGGTGCCCCGATTCCTCCTCGATCCTGCCCCAGCACTGTGCTGGTCCTTAAGTCACGTCCATGTATGGCGCGGATCCTTAAGGGGATAAATTATATACCGTGAAACTTCTCCCAAAGCCCACCTATTTGAGACCAGACATTCTGTGACAGATTTTCAGAGTTTCAGCAATGCAGAGAAATCTGCAGCACTCGTCCAATTTATTCAGTTGTGTTTTTATTTAGTAGTAAGCCAGCATGCATAGCAACGTTTTAACCCTCAGGTCTTTATCAAACAGTGTGAAATATAACACAGTGAACCTTAAATAGACCACTAACATATGGGTGTAACTATGTGACCACCTCCTATACATAAAGAGAATAACAAAAGCATATGCACATATTAATGCAATTGAATAGTGAATGGGAGTTATCTCATGGTAAATGAACATGACTACAGCCATGTCTGGCTTCCCGAGGCTCCAACTACGCAGGCGTGCACTGTTCTGCAGGAACAAAAGGTCACAGGCAGGCAGCAGCAAGCTGCATCCAATCAGGATGCTTGGTGTCATCAATGAGGGGTGTGACAACTACAGTTGCCAGGCAGAATTCAGATCAGGCAATGGAAGAGAGACAGCAGTATCATTGCTCTTTGTAGCATTATTCAATTGCGTTAGATATGTGCATATGCTTTTGTGTTATTCTCTTTATGTATACGAGGTGGTCACTTATGGTTATAACCACATGTTGGTGGTCTATTTAAGGTTCACTTTGTTATATTTCACAAAGGCATAAAGACCTGAGGCTCGAAACGTCGCTATGTATGCTGCCTAACTACTAAATAAAACACCATTGACTGAATTGGACGAGTGCTATGGATTTCTATACATTGCTGTTTCTACTGGGATCCCAAGCCAGGACCCCCCACCGCGTGCACTGCCTTGCCCTGGATTCATACCAGGTGACTTAAACATTGAATATGGATTTATCCCACTTAGGCCTCTTTCACACTTGCGTTGTCCGGATCCGGCGTGTACTCCACTTGCCGGAATTACACTCCGGATCCGGAAAAACGCACGTGTACTGAAAGCATTTGAAGACGGAACCGTCTTCCAAATGCGTTCAGTGTTACTATGGCAGCCAGGACGCTATTAAAGTCCTGGTTGCCATAGTAGGAGCGGGGAGCGGTATACTTACCGTCCGTGCGGCTCCCGGGGCGCTCCAGAATGACGTCAGAGCGCCCCATGCGCATGGATGACGTGTCCAATGCGATCACGTGATCCATGCGCTTGGGGCGCCCTGACGTCACTCTGGAGCGCCCGGGGAGCCGCACGGACGGTAAGTATGCTGCTCCCCCGCTCCCTGCTACACTTTACCATGGCTGCCAGGACTTTAGCGTCCCGGCAGCCATGGTAACCACTCTGAAAAAGCTAAATGTCGGCTCCGGCAATGCGCCGAAACGACGTTTAGCTTAAGGCCGGATCAATGCCTTTCAATGGGCATTAATTCCGGATCCGGCCTTGCGGCAAGTGTTCCGGATTTTTGGCCGGAGCAAAAAGCGCAGCATGCTGCGGTATTTTCTCCGGTCAAAAAACGTTCCGTTCCGGAACTGAAGACATCCTGATGCATCCTGAACGGATTTCTCTCCATTCAGAATGCATTAGGATAATCCTGATCAGGATTCTTCCGGCATAGAGCGCCGACGACGGAACTCTATGCCGGAAGACAAGAACGCAAGTGTGAAAGAGCCCTAAGGGGCTTGGAGTGCTGCTAACTTTTTTTTTTTTGTATCAGATTTTCAGTTTCACCATATGTTAACCCTTTCACTACTGGATTTTTTATTTTATTTTTTTCGTTTTTGCATTTTAATTTTTCTTTTCATTGAGCCATAACTTTTTTATATTTCAGTTCACATAGATGTACGAGGGCTTATTTTTTGTGGGAAAAGATGAACTTTCTAATGCCACTATTAATTATGGCATAAAATGGTAGTGGGAAGCGGTAAAATAAATTCCAAATGGGGTGTAATTGGAAAAAAAATAAAAAAACGCAATTCCTTCACAGGTTTACGGGTTTTGTTCCCACTGCGTTTCATTTGTGGCAAAACTGACCCATGCCCTTCATTCTCTGGATCAGTACGATTACAACGATACCCCATATGTATAGTTTTTTTTTTGTTTGAATAGTGTAGAAATTTTAGCTTTGATAAAAAAAATACTTTTTTGATCACATTTTTTTACCTTTTTTTTGGTTTAGGCCCCTTTCACACGGGCGAGTATTCCGCGCGGATGCGATGCGTGAGGTGAACGCATTGCACCCGCACTGAATACTGACCCATTTATTTTCTATGGGGCTGTTCACATGAGCGGTGATTTTCACGCATCACTTGTGCGTTGCGTGAAAATCGCAGCATGCTCTATATTCTGCGTTTTTCACGCAACGCAGGCCCCATAGAAGTGAATGGGTTTAAGTGAAAATCGCAAGCATCCGCATCCGTTTGCTATGTGACGATCGGGATGGAGACCCGATCATTATTATTTTCCCTTATAACGTGGTTATAAGGGAAAATAATAGCATTCTGAATACAGAATGCATAGTAAAACAGCGCTGGAGGGGTTAAAGAATAAATAAAAATAATTTAACTCACCTTAGTCCACTTGATCGCGTAGCCCGGCATCTCCTTCTGTCTCCTTTGTTGAATAGGACCTTTGATGACGTCACTCCAGTCATCACATGATCCATCACATGATCTTTTACCATGGTGATGGGTCATGTGATGACCGGAGTGACGTCACCACAGGTCCTGTTCAGCACAGAAGGAGACAGACGAGATGCCGGCAGCGCCAGCAAGTGGATTAAGGTGAGTTAAATTATTATTTTTTTTTTTTTTAACCCCTCCAGCGCTATTTTACTATGCATTCTGTATTCAGAATGCTATTATTTTCCCTTATAACAATTTTATAAGGGAAAATAATTCAATCTACAGAACACCGATCCCAAGCCCGAACTTCTGTGAAGAAGTTGGGTTTGGGTACCAAACAGGGTGGATAAAAATCAATCGAAAAAATCAGATTTTTTTGATTTAAATCAGATTTTTTTTTTTATATAAAATGCTTTTTGAGGAAAATATATTACCATCCAAAGGTTATTTCATTATGAAATAAAGATTACTTTTTTTAATTATGTCGAATAAGGCTGTATATGTTTAATTTTTTGTTAAATTCCATTAATCCATTCACAATGTCATGCTCTTCCAGAGGTTTTTGTAAGATTACTGGGTAGTTTCTCTGCCTACAAGATATTATCACAGATGCTTGGTTTAATTTTGGAGTTCTCAAAACTGAATTTATAACATGAAAAGAGTTGAATATTATATATTCAAGAAATATATGTTTGCTGAAGATATTTTAAAGAAAGTCACACCAGTGAACTGGTGGAAGTCACTTAAGCACTTGGATTTAGAGACTGTTCAAGTAATGATTTCACTTTTAACAGCAGTAGCTTCTTCTGCGGGCGTTGAAAGAATATTCTCTTCCTTTGGACTCGTTCATTCTAAATTGAGAAATCGTTTGGGTCCCGATGAAGCAGGAAAGCTTGTTTTTCTTTTCCAGATTATGAACAAAGAAGAAGATGAAGATGACGAGTGAGCTACAGAGGACATTATTAAGGCTACTTTCACACTAGCGTTCAGAGAGGATCCGTCTGATGTCTGCACAGACGGATCCGCTCCTATAATGCAGACGTTTGGATCCGTTCAGAACGGATCCGTCTGCATTATAGTTTAGAAAAAATTCTAAGTCTGAAAGTTGTTCAGACGGATCGTCCAGACTTTACATTGAAAGTCAATGGGGGACGGATCCTTTTGAAAATTGAGACATATTGTGTCATCTTCAAACGGATCCGTCCCCATTGACTTACATTGTAAGTCTGGACGGATCCGTTTGCCTCCGCAAGGCCAGGCGGACACCCGAACTCTGCAAGCAGCGTTTAGGTGTCCGCCTGCTGAGCGGAGCGGAGGCT
Source organism: Bufo bufo (assembly GCF_905171765.1). Taxonomy (NCBI): domain Eukaryota; kingdom Metazoa; phylum Chordata; class Amphibia; order Anura; family Bufonidae; genus Bufo; species Bufo bufo. Next base: position 484,454,887 of record NC_053390.1, on the reverse strand, counting down.
GAACGCTGCCAGACTGATGCATTCTGAGCGGATCCGCATCCACTCAGAATGCATTAGGGCAGTACGGATGCGTTCGGGGCTGCTTGTGAGAGCCTTCAAACGGAGCTCACAAGCGGAGCCCTGACGCTAGTGTGAAAGTAGCCTAAGCTTTTCTTGTGTAGGCTGGGCTGACAGTCTAAGTTTCTTAAAAAATATATATTTTCTTTAGCCAAATTAGTTAACAAACATGGATGTTTAAGCAAATAACATGATGTAATGTTATTGTTTTAGTTGAATAAATCCTATTTAAATTGTTATTATTAAGGTAATGATTATTTTTCTCCTTCCTAAGTACAACAGAAAAATTGTCCAAATATGAATCTTTATGTAAAAAACTATGATTTAAATCAAGCCTTACTGACTAGTGATTTATATCGTGATTTAAATCAAATCCACCCTGGTACCAAACATGCGTGATTTTTCTCACGCGAGTGCAAAACGCATTACAATGTTTTGCACTCGCGCGGAAAAATCGCGGGTGTTCCCGTAACGCACCCGCACATTTTCCCGCAACGCCCGTGTGAAAGAGGCCTAAGAGAAGCAATGAAAAAAAAAAATGACAAATCGGCCATTTTGAGCCTTTTTTTCTGTTCCGCCATTCGCCGTATTGAAATTTTTTCCTTATGCCCATGACAGCACCCTTGAGAGACCGCCTCCATCCAGAACAGGACACAGGAACTTTCGTGGAGAGCTTTTGAGGAGGAGCATGGCTCTTAGACCACCAGTTCCTGTTTCTTGTCGTATGGATAGGACGGCTTTGTGGAGAGCCAAATTATTAGGCTGCAGGTCCCCGAATTACTGCAGGTTTTACAACTCCAGAAAGAATTTTCGTAACCAAAGAAGACCCAGGCAGGACCCCAAAAAGAAGGAAAATACTTCAGGATGGCAACAGTCCAAAGGCAGAGGAAAGGGATTTCTTTTTAATCCCGAAAGCAATACTCCTCCCTCACAATGACACCAATTTTCAGATAGGAAAAGGATGAGATCTGCACACCCTTACCGGTTGGTGCTCGTAGAGGGCGTACGCTAATCTATTTCAGAGGAGAACTCCACGGCACACCAAAAGTCCTTTTCAGATAATTCTTTTAATACATAACGTTTACTTTTACATCATTTTGTTCCATCAAGCGAAGTGTCAAATGTTTCAGGCCATAAAAGAAACCCAAATGTTTTGATCGGATGGATAGCCACCTTTATCAAGGGATCTGTAGCCTCAATTGGATGTGTGCGCTCTGGAAGAACAATCACAAAAATACAGGAGGAAGCCGCTCAAGGTATCCTCATTGCCCCATACAGGCCAAAAATGTCCTGGTTTCCACTTCTCCTCAAGCTGTCCCAGGGTCAGTTCTGGGTTCTTCCACAAAATAATCTTTTACATCAAGGCCCAGTATCTCACCCAAATTGTGTGGAACTTCACCTCACAGCTTGGAAGTTGAATGTTGTTGTCTAAGGAGTAAAGGTATCTCTGAGCCAGTAATCGCTACTCTTCTGGCTAGCTGCAAACTCGCAACTTCTAAAATATATGCTAGAACCTGGAAGGTCTTTTTATCTTTTGCTGAGGGAATCTGGCATCCCTCAGAACCTACGGAAATCTCCCTGATCTAGATTTCTTACAGCAAGGGATAAATAGGGGTCTTAAACCTAATTCCCTGAACGTACAGGTGGCAGCTTTGGGGGACTTCCTAGATTAAACTTTAAAAACATGCCTTTGTTCAATGATTCATTATGGGAGCTATTAGGTTATGTCCTACAGTAAGGTCCTCAACTCCTTCATAGGATCTTAATTTAGTCTTGTATGTCCTAATGGATCCGGCATTTAAGCCTGTTGCCGAAATAGGATTGAAACAATTTTCATATAAAATTTCATTTCTCCTGACCATCACTACTGCTAGATGAATCTGTGAAATTCTGTCCCTTTCCTGCAAGGCGCCCTGGCTCAGAATTTTAGATGATAGAATTATCCTGAAACATGTTCCTAATTTCCTACCTAAGGTTGTGCCAAATTTTCATTGTTGGGAAGAAATTTCCTTAGTCCTTTTGCCCAAATCTCTCTTCAGCCCAAAAACAAAGATATCACAATGTAGACATCCGTAGATGTACCCTTCCCTATCTTGAGATCACAATTCCTTTAGGAAATCGGATCATCTGCTTCTCCAGTCCATTGGTGCCATTTCTGCATCTTGGGCTGAAAGGGCCTCGGCGTCTATTAACAAAATCTGCTGGTCAACTAGCCCAATGACTTTCTTCAAACATTATAAATTGGATGTAATCTCCAACTAGGTTTTTTGGGTGTAAGGTCCCATATGTCTACTTTGTTTGGATAATTTTTTTTTAACTTTTTTTTTTTTTTTATGGGGGCGTTACAAGGCTTAGAATTTTAGGAGCAAATCTTTTAAGAAAATTTCCATAACCCACTTTAAAGAGTACCTGTCATCAGCTTTATGCTGCCCTCACTGAAGGCAGCATAAAGTAGTGACAGCCGCTCTGATTTCAGTGTTGTCACTTATGGGCTAAAAATAAGTGGTTGCCGAGAACAAGCATCATAATCATTGGAGCCTGATACGGCAAAAGTCATGACAGCTTGAAAAGTCAGTTATTCATAGCTCCTGCTCTCCCTGCCACCTGCTGATGATATACAGTGCTCTCCTTCGTTTTATCCTTAGGAGTGGACTGCCAATAATCATCAGGTGGTGGGGTAAGCAGGAACCCATGAATAACAATAACTCTTCTGAGGCATCCATTACTCTTTTCCAGGCCCTGGCTGCGATGATTATGATGCTGGGTCTTAGCAACCACTTACTTTTGACACACCGCTGAAATCAGTGTTTCTTTAACTACTTTATATATAGTTGATAGTTCAGTTACGAAGTCACTGTTGGGCTTACATAATATAAACCACCCATAAATGACCCCATATTAGAAACGACACCCCTCAAGGTATTCAAAACAGATTTTACAAACTTTGTTAACCCCTTTAGGTGTTCCACAAGAGTTAAGTAATATGGAGATGAAAATTCAGAATAAAAATTTTCTGACAAATTTTCCATTTTAATCCATTTTTTCCAGTAACAAAGCAAGGGTTAACAGCCAAACAAAACTCAAAATTTATGGCCCTGATTCTGCAGTTTACAGAAACGCCCCCATTTGTGATCGTAAACTGCTGTATGGACGCAGAAGGAAAGGAATGCCATATGGTTTTTGGAGGGCAGATTTCACTGGGATAATTTTCAGTTGCCATGTCACATTTGAAGACCCCCTGATGCACTCCTAGAGTAGAAACTCCAAAAAACTGGGTGGGGGGGGGGGGGGGGGGGGGGGGCGCGCGCTGCGCCACGCCACGCCACCAATTAACATAAATCTCTCATTAATTCATATACAGGAGGCGGGAGCTGGCAGCAGAATCACATAGCCGGCTCCCGACCTCTGAGCGGTAGCTGCGATCCGCGGCACCTAAGGGGTTAACTACCGCAGATCGCAGCTACCGCTCATAGAGGTCGGGAGCCAGCTATGTGATTCTGCAGCCAGCTCCCGCCTCCTGTTCAATTTGAATGAATAAGTCAACATCATTGGTGGCGCAGCCCCTCTCCTTCTCTTCTCTCCTCTCATTGGTGGCAGCGGCAGCAGCATCACAGGGGGAGGGAGACACTGCTTCCTTCTCACCTGTGCTGCTGAGAGAACACAGAGAGCGCTGAGAGCAGCGCGATCTGTGTTTCCCATACGTTATCGGAATATCGGCAAAATAGATGCAGATACCGATAACTGTCAAAATCCTGAATATCGTCCGATAATATCGGTAAAACCGATAATCTGTCGATGCCTAATAAAAACCCCCTTTTTTTTTTTTTTTTTTACTTTTTCTTTGTCTCACTCTGGGACAACTTCGGGGGGTCTGATCCACTCTGCAATGCATTACAATACATTCTGTATTGTAATGCATTGGCTGTCTGCTTTTACACTGACAGCCTGCCTGTGATACCCGGCCTAAGGGGCTGGATCTCATAGGCTTCCTTAAAAGCAGCACTCCAGATGGCGACTAAAATAGTCGCCAATGCGCCTTAAAATTTGCACATGGCGACAGGACTTTTTAGCCTTGTTGCCATTTGCGACAGGTATGGATATGTAGAGAGAATCTCTAAATCGCACATCCTCATACCTATGCTTCTGATATACAACTGTTTTCAATTATCAGCATTTCTTATGATAAAACATGGCTATACAGCGATGCTATCAATCATTTGCTGTGCACTATATAGAGGCAATTAGTATACAGTTTGATCAAAGCGCATAGGCCCACTTACCGCGACAAGGATGCCTCTTGTTTAAGTGGGAACCTACTCTAACCATGGCGCAGAGCCGTGCGGCGACCGACACGCCTCCACACCGCTCCAGCAGGCAATGGGATCCAGCAGCCGCACAGCGGCCCCACTGTACAGTGAGGCCACATGGGCCCCGGGTCCCATCACTCCACCAGCACGGCACAGAAGCAGAGACGGCCGCCGTCCAGCGCCGCATGTGAACTGGTGCAAATGGCTCACCTGTTCACAGCCTCTCAGGAACTCCAACTGAGATGTGGTAGGAATATATAAACCCTTTGCAGACTTCTGCTAATTAAAAAGCACCTGAGCCACATGGGGAGGAGTGCTGATTCAGGGGAGGGGGGAAAAGAAGTTTATAGCATAAATTGTATGGATATGTAGAGAGAATCTCTAAATCGCACATCCTCATACCTATGCTTCTGATATACAACTGTTTTCAATTATCAGCATTTCTTATGATAAAACATGGCTATACAGCGATGCTATCAATCATTTGCTGTGCACTATATAGAGGCAATTAGTATACAGTTTGATCAAAGCGCATAGGCCCACTTACCGCGACAAGGATGCCTCTTGTTTAAGTGGGAACCTACTCTAACCATGGCGCAGAGCCGTGCGGCGACCGACACCGCCATTTGCGACAGGGCTGCTGTGCTGTAGCTGAACATTGCGGCGGGGCATGGGAGCCAATAATTCCTTGATCCGTCCCTCCAGCGCAGGCGTTAACTCAGCTGCACGGGGAGAAGCAGTCAGCTGCCACCAATGAGAGGAGAGAGGGGTGGAGGAGGCGCTGTGGCCACTGCGCCACCAATGATGTTTACTCATCCATTAATTCAAATGCAGGAGGCATGTGCTGGCTGCAGAATCACATAGCCGGCACTCTACCTCTATGAGAGGTAGCTGCGATCCGCGACAGTTCACGGTGGGACCCGCACCTATAAGACAATGGGGGCATATCCTAGCGATATGCCCCCATTGTCTGATGAGACAACGCCTTAAAGTCACGTCCACTAGTGCTGTACATGTACGGCGCAGGTCCTCTACAGGTTAATGTTTTTTTTTTCTCCTGTCTAAGGCTCCATTCACACGTCTGCAAATGGGTCCGCATCCGTTCCGCAATTTTGCGGAATGGTTGCTGACCCATTCATTTTCTATGGGGACGGAATGGATGCGGACAGCACAGTGTGCTGTCAGCATCCGCATTTGCGGAGCGCGGCCCCGATCTTCGGGTCCGCAGCTCCGCAAAAGATAGAACATGTCCTATTCTTGTCCGCAGCTTGCGGACAAGAATAGGCATTTCTATAGGGGTGCAGGGCGGTTGTGTAGTGGATCCGCAATTTGGGGGTCCGCAACACACCACGGACGTGTGAATGGAGCCTAATACAAGTATTTTTTGATTCACTCCCATGTTCTTAGTCATTAACTGAAGTAGGAAAGTAGAGGAGGATTTTATTCTGGGCTTCTACGTTGTTTAACCCCTTAAGGACCCAAGACGTCATGTACATCCTATCTGGACTGGACTTAAAGACCCATAACGTACATGTACTTCATTAGGTCTGCTGGGCTCTGGGGAACAATCGGGTTGCAATCGCGGCACCATGGCTGCTCTTACTGGCAGGCAGCCATGCCAGGTAAGAGCAGCATGGTGCCGATCCGCCCCCCCCCTCCCTGCAGCTCCAAGTGCTGCGATTGGCCGATCAATGAGACCGGCACATCGCAGCACAGGAAGTTGTCAGAAGCTGAGGGTCGGGAGGAGGTCAGGGGACGGTGGCCGGTGGTGAACTGGTCAGCACAGGTCACATCCGAGGCGAGTCAGGGGACACCAATGTTTTGGGTCCCCTGCCAGCGCTGCGATTGGCTGGAACAAAGCTTCAGACTATGGCAGTGCTATAACTGCACAGGAAGAGGCTGTACTTCCCTGCATGCAGCCATTCTAGCTCGTGACTGCATGCAGAGAGGTTCTGTGCCTTTCTGTGCTGCTGTGGCTTGCTGGGACTTTTGGTGTACCACCACTTTAACCCTTTTGCTGCTGAAAAGAAGAACATCTGGAATAGTTGCACAGATTTAATTTTCATTTGCAGCTGTTCCAGATCACTCTGTCCCTGTCCCTCCCATCCTTTTTTTACGGACGCGATTTGGTCCGTGCACTTTTTTTGGTCTTATTTTATATTTTTTTTGTCATTTTTCCGCTCTGCATCACTTTTTCTGCGTGCGGGCTGTGACCATCAAGTGCTTTTCAGTGCATACCTGCCTGATTAGCACCTGGGATTTATTTTCCACCTTTAATGTGACTTATAAACTGTACAACTCAATTGAAAAACAAACTAAAACCTTTTAGGTAGAGGGAATAAAAAATATAAAAATAAAATATGGTTGCATAAGTGTGCACACCCTTAAACTAATTAAACTTGATTTTATTAAAGCACTCACTCTTTTTGGGTATGAGTCCATCAGCATGGCACATTTTGACTTGGCAAGATTTGCCCACTGTTCTTTGAAAAAATGCTCCAAATCTGTCAGAAAATGATTTATCTTTGTGTAATTTTTTTACATCACAGAAATCTGACATTTTAACAGGGGTGTGTAGACTTTTTATATCCACTGTGTGTGTGTGTGTATATATATATATATATATATATATATATATTAAATTTTTAGCCAGTGTTCACTGTAGTAAAGTTTTATACTACAGTTTTTGCGCGCACATGATCTGTGTGCGTGCAGCAGAGCACCAGTAGTTTGCTCATTTTTGAGTTTTTTTTACCACATATTTTTTGTGTGAAAAAAATAAGGACAAGGTTCTCACTACACATCTTGAAATGTTCCTTGAGAGGTGTAGTTTCCAGAATGCAGTCACTTTTGGCGAGTTTCCACTTAAGGTGTACCTCAGGGTGTCTTCATATGCGACATAGCTCCCAAAAGCCAATCCTGCAAAACCTGTCCTCCAAAAGCCCTATGGCGCTACTTCCCTTTGGAACCCTGCCATGCGCGCATAAATCACTTTTTTTTTAGCACATATGGGGTGTTGGTGTATTCGGGGGCAAATGGGGAACAAAATGTGGGGTGCATTTTGTCCTGTTTCCTCTTGTAAAATGTGGGTGTAAAGCAGCTTTTTCTGGAAAACATTTTGAATTCTGCGAAACGCCTGATGGGTCAAAGTGCTCACTGCACACCTTGAAATATTCCTTGAGGGGTGTAGTCTGCGGAATGGGGTGACTTTTTGGGGGTTTCCACTCGAGGGCCAGCTCAGGGTGTGTTCAATTGCAAAATGGCGCCTGTCAAATTTTAAGATTTGTTTCTAAACTTCCAAGCCTTCTAACGTCCCAAAAAATAAAATGTCATTTTCAAAATGAGCCAAACATGAAGTAGACCTATGGGGAATGTAAAGTAATAACTATTCTTGGAGGTATTACTATCTCTTATATTATAAAAATTTCACTGTGAAAGTCACTGTGAAAGGGGCGGCCCCTGTGAAAGTCACTGTGAAAGGGGCGGCCCCTGTGAAAGTCACTGTGAAAAGGGCGGCCCCTGTGAAAGTCACTGTGAAAAGGGCGGCCCCTGTGAAAGTCACTGTGAAAGGGGCGGCCCCTGTGAAAGTCACTGTGAAAGGGGCGGCCCCTGTGAAAGTCACTGTGAAAGGGGCGGCCCCTGTGAAAGTCACTGTGAAAGGGGCGGCCCCTGTGAAAGTCACTGTGAAAGGGGCGGCCCCTGTGAAAGTCACTGTGAAAGGGGCGGCCCCTGTGAAAGTCACTGTGAAAGGGGTGGCCCCTGTGAAAGTCACTGTGAAAGGGGCGGCCCCTGTGAAAGTCACTGTGAAAGGGGCGGCCCCTGTGAAAGTCACTGTGAAAGGGGCGGCCCCTGTGAAAGTCACTGTGAAAGGGGCGGCCCCTGTGAAAGTCACTGTGAAAGGGGCGGCCCCTGTGAAAGTCACTGTGAAAGGGGCGGCCCCTGTGAAAGTCACTGTGAAAGGGGCGGCCCCTGTGAAAGTCACTGTTATGAGGGAAACAGTATCTTTTTTTACGACACACGGAAACATTAAATGAAATGGATGAAATATACCCGTGCGAAGTCGGGTCCTGCTGTGCTAGTGTCTTATATATAAATGAGTTTCTGTCTGTTCTTTATGCGCGACCAAACGACTGGACCGATCTTTGGCACACAGGTACATCAGGTGTCCAGGAAGGGTCTCTGCTCTTTAGGACGTACTGTTCCTGAGATATTCCCAAAAAATGACCCACATTAGCCAATACAAGCCTGCAAGTCTTTCTCTTCAAATCCCATCTGCCATGAACACAGTTTTACTCCAGGTTTCTGTAACAACCCAGCCATTTTTATTTTCTGCTTAAAGGGGCGGGCACTGTGGAGGTCACTGTGAAAGGGGCGGTCACTGTGAAAGGGGCGGTCACTGTGAAAGGGGCGGTCACTGTGAAAGGGGCGGTCACTGTGAAAGGGGCGGTCCCTGTGAAAGGGGCGGCCCCTGTGAAAGGGGCGGCCCCTGTGAAAGGGGCGGCCCCTGTGAAAGGGGCGGCCCCTGTGAAAGGGGCGGTCCCTGTGAAAGGGGCGGCCCCTGTGAAAGGGGCGGCCCCTGTGAAAGTCACTGTGAAAGGGGCGGCCCCTGTGAAAGTCACTGTGAAAGGGGCGGCCCCTGTGAAAGTCACTGTGAAAGGGGCGGCCCCTGTGAAAGTCACTGTGAAAGGGGCGGCCCCTGTGAAAGTCACTGTGAAAGGGGCGGCCCCTGTGAAAGTCACTGTGAAAGGGGCGGCCCCTGTGAAAGTCACGGCCCCTGTGAAAGTCACTGTGAAAGGGGCGGCCCCTGTGAAAGTCACGGCCCCTGTGAAAGTCACTGTGAAAGGGGCGGCCCCTGTGAAAGTCACTGTGAAAGTCACTGTGAAAGGGGCGGCCCCTGTGAAAGTCACTGTGAAAGTCACTGTGAAAGGGGCGGCCCCTGTGAAAGTCACTGTGAAAGGGGCGGCCCCTGTGAAAGTCACTGTGAAAGGGGCGGCCCCTGTGAAAGTCACTGTGAAAGGGGCGGCCCCTGTGAAAGTCACTGTGAAAGGGGCGGCCCCTGTGAAAGTCACTGTGAAAGGGGCGGCCCCTGTGAAAGTCACTGTGAAAGGGGCGGCCCCTGTGAAAGTCACTGTGAAAGGGGCGGCCCCCTGTGAAAGTCACTGTGAAAGGGGCGGCCCCTGTGAAAGTCACTGTTATGAGGGAAACAGTATCTTTTTTTACGACACACGGAAACATTAAATGAAATGGATGAAATATACCCGTGCGAAGTCGGGTCCTGCTGTGCTAGTGTCTTATATATAAATGAGTTTCTGTCTGTTCTTTATGCGCGACCAAACGACTGGACCGATCTTTGGCACACAGGTACATCAGGTGTCCAGGAAGGGTCTCTGCTCTTTAGGACGTACTGTTCCTGAGATATTCCCAAAAAATGACCCACATTAGCCAATACAAGCCTGCAAGTCTTTCTCTTCAAATCCCATCTGCCATGAACACCGTTTTACTCCAGGTTTCTGTAACAACCCAGCCATTTTTATTTTCTGCTTAAAGGGGCGGGCACTGTGGAGGTCAATGCTAAAGGGGCGGTCACTGTTAAAGGGGCGGTCACTGTAGAAGTAACTGTTAAAGGGGAAACTGTCTATCTTTTTACGACCCATGGAAACATAATGAAATAGATTAAATATACTGTGCAAAGCTGGGTCCTTCTGATAGTCTATTATAAAAGTAGTGAAATAGAAATTTGGAAATGGGCTAAATTTTCCTTCATTTTTTCGGGTAATTTTTTTTTTTTTTTTTTTTAAGAAATAAAACATTTTTTTTACTCCATTTTACCACTGTCTTGAATTACAATATGTAACCAGAAAACAGTCTCAGAATGGCCTGGATATGTAAAAGCTTTTAAAAGTTATTACTACATAAAGTGACACATGTCAGATTTGCTAAAAATGGCAGGGTCCTTAAGATGTTTATGTCCTTGGGAGGCAGGGACTCCTCTCCTGTTACTGCCATTCTGGAGGCTATTGGAAAATCCAATTACCAGGTAAGAGTAACTTGCTCTTTTCTGGCAGTAGAGCCTGATTAAATAGCATGATCTTTGCTTGTTCATCGGTAATTAGCTGCACTTTTACACAGACAGATCATTGCAAAAAGGCTTTCCTATGAACACTTGTCAGGGATAATCTGGTAGACCCTCGATCAGTGTAATACAGGCCTAAATGCATTCTCTTTCCTTGCTGCAGGATAAGAAGCCAGACACTCAATAGAAAGTCTGTGGACCTGTCTCCCTCCTGTCTAGTGCAGCGAGGAGAGAGTGCTCTAAGCAAGCTCTTTTCTCCCCTCATTCTAGAGATCGATGGAGGTGTCAGCGCCTAGAACCCAAGTGATCTAAACTTTTGATATGTCCCTGTGACATATCTAAAGCTAATTGAAAGTATACTCTTTTCCTGATCTTGGTTATCGATGATAGCATTCCCTGTGTATATATACAAAGATAACTGTCAGTCACTGATAGTTTTTTCCCTGGTGCGGTCTTAAAATCAGAAAGAGCAGAGGTTTAAAGTGACAAGTTTTGCTAAATCTTTTCCCTCAAAACTATATATTAATCTTCTCGGCTCCCCCTGCTGTTTAACATGCTGCCTGCAGATTGCGCTGCGTTTTGTAACTTGCCCTCTTCAGTCCGATCCTCCCCCCCCCCCGTGTCTCCATAACTGCATTGACAAAATGGTTTTTCCTACCTCTAAGGCCTCATGCACACGACCGATTTCGTCCACATCCGAGCCGCAGTTTTTGCGGCTTGGATGCGGACCTATTCACTTCAATGGGGCTGCAAAAGATGCGGACAGTACTCCGTGTGCTGTCCGCATCTGTTGCACCGTTCCGTGGTCCGCAAAAAAAATATAACCTGTCCTATTCTTGTCAGTTTTGCATTTTATATACTAACATAAAAGGTTAGTATATAAAATGAGAATGCTCGGACTGGGAGAAAACTTCTGTATGTGGGTAAGTAACTGGCTCAATGATAGAAAACATAGGGTGGTTATTAACGGTACACACTCAGATTGGGTCACTGTCACTAGTGGAGTACCTCAGGGGTCAGTATTGGGCCCTATTCTCTTCAATATATTTAGTAATGATCTTGTAGAAGGCTTGCATAGTAAAGTATCAATTTTCGCAGATGACACTAAACTGTGTAAAGTAATTAACACTGATGAGGACAGTATAAAACTACAGAGGGATCTGGATAGATTGGAGGCTTGGGCAGATAAGTGGCAGATGAGGTTTAACACTGACAAATGTAAAGTTATGCACATGGGAAGGAATAATGTAAGTAACACTGACATGCAAAAGGATCTAGGAATCTTAATACATAGTAACATAGTACATAAGGCCGAAAAAAGACATTTGTCCATCCAGTTCGGCCTGTTATCCTGCAAGTTGATCCAGAGGAAGGCAAAACAAAAACCCTGTGAGGTAGAAGCCAATTTTCCCCACTAGGAAAATAAATAATTCCTTCCTGGCTCCAATCAGGCAATCAGAATAACTCCCTGGATCTAGTAGCTGTAGCCTGTAATATTATTACACTCCAGAAATACATCTAGGCCCCTCTTAATAAACCGCAAACTAAGCTTCAAAAACCAGTGTCAGGCAGCTGCTGCCAAGGCCAATAAGATAATGGGTTGCATCAAAAGGGGCATAGATGCCCGTGATTACAGGGCTCCTGTAAACAAGGCAGACATAGCAGAGCTGGAGAGGGTCCAGAGGAGGGCAACTAAAGTAATAACTGGAATGGGGCAACTACAGTACCCTGAAAGATTATCAAAATTAGCATTATTCACTTTAGAAAAAGACTGAGGGGAGATCTAATTAATATGTATAACTATATCAGGGGTTAGTACAGAGATCTATACCATCATCTATTTATCCCCAGGACTGTGACTGTGACGAGGGGACATCCTCTGCGTCTGGAGGAAAGAAGGTTTGTACACAAACATAGAAGAGGATTCTTTACGGTAAGAGCAGTGAGACTATGGAACTCTCTGCCTGAGGAGGTGGTGATGTTGAGTACAATAAAGGAATTCAAGAGGGGCCTGGATGTATTTCTGGAGTGTAATAATATTACAGGCTATAGCTACTAGAGAGGGGTCGTTGATCCAGGGAGTTATTCTGATTGGAGTCGGGAAGGAATTTTTTATTCCCCCTAAAGTGTGGAAAATTGGCTTCTACCTCAGGTCTTTTTTTGCCTTCCTCTGGATCAACTTGCAGGATAACAGGCCGAACTGGATGGACAAATGTCTTTTTTCGGCCTTATGTACTATGCTACTCTAATAAGATAAAACCTTTTTCCTTTTTAAAATGTCATCAGACCCCCATGCCATCAGTCCTCTGTGCCATCAGCTGCCCCCATGCCATCAGTCCTCTGTGCCATCAGCTGCCCCATGCCATCAATCCTCTGTGCCATCAGCTGCCCCCATGCCATCAATCCTCTGTGCCATCAGCTGCCCCCATGCCATCAATCCTCTGTGCCATCAGCTGCCCCCATGCCATCAATCCTCTGTGCCATCAGCTGCCCCCATGCCATCAATCCTCTGTGCCATCAGCTGCCCCCATGCCATCAATCCTCTGTGCCATCAGCTGCCCCCATGCCATCAATCCTCTGTGCCATCAGCTGCCCCCATGCCATCAATCCTCTGTGCCATCAGCTGCCCCCATGCCATCAATCCTCTGTGCCATCAGCTGCCCCCATGCCATCAATCCTCTGTGCCATCAGCTGCCCCCATGCCATCAATCCTCTGTGCCATCAGCTGCCCCCATGCCATCAATCCTCTGTGCCATCAGCTGCCCCCATGCCATCAATCCTCTGTGCCATCAGCTGCCCCCATGCCATCAATCCTCTGTGCCATCAGCTGCCCCCATGCCATCAATCCTCTGTGCCATCAGCTGCCCCCATGCCATCAATCCTCTGTGCCATCAGCTGCCCCATGCCATCAATCCTCTGTGCCATCAGCTGCCCCCATGCCATCAATCCTCTGTGCCATCAGCTGCCCCCATGCCATCAATCCTCTGTGCCATCACCCCGCATGCCATAAATACTCTGTACCTTCAGCTTTATGTGCCATCAGTCCCCCAGTGCCATCAGCGACCTCAGTGCCGTCAGCTCCCCCGTGTCATCAGTCCTCTGTTCAATCATCCCCTCCGATGCTAGCGTGCCCTCAGCTCCCCCAGTGCCATCATCTCTGCTCCTAGTCTCCAGCAGCCAAATTTTGCATCAAGGATTTTTTGTGTGTTGAATTACTCGATTTAATCGAGTAATCGTTTCAGCCCTAGTCTTTGGTGTGCCTTCTCGCCCCTCTCCCTGATACTGGAGACACTCATTAAGACAACAGAGGAAAAAGCTCAGATCATCATGGTGGCTCCATTTTGGCCAAAAATATTGTGGTTCCCTCTTTTGCCTCCCGTTATCAGTGGGGTATTTATGGACTCTACCATTGTCTCCAGATCATCTGTGTTGGGATCCAGTCTGGTTTTTCACCTGAATTTTTCTTAACTACACCTAATGAATCTAAGGCTGAGTGCATTATTTTGATGAAGGGTTTCTGATCCAGTTGTGTTTACCTTGGTGCCAAGTCACAACCCCTTTATATCTTTTGTCTATCTTTTGCACTGGACAAATGGAACCCCATGATTTCTCCGAACATCCTTATTAGTCTGGAGTAGACTAAGGTCTCAAACCTAGCATTTTTAAAGGTGCCTTAAAGTAAAGTTGCTGCCTTAAAGGATAACTGTCATATTTATTTATTTTTTTTGCTAAAGTGTAGGGCAAGTAATAGCTAACAATTTTGCAATAGACTTTATTTAGTTAAAATTACATTTATATTCCCCCTTTCTATGCAATCTAATGCTCCATTACATTCACTGACCTGCGATCCCTGTGATAATAATTCATGAAGCAGCAGCCGACTCACTGCGCACAGCGATTCTACTTCCAGCTGCTGCTTCATGAATTATCACAGGGATCGCAGGTCAGTGACTGTAACGGAGCATTAGGCTTCTTTCACACGGGCGTTGCAGGAAAATGTGCGGGTGCGTTACGGGAACACCCGTGATTTTTCCGCATGAGTGCAAAACATTGTAATGCGTTTTGCACTCGCGTGAGAAAAATCACGCGTGTTTGGTACCCAAACCCGAACTTCTTCACAGAAGTTCGGGCTTGGTATCGGTCTTCTGTAGATAGTATTATTTTCCCTTATAACATGGTTATAAGGGGAAATAATAGCATTCTGAATACAGAATGCATAGTAAAACATCGCTGGAGGGGTTAAAATAAAAATAAAAATAATTAACTCGCCTTAGTCCACTTGTTCGCGGCCCGTCATCTCCTTCTGGCTTCATCTGATCTCTGTGCAGCAACAGGACCTTTAGTGATGGATCATGTGATGACCGGAATGACATCACCATGGTAAAAGATCATGTGACGTACCATGTGATGACCGAAGTGACGTCATCAAAGGTCCTGTAACTGTATTTAATGCTCACCACAGGTCCTATTCAACAAAGTGGACTAAGGTGAGTTAAATAATTTTTTATTTTTTTTTAACCCCTCCAGCCCTATTTTACTATGCATTCTGTATTCAGAATGCTATTATTTTCCCTTATAACCATGTTATAAGGGAAAATAATAATGATCGGGTTCACATCCCGATCGTCTCCTAGCAACCGTGCGTGAAAATCGCACCGCATCCGCACTTGCTTGCGGATGCTTGCGATTTTCACGCAACCCCATTCACTTCTATGGGGCCTGGGTTGCGTGAAAAACGCAGAATATAGAGCATGCTGTGATTTTCACGCAACGCATAAGTGATGCGTGAAAATCACCGCTCATCTGAACAGCCCCATAGAAATGAATGGGTCGGTATTTAGTGCGGGTGCAATGCGTTCACCTCACGCCTCGCATCCGCGCGGAATACTCGCCAATGTGAAAGGGACCTTAGATTGCATAGAAAGGGGAAATATAAATGCTTCAGCCTCCCCCAGGGAAGCACGGGAGGCTGAAGCATAGCGTCTGCACAGCCCGTCTCCTCTTTGCTAATAGGAGACGGATGGCCCTTTAGCAACGCACATTTGAAGAGTGCTGCTAAGGGCCATTTCAGCCCCAGCTTTCTACCAAAAATAAACGTTTTGGCTAAATAAAGTCTATTGCAAAATTGTTACCTATCACTTGCCCTACACTTCAACAAAAAATATTTAAAGGATAACGGTCATATTATTATCACCAAAAATGTTTTCTGCCAGTTAAAACCAGATAGTAGCACCACATCCTTTTTTTTTTTTTCTGATTGCATATTTATTCTTTTTTCTGATTATGGGGACTTCCAACTTGTCTGAGAAGTCTTTATGGCATCCCCATGGTCCATAAACAGTGGTCAGGAGGGGACCTCATTGACTTCTATGTGAGAGTTTTTTCTAGGCATGAGCTGTGACCTGTGCAAAGGAAAGAATATATAAGCTTTGACAATCGCCTATTGTGAATGGTAGATCCTGTTATATCATTCTAATCTGCCTGTAATTATATCACCCCCTGTGTATAGATAAGCAGGGACTGTGGTAAAGTGATCTGTTTAGACAAAGTGATTTCTATTACTCTTATGGTCAGTGGGAAAACTGCAGGATTTATGGTTGTTTGAACATAGATATTGAAAATTAAAAATATCATTTATTTAATTTTTTTTATGTTAAGCATAAAAACGTGATTTAAAAAATAGGTAATTTTCTGATGACACATTCCCGTTAAGTGCCTTCACGGAGATAAGGCAAGCTACCGTATTTTTCACTTTATAAGACTCGCTATGGTCCCCCCATAATAGTGCGTCATCCACAGGTTCCCCCATAATAGTGCGTCATCCACAGGTTCCCCCATAATAGTGCGTCATCCACAGGTTCCCCATGACAGTGCGTCATCCACAGGTTCCCCATGACAGTGCGTCATCCACAGGTTCCCCATGACAGTGTGTCATCCACAGGTTCCCCATGACAGTGCGTCATCCACAGGTTCCCCATGACAGTGCGTCATCCACAGGTTCCCCATGACAGTGCGTCATCCACAGGTTCCCCATGACAGTGCGTCATCCACAGGTTCCCCATGACAGTGCGTCATCCACAGGTTCCCCATGACAGTGCGTCATCCACAGACCACCATTAGTTCAAAATATTTTTTTTTCTTCTTTTCCTCCTCAAAAATCTAGGTGTGTTTTATCATCAGGTGCGTCTTATAAAGCGAAAAATATGGTAAGTTTCCCCTCATAAAGCAGTTCATCGAAGGGGCTGGTAGACTTAGCCTTTCTCATCACTCTACTGTACCTTTATGCCACTTAAATCTGGTACTGTCTGTCTTAACCCCTTCGCTACCAGCGCCGTACATGTACGGCCCTGGAGCGATGGGCAAACATGGCGCCTGCTCACACGCGCAGCGGGCATCATGGCCGGCTGGTCTCCGCTGTTTTAAACAGCAGAGACCTGCGGCTAATTACCGCGACTGGCAATAATGCCGGTTGTGGTCAATTAAAGCCTTTAGATGCCATGATCAAGTGAGATCTCTGCATCTAAAGGGTAAAAAACCCGGCATCCCCTGCGGCCAATGAGGATGCCGGTAATTGATTTAAATGTGCTAGGTCTTGTTGAAGGAATCTAGGACATTTAAGCTGTAATTCTTATTTTGGACTGCAGGCCAACAAAAAAAAATAAAACATAATGTCCAGAATTAAAAACTAAAAAATTAATGTTATAGACTCAAATATGAGCTTCAAAATAATTACAAAAAAAGAACTGTTTAAAAATATATATAATTTTTTTTTAAAATATAAGTTTATATCACCCCCCCCTCCTTTCCATATAATAAAATAAATAAATGCCTAAATAACAAAAAATAAACATCATGGGTATCACCACTACCAAAAACGCCATGCTATTAAAATATAAAAATATTTTTCCAATACGACAAATGCCATAACGGAAAAAAGAGTGAAAGTGGCCAATTTGCCATTTTTTCATTACTTCTCTTACCCAATTTTTTTAAATATAAAATGTCATTAAAAAGTCGCACATGCTCCAAAATGGGTAAACATAAAAACTACAGATGTCTCG